>NC_138188.1:26237624-27487624 GCF_964194105.1 Spermophilus citellus | reverse complement strand
CCAGCCTCAGCAAATTAGTGAGGCCCAAAGCAACTTAGTGAGACCCTATCTCAAAATAAAAAATAAAAATGGTTAGGGATGTGGCCCTTGATTTAATCCCTAGTACCAAAAAATAAATAAGTAAGTTAACAAGTCATGTTTTGACAGATAATAAATGTAAATTAGTATCTGCTTGGCTTAAAAGTCAATGACTGGGGCTGGGATTGTGGCTCGGTGGTAGAATGCTACCACCTAGAATGTGTGAGGCACCAGGTTCAATTCTCAGCACCATATATAAATAAACAAATAAAATAAAGATCTATCAATATGTAAAAAGAAAAAAAAAGTCAATAATGACTACTACCACCCTAACTCAGGATCACAGAGTCAGACCCGGGTGCAAATACTTCTGAACTTTCTCCTTCACGAGAGCCAGCCATGAACAGCAACCACCAGAATTATATAAACACCAAAGAACACTTACATAAGCTTCTTGGGAATGAGTTATAAGCCACACCACAAATTTTACTAGTCAAACCAATGGGGGAGAAACTTCGACATTTCATTCAATGAGGGCATAAGGTACAAACACTTTCAGGGCCCTTCCTCTTCTTCCTCTTCTCTATAAAAAAAGATTAGTGGATTCCAAGTTTCATCACATTTCCTGATGTCATGTGATAAAATGCATACATCACTACCTTTGATATGTGTGTGCAAAATACTGCAACTATTTTTGTTTTGGCAATACTTGGAATTGAATCCAATGGTACTTACCACTGAGCTACAACCCCAGCCCAAAACACCTAAATTTGAACACAACTTAATATTTCAATCCTGGTTTACAAAAATACAGGAGACAATGAACTATAAACAAAACCACAGGAATACAATCAACAAAATTAGACTGTGAATCCTTTCCTTCTAGAAATAAATTGCAAGGAAAAAACAAGGGAAAGTTTACAGATTAAAGAGATATAAAAGACATATTCAACTAAATGTGGACCTTGTGGGGATTTGAATAAATTAACAATGAAAATAATTTTTAGAGATAATTAAGGATTATCTGAATGTTTCATGATATAGGAACTACAGTTTTAAAAATTTTAGGTGTTGTAATGATATTGTGTAGATTTTGTTTTGTTAGGACTTGAGATATATAGATATAAATATATATGTACATATGTATTAGGGAGTATTATAAATACACTCTGAAGTATTAACAGGAAAAAATTTTATAATGTTAAGAACAGGCTTCCAAATAATTCAAGGTTGGTGGGAGGAATAGATGAAATAAGACTGGTCCTGTATTCACAACAATTGAAGAGAGTAATGGGAAAAGATTTTATTCTTGTCTCTACTATTTTATGATTGAAATTTTCATAATAAAATTCATTATTATTTTTTAATTTAAAGTATTGCTTTTGTTTTGTTTTGTAATGTGGTGCTGGGGAATGAGTCCAGTGTCTTGGAGGTGCTAGGCAAGGACTTCACAACACTGAGCTACACTCCCAACCCTAATTTTAAAAGTTTTAAGAGAAAATAAAATGAAACAAGTATTAACCTCTTAACTATTTAGTTCTCAACTTTTTCTGTGTGCAGCCATATCAACTTGAAAACAACTAATCTCTTCAGATTTCAACTTTTCCACATTTGTTAATACACATTTACATATTTCATACTGGCAAATCAATTTATATATATATATATATATATATATATATCCTTGAGTGCTCTCCTGTTGGCTACTTGATACATGCATTTCTTTGACATAGCCCACATACTTGCTATTTCTTATTTTTCATTTGTATCTATAGTGTCATAAAACATCTTGGTAGAAATTAGTTTTTCCTTTTATTTATTTTGGTATAGTCCAATACAGCTGGAATAATTAGAAAACAGTTTTGCAAGGAGGGGTTTCTATCTTCATATTAGATAAAGTAGACTTTAAGCCAAAGTTAATCAGAAGGGACAAGGAAGGACATTTCATACTACTAAGGAAATTATACATCAAGACATAACAATTGTGAATATTTATGCCCAAAACAATGGAGCATCTACATGTATCAAACAAATTCTTCTCAGTTTCAAGAATCAGACCACAACACAATAATACTGGGTAACTTGAACATGCCTCTATTACCACTGTATAGATCCTCCAAACATAAACTAAATAAAAATATATAGAAGTAAAATATACAATTGATAATTTAGACTTGAGACATATATAGAATATTCATTCATCAATGACTGAATACACTTTTTTCTCAGCAGCACACAGATTCTTCTCTAATATAAACCATGCTACGTAAGCTATCACATAAGTTGGCGCACAACTGTAATATTACCTTAATATATTTTTAGCATCTGTAGGGTTATTTTGATAGCTCCCTTTCCACTGATATTAATTTTTGTGTTCTTGCTTTTTTCCTGATTAGAACTGTCTGATTTTTATCAAATTCTTCTCTATTTCATATATTTCTGCTCCAACTCTTGCTTTTTCCTTCCAACTACATAATTTGAAAATCTTTTTTTTTTTTAGCTTCTTTTTGATACAAATAGTTTGTTCATCTGAGTACTGTTTCATCCCAGAAATCCTGGTATTTTAAGCTTTTATTATCATTTAGTTCTAAGTACTTTTTATTTATTTTTCTTGTACTTTCTTCCTTGATCTCTATAAGTATGCCATTTAATTTTGAAATAGTTGACATGTGGAGGTGGGGTTCTGTTATGGTTTGGAAATGAGGTGTCCCCCAAAAGCTCATGTGTGAGACAATGCAAGAAGGTTCAGAGGAGAAATGGTTGGGTTGTAAGAGAAAATTAATCTCTGAAAGGGATTAACTGAGTGGTAACTGAAGGGGGAAGGTATGACTGGAGGAAGTGGGGAATAAGGGTGTGGCTTTGGGATAATATATTTATATCTGGCATATGGAGACCTCTCTCTCTGCTTCTTGATCACCATGGTGTGAGCTGTTTCCCTCTGCCACACACTCCATCCTGATGTTCAGCCTCATCTTGAGCCCTGAGAAATGGAGCCAGCCTTCTATGGACTAAGACCTCTAAAACTGTGAGCCCTCAAATAAACTTTTCCTCCTCTATTGTTGCTCTAGTCAGATCCTTTAGTCAAAGCAGTGAAAAAGCTGACTAAAACAGGTTCTACATATCTTAAGGTGATTGAATTCTAATGTAATAAATCATGCAGGAAACATAGTCTGCATGGTTTCAAATTTTTTTAAAAAAGTAATGGAAATTTTTATGTTGATTGTATTGGTTACATACATCTCAAAACTGATCAAATTGCATACTTCAAATATGTACATTTTATTGTACTTCAATTTTACCTCAATAAAGCTATGAAAAAAAAATTAAGGTTTTGTAGGTCTAAGATCTTGGTCACAGATAGTTCATGTTGCCACTGTAGCCCTAAAGCAGCTATACATAAACAAATGAGTAAATGAGTAAGGAAGAACAATTTTGAAAAAGAACAAAGTTGAATGGCTCACATTTCTTGACTTCAAAACTTAATACTAACCCACAGTAACCAAACAATATGGCACTGGCATAAGGACAGGCATAATAGTGCATTAAAAAGACCAGAAATAGACCCTTGTGTGTATGGTCAAATAATTTTTGACAAAGGTGGCAAGACTATTCAATAAAGAAAGAACAGTTTTTCAACCAAGGGTGCTGGGAACAAGGCTAGCCTCAGCAACTTGTAAGACTAAATGCTTTGTAGCAGGAGTGGCAAATGGAGTTCAAGAAACTGAAAAAAGCTACTATATCCCCATTCTGTATGCCATTAATTCTCTAGATATCAGATATTGAGGGTAAGTTTTTTTTTAAAGATGAAATAAAAAGGATAAAAGGTAGAGTGGGTACCAGAAGTCTATGATTAATTCAAAATTAGGAATTTAGGTTCAACGTTGGTAATGTTGAGTTACGATGGTAGTAAATTATTAATTTCCAGGTCCTGCTTGAATTTTTAAAAAATATATCAATTTTAGCCCAGAGAGAAAATGGCAGATTAGGGGAAGGACACGTTTCCCAGCAGTTCCTTATCATCAGATTTACAAAGTTGGAAAACTGCTCCTCAGTGAAGTAACTAAAGGAACTCACTGAAACATAATACTGACCTGTAAAAGAAACCATAGGCACACAGAAAGTCCTAAATTTCAAATATAATATAAGAAATAATACATTAGAGATGCGGCAACTTGGCTGGTGGCAGCCACAACCAGAGTTGCTGAGAGAAGGAGGGGAGAAGGCTAACAGAGAGAGAAAAACATGGTAAATTTTTTAAACAAATTTTTTTCAAATTGGCATGGGGAATCTGTATAATAGAGGGAGGCTGAACTTAATGTACCAAGAGTCAGTGGGAGAAGTGCCTCAATAAACACCAACCAAAAATTGCTCAGTCCATAGGTAGATAGTTCAGCAGGAACTGGGATCATCAGCATGGAAACCAGGTACCAGCACAGTAACCACCTATAACCACTGCAGGGCAGAGAACAGAGATAGGAGATTGGGAATTCATAAAGGAAGTTATCAACAGTTGCCTAACAACATTTCCAAGTGTACCTGGATCAATGTTACTGAAACAGGTGCAAAGAAAACTGTGCTTGGAATAGGCAGGCTCTCAATATCAAGGAGAGAAAACTCCCTCTATTGCTAGTACCCCATAAAAGCTATTGAGAAGATGTATATTACGGCCAAACAAGAGTGTCTGCTCTACCTGATAATTCATATTCATAGCAGTGAATATGAAATCTATGGAGGTTTAGTCCTAAGCTCTTAAGTGTATTTTGCCAGAGGCCCCAAAAATTCAAACATCCAGCAGAGACTGCCATCAGGCCAGCAAATCTCAAATACCCACTGACAGAATTCCAAAGATCAGCCAAGACTAAACCCCAACTACTAGAACTTCCAATTTACAACTCTGCACCACCCCCACTACAGGAATACACAATTGTCAGCACTCCCTAATCTATCTAGTTACTACACCCAGCTTTGCTTCCTAGCCACAAGAACTGGCAGTTAGGTGAGGGACACAAAGACATAACTTAACAACCCCCAGCCCTGGATCCAAGAGTTACAGAGCGAAAAATAAATATAAATATAAAAAATAGAAATTTATCCCTACCAACAATTAGGCCCTAATTTCTTTCTTTCTTTTTAATTTACATATATTTTTAGTTGTTGATGGACCTTTATTTTATTCTTATTTATATGTGGTGCTGAGAATTAAACCCAGTGACTCACACATGCTAGGCAAGTGCTTTATCACTGAGCCACAACCCCACCCCAGCAAGCCCCATATTTCTAAGAATTTTCCTCTTTTTTCTTACCTTTTTTTCTACATATTTGCACTTTTTACTATTCCTTTGAAAATCCTTTCAAATATCATTTCAATGTATTTATTTGTTATGGTTTTCCATTCTCCAAGATTTTGTGAGTATATATGTGGGTGTGTGTGTACTCACCATGAGGATAAGTTTGAAATAAACATATATATTCATATAATTTTATTTTCACTTCCATTGCTTTCTTCTGTATCTGTTAATTATATAACTTTGGTTTGACTTAGGTAGAGTATACATATAGGTGGGTTTGAGTTGTTTAGATCTTATATTTACTTGTTTGTATCTTTTTTTTTCCCTCTTATTGTCCCATCTTTTCATTTTTTCCTGACCAATAGCTGAATTTTCCTGTTCTCTCTTCCTCTTTTATTTTATTTATTTATTTTTGAGAGAGAGGGGAAATTTTAATATTTATTTATTTATTTTTAGTTTTCGGCGGACACAACATCTTTGTATGTGGTGCTGAGGATAGAACCCAGCGCCTCTTGCATGCGAGGCTAGCATGCTACCCTTGAGCCACATCCCCAGCCCCTCTTTTATTTTTTTAATGACTTTTAGTTGATTTTTAATTCCTCCTTCTTTATAGCCAACATCCACTACCTATCTCCAATCTCTCCTCTTTTCACTTTTTTTAAAAAATATTTCGAACTTTTTCTTGACTTTCTACCCTATTTTTGCTTCACTTCCCCCTTCCTCTAAGAAGGGCAGAAAAGTGATTTAAACATTTCAATTCATAAAGTAGAGATACTGCTGCCAAGAATACTCACAATTCAGGCAAGCAACAGTAAATCTCACCCCAAACATAATCTAGTCCTACCCTAAGCCTCAACATTAATTCAACATATTGAACTGGGGAGATAAAACCCCCAAACCAATAACCAGGCCCCAAGAGGAACAACCAGAGCAGGACCTCAGGTCAGATCCATGGACATCTACTCAAACATCAAAAACAGAGAGAAGTCCCAGAATAAAAAAGGTAACTACACTCAAAAGGATATGTGTTTAAAAGAGGAAAAGGAATCCATCTCAATTGATAAATAACTACAAGACCTCTGAAAACATGAGGAAACAGGCAAACAAATCTTTACCACCAAATCCAAAATCCGCCAACAAAGGATCCCACAGATATGAAAGTGGTTGAGTTTCCAAAGAAAGATTTTAAAAAAAAACCTGATTATTAAAATGTTCAATGATGTATGTATAATACATCAAAATAGAATATATTCTACATCATGTATAACTAAAAAGAAAAAAAAATTTAAGTTCAATGAACTAAAAAAAGATCTAAGGAAAGAAATAGGAGATGAAAGATCATTTCAAGGGCTGGGGATGTGGCTCAAGCGGTAGCGCGCTCGCCTGGCATGCGTGCGGCCCGGGTTCAATCCTCAGCACCACATACAAACAAAGATGTTGTGTCCGCCGAAAACTAAAAAATAATTATTAAAACACTCTCTCTCTCTCTCTCTCTCTCTCTCTCTCTCTCTCTCTCTCAAAAAAAAAAAAAAGAAAGATCATTTCAATAAAGAAATAGAGATAATAAAAAGTTTCCAATCAGAATTCCCGAAAATGGAAAACAATGAATCAAATTAAGAATCCTCTAGAAAGATTAGATTGCATAGAAAATAAAACTTTAAGCCTTGAGCCACATCCCCAGCCCTTTATTTTTAATTAGATATAATCCCATGCATCCTATCAGATGGAATAAAATTAGAAATCAACAGCAAGAAAAATAATAGAAACCACATAATGACATGGAGATTGAACAATATTCTCTTTTTTTTTTTTGAGAGAGAGAGAGAGAGAGAGAGATTGATTTAATATTTTTTTTTAAGTTTTCGGTGGACACAACATCTTTGTTTGTATGTGGTGCTGAGGATCGAACCCTGGCCGCACGCATGCCAGGCAAGCACACTACCACTTGAGCCACATCCCCAGCCTGAGCAATATTCTCTTAAATGAAGAACTGATCAAAGAAGAAATTCTTACAAACAAACGAGATCAGACAAACAATATATAAAAATATCTGGGACAGTATGAAAGCAGTTCTAAGAGGAAAATTTATAGTATTGAGTAGTATTTTTTTATATTTATTTTTTTAGTTTTCAGTGGACATACCATCTTTATTTTATTTGTATGTGGTGCTGAGGATCGAACCCAGCGCCATGCACATGCCAGGCAAGCACAATACTGCTTGAGCCACATCCCCAGCCCAAGTACCTACATTTGAAAAATAGAAAGATCCCAAATAAATAAGCTTATGCTCCACCTCAGGGCCTTAGAAAAGGAAAAACAAACTAACTCCTAAACCAGCATAAGACAAGAAGTAATTAAGATCAGAGCTGAAATTAATGAAATTGAGAAAAGAAAAAAAATCCCACAAATATCAATGCAATTAAGAGTTGATTCTTAAAAAGATAAACAAGATCAATAAACCCTTAGCCAAACTAACCAAAGACAGAAGACTCAAATAAACAAAATTAGAGACAAAAAAAGGAGATATAACCACAGACATTTCTGAAATACAGAGAATTATTAGAAACTATTTTGAAAATTTGTATTACAATAAATTGGAAAATCTAAAGATACTGACAAATTTCTAGACATATACGACCAGCCCAGATTCAATCAGGAAGACACCAAAAACCCAAACAGACCAATATTAAGTAATAAAATTGAAGGCTTTCCAACAAAGAAAAGCCCAGGACCATATGGATTTCAGCTGACCTCTACCAGACTTTTAAAAATGAATTAACACCAGTCTTTATAAAATTAGTCCCTGAAATTGAAAGGGAAGGATCACTCCTAAATACATTCTTTGAAGCCAATATAACCCTGATACCAAAACCAGACAAAGATACATTAAGGAAAGAAAACTATAGACCAATACCCCTGATGAACATAAATGCAAAAATCTTTAATAAAATAATAGTAAACCCCATTCAAAAACACATCAAGGGCTGAGGGTAGCTCAGTGGTACAGCGCTTGCCTAGCATGTGTGAGGCACTGGGTTTGATTCTCAGCACCACATATAAACAAACAAAATAAAGGTCCATTGACAACTTAAAAAAAACCTCATCAAGATAGACCACCATGGGGCTGGAGTTGTGGCTCAAGCAGTAGCGCGCTAGCCTGGCATGTGTGAGGCGCTGGGTTCGATCCTCAGCACCACATACAAACAAAGATGTTGTGTCCACCGAATACTAAAAAAAAATAAATACTAAAAAAATTCTCTCTCTCTCTCTCTCTCTCTTTAAAAAAAAAAAAAAAAAAGATAGATCACCATGATCAAGTAGGTTTCATCCCAGGGAATGCAAGGTTGGTTCAACACATGCAAATTAATATATGATTCACCATTTAAATAGAATTAAGGGCAAGAATATTCATCATCATCAATAGATGCAGAAAAGTCCAGTGATAAAATCTAGCACCCATTCATGTTGAAAACATTGGAGAAGCCAGTTTATTTTATTACTCCAAAGAAATATAGCCAGGGCTGGAATTGTAGCTCAGTGGAAGAGCACCTGCCTAGCATATATGTGTGAAGTACTAGGTTCGATTCTCAGCACTACATATAGATAAATAAGTAAAATAAAGGTCCATGCCAGGCGCGATGGCACTCACCTGTAATACCAGTGGCTCAGGAGGCTGAGACAGGAGGATTATGAGTTCAAATCCAGCCTCATGAACAGGGAGGTGCTAAGCAACTCAGTGAAACCCTGTCTCTAAATAAAATACAAAACAGAGTTGGGGATGTGGCTCAGTGGTTGAGTATATCTGAGTTCTGTCCCTGATACCAAAAAATAAAAATAAAGGTCCATCAACAACTAAAAAACATATTTTTTAATAAACAAATAAATAAATAGAGTCTTAGAAAGGCTACATACATATAACAAACCCAAAGCCAGCATCATACTGAATGGAGAAAAACTGAAAAGTATTTCCTCTAAAATTAGGAATAAGACAAGGATGTCCACTCTAACCACTTCTATTCAATATAGTTCTCAAAACTGTAGCCAGGGCAATCAGGCAAAAGAAGGATATTAAAGGGACACAAAAGAAAAGGAAGTCAAATTACCTCTTTTTGTGCTGATGATATGATCCTATATCTAGAAGACCCCCAAAAAATCAACAGAAGACTTCTAGACTTGATAAATAAATTCAGCATAGTAGCAGGTATACTACAGTAGTGATTTTCCTAAGGAAAAAAAATCAGGAAACTACCTCATTCATAACAGCCTCAAAAAAAAAAAAATACTTAGGAACTAATCTAACCAGGAGGTGAAAGAACTCTGCAGTGACAATTATAGAATACTGAAGAAAGAAACTGAAGAAGACAAAAGAAGATGGAAAGACCTTACATGTTCTTGGATAGGCAGAATTTATATAGTCAAAATGGCCATACTACCAAAAGCAATATACATATTCAATGCAGTCTCCATAAAAAGAACAGTGATATTCTTCACAGAACTAGAAAAACAGTCCTAAAACTTATTTGGAAGAATAAGAGACTAAGAATAGGCAAAGCAATCCTGAGCAACAAGAGCAATGCAGGATGCATCCCAATACCTACTGTCAAATTATACTACAGAGCTACAGTAACAAAAACAGAGAAGAAGGAACAGGAGTGATTTCTTATAAATAATAAGCACAGCAGCTATTTCTGCCACCTCATGGTGCAGGGGAAGATACAACATTACTATGTGAGATCCACTACAGCAGATAGACCCAAGGAATACCTACATTCTCAGTTGCACCCTGCCTCCAATCAAGAGAGCACCAAAAGCAGAAAAAAATCTTATAAACTACAATCCAACCTCTATTCAGCTTTGTCCAACTGGAGTTCAGTGATCTAGTCTATCTGCTTCAAAGAGGAAAAGGAAACCCTTTCCAAAGACATCATCCACCTGCAGAGAATGACGTGACTCAAGCCATCTTGAGCTGTAACAACCATGATTGTCCCAGAATAACCCTAATCAGTTTGTACTTTAGTTCCAAACAAACTATAATAGACAGAGCTGGGGTTGCAGCTCAGTGGTAAAATGCTTGCCTAGCATGTATGAGGCACTGGGTTCAAACCTCAGTACCATAAAAATAAATAAAATAAAGGTATTGTATCCATCTACAACTAAAAAATAAAAACAAACAAATAAAAGACTATAATAGACAAAACTATTACAGTGGTATACAAATCTTTACAACCAGAACCTGGCTCCAGGAATGCGTCTGATTCTTCAATATCATCATAAGAAAAGCCAGGTACATCCCATTCAGGAAAAAAAATCACTTTTGTCCTAACCCATGAATATGTCCCTCTTTCAGACCCAAATTGCACTGATCTGACCAGGACCATGTTTTAATCAGTAAGTGTCCCAATAAATTGCACAGAATGCTGTGCAATCCCAGCTCTGTCTTCCTCTCTTTCTTCAGTCTAGCAGTATCTTGGGGCCTCATGAAGCAGGACTAGGTTGTTCCAGAATAATTTCTGTAATTTTTTATATGCAAATCCCTCCATTTAATAAAAAAAAAATCAGTCATGTCAAGAGACAATACTAAATCATCAAAAATTAAGAGGGGGAAAAACAGACAACAGAACCAGACCCACTTGTTATCCAGATACGTATATTTAAAATAAATTTTAAAAAAGGAAAGAAAAACTGCTCTGATAAAATATGCAGGGAAACAAAGAAATGGGGGAAATAAAATAGATGGAGACTCTCACTAATTACAATACATAAAGATAGAATGGGAAGGAAATTCTAGAAACAAAATATAAATAACTGAAATCAAAATATTCTATGAATACCAGTTAGGATTAAAGAATAAAACATGAGGGAGATTATAGCAAAATTGTGGGAAACCAAAAATAGAGAAAATCTTAAAAATGATCATAGGTGGGGTAAAGTACATTACCTTCAGGAGGGGCAATAAGAATAACTTTTTGGGAAATGAAAGACAGTAGAAGATTATGGAAATTTACTATTGTTGAGAGAAAATGCCTGGCAATTCAGAATTCTGTACCACTGATATGACTTTTAAAAAAAATCAAGGTTTAAGATAAAGACATTTTCAGATAAACAAAAACTGAAAATTGAATTTGTTGCCAGGAAACTTATACAAAATAAATAGTAAAAGGTAGTCCTTCAGACTAAAAACAGAAATGAAGGAATGAAGAACACCAAAAAAAAAATTATATATGTGAAAAATACAAATGAATACTGACTGTATAAAAACAATAATGTGCCAGGCATGGTGTCACATGCCTGTAATCCAGCAATTTGGGAGACTGAGGCAGGAAGATAAAAGGCAGGAAAGATGTGAATGGTATTTAAGTGTTTTAAGGTCATAATACAATTGGGAAATTAAAGCACTAATTTTATGTTAGATAAGAATGCATACTATAATCTAGCATAACCACTAAAACTACAGTAAAATATTACATAGCAAACAGGCTGAGAGAAAACAGAATCATTAAAAAAAAAAAAAAGTCAATAGTCAATGTAGGCCTAGTAGTGCACACCTGTAATCCCAGATACTGAGGAGGCTGAGGCAGGAGGATCACGAATTAGAGGTCTGGGAAATTTAGGGAGACTCTGTTTCAAAATTTTCAGAGGGCTGGGAATGAAACGCAGTGGTTAAGTGCTCACCTAGCATGCCTGAGGGACTGAGTTCAATCCCTAGGATGGGGAAAAAAAAAATTCAACTTGATTAATCCTAAAGTAAGCCGGGGGGGGGGGGGGGGGGGTGCCAGGCACAGTGGCGCACAACTGTAATCCCAGCAACTCTGGAGGCTGAGAAAGGAGGATCACGAGTTCAAAGTCAGCCTCAGCAACAGTGAGGCCCGAAGCAATTCAGTGAGACCCTGTTTCTAAATAAAACACAAAATACAGCTGGGGATGTGGCTCAGTGGTTGAGTGGCCCTAAATTCAATCCCCAGTACTGCCCTCCCCCACCAAAAAAAAAAAAAAAAAAAAACGTGAGAGAGAGGACTGGGGATATAGCTCAGCCAGCATGTGTGAGGCCCTAGGTTCAATCCCTAGCACCATTTAAAAAAAAAAAGGAAAAAAATAATAAGGGCTGGGGATGTGGCTCAAGAGGTAGCACGCTCGCCTGGCATGCGTGTGAATCGGGTTCGATCCTCAGCACCACATACAAACAAAGATGTCGTGTCCGCCAAGAACTAAAAAATAAATATTAAAGAAAAAAATAATAAGATGGTAAATTTCAACATTAGATCAGTAATTACATTATATTAATGAAGGAAATGTTTCACATAAAAGACTAAAATGGCTAGACTGAATTAAAAATCTAAAACCCAACTGTTCTTGGCAAGGAACACAAATTAAGAACACAAAAAGCTAAAAGCAAAGTATAAACACTTAATAAATACCAACTGATGGGCTAGTGCACTTGCCTAGTTTGTGGGAGGCACTGGGTTCAATTCACAGCACCACAGAAAAATAAATTTAAAAATAAAGGTATGTGTCCATCTACAGCTTTTAAAAAAGGAGGGGGATGGTTCATAGTGACAAAGGGGTCACTATAAAAGGAAGAAATAGCAATACCAAAACTGTATGTATGCCCACAATAACTTGTCTTCAAAATACATCAAAACTGACAAAACTAAATGGAGAAATAGTCAAATCTATAAGTATAGTGAGAGACTAGCATACCTACTTCAATAACTAAGAGCCAAGAGTTTTAAAAAAATTGGTAAAGATATAGAAAAGCTGAACAGAAACAATTAAAATTACAAGTTACTTGACATATTTAAATGTTTCACCCAACAGTGACAGAAAACACATTCTTTTCAACAATTCATGTATCAGTTAACCAAAAACTGCCCACATAATGGAGCATAAGGCAAACCTCAACAAATTTCAAACTGAACTCATTCAGAGCATGTATGATACAAAAGTCAAATTATCCATAAGTCAATAAAAGAAATACCAGGAGGCTGTGGATAAAATTCAGTGGCAGAATGCTTGTCTAGAATGCATGAGGCCAGGGGGTTTGATCCCCAGCACCACCCAAAACAAAAAATTATTGAAACTATAAAATAATCATATAACACTGTAGAAAACTGAGGCTTAAACTTCCACTTTCCGCCAGAAGAAGTAAATCATCCTGAAAAGTCCTCTGAGGTTATTTCTTTAATAGCTGCAGATCATTTGACTCTTCTCTTTATAACCAAATGACTGAGACAGAAAGTGACAATGGTAGCTTACTAAATCATAAGGTACTTTGTTGCTATTTCAGCTGGAATCACCATATGACTACAATGTCATGAGAAATCAACAAGCCTGAATGACCCAAAACATTACTAAAACTAAATTTAAAAGACCTAAATAAACTCAGATATGCCATGTTCATGGCATAGAAGACTCAATATTGCTAAGCCTATTCTTCCTAAATTGATCTAAAGACTGACTCCATACAACCCGAATCAAAATCTCAAGGTTTTTTCACTGAAATTGACAAGTTGAGCCTAAAATTTTAATGAAAATGCAGAGAACCCAGGCAATTCAGATAATTTTGGAAAAGAAAAACAAATTTGAGGGGTTGGGTATAAGTTCAATGATAAAATGCATGTTTAGCACACATGAGGACCTGAGTTCAATCCCTAGCAAAAGGGGGATAGGAGGCACCTATAATCCCTGCTGAGGCAGGAGGATTCCAAGTTTAAAATCAGTCTGGGCAAACTTTGCAAGACCTGGTATCAGAATAAAAAATTTTTAAAAAGGGCTAAAGATGTAGTTCGGTGGTAGAGTGCACCTGAGTTCACTCCTCTGTATCAAAACAAAATCAAAACTAGGATCCTTAGACTACTTAGGTCCAAACTATAAGAATTATGGTTTTGCATAAGGATAGACAAAAACCAGTGGAATACAAAATCAGATCACATACTTATGGTCAATTGATTCTTTACAGAGGCACCGAAGTATATTCATGTGTTGCCCAACAACAGGAATACAATTCAGAGAAATGCATACATTACTTGATTTCTTTTTCATGGGATCATCATAGAGTACTCTTACACAAACTAAAAATTGCAACAATGTCACTAGGCGATATAATCAATCCCTCTCTCTATAAATCTGACAAGGGGTCTTGCTAAATTGCCAAGGTTGATCTTAAATTTACGATCCTCCTGCCTCAGCCTAACAAGTCAGATTACAGGTTATCAAGCACTGGGATTACAGGTATATGCCACTATCCACTGGACCCAGCTTCAGATCCTTAAAAAAAAAAAAAAAAAAAAAAAAAAGATACCAGGGCTGCACAGGGTTTCTCAACCTCAGCACCTGACATAGTAGGCTAAATAATGTTTTGATATAGGACTATCCTGTGCACTGTAAGATATATGAAAACATTCCTGGCCCCTATCCACTAGATTTTAGAAACACCTTCCCAAATGTGATAACCAAAAATGTCTCCAGACTTTGCCAATATCCCCTCAGAGGCAAAATCATTCCCAATTAAGACTTACTTCTTTAACAGAAGCTAAAACAGTTTTTCAAAAAATCATTTCTAAACATAACTACACATCTTTCAGCCTATCTGAAATTCTATCCCTGTATGGCAGAGATTTTAATTTTGACTATGCTCAGTAATCATGAAGATTTTTTCATTTACCTTGTAACCACAAGCACTAGGTACCAAATTCTCAGTAAACTAAAGACAAAAAGGAACTTTTGAGCCAAATGTAGAAAAAAGAAAGACTAAGTCTGATACCTTGAAGGATTCTAGTTTAATTTCTGAGTAACCTAATGACTTATGAAAATACATAAAACATATCCCTAATTCAACTAAAGTCTTATAGGCTTTGTAATATTTAGAAAAAATTCACTAAGTCAAAATCTTTATATCCAAATTGAAACCAAAGACACCAATGAAAACTAAATTCCAATTTCTTCTAAACCAGAAATTGTTGGTGCACACCTGTAATTTCAGCTACTCAGGAGGCTGAGGCAGAGGATCACAAGTTTGAGGCCAGCCTGGGCAAATTACCAAGACCATATCTCAAAATTAAAAAAAAAAAAAAAAAAAAAAAAAGAGCTGGGGGTATAGCTTAGTGGTAAATTAAAACTTGGGTTTTATAAAACTGGGTTTTGATTAAAACCCAGTTTTAATCTCTAGTACCTCAAAAATGTTAAATTTAATTTAAAAAATAATGTCCTATGTCCTTTTACTTTATCACTCATGGAAAAAAATGACTATCAATTGGAAAGACTGCTTTAATTAACTACAAAATTATAGATTTTTTACAACAAAGAACATCATGAACAAAGTTAAAAGATAATCTATTGGGGCTGGGATGTGGCTCAAGCAGTAGCGCGCTCGCCTGGCATGTGTACAGTCCGGGTTCGATCCTCAGCACCACATACAAAGAAAGATGTTGTGTCCGCTGAAAATTAGAAAATAAATATTTAAAAAACTCTCTCTCTCTCTCTCTCTCTCTCTCAAAAATAAATAAATAAATAAGATAATCTATTGACTAGATATTACTTTTGTGTGTGTGTGTGTAGCTGGGGATTGAACCCAGGGTCTTCTGCATGCAAGGCAAGCACTCTACTAACTGAGCTATATCCCCAGCCACTATGTTATTTATTGAACAGCTAGTATATCCAGAATATTAAAAAAACACTTAAAAATATGAAAAAATACCACTTTCTCATATAACCAAAACTGATGTCAAAATTTATGTGTATTGATTTTATATCCCTACTTCACAAACTTTAAATGACTCTTGAAGTACTCCCCCACTTTCTGTATTGATTTTATATCCCTACTTCACAAACTTTAAATGACTCTTGAAGTACTCCCCCACTTTCTTCAATCACCCAACTTCATTATTCCACCAGATATGAGAGAAAAAAATCCACTGATTTTGTCTCTCTACCCCAAATCCTTAATGCCAAAACAAGAATGCTAAAGCATATATTCATCTTAATATTCCCCATTCCTTCCATCCCCTGGAATTCCAGAAACAACCCCATAACTAGCCATCATCACACATTATGAAAGGTAAACTCCACATCCCAGGGAACAATGTGGAAAACCAAGTTCTTCTTGGAATAGCTACAGTTCATTCAAGAATAAGAAGGTGCAAAAAAGCATTTGACAAAATACAGCACCCTTTCATATATATTCAAGACACTAGAGAAACTAGGGATATAGGAACATACCTCAACAGTGTAAAAGCTATCTATGCTAAGCCCAAGGCCTGCATTATTCTCAGCAGAGAAATATTGGAAGCATTCCCTCTAAAAACTGGAACAAGACAAGGATGACCTCTTTCACCACTTTTGTTCCATACAGTCCTTGAAACTCTAGCCAGAGCAATTAGACAAAAGAAATTAAAGGAATGCAACTTCCCTGTTTGTTGAGAGCCACAGCTGAAGGGGCCCCAGCAAACTTCCAGCTGCCAGCTGATGATTGGCTCACAGCGGCCCCAGCAACTTCTAGCTGCCAACTGATTGGCTCCTCTGCGGTGATGCTCATTGGGCTGTTTCCCCGCCCTTTCAGACCACGGAGCTGCTCATTGGGGGACTTTTTTGGCTCCGCCCACACGACCCAGCCAATAGGCCTCAAGAGCAGGAGGAGTTGGGGAGGTGGAAAGGCTTGTGGGAAGTGGTGGTGGCAGTTGGGCTCTGAGGGTTTTTCCTGAGGAGCTGTGTGGTGTGGTGTGTGTGTTCTAAAAATAAAGTTCGTTTCTTTTGACAAGTGGCTTCTGAATTGTGCCCAGCCAGACTGTGGCACCTGTTCTAAAAAAAAAAAATCAACAACAGATAGTCAGGTCGTCTCAGAAAAAGATTATTCAACTTTCTAGTGAATGGGAGAAGAAACAACAAATGCAGAATGAAAAGATCTGATTTGAATCTGTAATTTAAAGAATGCTACTGATTAAAGACCTCACAATGTTCTCGAATAGGCAGAATTAATATTGTTAAAATGGCCATACTACCAAAAGCAATATACAGGTTTAATGCAATCCCCACTAAAATACAAATAACATTATTCACTGAACTAGAAAAACCAGTCCTAAAATTCATTTGGAAGAATAAAAAACACAAAACAGTCAAAGCAATTATTTTTTATTGTTGTTTTATTTTTCTTTTTAGTTATATATGACAGCAGAATCCATTTTAATAAAATTATACAAGCATATATTTATTCTAATTTGGACCCCATTCTTGCAGATGTACATGATGGTGAGATTCACTATGGTGTATTCATATATGTACATAGGAAAAAATTAGCCAAAAAATTCTAAGCCAAAAAAGGAACACTGGAAGCATCCCAATATCTTGATAAACCCAATCTGACTTTAAATTACAATACAAAGCTCTAGTAACAAAATCTGCATAATACTGGCATAAAAACACACAAACTAATGGTACAAAATAGAATACAAAAAGACAAAATTACCCAGATATATAGTCATCTGATCCTTGACAAAGGTGCCAAAAAATGGGGGGGAGCCTTTTTATGGTGTTGGGAAAACTGGTTATTCATATGTAGAAAAATAAAACTAGATCCTTATATCCAACCCTGCAAAAAGTCAACTCAAAATGGATCAAAAACCTAGGAATCAGATCAGAAATTACGCAACTCCTAAAAGAAAATATAGGGTCAATACTCCAGCATATAGGCACAAACAACAACTTTCTCAATAGGACTGCTAAAGCTCAGGAAATAATGCCAAGAGTTAATAAATGGGATAGCATCGACTTAAAAAGCTTCTGCACAGCAAAGGAAACAATTAAGAACATGAAGAGAGAACCTGCAGGCTGGGTACAGTGGTGCATGCCTATAATCCAAGTGACTCAGGAGGCTAAGGCAGAAGGATAGCAAGTTCAAAGCCAGCCTCAGCAACTTAGAAATCCCTAAGCAACTTAGCAAGACCCAATATCAAAATAAAAAGGATTGGGGATGTGGCTCAGTGGTTAAGTACCTCTGGTTCAATCCCTGGTACTCTCCCCACTCCCCCAACCCCCCAAAAAGGAAACTGCAGAACAGGAGGAAATTTTTTTGCCAGCTACTCTTCTGACAGGATTAATAGCCACAATATATAAAGAACTCAAAAAACTTAACACCAAAAAAACAAAGAATGCAATCAGTTGGCAAATGAACTAAACAGACATTTCTCCAAAGAAGAAATAAAACTGGCCAAAAAAAAAAAAAATGTACAACACTGTTAGTAATTAGGGAAATATAAATCAAAACTACACTGAGATTTCATCTCACTCCAGTTAGAATGGCAGTCATCAAGAATATGAACAATAATAAATGCTAGAGAGGATGTAGAGAAAAAGTAAAGCTTTTGTACTGCTGGTGGGATTATAAATCAGTAAAACCGCTATGGAAAAATCAGTATGAAGGTTCCTCAAAAGACTAGGAATGAAAACACAATATGACCTAGCTATACCATTTCTTGGTATTTACCTGAAAGAATTAAAGTAAGGCTGGGATCGTGTCTCAGTGGTAGAGTGCTCGCCTAGCATGCATGAGGCCCTGGGTTCGAACCTCAGCACCACATAAATGTAAAATAAAGATTTTGTGTTTACCTAAAACTAAAAAATAAACATTAAAAAAAGAATTAAAGTCAGCATCATTAGCAATATAAGCATACTTATGTTTATAGCAGCACAATTTACAAACTATGAAACCAGACTAAGTATCAGTCAATGGATAAATGGAGAAAGAAAATGTGATATATATGCACAATGAAGTTTTATTCAGCCAGACAGAATAACAAAATTCTTTCTTTACATCATTTGTAGACTGACATAAGGGAATGACAGAGGGAACTTAAGATCATTACGCTAAGTAAAATAAGCCACACTCAGAAAGTCAAGGGTCATATATTTTCTCTTATATGTGGAAACCAGAAAGGAAAAAGGCAAAGAAATGTAGGGGGAGATCTCATGAAAACTGAAGGAAGATCAGGAGAGTAGAAGAAAGGGAGCAGGGGGAGAGAGGGAAGGAAAGGAAAAACATTAGGGAATGTGAGTGGCCAAATTTTATTGTTATATTGTATATATGTACAAACATATAACAAAGAATCCCAAAACTACAATTCACAGATTAAAAAATGGGAAAAAAATAAATTGAGAATAAAATGCTGGAACCAGACTAGCTGAAATGCATGAAATGCAAAGGGGGAGGGGGGGTTGTCTTATTTTGTTTTGCGGTACTGGCGATTGAACCCAGTAGTTCTTGACCACTGACCTACCTCTCGCTCTAGCTCTTCCTCTCACTCTTTTATTTTTTTTAAGACAGAGTCTCACTAGCTGAAGCTGAGGCTGACCTTGAATTTGAGATCCTCCTGCCTCAGCCTCTGAAGTCACTGGGATTACAGGTGTGCGGTAGCACCACCTCCAGCCATCCTTAGCCCTTTTTACTTTTTGAGACAGGATCTCACTAGGTGGCCCAGGTTGCCCTCAAATTTTCAATCTTCCTGCCTCCACCTCCTCTGTAGCTGGATTACAAGCATGTACCACCTGGCTAATGAGGAGCTATTAATGCCTTCCATTTGTCTGTCTTAGGGCATTCAGTCAGGCCTGACTGCTCTTCTAAGCTTATAGTCACAACCCTTGTCTCTGGTAGTTCCTTTTATTCCTAAAAACATGCTCATCCTTCCCTATATTTATCCCCAAGAAAAGAACAACAGATCTATGGTTCAGGCTCCAAAGTTTTCATCTTATGTAAGGGAATCTAAAGACTCATCAAGGTCATGCCCAAGATCATCAAAGTTTAGATAAGGGCAGCTGCCTTGCCCTTCCCCATTCCTACTACACATTAATGTCCTGAGTCAAAGGCTTTCCTAGGCCACAGTCACAGCTTGGCTTAAGCAGTACAAATGACCCTCAATCTCTCTTACATTATCAGTTCTTCCTCCCTTCTCCCTTGCTGATAATTCTCATTGTCGTTAGGTTAAAAGGATAAAACCACTAAAAGTTTAAAATAAACTTTTCTTTGATTATAAATCTCCTCTAACTACTACCTGTTTTCTGTCTGCCTGTATAACAAAATTTTTCAAGAGCTGACTATTCTGGAGGGTATTCAATTCCTATCCACCTGTTCTTGTTTGAGCCCTGATCACTACCCTGAAACTGCTCATCAAGGGCACTAAGGACCTTCACAATGACAACTCCAACAATCAATTCTAAGTATTCATACCACTGGGCCCATTGGCAGACAGCCTTTAACACAATTGATTACTTCTTCCTCTTTGTTGTTGACAATCCTGGGGACAGAACCGGGGGCGCTTTACCACTGAGCAGATTACAGACACTAACCATGGCATCTGGTCACTTCCCTCCTTCTTGAAATAGATTTCCACAGTACTTTTCTCTTTATTCTCTCTCTACCTCAGCGGCCATTTCTTCTCAGTCTTCATTCCTAGAACAACTTCAATCCTCTCCACCTCTAAATATTGATGTACCCAGTGCTTACTCCCCAAGCATTCTCTTTAACTTTTCTTACTCCTCAGATCATCTCATTCTGTCCTATGATTTAAATACATGTACATCCCATGTTTTTCTCTTCAATCCAGAGGTCTCATCTCAACTTCAACTCCACAGTGTAATTGCTTTCTGGTCATCTAACATCACAGATGCACAGACACATTAAACTTAACATGCATCCAATATCAAACTCCAGGTCTATCCTCCATCTGTGACCCTTTCCCCAATCTTCCCAAGCTCAGAAAATGGCATTTTCTAGTTTTTCAGTCCAAAACCGTTGGAATTCATCTTAATTACTTTCACATGGCCTACATTTATTAGATCATCAAATCCTATTAGGTCTATCTTCAAAATATATCCAGAATTCAACTGCTTTTACCTCCACAAAGCCACCAATGCCTTCACAAGAATTGTTGCAGTATCTTCCTAACTGGTCAACTGCTTTTGCCCTAATCTCCCTTGGAGCCTGTTTTCTACCTATCAACCAGAGGGATCTTCTTAATCTGAAGTCAGAATAAACAAATAAACAAACAAATCCAGAGTCAGACCATGTCACTCTTCTGCTCAAACCCTTCAATGGTTCTTTTCATCCCACCTACCTAGAATGCTCTTTCTCCAGTCTCCTGATTAGTCCCCTTACTTTCTTTAGATCTCAACACAAAAATTACCTAATCAAGTGAGATTTTTCTTGAACCGCTACATAAAATGGTGCCACCTACACCCATATTTTACATAGATTTATTTAGTCCCCCTTTCATAGTACATAACACTTTTCTTTTTTTTTTTTTTTTTTTGCACTGAGATTGAACCCAAGGTGCACTTAACTTGGCTTAAAGCAGTATGAATGAGCCACATCCCCAGCCTTTATTTACTTTTTATTTTGGAAGAAGGTCTCATTAAGTTGCTTAGGGCCTCAATAAATTGCTGAGGCTGGCTTTGAATGTGCAATCCTCCTGCCTCAGGCTCCTGAGTTGCTGGGATTACAGGCATGTACCACCGTGCCCAGCCATGTAACACTTTTCAACACATTGCTTATATACGTACTTATCATCTATCTTTAGCTGCTAAAATCAGAATCTCATGATGAGAGGCATTGTTGGTCACCTCTATATTCCCAATGCCCATGATATGCCTAACAAGGACAATGCCTAACAATTAGCACTACTGAATGACTAAATGAATACATTCCTTTTCCCTGTTATTCTTACACACTGTGTATATATGGCTCTCCTGATCTGTTCAGCTTGTTTTGAAAACTGGCAATATGTTAAAGACTGATACTTCCTGGGATCTTTTTTTTTTTTTTTTTTTGGTACTTGGGGTTGAACCCAGAGGCACTAAACCACTGAGCCACATCCCCAGTCCTTCATAATTTATATTTTACTTACAGACAGGATCTCAGTGAGTTGCTTAGGGCCTTACAGCTGAGGCTGGCTTTGAACTTATGATCTTCCTGCCTCAGACTCCCCAACCACTGGGATTATAGACGTGGGCCACCACACCTGGTCTTCATAGGCTTTTTAAGCAACTGAAGCCTAACAGAATATTAGGTACCTTTCTAAAAGGAAGTTTATTTCCACTAATACATTCGACAAAATCTACTCTGACAGTGTTAGAGTGGTTTGTGGGCTAGACAGTAATTACTTAGATTCACAGAGAGATAAAATTCACTGAATGGTAATGGTTCATTTAAAATGAACTCTCCAGTATTCCATTTTTCCCTATGACTTACATAGCTAATAGAGATGACAGATCTATTATCTAATCCAAACGAAAGCACAAGGGCTTGTACATGAATGTTTCTGGTGGCTTTATTTGTAATAGAAAAATAGAGAAATTGATGCCCACCTCAGAAAAAAACAACAACAATAACAAAACAGAATGGATAGACAAATTGGGGATATCCATACAGAAGAATACTACTCAGCAATGAAAAGATCTGACTGCAATCTATAATTTAAGGAATGCTAGTAGTCAGCAAAATTGAGAATAAAGCCAGGCAGGGTAAAACATGCCTATAATCCCAGTAGCTTAGGAGGCTGAGGCAGGAGAATTATGAGTTTGAGGCCAGCCTCAGAAACTTAGCAAAAACCTATCCCAAAAAATAAAATTAAAAAGGACTGGGGGGCTGGGGCTATAGCTCAGTGGCAGAGCGCTTGCCTAGCATATGGGAGGCACTGGGTTCGATCCTCAGCACCACATAAAAATAAACATATAAAATGAAGGCCTGCTGTCCATACACAACCACCAAAAAAAAAAAATTTAAAAAAAATAATAAAATAAAATAAAAAGGACTGGGGATGTAGCTCAGTGATAGAGTGTACCTGGGTTCAGTCCCCAGTACTATAAAAATAAATAAGTTCAGAACAAAATGCAAACTTTCTCCAGCTAAAATATAATGGAGAAAAATAGTGCACCATGATCAAGCAGGTTCATTCCAGGGATGCAAGGATGGTTCAACATACAGAAATCAACAAATATAATTCATCACATCAATGGACTTAAAGATAAGAATCATATAATTATATCAATTGATGCAGAAAAAGCATTTGACAAAATACAGCACCCTTTCATGTTTAAAACACTAGAGAAACTAGGAATGGTAGGAACATACCTCAACATTGTAAAAGCTATCTATGCTAAACCCAAGACCAACGTCAATCTAAAGAGAAAAACTGGAAGCATTCCCTCTAAAAACTGGAACAGAGGGATGACCTCTTTCACCACTTCTATTCAAAATAGTTCTTGAAACTCTAGCCAGAGCAATTAGACAAAATAAATTAAAGGAATGCAAACAGGAAAAGAAGAACTCAAACTATCATTATTCACTGATGACATTATTCTATACTTAGAAAAACTCCACGAGAAAACTTCTAGATTTAATAAATGAATTCAGCAAAGTAACAGGATATAAATTCAGTACACATAAATCAAATGCAATTCTATATATCAGTGATTAACCCTCTGAAAGAGAAACTAGGAAAACTACCCCATTCACAATAGCCTCAAAAAAATATAATACTTGGCAACAACTTAACAAAAGAGGAGAAAGACCTCTACAATGAAAACTACAGAACACTAAAGAAATTAAAGAAGACCTTGAAAGATGGAAAGATCTTCTAGAGGTAGAGCGCTTGCCTAGGATATGTTAGATAGGCAAAATTAATATAGTCAAAATGGCCATACTGGGACTGGGGTTGTGGCTCAGTGGTAGAGCACTTGCCTAGCATATGTGAGGCCCTGGGTTCGATCCTCAGCACCACATACGAATAAATAAAGTTAAAAATCCATTGGCAACTAAATATATATATATATATTTTTTTTTTTTAAATAGCCATACTACCCAAAGTGCTATACAGACTCAGTGCAATTCCAATAAAAATCCCAACAACATTCCTTATAGAAACAGAAAAGGCAATCATGAAATTAATTTGGAAAAATAAGAAACCCAGAATAGCCAAAGCAATCCTTAGTAAGAGTAAAGCAGTAGGCATCACAATACCAGGTCTTAAACTATACTACAAAGCTATAGTAACAAAAAGGGCATGGGTATTGGCACCAAAATAGATATATAGACCAATGGTACAGAAAAGAAGACACAAAGGGGCTGGGGTTGTGGCTCAGAGGTAGAGCACTCACCTAGCATATGTGAGGCACTGGGTTCGATCTTCAGCACCCCATAAAAATAAAATAAAGGTATTATGTCCATCTACAACTAAAAAATAAATATATAAAAAAAGAAGATCAGAGACAAACCCAAATAAATATAGTTATCTCATTCTAGACAAAGGAGCCAAAAACATAAATTGGAAAAAAATAGCCTCTTCAACAAATGGTGCTGGAAAAACTGGAAATCCATATGCAGCAAAATGAAATTAAACCCCTATCTCTCACCATGCACAAAACTCAACTCAAAGTTGGTATTAGACCAGAGACCCCAAGCCTAACAGAGGGAAAAAGTAGGCCCAAATCTTCATCAAGTCAGATAAGGCCCGACTTCCTTAACAAGACTCCTAAAGCACAAGAAATAAAATCAACAATTAATAAATGGGATGGATTCAAACTGGGAAAGCTTCTCAGCAAAAGAAAGGATCAAAGAGGTAATGAGAGAGCCTACATTTTGGGAGCAAATTTTTGCCACACTCACGTCAGAACACTAATCTCCAGGATATATAAAGAACTTAAAAAACTTAACACACACACACAAAAAATAACCCAATCAGTAAATGGGCTAAGGAACTGAACAGAGACTTCTCAGAAGAATCTATACGGTGGATCAACAAATACATGAAAAATGTTCAACAACTGTAGCAATTAATAAATGCAAATCAAAACTAAGATTTCATCTCACACCAGTCAGAATGGCGGTTATCAAGAATACAAACAACAATAAGTGTTGGTGAGGATGTGGAGGAAAAGATACACTCATACATTGCTGGTGGGACTGCAAATTGCTGCAACCACCTGGAAAGCAGTATGGGGATTCCTTAGAAAACTTGGAATGGAACCACCATTTGACCCAGTTATCCCACTCCTTGGTCTATACCCCAAAGGACTTAAAATCAGCATACTATATTTATGCAGCCACATCAATGATTATACCACCTCAATTCACAATAGCTAAACTGCAGAAGCAGGCTACATGCCTTTCAATAAATAAATAGATAAATAAACAGTGGTATATATACACAATGGAATATTACTCAGCATTAAAAGAGAATAAATTATTACAGCTGCAGGTAAATGGAAGGAGTTGGAGAATATCATGCTAAGCAAAGCAAGGCAATCCCCAAAAACCAAAGGCCTGATGTTCTCTCTGATAAGTAAATGCTGATCCATAATGGGGAGGTGGAGGGATGGGAAA
Organism: Spermophilus citellus; assembly: GCF_964194105.1. Taxonomy (NCBI): domain Eukaryota; kingdom Metazoa; phylum Chordata; class Mammalia; order Rodentia; family Sciuridae; genus Spermophilus; species Spermophilus citellus. The sequence goes on along the minus strand of NC_138188.1, from coordinate 27,461,956 downwards.
AACAGAGGAACTCTGGGCAAAGAGGAGGGGATAGGAAAGATGGTGGAATGAGATGGACATTGTTACGCTAGATACATGTATGACTCCACATATGGTACGACATTACCTTGGGCACAATCAGAGAATGGAAAAGTTGTGCTGTAATTGTGAACAATGAGTCAAAATACATTCTGTTGTCATATATACCTAATTAAAATAAATAAGTAAAAGTGGAGGAGAAAGAGATAAATATATATATAATGGAGAGATATTAATGCCTGCCATTTGCCAGTCTTAATGTGTTCACTCAGAGCCTGAGTGCTCTCCTATTCACAGCCATTTTCTCTGCTAATCCACTTTTGTTCCTAAAATCATGTCCATCTTTCCCTGTCTCTATCCAGAACAAAAGAACACATAAATCAATCTCAAAATAATTACCCTGAGTAAAAGAAGCCAGACTGCCAGCAAGAGAAAGAGAGGAAAAAAACACTATGTGATTCCATTTATATAAAAATTCTAGAAAATACAAACTAAACACTAATGACAGAAAGCAGATCCATTAGATTGCTGAAACTATTCTTCCTGTGTGCAATTTTTTATAAAAAAAATTTATAAAACTCTGATCTTTTAACTAAGATCAGAGTTATATAACTCTGGTCTTAGCTAAAACTTGGGATTCCTTATACTTTTTCTGCTTCTAACTACTCAGACAGCATGACTTTTCCTGCAGACAGTTGCTATTTACTGATATGCCCCAAACTCAAGTGAGAGTCTGAAATAGCATCTGTTAGGAAAGAAGCAAATAAGTCTGGCACGGTGGCATATGCCTGTAATCCCAGGAACTTGGGAGGCTGAGGCAGGAGGATCACTAATTTGAGATCAAACTCAGCAACTTAGCAAGGCCCTAAGCATCTTAGTGAGATTCTGACTCAAGATAAAAAATAAAAAGGTCTAGAGATGTAACTCAGTGACTAAAGCACCCCTAAATTCAATCCCCAGTAACAAAAAAAGAAAGAAAAGAAAACCAAGGATTCAGGCATATCTCTAACCCCACCACTGGCCTTACATCCTCAGGCCCCTTTATTATTTTATCCTAGGGTACTCTGCCCTTAGCTTTGCAACTAACTCTACATTCCAGCCACAATGGCCTTTCTAACTTCCTGATTCTTAAACAACCAAATTTATCCCCACTCCAGGGCAGTTACCTTGATTTTTCAAATTGCAAGCAAAGAGAACAAACAGAAGGGGGCCACAGAAAAAGCAAGCTTCCTGCAGGAGAATCAGAAACCCAGGAGTTGAAAAGGAGACTAATTTTCCTAACTCAGTAGTCCAAGAAGTAAGGGTTTGGCCTCAGGCCAAAATTTACTGGGAGGCTAGTGTTTTGGGCTATGAAGCAAGTTCTACACAGGAGACTGAACATACCATATATTTAACTACAATTCCAGAATCCTAGGACCCTGATATGTAAAACAGACAAGAATAAAATTAAAAAGAACCTCATACTCTTAAAAAAAAAAAAGTGCCCATCAAGTTAGTCTGTGTCCAGATGTTGGGGTTAATTTAAACCAGGGTCCCTCAAACTTTTCCATGGAGTGTGGGTATGGATCCTTAAAAAAAAAAAAAAAAAAGCCAACAGAAAAATGTCCTCTTCCCTTTGGAAATGTCCAAGTACCATCCAAAGCAATCAAACCTTACTCTAAAATGTATTTTAAAAGATCTTATTTTATCTTAACAATGTATGTGAATTCTGATTTCTATGTCATATTTTTTATTATGAAAAAATTTTAAGTCTCTTACTAGTTAAAGAACTGAACCCCCCAATCTGACACTTCATCAATCTTCTGGTAAAAAACTGAGGAACTAAGTTTGCAAATAAAACCCTTTAGCAATGATTCTTAGAATAAACAATATGAATTTTTGTTTGTTTGCTTTAGGTTTTTTTAGGGGGGGTGGGTAGGGTAAATACTAGGGATTAAACTTAGGGGCACTTTATCACTGAGACACATTCCTTACCATTTTCATTTGTTTTGAGACAGGGTCTCACTAAGTTCCTTAGGGCCTCACTAAGTTGCTGAGGCTGACTTGGAGCCTTTGATCCTCCTCTGCCTCAGCCTCCGGAGTCACTGGGATTACAGGTGTGTGCCACCACATAATTTCTTTAAGTCTGTAGTTTCTAGTTTGTGCTTTGGTCTGTTGTCCAGTAATTTTTTTTTTTTTAAGAGAGAGAGAGAGAGAGAGAATTTTTTTTAATATTTATTTTTTAGTTTTCAGGGGACACAACATCTTTCTTTGTATGTAGTGCTGAGGATCGAACCCGGGCCACACGCATGCCAGGCAAGCGTGCTACCGCTTGAGCCACATCCCCAGCCCCAGTAAAATTTCTTTAGAAAAAGCCTACTCTTGTCTTATCTGAAGCAGTATTTCCACAACATGGACCAAAGAGCTTTGATGAGCAGAGTATTCTCAGAAGAAAATTGTGGTAGCGGCTTTAGATTCTGTCAGAGAATAGAGAAAGGTCAGAGTACAGGCATAGGTAACCAACTAAAAGCACTGGAGGAAAAGAATAGAAGCATCTGTTTTTTCTTGCAAGAATAAGGATACCCTAAATATAATGACAATGGTAGAAAGAAAAGGAATCTCATTATTCAGTATGATTTATCATATATACCTGGAAAACAAATGAAATCTTGGAGTGATGAAAGAAGAAACTGGATCCATAAATACAGATGAATGTTAATAAGAAATATTATGAAGGCCATATTATGCACATATTAGGGCTGGTGATATAGCTCAGTGATAGAGGACTTGTCTAGTTTGCATGAGGCCCTGGGTTCAATCTCCAGCACCACAAAAAAAAAAGTGAACATATTAAATTCTAAGAGTTTCCCCTGCCCCTCAACTTTTAGTGCATATTAAACTCGGGTTTCCTCTTGCCATTATTCTCCCATGTCTCTGTATTTCAGGGAGATAAGATACTACTTTGGAGAAATGATGTTAGGATTTTTATACAGAACTGACAGAACCTTAGAAATATACCTCCTCATCTAAAAACTCTATCACCTAAAATTACCAGAGCCATCAAGGAAGAATCTATTGCAGTCTTAAGAGTATAGTAACATCAAGGAACCAGCAAAACACACCAAAAAAAAAAAAAAAAATAGCCAGGTGCAGTGGCACATACCCATAATCCCAGCAACGCAGGAGTCTGAGGCAAGAGGATTGAAAATTTGAGGCCAGTCTCAGCAATTTAGCAAGGCCGTAAGCAACTTAGTAAGACCATATCTCAAAGTAAAAACTAAAAAATAAAAAGGGCTGGATATGCAGCACAATGGTAAGTGACCCTGGGGGTTCAATCCCCAGTTAAAAAAAAATTAAGAATAATAAGACACACATAAAAAATCCCTGGCAAAGTCCTGAAAACATACAACACTACCTGTGCATACATAAGCCATACCATACTTTCACTGGATCGTACACTAAACAGCATCCAGAAACAAACTTTTTCTTTTCTTTTTTTTTTTGGGGGGGGGCAGCAAAAATTGAATTATCCCAGGAGTTTCCTTCATCTAAACAGTTCATGGTACTTTATCTGGGGGAAGAGATTGGCCCTGAAATGAGCTAGAAGAAAATACTGAAGAAAAGCCATTGCATAAGGAAAGCTAGTGCCCAGAGGCAACAATAGAAGTTCAAAACCTGATGCTAATCAGACATAACTTTCCTATTTTCATATATAAATACACGATCAGTGAAACTCCATATCATGTACCACCACAAAAATGGGATCCTAATTAGAGTAAGTTATACTCCATGTACGTGTAATATGTCAAAATGCACTCTACTATCATGTATATCTAAAAAGAACAAATTTTTTTAAAGTGTGGGGGGGACCTGATGCTGACACCCACCTCTCCCCACCATTTCAAAAGAGGAAACCCCACAGCACAGACATCAGGAGGAATAAAAAAGAAGGGAATGAATTCTGTGGTACCCTACCATTGAACAATATTCCCCCAAACCTTGATATTTTTTGAGATGAGGGCTTTTTAAGTTTTGCCAGGCTAGCCTCAAATTTGCGATCCTCCTTCCTCAGTCTCCTGTGTAGCTGGGATTACAAAATGGTACTACCATAAGTACGACAGATGCTAGAGAATGATGAACTATCATTTCTCTAAATGACAAGCTAAATCCAAAATGCCTCACAATATGCCATAAGTCCCATGACATGCTATAAACAAAAAGCACTCTCATTTCCTCACTTTTGAGTTGCTCTGAAGGTAACGTCATGGTGCTATTCTCCAATAGCCAAAACCTCCATGTACTATTATTATAGCCAGTTAGACAAATATTCCACAAGTCGGTGTCAAAGTTCAATATCAAGGGACAGACAACATCCTCACTTACTGCAAGCAAAGCCAAAAGTATTTAGAACCCACCACACACACTTCCTATACTGGTATTCCCACATTTATACAGGTCTCATCATCCTCCCAGGCTTTACCTATTCCCACTTCAACCTGCCCTACACATCCAGTGAGTGACTAGGTCCTATGTATTCCAGTGCAACAGGTATAACCATTTACTCCTCTTGTCCAGATCAACTGACCCAAAAGGATTAAATCTTCATTACCCTTTCCCACAGATTTCTACCACAGACCTATTGGTCTTCCCTGTTTACAGGTCATGTCTTTGGAAACTATTAGAGTAACATTTCTAAATTCAAAGGTCAGATGAAAATCAAAGGTCAGATGAAAATCAAAGGTCAAATGAATGCTCCTCAGTAAAAAATTTCCATTAATTCTGTGCTGCCTCTAAAACAAATTCTTAACTTCATGGTGTAACCACAAGCCATCTCTCCAGTCTCACTCTGGTCATCCCCCTAATATATCCAGTACTATATTAAAGACAGTTCATCATTCTCTAGCATCTATCATACTTATGGTAGTACTGATTTGTAATCCCAGCTACACAGGAGACTGAGGAAGGAGGATCCCAAATTTGAGGCTAGCCTGGCAAAACTTAAAAAGCTCCCATCTCAAAATAAAAAATATCAATGTTTGGGGGAATATTGTTAAATGGTAGAGTACTCCTGAATTAAATCCCTAGTACTGCACAAAAATTTAAAAACACCGCTTTGAAGACCAAAAGCTCAGCTTTGCTACTTTCTTGCTAACTTATATTGAGTAAGCCAATCTCCTTTCTGAGACTCAGTTTCCTCATCTGTAAAATGTATATTCCTCACCTTTCAGACAAGACTGTCAGAACTATTTAGTAAAATAAAGAATGTCTAAATGCAGTAAAGGGAAATTAATTGTTTTAAGTACTCATATTAGAAAAAGAAATTTGAAAATTAACAATCTCTGCATATGCTTAAGAGTTTGGAAGTCAAAATAAGCCCAAAAATGTAGACAGAAAATCATAAAGTAGAAATTACAAAGAAAATAAACACAACAGTGGATATTACAAAAGCCAAGACAGTTCTTTGAAAGGAATAATATTGTTTAGATGTTTATGTAAATTATGACAAAAATATATATACAAGAAAGCTATTGTTATCCAACAGAGATGAAACTTCAAATAAAATGGGTTGAAGTAACAGTTTTCATTTTGAAAGGGTTTCTCACATCTTAGTACCCATTGATATTTGAGCCAGATAATTGTTGGAGTGAGTATTGAGGCTTTCTTATGCATTGCAGGATGTTTAGCAGTGTCCCTGGTCTCTACCCGTAAGACACCAGTAGCATCCCCTCCTCACCCCCCAGGAATCATGACGAGCAAAATGTCTTTATCAAATATTGTAAACCATCTTCTGAAGGCAAAAATCATCCCAAGTGGAAAACAAAAAGGCCACATTATACTCTATCAGCTAAGACCAGATTTTCAAAGCCATTCATAAATTTTTCTTTTCTTTTTTTTTTTTTTTTTTGGTGTGTGGTACCAGGAATTGAATTCAGGGTCACTGTCCCACTGAACTACATTCCCAGCCCTTTTTATTTTTTATTTAGAGATAGTATCTCACTAAACTGCCCAGCCTAGCCTAGAACTTAAAATCCTCCTGCCTCAACTTCCTAAATCACAGGGATTACAAGCATGTTTAACCATACCCAGCCCTATTTTTAGAACAGTTGGCTGCTTTGTCCATTAGGACTAGGGGATGATAACAAGCCAAGGAAGGAAGGACAAGACAGGTGTTTAAGCAAAATTGTACAGACAGTATCTAATGAAATTTTTTTATCACTCTGGACTTCATAAGTGATAGAAATAAATCATATCAGTGTTTTAAGATTACTTAATCCAAGAATAGAATAAATATTCTTTTCTTTAAAAACCCTAACTGCAGGGTAGGGGTGTAATTCAATGGTAGGTACAGCACCTATCTATCATTTGCCAAGGACTTGTGTTTGATTCCCAGCAATGCAAACAACAAAACCCCAGTTGCATAGCTCTACTATTCTGAGACAAATCACTATTAAATTCTTGCTAAACTTCTAAATAAATAATAGTAAAGTCGAGGGGGGGGGGAGATTTTAATCTTTTATTTTTCGGCGGGCACAACATCTTTGTTTGTATATGGTGCTGAGGATCGAACCCTGGCCACGCGCATGCTAGGTGAGCGCGCTACCGCTTGAGCCACATCTCCAGCCCCTAACTTCCCATTCTAGAGGTTGTACATGATACAGAGTTACATTGTATATTCACATATGAACATAAGAAAGTTATGTCCAATTCATTATACCACTTTTCCTATTCCCATCCTCCCACCTTTCCCTTCATTCCCATTTGTCTAATCCAATGAACTTCTACTCTTCCCTCTCTTTTTGTGTGTTAACACCAACATATCAGAGAGAACATTCAGCATTTGGTTGTTTGGTATTGGCTTATTTCACTAAGCATAATATTCGCCAGTTCCACCCTCTTATTGGCAAATGTCATAATTTCATACTTCTTTATCTAAATAATATTCTATTATTCTAATGTGCTATATATACATATATCACATTTTAAAAGCATATAATTTTTTAACAGAATCATCTCTTGGTATCTTCAGGGGATTGGTTCTAGGACCCTCTACAAATACGAAAATCCACAGATGCTAAAGCTCTTATATAGAATGTCAGAGTATTTGCATATAACCTATGCACATCCTCCGATATACTTTAAATCATCTCTGGCAAGGAATGGTGGCAGCACACCTATAATCCCAGTGAGTCAGGAGGCGAGGTAGTAGGTTTGCAAATTTAAGGCCAGCTTTAGCAATTTAACAAGACCTAGTCTCAAAAATAAAATTTATTTATTTTCTTTTTTTTTTATTGGTTGTTCACAACTTACAATCAAAAATAAAATTTAAAAAGGCTGGGGGACTGGGGATATAGCTCAGTTGGTACAGCGCTTGCCTCACATGCACAAGGTTCAATCCCCAGCACCACAAAAAAATTTAAAAATTTAAAAAAGGCTGGGGATATAGCTTAGTGATAGAACACCCCTGAGCTCAATTCCCAGTACTGTAAATTATAAAATAAGCATTTTTTATAATTTCTAATACAATGTAAATGCTGCACAAATAGTTGTTATATTGTATTATTTAGAGAATAATGACAAGAAAAAGTTTCTGTATATCTAGCACAGACACTTTTTCCCAAAAAATATTTCTAATCCACAGCTGATTGAATCCTCAGATATAGAACCCATGGCATTAAGCTTTTGGCAAGAAGATTCCAAGAAGCCAAGAGGGAGGAGACTCTATTTATATCCATCATACTCATTAGCAGCACCAAAAATCTGATCTGAACCTTACAGGAGTCCTAGGACTATCTAAAATATAATTCTCAGAAGCTAAATGATAAAAATCAAAAAACTGATTCAGACACCTGGGGACTCTTAACACCGGAAAAATGAAAGCCAAAGAAGATGGTGCACTATCACATCATCACTGTCTTCCACTATTTCTACTCCTGCCTTATAAAACAAACAACAGAATCACTTCAGGGGAGACTCCAACTGAATAAGCTAGTAATAGAGAAACTGCTGCCATCAGGGCCAAATAAAACTGAAATGGCCATTTCCCTATTAGAAGTAAGATGGAAACAGAGCAGATATTTGGGCAGTATAACATACAATGACAGTATAAAGAAATTTAATTTGAGCCATATAGAAGCTGTTAGAATGGTTGAATAAAAAATGATGATAGTAACATCAGCAAAGAAAATGGATTGCTGCTCATCTTCCTGGAATCTGAAGAATGGAGCACATTTTCCTATGTTCCTTCAGATTCAAGTGATGATGATCTAATGCAATGTTTAGTTCCACAGCAGGTGGGTCTATTATGAACAGAGAAAATCTCTATTCCTCAGTTAGTATTATGAATAACTAAATCCTATATCATGAAAGGCCAGAATTCATTGAAAAGCCATGTAACTGCCCAAATAAGCTAATATTTGATGAAAAGAAAAGGTTCAGCTGGGCACAGTAGTGCCCACCTGTAATCCCAGGGGCTTGGGAGGCTAAGGCAGGAAGATCAAGAGTTCAAAGCTAGCCTTAGCAACTTAGTGAGGCCCTAAGCAACTCAGTGAGGCCCTGTCTCTAAATAAAATACCAAAAAGAACTGGGGATATGACTCAGTGGTTAAGGACCCCTGGGTTCAATCCCTGGTACAAACAAAAAGAAAAGAAAAAGCTCCATGACACTTTAAGAAATGGGGGGAAAGTGGGAAGGGCTAAGCAAACCAAATAAGAGGAACTTAAAGGAAGCCTACCAGCTATGATGATGCAGTCCCCTCCCAAGCAAGAGCAGTTGACAGTCACTAGAAGTGGCCAGGAGGCAGAGCTGTACTATAGAAAATGAAGTCAGCTTCCAGGGGTATGAGCCTAAGAATCTCTCTCCAGACAATACAATCAGATACACATAAGCAGAACTGTGAGTGTGATTTCAGAAAACCCACAAGACTACTCACAGTCAACCCTTCACCTACTTGAAGGGTCCTTACCCCCAGTCTGCAAAGCATCACCACAGAAACTCTGCCATTGCTCCACCATGACTTGGGCAAATGCACCTTACCTTTCAATCTCTGGACCTGAGCTCTACAGTTGTGAAAGATGAGTTAAACACTAAAAGTTTTTCCAGTACTAAAACAAGGCTTACGTGGAAGACAAGAATCCAGTTTCTGAGATTCAGCATTAAGAGTTCACATTTGCTAAGTTCTCAGTCTATGTCTTCTAACACTAAGCTCCCACAAGCAAAAATTTCCTTTACTACTCACCATCCAGCAGGTCTTCCTCATCATCCCTGTCATGCTCCTCCACTGCCACCTCCTCCTCCTCCTCCTCCTCTTCCTCATCCTCCAGCTCCACGTCCGGGTCCAGGTCTGGATCGCTCCCTGAGGCGGATTCGTCTGACATGGCTCCCAGTGGTACTCAGTGTGCATTACCAACTCATGGTCCACTGCAGGGGTCCTTGGAGATGACAAGAAGAATCAGAATCACCAAGGTTTCACTTAGCAGCCAAATCTTTTTTCTTTCTTTTTTTTTTTAATTTTTTAATATTTATTTTTTAGTTATCGGCAGACACAACATCTTTGATTGTATGTGGTGCTGAGGATTGAACCCGGGCCACACGCATGCCAGGCGAGCGCGCTACCACTTGAGCCACATCCCCAGCCCCAGCAGCCAAATCTTTCAAAGAAAAATATACTTAAGATGAATTCCCTAGGGTTTTTCTAAGCAGTAAAGCAAGCTAACCATATCCAATTTCAACCTTCTCTATGATTGTACTACCCAAGACATGTTTTGGCAGCTCTGCCAGCTCAAACTTCTCATGGCTACTTTGACAAGAAAATATCTTAAAGTAATAACAACAAAAATAAAAGCATATACCTCAGAATTCTCATTTATGCTAAGTGCCTATAATTCCAACAACTCAGGAAGCTGAAGCAGGAGGATCACAAGTTTAAGGCCAGCCTCGGCAACTTAGACCCTACCTGTTATGGTTTAGGAATAAGCCCCCCTCTCCCTGAAAAAACTCAGGTGTGAGATAATGCAAGAATGCTTAGACCTGAAATGATTTCAATTATTTAAAACTATAACCTAATAAGTAAATTAATCCAGTGATTCCGATTAACTGGGAAGTAACTATAGGTAGATAGGGTGTAGCTACAGGAAGTAGGTCACTGGAGGCTTGCCTTAGGGTTTATATTTTGTTCTTGGTGGAAGAACTCTCTCTCTCTGCTTCCTGTTTGCCATGTCCTGAGCTGCTTCCCTCTACCACATCCTTCTGCCATGATGTCAAGCCTCACTTTGGACTCAGAGCTATGGTATGGAGTCAGCTGACTGTAGACTGAACTTCTGAAATCTTTTCCTCCTCTAAGTTGTTCTCTTCAGGTCTTTGGTCACAGCAACAGAAAGTTGACTAGAACACTCTCAAAATAAAAAGGGCTGCAGATATATAGCTCCGTGGTAGAGTATCTCTGGATTCAATCCCCAGTATCAAAAAAAAAAAAAAAAAAAGCTGAGGGATCCCATTTGTTCATTTCTTACTGCATCACCCATTTCCTGTGCACCAAAGCCCTGAACCCATATTATCTACTCATGTACATATATGTATTTATAATCACAAGCACTATTCTAGTCACAGCAGGAAGAACAAAGCATGTAAAGAATGTGAAGGACTGGTGTATACCAGGAGGAGCTGCTTTTTTTATACAGGGTTAGCTGAGAAGTTCTTACTAAGCAGAGGCCAGAAGGAAGCAAGAGAGCCATAGAGACATATGGAAGTATATGATCCATACACCATGAGCAACAAGGGCTGAACCCTGGAGGGAGGCTGACTTGGAACACTCTGGAAAGAAGGAATAGGTCAGGTCTGGATAAGGGCAGGGACTGGCATTAAGCACTACAAAGAGGGCAGCTCATTGTCCAATTACCCGAAAGAAAAGCTTTCAGTGAGAAGCTAGCACTTCACCACATTGTCACTTTTCCCAGACATGTAGAGAACCTCAGATGTGGACCCCTGTACATTTGTTGTTCTCTGGTTCTTCCCTACTTCTTGGCCCAGTTCCAGTTCCATTTCTTCCAAGAAGCCTTTGTAAAATGCCCTAGATTTCTGGTATTATATGCCCTCTTCTGAACTCCATTAGCCAGGCCATCCCACATTATTAATCTTCAATGAAGGATTCATGTGGGCTACTTGGCAAAATGGTGTACTTTCTTTGTTCTTACCTGCTGACCCAACAGTAAACCTCTAAGGGGAGTGATTTAAATGGGAATTGTGTGTTTGTATCCTACAGCTAGAAGTTTGTAGTATATCCAGGTTATTCTCCCTCATTTACCAACCTGCTATACTCTGTCTACAACGTATCAAAAATTGTGTATGTGTATCTACTTCCCTCCTTCCCTATCCCCTTTCTCATCACTTTACTGTTAGCTGATTAGCTGTAATGATCTTTTTTTTCTTTCTTTCTTTTTTTTTTTTTTTTTTTTTTTTTTTTGGTATTGGGGATAGAATACCAGGGACACTTTACCTCTAAGCTATACCCCTAGCGATTTTTATTTTTTATTTTGAGACAGGGTCTAGCTAAGTTGCTGAGGCTGAGAACTTGCAATCCTCCTGCCTCAGTCTCCCAAGTCCCTGAGATCACAAGTGTGCAGCCACTGCAATTAGCTTAAGGTCATGTTTTTTCTGGGGTAGGAAGGGGACAAGGTAAAGAGATGTCTAGGTGGACAGTTCTATGTAAATATAAATAAAAATGTTAACTTATGGAGTCACTGATTCTTTCAATTTTTCTGTATATTTCCAAGTTTTCATAATAAAAGATAGGGAGAGGACAAGGTAAATAATCTTTCACAAGACAAACTGCTGCAGACAACCACATAAAAAAATCAGGTCACCCTCAAATGACTCCCATCTCCCAAAATAAAAACTTAAGCACAAGTCTCTAATTATTAAACACAAAACTTGTTCCAGACTGAAATTTCTTATTAAGGTTCAGAGTAATTTGCAATTTGAAACAGAACTTCTATCTTCTGGAGAGAGAGAGAGAGAGAGAGAGAGAGAGAGAGAGAGAGAGAGAGAGAGAGAAAGACAAGGAGGAAGAGGAGGGAAGGGGAGGGGAAACAACAGAAGTTTCTGGGGTTATGGACCTAGCTGAGATCTCTCCAAGACAATGCTGTCTTCCTTTAGGATTTTGGAAAAACAGAACTTAAGTTTAGGACTGCTCAGAGTTAAAAATAACAGAAATTAAAATTGTGTGCATTTCTAGATGGGTCATGTACTTTGCCTCTCAAGACAACTAAAGCAAAGAACAGCTGACCAGTGAGTTGGTAATAAATTTAAAATTTTTCCATTTATAACTCACATCTAAAAATTTCTGCAAAGAGTATTAAGGGGCAGGGAAAAAAAGTGATCCACAAATACAAAATAGTGTAACATACTGAGCTGTCCTCCACTTAATGACCAGGCAAATACCTGTAGGAATGACTATACTGTGCCTTTTCTTTTATTTAGTAAGTTTCAAAAGGAAATAATAGAGAGCCCAGCAAGGTAGCACAGGCCAGCAATCCCAGAGACTCCAGGGGGCTGATTCCAAATTCAAGGCCAGCCTTGGCTACTGAGTGAGGCCCTAAGCAACTTAGAAAGACCATGTCTCAAAAACTGAAGATAAAAAGGGCTACAGATGTAGCTCAGTGGTAGAGCACCCAGGGTTCAATCCCCAATACAAAGGAAAAAGGGGTAGGGAGCAATTTAAAAAAAAAAAAATCAGCAACTTTGGGATTGCTGGCGTGTGCTACCTTGCTGGGCTCTTTATTATTTCCTTCTGAAACTTACTAAATAAAAAAAAAGGCACAGTATATTTGGAAGTGAAATTGACTTCTCCACAGCCACAGTAAAATATCTGAATATTCATATATCCTCTGGATATAAATGTTCATAATCTGCATTACCCCTATTTCATTCCATACTGCTTGAGAAACGCAGTAGGTGTTTTCCTTACAGTATGCTTAGCTGATTATGAAGTGGCTTTTAAAGAATAATTAATTATCAGGTACCTTTAAGTAATCTGAAGGCCTGTCATTCTAGAAAAGAAATTGTGTGGTGGTAGAATGACAATCATTTTGAGGTAAACACTATCAAGGACCAGCCTTCCATATAACCCCAGTTAACTAACTGCTTTAAAGCTCCTGATAGAAGCAAACATCAATTAAACATCCAATAACCACACATACTATTACAATGTAAGAGATATGGGTCCAGTCCCCTACTCAAAACATTTCAAAGCAGTAGACACTTTAAAATAGTACCCAATGGGAATGAGGTTTCATAACAGGTACCAGAATACAGTTACATAGGAGGAATAAGTTCTAATATTCTACCAGTACAGAAGGGTGACCACAGTTAACAATTTATTAAAGAATTGGAAGAAAGGATTTCAAAGGCTCCAAATGCAAAGAAATTATAAATGTTTAAGGATAGGGAAATACTAATTACCCTAATATAATCACTATACCTTGTACACATGTACCAAATTATCATAAATATGTACAATTATTATGTCAAATTAAAAAATAAAAAACACAAAAATAGTACCCAGACCATTATCATATACTCATAACAGAGAAGAGATTAAAAAGCAAAGAATTTCTTCAATCCTATTAAATTTGGTTTTTCTCTTCCCCTTCCTTCCACAAGGCATTAAATTTCTTTACAAAGAAAACAAAGTGAACTCTCTTCTCAGCTCTTCAGAATCATACCAGCTCTCTAAAGGATAGGTTTTGCTATTACTGATCTTCAAAAAGGCAACAAAGAGAACATGACAAAGGAAAATCTGGTCTTAGTGGGTAGCAGAGTTGATTACATTCTGTCTCTAAGGGACTTAACCTGCACACAGACATCTGGATGTGGAACCCAGGCTTTCAGAACACAGGGAAGGCAGCCCTGATTCAATAATTAGCTCTTCATTATGTTAAGTGAAATAAGCCAAACTCAGAAAGTCAAGGGTCATATGTTATCTCTCACATGTGGAAATAGAAAGAATAAAGGAAAAGGAGGCAGGTGGTTTACCATGAAAAACTAAGATCAGTGGAGTAGAGGAAAGGGGACCAGGGGTACGGAGGAGGATAAGAAAAGGGAAAATACTGGAGAATAATACTGACCAAATTATATTGTTACATCATGTGCATGTATGAATATGTAACAATGGATCCCATAATATAACTGTATTATATATAATTATAGTACACCAATAAAAATATTAATAAACAAGAACACAGTTCTTAGTATATATGAAGGGGAAGTTGATAAGGAAGAAAAACACATCACCCATTTGTTCCTCATTCCACATGAAATACAGCCTGAATCTGCAGTGCAGAGGGTCTCTGCCTCTAGAATACAGAGAAACTAAGAGAGTGATTATGTGTATTTGTACCTTAATGAAGACCTGTGTTCTCATAAAGCAAATTCTGGGAATCAAATTCTATTTTAATGAAACTGGAGAACTAGCTATTTAAAGGAACTCTAAAAGACAACCGCTATGAAAAGCAAACATTCAACCCCTAAGCATGTTAATAAGCCTACAGTTTAATATATTGGATTTGCTAACAAGAGGCTATAATTAACAAGAAACTCACAGCTAAATCCCAGCTCATTCCCTCACAGCAATCTAGAGAGTAAAAGAAAAGGTTGTTCTACCCTGCTAAATTCAAAGACAAGGACACCTGACTATAAAGTGGTGCCTGGCCAAGAATCAGAAAAATTATTCATGCCTGCACAGTCCTTAGAGACACTGGGATGGGGGTTGGGGAGGACATAGGAAGAACCCACCCTCACACACATACACACACCTTCTTTATTCTCAAATAGATCATGTTTGAAGAGTCCACCTTGAAATCAGAGGGCTACAGGTGCACACACATTGCCTCATTACTATGGGGCAGCCCATGAAATTTCAAAGATACCCTCATGATCTCCTGTAGCATCATGATCCAATCTTTCAACTCCATGTCCTCATTAATTTTCGTGACCTTGAATCATATTAAATTTCCTCAAATGATCTCCAACAATTCTACAGTGCGTGCAACTGACTTTTTGTTTGTTTGTTTGTTTGTTTTTGTATTAAAGATATAAATACAAAAACCTGGGACTGGGGTTGTAACCCAGTAGCAGAGAATTTGTCCAGCACATGTGAAGTACTGAATTCAATCCTTAGCACCACATAAAAATAAAATAAGGCATTCTGTCCATATACAACTACAAAAAAAAATTTAAGAATAAAAATAAATACAAAAACCTGGATTTAAGCTAATTAACAAGAGGGGCTTTTTTTTTTTTTTTTTTTTTTTTTGCCACAGGGAACCCAAGGGTGCTTAATCACTGAGCCACATCCCCAGCCCTTTTTGTTTTTTATTTTGAGACAGGGTCTCACTAGGTTGCTCTACATTCTAACTAAACTGCTGAGGCTGGCTTTGAACCTGGGATCCTCGTGCCTCAGCCTCTGGGATTACAGGCCTGCACCACCACACTCAACGGAATAAAATCTTCTAAGACACTTTCATTCCAAAGCTTTGGGCAATTGGGCTGAGAATGTAACCTAAAGGTAGAACATTTGCCTCACTCACCTAAGGCCGTGGATTCAATCCCCAGCACTCGAAAAAAAAAAAAAAATACTAATAATAATAACCAAAGCTTTGGGCAATACCCTTTCAAATAAACCCAGTCGAATAATTTGTATAATTTCAAGACATGTCAGTCCACATTGTAGTACTAAGTTACCATAGAATTCTTCCGGTCTGCTGAGAAATTCACTGTGGGTCAATAAAATTATTTCAAAACCCCTTTTCCTGTGCAAGACAAAGACCTGTCCTAATCACACCAATGTGTACTTCAAATCTCCATGGCTGGCAAGGTGATGCATGCCTGTAATTACAGCAGCTCAAGAGGGGGAGGCAGAAGGATCACAAGTTTAAAGCCAGCCTAAGCAACTTAGCAAGGCCCTAAGCAACAGAGCAAATACCTTGTCTCAAACTAAGAGAGGGGCAGCCACAAAGTCAAAATCATCCCCAGCCCTTTTTAATTTTTATTTTGAGATGGTTCTAAATTGTCTAGGCTGAATTCAAACTTGCAAACCTCCCATCTTAATCTCTTAAGTAACTGGGATTATAGGCATGAGCCACTACACCTGACCTCTCATCAATGTTTTTTTGTTTTTTTTTTTTTTTTTTTTTTGGTACCAGGGATTCTGAGGGGCACTCAACCACTGAGCCACATCCCCAGCCCTATTTTGTATTTTATTTAGAGACAGAGTCTCACAAGTTGCTTAGCACGTTGCTTTGCTGAGGATGGCTTTAAACTCGAGATTCTCCTGCCTCAGCCTCCCAAGCCACATAAGCATGAGCCACCATACCCGGCTCATTAATGGATTTCTATGTAACAAAACACAAAAAGTTCCTTTTTTTCTTTAATTTTTAATATTTATTTTTCAGTTTTCAACGGACACAACATCTTTGTTTGTATGTGGTGCTGAGGATCAAACCTGGGCCGCACGCATACCAGGCGAGCGCGCTACCACTTGAGCCACATCCCCAGCCCACAAAAAGTTCCTTGATAGGCCTTTAAATCCACATTGTAATTAACTTTTAAGAAACTCTTCTCAAGAGTTTTGATATAGTGGGGCTGGGGTTGTAGCTCAATGATACAGCTACTTGCCTGGCATGTGCAAGGCACTGGGTTCCATCCTCAGCACCACATAAAAATAAATAAATAAAATAAAGGTATTGTGGGCTGGGGATGTGGCTCAGTGGTAGAGCGCTCACCTCACATGTGTGAAGCACCGGGTTTGATTCTCACCACCACATGAAAATAAATAAATTAAATACAGGTATCATGTCCATCTACAACTAAAAAATACTAAAATAAATAAAGGCTTTGTCTCCATCTACAACTAAGAAAAAAAAATTTTAAAAAGAGTTTTGGAATAGTTTCAAAGAATATACACAATTTGGGGCTGGGGTTGTGACTCAGGGGTAAAGCACGCGTGAGGCACTGGGTTCGATCCTCAGAACAACATAAAAATAAAATAAAGGTTATTGTGTCCACCTACAACTAAAACAAATATTTTTTTAAAGATTTTTTTTAAAAGAATATACACAATTATGTGAAAGGTAATTAAAACACAGCCCCTTTCAAATATATCCCTATAGCAGCTGGTTTTTCTTCATGTACTTCAAAAATGCAATAAGTCAACAACAAAACAATAAAGTCAAAACAGACCAGACACAGAAACAACTGAGAATACACTGTCTATTCAGCCAGAAAATTTCAAATGCTTAAAAACAATCTGCTCTTTTAATATTTTTATTTTGGAAAAATAGTTATTTTTCATTAAAAATATTATTTATGGGGGCTGAGGATACACTCTGGTAGAGCACCTGAAGGATGCACAAGGCTTTGAGTTTAATTCCAAGGACAGAAAAAAGAAGTTATGATCTGCAGGTATAGCTCAGTGGTAGAGCCCATGCTTAACTGCATAGGACCTGGGTTCAAGCCCCAGTACCAAATAATAATAATTTATTTATGTTAAACAGAATGAGTTTATTTTTTAATGAATTAATATTATTTCTCAGTTTTAATTTCTAGTACAGCAAATATTGATAGGTATAATACGATGATACTCTTAAAAATTGAAGACCCCAAGAACCAAGACCAAAAATCTTTTTGGGGGAATTTTCTATTTTTTTATTAGAACATACTAATTATACATAGTAGTTAGGTTCATTTTGACAAAATCATATATGCAAGGAATTTGATTTCAATCCCCATTTCCCTTTTCCTCACTTCCCTCCCCCATTCTCCTTCCTCTGTTCTAATGAAGATCAAAAATCTTGAGAACTATTGTTTCACAACTACAAGATTCTAAGATCTGTAGTCTATTACCTCAAATTTTCCTGTATTACAAAGAGAAAAACTAGCATTTTTTAAAATTTAATAAGGAAAACATCAGATTGGTAGAATATCACAAAATATTTTAACTATTCCATAACGAAAACAAAATTTCAAAATTATGATTAACCTGATCTGTAAATCACATACACTGGTTATTTTATAAATTTAATTAGCCATCAAAGGCAAATTTTCTCAATGACTAAAGTCATTTGCAAAGTCAGATTTTTACTTTTACCAGTAAATCTCTGCTATCTGCACCCCATTTAAAATGGCCAAGGGCGAGGGTTCCCTATGTTCTCTGCAAAGCTCCCCTGCTTAGGCCCTTCATTGGAAAGGGCACTGAGCAACATAGCCCTGCACCAGTCCCAGGCATTTTGAATGAGTAGGAGTAAATGTCTGGAAGGCCACTATGAAGGAAGCAAGTGCAACATTCATTTCATTCTCCATAGAATCATGGCCACTGGGGAAAAAAGGTTGTGGCATGGGGAAAAATTATTAGACTGAGAAGATATGAGCTAAAGCAGGGATGACAGTTTGGGCCATGAGAAGGCTGGGTGACACAGATTCTATTCCATCATCTACAAAGCTGGGTTCTGCAAAATTTGCACACGCACACACGCGCGCGCGCGCATACACACACACACAAACATAATCAATGTAATATTAGGGAATGAGGCAAGAATGAAAGCAATTCTAGCTAAATCTCTTACCATTCAACTTGTGAGTCCTGTATCTCTTTCCACGTGTGTGTGTGCATACACATGCTAGAAATGGAACCCAGGACCTTGCACATGCTAAACACATACTCTACCACTGACTATGTTTTCCCTTAGCCCAACTAAAATGTCTTAAGATGAAGATTATAGTAAGAACCCATATGGCAACGGCATGAAGCCCACTTTTCCCAGGCTTCCTTGAGTCTAAACCAGCCCTTAATCTAAATCAGCCTAAAAGCAAATCAGTTTTATCTGCTAGATCCTGAAATGAAGAGAAAGCCAAACCATTCTCAATTTTTCATCCTTCCAACTCCCCCATCAGTTTTTTCCCAAAAGAGAAGACTTGTCCTCTGAGGCTCCTCCCTCTCCTGACAGCTCTACCACAGAGCCAAGAAGCGTAGTCTGGGTTGTGCTTTCAAAACCCAGACAAATGCAAGCTGAGCATAAAGGAGGTGGTTTGCCCTTAATAATCCTGTTAACATTCAGAATGAATTATGGCAAAGACTTCTGGATCTAGCTACCCATCAGACAAAAAATCCTGAAAAGCTCCATGCACATGGCATTCAACAAATAAAAGCTCTTTTAAGTAAGACTACACAGGGACCCTACCCAAATCCCTCAATAATATAACAATAAGTGCCAATTTTCTAAATTAATGTGGATCACTTTAGATTTCCTATTATCAACTCTTTTTTTTTTTTAATATTGTTTAGTTGTTGGGCTGAGGCTGTAGCTCAGTGGTAGAACACTTGCCTAGCACGTGTGAGGCCCTGGGTTCAATCCTCCGCACGCATTAAAATAAATAAATAGAATAAAGGTATTGTGAAAAAATTCAAAAAATATATTGTGGGGGCTGGGGATATGGCTCAAGTGGTAGCGTGATCGCCTGGCATGCGTGTGGCCCGGGTTCGATCCTCAGCACCACATACAAAGATGTTGCGTCCACCGATACCTAAAAAAAAAATAAATATTAAAAAAAATTCTCTCTCCCTCTCTCACTCTCTCTTTTAAAAAAAAAATATATATATATATTGTGTAGTTGTCAGTGGATCTTCATTTTTATTTATTTATACATGGTGCTGAGAATCGAACCCAGTGACTCACACATGTCAGGCAATGCTCCACCAATGAGCCAGAACCCCAGCCCCTATTACCAACTCTTTTATAATAGCAACAGGTACATACATAGTACACAGGTGTTTTCTCTCTCTTTTTTTTCTTTTGTATCAAGGACTGAACCTAGGGGCGTTTCACCACTGAGCCACATCCCCAGCCTTTTTTTTTCTTTTCTTTGTAGTTTTAAATGGACAGAATGCCTTTATTTTTTATGTGGTGCTGCGGATTGAACCCAGTGCTTCACACATGCTAGGCAAGCACTGTACCACTGAGCTACAGCCCCTCCAAGCCCTTTTTTATATTTTACTTAGAGACAGGGTCTCGCTGAGTTGCTGAGGTGACTTTGAATTCAGGATTCTCCTTCCTCAGTCTCCCAAGCCACAGGGATTACAGTCATGAGCCACCATGCCCAGCAGGTTGTCTCTTTACTACAGTTTTTCCTTAGGTAGAATCTATCCCAAATATAAGTATATGCTTATATTTTCAAAATATTCTAAAGGGAAAAATATAAAATGTTATTGTATCTATACAGCTATCCAATTTTTCACTTGTCTTTGCCATGGCTTGGGCACTCTGTGCACTTAGCTTCTCTGGCTCTCCTTACTTTGTGATATATAAAAATATACTTAATCTTTGTTCCTGGTTCCTGGGTAGTAGTTCCTAAAACTCTTGGAACTTCATAATGCTGGGGCTCCTTGACTGCCTAACAATTAGACTAGGTACCAGAAAGACCAATAGTAAACTAGAGGAACTCTAAGGAGTATCAGAACTGAACTGAACATCCAGTTCAGTTTTTGATGCAGAAAGAATTGGCTATTAGTGTTCTAAATCCATATCTGCAAGAGCACCAAAAAATTTCAAAGATTCCCCCCCACTTTCTTTTTTGGTCCTGGGGATTGAATCCTGGGGGGCTTTACCACTGAGCTACATCACCACACCTTTTTATTTTGAAATAGGATCTCACTAAATTGCTGAGGTTGGCCTCAAACTTGCGATCCTCCTGCCTCAGCCTTCTGAGTCACTGGGATTTTAGGTGTGTACCACTCACTGTGCTTGGGTAAAGATGTATTTCTTGACTTCCCATATGTAAAATAAATTATGAAATTTATATCAATGCAAAAGGTAACCTATATCTTTAAACTACTAAATGTCACCTTTCCACTTTATGTGAATTAGTAATTAAATGGTACAAGAGTTTGTAAATAGAAATACAAAGTAGGTTCTACCTCCTCGATTCACAAAGGAAGAAAAGAACCCCTGATGAAAAAGCTATCAAATGTAATGTTTTCCATATTTCTAATGAATAACAAAAACTGATTATGAGAATTAGAAGAAAAGTAGTACAAACAATGAAGATCTTTAGTGATCTAAGCAGTTCAAAATATGCATAAAGATGGGGTTATGTCCTGATAAACCCATCATCAGATAAAAATATATTAAGTTGAAAATGCATTTACTACACCTATCCTACCAAATATCATAGCTTAGTAACACAATATGCAGAAGGTTCGGGCTGTGCACTCTCATGATGTACAGCTGACTAGGAACTGGAGCTCACTGTAGCTGCCCAGCATTTTAATAGCATCATATAGCACATGCTAGCCTGGAAAAAGATGAAAATTCAAAGCTGGAAATATGGTTTGGTTTCTACTGAAAATGTACAATAGAGGCTGGGGTTGTGGCTCAGAGGTAGAGCGCTCCCCTCATATGCGTGAGGCATTGGGTTCAATCCTTAGCATCACATAAAAATAAAATAAAAATATTGTATCCACCTATAACTAAAAAATAAATATTTTTTTTTTTTTTAAAAAAGAAAGTGTACAACATTTTCATCATTGCAAGGTCAAAAATCCTAAGCAGAACCATCATCGGTCAAGGACCATCTGTAAAGCCTAACCATTTCCAGTCTATTAGATACCTCCCCCTCCCTTAGCCAAAGCAACCCTTTCAGATACCAAGTCTGCTAGTAGCTACTAAAATGTGGAAGGACTATATTACACAAGTGAATTCTATTCAAACACAACCCTTTCCTCTCTAAGTAGCAGCGCTTTCTGAAGAATGCCATAAGGAAGTCAGGATCTGAATATCAGAAGACAAGGTTCTGGGAATGAGTATATAAACCTCGCCATATATGAAAAATAATCCTCCAAAAATTGTTTCAGATTAGAGGACAGTAAATGCAATGTGGAATCTTGGGTTAGATACCAGGCCTGGAAGAAAAAATATCTACAAAGTCCAGTACTATAGACAACTAATAGACTGAGTATAGACTGTGGGCAAGATATCAATATCAAATTTCTTGATTTTGAGAATTGATCTGTGATTACGTAAGAACATGTTCTTAGGAAATACATGATGAAGTATTTTGTGGTAAAAATAACTTCCTAAGAGACAGCAAGAAAGAGAATACATTTTTCTGTTTCTACTTCTCCAAAGATTTAAACACTTAAGTACAAAAATGTAGTGTTTCAAAATACAGATCTAAAATATTACGTGACCATCCTCAGCACCACATACCAACAAAGATGTTGTGTCCGCCGAGAACTAAAATAAATAAATAAATATTAAAAATAAAATAAAATAAAATAAAATGTTCTCCTTTAAAGAGTGCTATAGCACACAGTATGGAAACTTTAAAAAAAAAAAATGGAGCTGGGGATGTGGCTCAAGGGGTAGCGCGCTCGCCTGGCATGCGTGCGGCCCGGGTTCGATCCTCAGCACCACATACAAACAAAAGATGTTGTGTCCGCCAAAAACTAAAATAAATAAATAAATATTAAATTTTTTTAAAAAATAAATAAATAAAATAAAATATTACCTGACTATTCTCTATTGTTAATTAGTAACAAATTAGGAACAAACTTCTTTTCCTTTTAGACTCAATGACTTAGGGTTAAAAAGGCTAATTAAACCTCCCAGCAATCCCTTGCATATAGACAGAATGTCCACTTGCTAAGGGTTGAATCTTTCCCTTTCCCTGAGCCCAGCAAAAATTAAGTCAAAGTCTCACTTGTACTCTAGGCATGATCAATGTCATAAACAAATGGCATCCCACAAGCAGGCAGAAATTGGACTCAGCAGCTTGCCTTCACTCTATGTGTGGTATGTGACCCAGTTCTGAACAGTCTTCTAAGGAGACTTATGGAATCTATCTATAGTATAAATGTTACTATGGCTTTGTGGCCAAAATTAATCTAACCTGTACTCAGAGCATGTACATGCTCTCGTTTTCACTCTAGCACTATAAAAATAGCTTAAACCAGGCATGGTCCTGGTGGTGCACGGCTATAATCCCAGTGACTCGGAAGGCTGAGAAAGGAGGATCACAAATTTATGAACAGCCTCAGCAACTTAGCAAACCCCTAAACAATTTAGCAAGACCCTGTCTCAAAATAAGAAATAAAAAGGTTTGGAAGGCCTGGTACAGTGGTGTATAAGTAATCCCAGCAGCTCGGGAGGCTGAGATTGGAGGATCCCAAGCTCAAAGCCAGCCTAAGCAATTTATCGAGACCCTCAGCAACTCAGCGAGACCCTATCGCAAATTAAAAAAGGGCTGGAGATGTGGTTCAGTGGTTAAGCACCCCTGGGTTCAATCTCTAGTACCAAAAAGAAATAAAATATGGCTAAAAGACATACCACTTTGAACCAGACTCACTTGCGTGAACTTGCCCTACAAGTCTCTCTCTAGCTAAACAATGAACACAAATACTCAAGAAAACTGTGACATCTGAATTTCAGCAAAGTGGTAAAGTAAGTTACACTTGACCTAAAGCCAAAATACTAACAGAAAAAAAAAATTCTTCTTTCAAATTATTACTTCTATAACTTCTCTAAGGAAAAGCATATGGAGTTGAACAAAACTAGGGCTATAGATTTTAGAAGTAAGAGGATCTGCAGTAGTCTGCAGTAAAACCCTATTTCTGTATTCAAAAAATAATGGATATTACCTTGGAAGAAGAACCATCTGTCAAAGACCAGAACATAGCCTAGATGTGTGTGTGCCATGCACATTCCATACTCTTCAGATAGAGGCTATTCTATGGAGACATAACCAAACTTCATCATATCAAATGGGAAGTATAAAGACCAAAATAGTTCACACAAGACCATAGAGTCAAGAGATATTGTCATAGTCAAGGGAACAAGGGCATAGGCTGGAATGAACTAAGAGCTTGAAAAAATAATTTAAAGAAAAAGTAGCTGAGTGTGGTGACACATACTTGTAATCCCAACTTGTTGGGAGGCTGAGGCAGTAGAATCATAAGTTTGAGGCCAGCCTGGACAATGAAGGGAGACCTGTCTCAAAATAATTTTTTTTTTGGAAAGTGCTAGTTCTGGGGAGAAAAAAAATGGTGGCATACACAAACTTGGTTCATGTTATTTCTTTCTCTCTCATTTTTTTTTCTTCTTTTTTGGTATTATGGATTAAACCCATGCAGTTTTACATATGCCTTTAGCACTGCTGTTGTCTTAATCAATAATTATGAAGTACACCCCATTTCAAAAAAGTGGGGGGGGCTGGGCATGGTGTTACACTTTATCACTAGGCTATGACACCTCCCCCCCCTTTTTTTTTTTTGGTACTGGGGATTGAACTCAGGGGTGCTCAACCACTGAGCCACCTCCCCAGACATATTTTATATTTTATTTAGAAACCAGGTCTCAATGAGTTGCTAAGCACCTCACCATTGTTGAGGCTGGCTTTGAACTCACGATCCTCCTGCCTCAGCCTCCGGAGGTGTTGGGATTACAGGGGTGTACCACCATGCCCAGCCTCCCCTTTTTTTTATCATTTTTAAATTTTGTGACAGGGTCTTGCTGAATTGCTTAGAGCCTTCTTCAGTTGCTAAGGCTGACCTTGAACTTGTGATCCTTCTGCCTCAGCCTTCATGTCACCAAGATTACAAGCATGCACCAACAGTTTGTGTTAATTCTGAAATTTGAAATGGGGTGTACTTCATAATTATTGATTAAGACAACAGCAGTGCTAAAGGCATATGTAAAACTGCATGGCAACTTTTTATATGATATTTTTAGAAGTCTATATAACAAAATATGTAACTATATAATTTTTATGTTTTTCTTAGTAAGATCTAGTTTGCATAATACTAACATTAAGTAAAAATCTCATTAGAGACCTTTCTACTGTGTCACATTTCCAAGCTAATGAAATAAAAACTTAATGATATGAACTTCATTAAAAGCAGGAATGTCTTGCTGGGTGTGGTGGCCCAGGCCTGTAATCCCAGCAACTATGGAGGCTGAGGCAGGAGGGTTCCCTTTTTCTGGCCAACCTCAGCCATTTAATCAAGACCCTCAAGCAACGTAGTGAGGAACCTGTCTCAAAATAAAAAGAACCGAGGATATTGCTCAATAGTTGAGAATCTCTGGGTTCAATCCCCAGTACTGCAAAACCAGAAGAAAAAGCAGGAAAAAAGTGGCTGACAATTATTTTGGAGAAAGAATGATTAAAGGGAAAAACAGAAAGGCTAGTGATTTATTCAGACCAAAGTCTAAGCACTTTTCATATAAAGACACTCTGAGAGGCACTATGGGGATAGTACAATACATGATTCAAAGGGGAAAAAAGAAAAAAAACAGAAGTAGAGCAAGAAGCAATGAGACTATCTGACTCCAAAACAGAAAGAATCAACAAAAATGTCATTTGGGGCCACAAAGAAACCTGTATCACTTGAATAAACACTAAATCAAATCTGATCTTAATACAAAAATTTTATTTGTAATAGAAAAATGAGTGCTAAAAGGTAGTGCTATTGCCTCACCAAGGAAGTTACAAGGCACATTCTTCCCCATTATACTAAACACCCACCCTGAATACACACACTCTCTCACATCTGGTCGCATGGCACCCAGGGATATGCATTCATCCTGATGCAGTTAAGGGACTATCTAGGTTTGCAGGGCAAAGCCTATATCTTGAAATTAAACCCCAAATCTTTGCCTAATCATTGCTCACTATGCCAACCTACAGCACTTGGCAACCATTAAGACAATTTATTTGAGTGAAAGTGAAGAACAGAAGTGGAACAGTGAGAAACAACTGCCAAATCTCAAGGGCAGAGACTCAGAATCTATAGTGTAGCAGGTTCCACTGCAGGTTCCAATCTTCTGGTCACTCATCCAATGAGTAGTTATTAAACATTATTGGGACCTATTCTCAAGTGGACATTTCTCTAGTGCTACAGCCAAAATTAAAATGTCTGGCCAAAAAAGGGGAGTGAGTGAATAACGATGAGATTAATCCTCCCTCCTGCTTACCACAGCAAACAAGAATGAGGAGTGCAACTCATTGTTACATAACAGTGAGGCTGAACAAAAGGCCCAGCTAGGTCAATGTTGACAGCTACAGAGCATCATATACCAAAGGTTAGAAGCTGCTACTTGGCCACATTAAGTGACAAGCTACTGACCACCCCATACCACAGCCATTTCTAGAATCTCACTGCCTCTCCCATTAACTGAAATAAAAAAATCATGGGCTTTCATAACAATTCTGACAGGAAGCCATCTTCACATTCACATGTATGCATGTTAAGATATTCCTGATTTTGTTTTTTGTTTTTGAAGCCAGGGATGGTTTACCACTAAGCAACATCCTTGGTTCTTTTTATTTTGAGACAGATTCTCACTAAGTTGCTTGAAGGTCTTGATTAAATGGCTGAGGTTGGCCAGAAAAATGGAACGCTCCTGACTCAGCCTTCATAGTTGCTGGGATTACAGGCCCGGGCCACCACACCCAGTAAGACATTCCTGCTCTTAATGAAGTTCATATCATTAAGTTTTTATTTATTAGCTTGGAAATATGACACAATAGAAAGATCTCTAATGAGATTTTTGCTTAATATTAATATTATACAAACTAGATCTTACTAAGAAAAACATAAAAATTATATAGTTACATATTGTTATATAAACTTCTAAAAATATCATATAAAAAGGAGCCATGCAGTTTTACATATGCCTTTAGCACTGCTGTTGTCTTAATCAATAATTATGAAGTACACCCCATTTCAAATTTCAGAATTAACACAAACTGATGGTGCATGCTTGTAATCTTAGTGACATGAAGGCTGAGGCAGAAGGATCACAAGTTCAAGGTCAGCCTTAGCAACTGAAGAAGGCTCTAAGCAATTCAGCAAGAATGTGTCACAAAATTTAAAAATTTAAAAACAAAGGAATGGGGGCATGACCTAGTGGTAAAGCACCCCAGGGTTCAGTCCCCAGTATCAAAAGAAAAGAAACACACACACACACACACACACACACACACACACACACAGAGAGAGAGAGAGAGAGAGAGAGAGACAGAGAGAGAGAGACATAAACCAAGATTATGTATGTCATTTTTCCCCCAGTACTGGGCATTGAACCCAAGGGCACTCTATCAGTGAACTACATCATTAGCCCTTTTTTATTCTATTCTGAGATGGGGGTCTCAGGTTAAGTTGTCCAGGTTAGCCTGGAACTTGCAATCATCCTGCCTCAGCCTTCTGACCTACTGGGATTACAAATGTGGGCTACCGTTCCAAGCCAAGTATGTCATTTTATAGCTTCCCTACTGATCAAACTTTTGCAACAAAAACCTATAAAATTATCATCATGCACAAAGAAATTTTTTTTAAAGTGAGAGTGAAAGAGAGAGAGAGAGAGAAAAAAAAAAAAGGAACTGAAAGGAAGTACTTCACTGAATACTGGGTATACCAAAATTGAAGTCAAGAAAGCACCAAAAATTCTAATCACAGGTCTAGAAACTAACCAGTGAAAACCAACAAGATAACAACATAATGAAAAATGCACATTTAACACATTGGACAAGGACTTCCTGCTTGACCCACTGGCAGACAAGAGATGCTGCAAAATTTCTCCAATAGCAAAACCAAGAAATGTGGATAAAATTATAATGACAACTCAGGAGGCTGAAGCAGGAGGATCAAAAGTTCAAGGCCAGCCTCAGCAACACAATGAGGGCTCTAAGTAACTTAGTGAGACCCTTTCTCAAAATTTAAAAAATTAAAAAGCTAGGGATGTAGTTCAGTGGTAAAGCATCCTGGGTTTAATCTCTAGTACCCTCAAAAAAAAATTATAATAAGCATTCTTTTTAATGCACAGCTGTGCTCACAAGACGGTAACAGAAATCCCCAAGGACCAAAAATGAAAAGCAAACTAAAAATCACAGACTAAGTCTCTTGAGTTTTAAAAGCTGACACTGTAATGGTTCTGGGGAAAGGAGGAGGATAATCATGAGGGGGTGGAAGGAGATAAGAGTCAATGTGTTGGGCTCAAAGAAGCTATAAAGGAGGAGCTGACTTGGTGTGATGGGAAAATGAGACATGCCAGTAAAGAAGGCTGAGGGAGGAGGACCTCAAATTCAAGGCCAGCCTCAGCAAAGGAAGACCCTGTCTCAAAAATAAAAAGGGTTGGGGATATAATTCAGTGGAGAGCATGTCTGGGTTCAATCAAAAGGAGGGGCTAACACAAAGCCAGGACCTTGAATATTTATGCTCTCATGAAAAGCAAACTAGGAAAAACCAGTCCACCAAACACAGAGACAACACAGAAACTTGTGTCAACCGAAGCTAGAGAAGGAAAAAAAAGTATCCAGTGGAAACCTGTAACCATCTGCCCTCCAACCAATTTGAGATCTAAATATATACACTTTGATGTATGGTCCAAGAAATTAACCAAAATTAAAGTGATCCCAAGCAACTGATACACCTTGGTTGCTTAGCAGCAAGCACAAAGCATGTCTGATATATTCCTCATCCCAAACCACAAAAAGATTTCCTTGCTGAAGGGCTGGGGTTGTAGCTCAGTGGTAGAGTGCTTGCCTAGCATGTGTGCGGCACTGGGTTGGATTCTCAGCACCATGGATAAATAAATAAAATAAAGGTCCATCAACAACTAAACAACATTAAAATTAAAAAGAAAGAAAGTCTTGCTCACAATCCAAAAGTGCCAATATATGACGGAGTAATCCAAGCAATAAAGATCAGACTCCTAAAAATCTTCTCATAACAGAACTATCAGATTAAATTAGATATATTACATGACTATCTCTAAAGATGCATAAAAGTCTTAGATAAAATTCAAAAATCTATTAATGATTCCAAAAGAAGACAGAATCTCAGCAAAATAGATGAAAGCTTCTTACAAAGGATAAAGAAAATTGACCGGAAACATTTACCACACTTAGTACGAAACACTGGGAGTATGCCCTTTAAATCCAGGAAGACAAGGTTGTATGCTATCAGTGATTCTATCAACATCAAATTAAGGATTCCTGGGGCTGGGATTGTGGCTCAGTGGTAGAGTGCTCGCCTAGCACAGGCAGGACCCAGGTTCGATCCTCAGCACCACATAAAAATAAAGGCATTGTGTTGTGTCCATCTACTCCTAAAAAATAAATTAAAAAAAAAATAAGGATTCTAAATAAGGAAGACCAAAAAATTGGCATAAAGATTGGATTTAAAAAAGAAAATTATTAGTCAGGGATGGTGCAAGCCAGTAACCCCAGCAACTAGGGAGGCTGAGACAGGAGGATCACAAGTTCAAAGCCAGCAACTTAGCAAGGCCCTTAGTAACTTAGCAAGATCCTGTCTCAAAATAAAAAAATAAAAGAAAGGGCTGGGGATGTGACTCAGTGATTAAGTGTCCCCCTGGGTTCAATCCCTAGTACCAAATAAATAAATAAAATATAATAAAATAAAAAGGGCTGGGGGTGTAGCTCAGTGGCAAAGAACACCTGGGTTCAATCCTGAAAGACAAAAAAGAAAGGAAAACTCTGAACAGTTAAGGAGTATATTATTTCAACATGAAAATATATGGGCAAGCTATTAGAAATACAAATGAACTCACTAAGGTGATTGAGTGAAAAAGCAATCAAGAAAAAAATTGATTTTATCTCTAGATGCTCTTAATACCCACTTTTTAAATATTTTTAGTTGTAAATGGACACAATGCCTTTATTTATTTTTATGTGGTGCTGAGGATACCACTGAGCTACAGCCCCAGCCCCTGTTAATACCCATTTGGAAGTCACAATTTAAAAAAATATTATTTAAAAGAGCAATAATGGCCAGGCACAGTGGCTCACACCTGTAATCCTAACAACTAGGGAGGTTAAGACAGGAGGATTCCAAGTTAGAGGCCAGCCTGAGCAACCTAGTGAGACCCTCAGCAATTTAGTGAGACCCTGCATCAAAATAAAAAATAAAAAGAGTTGGGAGGTAGCTCTGTAGTAAAGCTCCCTGAGATCTAAATATATACTTTGCTGTATGGTCCAATCCCCAGTACAAAAATAATTTTAACGATTTTAAAAATAAGAGCAAAAATCACCAAACAAGTAGCACATGCCATAATCTCAGCAATTTGGAAGGTTACATCAAGAGAATCGCAAGTTTGAGGCTAACCTAAGCAACTTAGGGAGACCTATCTCAAAATTAAAAATAAAAAGGGCTGGATGTGGCTCAGTGGCAAAATGCCCCTGGGTTCAATCCCCAGTAAAGGAAAAAATAAAATAAAAAACAATAACTATATGATAAATTCCTGATACTTACATCTGGCAATTCATGCAGGCTTCCCAAAACATGGACTAGCCATTAGATTGAGTAGTATACAGTAGTGAAGAAAGAGGCTTATTTGTCTAATCTCAGTTATATAAACACTGATTTCAGGACTCACATATTTTCCACTGTCATCAACAAAATGAAAAGAAATAAGTTTTTTTTTCATTTAGACTTAAACAAAGGAATCAGACACATGGTCCTCAAAATGCAAAACTGTTTCTAAACAGCATCCTATGATAAACATATAAATAACAAGTAGTATGGGTCCTGCAAAGCTATGTGACAGTTCTCTTTGAACTCTTTTTTCCCCTATTATATCACATTTGAGCAAATTTCTTCAATAGACTGTATCTGCCAATGTCTATCCTTTGATACACCCTGATAAAACCAGTTAGCCTTCTTTAAAAAAACTAAAGGGGCTGGGATTGTAGCTTAGTGGCAGAGCGCTTGCCTAGCAGGTGTGAGGCCCTGGGTTCGATCCTCAGCACCACATAAAAATAAATAAATAATAACAAAGATATTGTGTCCAACTACACTAAAAAATAAATATTAAAAAAAAAACTAAAGGAGCAATCACACTTCAAAAGACCCTTTTTCTACTTCTGATTCAGTCTTTCTATTCCTAACTCCTCACTCTATGTTTACATGTGGTCAGGCATCCAAATCATTATATCTTCAGGTACATCTAATATAGGGACTCCAAAACTAATGGATTCTGCTAACTATGGCCCAGAGTGAAGTATTCTTGTTCTCCTGTGTAAGGCAGAGACCAACCATTTCCTTGCTTTGGGGAAGATACTCTGGCCTATGAATTTCCCCTCCTAGGCTTTAGCAGGCCCTGGCAGCAAGCTCAAACACTTCAGAAAGCTAATATCTACATAAGCCTTTAATACCAGGATAAAAATGGTATAGCTGCTGGAAATGCACTCAGTGGCAGAGCACTTGCCTAGCATGCAAGAATGCTCTGGGTTCAATCCTACCCCATCCCCCCAAAAAAGCTATTGCCAACAGATTCAAAACCCTACATTGCTTCTATCAGTAACTGAAAAAACTATTTAATTTTGCTTTCCAAAAGTTGTTCCCTCTAGGCTGTTTCTAAACTTGACAGTAAGAAAAAAGGTTTTGTTTTTGTTTGTTTTACAGTACTAGGGACTGAACCCAGGGGCACTCTCCACCAAACTATGTCTCCAATCTTTTTAATCACTTAGATACACAGGCTGGCTTCGAACTTGATCCTCCTGCCTAAATCTCTTGAATTATTGGGATTACAAGTGTGTGCCACCCAACCTGGAGAAGTAAAAGATTTTAAGGGAGATTTAAAAATAACTACAGCACAGGATGCAAGGCTGGTTCAATATACGGAAATCAATAAATGTAATTCACCACATCAATAGACTTAAAGATAAGAACCATATGATCATCTCGATAGATGTTGAAAAAGCATTCGACAAAATACAGCATCCCTTTATGTTCAAAACACTAGAAAAATTAGGGATAACAGGAAATTACCTCAAAAAGGTAAAAGCTATATACGCTAAGCCTCAGGCCAGCATCATTCTAAATGGAGAAAAATTGAAGGCATTCCCTTTAAAATCTGGAACAAGAAAGGGATGCCCTCTCTCACCACTTCTATTCAACATAGTTCTTGAAACACTAGCCAGAGCAATTAGATGAAAGAAATTAAAGGCATAAATATAGGAAAAGAAGAACTTAAATTAGCACTATTTGCCGATGACATGATCCTATACCTAGCAGACCCAAAAAGTTCAACCAAGAAACTTCTAGAACTAGTAAATGAATTCAGCAAAGTGGCAGGATATAAAATCAATACCAATAAATCAAAGGCATTCCTGTATATCAGTGACAAATTCTCTGAAATGGAAATGAGGACAACTACTCCATTCACAATATCCTCAAAAATAAATAAATAAATAAAATACCTGGGAATCAACCTAACAAAAGAGGTGAAAGATCTATACAATGAAAACTACAGAGGGCTGGGGATGTGGCTCAAGCAGTAGCGCGCTCGCCTGGCATGCGTGCGGCCCGGGTTCAATCCTCAGCACCACATACCAACAAAGATGTTGTGTCCGCCAAGAACTAAAAAAAATAAATATTAAAAAATTCTCTCTCTCTCTCTCTCTCTCTCTCTCTCTCCTCTCTCACTCTCTCTTTAAAAAAAAAAAAAGAAAACTACAGAACCCTGAAGAAAGAAATAGAAGAAGACTTAGAAGATGGAGGATTTACCTTGCTCATGGATTGGTAGAATTAATATTATTAAGATAGCCATATTACCAAAAGCACTTTACAGATTCAATGCAATTCCCATCAAAATCTCAATGACATTCCTTGCAGAAATAGAAAAAGCAATCATGAAATTCATCTGGAAAAATAAGAGACCCAGAATAGCTAAAGTAATTCTAAGCAGGAAGAGTGAAATTGGTGGTATCGCGATTCCAGATTTTAAACTATACTATAGAGCAATAGTAACAAAAACAGCATGGTCCTGGCACCAAAACAGGCTGGTAGACCAATGGTACAGAATAGAGGACACAGAGACAAATCCACAAAATTACAACTACCTTATAATAGACAAAGGTGCTAAAAACATGCAATGGAGAAAAGGATAGCATCTTCAACAAATGGTGCTGGGAAAACTGGAAATCCATATGCAACAAAATGAAATTGAATCCCTTTCTCTCACCATGCATAAAAGTCAACTCAAAATGGGTCAAGGAGCTAGGAATCAGACCAGAGACTCTGCATCTAATAGAAGATAAAGTTGGCCTTAATCTTCATCACGTGGGAGCAGGCCCCAAATTCCTTAATAAGACACCTTTAGCACAAGAGTTAAAACCAAGAATCAATAAATGGGACGAATTCAAACTAAGAAGTTTTTTCTCAGCAAAAGAAATAATATGTGAGGTGAATAGGGAGCCTACATCCTGGGAACAAATTTTTACCCCTCAAACATCAGATAGAGCTCTAATCTCTAGAGTATACAAAGAACTCAAAAAGTTAAACAACAAAAAAACAAATAACCCAATCAACAAATGGGCCAAGGACTTGAACAGAAACTTCTCACAAGAGGATATACAATCAATCAACAAATACATGCTGGGAATGGAACCACCATTTGACCCAGCTATTCCCCTTCTCGGACTATACCCAAAAGACCTAAAAAGAGCATACTACAGGGACACAGCCACATCAATGTTTATAGCAGCACAATTCACAATAGTTAGAATGTGGAACCAACCTAGATGCCCTTCAATAGATGAATGAATTAAAAAAATGTGGCATTTATACACAATGGAATATTACTCAGCACTAAAAAATAACAAGATCATGGTATCTGCAGGCAAATGGATGGCAGTAGAGCAGATTATGCTAAGTGAAGTTAGCCAATCCCTAAAAAACAAATGCCGAATATCTTCTCTGATATAAGGGGGGGGGGTGACTCAAAATGGGATAGGGAGGAAGAGCATGAGAAGAAGATTACCACTAAATAGGGAAGAGAGGTGGGAGGGAAAAAGAGGGAGAAGGGGAGTTGCATGGAGGATGGAAGAAGAACGTCATCATTATACAGAATACATATATGATGTTGTGATGAGAAAAAGAAAAAAAATGTGTCACATTAGATTGGATAGAGAGAAATGATGGGAGAGGAGGGGAGGAGTAGGAGGGATAGGAAGGGCAACAGAAGGAGGATCACAAGTTCAAGGCCAGCCTCAACAGTGAGGCTCTAAGCAATTCAGTGAGACCCTGTCTCTAAATAAAATACAAAATAGGGCTGGGGATGTGCTCAGCGTTTGAGTGTCCCTGAGTTCAATCCCCAGTACCAAAAAGAAAAAGAAAAGCACTCTGAGGTCTTAGATCAGGTTATTCTGTGACATTTCAGAGGAAAAAAATCAGAACAAATACTTGGAAAGCCCTTACATCTTATGAAACAAAAGCCATTCCTTGGGGATACAGTCTGCTAGAGTACCAGTCCAAAAAAAAAAAAAAAAAAAAAAGCTATTCAACAAAATATTCCATTAAAAAAAATGCAATAGCTGGGCTCTGTGGCACACCACTATAACCCCACCAACTTGGGAGGCTGCAAATAAAAGGATCTCAAGTTTGAGGCCAGCCTGGGCAACTTAGCAAGCCCCTGTCTCAAAAAATAAAAGGGTGTGGGATGTATCTCAGTAACAGAGTGCCGCTGGGCTTAATCTCCATGCCAAAAAGGAAAGAAGAGAAAAGAAGAAGAAGAAGATGATCTACAAAGATAGTCTGAACACATCCAGTTGTCAAAATATAAAAAACATTAGGTCCTTCTTTAACAGGTTTATAACCTTCAGGCCAAAAATTGACCCTTACCGACTCCAAGTTGTTTAAATTAAAAGAGCTCATTTTTGCAGAAGTTTTGGTAGTTTCTGAAATATCTGCTTCTAGAGTCAAATCTCCAAAACACTATCTATCTACTGGGGAACACAAAAATACACAGACTAGATCAAGTCAGGAAAGAAGAAAAGTGTTAAAAGTGAGGCCCAGCCAGCCATGGTTGTGCACACCTATAATCCCAGCAGCTTGGGGGGCATGAAGATGTGCATGCAGTTTTAAGCTAAAAAGAAATCTTAGCTTATTTTGCTATGTGACCTCAGACAAGTTATTTAATCTCTCTGAACCACAGTTTCCTCAGTTGTACAATGGAGTTATCCCCTATCTTCAAAGTTTCTTAAGAAGATTAAGTGTTGAACAAAGATAAAATATACTATACAAATACACAGCTCAATATTTATCACACTGCAAGTACTCAAAACATAGAAGAAGGGTTCCAGACATAGCTCAATGACAGAGCACTTGCCTGGTGCACCTGAGGCCCTGGGCTCAATCCCTAGTATCACAAAAAAAAGGGGGGTGGGGGGGGGGAGAAGGAGGAAGAGGAAAGGAAGAAAGGAGGAAGAAGTGGCAGAGGAAGCAGAAGCAGCAGCAGCTGAGGATTCCGCTCAGTAATAATGTAATTGCCTAGTAGGCATGAAGCCCTGGATTCAATTCCTAGCACAAGAAGGAAAACCAGCATGGTGGCACATACCTTAAATCCCAGGGATTCAGGAGGCTGAGGCAGGAGGATCACAAATTCAAGGCCAGCCTGAGCAATTTTAGGTAGACCCTGTCTCAAAATAAAAAACAGAAAGGGTTGGGGATATAACTCTGTGGGAGAGCACTCCTAGGTTCAATTATAAATACTGCAAAAAGGAAGGAAGGAAGCGAATTTTGCTGGAAGAAATGTAGAAAATGAAATAAAAAATAAAAGACCAGTTAAAAAGCCAAAGGAAAGACCAGATTTGAGAACTATTTGGGAAGTAAAACAAATTGGGCTAGTAGAACATTGTTCTTCAAGCCTCAATTAAAAGTAAAAGAAGAGGGGCTGGGGATGTGGCTCAAGCGGTAGCGCGCTCGCCTGGCATGCGTGCAGCCCGGGTTCGATCCTCAGCACCACATACCAACAAAGATGTTGTGTCCACGGAAAACTAAAAAATAAATATTAAAAATTCTCTCTCACTCTCCTCTCTCACTCTCTCTTTAAATAAATAAATAAATAAATAAAATAAAAAAATAAAAGTAAAAGAAGAGGCTGGGTTTGTGGCTCAGTGGTAGAGTGCTTGCCTAGCATGTATGAGCCACTGGGTTGATCCTCAGCACCCCATTAAATTAATTAATTAATTAGGTATTGTGTTTCACAAGTAAAAAATTTAAAAAATAAAAAATAAAAGTAAAAGACACACAGGGCTTCTTTTTCAGGTTTCCCTAACAGGGTCTAAGACTACTGTCACCTCCTCTTCAGACACCAGCCCAGGCTAGAGACCACATGCCACACATGTCAGCTTTTACCATCAGCACCACAATAGAGGCGGTAGGTGTATCACAAGGCGGGAGCTCTTTAGTGTCAGAGGACTGGCTTAATGGCACCACTTAGTTAGAGCAAATTACTTAGCTTCTCCTCATCTACAACTAAGATAATGACACCTACACTCAGGGGCTATGAGGGTTCACATAGCATATGACCGAGGAACATAATAAGGACTCAGTCAGTTAGAACATCACAAATCCTACACAGATGTAAAACACATTTTACCCTGTCTCTTATAAAAACACTGTATAACCTTATCATGGCTCAAGTCCATTTGGAAGCTTCTGAGTTGAGACAGCCCTGTACACATCAGTAAGTTGGCTCTCTTATGGGCAACCAATGTTCCATTTACAGAAAGCCTGTTTGTATTTCCAATATGTGTATAATACCTTCTGCCATAATGAGTATTATATGGTTCCTAAATAAATAAAACTGGTTTCATAGAGCTCTTCTCTGGAGCAGCAGCTAGGATAGTTTTACCCAAAAATTAAGCAAAAAATATTGGCCTTAATCCCGGAAAACAAGCATTCCTTTCAGACAAAACTGGATAAACCAATTCCTCTAATAATAAGTAGATAAACACTCAGGGAAATGGAAGAACTAGAGATAACCAGAGTAATCCACATGGTGAAGTTCATCCAAAGTCAAGAATGTACCACTTCAGATTTGAATTGGCCAGGGGAGGCAAATAATTACCAAGTATAAAACACCAAAGTTACTACATTTAAGCACTTAAGAATAAAACAATTTGCTCTCATTAAAAACCAAGATTCCTGCTGGGAGCCAGTGGCACATGCCTATAATCCCAGTAACTCTGGAGGCCTGGCAGAAAGTTTGCAAGTTCGAGGCTAGTCTCAGTAATTTAATGAGACCTTGTCTCAAAACAAAAATAAAAAGGGCTACTCAGTGGTAAAGTGTCCTTCAGTTCAATTCCTACTATGAAAAAAAAGAAAAGAAAAGAAAAATCAAGATTTTTTATAAGAAGTTAAGAAGCTGGAGAGAGAAAATGCGGAGAAAAATAACAGTGGAGACAAAATTTAGAAATAATGCATGTGAAAGAGTAAGCTTCCAATTGAGTAGGTTGTTTTGTTGATGCTTCTATTGGTAGCTGATTTCTCTTAAGAAATGTCTTGACTGTATTCTTTACAAGTCATTCTTTGCTATTTCACTTAACAAATAGTTAAAGAAGTGATTCGTCAAGGGAGAAAAACTCTTTAAGATCTACAATATTTTTTATTTTCATGTATTTGTTGCTTAAACTAGTACACAATTTTATACAGATTTCAGCTTGCAGCCTCTCCCAATTCATCTTTCTCCTTATCATTTCCAGTAAGTCTCTGTGAGTCAATAATTCTCTATAGTATAACCCTCATTTGTTTTTAATACAATAGTCCATCACCACTCATGCCCCTAGTCACCTAAACAATTTCTCTTCTGTCAATGATCAGGAATTTTCTACACTTATAGGTTTTGTCAGTTATACTAACTGTAATGGGATGGACTGCATCCACTGCCAGTGAGCAAACACTTGCTGAGTGAAATAGTGAATAAAAATCACACTATCAACAAGGCACAGTGGCACACACATGTAGTCCCAAATACTTGGGAAGTGGAGATAAGACTGCTTGAGCTCACAAGTTCAAGAACAGCTTGGGCAACATAGCAAGACACCATATCAATTAAAAAAAAAAAATTGGGGCTGGGATTGTGGCTCAGCGGTAGAGCACTTGCCTAGTGCAGGCGGGACCCAGGTTCGATCCTCAGCACCACATAAAAATAAAGGCATTGTGTTGTGTCCATCTACACCTAAAATATAAATTTTTTTTAAATTAGCTATTTAAATTATTTCTTTCTTCTGTCACTCAGTCTCCCTCTTCCTCATCCTCATCCTCTCCCTCTCTCCTTTTGCAAAGTATACAGGTGAATTTAAGTAAGGCAAAATATTAAATGCAATTCTACTACATAGTTATAGCACCTTTGTACTGGAGGTAAAAAAAGGGAGTCCTGGTATTAGTGAGTTTAATGTCCCAGTACAAAACTATATTTATTAAGTGCCTAGTGAATGATAAACATTTCAAGTACACCAGCATGAAGAAAATGTAGCAAGAGACTAAAGTTTGGATGCTGTTGGAAGCCTTCCAGGAGGAGAGAGATTTTGAAACAACCTGTAAAGCAAGCTGAATTAGATGAGTGAGGAGGGAGGAGAGGACATTCTACCCAGGAACCATGAGTTAGATGAGAGGTCTTGAAAAGGCAGTCGCGTTTTCTTGAAGACTGCCTTTTCTTGAAAGGGAGATAAAATGATGCAACAATCCTCCCCACCCCTCCTCCCTGGTTCTAGGCATTGAATCCAGGGGCACTCCACCACGGAGCTACATTCTTGTGTGTTTGTTTGTTTTTTTTTTTTTTAAACAGTCTAACTAAAGTTGCCCTGGATGGCCACGAACTTATGATCCTCCTGCTTCAGTATCCCAAGTCACAGGCATTACCAGCATGTGCCACCACGCCTAGTTTCATCAATCAACGGCACCTGCCATTTCACTGGCACTGAAATGTACAGATGAGAGGATCCTGGCCACAGAGTAACAAATATATAAACAAATACCATGAGAAAACTGACAAGTATAATGATAATACAAATTACTAAGGTTCTTCTGTCAACTAATGAATAAACAAAATGTAGCTGGGTGCAGCGGTGCACACTTGTAATCCCAGCCACTGGGGAGCTAAGGCAGGAGGATCACAAGTTTGAGACCAGGCTTGGCAAACTTAGCTAGGTCTAAGCAACTTAGCAAGACCCTGTCTCAAAATTTAAAAACTTTTAACTCACCAAAAAAATAAAAAATAAATAACTCAATCAATAAATGGGCCAAGGAACTGAACAGATACTTCAAAGAAATACAATCGATCAACAAACATATGAAAAAATGTTCATCATCTCTAGCTATACAAATCAAATGTTGGTGAGGATGTGGGGGAAAAGGCACATTCATACATTGCTAGTGAAATGAACACTCTAAAATGGTAAAATTTGTGGTATGTGAATTTTTTGTCAGAAAGAAATGAAGGGAGGGAGGAAATGGAAAAGGGAGGGAAGGGAAAGAAGGGAATTGGAAGAAAAGGAAAACAGAAAGATAAAATGATTGAAGTTAATATCTTTGCCTGGAAAGGCAGATAAAAGCATCCCAAAAGAGGTAACCAACCTGAGTATTATAGGACAAATAAAGCTTTCCATAAACAGAGAAAGATAAAGTCATTCAGGGAGAATGATATATATACAGAAGCACAGTTCCATGGGGCTGGAGGTTGGGGCAAATGAGGGAACTAGAAGAGATCAGAAGTAAACAGGCCAGATTATCTACCTACTTATCTATCTTCATTCATTCATTCATTCATTCAATGCAGGGGATCAAATCCAGGGTTTCATGTATGCTAGGCAAGCATTCTACTTTGCCTAGAGTATACCTGTGCTACATCCCCAATTCTCAGGTCAGATCTTAATTTTGCATTGTCCTAGGGCCCTTGCTAAGGAATCTGAACTTTCTGCTAAACAAGGATTGACAAATATGTGACAGTACCACTTTCTTGTCTATGCCACTGAGTCCTATTGAGCTCTTAAGTGGCCTTCACATCTGTCTCCATGAAATCCTCCCCACAACTCATTTCCTCCCACTGGGAAAACTAAAAGATCTCAAACAGGGAAATGGCATCATCCCAATTCTCAAATTTGTGGCAGGGGGTGGGGTGTGCTAGGAATTGAGCCCAGGGGTGCTCTACCATTGAGCTATATTCCCAGCCCGTTTTTAGTTTTTGAGACAGGATCTTGCTGAGTTTCCCAGGCTGGTCTCTAATTTGTTATATTCCTGCCTCAGCCTAAAAAGCAGCTAGAATTACAGGTATGCATCACTGCACCCAGCCAAATTCTTCAGTTTGAGAAGACTCTGGTGGCTATCTGAAAGTACAGAGATTAGGTAAAAGTTCTTATAATAGTCTAGACAAGAGATAATAAGAGATTGAACTACAATAGTGACAATTAGAAGGGAGAAAAGAAGAAACAGAGAGACTAAGGAGGTAAAGCCAGTAAGACTTCAGTAGCCAGCTAAAAACTGCCTTCATGGAGAGGACACCTTGGTTATCACTGTCTCCCAACATCCATTCACCTGGCACAAAGCAAAGTGTTCAATAAATATTTACCAAATTGCTGAGTTTCCAATCAACATTCTCTCACTGAATCTTCACAATACCATAAGGAAGATTACTATTATCCTCACTTCATAGATAAGGAATCTAAATTTAAACAGATTAAGTGATCTTCCCCAGTACACCTAGCCAAGTGTGGGAGAATCTGATTCTGACCTAGACTTTCAACTCCAGAGTCCAATGTCGTAAACAACAAGATGAGTAACAGCATTGTTAACTGTGAAATGACAGTAGCAGACAGAAAATGGAATGAAGTCAGAGATACAGATTTGGGTATTTTCACCACGTTCAAGTAGCTGAAGTGTCAAATATGGAAGATAAGAGAACATACAGTGGGGAGCTGGGGATAGGTCAATCCATAATGGAGTCAAAAAAAAAAAAAAAGGAATGTGCACAGAAAGTCAGACAGGGAAAGAAGAATCAGAGAAGTATACTATCAGGAAAGGCACCAGCAAGGTGGCCATGACCAAGTAGCATTTCGGGCAGGGATTCTAAAAGGGGTTGAAAGTTGCTGGTATTTTCTAAATCTGTCAGAGCATCAGAATCTAGGAAGCTTGCTAAAAAATATAACCCTAGCTGGGCTTAGTGAAGCACACCTGTAATTCCAGTGGCTCAGGAGACCCAGGCAGGAGAATCAAGAGTTCAAAGTCAGCCTCAGCAAAAGCAAGGAGCTAAGCAACTCAGTGAGACCCTTTCTCTAAAAAAAAAAAAAAAAAAAAAAGGGCTGGGGATGTGGCTCAGTGGTTGAGTGCTCCTGAATTCAATCCCTGGTACACTCCACACTCCTCCAAAAAAAAAAAAATACAGTTCCCCAACATAACTGCTAAGGACTGAAGATCTTTGGCCCCCCACCTAATTCTTGTGTTTAACTTTAATTCCAATGTGATAATATTTAAAGGTAGGTTCTTTGAGAGGTAATAAGGTCATGAGGGCAGAGCCTTAAAGGGATGGGACATGTGGTATAAGATCTATCTGCCATGTGAGGACAAAGCAAAAAACCATCATCTGCAAACCAGGAAGAAGGCTCTTACCAGGAACTGAATCACCCAGCAACTTGATCTTTTTTTGTTTTGCTTTGTTTATTTTTGCAGAGTGGGGGAGGTGTTTGGTTTTGTTTTGGGGTTTGGTTGGTGGGTTGGTTTTTTTGGTATCAGGGATGCAACCCAGGGGTGCTTAACCACTGAGCCATATCCAAAGCCCCCCCCCCCCCCGCCCTTTTTTGAGATAGGATCTCACTAAGTTGCTATGGCTGACTTTGAACTTTCGATCCTCCTGCCTCAGCCTCTCAAGTTGCTGGGAGTACAAGCTTGCACGGTGTGCACCACACAGCCAGCATCTTGATCTTGATCTTAAACTTCCCATCCCCCAGAACTTGAAAAATAAATCTATTTAAGCCTAGTTTGTGGTATTTTGTTTTAGTAGCCAGAATTGCCTAAAGGACTTGTATAAGTGACTTAGTCTCTTTCCTTCTTTCCTTTTTCTCATCTCTAAGGTAGAAATAGTAACATGGCCCTCATAGATTATTGTGAGGACTTCAGTAGTTTTAAAGACAATTCCCAAGCAATTTTAACACACTTAAAAACTATCTTTGTGCAACCTCAGTTACAGGAACCACGGAAGGCTTTTTATTTAAAGAATTTTTTAATATTTATTTTTCAGTTTTCGGTGGACACCTTTATTTTATTTTATGTGGTGCTGAGGATGAACCCAGCACCCTGCACATGCCAGGCTTGAGCCACATCCCCAGCCCCAGGGAAGGATTTTTAATTGGAGAGAGATGAGTAAAAGACAAACCTTTCAGAAGGACTGTAGAGATAAGAAAAGAGGAAGAAAAAATCAATTATCGTAACTGCTAGACCTGGAGGGCATGGGTTAAGAGTAAGGCAAGGAAACCAGAAAGAATAGAGTAAGTACAATGTATCACCCAGGAAAAGTCAACAGTGGAAGGAAAAAGAGGAATTAAATATGACTCCATGGCTTAAAATCTCAGTGACTAAAAAAATGGTGGCTTGCCCCTCCACCAAAATTAGAAAGAATAAAGGAACAGCTAGTTTTTTTTGGAAAAAAGAATGCCGTACAAGCTATTTAAAGAGGGGTAAGTGCTATACAAATAGGCTAATTGAAAGTAGATGTGTTTTGGACAGGAAGATAGTACACTGAGGTAAGAGTAGCTCTGAGGGCTGGGGATGTGGCTCTAGCGGCGCGCTCGCCTGGCATGCAAGGGGTGCTGGGTTCGATCCTCAACACCACATAAAAATAAAATAAAGATATTGTTTCCACCTAAAACTAAAAAATAAATATTAAAAAAAAGAGTAGCTCTGAGATGAGATGACCTGAGTCAAAAATACCAGCATTGCCATTTTCTATGTATAGGACACTAAAAAAGTTATTAATTTCTCTAAACCTTGGTTCTTTCATTTATAAAACAAAAATGAAAATAATCTCATCTGATTATTTTTAATATAAAGTAAAAGAAAAGAAAGCACTTAGCACAGTGTCTAGTACATAATAAATTAGCTTGCAATAAATGTTGAAAATTACCTTTCACTGTCCCATGACAACAAACCAGCTACGCTTTAAAGAGGCTAAATCATATTATCAAAAGAGTCAGAAAAATGTCCCAATTCCAAGACAAGCCAGGAAAAAAGGATTTCTTGAATTATGAGATCAAGGAATGAACACCCAAGTTAGTACCATGGTATCATTTCATAAAGTAGGCCTTCATTCCTCACTACAAAAGTATCATATCCTTAGGACATTGTGTTTCTAAATATTTGCATAAATGTTCTTTACTTAAAGTCTGCTTTAGTTCACACATTAAGTCAGTATTTACTGCAAATCTACAGCAATAATTATATACAATGTAAGAAAATGTGGTGCCTGTATGAGATTACAATCTTAAAGATGAAAAAAATTCAAGCACACAAGCCCAGCATGGTGTACAAATGTATTCCCAGTGACGGAGAAGGCTAAGGAAGAAGAACTGCATATTCAAGCCCAGCCTGGGCACCATAGTGAGACCTTGTCTCACTTGTCTCAAAATAAAAAGGGCTGGGGATGTAGCTCAGTAGTAGAATATCTGCTGGCATGTGCAAGGTCCTGGGTTCAATCCCCAGTACTACAAAAAAAAAAATTGTTTTAATTTAAAAATTAAAATTTAGGCACACAAATATCTGAAGTTCCAAGCACATTGTGGAATGCCACTAATGCACTGTTTCTTTGCCAGTCATGACTTTCAGAAGGGAGAAGGCATATGTGAGCTAGAACATAGAGTCAGGAAAAATAAAGTGAATACAGGCAAGGAAACCACATGAAGGCAGATGCACAGCTGAAAAAAGGCAAAAAGTATTCTGGGAAGAGCTAGGAATCAGGATTAACTTAAGAACTATAAA
The DNA here is from genome assembly GCF_964194105.1 of Spermophilus citellus. Lineage (NCBI taxonomy): Eukaryota > Metazoa > Chordata > Mammalia > Rodentia > Sciuridae > Spermophilus > Spermophilus citellus. Next base: position 27,418,149 of record NC_138188.1, on the reverse strand, counting down.
GTAACTAACCCTAAGGTTGAGGACAAAAAAGGGGGAAGGGCCATAAGGTTTTGAAGCCTGTATTTTCCAGGAGAGAACAGGTTAGGGAAGTTAGCAACTGTATTTGCGGGCAGGATGATGGATGTGACTCCTGATATGCTAAGTAGAGAACATTTCTGAAACCACCTTCTCATAGCTGACAAGCTTTTAAAGGTGGATAGGACTTCAGTCTCTAGTCCAGTCCTTCCGTCTTTCTGACTGAGAACACCAAGATCAAGAAAGGTGACTGATTTGCACAAGTTATGAATTTATTGTCTGAGGTTAAGTTGCATCTCTGATCTATAGACTCAGTTCATAGTACTTAACATTTGCCCAAAAACCAGGATGAGAATGGGTTTGTAGCTTGGTGAAGAAATCAGACTTAGAGTTACAGAACTGAGTCATTGCGATAAGATGAGAGGGTGGAAGAGCTAAATCTCCAAGGGCCAGACTTACAGAGGATATATAAGAGGAAAACACAAACCTGGGTTATATCCACACCTATGGCAGATGTATTCTTTAAAAGTATATCTAGGGGTGGAGAGAGAGAAGGGGAGGGGAGGGGAGGGGAGGGGAGGGGAGGGGGGATAGTGGAGAATGGGATAGACAGCAGAATACATCAGTCACTAGAAAGGCAATTTGTAAATCAATGGTAATGTAACTGATGTGACACAGCAATCTGTATACGGGGTAAAAATGGGAGTTCATAACCCACTTGAATCAATCTGTGAAATATGGTATACTAAGAACTATGTAATGTTTTGAAAAACCAACAATAAAATAAAAAAAAATTTTAAAAAAAGTATATCTAGACTGGCATAGTAGCACACACCTGTAACATCAGCAACTTGGGAGGCTGAGGCAGAAGGATTGGAAGTTCAAAGCCAGACTCAACAACTTAGCAAGACCCTGTCTCAAAATAAAGAAAAGCAGGTGCCTGGGGATATGGCTCAGTAGTTAAACATCCCTGGATTCAATCCCTGGTACCAAAAACATTAAAGGCATATCTGAGGGGCTGGGGAGGTAGCTCAATGGTAGAGTGTTTGCCTAGCATGCAAAGGCCCTCGGTTCAATCCCAAGCACAGGGGTTTAGAGGAGGGAACACATCTGAGAGGCAAGCAAAGAATCAAAAAAAGAGTATAGGATTCTAGAAGCCAAAGTTAGCATATCTTTTTCAGCTACCACATAGGTACTCATTTTTAATAAATATTTGCTAAATAAATATATAATTGAAGAACAAGTCAAGACAAAGTTGGGCGTGATGGTGCATGCCTGTCTGAGGCAGGAGGATGGTGAGTTCAAAGCCAGCCTCAAAACTTAGCAAGGCCCTAAGCAATTCAATGAGACTCTGTTTCTAAATAGAAACTACAAAATAGGACACTAGTGGAATGGCCCTGAAAATGTACAACCAGAGGAAGGAGAAGTTATGCTTCATTTGTGTACTACATGTCAAAATGCATTGTACTGTAAAATTAATTAATTAATTAAAAAAAATAAGGTTGGGAATGTGGCTCAGTGGTTAAATGCCCCTGAGTACCAAAATATATATATATTTTTTTTTTTTTGAGCTCTGTGCTAGCTGGATATGTAATGTGGGAATAAATACAATAACTTCACAACAACCCTCTGAGGTAGAATTTTAACCATTATCCTCACCACATTTCATGATAAGAAAAAAGGTCATAAATTGCACAATTTGAACAGGAGGGAGCCCAACCAGGCTTAAAATTAAGTCTTCTCTATTAAGAGAATACCATTAATTTACAGATAAAATAACATGATAATGATGTTTAAAATGTAAAATGTTATTATATTAGTTAGAAACAAACAGTGGCAATATCTGGGATTTTAGCTTAAAATATGACAACAAAAGAGTGGGGAATACATTGTAAGAAAATTGAGGAAGTGATGACAATTGTTGAAATTATGTTGATAATTAGATGATGGGTGCAGGAGGGTGTGGGGAGCCACATTGAGTTACCTCGCCTTCCAGTCCTAAAGCACCACAGGGATCTGAAAGATCACTGTAATCTGGCATGGTAGTGACTCCCCGCACCCCCCTCCCCCGTCCCCTCTGGGATAGCAAGGTCAGTCTTCTGAGTAGGCATACCCCTAGGGTTGAGCTACACTCACCTATTCTTTTATAATCCTACCCCTTTGCCCTGTTTGGGCTAGAATGTTCCATGGAAACTCCCTTTGTGTGTCCCCTTCTCTTGCTCTACCTTTGGGTGTGGCCTTCCTAGATGTCAGTCAATCTGATGACAGGCGATATCACAAAGCTAGATTCAACCCCCTGAAATGAGGTAAGGGCCTCATCTGAATGGCTTCTCTTCAATAAAAGGGTTCAGCACATGCACAGGCTCTTTCTCTCTCTCTCTAGTCAGAGGAGCCGTCACAGGACCCGTCACAGGACCCGTCACAGGACCGAAAGAAAAAGGTATCTCTGTCCCTTGTTTGATTTTATGCAGCCCAGTTCATCTGGAGTGACCCTGAGTGTTTTAGTCATGAGAAACGTGACAGGAGGGTTCAATATATTATTTATACTCTTGGTGCTGGGGGATGTAGTGCAGTGGTAGAGAGCTTGCCTAGCATGCATCAGGCCCTAAATTCAATCCCCAGTTCTGCAAAAAGAAACAAACATGGGCTGAGGTTGTGGCTCAGTGGTAGAGCTCTTATCTAGCACATTCAAGGACCTGGGTTGTATCCTCAGCACCACATAAAAATAAATAAAATATTGGACTGGGAATGTGACTCAAGCAGTAGGGTGCTCGCCTGGCATGTGCGGGGCACTGGGTTCAATCCTCAGCACCACATAAAAATAAAATAAAGATGTTGTGTCCACCGAAAACTAAAAAATAAATATTAAAAAATAAATAAATAAATAAAGGTATGCCCAACTGCCACTAAAAAATATATTTTAATAAAAAAGAAACAAACAAGGGCCAGGGTTGGGGCTCAGTGGTAGAGACCTTGCCTAGCATGCATGAGGCAATGGGTTTGATCCCTGGCACTACATTAAAAAATAAACAAATAAAATAAAGGTATTGGGTCCATCTACAACTAAAAATTAAAAAAAAAAAAAAACACGTTTACTCATGTGGAGTTTCTCTTCCAGCATGTATGGTGAGGAGGAGGGAATTAGTCAGAACGAGGTAGAACAAATACAAGAAAAGAATCGTTCAGGTTAAGCTAGCGATATAGCTTTAGGAGAGCATGTACTAACCATGTGTGAGTCCCTGGCGTCAATCCCCAGCACTGAAAATAAAGAAAGAAAAAAATATATATTTGGTCCAGACAACCAGGAACTCACCTCAAAGATATTGTTCAGAAGAAGTGAAGGGACCAAGAGCCAGACAACAAAGGACTAAGAGGCACAGATTGAGCAGGTGGTGAGGAAATGGCACTAAAACTTATACTTGAGAAAAAAAGAGGCGAGGATAAGAAAGAGCAAGCAAAGGGAGTATGAGAGGCACAGGGCCAACCAAAGTTACTGTGTTCTTCCTTTTACATAGGTAAAACAAAATAGAAGTCAGGCATGGTGACGGGCACGTCTGTAATCCCAGCAACTTGGGGGCTGAGGCAGAAGGATTGCAAGTTCCAGGCTAACATTAGCAATTTTTTGAGATCTTATCTCAAAATCAAAAGGAATTGGCTCAGGATCAGTGGTAGAGGCCTCTGGGTTCAATCCCCAGTATTAAAAAAGAAAGAAAGTAGAAAGGGAGAGAGAGTAGGAAGGAACATAGAAAGATACTGGAAAAAACAGCAGTAGGTAGAAGCCAATTAGGTGTTTGCTTGAAGAACAAAAAATAAAGAAAGAAAAGAAGTTCACCTCTTCTGGGAGGATGAAAAAAAGAGTAAAATTCTGAAACTGGACTGTATGAGGGATTGTGTAATATAACAATGAAAGGGGCGGACTCTGACATTCAATGATAGGACTTTAATCCCAGCTTGTCACTGGTCAACTGTGTGGCCTGAGGCAAGGCTTTGATTCTTCAGGTTCTAGTTTCCTCATTGGCAAATAGGCTGACAATAAAAGTACCCTTCAAAATAACCTGGGTGATGGATATGCCAGTCATCCTGATCTGATTATTATACACTGTATACATGTATTGAAATATCACATTGTACCCCATAAATGATTATTATGTGTCAGTTAAAATAAAAAATATTAAAATTTTAAAAACATGTTTGCAACACATAGGTGTCCACATCTGAATATATTTGTTAGCTCAATAGTGTATTGCTTTAATGCCCTTTCTCAAAGGATTACAAGATGGAGATGTCGGGGCTGGGGCTGTAGTTCAGTGGCAGAGCGCTTGCCTAACATGTGTGAGGCATTGGGTTCAATCCTCAGCACCACATAAAAATAAAAAACAAATAAAGGCATTCTGTCCATCTACAACTATTAAAAAAAAAAAGAAAAAAAAAGATGGAGATGTCTATAAACATTACAAAAGCCAAGGCAAGAAGCCCCTCATTGGCGTTCAGCTGAAGTGAGCTGGATTTAGCATTAGCAGTATGTTCTTTCTATATCTGGGACTCCATTTTAAAGTATGTTAATACAGTGTGGAGGAAAGTAAACAGTATACTTCTTAGAGTTGTTGAAAAAGCTGTTAAGAGTTGACACAAGGGGCTGGGGATGTGGCTCAAGCGGTAGGGTGCTCGCCTGGCATACGTGTGGCCCGGGTTCGATCCTCAGCACCACATACAAAGATGTTGTGTCCTCCGAAAACTAAAAAATAAATATTAAAAATTCTCTCTCTCTCTCTCTCTCTCTCTCTCTCTCTCTCTCTAAAAAAAAAAAAAGAGTTGACACAAGTAAAAGACTTGTGCCTGGGAATAATTATACAATATGACAGCTGCTATAATAATAATAATAATAATATTATTATTATTATTATTATTGGAAGAGTTAAAATCTCCCCTAATAGGCAAGAACTCTCATGAATCAACACAAATATGTTAGTCCAGCAAAACTTAGCAAAGGACATGAAGAGGGTATACATACGAAACAAACACATGAAAAGATGTCCATTTTCCTCTATAAGGAAATGTAAAAACTAGTTATCTAGGCTTCAAACTTACAAAGACTTTTAAAAATATTGATGCTGTTCAATGGTAGAGAAGAAATTTTTTTTTCTTTATTTCTTCCCCCTCACCCTCTCCACCCCCACCCCCACCCCCCACTTTGGTATTGGGAATTGAATCCAAGGGCACTTTTCTACTGCACTATATCCCTAGTCCTTTTCATGTTTTATTTTGAGACAGGGTCTTGCTAAAGTGCTGAGGGTCTCACTAATTTGCTAAATTGCTGGAATTACAAGCATGTACCATCACACCCTCGAAGCATGCAAGAAATATAAATTGATGTAACCTTTGAAACATGTATAACCTTTAACACAAAAATCCCACTTGTAGGGGAATCTATCCCACAAGTATACAAAGTATAGAAATATTTATACAAAGACAATTGTACAAAGATGCTTGTAACTGCAAAGAAATAGAAACAAATGTCTGTCACTAGTGGACTAGAAAAATTGATACCAATATACAATGTAATATTAATAGCTATTAAAAGATAGCATAGATATGTACATTCTAAACATGAAAAAAAGCCCAAGATAAAAGCATTAAGTGAATAAGAGCAAGTTACAGAAAGTAGATATATTATGATCCCATTTCCACAAAAAGGAATTACTTTTCTTTTTACATACACATCTGTTAGCATGCATGGTGGAAAAACAATCTGGATAAATATAGATCAAATTCTTAATGGTGGTTAACACTAAGATGAAGGATTTCGTGTTTATTTATATATTTATTTATTTTAATTTATTGTGGTATTAGGGAATGAACCCAGGGCACTTTAGCACTTTATGACTGAGATACATCTCCAGCCCTTTTTAAATTTTCTTTTATTTTGAGACATGGTCTCATTAAATTGCAGAGGCTGGCTCAAACTTGGGATCCTGCCCCAGCCTCCTGAGTCACTGGGATTATAGGCCTGAACTGCTACCTCATTTTAGGTAATTCTGAACTATAGATGTAGCTCAGGGATAATGCACTTGCCTAGCAAACACAAGGCCTTGGTTTCATCCTTAGTATTGCAGAAAAAAAGGGGCAGGGGAGGGGCTGGAATTCTACCAAGGGAAAAAAAGTCAAGTACTTCCAAAGTATAAGACTAATGATGGAAGTCTGGTAATAGAAAGGAAGGGGAAAATATTAGAGAGCACAAGTCCTAATGTGAAGTCATTGGTCTTGAGCCTAAGAAAAAGACAAGCTTTAGGAAATGTGAAAGCAGTTACACTATGAAATAGAATGCTTAGGAGGCAGCACAGGAGAACACTGAGAGGCAAAGAGAGCTCAACTCAAGTGAGGTTGCGAGAAATGCCTGCAAATGGCACAGCACATTTTCCTGAGACAATGAAAGCTACCAGGAAAGAGAATTTAGGAATGGCAACTGGCATAGCAGAGACAGCAGTGTCAGGGAAGCAAGGACTTCTAAGACCTGGGAAAGGCATTACTGAAGCTGTGGACCATGGACAACTAACATCAAGATTAGGGTGGGAGGTAGATGAAAACATGGGGGAAAAGATGGAGTATGTAAGACAGTGGGACTGGAAGATATAGTTGAAAGCAGAGTATAATTTCCAGCAAGAATTACACCCAAAAGATTCTTTCCCAAATTTCCATTTTTCTTCCAATTTCTATACAACATCACATCAGAAGACTTTTACTTGTGTCATGGGCTTAATTGTAAATCCATCTCCATCTGGTTCTAGGATATTCTCTTGACCCCTAAATATGAGAAGCATGGGACTCCAGTTCTTCTAAAGTTGCTGGGACACTCTTAACAGAGCAGACTTCCCTGTCCAGCACCTCCTGTGTATCTTCTGTTTGCAAAGACTGGAATAAGGAGCCCTGCCAATATCATTTGAGGACATAAAAAGGACCTTGAACTTAGAATCAGAAAACTAGCATTAAGCTGGGTACATGCTGTAATCCCAGAAACACAAGTGGCTAAGGCAGGAGACCACAAGTTCAAGACCAACCTGAGAAACTCAGTGAGACCCGATCTCAAAATAAAAAAATTTAAAAAGCTGAAGATATAGCTCAGTGGTAGATCACTTCTGGTTCAATCCCTATTACAAGGAAAAAAAAAGAAAAGAAAGAGAAAATTAGCATCAAGACCCAGCATAACCAATGTGATTCTACAGCATGTACAATCAGAAAAATGAGAAATTATACCCCATTTATGTATCAAAGGGCATAAATGCATTCTACTGTCATGTATAACTAATCAAAACAAATTAAAAATTTTTTTAATATATTTTTAAAAGACCCAGCTTTTCTCTCTGCTTCCAGATCATCATGTGAGTCCCTTCCCTCCACCATATTTTCTGCCTTATCTCAAGCCCCAAGGAATGGAGTCAGGTGTCTGTGGACTGAGACCTCTGAAACCGTGAGCCCCGAAATAAAATTTTCCCCCTCTAAAATTGTTCTTGTCAGGTATTTTAGTCACAGCAACAAAAAAAAGCTGACTAAAACAGAAATTGGTGCCGAGAAGTGGGGTCTTTGCTGTGACTAACCTTATCATGTGGTTCAGAAGCTTTTGGAGTTATTTGGAATTTGTAGGAGGAATTTTGAGATGTTCCAGCAGTGAAAGCTGGAAATGCTTTAGGTTGTTATAAATGAAGCTTAATGGGCCATTCCGGTGGGAGTTCAGAAGACCAGAATACTGATAGGTCTGTGCACAGTAAAGACAGGGCTCATGAAGTTTCAGGGGAGGAGGACTCTACTAGAACTTGGACTAGAGGCCATTCATGTTCTGTTCTGGCTAAGAAGTTGTCCTGAGATTTTCTGTGAGGCTGAATTGAAAGGTGATCTGGCAGAAGAAATTTCTAGACAGCATAGCATTCAGAAGGTGGCATGGATACTGCTGGTGGCTTTTACCCAAGTTTATTTGATATGAACTTGAAAGGTGGGAGTAAGACAGGGGTGAAGGAAGTTGCACTTCTTAAAGACATTAGAACCACTAAAAAGAATGCTAAAGACTTTGCCCAGAAACATAAGGAAAATGGCTTGAAGACATCTCAGGAATTGGCAAGACCACACTCAGACTCAAGGGGCCCCCTTCTTGCACAAAGAGGCCTAGGAAGTTTTTTCAATGTGCTCAGCCACCCAGGCACTCAGAAGCTGCTATAGCCAGGGTCCCTGGAAGCTTGTCTGCTGCTTGAGATGGCAGCAGACCTTGGCATCAATAGTGGTGCTGATTCTGCAGGAATGCAGAATGCTGGAGTTAGGGAGTCATGGAGGCTGCCACCAAGATTTCAAAGGAATGCCTAGGAGGCCAAGCAAAGTGCCTCAGTGTTGGAGACCCTGTGGGCAGCCCCTGAGAGGGCCATGGATGGAGATGTGAGGAGGAAGCCAAAGCTGCAGTGAAGACCCTCCAAGATTAAGAAATTCCAGTAATATGGGACATCAGCTGAGGAAAGCTGCAGAAATTGAGCAGAGGCAAGCCAACAGAGAGGCTGTGTGGATTGCAACCAGTAAGGATACAGAGGCAAAGCTATACAAGTCCTTTGGAGAGAACATCACAATGCGATATGTTCCAGATGCCAGACACAGAACTACAAAACTTGTTTGCCCAGCTGGATTTCGGTCTTGCTTTGGTCCCATCCCTTCTTTATATGCCACCATTTTTCTGAATGGAAATGTTTACTCTGGATCTTTTTATGTTAGATACTTGTAAACTGCTTTTGGTTTTTATAGGAGCTCACAATTTGAGTTTGCCTTGAGTCTCAAAGGAAACTTTATTTTTATTTTTTTTTTAAATATTTATGTTTTAGTTTTTCAGCGGACACAACATCTTTGTTTGTATGTGGTGCTGAGGATCGAACCCGGGCCACACAAAGGCCAGGCGAGCGCGCTATCGCTTGAGCCACATCCCCAGCCCTCAAAGGAAACTTTAGACTTGAACTTTTGGGCAATGCTTGAACTGTTGAGACTATGGGGACTCTTAGAAATGAACTAAATGTATTTTGCATTGTGAGATAAGCATGAGCTTTTGGGGGTTGGGGCATAATGTTATGGTTTAGACATGAGATGTCCCCCAAAAGCTTATGGTGAGACAATGCAAGATAATTTAGAGGTGATATGATTGGGATATGACACCCTGAACCCAATTAGTCCCCTGATAGGGATTAACTGAGTGGTAACTGAAAGCACGCAGGATATAGCTGGAGGAGGTGGGCACTAGGGATTTGCCTTTGGGATATATATTTTGCATCTGGCAAGTGGAATCTCTCTGTGCTTCCTGATCATCATGAGTCACCTCCCTCTGCCATACTCTTCCACCCTGATACCTCAAGGTACCTCAAGGTACCTTGAAACCTCAAGCAAACCGAGCCAGCTGTCTATAGACTGAGACCTCTGAAAACATGAGACCCCAAATAAACTTTTCGTCCTTCAAAAAAAAAAAAAAAAAAAAAACTGGCTTTTTTTCTTGTTGGCTTTGTGTATTTTAAAGCAAGCCACTATACACCACTTCAGGTTTGCTTGTTCAGGGGTCATCTCCCTCACAGGGATGTTGGAAGGATGAAGTAAAGTATGCATACATAGAAGTGTTTTATGAAGTATAACAAACATATGCAGAGTTAACTTTCTATAGTAAGACAAACACTTTTCATTTCTCTTTAATGTAACTAATGTTAACTCGTCAATGCTGCTATAAAACCATAAGCCACTGCTAGTACCTACAATGTGCCTGTGCTGGCTGAAATTTTCCATATTCTTATTGCCTCCATACTATATAACTACTTTTTTTAATTGTTTTTAGATGTTGATGAACCTTTATTTTATTCATTTATTTTTATGTGCTGCTGAAAATCGAACCCAGTGTCTCCACATGCTAGGCAAGCGCGGTACCACTGAGCCACAGCCCAGCCCTCTATAACTACTTCTTGATATCTCAACACTGCTCTCAAAATATCTTCAATTTTTAATAGCTATTGCCGAATTAAAGTGCCTACGCTTTCCTCAGTTTTCCCTTTTATCTCATACCAATTTTTACCTTAACCTAACTATAGTTATTCTTAATGTTTTCCTTTTCTATAATTTGCTATGTTTCTCACATACACAAAAGAATAACTGCATTATGTAGACTTCAGTGAACTACCTAACACCCAGCTTCAGGAGGATTTCTATGTGGTCTGATAAACTATGAAAATTAAATGAGAGTAATTTAGATGATATCCTCTTATTTTCCCACTAAGAACCAGGTGGGTAAACCAGATGCAGTGGCACATGTCCATAATCCAACTACTCAGGAGGCTGAGGCAGGAAGATCATGAGTTGGAGGACAAACTAAGCAACTGAGTGAGAACCTGTCTCAAAAAAAAAAAAAAAAACAAAAAACACCACAATCAGCATAATGCTGTGCCTTCTTGATAAATAACTTAAAACACAGTCTCCTGACAAAGAATTAATACATTAGTTTCAGGATTAGTACAGCATTAGACTGAGTAGAAAACTGGTAAATATTTTCATAGTTATTGAATTCAAATTCACGAATAGTTCAGTCAAATAAACATATTTCCTGCATACACTGACACAACGAGTTCGGCTGTCTTCAAAACCCTGTCAGCAAAAGTCACAGTACCTTCATGCTTAATTAATTTTTCATTCCCAGGCAGGTAGTATGCTGGCAGTAGTTATGGGGAGACCTGGTGGCCAAAACTGACTCGTTACTTCTTGATACATGAGGACAAAGTACTCAGAACAGTAAATGAGCAATGAAAAATCTAGATAATATCAATAAAAAATTTACCACATTCTTTCCCAAATAAAACTTTTGCAAGACCCAAAGAGAACAAGTAATAGCCCCCAGCCTGAAAACCATGACCATATGAAATAAGCAACACATTTTCACAGCCAAGTGTTGCCTTTAGCAACCTGGAAATACAAAGCTGGAGGCACTGCTTCAGCATGGATAAGATGCAGCCAAAAAGTCAGAACACTCATTGTAACACCAGCTCCACATGGAATGATTTCATGTCATTTTATAAGCAGAGGTCATTCGTTTTTTGACTTAACATTTGCCAAGTAGCAACGGTATGCCAGAAATGGTTAGGTGCTAGGATATCAAGATAAACTAGGGCTGGTGATATGGTTCAGTGGTAGAGCATTTTCCTAGTACATATGAGGATCTGGGTTAGATCCCCAGCACCACACACACACACACACACACACACTCACACACTCACATACACACAAACAAGATCCTGCCCTCAAGTAGATTACAATCTAGGCACGTACAGCACACAAAAATACCAAAACTTAACATTATAGTATAATTATGAAAGAAGCTTACAGACAAACTGCAATGTCATGAGAGATTCTGCTGGACCCAGGAGGTACCAAAGGTTTTCATTAGGAGAAGCTGTGATCTTGGGGATGAAGCACAGTAGTAGAGTACTTGCCTAGCATGCCTGAAGCAATTGGTACAGTCCCAGCATCACAAGAAAAAATTTTTTAAGGGGCTGGGGATGTGGCTCAAGCGGTAGCACGCTCGCCTGGCATGCGTGCGGCCCGGGTTCGATCCTCAGCACCACATACAAACAAAGATGTTGTATCCGCCGAAAACTAAAAAAAATAAATATTAAAATTCTTTCCCTTCTCTCTCTCTCTCTCTCTCTCTCTCTCTCTCTCTCTCTCTCTCTCCCCTCAGCACCACATACAAACAAAGATGTTGTGTCCGCCGAAAACTAAAAAAAATAAATATTAGAATTCTTTCCCTTCTCTCTCTCTCTCTCTCTCTCTCTCTCTCTCTCTCTCTCCCCTCAGCACCACATACAAACAAAGATGTTGTGTCCGCCGAAAACTAAAAAAAATAAATATTAAAATTCTTTCCCTTCTCTCTCTCTCTCTCTCTCTAAAAAAAAAAAAATTTTTTTTTAATTTTTTTAAAGAGAGAGGAAGAGAGCAAGAACAAGGAAGGAAGAGAGAGGGTAATGTCTGAACTCTTGGTTTGAGCCATAAAGTCTTGAATGAGAAGAAAAATTATTAGAAGGAATATCCTGAGCATGCTGAGACCTTCAGGGAGTTATAAAATTGTTATTAGAACTGAGCCTCATATGCCAGAAAAACTGTGGCAGAGAAGAAACTAGAAGATACAGGAGGGACCAGACCATAAAGGGTCTTGTAAGATGTTCAAGCAGAGCCATACCAGAGTGTAGATACAATTTCAAGGCCAAAGGAATATTATTTACATTTTTGGGGGTGGGGTGGGGGTGGGCATGTGCTGGGATTAAACCCAGGACTTTACATATGCTAGGCAAGCACTCTACCACTGAGCTACATCTCTAGCTCCTCATTTACTCTTATTTGGAATTAAAGGCCACCCTGAATAAAGGGGGAACTTAACTAGGGCAAGACTCTAAGGGATTTAGAGGCTAGTCTGTTTGGTGCGGTACGGTATTGAAGATTGCTCTAGCACTGAGTTACACCCCCATCCCTTATTATTTTTTTATTTTGAAGAGTATCACTAAATTGTAGAGGCTGACCTTGAACTTGCAATCTTCCTGCCTCAGCCACCCAAGTAGCTGGGATTACAAGTGTGAGCAAATGTACCCAACAGGGCCCAATTATTTCAAATCACTTCTGGGCTCTATTTAATTTTCCTCTTCAATATTAGTAGACTCCCCTCCCCCCAACACACACACACACACACACACACAGAAAGAAAAAATAAAACAGAACAATTCTATAACCAAGCCTGTGAACCAAGCCTGTGAACCTTCTGTTCATCAAAAACATGTCTGAACAGAATCCTAGGTTCTAGCAAAGTAGCCCCAATTAGAAAAAAGATGACAAATCTCTCCTGCATCTGGAGCCTTCTAGACAAAAAGACCAAAGTCAGGTCCCTGATGCCAGCAGGAAAAAAAGCTAGAGAAACATCCTGATCAGGGACCACAGAGAACACAATGCTGCCTGCCACACTCCAGTGCTCTGTCAATGGGAATGCTCACTGTTCCCAATCAAGGACATGTCAAATAGTACCTCCTGGCTTACCACAGAAACTGCCAGGGAAAAAAACGTACCAGTGCCAAGAGTGACCTTGGACTTTATAGTGTGGACTCCTGCTTACCAGTACTAGATAAAGACTACCTTAATAATTTCCCTCCCTTAGTGCCAGCAGATGCACACTGCACAGCTACCTTCCTCATCAAACAAGAAAATTGGGCTCCTCACCCCTACAGAGCACCTAGTCACATTCCTACCACTAATACTGCATAATAATACATACTAACTTCCACTAACAGCCAGCACTGACCACCCAGGAAGCAAAAGGCCCTCATCTCCAGTCCTCTCTACAACTTGCAATTCTATAGCCTCATTTTTACAGATGAAGTAAAATATAAAAACAAAGCTCCGAGAGGTTAAGAGTTTACTCAGAGTCAAAAAGTCAGCAAGAAACAAAGGTGGGAAGTCTCCAAAGACTACTACACTAGGCAACTTTCAGAATTTTTCTAAAGAAAGCAAAATCTCTTTCCAAGATTTTCTGAAGTTGATCCATTTAACTAAGTAGCCAAAACCATTTAAGTAATCATCTTGCCTTCAGAGCAACATATGATCCAGGTTTTTTTTAAATATTTAATTTTTAGCTGTAGTTGGACACAATACCTTTATTTTATTTATTTATTTTTATGTGATGCTGAGGATCAAACCCAGAGCCTCGCATGTGCTAGGCGAGCTCTCTACCCAGCTAAGATACAACTCCAGCCCCCAGGTTTCTTTAAACAAGTGAATATTCCAGATGAAAAATGAGGACTAGCTCAAATAATTTACTATGATTTAAGTGTCTTGATTTTAAATTTCTTCATTTATTTTTGGTCAAGATATATATGCAGAGCTGGGCGCTGTGACACACACCTATAATCAATCACAGCAGCTGGGGGAGACGGCCCTGAGGCAAGAGGATTGGGAGTTCAAAGCCAGCCTCAGCAAAAGTGAGACACTGAGCAATTTAGTGAGACCCTGTCTCTAAATAAAACACAAAATAGGACTGGGGATGGATGTGGCACAGTGGTCGAGAGCCCAAGTTCAGTCCCCAGTACCAAAAACAAAAAGATATATATGTAAAAAGAGAAAAAGAGAGTAAAGGGCAGAACTGTCACTTTACTAGATTAGAATGAAGGTTAACAACTAAAGGAGTCAGGCATGGTGGCACATGCCTATAATCCCAGAGACTCAGGAAGCTGAGGCAGGAAGACTACAAGTTCAAAGCAGGCCTTCAGCAATTTAGCATGGCCCTAAGCCACTTAATGAGACACTGTCACAAAATAAAAAATGAAAAAGGCTCAGCATTTGGCTCAATGGCAAAGTGACACCTGGCTCAATCCCCAGTACTAAAAAAAAAAAAAAAACAACTAAAGAAAAAAATCATTCAAGTTTATGCAGTAAAAATTAAGAGGCAAGCAACTTCAAAGAGACTGAGTCTTATCTCAGTCTTATTCCTGCTATTACAGGGGACAGTATTCCAAGCATCAAAGACACTCCTAGTCTACATATATTGAAGCAGACAGGAAGTGAGCTTTCATGCTCCAAAGACTTCAGTGGAGGGCTGGGGATGTGGCTCAAGCGGTAGCCTGCTCGCCTGGCATGCGTGCGGCCCGGGTTCGATCCTCAGCACCACATACAAACAAAGATGTTGTGTCCGCCGAGAACTAAAAAAAATAAATAAATATTAAAATTCTCACACTCTCTCTAAAAAAAAAAAAAAGACTACAGTGGAAAGGAAAGTATGATGACTTCTTAAGCAACCTGAACATATACACCGTATCTGTAAATCACTGCTCATTTAGCAACATACCAAAACAAAATAATTTTCCTATGGTTTTTCTACAGGACTTAAATTTAACAGGTATATTAAATAAAATGATATGAAATAATCCCATACCAAGGCTGGGGTTGTGGTAGAGTGCTTGCCTAGTATGTGTGAGGCCCTGGGTTCGATCCTCAGCACCACAGAAAAATAAATAAAATAAAGGTATTGTGTCCAACAACAACTAAAAAATAATTTAAAAAATAATAATCCCATACCAATGTTAACACACAGTTATAACTATGTTTTCTGCCTGCAAACATGAACGATTGTCACTACTGAAAATTAATACACTATAAAAACTTTTAAGAGGAAATGAAAAGGTACTCCTTTTCATCAAAGGAGATTAAGTAAGTTATGACATGTACATATATGAATATGGCATAATAAATTCCACTATTAGGTATAATTATAAGTACACTAATAAAAAAATTAAAAAAGAAAAAAAAAGCTTCATGGCCTAGGGATGTAGCACAGTGGCAGAGCACTTGACTTAACATGAATAGAATGGTTCAATCCCCACCACCATAAAACAAACAAACAAACAAACAACTGTTCAACAGCTTTACTGACTAAAATTTGATATACCTGAATCACTTCTTTCTTCAAAGATGTACAACCACCTCTGACACTATCAAAAGGTCAAAAATATCATCACTAAGCCAGGCATGGTGGCATATGTCTGTAGTTTCTGCTACTTGGGAGGTTCAGATGGGACGATCACTTGGGCCACAAGTTGGAGATAGCCTAGGCAACACAACAAGACTCTGTCTCCACATGCACAACACAAAAAAAATCACCACCGCTGTGAAGATGTCTAACACAGCTCCTAATATAATGCATCAGACATAGGTTTATAAAAGAATAAAAAAACTTAAAGATAGAAATTTTTCAAAAGAGAAAAAAAAAAAACTTTTGGAGGGAAATCATTTTTTAAAGCTTAAGGAAAAATCAATCCCTAGAATAGAACTGTCAATACAAGTACAAATAGAATTACCTCACATCTCAACTTAAAATTTATATTAGCCTCCAATTAGGCAGTACATCCCAAACTCTAAATTCAGAAAGCACAATGAGTCTGATACTGTTTTTCCTCATGAAAGGTTCTCTTTAATATCTTATCTACAGACAACACACCAACTTTTGCTTGAATAATACATACAGAGCTCTGGTGCACAATTGCAGGCCTCAGAGTCGGAGTTTGCAACCTGTCTTTCAATGTCACAGGCCACCAGTGTACAGACCAAAGTCACTGAAGACAGATAACACTTCTAGTGAAGATAATGTCCTGTGAGAGTCAGAAGGGGTGCTGAAATGACAGTCACTAAGATTTTTTTTTAATATTTATATTTTAGCTTTAGGTGGACACAATATCTTCATTTTACTTTTATGTGGTGCTGAGAATCGAACCCAGTGCCTCATGCATGTCAGGTGAGCGTGCTACTACTTGAGCCACATCCCCAGCCCCAAGTCACTAAGATTTAATAGAGCCAATGTAATCACGTCACAGAAATAAGAGAAAATGAAATTTCATGGATTTAGAGATGGAAAGAGCTTTTAATAACATAAACATTTAGGGTTTTCACATTCCTCTCTAGGAATTAAACAATGGCACATAAATCAGTGAAATTAATTTAAATTTTAAATTAATTTTAAAAATTAATTTAGATTTATAAGAATTGGACTAACAACCCCTAGAATTTACATATATAATGCGTAAGTTTCTCTGGAGTTAAAAACAATACCCACAGTGCTAAAAGGAAAGTATAGGCCAGCATGGTGGCTCATACTTATAATCCTTGTACCCAGGAAACTGAGGCAGGAGGATTGCAAGTCAGCCTAGACAATTTAGCAAGACCCTATCTCAAAATAAAAAAATAAAGAGGACTGGAAATGTAATTTGGTGGTAAAGCACCCCGGGTTCAATCCCCAGTACAAAAAAAAAAAAAAAAAAAAAACGAAAGAAAGTATGAATCACAATTTAAAACAAAGAAAAAAAAAAAAACGAACAGAGGACAGAGGACAGCATTCTATCAAATACCATAAAGAGGGGTCAGGGACATAATACAGTGGTAGAGCAGTTGCCTAGCATGTAGAGGGCACTGGATTTGATTCTCAACACTGCATATAAATAAATAAAATAAAGATTCACTGACAATAAAATTAAAAAAAAAAAATAAAAGTCCACACGGTCTTCTACTCAAGAACAAACTCATCAAGCCTCCAAATACCCTTTTGATTTCATCCACCTCAAAGTCCAGAAATCAATGTAGTCAGTCACATTGGCTGGCAAGCGACAGGAATTCTAACAGATCTGAGTCACCCACTCCCCCGCAGGAAGAGGTCATCCTCTATCAGGAAGCCCACTCTGCAAATTCCCTTGTTCATCTCCCAGATTGCCACGACCATGACCCACCATGAAGCTTATTTTTCCAACCTCAGCAGCCTACCAACCCTCCTTGGCACTGCCCAAATCACAACTCCCACCGGCTTCACCTTAATCCCAAGCAGCCAACAGTACTCACATGGGTGTTACTACTCCTGTGTCGAGTTCTCTGCTTGAGAAATCACTCTTTATCCCGGTGCATTTGGGTCATGGAGGACCAGCTTTTTGCTCAACTCTCCTTTCTGTGCCCAGCTGAGCTCGTGCCTTTCCAAGAACTAGTCATCAGTAAACCCCGAGGAGCTAAACTCCCCATGCCTCTTCTACCCGACTCCGACCCCAGTCTGCCAAATTTCCAGACTTCGGGAGGAGAGGCATTCCTATTAGTTTCAGGGACCATGCACACTGATGACCCTCAAATTCCAAACACAACCCACCCCCTTATCCACCCCGCAATAGTCAGCCTCCGAGGCGCCAGTATCGAGCGCCAAGAGCACACAACCCGTACAGTTGAGTCTCGGTAGCTCTATCATCCCATTGCCAGACTACAAAATCCCCAAATATCAACTCAACAAGGCCCCGAGCCGAGACCAAGACCCCCATCGAGCCTCCAGCCATTGGAAGTTTCCCAGGTCGAACCCAATGCCCCAAAGGCCAAGGCCACTAGAACCGTTTCGGTGCCCCAGGCCTCTGCATGCCAGGGGCCCGGGCCGCGTCTCCACTCCGTCCCCATTGTTGCGGGTCCCAGCGGCCCGGCGGGGAGCCGGGGACCAGCACCGGCTCTCACCTCCCGTGCCACGGATCCGGGCCGCACCGGACCGGGCAAGGCCTAAGGACCTCACGTTCCGCCGCACCCGCCTGGACGGTGTTTACAGCAGCCGGGACGGGGGCAGTAGCAGAGCCGGGAAGCAGCCGGCCAGGCCCGGGCGCCGCGGGCTGGCTCTGGCCGAGCGTCGGTCTTCTCCGGCGGCGGCGCTCGCAGCCTCCGCTCGCGGTCCGCGCCACAAAGCGTTCCCCTCCCGGCCCGCGCGCCCGCCCACCCGGACGGGAACTTGCGCCGCCGACAGAAAAGTTCCGCTGTGAGCAGACCAGAGACCGTTCTTCCTCTGAGAAGGGTATATAGAGATTCTTTCCTGAATAAAGCCGTTTATCTACTGCTAAGGACCGTTTCAGGAGTGAATGTGGTACAGAAATACCAGGCAGATTCCGGCTTGGTTGCATGAGTGGGTGCAAAGGAATAGGTTTGCACCCGCCAGCCACCAACAAAGTGCACTGATCGCTTGCTTAATGCCTCAATTGAGCCTCGGTTCCTCCTCATTCCTCAGTTGGGGATAGACTCAGAGGTTTATGAAGAATGATGGGATGATGCAAGTGCCAGGAGCAGAGATATGGGGCTCCACATTGGGATATAGTCAGTGCTAATGCTGCCAACGACGATTGCTTCTCTACTACTCTCCCCTCCAACAGAGGTTGCTCTCAACCTCCAAAGTTGATGAGCACCACGCAACTGTCACTTTTTTCCCCTTTACCCGAACCTGCCGTTCCGTTTCCTGTTGGCTGAAGCTGCCTTCAGAATTACCTGGAAGAGAAGGAGAGGCAAGAAGGGTCTTTCTTAATCACGGACACACAAATGGAGATTAAGGATGATGCAAGATTTCCTCCCTAAAATTAGAAATTTCAGCGCCCTTGGGCTTGAGTTACCGATAAAAGTATATTGTTATCATACCTCTTCACTCTAGCCCCAGATTCTCTTTCTCCTCTCCCAAGAAGTGAATACTGGTGAAATGACGAAAAAGGAAAAAAAATACTTAAGTGGATTTTTTCTTTGAGGTTTTTATCCCTCGCGAAATTAAGAATATAAAAATTCCCTCTCATCCCCACCTCTCTTCTCTTCTGGGCCTTCATACCTTTGGATACCAGACATGGTTAATTTCCGAGAAAAATTAGGTTATAAAAAATACAAGTGTTTTCCCAAACTATGGGAATTTAAATCTACAGAAAGTGCTCCTAAAGCATCACAGCTTTCACACGTTCTCAAATTTTCCGTTCTCACTTAAGTGAGATTAACTTAATTAATTCTGAGATTGGGAAATTTTACTTTGATACCCTTCTCTCTTGTCTCAAACGACTTTCCAGAAAGGCTCTGATATCAGTTACTTGCACCTGAATGAAATTTTATCACTACCACACACGTACACACCTGGATTTATTAAAATTTCAAATTTTAATAAATGCTGAAAAGAAACTGAAACAGAGAATGGTATAACACAGACACCATAGGGAGAAGGAATGCATTGGATAAGAATATCCCAAGGAGGTGAACT
This sequence comes from Spermophilus citellus, assembly GCF_964194105.1. NCBI lineage: Eukaryota > Metazoa > Chordata > Mammalia > Rodentia > Sciuridae > Spermophilus > Spermophilus citellus. The sequence continues at coordinate 27,398,540 of NC_138188.1, read as the reverse complement.
TGAGCCAAGAATATTAGCACTGTGAAGGATCTGGGAAGAATCCAAGGCAGAGACACCAGAGGTCAGGGGTAGTAAAAGATGCAGTAAGCCCACTTAGATGCCTACCCTTATAGGGTGGTAAAGCAGTCTCTTGCTCTGCATCTAGATTGTGTGGTTTTGGGGGGAATCACTGTCAGGGCTGAACCTGGGGAGGGTGTGAAGAGGCTATGGATCAATTGTCCTAAGGAATAAGCACAGATATTGTAACTGATAAATAAATTATCATGTTCATTTGACAAGTCATGCAGCATAGAAACAACTGAAAAAATTCCTACAGAAAATAATTCCATTCCGTTTCCTCTGAGAAGTCCCCTATGATCTTTATCCAATTTACAGCAGTTGCTCAATGCTGGATACAGTGGTGTGCACCTATAGTCAAGGCTGAAGCAGGAGAATCCTAAGTTCCAACCTAGGAAACATAGTGGACACTGTGACAGAAAGAAGCAAAGAATGAAAGAGAAACTACCCATCATATCACCCTATTTTATCTGCAGAGCACTTGATGCTATCTGATATTTTCTTTATCTGTTTATTATCTCTCTCCCCTAATGAGATTGTGAAGTTCAGGAAAAGAGGAACTTATCCATCTTTCAGTTTCCTCAACACCTAGAACAGTTACAGAAGAGCTCCATAAGTATCCTTTTTAAATTATTTTTAAATACATGACAATAATGGAATGCCTTACACTCATTATTACCCATATACAGCACAATTTTTCGTAACTCTATATATAAAGTATGTTCATGCCAAATTATGCCATTATACATGTACTCTTTTTTTGCATTACAATTCTTAATACACATATATACCACAATTTTTCATATCTCTGTTTGTATTCAATAAGTATCCTTAATAAATATAAATTTATCTTGGCCCAATCATTGAGAGGTCTGTGAAATGTTATAAATGAAAGGGAAGGGTAGGTGATCCCTTGGAGCTTTCAGCATGACTGACAGACCCTACTTGGATTGTAATACCCTGAGTGAGGACATTTCTCCAAGGTTAGTACAAATCATGTGCCATGGGAAAATGGAGGGCCTCCTTGGCACAAGTTTGGGGTGCACAGTGCAATGGAAGAAGACTTGCTGAAGAAGGTCCTTTAAGTATGAAGAGGACTTGAACAGAGGACAACATGAGAAAAGGTATGGCTATAGGAAAAATAATAAGTAGTTTTGGCTGGATTTCCAGGTTTGGCTGAGAAAACTGGGATGTGCCAGGTGGGTCCCACCAGCTCTCAGTAGCCACTCCAAGGTCACTTTAGCAGCAAAGTGTTGGTTTTCATAATAAGATATTCAACCAACTAGGAAATAAGGGAAATTCTTTAATATACAAAAGGTGTTCATATAAAATCAACGTCATATTCAATGGCAAAATACTAAAACCTTTTTCTCCTTAAGACCAGAAATAAGACAAGGATGCCTTTTCACCACTGCTTTTGAACATGGTAGTGCAAGGCTTAATCAGAGCAATTAGGCAATAAGAAATCCAAATTAAAAAGGCAGTTAGATTATCTGTTTTCAGATGACATGATCTTTTATGTATAAAGCTCTAAAGATGTTTCAAAAGCTCTTAGAACTAATAAATTCAGCACTTGCAGGATTCAAAATCACACACAAAAATCAGTAGTGTTTCTTTACATTAAAAATGAGGGCTGGGACTCAATTGTAGAGCTTGACCGGATATAATTCCCAGTAAGGTTGATCTGAGAATTAGTTTTGGATCATGGTGCATGTCATCCAGATATGAAGAAGCAAGTAAAAGATGCATTTATTCTTGCATGCAATGTGTCACTAGAATATGAAAAAAACAGATGGGCTGGGGATGTGGCTCAAGCGGTAGCGCGCTCACCTGGCATGCGAGCTGCCCGTGTTCGATCCTCAGCACCACATACAAACAAAGATGTTGTGTCCGCCGAAAACTAAAAAATTCTCTCTCTCTTTTTTTTTTTAAAAAGAAAGTCCTTCAGTAAGTTCCTGTTACCATTCTTTCCTTTTATAAATACAGCATCACTTTATGAGCTTTGGGTTGCATTGATTTACAATACCTGACACTTATTTAATAGATAGCTTATTATATTTTACCTGGCTCTTTTGTATATTTGATTTTATGTGTGATAAACAACTCAGATTACTGTGCTAGCTCAGATCTGAATATATAATGAAGTACTCTTGTCTAAAAAGGTGGAGATTGTTAGCATCAATTCTTTAAAATACTTGTTTGGGGCTTTGAATGTCACTGTTTTATATAGATTTTTTTGTTCTTTTTAGTTGTACATGACAGTAGAATGTATTTTGACATATTATACATACATGGAATATAACTTCCCATTCTTGTAAGTTGTACATGACATGGAGTTACACTGGTTATATTCATCTACGAACATAAGAAAGTTATGTCCTATTCATTCTACTGTCTTTCCTATTCCCTTCCCTCTCCCTTCCCTTCATTCCCCTTACATAGGTATTAAAGTAATATCTTTCTTGTTCCAAATTCTAGAATTAAATCTATTATTCTTTTCAATTGTTATTAGGTTCCTTTTGGTTAACTTCTTTTCATGGGTCCAAGAGATTAAAATATGGCAGGTATATTAATCTATCTTTGATCTATTTTTACATTTAGGTTTCCCTTAATTGAAAACCTATAATTTTATAGTCATTTTTTCCACTTGAAATGTTGTCAATATCTTTCCAAGTCAATAATTACGCTTTCAACTATCTTAAATGGCATTTCATTATACAGTTATACTTCAATTTATTTTGAAAATGAATATAAATCAACTAAATAATATAATCCTATTTCTAATATAAATATTATGTTTGTAAATAATATAATTCTATTTTTAACTTTTTTTGATTATAAACAAAGATCTCCTTTTTTAACCTTATGCCTTATTCTATAGTATAGGACTTTTAAAATGGGCATACCATGCATATTGCTGGACCTTTTCCATGTAAAATGTTTAAATTATTCAATATATTAAATGTAGAAAAAGGAGAGGAAATAATATAATAAACACCTTTGTACCCTTTACCTACCTTTAATAAATAGCAACATTTTGCCAAAAAAAGAAAAAAATTAGGGCAGTGTTATGGCTCAATGGTAGAGCATTCGCCTGGAATGAGTGAGGCACTGGATTTGATCCTCAACAAAACATAAAAATAAAAGTATTGTGTCCATCCACAACTAAAAAAATACTTTTTAATAAATGAACAGTTCAGGGCTGGGATCGTAGCTCAGTGGCAGAGCGCTTGCCTTGCGAGTATGAGGCACTGGGTTTGATCCTCAGCACCACGTGAAAATAAATAAATAAAATAAAAGTATTGTGTCCATCTACAACTAAAAATTTTTTTTGAAAAAAATGAACAGTTCAGCTGGGCATGGTGGCTCATGCCTGTAATCCCAACAGCTTGGGAAGCCAAGATAGAAGGATCATGAGTTCAGAGTCAACCTCAGCCATGGTGAGGCTCTAAATAACTAACTCAGTGAGATCCTGTCTCTAAATAAAATACAAAATAGGGCTGGGGATGTGGCTCAGGTTGAGTACCCACCCCTGAGTTCAATCCCCAGTTCCAAAAAAAAAAAAAAAAGAACTTCAATGCTGGATGCAGTGGCACATGCCTGTAATCCCAACTGAGGCAGGAGGATCACAAATTCAAAGCCAGCCTCAGCAACTTACCAAGACCCTAATCAACTCAGAGACCCTGTCTCTAAATAAAACATATATTTTTTAAAAAAAGGAAATAATTTTTTAAAAAGGGTTGGGATGTGGCTCAGTGCTTAAGCACCCTGTGTTCAATCCCCGGTACCTCTCCAAAAAAAAGTTCAAAAAAGATATTAAACTGAGTGCAATGGAAAATGCCTGCAATCCCAGAAACTTGGGAGGCTGAGGCAGGAATTCAAGGACAACCTCAGTAATTTAGGCCCTAAGAAATTTAGTGAGACTTTGTCTCAAAGTAAAAAATAAAAAGGGCTTAGGGTCTGGGGTTGTGGCTCAGTGGTAGAGAGTTGTCTTGCATGTGTGAGGCACTGGGTTCGTTTCTCAGCACCACACATTAATAAATAAATTGAATTAAAGTTCATTGATAACTAAATAAAATAAAAATAAATAAAAAGGGCTTGGAATATAGCTCAATGTTAAAGCACCTCTGAGTATAATGCCCAGTACTAAAAGAAAGAAATTAAGGAAACAATTCCGCTGGGCATGGTGGTGCATGCCTGTAATCCCAGTGGCTCAGGAAGCTGAGGCAGGAGGATCACAAGTTCAAAGCTAGCCTCAGCAACCTAGGCGCTAAGCAACTCAGTGAGACTCTGTCTCTAAATAAAATGCAATATAGGGCTAGGGATGTGACTCAGAGGTTGAGTGCCCCTGAGTTCAGTCCCTAATACATCCCCCAAACAAAATTCCATTTGTACCTGCATCAAAAAGAACAAAAGTTTAAAATAAACTTTATTAAGGAGACAAAAGACTTGTATATTGACAACTATAAAATATTGCTGAAATAAGACATGAATAAATACAAAGATGTCTTGTGCTCATAGACTGGAAGACTTAATACTGTTAAGGTGGTCAATACTGCTGGGTGTGGAGGTACAGACCTATAATCCCAGCTACTCAGGAGGCTGAGATAGGAGGATCACCAGCCTCAGCAATTTAGGCATGCTGGCCAAGTGATTTTTGAGTGCTAAAATTACTCAACGGGGAAAGGACAATCTTTTCAACCAGTGATACAGGAAAAACAGGATATTGAAAGTAAAAGAATGCATTTGGTCTGAATGGTGATACACACCTGTAATTCCAGCTACCGGGGAGGCTGAGGAAAAAGGACCAGCCTCAGCAACTTCGCAAGACCCTGTCTGAAAAAATAAAAAGGGCTTGGGATGTAGCTCAGTGGTAGAACACTTGCCATATGGAAGAAGTGGGTTACAGACCCAGTGCTGTTTAAAAAAAAAAGAATGCAAATCATATATCATTGGGATTGATATTTAGAATATGTACAACTATAGCAATAAAAATAAACACAATTCAGGCTGGGGTTGTGGCTCAGCAATAGAGCGCTAGTCTAGCAAGGGCGGGACCCAGGTTCGATCCTCAGCATCACATAAAAAAAATAAAGGCATTGTGTTAAAAAAAGAAAGAAACACAATTCAAATTACTTTACACCATATACAGGATTACTTTATTTTTAATTTTAGTACCAGGGATTGAATCCAGAGGCAAAACCACTGAACTACATCCCTAATCCTTTTCATTTTGAAACAGAGTCTTGTTAAGTTGCTTAGGGCCTCCCTAAGTTGCAGAGGCTGGCTTTGAACTTGTGAAATTAACTTAAAGAACTAAATGTTAGATTTAAAACTATAAAACTCTTAGGGGGAAAAAAAGCGAAAAGCTTCATTGCATTGGATTTAGCAATGATTTCTTAGTTGTCACTACAAAAGCACAAGCAGCAAAGAAAAAAATATAAACCTACTTCAGAAACACAAGTATCATGTTTTCTCTCACATATGGAATCTAGAAACAAACATTAAAAACTACATGAAACTAGAAGGGGAAAGGTACTAGGAAGATGAGGGAAGGGATGGCAAGAGAAGGTAGTAGGGAGGGTGGATAAAATCAAAGTACATTATATGCTTGTATGGAAATGTCATAAATAAATAAAAGAGATTGATTTGGCTGGGCATGGTGGTTACCATTACCAGGTACACATTACTGCTTTTTTTTTTTTAAAGAAAGAGTGAGAGGAGAGAGAGAGAGAGAGAGAGAGAGAGAGAGAGAGAGAGAGAATTTTTTAATATTTATTTTTTTTAGTTCTCGGCAGACACAACATCTTTGTTGGTATGTGGTGCTGAGGATCGAACCCGGGCCGCACGCATCCCAGGCGAGCGAGCTACCACTTGAGCCACATCCCCAGCCCCTTGCTTTTTTTTTTTTTTTGATAAGGGAAACAGGAATGGTCCCCACTTATGGGGCTCTAAGGTATGGAGAGAACCTAGGGTTTTTGTTTTTGTTTTAAGAGTTCAAAGTGGTTTTTTTTAATTTTTAAAATCTGTTCTAATTAGTTACACATGACAGTAGAATAACTTCTCATTCTTCTGATTGTACATGATGTAGAGTTACACAGGTCATGTAGAGAACCTAGAGTTTTTAGGAGTTTCCTTAATTTCTTTCAATCAATGCAATTTTTCCTCAAGGAGCAAGGAAGTCAGCAATTCTCATATTCTGTGTGATCTTTTTTTGAATTCTTTTTTCTAGTTATAGATGGACATAATATATTTATCTTTATGTGGTGCTGAGGATCAAACCCAGGGCCTCACGCATGAGAGGCAAGCATTCTACTACTGAGCTACAACCCCAGCCCTGCTGTGTAATCTTATACAAAATTCTCTTAATCTTTCTGAGCTAATTATTCATCTATAATATGGGAATAACAAGCTCTTGATGATGAGAAACAAATGGAAAGATGGTGTTGGGGATGTGGCTCAATGATAAGTCATTTGACTGGCAGTCCTGGGTTCAATCCCAGCCTTACAAAAAAAAAAAAAGGCAAAGGGAAATGGGAATAATGGCTCAAATGCTTTTTAAAACCATGAAATGTATGTACAGGATTATTTAGAGAAAAAATAGTGTCTATATTTTTTAGTTGTAGATGGACACAATACCTTTATTTATTTTTCTTCAGGTGGGGCTGAGAATCAAAACCAGTGGTTCATACATGCCAGGCAAACGCTCTATCACTGAGTCACAACCCCAGCCCCAGTCCAGTCTCTACACTTTCAAGTTAATTCCTCCACCTTTTTTTTTTGGGGGAGTACTGAGGACTGAACTCAGGGGCATTTGACCACTGAGCCACCTCCCCAGCCCTATTTTGTATTTTATTTGATACAGGGTCTCACTGAGTTGCTAAGCTTGCTGCGCTAAAGCTGGTTTTGAACTCACCATCCTCCTATCTCAGCCTCCCAAGCCACTAGGATTACAGGTGTGCAACACTGCAACGGGCCTATCATCTTTTTCTAGGGAGAATAGGGTCTTTTCTCTGCATAGGTTGGCTGGTATTCCTGAGACTCAGCTGCACTTGTGTAATTGTCTTGGTTATAGCAGTTGTTCTTAGTGGAATTGTACCTGATTGCTCCAGATGGGAGCATGTCAGCCAATCTCAGTAGCCCCAAAGTCTGGTACAGAATTGGATTCAATGAGCATGTATTTTGCCACTGCCCACCCCTGTGCCATAAGGGGATTCCGTTTCATCCAACAGAACCTGGGGATTTATTAAACAAAGACAAAAACCACATAGTCCCTGAGGCTCCTGGGTGAGGCAGGCACATAAACATAATTAAAATACAGCCTTAATCCTGTGAGGACAGAACTATTGGCAGGGTCCTATGAAAAAACATTTTGGCTCAGATACTTGAAGGAGTCTAATCCCCTGATTGGCCACTCCTTGACCATTTCCAGGTCACCTACAGTCATCATCCAAGGTGTTGTTAATTATTGGATGCTCAGAAATGTGTGATTATCCAATGTGAGATTGGGCCACTTTTCCTGTTGGCTGGTAAACCTATACCCCTGTAGTGCCCAATTGTCATATTTTCTATTATGCTACCATAAACCAAAAGTCCAGTTCTTTTTCTGAAATTTCTTTTTTTTTTTTAGTTGTAGTTGGAAACAATACCTTTATTTATTTATTTATTTATTTTTATGTGGTACCAAGGATTGAACCCAGGGCCTCGCATGTGCTAGGCAAGCGCTCTACCAATGAGCCACAATCCCAGCCCCTTTTTTTCTGAAATTCTTGACACTTCATTTCATAAATATTGGGCAGATAGTTTTGTCCCTGGAAACAGAATTATACAATTTGGTCCTAAGAACTTACATCCACATCCACTGAGGAAGCAGACCTATATCAGGCATTAGACCAGTAGTAGTTATACCATTTTAAGAGGTAAGAGCACAGTAAATATTCACTGAAGGAGCTGCAGGAGACACCTTTGCGACTTTTTAGCCCATTCTCCCCTTTATAAAACTACCTACCCCCCAGGGGTGAGTAGTTTGTGTTATGTGTCTTAACTACTAATAGCTGATTGGCCCAGAGAGAATACCTGATTAAAAGTAGGCCAAATCAATTGCATATCCAAGGAATTTGGAATCAAATTTCAAAGACACTGAAATCTCTGAAGCATCCAGGCAGAGGAAAATTGAGCTGAGAGCTCCAGAGGGAGGGAGGAAGGGAAGGACTACAGTTCCTGCCTGCGGGGTCTAAAATATACCCCCATCTCTCCTTATAATCAGAGTTCCTAGTTGTACTTAAAAGAGCTTTTGGACTGGTGTGGTGGCATATGGATTACATGCCTGTAATCCAAGCACCTTGGGAGTCTAAGGCAGGAGGAATGCAAGCTCGAGACCACTTAGCAATTTAGTGAGGCCCTAAGCAACTTAGGAAGACCTGTCTAAAAATTAATATTTTTATTTTATTTTTGGTATGGGGATAGAACCCAGGGGTGCTTAACCACTGAGCCACATCCACAGCCCTTTAAATTTTTTGTTTTGAGACAGGGTCTCACTAAATTGCTCAGGGCATTGAAAAGTGCTGAGGCTGGCCTCAGACTAGAGATCCTCCTGCCTCAGATTCCCGAGTTCCTGGGATTACAGGTGTGTGCCACCTTGCCCAGATTGAAAATTTTAAAACTTTTAAAAGAGGGCTGGGGATGTAGGCTCAATAGTAGAGCACCCTTGGGTTCAAATCCCAGCATCAAAAAAGAAAAAAAATTTTCTTATAAAAACTATTATCTCATATGTAAGCATATCTATAGTTTAAACACACAGATTTTCTAGGTGTGGTGGTACAATCTAAATTCCATTCTTTTCATTTGCCATGCTTCTGAACATATCTACACAGAGGGGCTGGGGTTGTGGCTCAGCGGTATAGCACTCGTCTCTCACGTGTGAGACCCTGGGTTCGATCCTTAGCACCAAATAAAAATAAATAAACATAATAAAGATATTGTGCCCATGTTTAACTAAAAAATATTTTTAAAAAATGCTACACAGAAAATGTTGTCACCTTTACAACTTACCTTAATGTTTATAAAGTATATTCTAACACTATGTGATAAACTACATCTGAAGTCTACTGACTATTGTTGCATATTAACTGGGCCTGGTGGCACATACCTGTAATCCTAGGGGCTCAGGAGGCTGAGGCAGGAGGATCACAAGTTCAAAGCCAGCCTCAGTAAAAGCGAAGCACTAAACAACTCAGTGAGACCCTGTCTCTAAATAAAATACAATATAGGGCTAGGGATGTGGCTCAGAGGTTGAATTCTCAGGAGTTCAATCCTTGGTACCAAAAAAACAAAACAAACAAACAAACAAACAAAAAAAAAACCCTGAACATGGATAATTATAGCAGCTTTATTGATAACTGCCAAAAACTGGAAGCAACCAAGATGTCCTTCAGTATATGAGTGGTTAATAAACCCAAATACATCCAAACTACCCATTCCCCCAAAGAAAGAAAGACCTGTACAAAAAAACTATAGAACATTTAAGAAATAAACTGAGGGGCTGGGGATGTAGCTCAGGCGCATGCACAAGGTCCTGGGTTCAATTCTCAGCACCACAAAAAAAAAAAAAAAAAAGAGAGAGAGAGAGAGAAGAGAGAAAGAAAGAAATTGAAAAAGACCTCAGAGATAGAAAGACTTCCCATTTTCATAGACAGGCAGAATTAACATTGTTAAAAATGACCATACTACCAAAAACAACATACGTATTCAGTGAAATCCCCAACAAAATACTGATGATATTCTTCACAGAACTAGAAAAAAAACAGTCCTAAAATTCATTTGGATAAACAAAAGACTAAGAAGAACCAAAGCAATTTTAAGCCAAAAAAATAATGCTGGAGGCATCACAATACCTTCAAATTTTTTTTAAAGTATTTATATATTTATTTTAGTTTTCGGCGGACACAACATCTTTGTTGGTATGTGGTGCTGAGGATCGAACTCCGGCTGCACGCATGCCAGGCGAGCGCGCTACCGATTGAGCCACATCCCAGCCCCTGACTTCAAATTATACTACAGAGCCATAGTAACGAAACTGCCTAATACTGGCATAAAAACACACACATAGACCAATGGTACAGAGTAGAAGATGCAGACAAACCTACACATCTGTAGTCAATTGATCCTTGACAAAGGTACCAAAAAACATACATTGGAGAAAAGACAGCCTCTTTATCAAATGGTGCTGGGACAACTGGTTTCCATATGTAGAAGAATAAACCTAGATCCTTATCGCTCACCCTGCATAAAAATCAACTCAAAATGGATCAAAGACTTAGGAATTAGGTCAGAAAACATGCAACTCTTAGAAGAAAATGTAGGGTCAACACTCCAGCATATAGGCACAGGCAAGACTTTCTCAATAGGGCCTCTAAAGCTCAGGACATAATGCCAAGAGTTAATAAATGGAATGGCATCAACTTAAAAAAGCTTCTGCACAACAAAGGAAACAATTAAGAATGCAAACAGAGAACCTACAGGATGGGAAAAAAATCTTTGCTAGCTACTCTTCTGACAGAAGGTTAATAAATAAAATACATAAAGAACTCAAAAACTTAACACCAAAAAAATCAAATAACCCAAATAATAAATGGTTAAATGAATTAAACAGACAATTCTCATAAGAAGAAATACAAATGGCCAGCAAATATATGAAAAAATGTTCAAAATCATTAGCAATTAAATCAAAATTACACTGAGATTTCATTTCACACCACTCAGAATGACAGTCATTGAGAATACAAATAATAATGTTGGAGAGGATGTTGAGAAAAAGGAATATTTTTACACTGTTCATGGGATTGCAAATCAGTACATCCACTGTGGAAATCAACATGGAGGTTTCTCAAAGGACTAGGCATGGAACCACCATATGACCTAGCTATACCACTTCTTGGTATTTATCCTGAAGAGCTGAAGTCATCTACTACAGTACTACATGCATACCCATGTTTATACTAGCACAATTCACAATAGCCAAACTACAGAACCAGTTTAGGTGTCCATCAACTGATGAATTAATAAAGAAAATGTAATATATATATATATATATAGAATATTTATATATATATAAAACATGCATGCACAATGGAGTTTTATTTAGCCATAAAGAAAAATGAAATTAAGTCATTTGCAGGAAAATGGATGTTACATAAAATAGTTCTGTTAAGTGAAATAAGTCAAACTTAGAAGGTTAAGAATTGTATGTAGGGGCTGGGGATGTGGCTCAAGCGGTAGCGCGCTCGCCTGGCATAGGTGCGGCCTGGGTTCGATCCTCAACACCACATACAAACAAAGATGTTGTGTCCGCCAAAAGCTAAAAAATAAATATTAAAAATTCTCTCTCTCCCTCTCTCTTAAAAAAAAAGATTTAAAAAAAAGAATTGTATGTATTCTCTCATATACAGAAGTTAGAGAGGAAAAATGAAAAAAAATTATGGGGGTAGATCTCATGAAATCAAAGAAAATCAAAGGGAAGAGATCAGTAGAGGAAAGAGACAAAGGGGTGGGAGATAGTGAGGGAGAGGGAAAGTGCTGGGGTGTGATATTGGCCAATTTATATTGTTATATTGTATATTGTGTGCATGTACAAATATTTAACAACAAATCCCAACAGTATATCCAAATATAATGCACCAATAATAATTAAAAGATCTTGTAAAAATGAAATAGGACCCTGTTCCTTGCCCAGCACATGAAACTCAATGAATAAAGGAAAGAATGAACAAATGAGTGGCCTGCAGAAGATGCACCCATAATTTTTAAGGAGGTGAGAAAAATTACATTTTGAAAAATTATATCTTCCCATTGTTCCCTCCATCCATTTCTCTTTTCTATTTGTAGCCTATCTTTTACCTCACCATCTACAAGATGTCTTCCCAGATTGTACCCAGCCACCACACCGAAGGTCTGGATCTCCAAACTAGTTCCTCTTTCTCCTCATCTCCTTCTCACCTCCAGAGAAGGAGGCAGACAAGAGGTTCACAAGGAGAGGCATGAGGCCAAGGAGGGAAGATAGGAAAAGGCCTTAGCTTGGCTAACTCAAAATTTATACAACATGGAAAGAAAACTAAGAAAGCTGAAAAAATAAAAAAATGGGACAGGGCTGTGACTCAGTGGTAGAGCACGTGTGAGGCACTGGGTTTGATTCTCAGCACCACATAAAAAATAAAGCCAGGCACGGTGGTGTAAGCCCATAATCACAGCGGCTCTGGAGGCTGAGTCAGGAGGATCTCAAGTTCAAAGCCAGCCTTAGCAAAGGTGAGGTGCTTAGCAACTCAGAGAGACCCTGTCTCTAAATAAAATACAAAATATAGCTGGGGATATGGCTCCGTGTTTGAGTGCCCCTGAGTTCAATCCCCAGTACCAATAAATAAATAAATAATAAACAAACAAATAAAATAAAGCCATTGTTTCCATCTACAACTAAAAAAATGAAAAATGTATATGACTGGTTGGAGGAGCAGGGGGCAGATCAGAGGAATGGAAGAAAAACCTGTTGAAATTTGTGGGGAATCAGGCCCCCTGTTCCAGCATCCCTAATCCCAGCCCCTAAGAAAGAGGCTAGGATGCTTTCTCTTCCCTCCCCAGGGCCAGTGTCCCAACAACCCAGTGGAGGCATCAGGCTGTTTTAACCCCTCTGGGAATCAGATTCTGTCCTTTGAGGTAGCATCTTTCTCAGGCCACTGAGAGGGTAGGTAGGGGAGTGTAATAGGCCAAGCATTTCCCAGGTGCTGGCTGAATTCTCTCTCTATATGCCCCTTTTATTGGGAAAGAGGAGGCGCTCTATCAGGACTATCCTTGTAGCTGAGTTAGCCTTGGATGTGTTATTGAACTTTTTGGAGCCTTAGCTTACACATCTGCTGATTAGATCATGATGCCTACCTTATAGGATTATTGAGACAATACTTTTTTTTATGATACTGGAGATCAAACCCTGGGCCTCACACATGCTAGGTAAGTGCTCTACCACCGAGTTACATCCCTAACCAAAGAGAACACTTTGAAGGGTGAAGTTAGGGCCTGGCACAAAGTAAGTGTTGTGTTCAGTGACTGACTGGTGTCTGAACTGAGTGCAGAATTCTGACCCCATCAGGGATTGGTAATTGTAAATTACTGATAAAGCCTCTGATGCTTCAGCATACCCAGACAAAGAGCAGCAGGGGCCTGTTCCTGCCATTTCCTTCTCATGAGTGCTGGTTAAGGGGGAACCATGGCACAGATATAGCAATTAAAAAAAATAAAAAGCCTACTTGGGAAGTTAAGGCAGGAGTGACACTTGAGCTCTGGAATTCAAGGCCGGCTTGGGCAACATGGAAAAATCTTTTTCTTCAAATAAATAAATAAATAATAAATAAAAAAGTCAACTCACCTGGGTCAGGCTAAGTTCTATATCCCCTTAGCTCATGTGATTCTAGAAAACCCTTGAGGCAAGTACTAACTTCTCCAGATTTGTCCCTCCCTTCCTCCCTCCTTCCCTCCTTCCTTGGGTTTTTCTCTAAATAGACTAATTTTCATAATAGTTTTAAGTACACAGCAAAATTAGCCAGGTGACACACACCTATAATCCTAGTGACTTGGTAGGCTGAGGCTGACAAGTTTGAAGCCAGCCTCAACAATTTAGCAAAGCCCTAAGCAACTTAAACCCTATCTCAAAACAAAACATTAAAAAAAAAAAAGGCCAGGAATGTGGCTCAATTGTAAAATGCCCCTGGGTTCAATCCTCAGTGTCCCCCACAAAGAGTTAAGTACACAACAAAATTGATCAGGAAATGCAGAGTTCCCATATACCCCCTGCCCTGACACAAACAAGGTCTCCTCATTATTAACATTCTGTACCAAAGTGGTACATTTGTACCATCTTTAAAAAATTGTCTTTTCTTTATGGTATTGGGGATCAAACCCAGGCCTTGGGGATACTAGGCAAGTGCTCTAGCTACATCCCTAGCTCTGACATTTGTTATAATTGATGAACCTCCATTGGCAAAGCTTTATCACCCAAAGTCCATAGTCTTTATTGGAGTTCACTCTTGGTGTTGCACTATGAATTTTGACAAATATATTATGATGACGTGTAGTTTTATTTTCCAATACAATTTTATTTTTTATTAAAATATTATGTGCCCAGTAACTTGAAAGAGTAGGAAAAAAAGCATACAGGAAAAACTGAGCATCTCTCTTTCCTGTCCTCCTACTTTCTCGCCTCAGGTCCTGGTCCCAGGGGCAGAGTGGCATTTTCTTATGTAATCCTCAGCTGTAGGATGGCCACACTCTTGGCACTTAGGTAATGAACCTGTATCTGTAACATCAAAGGGAACTTGGGACAAACAGCCTATCAGAGCCAAGTGACCAGATTAGCTGAACACACCCTCTGCCTCAAGGGTCAGTCACACACCAATAAGATCTTTGAAAGATATTTTTAAGCTGGGTGTGGTGGCACACACCCGTGATCCCAGCAGCTCAGAAGGCTGAGCCAAAAGGACAACCTGAGCAATTTCGTGAGACTTTGTCTCAAAATAAAAAGGCTGAGAATTTAGCTCAGTAGTAAAGCATCCTTGGGTTCCAACCCCAGTACCAAAAATAAAACAATCAAAAATAACAAAAAAAGGAAAAAACAATATTTTTAAAATACTCACTGACTTCTTTTATTTCAATTAATTAATTGTGGTACTAGGGATGGAACCCAGGGGCACTCTCTGAGCCCCAGCCTTTTAAATTAATTAATTTGGGGGTACCAGGGATTGAACCCAGGGGCTTTCAACCATGCCTAGCCCTTTTTAATTTTTTATTTTGAGACAGGGTCTCATTGCTTAGGGCCTTGCCAAGCCCCAAACAAGGCTGAGGCTGGCTTCGAAATTGTGGTCCTCCTGCTTCAGCCTCCCAAACTGTTGGGATTACAGGAGTGTGCCACCACACCTGGCAGCCTTTTCTTTTTTCTTAATATTTTTTTCACTTGTTTTATTTATAATAAAGGTCTATTGACAACCTGGCGCCTCACACATACTCAGCTTTGCCACTGAGCCACAACCCCAGCCCCACCTGGCAGCCTTTTTATTTTTTCATCTTGAGACAGGGTCTCACCAAGTTTTCGACACTTATCTTGAACTTGCGATCTGGAATTCCTGCTTTAGCCTCCCAAGTTGCTATTTTCAGTAGTTTTTTTGGATGAGGCAAAGTAAAGCTCAACACAGAAAGGCTGCTGGGAGCCAGGCACAGATGTGATCCTAACTTCTAAGGAGGCTGAGAAAGGAAGGTTGCAAGTTCAAGACCAACCTGGGCAATATAGCAAGACCCTGTCTCAAAACAAAATAAAAAGGGCCAGGGCTGGGGATGTAGCTTAGAGGTAGAAAGCTTACCTAGCATGACATAGACTTGGGGTTCAATCTCCAAAATTTTGGGGGTGGGGAAGTTTCAGAAAGGCTGTGGAATGTGAGGCTGCCTAAGTGGGCTACAATCATAGCTGTATGGCCCTGAAAAATCATTCTATTTTAGACTTTGAGATCTTCGCGTAAAAACCAAGGGGGTTAGATAGGAGTCCAGGCTAATGCTGCTGTGGCTAGCAGCTTAGTCTCTGGAGCCCTTCCTGTAAGGTGATGTTTCCTGCTGCAAAAACACCTTGCAACCACCCTCAATGCAGACATTGTTACCCCCAAATTAAAAATGAAGAATTAAGCTGGGCGCGGTGGTGCCTGCCTGTATTCCCAGTGACTTGGAAAGCTGAGGCGGAAGAATCACAAGTTTGAGGCCAGCCTGGGTAACTGAGACTCTGTCTCAAAACAAAAAAAAGGAAGTAGTTCAGTGGTAGAGCACTGGCCTAACATGCATGAGGTCCTGGGTTGAATCCCCAGTGCTGAAAAAAAAAAATCAATCAATAAATAAATAAAGTAAAATTAAAACCCCTGTTCCTTTTTGGGGCAACAGGAGCAAGGGGCTTATACCCAGGGCCCCATGCATGCTACACTGAGTTACAGCCCTAGCCCCCTACTTTTTGAGACAGGGTCACCCTAAACTGCTCAGTCTAGCCTCATTTAAACTTGTGATCCTCCTGCCTCAGGCTCCTGAGTAGCTGAGATTATATAAATGTTCCACTGCTCCCAGCTAGTTTTTTTTTTTTTTTATTTTGTAGATGGACATAATACCTTTGTTTTTTTATGTGGTGCTGGGGATCAAACACAGTGCCTCACGTGTGCTTGTCAAGTGCTGTACCACCGAGCCACAACCCTAGCCCATCCCAGCTCTGTTTTTAACTTTAGGAAAATGTAGGGCCCTGGACTGGGATACAGGACTCCTGGGTTCCAGGCTACCCTACCATCACTTCCTGGAATAGCAACCTTCTCTTTAAGGGACACAACTAAGCATGTCCACTCAGTCCATAGATTGAGGATTCTTTAGAGCAGGGCCAGTGATATATGCTACGTGCTGCATTCTTTTCAGCACAAGATACACAGGGTGCAGGACCAGGCACAGAACAGGAGCTGGAGCTGGAAACCTAAAGTTTTATTTGGTTCTTCGTTTTTGCTGTGTGTGTGTGTGTGTGAATTTGGGATTAAACTCAGGTGCACGTTACCACTGATTGCATCTCTAGTCCTTTTTCTTTTTTTCATTTTTTTAACGAGACTGCTGATTCTCGTTAGGTTGCTGAAGCTGGCCTCAAACTTGCAATCCTCCTGCCTCAGTTTCCTGAGTCACTGGGACTGTAGGTATGTACCATTGTGCCCAACAGTCTTTTCATTCTTTTTTTTTGTGTGTGTGTGTGTGTGTGTGTGTGCGCGCGCGCACGTGAAGAATTGAACCTAGGGTTTTACCACTGAACTACATCCACGGCCCTTTTTATTTTTATATCAAGATGTGATCTTGCAAAGTATCTTAGGGCCTTGCTAAATTGCTGGGGTTGGCCTCAAACTTCTGATCCAGTTGCTGTGCATATAGGCATGTGCTACCACACCCAGCTGTTTGTTTTAAAATCAGATTTCCATTTAAGTTGCTCTCCCCACCTACCACATACAAACCTTGATCTTCCAAAGCAGTGATTGCCTTTCCATATTTTATGGAATAGAGATTTTCCCTTCTTCCTGTTTTCTCCTCTGGGTTGGTTCCTGGGGAGGTGGGGGTCTTGTACTCTGGAGAGATCTGACATTGGACATTCCTGTTTCTTCTAATATTCTTCCTCTCTTCCTCTGAGCAGTTCAACAGCTGCTTTTCTTTCTTTTTCTTTCTTTTTTTTGGTACTAGGGATTGAACCCAGTGGTGCTTAACTATTGAGCCATATTCCCAGTCTGTTTTATTTTTAATTTGAGACAGGGCCTTGCTAAGTTTCTGAGGCTAGTCTTGAACTTGCAATCTTCCTGCCTCAGTTCTCCTGAGTCAGTCTTTGGGATTACAGGAGTGTTCCAATGCACCAGGCCAGGGCTGCTTTTCAGTGTAGCAGGATCTGGTAGTATGGATTTTCCCAGGAAATGGAATATTCAAATGGATGATGGATGGCACTGAGAGGAAGATTTGGTCCTAGATCGGGGTCTTAATCCCTTTTCCATGGCAATTCCATATGGACTCAGTTGGATCAAAGGTCCTCCCCTCTCCATGGAGATCTCAACAAAAGACCACAACTACAATGCCCCAGCACGTCTAACCTTTTGGCAATGACTGATACCTGAGAAACTGTGCTCATCTCCAGTTCTGTGATAGATCCCCTCATCTACCTCATCTAAGACTGGTCTAGTGATTCCTTTCAGGCCCCACACTCAAGCATCCAAAGGCTGCTTTTGAGTCCTTCCTCCCAATGAGTCATGCCCACTTGTCCCTGGTTGTCCTCTGGTCCAGTGGGAAGGCAGACAGCTTTGTGACTTCACAAAAATCTATCTTGTGACAAGACTGATCCTGGTGAAACAGGAGGTGGGCAGAGGGAGCTCTCCCCAGGAACATCATGTAACTTTCCATAGAGACACCCCCACCTCTAAGGGAATGAAGAAGAGCTGCCCTGCGGTAAGTGTCCAGGTTACCCTCTATGACTAGAAATGCCTTTCCTTGATGACTTTGGCTTCCAGGCCTAGCTGGAAGTTCCAGGCTATGTTGCCAGATATATCTCAGAGGTCCAGGCCTATGGCAGCCAGGTTTCTGGAGGGGCAGAAATTATTCCAGGTGATGGTGGTGGTGTATTCCTGTCCTTCAAACTGAAGTTCAGACCAACTTCCTACCATTAGACAAAGTCATTTTTCTCTAGGTCCATTTGAATGAAGAGAACTGATAGACTGGGGATTGAATCTTCATTAGGGTCAACCCCAGCAGTTATTTCCCAAAGTACATTCAACCAGAGATCCCTGAATCCCATAGAAAGGTCTTGTAGCTATATATAAATATTGCCCAAAATCCAGGGGCTTGTGGGAACTTGATGGCCAGTATAGACT
This sequence comes from Spermophilus citellus, assembly GCF_964194105.1. Classification (NCBI taxonomy): domain Eukaryota; kingdom Metazoa; phylum Chordata; class Mammalia; order Rodentia; family Sciuridae; genus Spermophilus; species Spermophilus citellus. Next base: position 27,380,040 of record NC_138188.1, on the reverse strand, counting down.
GCTCTCCACTGTTGTTTCCTCATGAATCTGAGGCAAAAAAGCTGGGGATGCTTGCTTCTAAACTTCCCTGCACCTAGTCCCCAAACTTTCAACTGTACCTGTAGTATGGTCTCTGGGAAGAGCAGGTCCCCAGGAGTTAGGATGATAATTGCCTGCCTTATTAGGGGATTAGACAGGCCCAGGGAAAATCTGGAAGGCAGAATTTAACTCTCTTCAAGCCCGCTTTGTGCTGGGCTTGTGAGGGTGGTCCAGGGCACACCATCTCTGAAAATCCCCTTTGGCCTCTACTTTGATTATGACATCACTATTCTGCCAGAGAACCAAGAAAGTTAAGAGTTCTGTGCAAGGATTCCAAACGTGGGCTTCCTCCCTGCAGGAGAGCAGGGTGGATAGGCTGGTTTGGGAGGAGTGCCATGATTTATTTCACATTCAGAGGGGTCCTTGACCTTAACTACCCTTTACCCTTAATTAGCTGTAGCCCTTTCAAGAGTAAGGAGGCCTAGAGAAGATTCTCCTGCCTCCACTCTCTGGCCTTTTCAGTTTAGGTTCTCTAATGGAACAGGAAGTTGGACAGGTGATCAAAAGTGGCTGTTCCATTACTTTTCAGTCTTTCTGAAAATGTGCCCCGGGATTTTTCTGGTATGAAGCTTTTTTTCTTACTTAAATGCAGAGAGCTATGCTGGACTTGGTGACATGCTTTTGCTTTTACTCACAGCAACTCAGAGGCTGAGGCAGGAGGATCACAAGTCTAGATCAGCACTGGCAACTTAGCAAAACCCTATTTCAAAAAAAAAAGGCAGAGGGCAGTGGTATAGTTCAGTGGTAGAGTGCTCCTGGGTTCAATCCTTAGTACCCCCCCACACATATTAATTTAATTAAATTTAAAAATGCAGAGAACTTGAGCTTCTCCAGACAGCAGTAATGGGAACAAAGAGAATCCATCCAGGGCTGAGGGAGTCCTAAAGAACTCCAATAGGTACAGTGAGAGACAAAGAACAATCAAAGGTAAGAATAGCTATCACTTACCTAGCACTTACTATGTGTAAGGGACACATTAAACACTTTACATTTAATTCTCATAACAGTGCTGGAAAAAGGATGCTATCCCCATTTTCCAGGTAGGGAAATTTAAGTTCAAGAGAACTGAAGTAACAACCAAGGTTCACAGCTGGTAAATGGGAACACCAGTAATGGAACCCAGGCCTGTCTGTCTCCAGACCTGGACTCAACCACAGTGCTATCCATTCCTCCATACTCCAAAAGAGTAAATGATACTATTTTTGCATCCCTATCCATCAGCAAGGGTGTTAGAGAAGGCCAGATGCTGGAAATTTGAGCCTTATATCATTCAGATCATGTTTTTGGATAAGGAGTTGCTTAGATCTTTGCATAGACCTAGCTAATCTTTAACGAGACTCATTGGGGAGCAGCTGTTCTGATTTGCTTCTTACCATTTTGCAGATGATTAAAGTGAGGCCCTGGGGGCCACAGGAGGGGAGTCCTTGGGGTCTGTGGCTGAGCAGTGGCTCTGAGGTAGGGGGTGACAGATAAAATATAGATTCAGATAAAATTTAATTTCAGATAAACAATAATTTAAGTGTACTAAATATTACATGGCTTCTCTCTCTGGCTGGGAACCTGGTACATGGAAACTGGGTAGAGATGAGAAATTGAGGCCACTGCCTCATTTCTCACTTGAATCTCTGGCCCCTTTATGAGAGCAGGAGGTGGAGGCTGACTTCTGGAGACTATAGCTGCTGCATCAACTAGATGAGGTGGGGGCTTAAACTGTTGTCTTTTCTTTTTCCTTTTTTTCTTTGTTGGTATATGAGATTGAACTCAGGGGTGTTTTACCACGACCAACATCCTCAGGCCTTTTGATTTTTATTTTGAGACAGGGTCTCAATGAGTTGCTTAGGGCCTCGATAAGTTCCTAAGGCTAGCCTTGAACTTGCGATCCTCCTGAGCCTTTGGGATTACAGGGGAGCACTACTGTGCCCTGCTTACACTGTTGTCTTTTTGGAGCCTCATCTGCTTTCTCTGTAATCTGAGTGTGGTAAACATGGATGTAATTGATAGGAGTTGTCACTTTCCATATCTCTTGGAGAGGGGATAGTGTTACCTCTACTAATTTTTCTGGAGAACTGATGAGGCCCCCCAGGCAGGGGAGGGTACCTGGTGAATGGTTCAGACTTTCTGTCTAGGCTGAAGACTCTAAACATGGTAGCCCTGATTCTATTCTTAGTGGTTCCAATAACACATCTGGACACTTGCAGTATCTTGTCCAGTTAACAGAAGAGCAAAAGTGATTGTGGGACAATGGCCTCACCTCCCAATTCTTGGGAAATGTAGGAGAAAGCATGGAGTTGTTGGGGTGGCACTAGGGTCAGGTGAGCCTAGAAAGAGGCACCAGGAAAGAATCGGTCATAGAAAGGTGGGGAGGGGAAGAGAGTGAGAAGGGAGGTGTAGCTTGAAGTCCAGAGGACCTGGTACTATGGATTTTCCAAACCAGGGAATGGACAGCTTGGGATAGGGACAAGTAGAGCATATCTAAGATTGTAGCCCTGGTCCTGGGGCTAGGTCTGGGCCCTGATTACCCTTTTTCTGCTGCTAGGGAGCCCTGTGAGCATGACTCCTCCCCTTTTCAGATGGGAGTTTCTTTATCAGGCATATACCATAAAGAGGGAGGGACAGAAGGGAGCAAGGCAGGACAGAGTCCAGAGATATTATGTCAAAGAGGCCAAGAAATCTCATTCTGATGATTTGGAACTGAATGTGCCAGAACCAGGCTTGGTGTGGACCTGGATTATCTGTAGCTTTGTGTTTATATATGCATAGGTTTGAAAGTATTTGCTGTAAGGACTGGTACCTAACACACAAGTGTACATGTCTGTTAATCTGGCATGTGTGAGTAATACTTATTCTTTGAAATGTGCCATTGAGCACTCTTGGAATGTGTGTGCACCTAGGAAAGCCTGGGTGCTGCCCCTTTCCCTTCTCAGGATATGGTTCTGGGGATGCCTGCAAGTGTGCAGCTGTGTGTTTGAGAGGGGGCTGACAGGGATAGAGGGCTGCAATAGTTAAAGTGTGAGATTCTTGAGGGAGCTGCTGCTGGACAGGCCCTGTATGTCTCCTACTTTTACTTTCCCAGTCTCCTAGGTCCTGACTTCTTCAAATTCCCTCCTTGATGCCCCTGGCTCTCTTCACCAACTCAGGACCCCAGGCTGGGTTTCTATAGGAGAGCAGTGCCATCTGGTGACAAGCTGAAGCAGTGCCAGGAGCTCTGGTGAGTTGCACTTTGGGATCCTACAGAGGCTCTTTGAGAACTTCAGGCAGTCACCATGGGATGGCTAGACCACAGACAGAGGGAGGACATCTAAGTTTGAGAACTGCATTTCTATGCATCATTGGGTTCATGGCCCAAGGAGGCATGGTAGGAAATTTGTCTGGAGTATTGGAGAAAAGGCATAAGCAGGTTGAGCCCAGCCTCTGGACACTGATTCAACTGTCTGGATTCAGATTTTTCATCTGTAAAAACCTGTTAACCATACCTACCCTATGGGGTGATAGTGAAAGAGTGTGGCTAAAATACTTGGCTTAGAGGAAAGCTTGCTGTAAAGTCAAAGTAAATGGTAGTGGCCATTGCTGTTATAGGCAAAGTTCAAGAAGCACAGAAGGAGAGCTGTGTGTTGTGGCAGAAGGGGTTGCAGAAAGGTGACATGTCTAGCATACATTCTAGAATATGGGCCTTGAGCAGCTGCTGCTCCAAGTTAAACATTTAAATGAGGAAGGAAGATCTCTCTGGAAAGAGGAAAATGAGATCTGGGAATGGAATCAAGAGACCCAATTGGGCTGGGGATGTGGCTCAAGCCCTAGCGCGCTCGCCTGGCATGCGTGCGGCCCGGGTTCGATCCTCAGCACCACATACCAACAATGATGTTGTGTCCGCGGAGAACTAAAAAAAAATAAATATTAAAAACTCTCTCTCTCTCCTCTCTCACTCTCTCTAAAAAAAAAAAAAAAGACCCAATATCCAGGTTTATTACTAACTATGGAATCTGAGTATGGCAGCAGACCATGGGAATGCACAGAAACTTGCTCAGACTCTAAGATGAACTGTGGGATCTTACTGAGATTCTGGACAATTGTGGACTTAATGTTTATCTCTCATGCTCCCACAAAGGATCTCTGAATCAAAGTCAAGACGCAGTTCTGACTCTGCTGCTCATTGGCTGCATTAGTTAAGACATTTACTCTCTGAGCCTTACTTTTCCCAACTGTTAAATGAAGAAATTGAATTAGATGACTTTTGAGGTCAGTCCTGCCTGCCTTCATCTATTTTTCTTTTTTGGTTTTGAGAATTGAACCCTAGGGGTGCTCTAACCCTGAGCTACAAGCTCTTTTCTTTCTCCCTGCCTCTCCATCCTGGGGATTGATCCCGGGGGCTCTACCACTGAGCTACATCCCCAGCCCCGCAACGCCCTTTTTTTCTTATTTTGAGACAGGGTCTGAGGCTGGACAGGAACTTGGGATTCTCCTGCTTCAGCCTCTAGAGCGACTGTTAGGTGCATACCAGCACACTCAGCCATATATGGGATTTTGATTTTTCATTTCTCTTCTTCACATATAGTAACTGGCAATAAATATTAATTGATTCCTACAGGATATGTCGAACAGAAAGACAAAAAACCAGAGACTTCTGTATGAGTGCTGCACTTTCTGATATGCTCATGGGAAATATTTTCTTTGTTCCTGGTATATTCGAGGAATGATATGGGAAATAGGAGAATAACACAGAACCTCTCCGCAGACACATAGCACAAAATAAAACACTGAAAAAGTATCAAGCAGTACAGTCCGGTTATAGAAGAATCGAGTCCCTTTTCGCTTCCGTCTTCCCAAGCAGCCAATGAGTACAGGGCAGTTTGGCTTCAATGTAGAAAACTACATGTCCCGGCAGCCAATGCGCGGGACGAAGAGCTTATGCGCCAATCGGCACTGGCGTCCCTAGACGCGAAACTTCATTTCCCAGGCGTCCTCGGGGCGCTTCGATTTTCTTTTTTTTTTCACCCCCCCCTCCGCTCTTTCAGGCGTTCTACTCCCGCCCTCTGCTCGCTATCCTCGCGCCAACTCGGCGCGCGCGCACTCGCGCGCGGGGCACGTAGCACGCGAGTGACGCATAATATGTGGGCCGCTCTGGAGCCGTGGTCGCGCTGTGTGTGTGAGTGAGGGTGAGTGCGGGACCTGAGGCAGTGTGTGTGAACTGTGTCCGCTGGCGGGGTCAGGGGGAAAGCGGCGGAGCCGCCTAGGAAGGTGAGTGGGGAAAGGAGGGAGATGGCTCTTTGGGAGGGGCACAAGGAAACGGCACGCAGCCGGTGGAGCGGGAGAGTGGGCGCCGGACTGGGGGAGGGGCGGCACCTGCTTGGGTCGCCGGCGGGGAGGGGGCGGGCCGCGCCGCCGGAGTGGCTGGGCCCGGGGCCTGACAGGACTTTTTCTCCGGATTCCTGGCCTGGGGGCGGGGCCTCCAGTTCTTTCTCTAGTCCCTAAGAAGCTTCCCGAGAGTAACTCTTCCGCCCGGAGTGGGGGGCAGGGGTGTGCCCGCCCCTACCTGGAGGCGGGGGGCGCCTTTCATTTCCCTTATCACCTCTTTTCTGCCAATTCTTGCGTCTCCGTTCCGTACGGTCTGGGGGGTTCCATCTTCTTTGCCGTACGGCGGCCCCCTTCCCGGACGGTGTCTCCGCCTCCAGCTCCAGTCACCTGGGCGGGCTCTCCTCTCCCTCGGCCTCGTGCCACCTCCCCCTGCACCCGCCCAACTCTTGGACCCGGCGCGGGGGTGGAGCTCTTCAGTAACTCCTCCCACCAGTGACGGAGACGGGAGTGTAGAGATAGGTTTGCGGGTCCGGCGCCTAGGAGGCAAACCTCGGATTGCCCGCCAAGCTTCCTTGGGATTCCAGGGGTTGTAGTTGCTTTCAGTTGTGATGTCCGAGAACTTTACTTCTCTTCCGAGACGGTTTCTGTCCCGCTTCCTCTTACTGCAGTGGTATAGTTGAAGAAGTAGTTTTTGTAATGTTTGTTGTACTTTTTGAGTTACAAAAAGTAACAATTACGTCCTCTTGCTCTTCGTTTTTTTCCCTACTACCTGTGACTTTTCAGTGAAGACTTTTAATTTGTCTACATGTTTTAATTATTAGTTTACACTAGCATCTTCTTGTTGGGAACGCTTTGTTAATATTTAGAGTGTGAGGTTCATTGGTTGGCGTCATCCTGAATTTTTTTTTTCCGGTTTATTGAAGTTTACCTTTAAGGTTTATGTAAGCTTGTTTATTTATACTTTAGGAATTGATTTAGTGTTTTTCTGAAGGATTTGGGTTTTAAATCATGGCGGGTATTCCTTACCCATTTTTGAGTGGTGGTGTATTTTTGGATATTAAGAAGGTAACAGAATTTGGGAAACGTAGGGAAATCTTTTCGTATTCAGCATCTTTTGCTTAGTTTGCTGAGCACAGTGTTTTACTGTTCTACTGGCGTGCAGTTATTAAATTTAATAAAGGAGAATGAACCATGTATTAAATTGAAGTGATTTGAATTGGTTTATCACCAGTTGTATTGTTTTTGTAATGGAGATGGTCATGTACAATAAGATGAAGTTGCACATGATCTCTTATGTCACAGGGATTATTAACTTTTTATGTGAAACTCTACAATTACATGCGCCCCCCCCCCCCCTTGTGGCACGGGAAACTGAACCGGGGTGCTCTAACATTGAGTTACATTCCTAGCACTTTTTAATTTTTATTTTGAGACAGGGTTCCCTTAAGTTGCTGAGGCTGGCCTCCAAATTATGATCCTCCTGCCTCAGCCTTTGGAGTGGCTTGTATCACAGACATGCACATCCAGCTTTTTCTTTTCTTTTTTTTTTTTTTTGAAGGTACGGGAACCATGCCCAGTGGTGCACACCTGTAATTCCATTGGTTTGGGAGGCTGAAGTAGGAGGATTGCAGGTTCAAAGCCAGCCTCAGCAATGTCTCTGAGCAACTTATCGAGATCCTGTCTCAAAATAAAATATAAGAAAGGGCTGGGGATGTGGCTCAGTGGTTAAGTGCCCCTGGATTAAACCCCTGGTCCACCCCCACCCCCCCCCCCCAAAAAAAAATAAATACTGGATTTTGAACTCATGACTTCTGTCATGCTATGCACATGCTCTACCACTGGGTTACAGCAGTTTTAACAAGGAAGGGTGCTTATAGATATTTGTTTTAGGTTTGTAACCTTCCTAAAGGGTTTTTTTTTTTTTTTTTTTTTTTTTTTTTTTTTGATTCAGGATCAGACCTCCCCATCTTGCAGCCCTGGGGATCAAACCCAGGGTCTCATGCATGTTGGGCCAGCACTCTTATCACTGAACTATATCCCTAGCCTCAGAATCATTAAAAAAAAATTTTTTTTGTATTTATTGATGGACAGAGTGCCTTAATTTCGTTTATTTTTTATGTGATACTAAGAATTGATCCCAGTGCCTCACACGTGCTAGGCAAGCATTCTGCCAATTGAGCTAAAGCCCTAGCCCCACAATCAGTTTTTTTTTTTTAAATACATTTTTAATTGCAGATGAACTCAATGCCTTTATTTATTTCTATTTGATGCTGAGGATTGAACCCAGTGCCTCACACATGCTGGGCAAGTGCTCTACCACTGAGCCACAGCCCCAGTCCCAGAATAAGTTTTTAAAATGGACTTTATTTTAGACTTTGGGATAGTTTATGCTGAATAGTGTATTAGAAAAGAAGACATTCTATAGTTTAATTAGAAAGTTAGGAAAGGTTTTAAAATATAAAGGTGAGAGTCAGGTTTGGTGGCATATGCCTGTAATCCCAACCACTTGGGAGTCAGAGACAGAAGGATCTCAAATTCAAGGCCAGCCTTTACAGTTTATTGAGGCTCTCAGCAACTCAGTGAGACCCTTTTTTATTTAAAAAATAAAAAGGGCTGGGGATGGAGCTCAGTGGTAAAGTGCCTCTGGGTTTAATCCCCAGTACACACACACACACACACACACACACAAACACAAAAGATGTGAGGTTAAAAAAAAGTATAATGAAAAGTCTGTCCTCTATATTATTCATTTCCTGTGTGTTCTTCCAGGGATGTTTTGTTCTAGGGGAATACACTTTTTTTTTGTCTTCATACATGTACTTAGGGTTAAGATGTTCATCTCATTTTCCACCATCTTTCCTACTCCCAACCCCCTCCCTTCCCCTCCCTCCCAGGGGGATACACTTTTTAATTCACAGTAGGTAGTATGTTATACACAAAACAACAACACTTTGCTTTCTTACTTGGCAATGTATTTTGATAGTTGCTCTAAATTAGGAAAATAAATGGTTCTCAATTTTTTCTAATTCCCCTTTTGTGTTGGAACCCAGGGTTTTGTGTTCATGTGTACTCTCACTGGGATATACCTCTAGCTCCTCCAACTTTTACTTTTAATTTGTTTTTATTATTTTTGTGACAGGATATTCCTATATAGACTAGACTGGCCTCAAACTTGCTATCCTCCTGCCTCCACTTACCCGGGAGCTAGGATTACAGGCCTGCCACATTGCCTGCCTCCACCTTTTTTTTTTTTTAATTTATTTATTTTTATTTATTTATTTATTTATTTATTTTGTAGTTTTCGGCGGATACAACATCTTTGTTTGTATGTGGTGCTGAGGATCGAACCCGGGCCGCACACATGCCAGGCGAGCGTGCTACCGCTTGAGCCACATCCCCAGCCCCATGCCTCCACCTTTTTATTAGGAAGATTTTCAAGTTTTTTAAAATAGAAATTTTGAAAGAATAATAAAATAAATTGGTTATCTGTTATATTCTGTATATGTGTGGAGTTAATGTATTTTTTGTAAACATTTGAAAATAAATTGGAAGCCAGATGGTGCATGCCTGTAATCCCAGTGATTTGTGAGGTTGAGGCAGGAGGATTGCAAGTTTGAGACCAGCCTGGATGCCTTAGTAAAAAGGGTTGAGGATGTAATGTGGCAGTAAACCATCCTTGAGTTCAATCCCCCAGTATGGAAAAATGAATAAATAAACATATATATGTATGGAAATTTGCATGATGAAATTAACCACTAACCATTTTATTTTAATTTTATATGTTATTTGGTACTTGGAATTGAACCTCGGGGGTACTTTACCCATGAGCCACATCCCCAGCCCTTTTTATTTCTTATTTTGAGACAGGGTCTCACTAAGTTGCTTAAGGCCTTGCTACATTATCGAGGGTAGCCTTGAATTTGGGATCTTCTGCCTCAGCCTCCCAGTTGCTGGGATTACAGGTATGCATCACCACACGTGGTTTACCACTAATCATTTTAAAGTGTACAATTAGGTGGCATTTTGTATGTTGACGGTGTAGTGCAGTGTTTACCTCTTTCTAGTTTCAAGCCAGTTTTTATCACTTGGAAAGGAAAATTCTTACCCATTTAGCTATTATTCCCCTTTTCCTTTTCCTCTTATCTCTGACAGTAACTAGCTTTCTGTAGTATGTTGGTTTACTCCTATTCTTTTTCTTTTTTTTTTTTTTTTGGTACCGGGGATTGAACTGAGGGGCACTCCAGCACTGAGCCACATCTCCAGCTGTATTTTGTATTCTATTTAGAGACAAGTTTTCACTTTTGCTGAGGCTGGCTTTGAACTCACAATCCTCCTGCCTCAGTCTCCTGGTGGAATTACAGGGGTGTGCCTCTGCACCCAGCTGATTTATACCCATTCTTTTTTGTTTTTTAAAGAGAATTTTAATATTTATTTATTTTTTTAGTTATCGGCGGACACAACATCTTTGTATGTGGTGCTGAGAATCGGACCCTGGCCGCACGCATGCCAGGCGCGCGCTACCGCTTGAGCCACATCCCCAGCCCTTTATACCCATTCTTGATGTTTTATATAAATACAATCATAATGAAAAATGTGACCATTTGTATGCTTTTTTCACTTAACATGATATTTTCAATGTTCATCCACATCTATAACATGTATCAGTATTTCATTTCTGTGACTGAAGAAATATTCATTGTATGGATATGCCACGGTTTGTTTATTCATTTATCTGATGATGGACATTTGGGTTGTTTTCATTCTTTAGTTATTTTGAATAAAGCTGCAGTGAACATTTGCCACACAATTTGTTTTGAATTCTTTTGGGTACATAGTAGTGAAATTGTGGGTTATAAGGTAATTTCATGTTTGTTTAAAAACAAAAACTCTCAGGGACTATCAAACTTCCATAGTTGAGGTACCATTTTGTATTCCTGTCAGAAATGTGTCTTCTCCTTTCTCCACTCTTTTGCTGGTGGTTATATTTTCTGATGTTGTGATTATAGCCATTCTAGAAGATGTCAAGTGGTATTTTCATTGTGGTTTTGTGTTTTTTTTTTTTTTTTTTTTTTTTTTTTTATGGTGCTGGGGTTTGAATTGAGGGCCTCTTGCATGGTAAGCACATACCACTGAACTGCATCCCCAGCTTCATTTGCCCATGCTTATTTATTTATTTATTTTTTGATACCAGGGATTGAACCCAATGGCACTTAACCACTGAGCCACCTCCCCAGCCCTTTTTATTTTTTTATTTTGAAACAGGTTCTCGCCAAGTAGCCTTGAACTTGGAGTACTTCTGCCTTAGCCTTCTAAGTTTCTGGGATTTACAGGCCTGTGCCACTGCACCTGGCTAATGCAATTTATTTTTGTGGTGTTCTTTTTTCTTTTTGGGTACTGGGAATTGAACTCAGGGGTATTTGACCACTGAACCACATCCCCAGCCGTATTTTTTTTTAAAAATATTTTATTTACATTTTAGTTTTCAGCAGACACAACATCTTTGCTTGTATGTGGTGCTGAGGATTGAACCCGGGTCGCATGCATGCCAGGCGAGTGCGCTACCGCTTGAGCCACATCCCCAGCCCCCCAGCCGTATTTTGTATTTTATTTAGAGACAGGGTCTCACTGAGTTGCTTAGTGCCTTGCTTTTGCTGAGGCTGATTTTGAACTCGGGATCCTCCTGCTTCAGCTTCCTGAGCCACTGGGATTACAGGTGTGTGCCACTGTGCCCAGCTTTCTGTGGTGTTCTTATATCCTCAACTTTGCTGAATTTGCTTATTAGTTCTAACAGTTTTTATGTGGATACTTTAGGATTTTTTGTATATAGGATTATGTTATCTACAAATAAAGATCATTTTATTTTTTCCTTTCCAACTTGGATGGCTTTCTTTTTCCTTCATTGTTCTTATGAGAATTCCACTACAGTGTTCAATAAAAGGGATAAAAGTGAGCTTACTTGTCTTGCTTCTGATTTTATTTACTTATTTTGGTACTGGGATTGAACACACAGGGGTGCTTTATCACTGAACAAGTCCCCAGCCCTTTTTATTTTTATTTTTATTTTTTAGAGGGGGGGGGGAGAGAGAGAGAGAGAGAGAAAGAGAGAATTTATTTATTTATTTTTTATTTTAGTTCTCGGCGGACACAACATCTTTGTTTGTATGTGGTGCTGAGGGTCGAACCCGGGCCGCACGCATGCCAGGCGAGCGCGCTACAGCTTGAGCCACACCCCCAGCCCCCCCTTTTTATTTTTTGTTTTGAGACAGGGTCTGCTAAAGTGCTTGGGGCCTCACTAAGAGGCTGGCTTTGAATTTATGACCCTCTTGTTTTTAGCCTCCTGAGTTACTGGTATTACAGGTTTGTGCCACCATACCTAGCCTTTTTTTTTTTTTTTTTTTTTTTTTTTTTTTTTTTGGTGCTATTGGAAATTAAACCCAAAGGCCTTCTACCACTGAGCTGTATCTCTAGCCCCCCCTTTTTAAAAAAATTTATTTTGAGATAGAGTCTCATTAAGTTGCCAGGTTGGATTATTATTATTATCACAAAAGGGTCAGATTTTTTTTTGTGCATTAGTGAGATGGTCAATTTTTTTCTACCTTCATTCTGTTATTGTGGTGATGATATTGATCAGTTTTCATATGTTGAACCACTCTTGTAATCTGGGAGTAATCCTGGTTGGTCATTGTGTGTAATCTTTTTTTTTGGTGGTGCTCAGGATTGAATCCAGGGTCTTGTGCCCGCTAGGCAAGTACTCTACCAGCAGAACTATATCCCCAGCCCTCATTGTGTGTAATCTTAATATTTTATAATGTTCCCTACCATATGGTTGAAGTTCTTTTTTGTTCTTAGTTTGTTCTGTATTTAGTCTGCTAGTAGTTAATGGGTAGCTCAGGTGACATGAATCGCTACTGGCTATTGGAATTGCCTCTAAAATAAATATTTGTACTTTAGAGAATTGGTGGTATTTTCTTTTACGTGTTTCTTTTGGTCTTATGGTAGATATCTTTAGAAGAGTTAACAACCTTGGATCCGTAAGTAATCCTATTCTGGTGTGAAACTTCTTTTATAGAATGATTGGTAAAAATATATACTTTCCATGGCAGGACCTGATGTTTTGATCCGGAAGGCTGCTTTGGCAAAGAAATTGATTCAATGAACCATCTAAACATTTTGGGTCTCATTTATCCCCTTTGGAACTCCTTTTAAACCTTTGCCATTTGGTGTCTTATTTGACTCCTCCTAAACCCATTCAGGTCCCTGTCCTTCATCATTCTTTGGCTTATCACTCAGTCCAGTAACTTCTACCTATCTTCCAGTCTCTTTTTCTCCTTCCAGGAAATCAGATGTAAGGGAGGTTAGGAGACGGAAGGACAAATAGGCTCATTTATTTTATTTTTAGTTGTGGTACTGGTGATTGAACCCAGGGACATTTTACCATTGAGCTATATCCCCTGCCCTTTTTGTTTTTATTTTGAGGCAAGGTCTAGCTAAGTTGCCCAGGCTGGCCTAGAATTTGTGATCTTCCTACATCAGCCTCCGAGTCACTGGGATTACAGGTGTGTACCACTGCACCCACCTTATTTAGTTTTTAATATGGGGTCTTATTAATGTTGTTCAGACTGCCTTAGTCTTCTGTATAGCTGGGGCTACAGATCTGAGCAACCCTATCCAGTTTTGGACAAATGGATTTACAGCATTCTTTTCCAACTTTTGTGTTGGTGATAAAGTAGATCAGTGGATCATTGCCACTTCTTGGCCTTTTTAGAATTAACAGGGACTGTTTGTTTTATAGAGCTTCCCCCCAGAAGACTAACAAGAGCAAAAGATTTGGACCTCAGTGATCTAGACCTGGGATTACTGCATGGCTGTATATATTTTATATATACGTGTGTGTGTGTGTGTGTGTGTGTGTGTGTGTGTATTTATATATATAATTCTTTATTTTTTTGGTGCCGGGTTTTGAACCCAGGGCCTGGTGCATAGTAGGCAAACACTCTACCACTGAGCTACATTCATAGTCTCTATACATGTACTTTTCAAGAGAGGAAGAGACCGTAGCTTTTGATTGATTCTCAAACGGGTTTTTAGAAAGATTAAGAATCACCATTTTGATCAAGCTTCTTGCTTGATTTGACAGGCGAGGAAACTGAGGTTGAAGGAGGTGAATGTGGATTCAGGGTATCCCACTGTACCACATATAATTATCTGAAAGGGTCCATGTGTTAAATTTCCTTTGCTTTTTAATTATTTCCCTTGCTTGCTCATCCATTTTCTACCCTTTCCCTTCACTTTTCCTTTTGTGGGAAGTATGTCTGGTTTATTTGCCTGTGCTCATTTATTGTTGTTGTTGCTGTTGTTGTTTTGGCTTCCTTAGGCCAAGTCATGACTACAGTAGCGGTACATGTGGACTCAAAAGCCGAGCTCACTACCCTGCTGGAGCAGTGGGAAAAGGAACATGGCAGTGGGCAGGACATGGTACCTATCCTTACCAGGTATGAATAATTAAGGTGGTTTTTCATACATGACTCTTAACGCTAGTTTTTTTTTTGTTACACACAAAAAACCTACACTATAAGAAAAAGGAAAAATTAATATAGAGAAAAGTATAGGAATATTTTTACCTTGACTGAGTTTTTTTTTTTTTTAATATTCTTTTTTTTTTTTTAAGAGAGAGTGGGGGGGGGAGAGAGAGAGAGGGGGGGGGAGAATTTTAATATTTATTTTTTAGTTTTCGGCGGACACAACATCTTTGTTTGTATGTGGTGCTGAGGATCGAACCCAGGCCGCACGCATGCCAGGCGAGCACGCTACTGCTTGAGCCACATCCCCAGCCCCCCTTGACTGAGTTTTAATTCCATTTTTTTTCTTTTTATTATTTATTTTAGTACTGGAGATTGAATTTAGGGGGGGCTTTACCTCTGAGCTACATATCCAGACTTTTTAAAAAATTTTTTGAGACAGAGTCTTAAGTTGCTGAGAGTCTTGCTAACTGCCTAGGTTGGCCTCAAACTTGTGACACTCCTGCCTCAGCTTCTCAAGTTGCTGGTATTATAGGCGTGTGTCACCATGCCTGGCTTCTCTTTGCTTCTGAATTTCTTATCTTTCATTTCAGGGCCCTGTCCACATTCTTCTTTGCAGGTTTGTTTGTGGCTCTCTTCTCCCTTTTTAACCGTTCTTACCTACTTTGATCCCTGTCCATTATTTCAGCCGTTATTCTGTGTTGACTTTTAGGTTTCTATTTCTACTTCTTTATTTTCTTTTTAGTTTTAGGTAATTTTAAAGTTTCTTGGTGTATATATCTTGAGAGCTTTTGGGGACGTTTTAGCAGGGGAGTACAGCTACTTTTTTGTATTGTATATCCTTGACTAAAGAATGATTTTCCTCTATTGGGAAATGTTATCCTCTTTGACCAAATGTGCAGTTTATGGAGAGATGCACACAGAGTAGCGAGTGCATCTAGGCACACCTACCTTGCTAGCCAGATAAGCCAAGTTAACCCTCGTGGTCATTGGGGTGACATGTCACAGTTAGATTGCACTTATATCCTTGGTTAGAAATATTAACCTTGGGCTGAGGTTGTGGCTTAGTGGTAGAGCACTAGCCTAGCATGTGCGCGGCCAGGGTTCGATCCTCAGCACCACATAAAAATAAATAAATAAAATAAAGATATTATGTTCAACTACAACTAAAAAATAAATATTAAAAAAAAAAGAAATATTAACCTGGCTGTTCCACAGACATCGAAAACATACCATGTCCAAAACAGCTTATCACCTTCATCTGTAATTCCTTTATCCACAACTTAGTCCTTTTGTTCTGCCCACCTTGGTTTTAAACTAAATGGTTATAAACTAAAATCCCAAGAGCCATCATCTCTAATGTATTACTTTACCAACACAGTCTCAGTCACAAAGCCCTGGGAATTTCTGCTTTTTCCTTTTCATTCCTTTTCCACAGCCACTACTACTTTATTAGGAATTGACCATGTCTTGATTGACTCATTAGACAGTATGTCTTTTTAGTTTATCCTTTTCTAATAGATCCCTCCCTCTTGCTGGAAAACTCCTCTTTTTCATATAGAAATCTGATTGTAATGTCTCTTCTCTTAATTCTTCCATGGCTGCTTTGTTCCTGCAGAATAAGAGGTGAATTCTTTAGACCTCCTTTTTCTGCCTCATAGCATTGGTCTTCTGTTAAGGAGTAGTGCTATGTTTTCTAATCTCTGTATGCCTTCACACTTGCTATTTCTTTGGCCTGAAATACCTTTCCTTGTCATGTCTGTTTCACAAGCTCCAGTCCTTTGAATGAATGGTTAACAAATCATATCTGTAAAAGCTTCCCTAGCTTTGACTTCATAGGTGGGTTTGGTCACCCCCTTTATTTATTATTTTTCAAAAAAATAATATTTTAAAAATTACTATCATTTATATACATCACAGTTTTCCCCCATTATAACACTTACCACAC
The DNA here is from genome assembly GCF_964194105.1 of Spermophilus citellus. Taxonomy (NCBI): domain Eukaryota; kingdom Metazoa; phylum Chordata; class Mammalia; order Rodentia; family Sciuridae; genus Spermophilus; species Spermophilus citellus. The sequence continues at coordinate 27,364,203 of NC_138188.1, read as the reverse complement.
TGTACTTTCTATCTACTATCTATCTATCTATCTGTATTTTTTTACTTTATTTTTATATGGTGCTGAGGATCGAACCCAGTGCCTCCCACATGCTAGGCAAGTGCTGTACCATTGAGCCCCTGCCCTAGCTCTACACTATATATGTATATATATTTTATTTCTTACATACATGACAATAGTGGAATGCATTACAATCATAATTATCCATTCACAATACCCTTTTTTGTAACTCTGTATATAAAGTATGTTCACGGCAAATTATGTCATTATACATGAGCTTTATTATTATTGTTATTTGCATTAACAATTCTTAATACACCTTTATACCACAATTTATCATATCTCTGGTTGTATATAAGGTATATTGATACCAAATTCACATCTTCATACATGTATTTTGTATAATGATGAGGGTCTCCTTCCATCATCCATGCTATTCCCCTTCTCCCCTTGCACTATATTTTTTTAAACATGTCTTTTTACTAAGTTTCACGCTTCTTAAAAGTAGGAATTATGTCTTTTTTTTTTTTTTTTTGGTGGTGCTGGGTGTTGAACCCAGGGCCTTGTGCATGCTAGGCAGTTGTTCATTCATTCTACCATTGAGCTATAACCCCAGAAGTCCCTGAATCTTTTTTTTTTTTTTTTTTTGGTGGTATTGTGGATTGAAGCCAGGGGTGCTCTACCACTGAACTACATCCCCAGACCTTTTTATTTTTTATTTTGAGACAGGGTCTTGCTAAATTGCCCTGGCTGGCCTTGAACTTGGTGATCCTCCTGTCTGAACCTCCTGAGTCGCTGGGATTATTGTGCACCACTAAGCCCCAGCTGAACTGTCTTTTTATTGGTGTTTTCTCAATGATTTGCCTACAACCTGGTACATAATAACTATGTGGTACATAATGTTATTCCATTATTTATTTATTTTTTCTGGTTCTAGGGATTGAACCCCTGGGTGCTTTACCTCTGAACTACATCTCTAATCCTTGTTTATTTTGAGATGACAGTCTTCCTAAATTGCTGAGGCTGGCCTTGAATTTACCATCTTCCTACCTTAGCCTCCTGAGTAGCTGGGATTATAGGCATACAGGACTGCATTATCTTAAGGAGGGAAAAAAGTGAAAAATATTGGGGAGGAATGGTTATACATTTTCTAAGGAGAATATCACGGGAATATAGGTATCTTTAACATTTGATCCTTGATGCCATGCTGTGAAAAAATTCCTTTCTGTGGTGATATTTATGAAGAGAAGAACTATAATCTTATGCAAGTTTGAAAACGGGTAAATGCTTTGTTTCCAACTGCTCTGAATACATGGGGAATATGTGGAAGTACAGTTTTTTTTTTAAGAGATTAAGATTATTGTTGATAGGAAACTAGATTTTAATTTATAGAAGCATTGAAGTCTAAGAACTGTTAAGAACAAACACTAAGACTTAAATAAATAAAATATTTGTTTTTGGTACTGGGGATTTAACCCAGGGGCACTTATGACTGAGTTACATCCCTGGACCTTTTTATTTTGAGATAGAGCCTTGCTAAGTTGCTGAGGCTGGCCTTGAACTTGTAATCCTCCTGCCTCAGCCTCCCAAGTTGCTGGAGAAGATATTTGAAATGCAGCTACAGCAAATTAGAGAATCTAAATATTGTACAGTTAACATGTATTATATTATTAATATTTTGGGTATTGGTTTTTTTTTTTTTTTGAGAGAGGGGAGAGAGAGAGAGAGAATTTTTTTTTTTAAGATTTATATTTATTTTTTAGTTTTCGGTGGACACAACATCTTTGTTTGTATGTGGTGCTGAGGATCGAACCCGGGCCGCACGCATGCCAGGCGAGCGCGCTACCGCTTGAGCCACATCCCCAGCCCAAGAGAATTTTTAATATTTATTTTTTTAGTTCTTGACGGACACAACATCTTTGTTGGTATGTGGTGCTGAGGATCGAACCTGGGCCGCACGCATGCCAGGCGAGCGCGCTACCGCTTGAGCCACATCCCCAGCCCAGGTATTGGCGGTTGAACCCAGAAGTGCTTAACTACTGAGCCAATCCCAGCCCCCTTTTTAATATTTTTTATTTAGAGAAGAGGGTCCTGCTGAGTTGCTTAGAACCTTGCTAAATTGCTGAAGCTGACTTTGAATTTGTGATCCTCTGGCCTCAGCCTCTTGAGCGCTGGCTGGGATTACAGGTGTGCGCCACCACACCTGGCTTAATGTGTATTATTGATGTTACTGTGAAATGGGATTGAGTTATTAGTGGATATGATAAGGTTAGCTTTGGGCTCAAGAAATATTTATTGAATACTTACATTAAAAATACTTAATGTTGCTGGTTGTAGTGGTGCATACCTGTAATCCCAAAATTTGGCAGACTAAGGCAGGTGGATTTTGAGTTAGAGGCCAGTCTGGGCAGTTTAGTGAGACCCTGTATCAAAATAAATAAATAGTAGTATTGCTGTATGTATATACGTGGCTGTATAACCAATGTGATCCTGCAACTTGTACACATGGAAAAATGAGAATTCATACCCCATTTGAATCAAATGTATGATATGTCAAGATCATTGTATTGTCATGCGCAACTAATAAAAAAAAAGTTCACGTGTTGGGGAAAAAAAGGGATTAGGGATGGGTTTGGTGGTAGAGAGCCCCTTGATTCATTTTCTAGTACTGTTAAAAAAACAAAAAAACACCCCATCAATGTAATCTTTCATTTTCAAGGTTATTTCACATTCATTAACATATTTGATCATTTTTATTGTGCTCTTCAGCAATGCAAATCTTAGAGGGCCACTGCTCTCAAGGAAATAACCATCTGGAAAGCAGCTTAAGCCTAACAGATAAGAAATAAGAGTAGTAAAAAATAGCATATAATGAAGTATTTAAAAAGGCAGTGTGTTTTATAAACATTGTGATAGTTATAATAATAGAAAAAAGTTAAATCAGACAGGTCATTTATTCAAATATTTGAGGATCTTCTGTGTGTCAGCTGTTAGAGATACTGAACCTCATCTTATTTGTCACTAAAAATATCATTGATAACTAAATTTTTCTTTCTTTTAATATTGTGCTAGGGATGAACTCAGGACCTTGTGCAAACTGGGTAACTAGTATTCTACCATTAAGTTACATCTGTAGTCCAGTGTATAACTTTAATTGATCTTTTATTAGCCCTTTTTCTTGATTATATTTAAAGGGACTGGCTTTGAGCTTTCAATTAAGCTGTATAAACTTAATCTAAATTAAAAAAATTTTTTTGAGGTGTCATTTGTATACTATATTTTGCTCAAGCATCCAAAATGGGTTCTTTTGCCTCAAAAGCATCACCCTTATCAAGTTATAAAACCTTGAATACCAATATGGAGCACTTCTTCTTGCTCTATTCCAATTAATAGTCCATCCTAAACTAATTGTCTTATTTGTTTTGAATTTCCAGTTTTCATAATTTACAAAAAAAAATAGTTCTCATGTGTCAGGCTTCATTCTAATTAACTTAAACCTTACGGAAATGCTATAAAATAATAATTCTTCTTTTAAAAATATTTTTTAGTTGTAGATGGACATGATACCTTTGTTTTATCTATTTTTATGTGGTGCTGAAGATTGAACCCAGAGCCTCACTCGTCCTAGACGAGCTCTCTGCCACTGAGCCACACCCCCAGCCCTAAAATAATAATTCTTATTTTAATTTTACACATGAGGCACAGAGAGGTTAAGTAAGTTGTAGAGTTATACACAGCTAATGCAAGAGCTCTGATTTGAACCCTGACAATCTGGCTGCAGAAGTCTTGCTACCCCTGATTCTATACTGGAGATTGAACGTAATGGGCTTTACCTCTGAATTGTATTCCTGGTGCCTTTTTATATTTTATTTTTTTGGTACTGGGGATTGAACCCAGGGCCGCTTTACCACTGGCTACATCCCCAGGCCTCTTTTTCAATTTTTAATTTTGAGACAGGGTCTCGATAAATTGCCGAGACCGGCCTTGAACTAGCAATCCTCTTGCCTCAGCCTCCTGAATCTCTGGGATTATAGAGATTCACTATAATCCCAGAGATTCAGGAGCTGAATATACACTACAGCTGGCTTAGCTCTATTTATTTATTTATTTTTGGTACAGGGAATTGAACTCAGGGGTGCTTAACCACTGAGCCATATCCCCAGCCCTGTTTATTTATTTATTTAGTACTGGGGATTGAACTCAGGGGCAGTTGACCACTGAGCCACATCCCTAGCCCTATTTTGTATTTTATTTATGAGATAGGGTCTCACTAAGTTGCTTAGTGCCTTGCTGTTGCTGAGGTTGGCTTTGAACTTGTGATCCTCCTGCCTCAGCTTCCCAAGCTGCTAGGATTACAGGCGTGTGCCACATGCCAGGCCCCTTTTATTTATTTATTATAAATTTTGAGACAGAATCTTGCTAAGTTACTTAGGGTCTTGCTATGTTGCTGAGGCTGGCCTCAGACTTTGATCATTCTGCCTCAGCCTCCTGAGACACTAGAATTACAGGTGTATGCCACCTTTTTATTTTTTTGAGATAGGATCTGAGTAAATGGCTGTTGGTAGCCTCAAACTTGAAATCCTCCTGCTCTAGCATCCTGAATGTCTGGTATTAGAGTTGCAGGCCACCATTACTGGCTAGAATCCCCATTTTTAAATTTTGTGCTAAGTTGCTTGGTTTCAGTTGAGAATACTGGTAGATCTTTTTTTGGGGGAGGGGTACTGGGAATTGAACTCAGGGGCACTCAACTACTGAATCACATCACAGCCCTATTTTGTATTTTATTTAGAGACAGGGTCTCACTGAGTTTCTTAGCACCTCACTGTTGCTGAGGCTGGCTTTGAACTTGTGATTCCCCTGCCTCAGCCTCCTGAGCCCCTGCGATTATAGGCATACGCTATCATGCCTGGTGAGAATACTGGTAGATCTTATAACACGTAATTCTAATTCTAATTTGTGTTATGATCCTTTGTAGTAAAGAGAATATGCAGAGTTAAGCGGAAAAGGGGAAAAAAGCAGAAATACTTTTGAGGCTTGATTAGAGGGGGCAAAAAATTTTTACAGAGAACTTAATCTTTAAGACTAAGAAGTTGGATTTTGTGGAAATAAAGCATGTAGGAAAGTATGACTTAGGGCAGAACATGTTAGATGTTGAGGGTGGATAACCTTGTATTTGATTGTCATTGTAAAAGGTTAAAAAGTCTTGCTTAGGAGCTGGGTGTGGTGGCACATGCCCGTCATCCCAGTAGCTTGGGAGGCTGAGGCAGGAGGATCTGGAGTTCAAAGCTAGCCTCAGCAAAAAAGTGAGGTGGTAAGTAACTCAATGAGACCCTGTCTCTACATAAATACAAAAATAGGGCTGGGGATATGGCTCAGTTATCGAGTGCCCTTGAGTTGCATTCAATCTCTGGTGCCCACCCCCTATCCCCCAAAGTCTTGCTTAGGGGTACTTTTAACAGTGCATGAATGAAAAGGAATTTGAGCCAAGTGCGGGGGTGGGGGCTGTAATCCCAGTGACTCTGGAGGCTAAGGCAGGAAGATTATAAGTTAGAGGCCAGCCTCAGTAACTTAGTGAGACCCTGTCTCAAAGTAAAAAAGGGCTAGTAGGGATGCAGCTCAGTGGTAAAGCACAAAGTGCCCCTGGATTCAATCTCCAGTACCAAAATAAAAAGGAATTTGATATGTCTAACAATATGGATGACTCTTAAAACATGCTAGTGAAAGAAGCCACATATAATAAGAGGATATGTGATTCCATTTATGCGAATCCTAGAACTGGCAAAACTAATCTGTCCAGCATGGTGAGTCTCCCTGGGCTCTGTCCAGGTGGCATAGGGGAGCATAGCACTCTGCCCCATGATGTACAGTTCCTTGGAGATGTAGCTGGCCTTTGTGACTGTGCCTGCATATTTCTACAACTTCTCAAGAGTCTTGTGGACTATGACTGAAGAGACAAACTATGCAGGAAACAATATTTTAAGAAACAACAAAAACCCAACTAATCTGGAGTGAATGAAATCATGAATAGTTACTTGGTGGAGTGGAGGCTTAGGTGGGGGGAAGCACTTTATAGGTGAAGGGTAGCAGCATACAGAATGGTTCTGAAGTAGGAATGAATTTAGACTTTTTGAAGAGCACAGAAAGTCATGTGACTGAAACAGTGAAAGAGATGTAGAGAACTGGAGGAGTGATCAGGAAGTAGCAGAAGCCAGGTAAAAATTGTAGGCCAAGGTAGGACTTGAGGCTTAATTCAAGGTATTGTGTAAGTCATTGTAAGTTAAAGAATGAATTATGTCAGGTCAAGCATGAAATTAGGAAGCAAGATCAGTAAAAAGGATTGTTGGAAGCATAGTTAGTTAGTGATGGTGGTCTGGATAAGGATAGGAGAGGTCAAAATTTAGAGAACTGATTGGAGTAGGGAGGTATCTTGTAGGTAGAGCTAATGGGAATTATTATGGATTCCAAGGTGATGGTAGTGCTTTTCTCTTTCCTTTTTTTTTTTTTCCTCTTTTTGTTGAGGTAGGGAGTGTTTAGGGAAGAATTAATATGGGAGTGGGAAATGTTTTATGAGATGATTGTTTAGATTTATGTGCTCATCAGAAAAATACTGTTTTTCTAACTTTTTGCTTTTATACCTTAATTATTGAATTGTTGTAAGTGGTGGTACATTTTATTGTATGTTTAGAGTTGATCCTTTCTTCCCTTTGTGCTAGGATGTCTGAATTGATTGAAAAAGAAACTGAAGAATATCGTAAGGGAGATCCAGACCCATTTGATGATCGACATCCTGGTAAGATGTTTTCTTAAGCTTGGGTCTTTTTTCCTTACAAAAGAAAATTATTAATAATATTTTTCAATTGAAATAGCATTTTCTTGGGGTTGGGGTTGTGGCTCAGCGGTAGAGCGCTCGCCTAGCACGCATGAGGCCCTGTGTTTGATCCTCAACACCACATAAAAATAAGCAAACAAAATAAAGGTATTGTGTCCAACTATAAATAAAAAAATAAAATATTAAAAAAAAATAGCATTTTCTGTGGTAAGTTTTAAGACCTTTTATTTATTACAATATTTCTCAAGGTGAGGGCAATGAGGAAAAGTAAATACCTGGAAAATGGAAATATTTGTGATATTTATAGGTCAAATACAACATAATTAACTTAAGGGAGCTAAATTAGGTATACCTTAGTTAACTCAGTTGGTGTACTTACAAAGACTTGAGAAAAAGATTTCCCCTTCTGATTTACTTGTTTAAAGTTTTTTTTTTTAGTTGTAGATGGACACAATTTTTTTTTAAAATTTATTTTTATGTTGCTGAGGATCGAACTAGTGCTTCACACATGCTAGGCAAGCACTCTACTACTGAGCCGTAACCCCCCAGCTCCCGATTATTTATTTATCTATTAAACCAGAAAGGGGTTTTACTCTATGCCGTCATCTTCCTAATGATAATTATCATACTTGTAGGGAAATAACAGTTGAAAATGTATTCATGCTTTGCTTTTAGTTAGAATGTTAGTATTTGGAACCGAATAAACAGCAGTCTATTATGTGTGTGTCTCTCTTGCTCTTTTTTTTTTTTTTTTCTTTTTCTGGTGGTGTTGGAGATTGAATCTAGGGCAGTAGATATGCTAGGCAAGTGCTCTGTTACTGAGCTAAATGCCCCAGCACTATAAGTAAACATCTCGATGTCTGCTTTAGTAAGTCTTGAAAGCTAAAGTATGCCTCTTGTATCAAACCATTTATTTATTTTTGGTGGAGGCTAATTTAGAATCATGCTGAAACAAGCCTGCTTTGGCATGGAGTTTGCTAAAATACAGGATTTTATGGAACTTGAGATTTTTGCCATTTTACTTTTTTTCAAAGGTAGATTACGAGTGGGCAAAGCTTAAGTCATGAATGGTCTCAAACTGCATATATACTCTAGTTAGAAGTAGTCCTTTGTGGAGAGGGTCTGAAATTTTGTGTATAGAGAGAGAGCATAAATAAATAGGAGCCATAAAAATAAGAATATTGTGTTTCCATCTGAATGTTAGTAATCTAGGCATTTCAAATAGAGTATTTAATTGTTTATGTGATGTTATATGCTACTTTTGTCCTAGACTTTCCTGCACAGTTCTGGAATATTCAGTTAACCCACATCTTCAGTAAGGCAATAGAGCATGAAGGAAATACCAATGTGAATGTGAAATCAGAAATTAAGTTAATACATGGGATTATCAAAAGAAAGAGATGATCATACATAATGTCATTATTTTGGGAAGGAAGAAGTAGTAATGAAGAAGAAAGGAGAGAAAAGTAAAAGATTCAATTTTTTCTCTCTACCTCTTAATGTTAAACAATATTTGACATTGTCATAATTTTTAAAAAAAATAAGGATTTTGGTTTCACAACTTTATAAACAGTGAAAATTAGGTAAAGTCCTCATTTGTTTTTATGATTCCATTATTTTAAAAAATTTTTTTTAGTTGAAGATGTGTGTAGAGTACCTTTATTTTATTTATTTGTGTGGTGCTGAGGATCAAACCCAGTGCCTCATATGTCTCTGACGTGCTAAGCAAGCTCTCTACCATTGAGCCACAACCCCCAGCCCTATGATTCCATTCTTGTAACTGTGAATTACTTTGAGATAGTGATTATAGGTTAGTCAAAACTTCATACCAGGCTGCAGCACACCATAATTCCAGCAACTCTGGAGGCTGAGGCAGGAGGATTGTAAGTTCCTGGCTAGCTTAGCAATTCAGCAATGTCCTGTCTCAAAAAATCAAAAGGACTGGGGATGTAGCTTAGTGGTAGAACATCTCTGGGTTCATTCCCCAGTACCAAACCAAACTGAATCAAATTAAACAAAACCCCGAAACAAAACACAATATCAGCAGCTCACATCTTTTCTTCATTTTATATGTATTCTTTTGTAAATTTGTGTGCTCCGAAAGGAAATAGAAGGTATCTGTTTTCAAAATTAACCAATAATTCTTTCAGTCATTCGCTCATTCATTTACTTTTAGCCTGTGCAATGAGTAGCAACACCTGGTCTCTTTGCCACCTTTCTTTCCCTAACAGGTAGGGAGTTAAGATGGTCAAGGTTACTTTCTCTTTAGGGTTGATGATTACTTAGTAGGATTCACTTCCTTTACTCCTACCTTGGGTGTTCTTACAGGTTTGAGGATGTATTGCTGCTGCTGTTATTATACTAATTGAAGGAGAGATTAATTTGGAGCCTGTCTTCCCTCAAAAGAAATATGCTTCCTACCTTTCTGTGGCTGTGGAGTCATGTTTTTTTTTCTCTCTCTCAGGCGCCTTTAAGATTCTTTTGTAAATCTTAAATATCCTTGGTGATACTGGTGTGGATCCATTATTCAATTTTTATTTCAGTGTTGTCATGTAGGCAGTATACTGGGAAATGGGAAGGTTAGAGCAATGTCTCAAGTTTTTGTATATTGTCACTTTTAAATTTATAGAATATTTCTTATGAAATCTAATTCAGAATAGGAATCTTGTGTTTCTTCACTTTTTCAGCATTTTATTAGTACTTATAACAACTCAGGTGCCATTCCAGAGATCTAAGTTACTTGACTGGGATGACTTACTCATTCCTTTGTTCCTCCCCTCTTCTTTTGGTAGGTCGAGCTGATCCAGAATGTATGCTGGGCCACTTGCTGAGAATACTCTTCAAGAATGATGATTTCATGAATGCAGTAGGTTTGCTTCTTACTTTTCTCCAGAGATTATCATCAGCAGATGCTGTATCTTTATAAATTTATTTTTGTAAATAATTTGCTTTCACTGAAGCCCTTGGCAAAGTCGGGAGAAGAGTGGGTAGATTTTTATTTGGTGTTCACTCAGTTGAAATAAGAGTAATCAGGGGCTTCTTTCTCTTCTCATTTTTGGGCAAAATGATTTTCTAGTTGTGACTATAGGAGTTCTTTTGGGCTTTTACATGGAAAAATAAGGATGATGTATGTGGTATGATTCTGCATTAAAACAATGTGTGTGTTGGATGTGTGTTGAAGGTGCATCATCTAATTCAAGGCTGTTGTGAAGAGTAACAAAAAAACTATTTCACAACTTCTGAATTTAGTAATAGCTCAATAAATTGTGGCTGTTAGGTTTGTTTGGAGGTGGAATGGCATGGTGCTTGAGAGCATTAATTAAGTATGAAAGGTGCTTGATACAGAGCCTGCCTGGTACATAATGAGAACTTGATGAAACTTAGGTGTTATTGTTATCATCTGTATTAGTATTGATTCCTAAATTTATTTCTCTATCACCAGTGTCTCTTCTCAGCTTCAGGTTACTTTCAACTGCCTTCCAAACATTCCCAACCTGGATATGTCCCACAGACACTGAATCTGCATCCCTTTTTGCTTCATAGTCTGTTTCTCATGTTCTGTAACTCCGTAATGACGTCCTTGTCTAGTCAGGTATCCTTTACTCCTTCAAGTTCCTTTGTTCAATGAATTTATTAGGTTGTATTGTCCCTTCCTCCTCAAAAGTGAGAGGTTCTTTTATTTCCTTCTGCCTTTGTTGCCAGACCTTGGTTTAGCCACTACCACCTCTCACTGGGTTACTACAATAGTGTCTTAATTGATTTCTTGTTTTGTCCTGCTCTATTCCATTCTTCATTTTATAACCCGGAAATCTTTCTAAAATACACAAACTCATCATGGAATGCTGAATATCCTTTAATAGTGTCTCATTGCCCTTAGGATAAAATTTAAATTCCTCAGTTTGGTATTAAAAACCAAACTTGTCTTTGGCCTTTCTACTCTTCAGCTTCATTTCTTGATCTTTGGCCCTCCTCTCCTTTTTTTTTTTTTTTCCTCCCCTCCCCCCCCCCTCTCCTTAATTACTCTCTACTTGTCTTTTTTGTTCTGATTTTTAACTTTGAATCCTTTTCTTTCTAAACCTTCCTTGAGTCTTTTGCATGGGTTGTATGACTTCCTAACAACCTTTTGTAGCATCTTTAAGCTTTTTTTTTTTTTTTTTTTTTTTTTTTAGTACTGTGGATTGAACCCAGGGCCCCATGAATACTAGGCAAACTCTAGCCCTTTTTATTTTTTCCCCCTAACTTTTTAAAAAAAATATTTATTTACTTGTAGATGAACACACAGTATCTTTAATTATTTTTATGTGGTGCTGAGGATTGAACCCAGTGCCTCACACATGCGAGGCAATCACTTTACCACTGAGCTACAGCCTCAGCCCCTCCCCCAGCTTTTAAAATGAAAAAAAAATTTAAGTATTTATTTTTTAGGTGTAGTTGGATACAATGCCTTTATTTTATTTACTTATTTTTATGTGGTGCTGGATGTGCTAGACGAGCGCTTTACCACTGAACCCCAGCCCCTAAAATGAATTTTTAAAAAAAGTTTATTTACTTGTAGATGGACAACAATACCTTTATTTTATTTATTTATTTTTATGGGATGCTAAGGATTGAACCCACACATGCTAGGCAAACATTCTACCATTGAGTTATGTATGCCCCAAGCCCATTTCTCAGCATTTTAAATTTTTTTATTTTGAGACTGGGTCTTGCTGAGTTGTCCTAGCTGGCCTTCAACTTTTGATCCTTCTGCCTCAGCCACTTAAAAGCTGGGCTTGGAGGCATGTAGCATCCTGTACTCAGATACTGTGTTTTTGTGTCACCTCTGTTGGATTGTAAGCCTTTGTTGATGAGACTGTGTCAATAATTATTTACTGTTGTGTACTCAGCACAGAAAATAATAATGGTAACTATTACTACTTAATAGTAGATATTCAATAAAAACTAGGTGTGTCAAAAGTTTTATTGTTGTATGTGTACACATAATTTATTATAAAATTCAAGTTTTTCATTAACTATTATCAAGAATCTGGGGCTTATCTTATTTTATACTTCTGAAGAAGTATATATTTATGCTTTTTTTTTTTTTTTTTTTTTTTTGGCACTAGTTGCTGTGGCACATGCCTATAATCTCAGTGACTCATGAGGCTGAAGCAGGAGGCTAACAAGTTCAAGGCCAGCCTGAGCAACTTAGACCCTGTCTCAGAAATAAAATGGGCTATGGATTTGTAGCTTATTGGTAGTGCCCCTGGGTCCAGTCCCTAATACAGGGGTGGGAGAAGTATACATAAGTGTGAGGAGGTGTTTTTTTCCCAATATCCTTTGAGCCTTAATTTCCGTGGTTGCTGAGTTGTTTTTGTGTGTGTGTGTGGGGGGGGGTATAATTTGACTTTTTCAGCTGTAGAAGAAACTATACAATCTTGGCTAAAAAGAAAATCATAACTTCAATATTTTTTTGTTTGGTATTAGGGATTGAACCCCAAGGAGTGTGTTACCACTGACCTATATACCCAGCCTTTTAAATTTTTTTTAAAATTTTTATTTTTTGGTACCAATGATTGAACCCAGGGCGCTTGACCACCGAGTCACATTCCTGGCCCTTTTTATGTTTTATTCATTTTTTATTTTTTATTTATTTATTTTTTTTTAAAGAGAGAGTGAGGGGGGGGAGAGAGAGAGAGAGAGAGAGAGGGAGGGAGGGAGGAAGAGAGGGAGGAGAGAGAATTTTTAATATTTTTTTTTAGTTCTCGGCGGACACAACATCTTTGTTTGTATGTGGTGCTGAGGATCGAACCCGGGCCGCACGCATGCCAGGCGAGCGCGCTACCGCTTGAGCCACATCCCCAGCCCCGCTTTTTTTTATGTTTTATTTTGACACAGGGTCTTGCTAAGTTGCTTAAGGACTGGCTAAGTTGCTTAGGGCCTGGCTAAGTTACTTTGAACTTGTGCTCATTCTGCCCTAGCCTCCCAAGCTGCTGGGATTATAGGCATGTGCCACCAAGCCTGACTATTCTTTATTTTTAAAAATTTTTTATTTATTCTTTTTAGTTATACATGGCAGTAGAATGTATTTTGACATATCATACATACATGGAGTATTCTTTATTTTTGAGACATGATCTCCCTAAGTAGCTGAAACAGGCCTCGAACTTGTTATCCTTTTGCCTCAACTTCCTAAGTCATTGCTGAGATTACAGGCATGCACTACTCTGCCTGGTCATAACTAATTTATAATAATTAAAAATTTAACAGTTGTTGGTATGGTATTCTTTCATGTCTTTAAAGAAAAGTGATAGGAATATATTCAGAATTTTCAATAATTTTCCATAATTTGGGTTGAAATATTTGGGTTGAAATATTCTTTTTTTTTCTTTACAGCTGGTGAATGCATATGTGATGACAAGCCGAGAGCCCCCATTAAACACGGCAGCTTGCAGACTGCTACTGGACATCATGCCAGGGCTGGAAACTGCTGTTGTTTTTCAAGAAAAGGTACTCGCTAAAAAGAAAAGTCATTGTTTCATTTTTAACTGAATGATGATCTGTTGGACTTGTCTTTCTTGTTATGGCTTTTTCTTATCCAAATAGCAATGTATGTTATAGAAATTTAAGAAATCCAGATACACAAAAGAAAAATTTAAATAGCTGTTCACAGTACTTGCTGCATGTGTGCTATGGTATTTTTTTTTTTAATCTTAAGATCTTGTTTTTAAAATAGAGTTATGATTTTATCTAAATTCTTACTCTTTGATGAGTGGGTCTTCCCCAGTGATAACTCTTATTTTTCAAGGAAGTCCATCCTATTCTTGGTAGTATTTAATATTCATTCAGCTAATACCTGAAGACAGTTTTTTTTGTGCAAGGTTCTGGAATGTTTTATCAGCAAGTTAGGAGCTTATTACATTTGTCATGTATGTATTTGGGGACAGGCAGACATGCTCAACTGGTAATTTAGGGTGAAATAAGTGATACGTAAACAAGAAAATGTGAATTTGAGTTCAATCCCCAGCACCACATAAAACAAAGTAAAGGTATTGTGTCCACCCACAACTAAAAACAATTTTTAAAAAAATAAGTACAAATTATTACAAACAAATCTTTACTCCTCACACTTCAGATAGAGCCCTAATATCCAGAGTATACAAAGAACTCAAAAAATTAAACAATAAGAAAACAAATAACCCAATCAACAAATGGGCCAAGGACCTGAACAGACACTTCTCAGAGGAGGACATACAATCAATCAACAAGTACATGAAAAACTGCTCACCATCTCTAGCAGTCAGAGAAATGCAAATCAAGACCACCCTAAGATACCATCTCACTCCAGTAAGATTGGCAGCCATTATGAAGTCAAACAACAACAAGTGCTGGCGAGGATGTGGGGAAAAGGGTACACTTGTACATTGCTGGTGGGACTGCAAATTGGTGAGGCCAATTTGGAAAGCAGTATGGAGATTTCTTGGAAAGCTGGGAATGGAACCACCATTTGACCCTGCTATTGCCCTTCTCGGACTATTCCCTGAAGACCTTAAAAGAGCATGCTACAGGGATACTGCCACATCGATGTTCATAGCAGCACAATTCACAATAGCTAGACTGTGGAACCAACCTAGATGCCCTTCAATAGATGAATGGATAAAAAAATGTGGCATTTATACACAATGGATTATTACGCAGCACTGAAAAATGACAAAATCATGGATTTTGCAGGGAAATGGATGGCATTAGATCAGATTATGTTAAGTGAAGCTAGCCAATCCCTAAAAAACAAATGCCAAATGTCTTCTTTGATATAAGGACAGTAACTAAGAACAGAGTAGGGAGGAAGAGCATGAGAAGAAGATTAACATTAAACAGGGACGAGAGGTGGGAGGGAAAGGGGGAGAGAAGGGAAATTGCATGGAAAATGGAAGGAGACCCTCATGGTTATACAAAATTACATACAAGAGGAAGTGAGGGAAAGGGAAAAAAAAACAAGGGGGAGAAATGAATTACAGTAGATGGGGTAGAGACAGAAGATGGGAGGGGAGGGGAGGGGAAGGGGAGGGGGGATAGTAGAGGATAGGAAAGGCAGCAGAATACAACAGACACTAGTATGGCAATATGTAAATCAGTGGATGTGTAACCGATGTGATTCTGCAGTCTATACAGGGTAAAAATGGGAGTTCATAACCCACTTGAATCAAAGTGTGAAATATGATATGTCAAGAACTATGTAATGTTTTGAACAACCAACAATAAAAAATAAAAAAAATTCATATGTAAATATATATCCAAAAAAAATAAGTATTTCTGTTTCTATTTTTAAAAAAATTTTTTAGATGATTATGGGCCTTTATTTTATTCATTTATTTATATGTGGTGCTGAGAATCAAACCCAGTGCTTGTACATGCTAGGCAAGTGCTTTGCCACTGAACCACAGCCCCAGCCCCTCTAGTGTTTTATTTACTTATTTTTTTGCACTACTGGGGTTTGAACCATGGGCGTTCCACCATTGAGCCATATCCCCAGCCTGTTTTTTTTTTTTTTTTTTTTTTATTAAAGAGAGAAGAGAGAGAGAGAGAATTTTTTTTTTTTTTAATATTTATTTTTTAGTTCTCGGCGGACACAACATCTTTGTTTGTATGTGGTGCTGAGGATCGAACCCGGGCCGCACGCATCCCAGGCGAGCGCGCTACCGCTTGAGCCACATCCCCAGGCCCCCCCCCCCCCCCCCAGCCTGTTTTATGCTTGTTTAGATACAGGTTCTCAATAAATTGCTGAGGCTGTCCTTGAACTTAATCCTCCTGTCTCAGTCTTTTGAGTTGCTGGTATTACAGGCGTGTGCCATTGTGCATGGGTACTTTTTTGTGTGTGTCTGTAGTACTGGGGATTTAACCCAGGGATTCTCTGTGACTGATATACATCCCTATCCCTTTTTATTTTTTATTCTGAGAAAGGGTCTTGCTAAGTTGTCCAGGCTGATCTTGAACTTGTGACTCAATCTCCTGAGTTGCTAGGTGTGCACCACCATGCCCAGCTTGGTTGCTATATTTTAAAAAATAATATAAATGTCTTGTCTTCTAGCTTTAAAAATTTGCTGTGGAATTTAGTATGCCTCATAGTCTGCTTTATTTTACATTTTTATTTTATTTTTGTGCTGGGGATGGAGCCTGATCTAACCTCCCAGTGCTTGCTTGCTTTATTTATTTATTTTTAGTATAGGGGAGTAAACCCAGGGACACTCTAGCATTGAGCTACAGCCCCAGCCCTTTTTATTTTTATTTTGAGGTAGAGGCTTGCCAGGTGGCTTAGGCTTAGTTGAGGGCTTCATAAGTTGCCTAGGCTGCCCTTGTACTTGTGATCTATCTGCTTTAGCATCTCAAGTAACTGGGATTACAGATGTGTACCTCTGTGCTTGGCTGCTTGCTTTATTATTTTTTATTTAAAAATTTTTTTTTGCAGTTGTAGATGGACCTTTATTTTTTTTTTATGTGGTGCTGAGAATGGAACACAGTGCCTCACATATGTTAAGTGAGCACTATATCATTGAGCTACAACACCAGCCCTTATTTGTTTATTTTTATGTGATGCTAAGGATCAAACCCAGTGCCTCATACATGCTAGGCAAGTGCTCTGCCACTGAGCTACAGCCCCATCCTTGCTTGCCTTTTTTTTTTTTTTTAATATATGACAGCGTAATGCATCACAATTCTTATTACACATATAGAACACAATTTTTCATGTCTATTTGTATATAAAGTATGTTCACGCCAATTCATGTCTTCATACATGAACTGTGGATAATGATGTCTATCATATTCCACCATCATTGCTAATCCCCTGCCCCCTTCCTTCCCCTCCCACCCTCTGCCCTATCTAAAGTTCGTCTATTCCTCCCATGCTCCCTCTCTCTACCCCTCTATGAGTCAGTCACCTTATATCAGAAAACATTTGCTATTTTGTTTTTTTTTTGGGATTGGCTAACTTCACTTAGCATTATCTTCTCCCAACGTCATCTATTTACCTGCAAATGCCATGATTTTATTTTCTTTTATTGCTGAGTAATATTTCATTATGTATATATTTGCTTTATTTTTAAACTATTAGAAATTTAATCTTCTGGGTCTGGCATGATGGGGCATACCTGTAATCCCAGCAACTTGGGAGGCTGGGTTGATAAGTGGCAATAGTTCTTCGAAGACTACAGCCACAGCATCAGGAAGTGGCTTTGTGGCAAGAAAATAAGCATCCTAGCTCACAGAAGTTGTCTTCCGAGCTCCTTTTGCCTCTGGATGAGGAAGCTGTGGACATGGACTATGGTGACATGGGAGTAGATGTAGTGAATGGAGAACAAGAAGCTTCTGGATACTTGGAGATCTCCTTTCATCTTGATTCAGGCCATAAGACCAGTAGTAGAGTAAATTCAGCAACCAAACCTGAGGAAGGAGGATTGAAGAAAAACAAAAGCATTAGGAAGGGAGGTTGGAGGATGGTAAATTCAAGGCCAACTTCAGCAATTTAGTGAGTCCCTATCACAGAATTTTAAAGAATTGGGGAATGTAACTCAGTGGTAGAGTTTTCTGGGTTCAGTTCCCAGTACCACCACTAAAAAGAAAAAGTATTTGTGTGTGTGTGTGTGTGTGTGTGTGTGTGTGTGTGTATGCGCATCTCTCTCTCTCTTTCTCTGTCTTTCTTGATATTTTTTTCTTTTTTGGTACTAGGGATTGAACCTAGGGCCTACCACATGTTAAGCAAGCACTGAGTTGTATCCTCAGCCCTGTTTTTTTTTTTTGGGGGGGGGGTACCAGGGATTGAGCCACATCTCCAGCCCTATTTTGTATTTTATTTAGAGATAGGGGGGCTGGGGATGTGGCTCAAGCGGTAGCGCGCTCGCCTGGCATGCGTGCGGCCCGGGTTCGATCCTCAGCACCACATACCAACAAAGATGTTGTGTCCGCCGAGAACTAAAAAATAAATATTAAAAATTCTTTCTCTCTCTCTCTCTCTCCTCTCTCACTCTCTCTTTAAAAAAAAAAAATAGAGATAGGGTCTCACTGAGTTGCTTAGTGCATCGCTGTTGCTGAGACTGGCTTTGAAGTCTTGTGAGCCTATGGGATTAGACTTGCGCCACTGTGTTGGCCTTGTTTTTTTTTTTAAGATAGGTTCACTAAGTTGCTCAGGTTGACTTTGAATTATGCGCCTCCTGAGTAGTTGGGATTACAGGCATGTTCCATAATGCCTGGCTTACTTTGACTTTTTACTTTTTTTTTTTTAAGAGAGAAGAGAGAGAGAATTTTTTAGTATTTATTTTTCAGTTTTCGGTGGACACAACATCTTTATTTTTTTATGTGGTGCTGAGGATCGAACCCAGCGCCCCGCACATGCCAGGCTAGCATGTTACCGCTTGAGCTACATCCCCAACCCGACTTTTTGCTTTTTGTTTTGTTTTATTTGTTTGGTATTTTGGTGAACAGGGTCTTATGATATAGTCCACACTGATCTTGAACTCCTGCTTTAGCCTCCCAGCTAGTTGGAACTACGTGTGTACAACTTTGCCTAGTTTCATTTTTTGTTCTTGTTAACAACAGTGAAATATTTCAACTTTTTTTGTTTTGTCATAAGACTGAAATTTTTGCTTATATTTTTATCTGTGAAAGTGGTCCTTTTCTGAATTGTTTTGTTTTTTTCTTTACTATAGGAAGGAATCGTTGAGAATCTTTTCAAATGGGCCCGAGAGGCTGATCAGCCTTTGAGGACATATTCTACTGGACTATTAGGAGGTGCTATGGAAAATCAAGATATTGCTGCCAACTATAGGGATGAAAATTCACAGCTGGTAAGGATCATCTTAGAATGAATTGTAGCATGCTATGGGAGAGTATTCCTAAATTTATTCTTGCTATCTGAATCTGAATAGGTGATTATTTATACCTTGTAGTGCAGCATAGTTATATCAATGTTTCTTTCTCTTTTTAAAAAACAAAAATTTTGGATCCTGAAGGTTCTTTGCCACCCAGCCTCCTCTATTTTGTTTTTGTTTTTTCCCTTTAATGTTTTATTTTGAGACGGTCTTTTTGTTATTATTGTTTTGGTATTGGGTATTGAACCCAGGGTGCTTTACCACTGAGCCAGATACTCGGCCCTTTTTATTTTGAGACAGGGTCTCTCTAAGTTGGTGAGGCTGGCCTGAAGCTTGCACTCTTCATGCCTCAGCCTTGTGAGTCACTGGGATTATAGATGTATGCAACCATGTCTGACTCTTCCCCATCTCCAAGATTAAGCATAAGGGCTGAGATTGTGGCTCAATGATAGAGCACTTGCCTGGCATGTGTGAGGCACTGGGTTCTATTCTCAGCATCAATATACCAGTAAATAAATAAAATTAATGAATAAAAATGTTAAAAAAAAAAAGACTGAGCATAATACTGCTTCTTATGGTTGGCCCCCAAAGTAAGTACTTAAAAGAAAAAGTAAAAAAAAAAAAAATGTTTATTTGAAAAATCAATCATGGTCAGGATTGGTGGCACACACTTGTTAGCCCAGTGATGTAGGAGGCTGAGGTAGGAGGATCACAAGTTCAAAGCCAAAGCCAGTCTCAGCAACTTAGTGAAGCCCTAAGCAACTTAGCAAGAACCTGTCCTAAAATTTAAAAAACTGGGTGGTGATATGGCTCAGTGGTAAAGTACATCTGGGTTCAATTCCTGGCACCCTCCCTCCCCCCAAAAAATTAATCATGTCATTATATACAGTGTAGATAATATGTACAGTGTAATAATTATCTACAATGTAGATGACAGTATCTAACAGAATACAACTTATAATAGCTTAAAGTTTGAGAAACCTTTATGTTTGCCTTTCAAAGGCTTTTTAAGAAAATCCATGATTAAGCCAGATGTAATAGTGTAAGCATATAATCTCAGTTTCTTGCGAGGTGAGGCAGGAGGATTGCAAGTTCAAGATTAGCCTTGGCAATTTATCAAGACCTGGTCTCAAAATAAAAAAAAATAAAAGGGAGTTGAGAGTGTAATTCATTGGTGGAGTGTTCACCTCTCATTTGTGAGTCCCTGGGATAAATTCCCATTGTTGGAAAAAAATGCATCTACCTCTTCTGGTTGGATGGTTCAGCCTACCTTGAATCATACCAGATGAATTTTAAATGCCTTTTTGGTGCAAATCTTCTGATTTGAGTTCTTTGGGAAATTATATGGGAATGAAGCTTTTAGCCATAGTGTAATTTTATCATCTTATAGAAATCAAATCAACATATTTATCAAATTGTTTGCTTTTACTAGGCATTGTACTGACGGCATTAGTATCCAGTTCTTTTTAAGTGGAAATAAGAATTATTTGTTAAGAATCATTTTAAGAAGTAGAAAAGACAACCCCTTTTACACTGATGTTTGTTGATAGGTGGCAATAGTTCTTCGAAGACTGAGGGAGCTACAGCTTCAGGAAGTGGCTTTGCGACAAGAAAATAAGCGTCCTAGCCCACGGAAATTGTCTTCCGAGCCCCTTTTGCCTCTGGATGAGGAAGCTGTGGACATGGACTATGGTGACATGGCAATAGATGTAGTGGATGGAGAGCAAGAAGAAGCTTCTGGAGACATGGAGATCTCCTTTCATCTTGATTCAGGCCATAAGACCAGTAGTAGAGTAAATTCAGCAACCAAACCTGAGGAAGGAGGATTGAAGAAAAACAAGACAGCAAAACAGGGTGACAGAGAGAGCTTTAGGAAAGCCAAACAAAAGTTGGGTTTCTCATCTTCTGATCCAGATCGCATGTTTGTTGAGCTATCTAACAGCAGCTGGTCGGAAATGTCCCCCTGGGTGATTGGCACCAATTATACCCTATATCCTATGACTCCCGCTATTGAGCAGCGACTCATTCTCCAATATTTGACCCCTCTAGGAGAATACCAGGAGGTAAGCTTATTGGGAAGTGTATTTTTCACACTTTGGGACTATATATTTCTGTGTTATTTAGTAGCATTTTATACATTTTTATGATTCTTAACTCTACTACAGAAGAAAGAGGCTTTGTCCCAAACTGGTAAGGTCTTGTGTAGGTGACTTCTGGTAAAATTTTTTCTTTCAAACTGTGGTCCTATGTTTATTCTTGATGAGGAAGTAGAGGAAGAGGTGCGTCATTTCTTCTTTATTCAATGTGTGAAAAATAAAGCCAGAATTTTAAGATTTATTTTTGGTCTTCCATTTCAGTTACTTCCCATATTCATGCAGCTTGGATCACGGGAGTTGATGATGTTCTATATTGACTTGAAACAGACTAATGATGTCTTGCTTACATTTGAGGCCCTCAAGGTAAAGTTGTTACAAATATTAGGGCACTGAGCATTTTATTGGTAGAAACTTTTTATATTTATTCTGCTTTATAGAGTGGGTACAGTGGGTACTGGCCACACTTTTGAGATATTGAAATGTAGCTAGTGCCTTTTAGACATTGAATTTTAAATTTTATTTATTTTTAAATTAACTTATGTTTAATTAACCATATGTGATCAGTAACTACTGCAGTCCAGATCCAGAATATATTAAAATGGAATTGAAATGAGGGAATTTGCCTTTCAGTCCCCAGAAATTTTGAGTTTGCAGGAGGACTGATATAATTGCACTGACATGTGGGATGCACTGTGTGTGTGTGTAAGTTGTGTTAAATTCATGATTATTCTTTGAGCTGTGGGTTAAAACTGGAGGTCAGGTTGTCTCCAGTGGCCCAGAGGTATTGTTTTCAGATGTAACATCGTTCCTGAACATGATGCAATGAAAGACGGGATTTGGATAGTTGCTATTTCTGTTATTTTTTTGTGTGTGGGGAATTATAATGGGTGTCATTATCGAACTGTTTCTGTGCAAAGTCACATAAGGGATAAATAAAAATGAAATATGGACGAACACGCAAAAATCTCAGAAGAGATCCTTCTTATTGGAAAATTATACTGTAGAAATATGGGTGTACTATTTTGTTCAAAAGGAAGACTTCATGATACAAGAGTTAGATGTCTAAGCGAGTAAAAACAAAATGGTTTAAAATAATAATTGATGGGTAATTTGACTTTGTACAGACATTCGGTATAAGGAAAGGAAACCACCAGAGTCTTTGTTGATGGGAGTGAAATGAGCTGGGTTATAGGTTGTCATGAGCCAGATATATTTAAGGTTTTTGTTAATCATTGAGCCTGCTTATTCTGTTTCCTCAATGTACCTATTATGGCAGTGGAATTGCTACTATATTGGAGTGACATTATGAAAAAAACACTTTCATGGCCTAAATTGTAGAGGGTCCTACACATGGTTTAACTGCTTCTTGAAGGAAGAATTGGGTAGAAGCATGGTAGAGACTTGTGTTAGAGATATTAAACAACAACAATAAAAACAACAAAAAATAAAGAGAGGGATTGATTCAAATTATATATAAGGATTAGTTTGAGTCTAGGTGTTGCAAGAACTTCTGAAAAGAGGGCATACCTGTAGTTTTTGCCACTGATCTTGACAAAATCTGTAAAGTATTAAATCATGTAGTTTCTAATTTGTGTTGTGTTGTCTGTTCCTGGAAGATAACTTGGCATGGGAAATAGGAGGGGGAGCTCTGGCTCTCCTCAGCACTTTTCACTTTGCTCTGGGTTCAGAGTTGTCAAGCCCCCTACTATTTGCATTGTATTCCCAGCCCTTAAAATGGTCTGCCCAAAGAGGCTAGTGGGATTTGAACAGTAAATGAAGAAACCTTAAAATATAAAAAGCTTTTCAGTTCTATTTAAAATCTATTCTTATTAATTGTAAAAATTTCCAGTTTTGATACTTAGGATAGTTCTTTGGGAATATATTGAGGGTCAATTTAAAGAAGCTAAGTTCAGGACTTTATTAATTGAGTCAATACTGAATCAAAGCTAGAATACTGAATCAAAGCTAGAACACAGAACCAATTATATTAAAATAACTTAAGGGGAAGGTTAGCAAAAGTTCTTTAGAGAGGTATGCACAAATAAAATGACTTTATAAGATTATATTGTTATTTAGCAATATTTTTCTTTTTTTGTTTTTTGGTACTAGGGATTGAATATAGAAATACTTTACCACTAAATTATGTCTTCAGTCCTTCTTATTTTTTATTTTGAGACAGGTTCTCGATAAGTTGGTATGGGTCTTGATAGGATGCTGAGCCTGGCTTCAGCCTCCTGAGTTGCTGGGATAACTGGAGTGTACCACCACACCTGGCTTATTGTTTTTAATTTCACAAAAACATTTTAGTGGAGTAGGGTTGTTGATCAGTGGTTTTGGAAGGATTTGGGTTCAATCTCCAGCACAAAACAAATAAACAGACAAACCATTTAAAAGAAACTTTGGTATTAGGAGGGCAGAGAGTAATGTCTTGAAATCTTAAGTTTTTTTTTTTGTTTTTGTTTTTTTTTCATTTCTGTTAATATTGGCTTTTCTTTTTTTGTGTGAGAAAGTGGTTGTTTACTTAGAGAAGTCTTATATTTAGCACTTTATCTTACTTTGATGTTCATAGATTTTTGTGATTCTTTAGATTGTTCCATGATAACATGTGTCTTTGTTGTTCAGCATCTGGCATCTCTCCTGCTCCATAACAAATTTGCCACAGAATTTGTTGCCCATGGTGGAGTACAGAAATTACTGGAAATTCCTCGTCCTTCTATGGCAGCAACTGGTGTATCCATGTGCTTGTATTACCTGTCCTATAACCAGGATGCTATGGAAAGAGTAAGTCCATTCAGGGTTATGAGAAAGGGATTGGGTGGGGACAGACTGTTTAAAAGAGCACATTGAGCCAGGCATGGTAGCACCTACTATAATAGAAGCCAACTGGGAGACTGAGACAGAAGGATAGAAAGTTTGAGGCCAGGCTCAGCAGCTGAGAGAGGCCCTGTCTAAAAATACAAAATAAAAAGGGCTAGGGATATGATTCAGTAGTGGAGCACTCCTGGGTTCAATCTCTAGTACTAAATAAATAAGATAATCATAGAATAACTTTTGGATGAGGAAAAAATGAATAGTTGAAGAACTAAATTCTAACGAAAAATTGCAAGGAATATGAAAGCCACTTTTCACAAAGCATTTTATAAAAGTAAAATTGTTTAGGAAAGGTTCTAAAAAATTTCTGACTCTTCTTGGAAAATGCAGGATGGGTTGCAGTTCTAGAAGCTTTATTTATTTTTTGCCATTTTTGTGGCATTAAAATTAGGCACTATTCAGGTGTTCCTCAGTGGAGTTACATTTAACTTTTTGAATCCGTTTATTGCAAAAATGATAGATGATATTTTGTGTTTATTATGAGATAATTTATGGTGGAGATAGTGAAATCATCCCAGCTCTTCTCAGGGCTATAGTTGTTTCGTGTTTGGTTCTGCTGCTTTTCAGGTTAATCCTCTTTTATGCTTAGTGATTAAAAAAAAATAAATAAAAAATATGA
This sequence comes from Spermophilus citellus, assembly GCF_964194105.1. Classification (NCBI taxonomy): domain Eukaryota; kingdom Metazoa; phylum Chordata; class Mammalia; order Rodentia; family Sciuridae; genus Spermophilus; species Spermophilus citellus. The sequence goes on along the minus strand of NC_138188.1, from coordinate 27,339,945 downwards.
GTGGTGTTGAACTTTTGAAAAGTGAATCCCCCCCAACCCTGAACCCTTAGGGAAGGTCTTGTAATTTCTTTCTTTCTTTTTTTTTTTTTTTTTTTAAGAGAGAGTAAGAGGAGAGAGAGAGAGAGAATTTTTAATATTTATTTTTTAGTTCTCGGCGACACAACATCTTTGTTGGTATGTGGTGCTGAGAATCGAACCCGGGCCGCACGCATGCCAGGCGAGTGCGCTACCGCTTGAGCCACATCCCCAGCCCCGTCTTGTCATTTCTGAAATGTTTTTCTAATACTCAGTGTGGCATATCTTTTCTGGTAAAGCAAAACTAGCAATTTTTTTTTTTTTTTTAAATTGAGCTCTGTCTTTGCTTATTCAGATAATACGTGGGAGGCCAAGGCAGGAGGATTGCGAGTTTGAGGCTAGCCTGGGCAATTTAGCAAGACTTTGTCTTGAAATAAATGTAAAAAAAGGATTAGGGATGTAGCTCAGTGTGACACAGTCCTTGCCTAGTAAGTGTGAAGCCCTGGGTTTGATCTCCAGTACAGCCAAAAAAAAAAAAAAAAAATCGGGGCTGGGGATGTGGCTCAAGTGGTAGCGCGCTCGTCTGGCATGCGCGCGGCCCGGGTTCGATCCTCAGCACCACATACAAACAACGATGTTGTGTCCGCCGAGAACTAAAAAATAAATATTAAAAAAAAAAATTCCCCTCTTCAGTTGAACATTATGCAAGGAGACTGAGAATAGTAAACTAAGCTGTGTATAACAAAATTAATTATAGTTAAGATATAGAAAAAGGTAACAGACCTGGGGAATGCTTTGTCTAACTCATAGCATACATCAAAATACATATAAATAATGAGTCAATGGAAACTAAACTTGTAGACTTCGTAGGCTCATCTATTTTTATCACCTCAGGAAGGGTGATAATTTCTCTGAGCCTCTTCCTCATCTGTTAAGTGGAGATCAGGTATCTATGTAACAGAGCCATGTGAGCATTAAATGATAACATTTGTTTGGTACTCAGTATAGGATAAATTAGAATAACTAAATTTAGATAGTTTTCAAAGGATGTGTTCTAAAATTGCATTGTAACTTAAACTAAGAATGATGACTGGGAAAGATCATTATTTTCTGCCAAGATATTTATACCGATGAATTTTTCATCTCTTTCAAAGAGTCCTTTGCCCACAATTTTTTTTAAAAAAACTATTATTATTTTATTTTTTGCAGGTTTGCATGCATCCCCACAATGTTTTGTCTGATGTGGTGAACTATACCCTGTGGTTAATGGAGTGTTCTCATGCCTCAGGATGCTGCCATGCTACCATGTTTTTCTCAATTTGCTTCTCATTCCGGGCTGTGTTGGAACTCTTTGACCGCTATGATGGTCTTCGTCGTCTGGTGAACTTGGTAAGCATTTTTTACCTTCTCTTGGCAGGAGTGCAGAGATCCTGCTTGTTTTGGCTGCTTTTAATAGCATCCCAATGAGGAGAGGAAGCTTCTGATTGGAGGAGTTTTGTTATCATTCTTTGTGTAAATTTTTTTCTCCTTCTTTTGTGGTACTGAGGATTGAAGCCAGAGCCTCAAGCATGCTAGAAGGCGGGTGCTGGAGATTGAACCCAGGGCGTCACACAGGCTCTGCCTCTGAACAACATCCCCAGCCCCATTCCCTTTCTCTTTAATAGTTGGAGGACTCTTTGTGCCATTTTAGACTGGCTTTGGATGCAGTAATCCTATGTCAATCTTGACCTTTCTAAGAGCAAAAGCTTTATGCCTATATATCTTTTAACATAATTAAAAGCTGCATAATTTTTTTAATGTGAGTTTAATGTTTTGTTTTCATATGGCTATAGCCTGTTGTATATATAGATGTACTTTGATATTTGTTCATCTTTTAGGCATAAAAGTCTACCTTGTTTTTGGGGCTGGGGTTGTGGCTCAGTGGTAGAATGCTTGGCTCACATGTGTGAAGCACTGGGTTCAATTCTCAGCACCTCATATAAATAAATGAATAAAATAAAGGTCCGCCAACACTAAAAGATATTAAAAAAAAAGTCTACCTTGTTTTCCTTTTACATTTCTTGTCCTTTCTCCTTTTTCTGCCTCAATTTTTAATGTTTATTAATAGATCAGTACTTTGGAGATTCTAAATTTGGAAGATCAGGGTGCACTTCTGAGTGATGATGAAATATTTGCTAGCCGTCAAACTGGGAAACATACCTGCATGGCCTTGCGCAAGTATTTTGAGGCTCATCTGGCCATTAAATTGGAACAAGTGAAACAGTCACTTCAGAGAACTGAGGGTGGCATTCTTGTTCACCCTCAACCCCCATACAAGGTAAGAGGATGTATTCTGTTTTTGTGGTATTGGGGATTGAATCCAGGACTTTGTGCATACTAGGAAAACTGAGTTACACCCAGTCCAAGGATATAGTTTTTAAAGATTAGTCTTGTTCCCACACACAGTTGCATCACCAGATCAGTGGAATTTCTGGAAGATAATGCATTGTTGAATTTTACTTTCCCTGTATGAAGCAAAACAATTGAAAATGTATATAATAGGTGAATTTCAGGGGCATATTTTGCTGTCAGTTACTAAGTCATTATTTTTCTGGGACACTAAAACTAAAGGGTGAACTTAAATGTGTGTTAAGGAACTTGTAATTTTTGTTTACTGATTTTTTTTTTTTTTTTTTGACTTGGGATTGAATCCAGGGTCTTGAGCAAGTGCTGTACTAGTGATTTATATCCCCAGCCCTTTAAAGAGTTTTCTTCTCTGAAAAGTACTAGACATTCTGCCTCTTGTGCAGAATTATTTTTGGAAAGAGTATGTCTATATCTCTACTTTTCTATCATTTTGGAATTTATTTGTTATATTTTGGGACCAAGGTCAGTATTTGCATGTTTTAAAAATCAGCAGATTGAAAATATATCAATTCCCTGTTGCTTCTTTCTCTCTTTTTTTGCGGGGGTGGGGTACTAGGGATTGAACCCAGGGGCCTTTTGCTGCTCAGCTACTTACTGTGAATCTTTTTATTTTGAGACAGGGTCTTGATAAGATGCTGAGGATTTTGCTAAGTTGCTGAGACTGGCTTTGATCTTGTGATCTTTCTGCCTCAGCCTCTTGAGTCACTGGGATTACAGGCATGTACCACCATGCCCATCTTATTTTTTAAGCTATGAAACATGTACAAAATAACATTGTTATTTTATTAGGAAAAAAGTGAGTCTGTAGTTAAAAATAAACAAATGTGGTCTGGGGTTGTGGCTCAGTGGTAAAGCACTTGCCTTGAATTTTGAGGCACTGGGTTCAATTCTCAACACCACATGTAAATAAAAATAAAGGTCCATCAACAACTTAAATAAATAAAATAAAAAAAATAAATGTTATGTAATCATTGTTTCACATATTGGCTATTGAATCAAGAATTATGGTATTGGAAAGCTATTATCAAAATCTGTTGATCACTGAGCTGTGCTTCAGAAGATGACAGGCAGATAATAGAGTATATATAAAAATAACATGTATGTCTCCTTATAGGCATGTTCATATACTCATGAACAGATTGTGGAAATGATGGAGTTTTTGATAGAATATGGCCCAGCTCAGCTATACTGGGAACCAGCTGAAGTCTTCCTCAAACTTTCTTGTGTGCAACTCTTGTTACAGCTTATTTCTATTGCCTGCAATTGGAAGACCTATTATGCAAGGTGGGACCAGAGAAAGGTTTCAAATGAAGTTCCATCCTGCTTTTTGCTTTTATTAAAATTGATGTTGGTTTGGTTTGCACATGGTGTACACTTAACAAACATTTATTGAATTTAGACTTGAATTTGAGAAATGAAATTAAGCACAAAAATTTGATTTTAATTTACAGAGTGCTTGTTCCTATATATGGTCTTGGTGATTGTAAACATTACATGGTAGACAAGGATCAACAATTTATACTCTCAGAGAAGTTATGTAATTTACATATCTTAACCATAGAGCTGGGTTTGAAGTTCTCTCTTGAAGCTGGAGTCCTTGTTTTTTGGTACTTAAACTTTTTGAATAGCTTGACAGTCATGTGTTGTTTATCTTACTTTCTCGTAGAACTGTCTTTTTGCTCTTTGGATCAATACACTGTAATGATTTTCACAATTCTGTGAAATTAAAGGCAGTCAGCAGAGTAGGGTGAATCTCAGAAGAGGGCAGCTGATATAGTAGGGAGGTTGGGTGGTTCTGTTTTGAGAATGATGTAAAAAGAATTAAAACTATAATTTGAAAAAGATGGGGGTTTGAAGAGAATAGTAAAGAAGTTTATAAATATCATTTCTTGACCTCCTTTTCCATGTCTACCCATTGCTATAAAGACAGTTGGGGCTTATTAGGGGAAGTATATAGCTTGTTTGCTAAATTCCAATATACTAAATCTGGTAGGGTACTTTTGGAGCAACTGTTCTCTAACTTCCTGGCCTAAGGACCCTTTTACCATATTAAAAATAAGGAGGAACTCTGAAGAGCTTTTTTTTTTTGTTATGTTTATCAGTGTCTACTGTCTTAGATATTAAAACAAAATGTAAAACTATAAATTTACTTTAATGTGATCCCATTGAATTTTAGCATTTTTTATGAAAAATTTCTAAAATAAAACCAGATGATTTAGCAAAGCTTTGAAAAAAAGGGTTGGCTTAATATTTCACATCTTCTTTATTCAGTCTTATAACATTACATATCACATAGTTTTTGGAAGACTCATATTTGGGGCTGGGGTTGTGGCTCAGTGGTAGAGTGCTTGCCTTGCACATGGGAGGCATTGGGTTCTGTCCTCGGCACCACATAAAAAAATAAATAAACAAAATAAAGTTCTTGTGGTCATCTACAACTAAAAATATTCTTTAAAAAAAAACTCATTTGTGAGAGAATGAGAGTGAGAAAGGAAAATAACATTTTTATGAACATAGCTTAACTTAATATGGAACCTTCTAAAAGGGTCTTGAAGACTTCTGGGATTCACTTGTCTGCAACTTGGGAACCATTGTGTGTGTGTGTGTGTGTGTGTGTGTGTGTGTGTGTGTGTATTTATTTATTTAAAAGCAGTGTGGGTGATCAAACTCCAAGACCTTGAGCATGTTAGGCAAATGCTCTATCACTGAGCTATAGTGTCATTTAGTAAATAGATGGTACCTGAGCCCTGAGAACTGCTTTTTTGTAGTATTGGAAATATGTTGGTTAATATATTTACTTGGAGAATTACTTAAAAGATAATGAAACCTTGTTGAGCATGGTGGTGCACACGTGTAATTCCAGTGACTTGGGCGTCTGAGGCAGTACAAATTTGAGACAAAGTGAGGCCTCAAGCAACTTAGAAAGATCCTGTCTCAAAAAATAAAAAGGGCTGGGGATGTGGCTCATGCTGAAGTACTCCTGGGTTTAGTCCCCAGTACCAAATAAAAGATAGTCATGAAGGGTATTAATGTACATTGTTTTGACTGATATATATGTATATATATGTGTGTGTGTGTGTGTATATTTATTTAACTCATTATAATTCTTAATGTAAAAATATGTCATTGAGGGCTGGGGATGTGGCTCAAGCGGTAGCGCGCTCGCCTGGAATGCGTGCGGCCCGGGTTCGATCCTCAGCACCACATACTAACAAAGATGTTGTGTCCGCCGAGAACTAAAAAAAAAAAAAAAATTAAAAAATCTCTCTCTCTCTCTCCTCTTTCACTCTCTCTTTGAAAAAAAAAATATGTCATTGATTTAAAAAGCTTATGCAGGGGCTGGGAGTGTAGTTGAGTCGTAGAGCATTTGCCTAACCCATGTCCTGGTTTTGATCCTTACTACTGCAGAAAGAAAGGCTTATTTATTTTTTTATGTGTGGTGCTAGAGATTGGACTCAAGGCCTTGTGCTTGCTAGGTAAGTGCTCTATCCTGAGCTACAACTCCAGCTGAAAAGTTTATTTTTTAAAAATAAAATTAATAGGCCAGGTGTGGTGGCACACACCTGTAATCCCAATGGTTTGGGAGGCTGAGGCAGGAGGATTATGAGTTGAGAGCCAGCCTCAGCAACTTAGTGAGGCCCTGAGCAACTCAGTGAGACCCTGTCTCTAAAATAAAATATAAAAAGGTCTGGGGATATACCTCAGTGGTTAAGTACCCCAGGTTCAATCCCTGGTACTAAAAAATAAATAAAAAAGAAAAATAAAGTTAATAAATGCTTGCTTTGACCTTACAATATACAGAATCTTACGAAAAGAAAATTACTTTTAATCACCATTAATTTTCTCTTTTTTCATAATAAATACAGTTAAGATTATTATATTTGGTTACATTCATCTTTTTCTGTGAAGTATTTCAAACACAAAAAGGAAAGGCATGTAACAACTGTTGTGTATTCATCTTCAACCAAAATTGGCATGTTGCATTTGCTTTATCCTCAGTTTCATTCTTTTTTCCTACCTCCCCAGGGTGACCAATTTTCTGAATTCTGTCCACTAATGTTCTTTATACTATACATATCTGCATGTCCATAAACAATTATATAGTACTGCTTTGTGTGTTTTTAAATTATATGAATGTTTTCCTACATCTACCTTTTGCAATTGCACATTCTTATTTTTGTGAAATTCATACATGTTAATATTTGTTTAAACTGTTATATTCCTAAATAACAGTTTGTTTCCATTTGCATTTAGTGTCATTTAGTAAATAGATGGTACCATGAACTTCCTTTTGGAGTGTTGAAGATATGTATAGAACCTGGGTTGTGGGGTGTCTTCATTTTCACCGAGTTGGGTATTGCCAAACATTGTAAAATGACTTTAACCTTTTCTTCTGTCATTAGCATAGGGGAGCTTGGTGGTGTTGGAGTTTCAATTTTGTATCTTACATTATTTTCTGTTTCCTTGATGTGTATTTTGAGCCCTGTTCCTTGTCCTTTAGAGTGGTTTGAAAATGATTGTCATTAACTGCAGGGTAGTTTATCATGTTTTTGAATTTTGCAGCATTTCAGATTTGGATTTTTGGATTAGGGATGCTCAACTGGTAATGTCTATGCTAATATTCCAAAATTCAGAAAACACTGAAATCTGAAGCACTTCTGTCCCAAGTATTTTGGATAGGGAATCCTTAGTCTGTACATAAATACTTCTTTGTACTTAAGTTTGGTTTCTTAGGACAGATTGCTAAAGGGGCAATTCCTGGGCTAAAGGTTATGAATATTTTAAGAATCATGTTTCATATCTCCAGATTGCTTCTAGAGTGTCCTGTTTATCTTCTTCAGCATCAAGGAGGAGGAGGAGGAGGAGGAGGAGGAGGAGCATGATGATTTTTGGTTCTAGGGATTGAAACCCAAGGCCTCAAGTGTTCTATTTGATATCTGAACCGTATCCCCAGCCCTTTTTAATTTTTATTTTGAGACAGGGTCTTCCTAAGTTGCTTTGGCTGCCCTCAAACTTAGAATTGTTCTGCTTCCTGATGAGTAGCTAGAATTATAGTCATGGACCACCATGGCTGGCTAATTTTTTGTCTTTAATTTTAGGACTTTGATAGGTAAAAATTCATCCCTGTGTTTTTTGGAAGTAATGTCATTGTGACATATTCATTTGATGCTACTAGTGATACTCGAGTCCACCAGTGGTAATCATGATCTGTTGTTTTCCTTTCTCATTTAAAAAACTGTTATAGTTTCTTGTGACTATATCATAGTTTGCCTTTGACTAATTGTTCTTCCTGTCTAGGAATGACACTGTGCGCTTTGCTTTGGATGTCTTGGCTATTCTCACTGTGGTGCCAAAAATCCAGCTCCAGTTGGCAGAATCAGTGGATGTATTGGATGAAGCTGGCTCTACCATCTCCACTGTAGGTAGGTTGCCATTTTTGTTGTTGCTTTGTGTGAATTTGTTATCCTTTGCTGGTTGTGGTTACTCACCTAATTTTGGGATATTAGAATAGAAAGTAGTAGAGGAAGGTTCCTTGTTTTTCCTCTTATAAATAGCACCATATAGTTTCACATAAGGGAGTCATGCTAGTAAATTCAGGGTCTGTGAGTGGTTCAGGCATTTCTGCTATAATGGTAGGTGTGCATTTCTGAACATTACAGTGCAGAGTGTTGCACTAAAAATAAAGTGTATGATGTAATGGGTTGTGGCCAGTAGTAAAAGACTGTTTTCTGTTTTGTGAAAGCAGCTTTGTAATCTGAACACTAAAAATAATCAGTAATAGATGGGCAACTCAAAATGTTTGGCAACCATACACAAGGAAAATAGCTTTTATTTGAAGATATTCCTTTATTAAGAGCAGGTTTCTGAGGGTACTATATTGAGGTTAGCAAGAGAGATAATGTTACTGACTCTGGTTCCTGGAGTACACCACTCTGGTGGGGACATTTGGTTTTATTTATTTATTTATTTATTTATTTGCTTTAATGATGTGTCCCTGGCAAGACTGCTAAAACCAGATGTTGTATCACCACCGCTGTGAGGAGAAAGCCAAAGGTTCAGGCCCTTGTACTTATTCATTCATTCATTCATTTATTTTTGTGGTACTGGGGATTAAACTCAATGTTGCTCTACTGCTGAGATACATTCCCAGCCCTTCTTTTTTTTTGTGGGGGGTACTGGGGATTGAACTCAGGGGCACTTGACCACTGAGCCACAATCCCCAGGCTTATTTTGTATTTTTTTGAGATGGAGTCTTACTAAGTTGCTTTGCACTTTGCCATTGCTGAGGCTGGCTTTGAATTTTGCGATCCTCCTGTGTTAGTCTTCTGAGCTGCTGGGATTACAGGTGTGAGCCACTGTGCCCAATCCCAGACCTTTTTAAATTTTTTATTTTGAAACTGAGTCTCACTAAGTTTCTGATGTTGGCCTTGAATTTGTGGTTCCCTTGCTTCAGCTCCCGAGTTTGCTGGGATTACAGGCATAATGCACTGTGCCTTGTTCTGGCTAATTTTCTTAATATGTAGTGGAAAAGGTTCCCACTGCCATGGTAGCAGCTGAACTCTGAGGGCTCTTTCTTTTCCTGTAGAAGTTTTAAATTTATTCCCACTCTTTTGTTCCCCTTACTTAGGAAAATTTGTGCATGAACCTTGGTGATTTACACATAATACTAATATTATTTGCTTATTTAATAACTACATGTGAAGTATTATATTATAAAGTTACATTGTAACTAATTGAGCATGGTGGCATACCTGTAATCCCAGTAATTTAGAAGTCTGAGGCAGGAGGATTGCAATTTTGACTAGCCCTGTCTCAGAAACTTTAAAGGGATGGGGAAATTTAAAAAAAGAAAAAAAAAATTAGTGGGAATGTAGTTCAGTGGTAGAGTGCCCCTGGGTTCAATCCCCAGTATCATAGAAACAAAACCAAAAAAACATTATATTAGAACTGATTGTATTTTATGCAAAAAATTTCTTGTACTTTTAAAAAAATATAGTTTTTTTCCCCCCAATTCAACCAATAATTAGAACTCCAAATTTTGGTTCTGGGACAACCAGTAAAGTGTTAACCATTTGTTTTGTGAGAAATAATATATATTTTTTCCCTCTCATAGGTATCAGCATTATTTTGGGAGTGGCTGAGGGTGAGTTCTTTATCCATGATGCTGAGATTCAGAAGTCTGCACTTCAGATTATCATCAATTGTGTGTGTGGCCCGGATAACCGAATATCTAGTATTGGCAAATTTATTTCTGGAACTCCTCGCAGAAAGTTGCCTCAGACTCCTAAGAGCAGTGAGCACACCCTGGCCAAGATGTGGAATGTGGTTCAGTCTAACAATGGCATCAAGGTGCTTCTGTCTTTGCTGTCCATCAAGATGCCCATCACAGATGCAGACCAGATTCGGGCCCTGGCTTGCAAGGCTCTGGTAGGCCTGTCTCGCAGTAGCACTGTCCGGCAGATCATCAGCAAACTGCCCCTTTTCAGCAGCTGCCAGATCCAGCAGCTGATGAAGGAGCCTGTGCTGCAGGACAAGCGTAGTGACCATGTCAAATTCTGCAAGTATGCTGCTGAACTCATTGAACGGGTGTCAGGAAAGCCACTTCTCATTGGCACTGATGTCTCCCTGGCACGGCTGCAAAAAGCAGATGTTGTTGCCCAGTCAAGGATCTCCTTCCCTGAGAAAGAGCTGCTTCTGTTGATACGAAACCATCTCATTTCTAAAGGGCTTGGAGAGACAGCAACTGTGCTGACAAAAGAGGCTGACCTGCCCATGACTGCTGCCTCCCATTCTTCTGCCTTCACCCCAGTAACTGCTGCTGCTTCTCCTGTCTCTCTTCCTCGAACGCCTCGTATTGCCAATGGCATTGCAGCTCGATTGGGTAGCCATGCTGCTGTGGGTGCTTCTGCTCCTTCTGCCCCTACTGCCCATCCTCAGCCACGGCCCCCACAGGGTTCCTTAGCTCTGCCTGGTCCATCTTATGCAGGCAACTCCCCTTTGATTGGTAGGATCAGTTTTATTAGAGAGAGGCCGTCACCCTGTAATGGCAGAAAAATCAGAGTGTTGCGGCAGAAGTCGGACCATGGTGCCTATAGCCAGAGCCCAGCCATAAAAAAGCAGTTGGACAGACATCTTCCTTCCCCACCTACGCTGGACAGTATCATCACAGAATATCTTAGAGAGCAACATGCTCGCTGCAAGAATCCAGTTGCCACCTGTCCACCTTTCTCTCTCTTTACTCCTCACCAATGTCCTGAGCCAAAACAGAGGCGGCAAGCGCCAATAAACTTTACCTCAAGGCTAAACCGCAGGGCATCATTTCCAAAATATGGAGGGGTAGATGGCGGATGCTTTGATAGGCACCTTATCTTTAGCAGGTAAGGAGAGCCTCCTTTGTGGAAATTGGAATGATTCTTCTATTTAGATCAAAGTGTTTGGGCAGTATCTGCACAGTGATTAGTTAAGAAAGCCATTGTTGGCCTGAAATACAAGTTTGTCATTTTGTGTCTGCACAAGTGATACAAGTGTACCACCTTTTGTCAACCATGGATTCCTTGTGTTATTGTTGACAATATATTGATATGATAGTCAAAAGCAGTTTATTTTCTAGAACCCATACAACACACCACCCCTAATCAAGCTTTCAAACTTGTCTTTGTCCAAGTTGCCTTCCATTCTGATCCTTTACAAACCTAACATAAAGGTGGTGTGATCACAGCTTTAAACATGGGAATCTTTGTTTAATTTGTAAGTGCATTTGTGCATTTCTGAACCCCTTACACTGCAGAGTCTTGCACTAAAAATAAAGTTTATGGTGTAACAGGTTGTGGCCAGTAGTAAAGACTGTTTTCTAACAGTTTTGTAAGAGCGGCTTTGTAACCTGAACACTAAAAATCATCAGTAATAGATGGGCAACTCAAAATGGTTGGCAACCATTTTGAAGCAGGTTGGCAACCTGCTTCACTTTTCTTGCTAAGGATTGTTAATTTCTCTCATTTAAAATGAAAATGAACCATGAAGGTCATTGATATTTCAGAAAAGCTTACTTTTTGAAATGTAATTCTGTTTTTTCTTTATTCTTTCTAGCAGATTTTCTTTTTCAGAGTTCTTGTATATATCTTTTGCCTCTGATTCTCAGTTTTTGATTTTTTGCTTAGATTTCGCCCTATTTCAGTGTTTCGGGAAGCCAATGAAGATGAGAGTGGCTTTACCTGCTGTGCATTCTCAGCACGAGAGCGGTTCTTGATGCTTGGTACCTGTACAGGGCAGCTGAAGCTGTACAATGTATTTAGTGGACAAGAGGAGGCCAGCTATAACTGTCACAACTCGGCCATCACACACCTTGAACCCTCCAGGGTAAGTGCTTCTTCCCTGGATGCTCTCAATCATTCTGAGGTTGGTGAAGTGGAGAAAAGGAGACTCACCTTTGTTGGGTCTGATTCTTTTTGAATCAGGTGGAAATTCTAGTTGAGGATGACTTGTATTTCAGAGGAATATGGCCAGGTATTAAGAAGAAAGGAATCATCATTGACATCTTTACAACATATATACCCCTCCCTTGGAGCTATTTAAAACAATTTTTTAAAAACTAGTTTAGGAGGATTTACCGTTCTTATAATTATTTTCTAGGGCACTACAGGGTCTTATGTTTAAATCCTACTGGTTTCTGAGTATTTCTTGGTTCTGGAGAGTTTTTTATTTTTTCTTGAATCAAATGTTTTTTATCTTTGTATGTTAAAATGCTAATGTCAGAGACATCTGCATGTGTGTAAATACATGTTTACCCACCTTGGGTCTCCTCCTCCTTTTAGGATGGGTCTTTGTTGCTGACATCTGCTACCTGGAGCCAGCCTTTGTCTGCACTTTGGGGAATGAAATCAGTATTTGATATGAAGTATGTATTATTTACTTTTGTAGTCTCATGTCTCTGTGTTTTCATTACTTAATTTGTATCCCCCTTCATCTGGTTTTAGACAAGGAGCCTTTTGGGAAAAAATGAAGCTCATGTTTAATAAGATTATCTTTCTCATTTTCTAGATATTCTTTTTTTTTAAAAAAATATATTTTTGTAGTTGGACATAATAATCTTATTTATTTATTTATTTATTTATTTATTTTTTATGTGGTGCTGAGGATCAAACCCAGGGCCTTGCACATGTGAGGCGAGTGCTGTATTGCTGAGCCATAACCCCAGCCCCATATTACTTTTTTTTTTTAAAAAATATTTTTTAGTTTCATGTGGACACAATATCTTTATTTTATTTTTATGTGGTTTTGAGGATGGAACCTAGAGCCCCACGCATGCCAGGCGAGCATGCTACCGCTTGAGCCACATCCCCAGCCCTAGATATTCTTTTTTAAAATAGTTTTTTAGTTGTAGATGAACCCACAGAATCTTTATTTATTTTTTATGTGGTGCTGAGGATTGAACCCAGTGCCTGACACATGCGAGGCAAGCGCTTTACCACTGAGCTACATAGCCCCAGCCCTCTAGATATTCTTATGAAGTGTTTACATTCCAAATGTGCAGCAGACCCTTGACTAGCCCATAATGACACATTTATGTTTTTTTTCCCCCTAAGTATTTACATAGGGTATAATTGCACTGTTTGCTGGGGTATTTCTTTTTCTTTTTTTAAATGTTTACTTTTTAGTTGTAGTTGGACACAATACCTTTATTTTATTTATTTTTATATAGTGCTAAGGATTGAACCCAGGGCTAGGTGAATGCTCTGCCGCTGAGCCACAACTCCAGTTCCTGGGGTATTTCTTTTAGAGAACTAGGCTGGCATTCTACTGCTGAGCTATACTCACATGTACCCTATTAGCCATTTTTGTAATCAAGGAATTCCTATTAATTATATGGGGTCCTCACGGGTGTTCTGGTGGAGGGAATTTTTAATTCATGTGTGTACAGTTGTTTTCTCTTTGGGAGCCAACCTCACAGATGTTCTAATGGAGGGAATTTTCTTTTTAATTCAAGTGTATACAGTTGTTTTCTCTTTGGGAGCTAAGGATTTTGGGTGAATACAGTTGTGCAAGGGGCTAATTTTCAGTTTGTTAAAAGCATAAATCTTGAAGGTGTGTCACTTTGGTATGTTTATTGTTTGTAGGCATTCCTTTGCAGAAGATCACTATGTTGAGTTCAGTAAGCACTCTCAGGATCGGGTCATAGGCACAAAAGGAGACATTGCCCATGTGAGTACTTAAGCATTTATTGCTTTAAGCTGATTTTACTCATTTGTTGCTACTGAAATCTTCTGGATCAGATGTGAGGACTTGAGTCTTACGGGTGGATCACTAGAAATACTCAAATGATTTTCCTACCAGTTAAAATCTAAAAGTGTAATAAAGTAGTTTTAAGTTATATGGGAAGAATATGAAAGGGCTGAACATGGAATCTGAGAAAGATTCATTGTTGAGTTACTTACTAAGTTTTAGTTAAAATAAGGTCTGTGCCTTTTATGGAGCCTGAAGCAGTAAATAAAGAAACAAATATATGCTGTAATTAGGTGGTGTTACAGGAAAAAAGAAAGTAAGAGGAAATGCTTATTGGAGGTGTGGGGGATTTCTGTTTTATCTGGGATAGCCAACATTACAGATTGGTTATTGTTTGAGCAGAGCCATGAAGGAAGCATGATTGAAGCAGAGAGGCAAAAGAGGTTGTAAGGCAGAGGGAATGGGAGGGAAAAGCCCTTGCTTGCGGGGAGGGAAGAGAGGAGAGGGTAAGTGTTGAGGTCAGTGATGACCCCATATTTTATAGTTAGGACCAACCTTTGGCTTTTCCTCTGAGTAAGATGAAGACACTGGATGGTGATCAGAGGATATATGATTGAATGTAAAATTTCTATAGTGGCTCTGGTTTCTTTGAGAGAGGCAATAGCAGACCTTCCAGTTAGGTCAGAAGATGTTGTACCAGCCTATATGTGAGAAGAGCAATACAGCTGGGTGCATGTGGGCATGGGAGACCATGAGAAATGATAGGCCATGACCCTGGGGTTTTGGACATATGAAGTTTGAAATTCATTAGACATTCAGTAGGGAATGGGGAATGGAATATATATACATACACACACACACACACACACACACACACAGTTTGAGAGTTCAGGAGAAAGGTGTCTGGGATGGGAGATATACATATGAGTTATATATACATGGTGATAGTATCTAGAGCCATGAACCTGGATAAGATCAAAGGGCTAGAGATGAGAAAGATTGTGAGGACAGAGCCCTGGTTGTTCCACTATATAAAAATTGGCAAATGGGGGGGAAAATGTTGGCAAATGAAGATGAACTTGAGAAGGAGCTCTAGAGAGAGTGGCCAGTGAGGCAGAAGGAAGTCCAGAAGACAGGTACCCTAGAAACCAATGAAAATAAATTTGAGAAAGGATTGATCAGTGAGTCAGAAACAGTTAATGAATTGTAGAAGATGAGTACTGAAAGAAGACTAACAATGTAGAGGTTGTTAACCTTGTCAAGAAATAATTCTGTATTCTGGTGGAGCAAAACCTGATTAGAGTGGTTCATGAAAGAGCAGGAGAGAAATGGACACACTTGTACATGTAATTGTTTTTTGAAATATTTTTGCTGAAAACCAAAGCAGAGAAAGAAGGGTCACACCTTGAGGAGTCTGTAGGATGGTAAATTTAGGGATAATTTTCTCCTAAATTCTCATTTGAAAATATTGAAACATAGAAAAATGAAAGAATAGTATATATATTCACTTCCTAGATTCGTCAGTTTAATATTTTGCCATATTTTGTATGTAAATGTGTATGTGTTGTTTTAAATTATTTTGAAGTTGAAAATTATAAGCATCATCATGGCATTTTTATCCTTCAGTATTATGGTGTGTATCTCCTAACAATAGATATTTTGTTATAAAATCATTTAGCAAATTTAAGAAAATTGTAGTAATTCCCAAATATTATTTGATATTTAGTCCATACTCAATTTTCCCATTTGTTTCTGATGTATTTGGTTTCAAATGTTTGTTTGTTTTTTTTGAACCAGGATCCAGCCAAGATTCACACATTGCATTTGATTGTTATGTCTTACTAATGTTTTAAAGCCAAGAACCATTTCTCCAGTTTTCATGACATTGACTTTTGAAGAGACCAGGCTAGTTGTCTTATCCCATGATATGAATTTGTTTGTTTCCTTGTGGTGTTTCCTTATTTGTTTCAAAGAAAAGATTTGAAGTAATATAGTGTGTCTGTAAGCTGATGGGAAAGATCTGGTCTCTGCATGTGTTGCATATTGTAGACTTGGAAAACTTTTAATATGGTGGGGCTAAAATGTTTACATGGGGAGATTTTATGGAGAAAAGATTATTTCATTGATGTCTTTCTCCAGACAATAATACTCTAAAGAGTATTCTGTGGGTAATCAATGATTGATATGGACAATTTTTTAAGTTGTTTATGGACCTTTATTTATTTGTATATGGTGTTGAGAATTGAACCCAGTGCTTCATACATGCTGGGCAAGTGCTCTACCACTGAGTTACAACCCAGTCTGAGAATTTGTTTTAATATAAATGTTTTCTGTTTCTTGAAAAGGGGAAGGGAAGGAAAATTTGTTTTTCTTAAGTCCCTACATAGTTTCACTTCTCTTTTTCTTACTAGTGGGAAAGGGCTTTTTTAAGACTTGTCTATGAAACAAAGCACTTAAACTTTGCTTGAATGGGTATGATCTTCTTACTTACCAGTCATTTTACAGTATTAGGGCTTTTGTAGTTTGTCAGGGTAGGGGTAGGGGAAGCTTAGAAAGCATGGGAGAAGCATTTTATACAGTTTCTCTTTAAATTTGTCTATGGATGGATTGGTCTGATTTTTCTCTTCCCACCCCTTCTTCTCTAAAGATTTATGATATTCAGACTGGCAACAAGCTGTTGACTCTGTTTAACCCAGATCTTGCCAACAACTACAAGAGGAATTGTGCCACCTTTAATCCTACAGATGATCTTGTCTTAAATGATGGCGTCCTCTGGGATGTCCGCTCTGCACAGGCCATTCACAAGTTTGACAAGTTCAACATGAACATCAGTGGCGTTTTCCATCCGAATGGGCTGGAGGTCATCATTAATACTGAAATTGTATCCTTTGCACTCCATTTGTTATCCAGTTTGTTAAGCAGAAGTTCTTTTTTTTTTCCTTTGTTTTTTCCACATCCAGAGATTTATTCTTATTTGCCAAACAAATTATTTTGTTATAATTCACAATTTTCTAGAGACCTATCTCACCCTAGATAAAAGCTAGCATTTACAACCATTATTACTACATAATTGTGACACAGTAGAATCCAGGGGTTGCCAATTTTCTTTTTAACCATAGTACTGATTTATTAACCCTGGGGTGCTGGTTTTTTTTTTAAATTTTTATTTATTTTTTTAGTCATACATGACAGTAGAATGCATTTTGATATATAATACATACATGGAATGTACATACATCAGTCATATTATCTATTCTATTCTGCTGCCCTTCCTATCCTCCCTACTCCTCCTCTCCTCTCCCATCCTTTCTCTCTATCCAATCTAATGTGACACACTTTTTTTTTCTTTTTCTTATCACAACATCATATATGTATTCTGTATAACAATGAGGTTCTCCTCCCATCTTCTGGGCAACTCCCCTTCTCCCTCTTTTTCCTTCCCACCTCTCTTCCCTATTTAGTGGTAGTCTTTTTCTCATGCTCTTCCTCCCTATCCCATTTTATATCAGAGAAGACATTCAGCATTTATTTTTTAGGGATTGGCTAACTTCACTTAGTATAATCTGCTCTAATGCCATCCACTTGCCTGCAAATGCCATGATTTTATTATTTTTTAGAAGCAGAAGTTCTTTCTAGCAGTACCAGGTTAAAGTATCCACACTGATAATAATGTGGTGGCTCTCCTTTGGTTTGAAGTATTAGTGAGTTTCCAGTGGACTGTATTGTTGATATTGGGAATTAATGATAACTTTAACTAGCATGTTTTCTATGTTTTAGGAAGAGTGACTAGATTCCTGGTTATCATTATCAAATTGATTTTTATTTATCTTTGGAAGGATTTTACTTTTGCTCTATAGAAATCAGTTGCTAGACATAAGAAAATGAAGTGCTACTACGGGGAAGAGGGAATTCACGTAGCATTTATTTACATAAAGAGTATACTGGGGACATCATTCAGTAATATCTATGACTTTTAAAGTATCAATACCTAGCAAGAGGGGAACAAAAGTGATGTTTCAGAATTTCCATGAGGTTAGATAAGAACTTTTGTGTGAAATAGTTTTCCTTGACTACTCCTTTTCCAAGTGGGACCTTCGAACTTTCCATCTTTTACATACTGTTCCTGCTCTGGATCAGTGTCGTGTGGTGTTCAACCACACGGGAACAGTGATGTATGGAGGTAATAAACTTTTCACTTCATTCTCTTCTCTTCTACTCACTTAATTGGATACTTCCTTTTTTGGAAATTCTGCTTTTGTGAGAAGCACTTTAAAGTTCTGATGTAGATGAAAAGGTTAGTGCGGTGGTAACAAAAAAGGTGGTTAAAAATAACATTGATTTAGAATGAAAGGCAACTAACTTGGAAGTCAACAAATCTTGTATAGAAAGAAATTTTATGCTGTGATTTCCACACATATGTCTTAAAAACCTTTTTATTTATTGTTTTAGGATGTTGTAAGCCTTCAGCTGTTACATTTATTGGGAGCTAGATGAGAAGTTGAGGACATTGTTTGCCACAATAGATTGGATATGCAAGGAAGACAGTTTGAGAGGAACTAACTAAATTCAGGGAAACTGACTGAAATCTTGATTGGCCATTAAAATTTTCTGCACTTGTGAATAGGGAATGTTTCTGATTCTTAACAGTATTTTATTATTCCCCTGTCCCCGCTAGCTATGTTGCAGGCAGATGATGAAGATGACCTAATAGAAGAGAGGATGAAAAGTCCTTTTGGGTCATCCTTTCGCACATTTAACGCAACTGATTACAAACCTATAGGTAAGCATGGAGGGGCAGGTATTGATCATTTTTTCCCCTCTTTTTTGAGGTACTGGCAGTTGTATCCCCCATATTTTTTTATTTTTGAGACAGGGTCTCTCCAAGTTATACCGGTTAGCCTTGAACTCGTGATCTTCCTGTCTCAGTCCTCCAAGTCACTGGGATTACAGGCATGTACCACTAATACATGTTCATGTATTAGTTGAATTGTTTGTTCTTTTTCTTTGTTTTTAGTACCAGGGATTAAACCCACTGAGCCACATCTTCAGCTCTTTTTAAAAAAATTTTAAATTTTGAGACAGGGTCTCACTGAGTTGCTGAGGCTGGCTTTAAACTTGCAATCCTCCTGCCTTCCTCCCAAATTGCTGGGATTGCAATCATGTACCACTGCACCCAGCTCCAGGGAGCTTTCTTTACGTCTTAATGTTACTTTTTAAAGATCCTCCACTTTCCAGGAGGACTGTAACTTTTCACTGAAAATCAGAGGAGTTTTGGAAATATTTATGAATAATCATTTTAACTTCCTATAGAGGAAAAGCAGGTTTTAAGGTCACAGCTATAGGTCCAGTCCTGAGTCTTGTCACATTCTGTTTTTCAGCAACCATTGATGTGAAGCGGAATATCTTTGACCTGTGTACAGACACCAAAGACTGCTATCTTGCTGTCATTGAGGTAAAGGGAGCTTGCAGAGATCCTGCTGTTTTTCTTATGTGTATGATCATTTTTAAGTTATATTACAGGGGTTTTGTCTGATATCAAATGGGTTCTAAAGTTGATAATGTTTCTGATAGATTATTGATAGCCTACTGAATTGGTAGTGTTTGGGAGACATATAGTATAAGAGAAATAATAAGAAGATCTCAGTATAAGACAATGTAGAGAATCCTACCCCTTGGATTTACATTGTCATCCCTTTCTCAGAGGAGTCTTGCCAGAGCAAGACAGGTTTGTTCCAAGGATGGTGGTCTCTTCTGTACTTAGGCCTTCATTGTTCAAAACCTTCATATGCTCTGTTTCTTTCCCTCTGTGTGTCCCAGGTATAATATTTTGAGAGCCAACTCAAGGATTTTTAGGTATTGGAAACATTGATAGTTACAGGGTCAAGGTCATGGGCACCAGAGCTGAGGTGTGGATATGAACCTTCTGAAAACTCACTATTCCTTCTGGACTGGGTGTTTTATTCCAGAATCAAGGCAGCATGGATTCTCTGAACATGGACACAGTATGCAGACTGTATGAAGTCGGCAGACAGCGTCTGGCAGAGGATGAGGATGAAGAAGAGGACCAGGTCAGTGCTCTTTGAGATGTCTTTCTGCTAAGTAGTGCTTCATAGAGATTATGCTCTTCTGCTTTTTGCTAGAGGTTTTTTTTCAAGATCAGCTTTTGCTACCTGTTTGCCACATTTGGAAGACTTGTCATATATCTGAAACTTAGAAGAAAGTAAAATTATAAGACTCTAGCCCAGTACCTGATGATCTTGATTTCCACTGGTAGGTTAATTTGCAGCTTAGCAATCACTGAGTGTTGTTTCAGAGATTTTCATGTTTCAATCTCTAAATCAGGCCCTTTTCCGGCTTCAGTATAAGTAACTCCCGTCATTACTGAAGTTAGTACAAAACAGAAGAGCCACTGCTAGAGATGGATTATAGAAATTGGTAAACCTTTATAAAGTTTTGTGTTTTCTCAGTTTTATGGTATAGTGATCAGAGTAATAAGAAGAGATTAATGCTTTTGAAAAATAAAACATATATAAAATATGAGTGAATAGTATAGTGTCTCACAGTCTTGGCTTTTTCATTTTCACATGGAGTTTTAATTTGTGTTCACTTAATGGTAGGTAACTTACCTGTGTGGTGTCACACTCTTCAGATTTGAAGAGTTTCTCGGTTATCTGAGTTTTCAGCAGTTTGTTTTCTGTCTGTTGGGTTTACACCATGTTCTCTTTTCAAGTACAGTTTCCAGGCCTAATTCTTTTCTCTAATCTTCTAGAATAATTTATTGCAGAGTGAGTATTATAAAGTTGAAATTAAATGACTAACATTTGACATTCTCTTGTTGCAGATATTAAAGCCAGTAAAATGTCTCTTTTTCTAGATCTTGAGTTCATTTTTTCCCCCTCCCACTCTGGTATTACTTAGTCTTGTTGCTTTGTGTCCTCTTTAAGGACACATAGGTGACCTAGGTGAGGAGGGGAGCACCATAGAATATGAGGAAGTGTACTTCCCTCTATTTGTATTGACATAGCTTTTGCCCTCATCCCTCTCTTCCATTTTGGTAAGTCATGCTCAGAGGTTAGGATCCTTTGTTGTTAGGATCCTTTCAAAATAGCATGTACTTCAAATTTTAAAGGAAAAATTTAAAAGCAAAAAATTTTTGAAAATAATAATTTTGTGACTATTTTTGGGTGAAAGCCTAAGACTATGGACTAAGGACCCATGTTTTTTTGTAATAGAACTTAGTTGTGACTAATAAGCAAGGCCATTTTGTTTTGCTAATTTGAGATTTAGGTGTGATTTTCACTGTTGGGTTTCATAGGTTGTAAGCATTCACTTGCTCTTTAAATCAAATTCTTCTTTTGAATGCATTATCACTTATGCATCAAAGGTGATCCAGTATACCTGGATCAAATATACCTAGACAAAAGAAGCTGTAACAGATACTCTTACCTAAAGTTCCCTGTGTGTGCTCTTTCTACTGTTCTGGTGGTATGTTCCAATTGACTAAGCATGCTCAAAATTGATCCATAATCCCCAGATATAATCCCCAGATATAGATTTCTCAGCAGAGTAAGGAAAATAGTCTCGTGCCCCTGTCCTCTCTCCCCTCTGAGTGTGGATGTTGGTTAAGGTGGGCTGGTAATCACCATGGGATCAGAGCAGAACTTTCTTCAGGGCCTGGCTGCTTCCTGACTCAAAGATTGTTTCTTTGTTCTCTAGGGTTGGGCAGTTTCCCATTCTGGTTTCCCTCTGTCCCGCCACATAGTGAGGATTGTCATGATTATTGTTGGAAACATTATTTTGGAAAGTCCTATACTTAAAATGACAGCATTAGTATCATAGTTTTTTTTTAATATTTATTTTTTAGGTGTAGATGGACACAACACAATACCTTTATTTTTATGTGGTGCTGAGGATCAAACCCGGGTCCTGCCCATGCTAGGCAAGCGCTCTACCGCTGAGCCACAATCCCAGCCCAGTATCATAGTTTTTTAAACACCACAAAAGACAAATAGGCTCCAGAGTTTAAAACTACTTCACCAAATGCTGCTAGGGATTTCCTAAAGTAGAAGGGTTTTTCTTTAATGCTTTTCAGCTGCATGGCCTGCAGGGGTCTAAGTTTCATAGCTCACATGAATTATGAGATAACAGGTATAAGGTCTTCAGATGGATATAGGTGGTTTATGATTTATTTATGGCATTTGGGTGTCTCCCCCCCCCCCCCCTTTGCAATGCTGGGCATCAAACCCAAGGCCTTGAACATGCAAGGCAAATGCTCTACCATGGAGTGACATTTTCAGCCCTGTGACATGAATATTAATAGTCTTAACTGCTGGACTTTTAATCTGTACATGGTGCTAGTCATTCTTGGTAACGGAGCTTGCAAGTAGATTTTTTTTTTTAATATTTATTTTTAGTTCTCGGCAGACACAATATCTTTGTTGGTATGTGGTGCTGAGGATCGAACCCGGGCCACACGCATGCCAGGCGAGCACACTACCGCTTGAGCCACATCCCCAGCCCTTGCAAGTAGATTTTGATCCTTGACATTTTGTGTGATTGCCTGTGGTTTCTTATCAGGGTCCGTTCCTTTATTCTTGCTTTGGTTTGCTACTTTAGACACCCTACTCCACACATGACATTTTACACTTTAGCTGTCACAAAATAAGGTATATTATCATTGAGTATAGAAGATACAGTTTTACAGTGATACAAGGTGGCTTGTTCCCCCAGGTTCATTCATCATTACTAGGTATCAGTTCTGTTTCAGGCTTCCTGGATGTTACAAGGTGACCTGTAAATCTGAAGCAGCAGGTTTACTTTGTTAAGTTAAATGGGTCCATGTGAGGCCTAGTGTCTGTCTTCTTGGTTCTCCTTCTGTGGTTCTGCTTAACATTCCTTTTGAGTGGTGAAGGGAGAAAGATACTAGAAAGAAGATAGGTTGTTGATGGTAAGGACGTCTGAGTCTTTGTCTCTTATGGAAAAGTAGAAGCTGCATTGGCTTGGGCAACTAGGATCAAGAGGTACAGATGCAAGAGGTCCTGGCAAGTGGCTCTGGGGTCCAGAGCCTGAAAGCTTTCTAGCTTTGGAGGGACCTAGGTATCAGTGTATCTGTATGATGTGGGTAAGTTAGCATTGCTTCCAGATTTTGCTGGCTGTAGGTATGTTTCACTGCATACTAACTACATAGTCCTTGTAAGTCACCTAGTACATTTAATGTTTGAATGTTGTCCATTAGAATACTGCTTTTCCTCTTGGTTTTTTGATTTTTGACTTAGAGATGTTTTGAGTCGAATAAAATATCATTACTTTTTTAAAAATTATATTTCTTTTTTAGTTGTAGATGGACACAATATCTTTAGTTTATTTTTTATGTGGTGCTGAGGATTGAACCCAGTGCCTCACACATTCTAGAAGAGTGCTCTACCACTGAGCCACAACCCCAGCCTTGTAATTAAATATTATTTGTAACCTCGTGTTGATATGAATTCCTTCTAGAATCCTGGAGTGATGTTTTGCTGTATTTACTATCTCCTTCAGATTTCTCCCTGTTACTTATGTAGGTGCAACTTGAATTATTGTTATTATTTTTTTACTCATTTTCCTTTATAGGTTTCACCTGATTTTAAAACTAGAGACTTCATTTTCATGATTCATTTGCTATTCAAAGTTTTGTCCTAGTCTAGATACTTGCTCTATGGTCTTCTCAGCTGTTTTAGGGTTGACATATATTACTTAGGGATTCAGGCACCTGTGACCAACACCTTTGAATTTGCCTTTTGATCTTAGCAAAATAAAGTCAAAAGCATGAGTGATCAGGTGCAGTCTGTTGAAATGGTCCAGCATCAAATACCAGTATAAAATGGTTTTTACTTAAAGGATTTTATTCAGATATAATTTACATACCATACACTTTTGTTTAAATGTTGGGAAGTTATGGGAAGGGATGAACTGTACTACTATATTGATACATAAAAATATACAGAATGTATTTGTCTGTGCATGCCTGATTTCTGAGGTTGCTATCTGCCTTCTTTCAGGCATTTGATGAAAACACAGATAAGCCAGTCACCTTTCAGAGCTTATGTTATTCATTGGAAGTTTGATAACTGTTTTGAAGATCAGTTCAGTCAACTTTGATGTTGGCTTTTGGCGAAATTATAATATCAAAGAGTAATAGTTGATCATTATTCTTAGACTTTGGAAAGTCAGTGAATTTCAGCTAATTA
Source organism: Spermophilus citellus (assembly GCF_964194105.1). Taxonomy (NCBI): domain Eukaryota; kingdom Metazoa; phylum Chordata; class Mammalia; order Rodentia; family Sciuridae; genus Spermophilus; species Spermophilus citellus. Next base: position 27,316,078 of record NC_138188.1, on the reverse strand, counting down.
TAGTTAACCTTACAATTATAAAGAAATTCAACAGGGGAATAATGCTCTCTTTTTTCCACTCCATTTGGAATCTGGGACACACTGTGTGCTGTGCTTCCTGTGTATTTTCCACTGCCTAGAAGCGGATGGTAAGAGTCTACCTATTCTAAACTTACTGCACTGTGGCTGGAGCCAGATGTGATGACTTCTGAAGGGTTTTTTTTTGGGGGGGAGGCAGGGGATTCTCCAGTGAGGAGAGGAAAAAAACAAGTGATTTTTAAGGTGGTTTATACCAGTAGCACATGTTAAATAGGAGTTTAAAGACAACAAAATGTGACTTGATATAAAAATGTCAAGACAGTAGGATCAGGTTTGATTACATTTTAAAAAGCTACCTTAGTTTTTAGATTAACTGTTCTTTAAAGTATTACTAGAGGTTTGTTTTTTCTAAGGGATTGGATATATTTTGGAAGGAAATATACGCTAAAAGCTATTTCTCTTGAAAAAATAAATATTTGAGAAGAGTTTAAATGGTCTAGAAACAAATGCTGTACTAAATCTGCGAAAATTAATTCTGCTAAGTTCTTAAGAAAAAGAGAGTAATTTAGCAGAGAAGGCTGTTGGGAATGCCTGGATTCACCTTTAGGTTCTGTTCTGGGGATTCTGTGGACAAGGTGCATTATTACAGAGAAGTAGAACTTTAGAACTTCAAGGTACTTCTGTCATCTTGGCAGCAGTTCTTTTCTTTTTTTGGATTGTTTTGGTCGTACTGGGGATTGAACCCAGGACCTTGGATGTGCTAGACAAGTTCTCTATCACTGAGTTATATCCCTAGCTATTTTTATTTTGAGACAGGGTCTTAATAAATTTCCCAGGCTGACTGCAAACTAGTGATCCTCCTGCCTCAGCCTCCCAAGTAGTTGGGATTATAGGCATGTGCCGCTGTACTCGGCAGTAGGTTTTAAATTTATTTATTTTTTTTAGAGAGAGAGAGAATTTTTTTAATATTTATTTTTTAGTTCTCGGCGGACACAACATCTTTGTTGGTATGTGGTGCTGAGGATCGAACCCAGGCCGCACGCATGCCAGGCGAGCGCGCTACCGCTTGAGCCACATCCCCAGCCCTTCCAGCAGTAGGTTTTAATTAGGAGTACACTTGACAATCCACAGGGAGGCCTTCCAAAATCCATTTGCATGAGCTTCATTTGGAAAATAAAGAGGTTAGGCATGTGTGTTTTAGCAAAAAGTTTTCTCAGGTGATTCTCATGTTCACCTGATTTAATCAAACAATCTCATTTAATAAAAAGATTGAGATTCAGAGAAGTTGGCATTTGATGGACATTCAGTATGGCCATTGCTTCTCTTGCAGTTTTGTAAAGGGATGTCATACAGAGCCTTTGGGAGGTTTCAATTGGAAGGGATTAAACCACAGAGAATTGAGAGACTGGAGGTTGGTAGGCAGAGGGATACAAGCAATTGAATACAGTTGGGAGTGACTTGGAGTGAGTGCTGGGGACCTTGGATTTGTGAGAAACAAAAGTTCACTGGAAGTGAAGCCAGAGAAGTGGGAGAAGGGGAAGATGTGCTTGAGTTTTTGACCTGGTAACAGAAAATAGAAAAGGTGCTGGGTTAGGAGTGGTTTGAGTTCAGTTGTAGAATTGTGGGATTTTAAGTTTTGGTGGTACAGATGGATAGAGCTGTTCTGCACAGTTTGTAAATAAAAAGATATATGAAGGCAGGAATAAAGTTGGAAGAACTGTGTGTAGAGGAAGCGATCTGGAAAAGACCAAGTAAGGATCAGGCCAGCCTTCCAATTTGTAGACCAAGATAGATTATTCACTGTAGGTCCTACTCATGGTTGGCTGTTTAGGCTGGTTTCTGTGTCTAATCAGAACATCGAACACTTGTTGAAAACTTTGTATGTGCCAGTTTCCAAAGAACTTATATACATGTATGTGTAAAAAGGCCAGTTGAAATCCTAACAGTAACCTTGTAAAGGTCAGTAAATTGCCCTGAATTTTTTTATCATCATGCTAATTAAATTTATGTTCAGCAGAGGCCTCCTGGCTCCAGAGCACACACAGAGCTGCTGCACTGTAAAGGGGTGTGGGCAATTAAGTGAGCCAGTTATAGCTAAATACATGGAGCCCAGGAATAAAGTTCCTCACTCATCCTTTTCAAAAGTCAACATGTGGAAGGAATTTGAAGTTTGTGTAGATGGAGAAGTTGTTAGGTTTGGGAAAGCTGAACTTGTCATAGAAAATAAGGTGGCAGTGGAGAGAAGTGTGAAGATGGATAGAGGGAGGTGGGGATACCAAAGTGCATCTGGAGCAACAGAGTCCCACCGTGGTTGAGGAGCTTTGCTTTCTCTCAGATCAGGGTTGAAGTTAGGTTTAGGACCAGCAACCAGATGAGGGAACTTCTGCTTGTCAACCTATTTTTTATACAGAAAGTGAGTGGGTGGGTTGGTTGTCTGCATGCCTAGTTTAGGGCCCTCTGGGTAACCATGAAATTGACTTAAAATGGAATCGAGAGAGAAGATTTTTTTGGGGGGATTCTTTCTGTTGGGAAATTTGTTAGTACAGTATGATTTAAAATGGTTTGGCTGTCAGATCCGCTAATTCTGTTTCTAAACCCTAGTGAATTAGGTTAAGGAAAAACAAAACAAAACTAGTATTTCTAGATTTAAGCTACTATCTAGCTGGATGTGGTGTGGTGAATGACTATAATCCCAGCGACTTGGAAAGCAGAGGCAGGAGGATTGCAATTTGCAAAGCCAGCCTCAGCAATTTAGGCCCTAAGCAACTTGGCAAGACCCTGTCTCAAAATAAAAAAAAAAAATTAAAAGGATTGGGGATGTGGCTCAGTAGTTAAGCACCTCTGGGTTCAATTCCTGGTATCAAAAACAACAACAAAAAAGAAGACAAAATGAAGTGATGTGTGCTATATTTCAGGTTCAGGTAGCTCTCTCTTTCCTACTCATTTCACCTCCCCTGCCATGTTACATATAATGTCTTAATTTGTAAGGATGATGATGTCATCTTTCCAGGATGGTTATGTGTACATTTATAAGATAAACAATTTTGTTTATGGGATGCTGGTAGAATTTGGACTGGCATCTAGTTCAAAGCTTAGACCTTGCGTAACCTATTTTTCCAGCATTGCTTTTGATATGGATTTTTGCAATGCAGGAGGAGACAAAAGAAAATGCACTAAGACCAAGTACAAAACTTATATTTTCTTACATATATTTTTCTCTTGTCTATGAATCATTGTTCATGAAATTCCCTATCTTTGATATGGAAACTTGTTTTCACCCCAGTACTTCTGGGTCAGATAAGCTTGATGTTTTAGAAATCAAAACAGCTAATATCTATTTGAGAAGCTTAACATACCCACTCAACTGTGGATGTTTAAAAGTTGTTCTATCTTGACAGGTTGGAGGTGTAGCTTAGTGGTAGAGTGTATGCTTAGCATTTGTGAGGCTCTGGATTCAAATCCTAGTGCCCAGAAAAACTGTGCTCTCTTGGGCTAGGGATGTAGCTCATTGGTAGAGCTCTTGCCTAGCATGTGAGGCTCTGGGTTCCATCCCCAGCACCTCAAAAGAAAGAGCAGCATTTTAAATCTTTTTTTTTCTATCATAAAATGTAAATTATTCCATTCCACAAAGGGGTAAGAGACATAGGGTTCTAGATACTCTCTTCTTATTTTTAACTGAGGTTCTTTGTGAATGGATTAGAACTGATTTTGGTCATGAAAATGTTCTGAAGTGGGAAAAAGAAAAGTCAAAATTGTAATCTGGTTAGGGCTTTGGGTTATTTGGATTATTTTGAGGTACTGTGTGGCCAAAGCTGTGGAGTAGTGGTCTCAGGCCATTACTTGTATATATTTACTTCTCCTTTCTCCCCTTTCTCTCTCTTTCATGCACACACAAAAATCTGTATACAGACATATACTTTTAGTATTAGGATTATTGAGAAAGGTGTCAGTTTTTCCCATGTACTGTCAGAAATTGTTAAAGTGTAAATCACTGCATCAAACAACATATCAAAAAGTGTCTAATGGTGACTCCAAATGTATCAGGGGTCTGGGATCAGAGTTACTATGCTCCCTGAGCCTAGTTTATATTATAGCTGGTAGATACTAGTAGCTAGGTGGGCCTCCTTTATTTTTTTCTTGGGATACTTGGGTATTGAACCCAAGGCCTTGTGCATGCTAGGCTACAAAAAGTTTTTTAAGTGATCAGTATTACATTTTTTTAAGTGATTAGGTTGTTACACAATTAAAATAAAAATATTTTGTTTTCATTAGGTGTATTTATTAAAAATGAATTTTATATTTTATTACTGTAGGAATTAGAATCCTTTTGTTATTGGTAAGGCTTAGTATTGATGGTAACCTTGCTTGGGAATATGTGTCATCCTTATCAAAATAGAGGTGTTTTTGAAGGGAAAACAGTTTGGGTTCTAATGCAAAGCTGAAATCTATAGAAGACTTTCGAAGTTTAGATAACCTAGAGAAAAGTATTTCATTGGTTTTCTGATAGTTTTCTTGCCTTTGGGAAGTTGTTATAAGAATGGAAGGATGTTGATATTGGCCAAATTATGTTGTTATATTGTGTGCCATGTACAAATGTGTAACAACAAATCCTATCATTATGTACAACTGTAATGTATCAATAAAAAAATGTGTGTGTGTGTGTGTGTGTGTTGGGGGTAAATGGAAGGATGGATGGTTTATGTAGCATTCCCTCCACTGCTTGTAACAGGAAATGTGAATATCTGTGTGTGCTCTGTCTTTTAAACCTGTTTTTTTTAGAACATTTAGATCAAAGGTATGCAGTCGCATTTTTAGGGGCTCATCTACATTGTCTGTTAGAAGTACAAGGGTACTTACTTGAAGGGCTTAGGAACTGGAGACTGAAGAGATGTCTTCTTCCTCCATTTGTTAAAACATTTCTTTTTAGATTCCAAGTACAAACTTTTTCCCTAGTGTTTCAACTCAGTTCATTTGCTTTGGTTGAGAAAGAAGAGTCCCTTTGGGTTCTTAGAATATTGATGGCAGAGATGTCTTTGAAGCAAGTTGTCTCTTTCCTTGAAAAAGGGCTGTATGGCCAGAATGCCTTTTTGGAATGACCAATAATCCTTGTTTGAGGGGTGCTTTGAGTTTCTTGGGGGACATGTGTGTGGTTGTCTCAGCCAGCACTGATGAGTCTGACTAGCCCACAAAGTCTGTGCTAACCTAGTTTATAACCTGCTTTGCTGATAGTTTTCTTCTGTGTCCCTTTGGGCAAGAATTACCTTGTGGCCCACATGGGTCAAGCCTCTGCGTTTGTCCTAATGACCTCATGCCTTTTTTTTTTTTTTAAACCAGGAAGAGGAAGAACAGGAGGAAGAGGATGATGATGAAGATGATGATGACACTGATGATTTAGATGAACTTGACACTGACCAGTTGCTGGAGGCGGAACTGGAGGAGGATGACAACAATGAGAATGCAGGAGAGGATGGGGACAATGACTTCTCTCCCTCTGATGAGGAGCTAGCAAATCTTTTAGAGGAAGGAGAAGACGGGGAGGATGAAGACTCTGATGCAGATGAGGAAGTGGAACTGATCCTGGGTGATAGTAAGTATAGGGCAGAGTTTGGGCTGAGCCTTGGCACCCTCGCCAAGGTCCCTTCTCTTGAGCCATCCCAACCCAGAGGGTAGCTGTACCCAAGTTCTTTGCCCCATAACTGCTGATTCACTACTGTGATCTCTTAAAGAAAAGCACTCTGACATCACTCATTCTCTGTTCTCCAATCAGACTGTACTCACACCAAATGTCTGTGAACTCTTACCTTTTAAGCAGAGGTCAGCAAACTTTTTTTGTAAAGATGCAGTAAATATTTTCTGCTCTGTGGGCCATATGGTTTCTGCTGTAGTTACTCAGCTGTGCTGTTGTAGTGAGAATGCTGTCACAGATAAGAGTAAATAGATGATTGTAGCTGTGTTCTAACCAATTTTTTTCTTTCTTTCTTTTTTTTAAGAGAGAGTGAGAGAGGAGAGAGAGAGAGAGAGAATTTTTAATATTTATTTTTTAGTTCTCGGCGGACACAACATCTTTGTTGGTATGTGGTGCTGAGGATTGAACCCGGGCCGCACGCATGCCAGGCGAGCGCGCTACCGCTTGAGCCACATCCCCAGCCCCTCTTTCTTTCTTTTTTAAACAAAAATAGGTGGTGGACTTACAGTTGTCAGTTCCTTTAACTTTAGAATGAAAGGTCAAAGTGTAGCTGTCTTAAGAGGACCAGAGCTGGAGTTAGCTGCAGCTCTTCATGACTGTTGTTCCTTTCTGAAGTTATAAAGAAATTAAGGCTTCTTGTGGAGGAGCTTTCCTGTCTTCTTTGGTTAATACCTCCTGAAGGCCAGTGGACAATGTTTCTCTTTGGCATCTGTTTTGTTCATTTCCTTTCTGCACTCTTATTCTAAATATTGAAGAATAAGCTCCAGTTTTTCTAGTAACCTTCCATTAGGACAGGTGTCTGAAGTCAAATTTCCTGCCTTTGCTAATGAATTTTGAATAAGACAACTAATAGTTTTAAGGTTCATATGCTTTGCTGTGTTCTTGCATGTCTCAGGGTAATATTTTCCTCATTGCAAGAATGTGTCACTGTTGAAGACCTGTGCTAGCTATGGTCCTGGTTATTTGTAGTGATACCCCACCTGACTGGGGAGTAATCCCTGGAAATCCAGCTATTTTTCATGTAACAGACCTAACCAGCATTCTAGCAGTCATAGTAGATATTTATCTTCTAATGATAGCCACTAATAAAATTTCTCAAGTTAAAAATACAGTTATATTCAAATCTGCATTTCAAATGCTTAGTAGCCACATGTAGCTACTATGTTGAACAGCACATATGTGGAACATTTACACTGTTACAGAAATTAACAAATGCCAACCTTCTGTGTTAAAGATGACTAGTATTTATTAGCTTCCATTTTTGATTCTTAAAGGGACACAGGGAAGTTTGTTTTTTTTTCTTTTTTTGGTACCTGGGGATTGAACTCAGGGGCACTTGACCACTGAGCAACATCCCCAGCCCTATTTTGTATTTTATTTAGAGACGGGGTCTCACTGATTGCTTAGTACCTTGCTTTTGCTGACTCTGGCTTTGAACTTGTGATCCTCCTGCCTCAGCCTCTGGAGATGCTGGGATTACAGCATAGGGCAGTTTTTACCAAACTTTTTTTGTCATATGTGAGTAGTGAGTTATGGAGGATAAGGTATAACTTCCTTCAATTATAAGGTAGGTTGGGGGGACCAGCCAACAGTATTGCTAATGGTGGTGCCCCCAACATAAGTTTGTTTTCTGTACTTTTTTGAAAAAGAATAACAAAAATACCCAAACTTAAGGTTTATACAAGTTTCCAAATAAGCCATACAGAAGGGTCACAAGCTAATTTTGAAGGAGGGAATCTGTACTTGACAGTGAAGTCACAATGTTGTTAGGACTGTGATGGATCTTCCCAGTGGTTGGGGTTGAACCCAAGGCCTTGAGAATGCAGGCAAGTGCTTTACCACTGAGCTAAACCTCTAGCCTTGTGATGTTTGTTTAATGTTTCCATTTGGTTCAGTCAAGTTTGTTCATCCATAGTGTCCAAATAAAGTTAGACTTTAGCTGGGTGTCATGGCACTCAGTGGTAGAATGCCCCTGGATTCAACCCCCAATATTGGAAACAGCAACAGCAACAGCAACAACAACAACAACAAAAAACCAAAAACCAAAACCAAAAAAACTTAAAAGTTAGACTTGGCTAGAGTGTATAATCTGAAGAACTGGTTATCTGCATTTAACTAATACATTTAGATCACCAGAAAAAGCAGGGGAAGAGCTCATAAAATTAGAACTACCCAGCAAAAATAAAAAGCCAGGGGGCTGGGGATGTGGCTCAAGCGGTAGCGCGCTCGCCTTGCATGCGTGCGGCCCGGGTTTGATCCTCAGCACCACATACCAACAAAGATGTTGTGTCCGCCGAGAACTAAAAAATAAATATTAAAGATTCTCTCTCTCTCTCTCTCTCTCTCTCTCTCTCTCTCACTCTCTCACTCTCTCTTAAAAAAAAATAAAAAAAAAATAAAAATGGTAAAGATGACTTAATTCCTTAAAAAAAAAAAAAAAAAAAAAAGCCAGGCACAGTGGTGAACACCTGTAGTTCCAGTTACTTGGGAGGCTAAGGCAGGAGGATTGCAAGTTTGAGGCCAGTTTGGGCAACTTAGTGTCACAATATAAAAAATAAAGGGATGGGAATATAGCTCAGTGTTAGAGTGCTTGCCTAGTATGCATGAGACCCCAGTTTCAATCTCTAGTACTGCAAATAAATAAATAAAATAAAGAAAAACACCCACACATCCACCCTAACCTGGACAGCTGCCCTCATTCACAGTGCTGTATCCTTAAACCATGATGGGGAAAATGAATGAAAGCAGAGAGCCTCTGCTGTTAAACGTTTTCAACAATCCAGATGATACTTCAGTTTCTGCTCATGCTTTAGGACAGTGAATCAGGACAGGTCAGATTTACTTCATTTAAGGACTGAAGATGTCTGGGCTATTTTTCTGTAAGTTTCTAAGACTGTGTTCGTTAAATGCAAAGGAAAAAAAAAGGAAGTCTTGGCGGAACAGGAGAAGTGATGTGCACTTGATGATGAGATTGATTTAAAATACTACTCATGGCATGTAGCCTAGTCCATGCTTTAGCTATTTCTAGAGGTTGGTCTTTGTTGCTCTTCTGCTGCTCCACTACATCATTTACTAATGGATCATCTGGTTAGGGGTACTTAACAAAGCCTGGAACAGTAGTAGAACTGGGCAGGTCCTCAGACTGGAAACAGCTTTTGCTTTTAAAATATATAAACATATTCTTCCTCACTTGACTGCATTAGGGTGATAAATTTTGGGCATGATATAATTTTGTTAACCATCTGGTATGGAAGGAATAGTTCAGTTTAAAAGCCCCTCCCTGAAAGGGGGAATTCTGTGGGCCAGCAATGACCACATGAAGTTAATATATGTTGCTTTTTCCCTGGTTTTGCTGATCCTTGAGCAAGCCCAGTCATCAGATTCTGAATTTGCCTGGTCTTATCTCCCTTATCATTCTTCATTTGAATTAAAAGCCTCTCAATTTGCATTTGGTAAAATTACTTTCTCCTTTAGACAGTTCCTCCTCTCCAGTCAAAGTTAATCTGGAAAACTCTTAATTCTAATTAGTTATGAGAATATTGTTAATTTAACTCAGGTGTGAATATTTTTGATAAAATAGATGACATCTTGATATTTTAGTTCAACCTCTAGAATTGAGATGGAGATACAGATAGTATCTGTAGGCTGCACTCCATTGCTCTTTCTCTGTTATGTAGCAAATCCATAATAGCTGTAAATAGCAGAGCACGTCGATGCCCTTGGTTTGTTAGTATTTTACTTCATACTAATTTTCTAGAGCAGGGTAGCTGTTGACATTTTGGAGTTTTTGGAACCCTTTTAGGATATGATGAAAGCCATAGAAATAGAAAACACATAATGGATTCCCTGGTAACCTTGCCTAGGTCCTGGATTCTGCAGGAATCCAATGATTCCAGATACACAACCATAACCTAGGAACCAGAAGCATCTTGACTTAAAGGGTCTTTGTGTCTCGACTTGTTAATACCCGCTACTCCCATTCCCCCAGGTGCCTGTATCAGTGGCTTAAACACTGCAGGAATTGATAATAATTAGACTGCCTTTGTCTTCAAGGACTTTCAGAATGGCAGGTTCCATCCAGGGTCTGGGATTGGGTCACTTCAACACTTGGAGGATGAGGAAAGGATTGGAAGGAGGATGAGGAAAAATTGGAAGGTAGAGAAAGGAGTCCAACCACCTGGCCACCAGGTGGGGAGTCCATTTTCAAGCACAAAAGGCTCTCAGATGCTGAGCCATTTCCTTAAAGAGGCTTGTGTTGTGATCTTCATGAAGCTGCATGTAGCATTTCTTATCGGTGATAGGGAATAGTGAAGGGTCTTATCTGTTCTTAGCTGTGCTAGGAATGAGGCCCTTGGCCTCCTGTGTTGTAGGCAAGTGCACTACCATTGAGCCACATTTGTGGCCTCTGAGACCTTTTTTTTTTTAAATAATTTTTTTTTTTAAGTTTTAGATGGACACAGTGTCTTTATTGTATTTATTTATTTTTATGTGGTGCTGAGGATCAAACCCAGTGCCTCACATGTGCTAGGCTAGCACTCTACCACTGAGCCACCACCTCAGCCTACCCCCACTTTTTGAGTGGAGTAGGATTTATTCACGTAAGAAGAAAAGAAAGAAAACATCCACAGGGTGACAGGGGACCCAGTAGCAGGTTGTCACTTAAATGTATTAGTCTAGGGGCTTATGTAGCTACTGGGTGGGCGCATTGATCAATATCTGTGCTAATCAGAGACCCTTATTAACTCTATTTCTTCTTAAAAAAATTTTTTTAGGTGTTAATGGCCCTTTAGTTTATTCATTCATTTATATGTGGTGCTTAGAATTGAACCCAGTGCCTCACACATGCTAGGCAAGCCTTCTACCACTAAGTAACAACCCCAGCCCCTTAAATCTTAATAGTAATAGCAACACAGCTGATGATCAGGAGGTCTCAGGTGGGTGAGTCTGGCATAGTTGGCTCATGGAGTGAACCAACATGAGGATTCTTCAGAGATCTTCCATAGGCACCTGGCAAGTCTGAGGGGGGGCCAGGACACAGTGTGTGCTTGGCTTTGTGCGGGGAACCCCTGCCCTTCCTTATGGAGCTTCTGCAACCAAGAAGCTGCTCAGGTGTGGTTTGATCAGGTGTGTCTGGTATCCTTTAACTTCATTGTGTTTTCCTACTCCTCACCAGTCAGGCCACATTTGTGTCCAGTTGGATCACAAACACTGTTTTTTCTAGCCATCCTTATTTTCAGGACTTTGCCCACTTCGAGGTTCCCCCCCCCCCCCCCCCGCCAAAGGAGCTTGTAGAGGGTGGGATTGTGACTCAGCGGTAGAGCACTCACCTATCACGTGCGAGGCTCTGGATTCAATCCTCAGCAACACATTAAAATAAATTAAAAAAAAATAAAGGTATTGTGCCCAACTACATCTAAAAAAAATATATATATATATATATATATTTTTTTTTAAAGGAGCTTGTAGAGAATGAAGGAAGATTTGAGAACATGCACTTTTTTTCCCCCTCATCTTGCCCAAGAGTTGATTCAGGCACCTGGGAAAAGTTGATAAGAAATTCTTTGCAACTTGCCAAAGTCCTTCTCCACATGCAACATCCAGCATAGGTGGATGGGACATGTGCAGCCCTCAGGCTCAGACTTGGTCTGTCCACTTTCCTGGGAATGTTAAAATTGTTTTATAGCTTCTTGTATTGAATAATCAAAGTGTGCATTGAGGCCTTTACTTTTCCTTCACTTAGCCACATTGGAATCCTTATCCACATTTCTCTAATTTTATCTGATAGACATGGTGTAACTAATGATCTTGCTTTGTGGATCCTTTTTGAGACCACCTAGTTTCATTCCTAGGTGGATCCTTCTGGAAGTATTAACGTGTTGTTTCCTGCCTGAGAAGGCAGAAGGTCGAGCAGGGGCTTCTTATCAGAGATAGTACCAACTTTCAGGGCTTAAGAGCTGCTCCCTGTTTGCCTCCTGCCTCGTTTCTGGGTAGTTTGTTCCTTCTCTGGTATGACTAATCTGTACCTTTCTGGAATTTGTTCCCTTTAGATTATATTCAGAAATGGCAGAGGACTGAATCCTAGGACCATTCCCTCTGCCTTTGTGTGGCCTTCTGAGGACTAGAGAAGGGAGTGACTAAGGAGGTTAAGAAAAATCTCTTGCTTGGACTCAGCTTGCCTTTTTAGTGGTCAGGAAGGCCAGTGCCCATCCCTCTAAGGATACCAGAAGGGCCTTTAGCTCTCCTCATCCTTGCCCTTTGTAGTCCAAGTGCCATGGAGGAGGCTTCATGGGGCACTTGTCCTGTCCCTCTGGGGCTTCACAGGCAGAAAGCAGAGCCTTCAAGAAGTTCAGGCCCTTTGAAAGCCAAGAGAGCAAAAAGGTCCCAGGGCTGATCATTGTTGCCAGCAACAGGTGTGTTCTCCAGAGCCAGCTCCAAGGAGTTAATTGATGTGTTTTCTTCTTTCTGGAAACTGGTAATTAACACTGCTCAGGCATAAATGTATGTGGCTGCAGGTTCTTCCTATAATCCTAATGCATAATCTAGTCTCCCTTTTCTTACTTTTTAGCTGACAGCTCTGACAACTCTGATTTAGAAGATGACATCATCTTATCTTTGAATGAATGAGGAGCCATCACCACTTGGAAGGAAGAGATGATTGGCAGGCGAGAAACTGAGTCAGATGAATTCAGAATACCTTCCCTTCCCTTTCTCACCAGGGCTGTCTGTCAAGGACCTTCGTGCCCTGCATTCAGAAGATTATGGTTTAGAGTCTCACTGGAATCTGAAGGTCATTCTAAAATACCAACCACAAAAAAGGCAACAGGGATTAGGCCCTATTCTGCTTCCCCCACTTCTCCTAAGATGGACATATCTTTCCTCAAGGGAAAAAAAACAAAAACAAAAACATGTCTCTGGGGTTATTTCACAATATATTTTCTTTGTATAACGTTCTTTAAAGAACAAGAAATAGTTTTTTATAAAACTTAAAAAACAAAAAAAAAAAAAACCACAAAAAACAGGCATTTATAACTGAGGGTATGAACTTATATCCACCAGGTCTCTTGTCCCTGCACTTCATTTTCTTTGGAAGAAAATGATGTTTAAAGAACAATACAGAGGCATTTTTACATACGTATTTAAATGAAAAGGAAAATCGTGGTTTCTTAAATTGATAAGGATTAAGAATATTTTATTATAAATATAATATATGATTTTTTAACCTGTTTTGTTGCCTCATATTGCTGTCAGGTTAATTTGTTTTTTCCTTCATGCCAGAGGTGGGAAGGAAGGCGCTGCTTATTTGCTGAGTAAATGCCTAAATTTACCCACCTTCATGGTTTGGGGGCAGCATGGTCATTGTGGATATTGGTTTTGTGGAGTCGAGGGAACTTAGGATGTAAGTTCACTCCCTCTATTTTTCTTTGTGATTCAGTTTTTCAAAAAAATTTTTTTCTTCCCTTTCTCCCCAATGTGGAAATTACAAATCAAAGGCCTTTTTCTTTAATGTAAAGTGTATTTATTTAAAAAAATACAAAATAAACTACAAGTCTGTCTTTGTTTATGTCCTTTCCCTGTTCTCTTTTACCTAAGTGAGGTGTTCCTTTACTTGCAACTCTTGCCAGGTCATATGGAAGATGCCTTCTAAGTCAGAACAGGGTGCTGGGAACATGTTCTCCCCTGGAGAACAGTAGCTCGGGCAGTGTCTGGCCCTGGCCTGCAGCTCTTGGGAGGATCTTTTTCTGCAGAGTGATATACAGGGGCAGAGGGAGGAGCTCAGCATCGTCCACTCTGGACACATCTGTTTATCCCCATGTTCTAGATCAAGAAGGCAGCTCCTGAGAAGGGATTTAGTGGGATTGGAAAGGCAGGGTTCCTGGCAAGCTTTGGAGGAGTGAGCAGACAAAGCTAAGGAGAGCATTTTGACTATCATCATTATTTCATGACTGTCATCACTTTCCTGAAAGGGACTGTCACAGGGGGCTTGAGCAGTTAGCTATGCAGTCCTGGTGGTTGAGGAGCAGTTAGGCTGTTTGTAGATACTTGAGGGGTGTCTACAGTTGGCCTATGTATAAACAGTAATCACTGAAGAAAGCACCAGTGGTTCCTCCTACCTTTTTGCTCACCCCTCTCTGCTTTCCTTCCCACAATAAATAGAAGACTAGTCTCTCTCTTTAATTTTGCCCAAATAACAGCTTCTTGTTTTTTTTTTTTTTAATTTAGATATCAAATAGCTAAAAAGAGAAGAGAGACATTTGGTTGTGAAGAATTAAACAAGCAACACAAGAAGGCTAAAACTCTCTAGGGACAGGTGCAACAGCCGGGCTCAGAAGCAATGTACAATTTGTCATACATTCTGAGGTGGGCCTGCACTGTTGCGGGTATCTCTTGGTCCTCCTAAGAGCAGAGCTTTCACGTCTTTATTTGCTTCCTACCTCAGCTTTAAATGGAGAGTTAACACTAAGCAGTAGGGTAGTTTTACTGCTGGTACTGAACATACCAGAAGAGAGAACAAGTTACCAGTCAAGATCCAGTAAAAGCACGTCATTCTATTCACTAATGCAGCTAAGCAGTCTCCCTGAACCCTGCCAGGAACTCATGGGAACACTCACAGGTCTCAGAGGTGGAGACGGGCAGTCTACTAGGAAGCACAGTTCTGGTTGACTTGACAACACACCCTTAGGAAAGTGCCCTAAGAGGCTAAGAAAATGATGATTTGCCAGGAAAAAACATGTAGAAGAGTTGCACACCACCAGTGATGTCAGTTTGCCTTCAAGCAGTATCTCAGAACTTGACCCCAGTTAGAGGCACTGGACACCTGCAGTTGGTTTTCTTACTGGGGCATTGTCACGAAACAGCCATGGTAAAGAGGTCACAGAACCTGCTATGTCTTTTTTTTTTTTTTTTAATATTTTTTAGATGTATAAACCTTTATTTTATTCATTTAGTTATATGTGGTGCTGAGAATCAAACCTAGTGCCTCACACATGCTAGGCAAGCACTCTACCACTGAGCCACAGCCTCAGCCCAGAACCTGCTGTGTCTTAAGAGCTAAAAGAAGGAAGTGGTTGAGGTCCAGGGAAGAGGAGGTCTGTCGCAGTGGGGTGTGGCCCTTCACCAAAACTCAGTGGTTGTTTTTGAGTAGAGGGAACCCCCACCCCTGGGGGGATAGATAAAAGGGTAAAGGCTGAGGTGTCTTCACTCAGGTTTCCTAACATGTCTCTTTGCTGCCTGGGAAAGCTGGTGGTGTATTTTAGGTCCTCAGCACTTGACGGGTAGCCTAGATGTACCAGGGCAGCTGAGTCATGTTACATAGGCATGTCAAAAGATATGCAGGAAAAACTCTACAATGTACCTTTAACAAGACAAGGCCTACTCCTATTTCTAGGGATTCCAAGTACTCTGGAATGTTACAGGTGTGTCCTGTTGTGCCTGACCAACTTGCTTAAATACCCACAGCTCAAGTAGAAACAGGCAAATAAAAATAGATCTAACACTTTCTGGTGTTAATGTTTTTGTTGTGAACATGCTTTTTCTCTTGTACTAGCAAAGCCCAGCAAGTGAGTACTTCCTTAAGCACTTCCCTTAAGGAAATTTCCAGTGTCTCTGAAATAGCTCTGTCCTTGTGGACAGGCACTCCATGTAGCCTGCAGGGAGCCTCGGCCTGCAGAGCACCTCTCAGATCCCATCACCTGCTGGCTGGGGTAGTGGGCTGCACCTGGAGGACTGGCATGGCTAGGAGAAAGAACCACTTTAAGGGTCATCTTTCACCAGAGTGCCCACTCCTCATCCATGATCATGATCCTTTGGAATATACAGGTTCCCATACATTCTGGAGAGTGGCATTTGGGCTGTGTTCTATGGTGACAACTGCTGTGGGTTCTAAGTTTTCCTCTCTGGTCCTGACACTGCTGAACTCAAG
Organism: Spermophilus citellus; assembly: GCF_964194105.1. NCBI lineage: Eukaryota > Metazoa > Chordata > Mammalia > Rodentia > Sciuridae > Spermophilus > Spermophilus citellus. Next base: position 27,300,455 of record NC_138188.1, on the reverse strand, counting down.
TTTGCCAGCCCTGGTCTTACTACCTAATAAGACAAGCAAAGGCAGAATTCTAAAACTCCTTCAGGCTGTCTTCCCCTCCAAGGTAGAGAGTGCCTCCCCATCCTTTTCCTCTCCAGCTGGGCTTGTGTGGCTTTGACACTGCCCAGCACCTCAGCCACTGTGGCCTCATTTTCTCCAAGAGAAATACCCATTTCTGTGTTCTCCAATTGTATAAGAGCAAGAAACCATTATGTCACTTATAACAGGCATCTTTCTAACCTACTACACTCCCCTGTATAAATGAAAAGTACTCCCATCCAGGGATTAGTTGTACTACACAAAGCTCTAGGCATGACTGGGCATAGTCCCATTCTATGGACACCAGCCCTGAAGGACCAAACACCCCCAAATCATAAATACCTGGGTAGAGTTAACCATGGCAGGGCTGGGGAAATAGTTGGTAGAGTGCTTGCTCTGCATGCACAAAGCCCTAGGTTCAATCCCCAGCATCACATACCAAAAAAAAACAAAACAAAAAACCCAAAACCAAGGCAGCTTGCTTCCAATTCCCCATTCCAGCATAAGGCCTACAGGGGCCCTGGGAGTTGGAGGCAGCTGATTCCCACACTGGAGACCCCTGGGCTAAATTAGAAGGGAGGCTGCAATTACTGAGACTCCTTGGCGTCAATATTGCACTGTTCTTCCCTCACGTACAAGATCATGCAACTGCTGAAAACTACCGACTGTTGAATAGGCTTACAGTTGGGGGCTTTGTCTGATAGCCACAGCTCAAAACTGATGGACACACACTTGTGCAGGGAAAATGAAATCCAACAACCAGTAGCTATTGGCCCAGACCCCTCAGGCTCACCCCCTCTGCACTGGCTTTTACTCAGGCTAGTGCAGTACGGGGCTCAGGACCCACACTGAAGCCTGTCAGCCCTCAGTTAAGATCAAAACTGAGTGTGAGAACAGTCAACTCAGCATGAAGAGCTGGGAGTCACTGATGCAGCAGGACTTTTGGATCAGTGCTGTTGCAAACATGACATAGGGCATACACTGGGTAAACTGTCCATTCTTTTAAGAAAAAACTTGATTAAACAGGACTCTGAACGGATTAGAAATCCATCCTCTGACAAAGGCTTTACTGACAACTTTCCATACAGTTAGTCAAAAAATAAAAAAATACAGAATACAGCAGACAGTATCTTGTACACTAGAAGTCAATGTAACAGAGTCCCTTCTCATAGTTGTTTAAAAAAAAAAATCCCCCCCCCCAAATCTAAGAACTTAGTTTTAGTGGTGGACAGAACTTTGTTCCCCTTCAAATAAACCAAAATAACCCAGCAGAGAATTCAAACCAAGGGAGTAGGGTTGAGAAGGGATCAGATTTTAAAATAACTGCTTTTGTGACACAAACATGGAGCTGGGAAAGACAGGTTTGGGCTAGGCAGAGTCTCTCACTATAACTATCACCATGTGCTCTTCTTCTAGCTTGCCCAATGTCCTCAGTGCTGACTGGAGGTACTGCTGTGAAAAGTCGCAGGGAGGGAAGGCATAGAGCATGCCTGTGCTGTCTCTGCCCTTGGATCCACCCACTGGCAGGCTGATCACCCCTGCAGCCTGCTTCTGTTTCAAGTAGGAGACCAGGTTCCTGAGAAGCCGCCTCTGTAGGCCTGGCTCCACCGTGGGCATCCCCTCAGTGCCAGGCCCACTAAGGGTTGCCTGGGTGGCTAGGAGTACTGCATAGCCATTGGGGCTCCCCTGTTTGATGCGACGCGTGACCTCGTCCAACTTAGGCTGGTCCAGTCGAAGGCGCTGGGCAATCTTCAGTTGAGTCAGCTTGCTCCCGGAAGAGTGGTCTTTGAGGAGACCACTGATAACTCCCTGGTCCCCCTCTAGGATGTGCATAGATGTTGGAAAGCAGCTGTTTTTCAACACTAGAAGCCCATTCCAACCTAGCTGCAGTGTCTGAGCATACTCTGAAAGAGTCTTTAGTTTTTTGGTCTCATGTTTTGGCTCTTCAAGAGGCTTGGTCTCCGCCTCAGTGGTCCGATGATTGCGGTCGCTCTCTCTTGTCTTCTTCCCGTGAGAAGAGTCTGGGGCTTCATGGTGGTGGTGGTGATGGCCCCGCTCTTCAGCTCCGTGTCTGCTGTTGCTAAGGGAGTTGCTGCCGGATTCCTTGGTCCCTTCACTGGAGTGGTTCTCCTTGCGGCTGCGCTCAGGGGTGCGGTCTGAGCCACGTTCAGACTGCTGCCCACCACCCTTGGTCCTGCTCCGTTCCTCATAAGGAGAGTGGGTTGTCCTTCCACGGTCACTGGAAAGGCTCCTCCGCTTGCGCCTCTCTTCCCAGGGCTTGGGCATGCCCCGGTCACCATCTCCCCCCCAGCGTTCACCACTACGGCTGCGCACAGAGCGGCTATAACCTTCCAGGCTGTTTCTGCGATCAGAACTTTTACTGGGACTGGTCCAGTCCCCTTCCAAAAAGGTCCGGTCTCGGTCTGAGTATAGAAGGTGTGGGGGGGTCCTGTCCCGCACCCTCAGGTCCGCATCCAGGTTGCGGTGCCTGGTATATCCATCAGTGAGAAGCTCATAATGCACAGGGAGGGGTGAGGGCTGGTACTGCTGGGGATAACGAGTTTCCTCTGCTTTGGCAAAATCCACCCGCAGCCTACGGTCTGGACCACCCAATGGAAAGCCCCTCATTTTAGCACAGGCGGCCTGGGCTGCGTCCAGACTCTCATACTGGATGTAGGCAAAGCTGTCTCCTTTGACATGATCAATGGTCCGAATGCTTCCAAAGCGATCAAACTCCCGGGCCAAAGCTGCCAGCGAGGTGTTAGGTCCCAGGCCACCCACCCACAGGCGAGTAGTGGGGTTGGCCTTGCCATAGCCTATCTTTATGGGGTTTCTGCCAATCACCCGGCCCGACATGGCCACCTTAGCCCTGTGGGCCATGTCCAGGTTCTGGAACTTGAGAAAGGCGTAAGCACCACCCTGACCACGGGCAGGCCTTTTGATGACCACCTCCTCAATAATGCCATACTTCTCAAAGGCCCGTCGCAGCTCCACCTCAGACACGCTGTGGTCCAGGTTCCCGATAAAGAGATTTCTAGTGGCCCGCTGGTCGTCCTCGGGCATCAGGTCCTCCTCACACACTGCTGGGTAGCCGTAGGGGCGCCCGCGGTCATCATACAGTCCGTAGTAGTCCAAGGCCCGCTCCCGGGATAGACCCACAGCAGCGGCGGCGGCAGCATCCAGGGCGAAGGCTGCAGCAGCGTGGCGGGCACGGGGTTCCCGCAGGGGCGGGGCGGCTACCGGGGACAGTGAGCGCTGTTTGTATTGATAGCCTCCATGGAGCGGCAAGTAGCCGAGCGGGTCGGCGGGCGCTGGCGGCCCAGGGGGTGGCGTGGAGGCAGCGGCGCTGCTGCTGCTGCTTCGCCGGCTGCTCCCGCCACCGCCGCCGCCCCCACCCCCGCGCAGGTACACCGGCTCTACCTTGAGCGGGCGGTCGTACAGCAGCAGCTGGCGGGCCAGGGCGTGCTGGCGGGCCTCGCGCGCGTCCTGCGGGTGCCGGAAGTTCACGTAGGCCACGCGGCCCAGCTCTGGAGTGTGCGACAGGCGTAGGCTGATCTCGCCAAAGCGCTTGAACTGGTGGAAGAGCCGGTCCTCCAGGTGCTCGGCAGGCAGCGCGGGACTCAGGCTGCTGATGAGCAGCGTCTTGTATTCCGGTGCGGCCGTAGAGCCGGGACCCGCAGGTTCAGCCCCGGGAGGTGGTGGGGGCGGCGGCAGTGGAGACGCGCGGGGCGACGCGCCCGAGGCGCCCGGGTCCCCCGAGGCCTTGCCGCCGCGTCCCCCACCGCCGGCGCCAGAGCTTGAGGAGCGCCCGCTGCTCGCACGGTGATTAGCGTCGCCGGCGCCCCGGCCGTCGCGATGCCCTCCTCCTCCTCCTCCGCCGCCGCTACCGCGGGGTTTGTCGCGGGCTCGCACTGGAACAGGGTGCTTGGTGCCGCCGCCGGAGGCCTTGTGCGCCGCTCGCCGCCCGCCCGCCTCCGCCTCCCGTTCGCGCTCCCGCGGCCGCTTTGCCGACGATGACGAGCCACGCCCGCTCGGGCTCGAGTCTCGCTCGCTCTGCCGCTTCATGGCGCCGGCGCGGCGGGCGGGCGGCCCGTAAGCCTTTCACAGTGGCGGCGGCAGCCGCGGCCCAGGAGGCAGCGCCCCCGGCGCCGCCATCTTGGACAAAAGGACTCGGCGCGGCTGTGGCGGCGGGGCGGGGCGGGAGCGGCGCCGAGGGGCTGGGCGTTGCGTAGTCAGGCTGCGCCGGACTTACCACGTGACTTCTGTGGGCGGGGAGAGGGCTACTCTGGGCGTACGTCATCGGGTTGCGCCGCCTTGTGCCACGTGATCTCGTTGCGAGGAAAGGAGTGGGTCGGACAGCGCGCCTTGGCGCCACCGCGCGGCCCCAGTGGACTGGGCCTCGCGCTTTCAGTCTAAGTTTAGGTGCTCCGAGTCTGGCTAACTTCTTCTACGGGTGCTGGAACCAGTGCTGATTGTCCATGGGTGTCAAAATCCGGGATCTTGACCCAGCGGGTTTTTTATGTATATTTTTTCTATCCCCTGCCATGTTGTCTTCTGACTGGGGCCCAGAGTTGACATCCCTGATCCCTGTCCAAAACCCACATCTCCAGCGTTCTCTGCATTCAGGTAGTAGTCCTGGAAAGGCCTTGAGAATCGTGGCTATGAACGCAGTGAGACCTGGCTGGGCCTGGTTCAGGCAGAGATAAGGCACCTGCAGTTTAGTCAGAATAGGCTCCTTTGTGCCACTAGGTCCAACCTTCTGCTGTGGGCATCCAAGTTGGAAAGGCAGGGCTGTGGCGCCAGGGGTAAAGGAAGCCAGAAGTTGATGATGCCAGTAGTTAACCATTGCTTGCCATGCTGATCTCAGTGGCCAGAACTTTGTTCACCCCCAGGAGGGGAGGGGTGGGGTGGGCCAGGGTGCTCCAAGGATAGTTGGTGGAACCATTGCAGACCTGTAGGATGAGGAAGAGCACACCCAGCTCTTTCCTCCTATAGTCAGAAAACATTTCAGCAGATACAATAGGAAAGGTCTTGGAAGAGACAGCAGTGAACTCCATGGGCAAGCTGTTAAGAAGGCCCTTTAGCAACAGAAAACTTAGCAAAGGTCTTTTCAGGTGGTTTCTGTGGGTGGGAAGAGCAAGTGTCTCAACTGAGCCACAATTCTTGTTGATAACCAGAGAGCAGCTAGACACCAGAATTCCATAAGCCCCATAAGCCCTAAGGACCTCCACTGTTATCTAGGGTACACAAAGGAAAAATGCAGCTCTTTCATGGCTTATTTGTATAAACCAGTGCAGCAAAACTCCAAGTAGGTGTCAGAGGGTAGTACTAACATTAGACCTAGATCACAAATCTTGATGAGCAAATAAGAGGTCAAAGAGCTGAAGTTTTAGAAATGCCAATACTGAATACATGGGTATCACTGTGGAAAACCACACTCCATGCACCCTATTCTGCTTGTACGGAGTCCTCCCAAGTACTTTAGACTCAACTTCTGTACTTAGGAACTGTGCAGCTTCTAGCCTCTCCTAGTGACAGGAGTTGGGGGTGTCAAATCGCCAACATCAGGCTAAGGTGCCTGATAACCCTCCAGTCCTCCAAAACCCACTCACATCAGCTGGTTTCAGCCCGTGTGACCTGCCCTGGTATTTTCAGCACTGGTGGGCTGAGGGACAGAATGGGATATACCCCAAGACTCTTTGCAAACTGGAAAGCATCATCTGGTAGGATCCTCATTTTGGGGCGAAATCTTATTTCAGCAGTCACTTTATCGCTCCAAAGACAGCTAAAAAAGTTTTTTTTTTTCCTTTAATAAAAAAATCCCAGACACACTTTGAAGTCCTAGAGTAAACCATCAATAGAAGGAAGTGAATCCCCCCACGGGGGCACTGTAGAGCCAGCATCATCAGGAAAGCTCCAAGCTTCAATCTGATATCGTCAGGAGCCCACTTAAAAAATAAATTACAAAAAAGGCCGTTTGGGACGCTACAGCTGAACTGTTTTTTTCCCCTCAGGTGCAGCAGGGATGGGGCAGACTACAAATCAGTCCGAGCACTGGCTGCCTTGGGGGCATATTTAGGCATCAGTTCATTTATCTTCCGGATGTAGTCAGACTTTTCTGCACACCCTTTGCAAGTCTCCCCCCAGTCATCCAGGATCTTCTTCAGCTCTTTCACTCGGAGCTTCTTCAGGTCCACTGTGCTCAAGTCGATTTGCTTGTCTGCAATGGAGAGTAGGGAGAGAGTTAATGGCTGAGTGGGAGCACCCATACTCCTCTAATGTCCCATGACTGGTCACCCCCTGCATGTCAAATCATCCGGTAAAACAACCAGCCCTGGGCGGCAGGGGAAAGACATCTATAGATATATGCAGAAGTGTCAGTACCTACTGCCCCAAGAAGGAACTGACCCCTTCATTAGGAGAGCTGCCTCAGACTATGAGTGTCATATACTATCAGACATGCAGTATGAAGAGGCCATACAGTCTTTAGAGGAGAAACACCACTCCATCCTCTAAGTGCCTCTTGCACAGTCATTAGTGAATGATACCTCTAGGTTGGTGACACAGCAGATAGATCCCCTAGTCTCCATTCATAAACACAGACCTGGAGTCAGGGGTTTACTCTATGACCAGAGTGACATGGAACCAGCCAGATGGCCCTGTTATCAGGATCATTGAGAAAACAAAGCACCCTTAACAAGTGAATAAACTTAGTCACTTGGACATTTGAGGCATAATAAAAACACTTGTGTTTAAATTTTGCCGAAGAGGTCCTGATTCTTTCTAAAGATTGGGATTGTGTTTTGGCCACCAGAGGTGGTCTCAGCCAGAGATGCTATGGCTCCTGACACTCTTGGGCTAAAGATTACAAGGTCTTTAGAAGTTGAAGCAATAACCAACTTGTTAAACACAAGTAAGATCACATTCCTTCTCTGCTCAAAACTTCTAATGCGCCTAACTTCACTCAGGCTAAAACCAAAGTCCTCACCAATATGCAAGGCCCCTGTGACCTGCCTTTCTACCTGTCATGCCATTGTCTGCCTTTAGACGTCCTACTTTCTCTGCATGGAATGTTCTTCCAGTAGCTAGCCTTTTCGCTAATGCCTGCCTCCTCCAAAGTTTGCTGACATGAAGGACCTACTCTGACCTTCACCCACTTTGATACTAGGTTCTTCCCCATCCCATCACTGAGTGCCATCTATGCTATATACCCGACTCACTATGGCTCTAGATCACTACCTTCCATTCCAAGGTAGAAATTAAGCTCAGAGGTGCATAGCATTTGTTGAAAAAGGTCTGGTCATACTCACCATACTTTAGCTCACAGATCTGGCTATCCTTCTTCTTTAGCTTCTCACATATCTTCTCCACAGGGATGTGGTGGGCCAGGGGCTTGGATACCTCATTGATGATCTTGGTGGCTGCATCATCTGTGGCCCCTATGTAGTAACACTACAGCAAGAAAGGACAACAGTCTTCAGGGTGGCACTTAACATTTCTCTCTGTCACAGCCTCATTTTGGGTCTTAACATATGCTCGGTCTCAACTAAAAGCCACCAGATGAATTCAGAAGTCACCAGGGTTCAAAACTTTAGTAGAGAAAAACAAACCAGAGACTGCCACAGAGATTAAAGATAAAAAAGCCACTCCTCCATGGGGCTCTTGTCCTTGAAGCAGTCCTGGCCCACTCTGCAGGTATCCTGTTAACTTCTGTCCTCACACATACCATGCTCTTTCAAGCCTCAACACTCACACTGGCTGTCTCCTCTGCCTGGGATGATTCTATTCCACTTTGATGATGACCCTTCCCTCACTGATTGTTCTATCTAATCAGCATCCTCCCACCACTGAATGATCCTGGTCTCTCATGATACCCATTTGCTGCACTGTTTGTCTGTTAGTCATTTTTCTACCCTGATGTGCCTATCTCACAGTAAGTGCTTAATAAATACTAATAAGATAAAAATATTACGCCTGAAAAATACATGCCACTTGGGTGAGGTCAAAGGTACTTCACTCCCACATTAGTTTTCAGACAGAATAGCTGGCCCACAGTGAAGTGGAAGATAAACACGAGCCAGGGCCAGCAGAGAAGGGTCACCAGCTACTCACCAACCGATTCTCTTTGCCTCTTGCTTCACGGCAGAACTTTATAAGTTCTTTTTCAATAGTGGCTGGTGAGAATGTGACATCTCTATCTTTGAGGTCCTGGTAAAATCTTCCCAGAAAAGAAATACAAACTGGAAAAGAGAGGGAAGGGAGATGCTCAGCAATCACCAAATCGTCTCCCCATTCCAACAGGAAGAAACTCTTACAGGACACACAGACACACATCATTAGAGGTCTTTCCATCACTGTTTTTCTCTCAGGTACCCACAGGTGGACAGAACCCTGCTTCATGTTGCTGGGGTTTCTTTGTACACTCAGAGCATGCGAGAAATAAGCATCACACCCAGTGACCCACAAATGATTCTTCCCTGCTCCTTTCATCAAGTTAAGCCGAAAGTGAACACGTGTCCTTGAGACGGGGCTCACTATGACCTCATAAATGGATAGACTGGAGGCTGAAGAGAAACAAACAAAATGCTGCTCTTTTCCACGTACACCACCAAAACCCGAGGTGCAGTTTCATAAGGCCAACAGATTGGCGCGGTACAGAGGACCGGCCTTTTGGGTCTTGGACCCGGGACGCTCCTGGGAATCTCTGAACAATAATGGGAAGGGACAAAAACTCCGACGTGATGTGGACTTCAGGCCAATTTCTTTGTACGAGCTAGTCTCCACTTGTTTTCATCCGACCAGTGTTTTCTAGGCCTGGGAAATATTTTCTAGGCCTTTCCTCTGGTGGACCCCGCTGGGAACAGCCGCCGTCTCCCCCGCCCGCTCGATAATTTGTTGGGTTCAACGCCGTCGCGAAGCCGATCATTGTGTGCAGACCCCGGCCCCCCGCACCTTCGCAGTCGCCTGGCCGCAGCGCCCCGCTGCCTGGCAGTACGCTCAGGGCCAGCACCACCGCCAGCCCGTGCGTAGCCCACATCCTCCTCCGCCGCTGCCGCCCGGACTGAACCGCACCCGCCGCGCTGCGCCGCCTTGGGGTACTTGCCGCACGCCGGAGCTTTCCATTGGCGGGCAGCCCCCGCGCCCTCCCACATGCCGCGTTCTCATTGGTCCACATGCCATAGAGCCCAGACGGGCGGCTCCACGCTGCCCTTCCCCATTGGCTGGTGGTGTCTTGGCCCTAGACAGTTGTCGGCTTCCGATTGAACCTTAGCGGCCCACAGGAAGTAGCTGCGGCCGCCTCGGAAGCTGCATGGGCAGCCATATTGGATAGGGGCAGCTGCCTTAGCTGTTGCTGGAGCTGTGGGCGGAAGTAGGATCTGGCTGCCTCCCAGCGTCATACTAAATTGTCCTGCATTTCACTTGTACTTGTCCCCACGCCCGCCCGAGAAACGCTGCGGATCTCCCTAACAGGAGCCTGGACTCGTGGTGCAGGGTCAGGAGTTCTAGGGTCAGCCGAGACTCAATAGATTAAGTAGGGTTGAACAGCCGCAGACAAGACAAATTATTTTTCCCTTCTTGTTTTGAACAGTCACGTGGGTGAGGGAACCAACCTCTAGGAGTCCGCTGAGGCTCAGGCACCCGCCTGCCCACCCCAGCTGATTGAAACCTGCCTTGTCCAGGGTGGGACGGACTATAGGTTCCCCCTGGAGGAAGGGCTCGGAGCCCATCAACCCCCGCTCATCCCGAGGCTTTGGTGTCGCCTCAGTGTGGTGGCTACGGGGCTTAGGAGGTTTGTCCTCCACTTTTGGAAGCGATGTGCATTTCCTCACAAGCTCCCGACGCATGCTTGAGCACGCTGGCCCGCCTGCTTTCCAGCTGAGCCATCAAGGCCCTTGGCTATCGAGCTACTTCCCGAGTGGGGTCCCGTGGGTCGACTGACAAGCACCAGAGGATGTGTCCTCCTGGGCTGCCCTGCTTCCAAGGCTTGGCTACCTGTCCTTGAAGGTAGGACGCGGTAAGGGCTGGCTCAGTGCTGAAAGGAGACATCTTTGGGGCTAAAAGGGCTTGGAGCCCAGCGGCAAGGGTTGGAGAAGGGCACTTGTGCTGCTCCCATTCAGTGAATTCAGTGGATCAGTATCAGGTATTCATCTTTAATTAACATCACAGCAGTCAAGAGAGTGGGAAAAGGGGGAAAAGTCAAAGTGGCAGTTATTTACATCTAAAATTCACATTACTTCTTGGATTTAGAGCATGCTACCACAATATATACAGTAACTCTTGGGACACTGGTACAAATTTTTTTTTTCTTTTAACTTTGCTTTTCTGGTACAGGTAAGATCATTTTTAAATCATTTTTTCTTTAGACATAAATACACAAAAGAAATGGTTAGTAGTGTTCTTGTTTTAAATAAGCACAGAATGCCAGAGGTTAAAAACACATTTATAGGACTGATAACCAATTGGACATCACAGTCTATACATTTTTTGCTCAAATTCCTGTACAAATACACAGCATTCAAATAAGTATTTACAAATAAGCTTGAAAGAATGAAAATCACTATTTCACAATCTTTTCAAAGAATTTTCATCTCTCATCTCCCATTTCCCCTCAGACTGGCTGACTCTCCAACAAAAAGGTTTCAGAATGTGTCCATTTCATCCAGTTAGGGAAAATGGAGAAGGAAAACATGAGTTTGTTTCACCTTCCATAAAGCAAGGCCAACAAACTTACACTTCTCTCCCAACATCCTGTGCCATCAAGTAGAGAAGGTAGATGTTCTTATGTGATGACTGCTTTATCCAGGAACTGAGGTTCTGAAGTGCCTGAAAATCTGATGTCCTCTTACCTTAGAATCAAATTCAAACCAAGTCCCCGACCATTTAACATTAATGATCCCCAGATGTCCCAGAGATTGAAGGCTGCAAGTGAATCTAGGTTCAGGCCTCTCCTTTGAACTGTGGACTGCCTTGACTGACCCCCAACCTGGGCCAGCCTTCTGCCCCACTTGGCCTGGAGTAATCCTGATGGTATCAGAAAAGCCCCACACTGGTGTTAATGCCCAGATGCTATGAAGGTAACTGGGTCTTCTATCTTTCCCTATAGGTTACTTGCTGGCATTTCTGTTAAACAAGTTGGCACTTGTTTCCAAGAGAAAAACACCCTGACCATGGCATTTTCTGTTTGAAAAGAGGGGCTGAGGAGAATGAACGAGGACCTAGAACCCAGGACCTGGTCATGAAGGCCAGATAGGCCAGTAAAAGAGGAACTGGGGGTAACATGCCTTAACAAGGAGAAGGCAGTCTTGTGACCATCATAATGTGACCCAAGCAAATGAAAGAAAAAGTTTTGTCTCAAGACTTTTTTTTTTTTTTTTTTAAAGTAACTGAGAAGCACCCTGGTAAAATACTACTATACCCACCCCACCCTATCCACCCCCAAATAATACACTGAGGAAAATCAGTGCCCTGATCTGAAAGAGTTTACTATAAAGACAGCACTGTGGCCTGCCAAACAGACTGGGGAGGCTGGAGAAACTGTCTTCCTGCTTGCCCTGAACCCTGAGTGGTGGTCCCCATGGGCCTGGAGCAGGGGCGCTATACTTGGCCACTTAGGAGATGATGATTTCTACCTGTATGGTTCTCTGCTTCCACAAGGAGAAGTTCCTTTCCACCTTTTTTACACAGAAGCTTGCTGAACCTGACCACATGTCCTCAGGGCCTGGAAGCCTGGCTGGGCAGCCAACCCCATGGCTCAGAGGTAGTGCTGAAAATCCCTGATTCCGGAGCTGGTGGCAAGCATTCTAGCCACTCTGAAAGCTCAGAGAATTTCTGGCCCCTGCCACACCCCAGCCTCACTCTTATTCCAGCTCTAACACATGGGAAAGGGCCTACCTCTAGGAGAAACGTGGTTAGGGTAGCCCCTCTGGCTCTATTCCTTCACTCAGACCCCAGAGGGTGGGAGAAAACCCTTGCAGATCCATTCACCATGGAGCCTTCTGCAGGTCATGAGGGGTATCAAATGGAAGGGAGCAAATGATCAGAAATAAAATGATGGAGAGAAAAGTCCAAGGTGGTGTAGGAGACAAGGCTGGCCCATGAAAACTGGCAGTGTGCCTTGGGCATGCAGGTAGGCCAGTCACATGCCTGAGCTGGCAAGTCGGCCTACCCATACCCTCAGTTTGCACACTCCTGGATGGAAGAGTGGGCAGGTGGGCAAGCATTTGTGCAAAATGGCTTGTGGCCCATTTGTCCACCTGTGACATGTAGTCCATGTGGTCCTTGCAATCCCTGAATGCAACCATTAACTTTTCTGTCCATACAGCAAAAGAAGAGGTCCCTAGTGCAATTTCCATTCTGTGCGTCTCTGCCCTGAAGGGAGGGCTGGGGCTTCTGCTCTTGGGCCCTGTGGTGCTGCAAAGCAGTTCTGTGCAATATCTCCATGTAGCTCCACACAGTCTGGAACTATAGGAGGAAGAAAGCATCTACTGCATAAAGAAAAAAAAAAAAAAGGAAAACCCATAGAAAATGGAAACATAAAAAAAAATGAAATAAAAAGAGAAGCCACAACTCTTCATGCTGCTGCGGCCTTTGAACATGGCAACACATGAGTTCACGGCAGTAGAACGGAGACTTGGGGTGGTGCTCTCTGGAGTGCCGAGCCCCTCTAACTCTCTGGGGGTGGGGGGAACTTGCTTTTCAGACCTGGAGTGGTTGGACAAGCTGTTCACTGAAGGTAGTATCATAGCTGCCTTCCTGCTTCTCACTGTTCCCCTCGGCCGTGCTCCCAGGCCATGCGGGCCTGTTCCTCCTTGGTGCTTCCAGGAGGCAGTGAGGCCTTGCGGTGTAGGCCTCTTGGCCTCTCCGCCTCTTCACGCAGCAGCACACCCTCGTCGTGCTCCAGGGCTGGCAGCCTGGGATGGTAGGGCTTGGGTGGCAGTGCGGGTGGGTCCATGGGGTCCTGAGGGATGACACACCCAGGGGCTGAGTGACTCCGGCATGGCTGGGCCTTGAGGGAGTCCAGGACAGCGGACTCAGAGAGGCTGTAGTGGACAGGGAGGTAGGGCGGCTCAAGGTCTTCATCGCCATTCCAGGCCTGGCTTGGCATGGAGTCCATAGTGTCGGTTCGAGGTGGGGCCTCTGAGGAGTGCCCAAAGTTACTTTCACTCAAGGAGGACACACCACTGCTGGCACTGCCAGACAGTGTAGAGTTGCTGCCATCCAGACCTGATTGAGGGCTGGTAGGGGAGGCTGGGATGGGATGGAGAGGAGACTGTGCGAAGGAAAGGGTGGGCATGTTAGAATCCCTTGCTCTAGATGGCTAACTGGCCTACCATGTGGAGACCAAAGAGTCTGCTTATTAATGAACTTTTGACTCTCCTCAACTAGGAGTTTCTTGTTCAGCAGCAACCCTCTCCCAACCCTTCCAGTGGTACCCCAGAATCACTATATTTCTGAAGGCCTAGAAATGGCCCTACTCTGGCTGCTGGGCATTGGTGTCCCCCTTCCCTGGGTCCCAGGCTGCTGTCTGTGGTCTGGGTTACTAACAAAAGGCTTGGTTATCAGACTACTTGAGGGAGGACAGAAAGAACCTTGGTGGGACATGGACCAGATGAATTTATTCTGCTAAATTTAACTAACAGCAGGATTTAAGTTTTACTTTTGGGGGGTTCTTAATAAAGCTTTGGTGCCTGATGCTTCTTACTTTCACAGGTCACTAATTTAAGAAGCTCTATGCCCTACCAGAGGGACATTTATTTAGCTATTGTTCTATTGATATTGGCAGAGAGCACTTGTCTTTTAGTGCTCATTGCCCATACACTCTTGGTATCATGTTGTCTCCAAAGCCCTCTGATCTCCCTGTTCTCATTGCATTGGTTGCAGGATGCACTGGTTACCTGCAGCTCAAGTATGGCTCTGGCTACCCCCAGCTTCTGCCAGTCTGAGCTCTCAGGGACAGTGAAGCAGAGGAGACCTCAGGTTCCTCTCATAGACCCAAAGATGATTCTACAGCAGATGAAATGGTGGGACTGTTGCTTCAATACATTACCTTGCGCAGGGTCCGGGCAGGGAGGGCCGGGGGAGTATCACCCAAAGGGTGATGGAAGGCGTCAAAATGTAAGGAGTAATGACCTGCGAAGGGAACAGAACCAGAACCTCATCAGGGGCCCCTGCTCAGGTTGCACACCAGCACCATCTTGCTGGGCCAACTGGACAGGTGTGGAAAGAGTTCCCTGGGGACCCATCAGTATTGAGGGTGATGGGAAAACTTCTTTACATTGATGTTCTCCAAAACAGGCTGCTGGGATAAAAGAAACCTATTCACACAGGAGGCCAGGAAAGTCGAGTGCTTCAGAGCTCACAGAACAATAGGCTGCAGGCTGTAAGAGCTCTAGCCTACTGCTAGGTGATGACAGGCTGGTGAGCAGAGCACCTGGCAGAGTTGATTCCGTTGTCTTCAGCTTCCTTCATTGGCCTTACTGAGCTAACCTGCTGGACTCCAAAACCTCACTGACCCCAGTGCCCAGCAGAATCCTTCCTGTGGAATGCATGTTTTTTTCTTTGGTTGTGTTGACCCAGAGGATGGCCTATCTTCTCAGCCTGGACAGGTGTTGATCTGGTCTTGGAGCAGAGTCTGAGACCAGGATTACTTGGGGGACCCGCTGGAAGTCTTCTTACCATGCAGCAGACTTCGGGGAGGCACTGGGGGGGCCAGGATGTGCCCCATGTGGGCAGACAGGAAGGGCTGGGCCTCCTGGACTCCACTATCCAGGCTCCAGCTGCTGGGGGCTGCTGGCACCGCTGAAGGGTGGAAAGAGATGGTGTGAATGGAAGTTACTCCTTCAGCTACCCTCTGGGAGAAGCCCATCCTATAAGCCTATGGATTCTCTGGGTGTGCACTGTGTATCCAAAACACATGGGAGTGGCATGCCAGCCCCTGTAACTAAAAACACTGGCCAAGCAAGGCACAGTGGTTCACAGAAGTGGACTAAAGTTGCCTAAGAGGATGAAAACAGCTGATATCTGAAGAGTATTCAAGATGAGAAAAGCTGAGAGAAAGTGCAGTAAGGAGTGAACATCTGCAGTCTCTGGGATTTGCCAGAAGGGAAAGCAGAAGAGGACAGAAGAGCAGAACAAACTAGGCTGAAGAGACCAAGAAAATATGGAGAGTGCAGGCCCTAGACCTCCATGCCAAAGTCAAGCTAGGGCATGTCTACTGTCTAGGCCCTGTGTGAAAAGTAGGGAGCAGGATGGGAGCCAGAAACTGCCTCCTTCCAGAGCTTCCAGAACATTGCTAAGGAGCACATAGGAGCTGCCTCCCAAACTAGCCCTACAAGGGCATGTAGTGACATTCAAACTTTGACCCATCCCTGTTGCTCCTATTCCCACTGGTGGATTTGAGATGAACAAGAGGTTTTCCTAGGCAAGGAGAAGTGTTCAGTGTACCTGTTGGAAGAAAGTATAAAGCTCAGGAACTACAGCCCATGCCCAACTGGACCTACTGCTTCCTGAGAGGATGGAAGGCTATGGAGCCCACAGAAGCTTTGAGGTGTATATAGAGGCCCCTACATGCCATGAATGCAGAGTAGAGTGGGCCCCAGGCTAAGGAGAAATCCAGTGACATAATACTGGCTTGCCTCTCAGCCACAGTTGGGGTGAAAGACTTTGTAGGAGGGGACAGGAGAGAAGCAATGGCTGAACCTTGAAGTCTAAAGAGTGCCACTCTGCAGGTATGGGAGAGGACATATGAAACCAGGAAGCTGATTCATCCTAAAGAACAAATACCAGAAGAAGACATATGTCCTTTATCTGGATACTTTTGGACTATTAGTAGCAGGGAAGAGTAGCTCACATTCTAGGTGCCTGGTCACTGGCTCTTTTCTGAGGCTGGGATAGCTAAAGGGAGCCTGAGGTACCTGGACTTGGGTTCTTCCAGTTCAGATACTGGGAAGTTCCAAAGCCTGGAAGGGAAGGAACTGGAGTCTGGCTTTTGAGGAAAGTGGCCAAGAGGGGCGGGACCCATGGTAACGAGGGATAAGGGGATGAAATCCATCTTTCTTCTTTTTTTAGGGACTGACAGAGGCTTTCAGAAGAACACAGGGTAAAATTCCATTATCTAAACAGTTTCATTTCTAAGGAGGACTGTTCAGTTGTTGCCTGGTGGCAGGAAGGAGGGGTGTGGCAACCATTGGGCAGAGGGCAGATGCTCAGCTGTTGCCATCAGGGAGGAAAGAATTCTAAATCTGATGAGCATCAAGTGGATTCCATCAGCAGTCTCCTCAGAAAGCCTAAGCCACCCAAAGAAGAGGTCCATCTTTGCCCAGGCTCTTGCCAAGATGCAGCAGGAGCTTCTTGGTCTTCAGTACTAAGCACCATCCACCCGCCCCCCCCCCAAAAAAAAAAAGAAAGAAAAGCACCATCTACATAAAAAGCCATAGATCGTGGGGGGGAAGCTTGGAGGTGAATCTGAGGAGCTTCCCCAAAGGGATTCCAACAGCCCATGATCTCAGATGCACGCCTAGTTCCTGGAAGAATTGTTGGGACTGCAAAAGTTCACTTACAAGGACCTGAGGAAACTCAAGGGTAGGAAGGATATGGGGGGAGGAAAGCTGGCAAGGATGTAATGGTTTACAAAAGAGTGCCTTCCTGAGCTACTCCATGTGAATCAGAAGTCACCAAGCTGGGCTCTTAGCTTGAAGTTTGTGAACAGTGGGGACAAGGGACCTTTTTCATGCAGCAAAAGGCTAGTCATGCACTGGGGCTAAGATTGAATGACCTATCTTAGAAGAAAGAGAAATTCCCAGTATCTTGTCCTCTTTTTCAGCATTAACAACTGTCCAGCACTGGACTGAGGTCCCCACAGCACAGCCCCTATCCCCAAAGTAGGCTTGCCTAGTATGGTATTTAATTGCTGGTGAAGAAAGATATCTGTAAGAGAAAGGTGGAGTCCTAAGGAGACTCAGCACCCTAACTGACAAGAGAATGGTGACAAGTATGTACAGTTCCTGCCCTGGAGGATTCAGATGGAGACTTGCTAATGTGTTGCC
Organism: Spermophilus citellus; assembly: GCF_964194105.1. Classification (NCBI taxonomy): domain Eukaryota; kingdom Metazoa; phylum Chordata; class Mammalia; order Rodentia; family Sciuridae; genus Spermophilus; species Spermophilus citellus. The sequence continues at coordinate 27,283,353 of NC_138188.1, read as the reverse complement.
ACTGGGCAAATGTCTAATTTTCTGCCCACTAAGTGCTGACCTTGTGGTGTGAATATGCTTGTTTGGGGCTCAGCCTTTGTTCTGAGACAACTCTTTCCCTCCCATACCTAGAATGGGCATGTGTAGCTTCTTGATGTAGTCTAGCCTGAGGTCTGAGTTGCTTCTGGGTCCAGCTGGTATAGTATCTTGGTCTGGCTATCAATACTCATGAGAGCCCTGAAGACCTGTTGGGGCTCCTGGCTAGTTCTGAGATTGCTCTGCATTTTAGGTGATGAAAAATCCTTGTGGTTTCTTGCCTCAAGGCTAGAAGGGGCACTTTGGTTTGGGTCAAAGGTTCAGGAATCCAAGAACTGCATGTTTTCAGGTTGTGCAGCCTTGAGGTAGGAAGGTATCTTCAGTAGGCACTTTGTGGCTGACCATCTAGCACCAATGCCCACCAGGTACTCAGGTTGTGGACCCAGTTAAAGAGAACACAGAGGTCTTTGTCCTCCTGTCCTGATGTGCAGGGGAGGAACAATGACAGTGGGGATAGTAGACAGCAGTTGGTGAACAGGTGCAATGACAACATGAATACAGCTTTGGAGGGCCAGATGGCAGGCCAATATAGGTGGGAAGTGAGTATGCCCTTAACTCCAACAGATGAATGAAGGAGGAGGAGAACCTATGTGAACAGGGCTGATATGGAGCCAGGATCTGGGTGGCATTGTCCCCACTTAGTTTATTGCTCTGTGTTGAAATTAACTCAGTTATCTGGGGCTTCAGGCCAATGTAGTAGGGGTCAGAGGCTGTTGCCATTAGTTTGTAGAAGTAGAATGTAGGGTAAAATGCTCACCATCTAAATGGCTCAGTTCTAAGGAGGATTGCTCAGTCTTATCGTATGGTTGATGGCCTTGAAATGTAGATGGACTCACAGTAGCTGCTGACAGGGCTTTCCCTGGAGAAGTTTGTGTTTGGGAATTTCACTTTGCCATGGTATGTCCTTTCCACCTTTCCATTCCTCTTGGGAGTTTTTTTTTTTCCCCCACAAGCCTGTTTTGAGCTTCAAGGAGAGAGGTCCCTGAAGGCCCAAGTTGAGAGGGACCAAAAGGCCTGCTAAATTTGGGGGCTGGCTCGGAAGTGCCTAGGGAGGTCCCCCACATAATACCCAAATTTCCATAAAACTAGACTTAGGACAGGTGGCAGCTGGAGCCTCTCTGAGGATGGGCCTTGGAAAGAAGCAGAGATTCAAAGTGACATGATCTAAACCAGCTGTGGATTAAATAGTGAGCATAGTAATTGGTTAGCATTCTGGACAGATAGACACACTTAGGTGTTGGGGTGTGGCTCAGACCTGGCCCGTTGGTACTCAGGGACCAGAATCAGACACTCAAGATTGGGACAGATGTTGGGGAGCCCATGGAGGAAGAACAATACCTTTTTCAGCTACAGATAAATTGGGATCACTGCAGGGTTTGCAGGCTCCAACTACTTGCTGGAACAGGGCCCGTTGGAAGTTTGGTGGCTGAGGGAAGGAAGAAAAGAAAAAAGAAAAGCGGAAAACAGCCAGTTACATCTTGGGAGGCATGGACTACAGGAGCCAGGAGGTTCCAAGATCAGATGGGGAAATCAAAGCAATGGGATGGCTTCTGTTTGAGATGCTCTGAGAACTCCATGCCAGCCCTGGGGAATACTGTCCAGGGGTGTCTGGTTCTGAGCACTCCCATGGACATTTGAATCACTACCCAGGTTGTCTTGTACAGGCTCTGTGAATAGGACATAGGTATTTAACTATCTGCATCCTTGTGTCTGGCCAGGGAGGCCCACTGGTAGGATTTAAGGATCCTGCTTCCCTCAGGAGACTGACAGGTTTTGCCTTCTGAAGAGGCCCCATAGAGCTCCATGTTAGCATTGAGGTTAGAGAAAAGGTACCACCCAAGCTTGGAGTTCGATAGGCTCTGCTGTTCTGACTGGTGTCTGCCAACCAAATCTGTTCTCTCTGCTTTATATGGCTAATCAGGCACAGGGAAAGTAATGTTGAGAAACTCTTGGCACTCTGGGGCCAGGTGATAATCACTTGGAGGTGATTTATGAACTTGGATAGAAGGGTAGGGGCAGACTGCACAGGGGAGTGAGTTAATTGCTGCAGCTTCTTGGTCCAGGCCCCCAGGCAGGATGTTTGGAGAGCTGGATGAATGGTGTGCACAGGCACCCTAGCAGGTAGTGAGAGTGGATAGATAAGAGGCCCTTGCCCCTGTGAGGATTCCCCTGCACACCCACAGGGAGGAAGGACATCCTAGCAAGCTGGCCAGAAATACGGATAACCACACAAGCAATACTGGTTCCAACCCTGATGCCATTCTACCCATACCTGCATTCTGGATTGCTGGTACTAGAATTTATTCATACTACATTCTTCATCCAGGAGTAAAGCAGCCTTCTTATAGCAGGATGAGGGAGGCATGCAGGTCAATGTGGAAAGCCCAGCAAATGCAACGAGGGGAGTCCAAGCCAACACATTTATGGTTTCAGAAGGCAGTTAGTAGGTTGGGTCTGCTACCTGTCCATTTTCCAGGATGGCTGCTGGATACATGGCACTGCTTGGGCGGTCCCGGTGCGTGGGCAACAGCAACATCATTTCCCGGGCGTGGCGGTACTTATCTGGCAGAGAGGGAGAGCCTGTAACCAAGTGAGAACAATCACGCACAGATGACAAACCACAGATGAAGGGCCCTGCAGTCAAACATCCTCAGGACTGGGGGATCAGGGTAGGTGTTACTTGCAGTTGGGGTGAGCTAAGCAAATACAAGAGGAATGAAGTGGAATCTGGTGGTTAGATGGTAGGGGCTGCACCTGGTATTCCAGCCAAGGCAGACCCACTGACAGAGCCCCTTGGAACACTCAAAGGCAAAGGGTGAGGAGAGTTGAGGACTAGAGCAGATGGGTAGGGGCCCCTTGTATCCACTGCTCTCAAGGCATGGTTGTGGCCTGTACGCTGGGCTCTTTCAGGGGGCCCAGGCATGGGTTCAGGTCAGCTTGAAATGGAGCCATCACACAGAGACAGAGACACTTAGATAATAGCCACATAGTTCTGATTTGACATAGTGGGTCTCCCCATGCACTTACCTTCTCCTGATAGTAGCAGCCCTATTCTTAGCTGGCCACTGGCCACTTTTTCCCAGGGGCTTGTCCCTCCCAGATTCCAGGTCCCTAGAACCTGGCTTTTGCCTTTCTGTTAGTTCTATTGAAGCCTAGAGCCAGGATGGCTGGGGGAACAAAATTAATCTGGAAGTTATGGGGCTTTACCCCAGGTTCCCAAGTACATGTTCTATGAAGGCTCTGCATTGACCTCCCCTGGCCCCAGGGGATATTGTGGCCAGACAACACCATGTAAGGTGTGAACCAGTCCCCATGAATTCAGGCCATAGGTATAGGTTGAGGAATTTGCCAACCTGTGGTCCTCAGGAAGACCTTCCACAGAAGCAGAAAGAATAACTTGCTGGCTTTCCTGGGATATGGGTAATTTGGATAGCACTCCAAATGTGCACTGTTCATTGTGCCACATACCAGCATATCTATTGAGAAGCTAAGGGGCACTGATTCCATCATGGGAAGGTCACCTGGACCCCAATGCCTCTGGCTGGCTCAAGTGAAACCCTTCTTTGTGTTGTGCCCTGAGAAGCTGGACAGTTGATAGCCCACAGGTTCTAGGTAAATCTTCAGCTTCTAGATGCTCTGTCCCCCAAACACAGGGTCTCTTGGATTTTCCTTTGAGTGTGCAATGTTAGCACTGTCAGGACAAAGCTAAAACAAAGTCGTATTCAGCCAACTTGCCCCAGAGTTGTTGAATTCATTTTAGTCCATGTTGAAGTTTAGTACTTGCAAGAAATCATCATAATCAATACCAATAAGGTACTTTTGCCATAGTTTTTATGTAACTTCTTCCACAGTTGGGCTGAGTGATCCTGTTTGTAGAACCTCAGGACTAGCTTTGAGACCTACTCTTTAAAATGTCCTTCACTGGTAGGGGACTGAATATAGTAGAATTATTGAAAAATTGGGCCTGCAGATGACAAGCTTGGAATGGTGAACTAGTTATCTGGGCAACATTTGTGGCCCAGAAAGTAGTATCTACATGCACATATTTACTCAGAGGACTAGAAAAAGGAGAAAATAAGAGCACATGGATTAAGAGGATTATAAAGTAGTGGGAACCTAGACTATAAGCCAGTTGTCAAAATATACCCATAATTTGAAACCCAGTTTTGTCTCATTATAGATACTAAAATATAACATGCAGTGCTCATAGTGTAATCCATACAATTGTAGTGATAACCATAGATTTTTTTCAATAAATCTCATGTACTATGACAAGCAAAAAAAAAAAAAAAAAGAAAAAAAGAAAAATTGGGCCTGAATTTGCTACCATTTTGTGATTTTATTTATTTCTATGTTCTCTTTTAGAATTTGTATTCACAGACTACCTCAAGAAGATGGCTATGTAAAGAAAAAAGAAAAAAAACCCTTCAAATCCTACTAATTTTTAAAAGTACCTTTCCAGAAAGAAATCCAGAATGCTCCCTGACCCTGTGGGCTCACGGGATAGGACTGCCTTACATGTAGTAGGTACAAATTGAACAAAACCAAAAAACCCCAGAATCTTTACATCAATTCATTTGCATCAAACTCCTATCTAATGCTCATTCCACAGCAGGAATGTATTGGAACTGCCTTCCAAAGGCTGTCCATGATTTTTCATTTGCATACTTAATATCCTGATCCATACTGTGGGGACTAGGATGGAGGGACATAAGTATGCAGACCCAGGAAAGTCCAGGCTCTGGTGAGGATTTGATTCACGTTATGATTTTATTCATGTAATTGGCTAATATTTGACTTGAGGATTTGGATTTGAATTCATGTTATAGTGGCTCCCTCTAACAAGGGAGTGCTGTGTTAGCACTAACTTCTCCATCTCTACTAACTTGCTTCTTTCCCATTGCCCTGGCCAGCCAATTCCATGGTAGGAGAGGGTGATGGTTATTTTCATGATGGAATTTAAATATAAGTGCTTATATGTTTATGGGACTTCAGAACTACTTCAGATGTATTCTAAGAATCTGCAGGGAGTCTAGGATCCAGTGACTGAGTGATTGAGTTCTTCAAAGAAGGATTGATTACTCATAATCCTACTTTCTAGTCCCACTCAGCATTTTGACCACCAGGGGGAGCTGCTGACTTACAAGAGTTTAGAGGATTCTTTGCAGGTCATTCATCTCAGGTTTCTAAAGCAACAGGGAGAACAGCAGGGTCAATGGCTATGGTCTCATGACTACTGGGAGTGGGGAAGTAACTCCAATGTAAAGGACTCTGCTCCAGACCACCTTCTCCATGAAAACTTTCTCCTCATTTACCCAAATGGAGTACATCACTCCCTTTGTCTAGGAATATCTATTACTGCATCTACCACATCTGTCTTCTTCTTTGATGTCATACACAGTCTTCTGTCTTTTACAGAGTCTAACACTGTTCCTGATGAGATATTGGGTCAACACATGGGTTGTATGAGTGTTGTGGTCTAGAAGTAACTTCTCTTTCTTGTTGCCTCTGCCCTTGCCATCTTTCCCTACTTTGGGCCCTAGTTTGTCACCAAAACTGGTGACCATCTCTCTTAAAATACTCTAAAATATGTTATGGAATTTGACCCCCCTCCTTGGCATCTAATTTGGCTTTAGTGACTTGCCAGCTAACAGAAATGAGGCAAAGAGAGTTTCTAGGATTTCCAAGGCTAGGTAATAAAAATCCTTGCAGGTTCTACCTGGGTCTCTTGGAATGCTGATTCTGGGGAAAATCAGCAGTCATGCTAAGAGAAGCCTAAGCCATTTGGAAAGGTCATATGTAGGAGCTCAAGTTAACAGCCCTAGTTAAGCTCCTCCCAACAGCTATCTGATTAACTGGTAGCCATTTAAGCGAACCATCTTGGACATCCAGCCCAGTTGAACCTTTAAATGATTCCAGTCCGAAGTAACATCTAATTCAGTGAGCTGTTAACTCAGACTTAGACATAGTAATAAATTGTTTTAAGACACTGTGTTTTGTGTGTGGTTTATTATGCAGTGACAGATAAATAGGCAATTTGAAATAGTGAAGAGTTATTTCCAAATAAGGAGAAAATAATTTCTATTCCACTCTTACGTAGTACTCTCTGAGGCAAGAGTCACACAGCCTCCTGACTGAGCACTCAGTAAAAGCTTTGAGTGAATAAATCAGTAACTAGTTAGCTAAGGACACAAGTGATGACAGTCTATTAAGTCGCTGATAGCAACCATAGCATAGAGGAGAGTCTGAGCAGTGTCAGAATGGAACTGAGCTAAAATGTCCATCTTTTACTGTCTTCTGTCTATCAATAATCAGGACTCAGAAATCTGTTTTCAGTGAGAATAGCTAGATATGATGTACACTACAGTGTTCATGGCTACTTCTTAGGGGTTCCTTTTTTTTATTCCCAAAGTCATCTTTCAGTATGTCCTTCTCCCACCCCCAGAGAGTTACATCTCCAGTCCTTTTTATTTTTTTGTTTATCTTTATTTTGTTTATTTATTCTTATGTGGTGCTGAGGATCAAACTCAGTGCCTCCATGTGCAAGGCAAGTGCTCTGTCACTAAGCCACAACTTCAGCCCTCCTTTTTAGTTTTTATTTTGAGGCAGGGTCTCACTAAGTTGGTGAGGTGGGCCTTGAACTTGGGACATTCTGCCTCAACTTACTGAGCTGCTGGTATTATTGGTGTATACCATTGTACCTGCTTGTGTCTTCTTCTTTTTTAAAAATATGTGTGTGTGTGTGTGTGTGTGTGTGTGTGTATAAATAAATAATACATATATTTTAGTTGTCAATGAACCTTTACTTTATTTATATGTGGTGTTGAGAAATTGAACCCAGTGTCTCACACATGCTAGGAAAGTACTCTTCCACTGATATAACCCCAGCCATTGTGTCTTTTTAATACAAATCACTGTTCTTTCTCTATGTCCGTAGCCTTCACAATCTGACAAATCATCAGTATGTACCAATTTGTTGGTTTATTTGTCTTGCTTAACACTAGAGAGGTATGCTTCCAAATGCTAGCTCCCCTTGTTTGGATCACATAGTCCATGTTAGGAAGGCAATAGGCATGAGACTAAAGGCTGGTTAAGTGTAAAGACCTGTACTCCAAATTCAGCTTTTCTCTCTCACTAGACCTGTTTCCCCACAGGGATGAGGGGTTGGACTGGATGCTTCAGAAGGAAGTCTGCAAGTGCCCTATTATAACTTTATTTCCCTTCTCTCCACTTTGATAAGGCTTTCCCAATTCCACTACATCTTTTCACTATGCCACACATGTTAAATTCCCTCTATCTTTCCTATTGTGTGCCTCATTGGTTTGTGTGCTTTGGAGAGATTCTTTCCTTAATGACCTTCCATGTCTTAAGTTTGTGCTATTTTTATTTGTATTCATAATAATGAGAAAAACAAAAAGACCCCCCTTCCTGAAGCCTGGAAGCTATAGCCATTCACTTGCTTGTAAGCTTAGACCATTGTTACTATCTTGTATAGTTACCCCTGAGAATCACTAGACCATTATATACTATAGTTGATGGCCATACCAAAGGAAATGTTTCTTTCTTTCTAAAAGGACAGAATCAACTTTCACTGCAGAAACTAGGATCAAACTGTGAAAAACAATATTTATTCAACTGAATAAGAAATCAAGCAATAATTGGCAAAGATACTAGGTTTTTACAAAGCCATCTCTCCTGATTAAGCCCTTCCCAAGTGAAGAAAGTTCTTTTGGTGGTTATTACTGTTTTATAATAACATTTTCCACTGTCAATTTTAGCCTTCAATTTGACTCTTCATATTTTTTCATCTTGCTTGATTCCTCAAGACAAAATACCCATTTTTTGCCTTGATTTTGATCTTTATTCTTGCAAACATTTCAGTGAGAAAGAACTGAGCTTTCTCCTAGGCTGGGTCCTTTTACTGAGAGAGTTTCAATTCTGGCTACCCAGTGGCATAGTCTAAAGCGAGATGGAGAAAGAGATTTGGAGGCAGAAGCCCTTCACTCCTTGGTGCTGTAAGCACACATGAGAATTCTCTAAGTCACAGGTACAATTTCAGACAGTCACTGGCAAAAGAAGGATGAGTGGGGTCCATGAAACCCTCTCCTCTTCCTTCTGTAAGCAGCACCTTGCCATCCTTACCTCGGGTGCTGGAAGGGGCAGAGGTAATCATCTGGGAGGGTGCTGAGTGAGTAGAACTCAGGCTGGAGGATGAAGGGCTTGCCTGGGACGAGGACAGAACAGAGACGTTGGTGACTGAGCCCTGGTACCTGGGGTTGGGATATGTGAGCTGCAAAGGGAGAAAAATCAGCATGATAGAGTTCTGAATAACCAGGACTGTAGGGCTGACAGAGAGTTGGTTCTTTTACACCCTGAATAACCAGGCCCAGTGCCACCTGCTGTACCCTTGGCCCTGATGGAGGTCAGTCTGATGGCTGACACTAGGGATTGCCATACCACCTATGTGTAGCAGGGCTGCTGAGTTACTACTATTGTGCTCATCTGGTGTGCAGGACTTGGCTATCAGTAAGAAGCAGGAGAACAATCTGGCAGAGGATCTTTCCCCATGGGATTTGTGAAAGCATCCAATACTGAAGCTGGTTTTCTTGGGAAATAAGGCCTGGGAACTGAGTCTTGGAATGGTATGTAGAAAGAAGGCAATTTGCTAGCTCTGAAGATAGGTGTACTGAATTGAGTTAGAGAATTAAGCAGGGTTGCCAGCCCTCAGATCAGACCCCCAAATAGAAAGGTGAGTCCTATAGGCATATCCTGCCCATTCTCCTTGGATAGCTCTAGTACCTGCATGTGGTGGTACAGATCTTCAGGAGCGTCGCCCATGGAGCTGTCACCCATCATCACCATGTTTCCTGCTTCGCTGGACGCATGTGAGGAGAGAGAGGATGATGAATGGCGGCCTGTGCCCATCAAGTTCATGGGGCTGTGAGCAAGAGTGGGAAATAGGGAGGAATCAGGCCATGGCTGAGAAAATATGCTGGGTGGTAGGGGCACTGGAGGAATGTGTGAAATGGGCATCATCAGCCTTGGCCACCACTGGTTTGGGGCAGTTCCAGAGCCAATGTTCACACCCATCTGAGGCCTGGAATAATCCTAAGCCCCACTCTGCTGCTTGGGAGCCCCTGGTCCGGGAAGGCCTATGGGGCTGGCATAACCTCTATTCAGAGTTAAATGGTTTACAACTACTGGGTCTGATGACATTAGTGGTTTTTAAGGAAGAATTAGAGAGAAATGGAATCAAGTCAAAAATCCTATCTCTCCCTTGCTGTGGGATGTTAGTCTAAGTCAGTGACTATCCCTGCTCCTAGGTTAGAGTTGTTGAATTGGGAAGCTATCAAAATAGATGGCTGTGAACTATCTGTGGGCTTCTTTCCATTCCTGTGGCCATAGGCTTGCCAATAAATTTCCTCTATCAATACCAGGAAGCCCTTCATTCATTTGTTCCTTCTCATTTACATAGTGCTCAGTCTGCCATGTTGCTGTTCACCATGGAAAACAAATCTAAGTGAGAGACTCCTTTCTCTGACCTCTTCTCCCAAACCTGGCTTTCCTTCCTTAGGGACTCTGAATATCCTCAGTTGAGCAGAGTCAGGCCTGAACTTCTGACTTCTGGGCAGCCACACCTTCAATGTACTCATCACCATGTTATCTTTTTCCTTAAAACAATCTATGATTCTTATTCCCCTTGGGATCAAGCCAAAAGCCTGCATGAACAAATCCCATTCAGAGTTGGGAGTTAGCCCCCTTCCACACTCTTGAATACTGCACTTGAGCCACCCCATTTTTTTTTTCTGCCTAATGAGCTTCTATAATCATCCTTTAAGACTTTCCCTGATGCCTCCTCCTCTGGGTTTCTACAATAGCAGTTATATGTTTCTATCACCCAGGGAAGTAACTGGTTGGGTACAGAATGCAGATCCTGTGGCAGGAGCCGTGTCAGGGCTGTGTGTGTATGTGTGTGTAAGAGGGAATGAAAGCACTCTCTGGAACTCCTTTCCTCTGATGCTCATCTTCTGGACTTACCTCTCTGGAGGGAACCCACCCCAGTCCTAAGGCCTTACCTGTGACGATGGGTCATCTTCATGTTCTCAGGACTCATGGGGCTATGGGATGCCAGAACATTTCCCCGTGGGGTGCTAGTGCCTGAACATGCAGGACTTAGCTTATCCAAACCTGGAAACTCCTGTTGAGAAATGAATGATGTTTCAGAGAATAAAGAATAAATAAATAAATATGTGGTAGTAGGGAAGAGCTGGCTGGTAGTCAAAAATGTAAAAGAAACAAAAATAATCTTATAGTGTACTGCTGACTTCTTTTGGGCAGTGATTCCTTTATGACTAAACTTTATGTCCCCAACTGCACTGAGACCCAGACCAGAGGTCATGAAACCCTAGGTTGACCCCACTCAGAGAAGCTCATCTGGAATAGGCTGAAGTTAGTTTGCTCATAGGATTGTGTTAATGGCCTTTTAAAAATATTTTTTAAAGTACAGAGTAAGTAGAAAAAAGGCTGGGAAGGAGAAGAAGAATTTATTATCACTTATCAGTCAGTGGGAATGCATTTTATAAGGATTAGGGCTGGGTTTTATTAGATTGCTAAATGACCAGCTCTTAGTGACATGAGTTAAGCTGACTATGACACAGTCTATTGGGAAACAGAAAACAAAGTCCTGATGTAAGTAATTGAAAAGCAAAAATAATTCTATTTTAGCATAATTAAATTCTTACTAATTGTGTAGATTTCTTGTAGAAACCTCTAATCTCAAACCCTCTTGGGTGATAGCATATTGGTCTGTGTCTCTATTTGCTACTTTATGAAACAAAGCACAACTTTTTAGATTTTCTTAAGTCCTTCTAAATTTAAGGTGGACAAGGGCTCTAAGTCCATTGAGGATGTTTCTGAGCTCAGTCTGAAGAAGTAGCAGGTTTCCCACATTCTTCTTTCAAAGTATACATAGGGCTGAAATGTGCTTCTGCAGCCCAAGAGTACACCTTCACATTTGCACACTTTAAACCTTGATGAGTGTGTGCAAACATTTTGTACTCTTTACTGTGGTGACCTACCTGCCCATGTGGCAGAGAACCTCACCCTACCATGGCCAGGCTCTCATCTAGATGGGAAATCTGCAAACAGCAGAGACCAGCTAAGCTGGCAGGAGACAGTGTAATGAGAGGTGATGGAATACCCATCAGATACAGAGACTCTACTAAAGTTCTTTAAATGGATACCCCAATTTTAGGGGAAACATTAATTCTCTTAGTATTTCACATTGTAACACGATGAGAGAATCCTAACAGGAAGGAAAAATTATAGGCACTCTAGGTTTTCCTTTGGAAAGTGTGCTTACCTTCTAAACTATGATAAGCTTATTTTTACCTTTCATGCTGCCCATATTTACACAGAAATAGACTGAGGCCTGTACTAGTACACTGGAGATACTAAAGTGACAAATTGCAGCAGCTAAGAACAAAGCAGGATAATTCCAAGCTGGTCATGCCCATTGAGTCTGAGTGGTCCAACTTTCCCCAGTGACTCCTGTAGCCAGGAGTCACCCTTAAAGTGGAATTTCTTATCCATGACAGCCTGGCCCAGCATCTAATATCTCTACCTAGCTGCCTCCATCATACTTCTACTTGGTGGTCTTAGATATTAAGAGAGCTTTGCTTGGGAGGCAGATAGCAGGTAATTGGGATTATATCCCTTGAGATTTGGGAACCAGGCAGGAGGCCTCTCTAGAGTCAGATCCATGACTGAGAATGGGGTGAGGGTATGATGTGAACAGGGAATTCAGGGACACCTGAACCCTATTTATAGCAGCAAGGATTCTCTAAAAGACCAGCCAAGGAAAACTAGTCCTGGAATACATGTCCTCCCTCTGTATGTCAGTCCATGGGCCAAACCTTGCTACGGAGGCTGAGGAGCCAAGACAGAATTAGGGAGAACTTCTGGGTCCTGGTCTAGCCCTAGAACCTGTCTGGCTTCTCTAAAAGCAGCCAGATGAAAGTGCTGGGTGCCAAAGCCTTTCTCTGATGTGAGTCTGGGTCACTCGACATCACAGAGGAAGTTGGGATTGGAAGTTGGAAGGTCTAGATAGAGTAAGGAGGGAAGAAAAGAAAGGGAAAGGGAGATGGAGAAAGAAGATGAAGATAGGGAGGGAGAGAGGAGAAGAAAGTTTTGGAGAGAGGGCTGATTCAGGCCATGCTTTAACTCTTCAGGTTCTTGGAAGGAAAACATTTCTAAAGAGATCAGTACATGTGGGCCATATATGTTAGCTCTTTTCCTCTGCATATGGAAAATTCTATCCACCAGTACAGTGCAATGAAAAAGATTATTTGCCTTTGAAACTGATTTTTTTGGGACTGAGTGAGTGAGAGGATTCTGAGCATCCTTGCCCTGGATATAGCACTCATCCCTGCCTCCTGCCCCTCTGAGGTGGAGACAGCTTCTCCCTCCTATCCTCTTTCAACCTCCCTCCATATTTCTTTGGCTGTGGCACAGGTCCAAAGGATATGGCACCTGGTTCTACTGAAGAAGGGGCAGGCCAGAGATCAGCTTACATGGTAGAGACTGGCCCGCATCATCTGGAACTGATCAATCAGCTTCTTGTGTAAAGGCCGCATTTCTGGGTGCACAAACTTCTCATGAACAGCTAGACCAACTCCAAGGATATGAACCTATGAGGGTGTCAAACAAGGTCTTTCTGTTAAGCAAGGAGAACCTCAGTCATCTTACAGTGCCTGGCCCTTCCCACCAGCTGTAGGCCTCTAAGTTTTGTAAGCCATACCTGCTCCTGCATGAGCTCCTTGAGTTGGGTGATCTTCTCAGCGTCTCCTGGGTGCTTGGTGATATAATCTTTATCAAAAAAGGCCTGTGAAGTCAAAGGCCAGGTCAGGAAGACTTCCCAGGACTACTACCTAGATGGGGCCCCAGAGGCCTGACTCCAAAGGTGTCCTAAAAGGTAGCCAGGCTGCCACCTCACAGGTATATATATCAGAACCTCCAACCTAGCCTGTTGAAAACTCTGGCAATCAGAGATATGTTTTTCTGCCTGAGAAGGACTGGAGATGGCTAAGTTATCTGAGCCTGAATGCTGGCCCTAGATCCTCATGGAACCTGGATGGCTTGATTAGGACAGGTAGGACTGGTGGGTCCAGAAGTGGGGGCTAGCCTCTTAGCCATCTTACATTTCACTTTTCATGAAGGATTGGCTTCTGGTATTCCCTTGGGAGGCCACTTAACATTCTTCCAAATCAGACAGATTATCCATCTGTCAGAGATCAGGAAATAAAAATGGTAAAAAAGCTCCACCAGAGAGCTTTGCCATGGAAACAGAGTTTCAAGGAGGCTATAGCCTCATTCTGAACCATCCCAAGTTTGTTGAGCCAGGAGAGGGCTAGCTGGGAAGGCTTCCTAAGGACTCTGCAATCTTGAGAAGAGAAGCCTGAAAACTGCCTTCTCAGTCAGGCTGCCTGTGTGGGTTTGGTGTAGGGCCCCAGCTTACCTCCTGGTAGCGTGCAATGCCTCCATTGACAGCTGCATCGATAACGCCATTCAGGCACATGCTGAGCAGGTTGATGTTGCCGTGTACCTGTTTGTGCTGATACTGGCTGATCAAGGCCCGCAGCTCTTGGTTCTTATTCTCAACCACCTGGATGGCATTTTCCAAAGGGCTTACTTCCACCTGGGGGCACACAGCACAATGTCCTTCCAAGAATTACAATAATCCCTCATCATGTACCTGAGAGTAGGGATCCATGACCTGTAATGCTGATTCCCCTTCCTTGATCCTGTGAACTTGGGACTCCCTGGGCCCTTTCTACTGTTATCTTTTGATTTATAGATACTTGGAAGTATAGCAAGTAGTGAAGTATAGCAAGTGGTGACTTGAACCATGGTTTCTGATCACCTCATGGCTGCATTTGCACTGGAACTTCCTGTGCAAAGGTACAGGTCAAGATGGCTCAGTTGCTCTGGTGACAATGAAGAGGTTCTGTGCAAAAGTGCAGAGCTATATCAGTCAGGACCTTGAGCTCAGGTACCAACTCCCAGGGATAGAGAATTCTGAGCATAACAAGATAACCCTAATGTCTTGCCAGTACTGCATCCTTCAGATTGCTTGCTTTGCTGAAACTTTCCCACAAATAACCTTTTGATGAAACCAATATAATAAATGTGGATGGACATCATCCATCGAGGATGATGTCCCACCTGGCTTCAGCTTTTTCTATGTGTGCCTGTCTTTTCTCAATCCCCCATTGCCCCTCACTGGTTTCCTGAATTAACAGCCTCAGTTAAGAGATGGGCTGTGGCAGTGAAGAGCACTAGTTCTGAAATCGGAGAGCTCTGGCCTCCTGAACCTCAGAGAATGGTTTTCTCATTCGTAAACTGGGAAGTTAAAAATACTTGCTGCTGAGGGATAATGTGTGGTTTAGATGAGAGAAGGTACACAAAGCTCCCAGCACAGGATTGACCTGGGGGAGCAAAGACCAGATAGGTGGACAAAGTTCTTTCTTTCTTTCTTCAATCCTTAGAGGAAGCTCCACAGAGCCAGGGCTGAAGAAGTAACTGTGAAGCTCAGGCCCATCAGAGGCAAATCTCACCAGTTCCCTCCTCTCTACTTCAAACCACCGAGAGATGCCAGGCAAGCTGTGGGTCAGGGTCAGCGTGGTGCGCTCAATCCACAGGCTCTGTAGGAAGGGTACAGACAGGTTTAGGCAGTTGGGCAAGGTTTGCCATTCCCTACCTACATGAGGGATGCAACAGTGGTGAGTTGCCAAGAAAATGGGGCTTTCTGGTATAAATACTGCCACTGCTTTCCTAGTTTGTTCACCTTGAATTCATTCTCCTTGTCCTTTGGGCCTTTGTGGAAAGGCCTGTCGTACCGGAACTTCCTCACATTGTTGACACGATAGAAGCTCTTGACACGATCTGGGACCCTATCCATCTGCAGAACATCCACATATTCTGGAATGGGTGTCACTGCATAGATCTGCAAGTCTGGGCATGAAGTTAAGGGAAAATCCAGACTTGTCAAAGAGACAGACTTGAGTGGTTCACCTCTGTCATATCGTCAAAGGACAGAAGGCCCAGGCAGCATCATCTCCTGGCAGCAGTGGTGGAGGCAGTATCATTTCAAGGGGCAGATTAAACCCACATACAATTAGATAAATCTATCTTTCTGCCTTCTTTCCCTCCCTGCTCTTTCATTGAACCTCATGAGCACTTGGCGAATTGACCCCCAGGTCAATCCTGTGGCAAATGTGAGATAGCAAGAGTTAAGTATTCTCTGCTGCCCCTTTAAGAAAAAAGGGAGCCCATGTGATGGGCACACCTATAATCCCAGCTACTTGGGAGTTCGAGGCTAACCTCAACAACTTTGCAAGATCCTATTTCAAAATAAAAAATAAAAAGGACTGGGGGTGTGGCTTAGTGGTAAGTGCCCCGGGTTCAATCCCTAGCATCACAAAAAACAACAACAAAAAAAAAAGATGGGAAAGAGTTAGGAGAACACATACCCACCTCATGGGAGTAAGAGAAGGTTGCAAGGACCCAAGAAAACTATTTATTACAGAACAGCTTTTCAATAAAATACTGTCTGGAGTCTTTATGGAGAGAAAAATGGGATTCTGCTTACCCTCCCCATTCTGGAACAAGTTTTCCACAGTCATGGTGACTGTCATGTAAGGAAGCTGTTCAGCTCAGTGGGTGGTGAAAGGCCAGCTAATGTTTGGAATGAGATTTCTAAGGGCTACCAAAACACAGAAACTCTCTATATTTTCCCCTTCTCTATATCTCTAGCACTTTGTTCCACTCAAACTGACAAAGACCTGGGGCAATAATATTACCCAGGTAAGTGGAATGGGAGTAGGACATATAACAGATATGGTATCCCTGTGATAAAAGCCCTGGTGGGACCCCAATCACTCTGCATAGTAACTTGCTACCTGGGCAGGCCCCTCAGAACGTAGAATGGGGACTAAGGTACTGGTAGTCACAAGACTGAGAAGCATCCCCTTAACGCCCTGCTGATGACCACACATAATTAAGGGTATGTTACTCTTCTGTGAAGCAAGAGTGTCATATTAAGTAAGGGTTCAGTGATGAGGACACACACAGATTTAGGGCTGGATGATCTAAGTAAGATTGGAAGGCCATTCACATGGTAGAGGGGCAGGCTGACTGGATGGGTCTCACCTCCCAGGACCCTGCCCTCCTCCCCCTACCAAGTGTCGAAAGATACACTGGGCATCACATTGTAGGATGGCATCATCTGGATGGTTGGGGTGCTGCATGGCAACGGCTTGCGGGAACTCACTGAGCATCCTTTGCTGGAAGGCCTCCAGCCTCTCGTAGTCGTGGCCACGGCATACATATTCTTTGTTCTGTCAAACACATGAGAGCACATTCTGTGTCTTGCCTGGAGCCCCCAAACTCCAAACAGGAGTCAGTAGTTACTCATCTTACAAATGCATCCTAGGAACCTCCTCTGTACTAGGTTCTGTGGGGACAACACTCAGTTCATATCCTAAGGGAAATAATGGTCGAGGAGGTAGAGGGACAGATAAAGGGAGAATTGTGTTGTGGTATGGCAGCTCTGGGGGTGGGTACAGGCAGCACTGAGTTCTTTTCCTATGTGGAATTTCATATCGTACAGTGTCCTATAAATAAAGATTAAATTCTACTTAAAAAAAAAAAAAACTTCACTGGGCTAGGGTTGTGGCTCAGTGGTAGAGTGCTTGCCTAGCACACATGAGGCCCTGGGTTCGATCCTTAGCACCACTTAAAAATGAAGCAAAGATATTGTATTTACCTACAACTAAAAAAAATAAAATAAATATTAAAAAATTCACTAAAATAAGACTATCATAACTGTTCAACTGCTGTTACTAGGTCTATGCTCAGCCATTTCTTCAACTCTGTTTAAATTCCAGCTCAGCCTTCTAGGAAGTAGTGGAGAGAAAGGGTTACTATGATTGGGTCAGAGAATTGGCTGCCTAGAACAGGCTTCCATATCTAAACTTAGTGCTCAGCAGTTCCCACAGGCCAGGAACGAAGTGGACCATCCTCTGTGTTCTTTCAAACCAACTGTTCTCTATCCTAGCTGTATGAGGTACTTTATAGCCAAGAGGAAAACCCACTATCTCTGATGACAAACCCCAAGAGGCAGGCCTTTTTGGTAGCTACAGAATAATATAGCATATGAAAACAGAGTTGAAGATGGCAGCCAGTCCAGTCAGATAAAGCCAAATGCCTTCTGTTAACCAGTCAGTTCTTTAGAAAGAAATATTAAGTAGAATAGGCAAAAAGGAAAAGAAAGAATACAAGTTTCAATTGAACTATGTGTATAACATATAAGTTCTTATCACTACCTGAATGGACTTACCCGAAGAAAAAAAGGAAACTTCCGGCCATAGAAGCCGACCCGAAAGAATTCAGGCTCCAGGCGTTGCTGCTCCATAATGTTGTCGTAGTAGCTAGCCTCCATTTTCTGTAAAAAAGAAGGGTGATTGATTTCAGGTTGGCTTGACTGCTTTTGGTGTCTAAAGTAAGGTCTCCTAGGCCCAACTGGACACTGTCTTCTGGAAAGGAATTATGGTAGCCCAATCTAGGTGAGAAGGAACTGAGCCCTAGCCAACCTGTCTCCAGGGGGTTGCTTCATGGAAGAGGAAGTCCTCCTTCTTCATTGCCATCTGATGGTGGGATGGAGACAGGTCTGTTTACTGCAGCCCTATGAAGCTGCTCTGAATGTCCTCCCAGGGTGTGGGCTCAGCCCCATGGTCCCATGAAGACTTGAGTGACACACTTTTTTTTTTCTTTAGTACTGAGGATTAAACCTGGGCCCTGTGCATGCTAGGCACTGACCTACATCGCCAATCCTTTTAATTTTTTTTTTTTTTAATTTTGAACTGGATGCAGTGGCACACACTTGTAATCTCAGCAACTCAGGAGGCAGAGGCAGGAAAATAATAGAGTAACCCCCCACTGGGTATTTAACTCAGTGGTAGAATGCCCCTGGTTTAATCCTAAGTATCTCAAAAAGAGTAGGCTGGCCTTGAATTTTTGATCCTCCTGACTCATCCTCTTGAGTAGCTGGGATTATAAGATGTACCATTACACCCAGTTGAGGGGCACATATTTAATATGGACTTTTTCTGTCTAAGAATTTCTGGTTTTGATTGATACTATACCAGCTGACACCTGATGGGGGTTGCTTATAGCTGCCTACCAACAATTCTCAGTATCATTTGTTCCCATTAGTCAAATTCCATCCATTCTTGTTCATCTATCATCTAACTAAAGATGCTAACAATAGTGAGGAAGGCTCAGTTGCCAGAATCCCTGGCACTGCTTCCAGTTTAGGAAATTTAAACTTGAAAAGTCTGTGATAGCATTATCAAGGTTAGTAAGTTGTTTTTTTTTTTTTTTTTGTCTTGACTGACTTGATTTTACATTAGAAGCCAACTTTGATTGGGAAGACAATTCTCCTGAATTCAATCAAGCCAGCCTGCCATGGAGCAGTGACCTTCAAAAATCAGTCAAGAAGTTACTTCTGGGGAACCATGCCCAAACTCCATCTGGACCAGGGAATAGAGGAGAGTTAGCCACAAGGGTGAGGGTGCAGGGAAGAGTAAGCTGAGGACTGTTGGCCTCTTTTTGCTGGTGAAATCAGTGGCTGTTAGGATTCAGAACCCAGCACCTACAACCAGGAAAAACTTGGTGCAGACCTTCAAAGTCCATAGGACATCTGAGTTTCTTTTTGAATACTTTGCTTCAAAGAAGGGGGCAAGGACAACGTACAAAACTGATAAGTTAAAGTGGGGAAGCTCTTATAATAAAGTTTTTAGATGAAGCATCCTCCAACAAAAACATTTCAGGAAAAGCTTCTTCATATAGTTGAGCTGACACCCCCTCCTTAAAACTCCCACCCTATTGAGCCTATATTGGCCTCTCCCTTTCCTGAGCACCAGTGGCCCTTAAGGGGGCCAGATCACAACATCATTTGTCTGGTGTGTGTTCTGGTTTCCCAGTCAGACTGCAAGTATTTTGAGGGTATCATCATAGCCTCTACTTCTCCTGTACTGCCCAGAGCACTAAATCAAGGTCCTTATGCCTCACTCAGAAACTTATGTCAGGAAAGTCTAGGCACCTCCTTCTGGGCTGGGGTAGGGGAAAGGGCCAAAGCTCACCCGAATCCAGCTGAGGCTCTGATAATCATAGAGGCTTTCATACTGACATGCCAGTTCTCTGCACAGTGGAATCCCAAATTCCCAGCTCTGCATCAGAAATGGAAACAGGGCTTTAGTATTTCAGACATTAAACACATCAGACAATACAACAAAAGGTCTCCTGCTAGCTCCAATTCATATGTTACAAGGAGTATACACTTTAAAATCAAGGTGCAGAGCATGACAAATAAATGTGGCTTTCTAGCTCAAGCACAGCTTTCTGGTTTCTACTAAATGTTTCTGCTTCCAGACCTTTTTCTGAATGCCTCATCAATGTACATTTTTCTGTACATTTCCATTTGATTGCTTTGAAGTTTTCTTAATTTTTCATTGTATTAGTCTTGATTAGATTATATATAAACTGCAAGAGGGCAGAAACCCTATTTAATTTATCCTTAGAGCCTAGAACAATGGCAGTCGTATATCAGGGTTTACTAAAGGTTTAATAAGTTAATAAAGGGAACACAGAATTATAAAATAAGGTTACTTAAGCTCAGAAACAAGTAGGGAAACCAAGAAGAATGTAGCTACCCAAGGACTTGGTAGTACGCCTGGGACTTCCTTTTTTAAATTAGGCTTCAGATGATCCTTGCCTAGTCAGGTCCCAGGCTGTTTTGTAATGTGGCTCCTGCTGTGATTACAGGATCATCCAACAGATGCTTGAGGAAGGCTATAGCGGAATTCATTAAAAGGCAATATTGTTGATTTCTCTCACTTTTTTTTTAAGTTTAGTATTTTCTCTTTCTAGGTTAGACTGGGAATCATCATTTTACTTGATATTTTACCCAGGCTTTTCTCCCTAACTTCTAAATACTAATTAAAATTTATTATAGGAAATTTCATGTATATAGAAGAGTAAAGAGCACAGAATAATGAACCATAGGTACCCACCATCCATCCTCAATACTGATCAACTCAAGGTTGTTCATGTATCAGTCACAGTCCATCTATTTACTCCCTCCCATAGTTTCTGAAGCCAGTCTCAGATATCATGTAACATCTCTACCAATAAAAGTATAATATGAATCTTTAAATAATGACTATTAAAAATACTCTTGGAATAGCATCAGAAAGAAGGAAAAGTTTCATTTGAGGTTGTAGTTTTCTAAAAGAGCTGATTATTTCTATCCTTTGAAGCCATTAATTCCATATGGATTGAAACTGAAGGACCAATTAAAAATCCTGAAACAAACCCAAGAGAATTTTAAATAGACCCTGGCTTTCTGCCCTGATACAATGCCTCTGCCTCAGTGAGCCAGAAAACCTCTTGTACCACCATATCACAGCTTTCAAGGGGACACATGTCAGTCCTCCCTCAGCTCCAAGTGCTGCTTGGGCAGGTTGCAGCCAACAATTCATAATAGGGTCTTCCTGGCAGGCAGCTCCATAGGGGCTGGCTAAGAAACTGAGCTATATATAGACTTCTGGCCAGCCCATCAAGAGCCACTCAATGGGGGACTGCTCATTTAGATGATGAGGGCCCCAAATGGGACTAAAGGCACTTTTCCTGCTGATGGTAGGTCCCTATAAAACAGATATTTTCCATTTAATCAATGCACATCTGTCTTGTTGGTATCTCTGCCCTAAATTTAAAATTTATTCTTTTTAGTTCTATACAACACCAGGATACACCCTGATATAATCACAAAAGCAGGGAACACAACCTGCTCCAACTCAGTCCCTAGCACTCCCCTGCCCCACTTCCTCTCTCCACTCCACCCATCCCTCTTCAATCTATTTACAGTTTACTTTTTTTTTTTTTAATTAGAGTCTTGTGGATTCACTCAATGCTGGGACCCACCGTGCCACGTTCATGCATACAAAACGCTACAAAATTCAGTCAGATTCATTCTACTGTTCTTCCCTTTTCCTGTCCCTTCTTGGTCTTCCTCAATCCCTTTCATCTACTCTACTGATCTTTCCTCTATTTTGATGAAATTCCCTCTCCCCCCCCCTTTTTTCTCTCTCTTTTTAATCCCTGCCCCCTTGTTTTGGATTAGCTTTCGCATATCAGAGAAAACATTTGACCTTTGACTTTTGGGGACTGTCTGCCCTATTTTGTAACTTGCTATTCTAAGGTGCTTCCCTCTTGCAATTGGCTTCAGAGTGAGGCAGGACCAACCCACCACTCTGCCAGTCTTGAGGGGTGTGCTGAATCACTGATAGGTCTGGGAGCTTTTAGAGTTGCCTCTGTTTGCAGATAGGGAATGTTTGGCAGGTACAATGCATCCTTTTTTTAAAAATTTTTTAATTTTTTATTTTTTTAATTTATTGTTGGTTGTTCAAAACATTACAAAGTTCTTAATATATCATATTTCACAATTTGATTCAAGTGGGTTATGAACTCCCATTTTTACCCCGTATACCGATTGCTGTATCACATCAGTTACACTTCCATTGATTTACATATAGCCATTCTAGTGACTGATGTATTCTGCTGTTTATCCTATTCTCTACTATCCCCCTTCCCCTCCCCTCCCCTCCCCTTTTCTCTCTCTACCCCCTCTACTGTAAATCATTTCTTCACTTGTATTATTTTTCTCTTACCCCTCCTTTCCTCTTATATGTGATTGTGTATGACCCTGAGGCTCACCTTCCAATTCCATGCGATTTCCCTTCTCTCTCCCTTTCCCTCCCACCTATCATCCCTGTTTAATGTTAATCTTCTCTCCTTTAGGCAGGAGGCAAAGCTAACTCTAAAACCCCTTACTAATGCCTGAGACCCAGTTGCATTTACTAGCTCTGGTAGATATGTGCCTTTACACATCCTTGTTAGCCCCTCAAAGAAATAGCATTAAAGTTGCACTAACCCAGGACATCCTCAAAAGTCAAATAGAACACGAAGGGAAAGGCCTGGGTCTCAGTCTGGCATTCTTCAAAACTCAATACCCATGGTATTAATCTTTTCTAAGGATAGAAATAATATACTCTTTTAGAAAAATAGAATCTCAAATGAAACTTTTCCTTCTCCTGGATGATATTCAAATAGTATTTTATAAAGCAGTCCTGGGGCTGGGGTTGTGGCTCAGAGTGCTTGCCTAGCATACACAAGACATTGGGTTCGATCCTCAGCACCACATAAATGTAAAATAAAGATATTGTGTCCACCTAAAACTTAAAAATAAATTTAAAAAAGCAGTCCTTCCTTATTTGAAGATTCATATTATACTTTTATTAGTGGAATTATATACACATAATATCTTTTTAAAAAAAATATTTATTTAGTTGTAGATGAACACACAGTATCTTTATTTATTTTATGTGGTGCTGAGGATTGAACCCAGTGCCTCACACATGCGAGGTGAGCACTTTACCACTGAGCTATAGCCTCAGCCCCATACATAATATTTTAGCATAAGTCATTCCTTCAAAGGATTGCAGGTCATAAGTGAATCCTCAAGCAGGAGAGCTCAAGCTTCTCCTGCCCAAGATGATTGGCTTAATTCTGATGGTCTTTGTGCCTGACAAATAGAGGCGAGAGACCTCTGTCTGGCTTCTTCTGTCTGTTCCCTCTACCTGAAGATGAAGAATCAACTCCCATTTTCAAACCTGATCCTCCTTCTTGAAACTTCACTCTGCTTGTGCCCTGTCTCTTTGAAGTTTTCCCTGTCTCCTGGTTTGACTGGGACAGTTTGCTCTCCTGCCTTGGAGCAAGTTCCTAGATTAACCTCACTCTAGGAGAGAATGGTCAGACTAGGCTATGGTCATGAGTCTCTTGGGTACCTAGAAAATGAACATGGAACCAAAGGAGATTGGTTTATCTATTTAAAGCAGACAGCAGAGATGCTGGAAATATGTTCAAGAAAATTCAGTGCAGGGTTGGGGTTGTAGCTCAGTGGTAGAGTGCTCGCCTTACATATGTGAAGCCCTGGGTTCAGTCCTCAGTACCACATAAAAATAAATAAATTAAATAAAGGCATTATGTCCATTTATAACTAAAAATATTTAAAAAATTCAGTGCAGGCCTGACTTATGAGGTAGGGTGTGTTAGCAGTGCTGAGGGCTAGACCTTCTACACCAGTAGCTTTCCCTTACTCTTTCTTTTTCTGTTTTCCTGTTGTCCAAGGTGGCTTTTCTCTTGGTGCCAACATCCCTTCCCCACAGGAGCATTTTTCCTATAATGGCAGGTTTTGCTTTTCTGGAGCCATTAAAAACCGAATGCTTTTAAGAACTGGTTAACCTCAGGGCTTGATTCCACTGGAAGCTGAGGTACAAGAAGAGAGAGGGTGGACTTTGTGTACAAGACTAAGAGAATAAACCTGGTAAATGCCCCTTGGAGGATGAGCTCACGAAAAGGTTCACTGAGTGATTTATACCAAAGGTAGAGTTGCTGGATGGATTAGGGAAATGCCCAAGAAGGTGGCTTATAGAATTTGCTAGTCCTTTTCTTCTTCCTGTCCATTTATTGTACTTAGTCAGGTTTTGTGCTTTACTCCTTACTGCATATTAATACTGCTTTCCTATGTGCTACTATAGTGTGGAATGAAGAAGGGGGCCATTAATACTCAAAGGTCCCATCAGCAAGCTCAATAAAATCAGGATAATTCTCCACTCTGCATTCTGTGCCCATGGAAAGAAAAGAGGGGAATTAATAATAAACTAAAGCACATACATACTGATACCATGCTTATCACCTTCCTTCTGGGCCAGGAGGGCTTGTGCTGGTTATGTGGTTATTAGTAGCTCCAGTTGGCTGGTGCCAGGAAGACATGCCCACAAGTGTGCCACTGAGGGACCCTAAGTCAGGTCTTGGACCCCAGAAGGGGAAGAGGCTTTGAGTTAGCATGGTAAACCAGGTATGTAGGTTGACTGAGAGCAGAGCAAGAGCCTCTCTTATGGGCACAAAATCTTCTGCAATTTTGGAAAGGTTCTTGCTTCAGTAGTGTACTTTGTATGGGTGAATATTTTCTTAGTGAATATTTTTGATATAGAAGCATTCAGTGTTATTTAAAAATGAAAAATGTTTTCTGATTTATGGTTAAAAGCCATTAATATTTAAATCTTTCTTTCTGGTGGTGAAAAAAATTCATTTTAAAACACTAGTTTCTGGGCTGGGGATGTGGCTCAAGCGGTAGTGCGCTCGTCTGGCATGCGTGCGGCCCGGGTTCGATCCTCAGCACCACATACCAACAAAGATGTTGTGTCCACCGAGAACTAAAAAATAAATATTAAAAATTCTCTCTCTCTCTCTCTTTAAAAAAAAAACAAAACAAACAAACAAACAAAAAAACCCCACTAGTTTCTATTTGTTTGAGGCAGGAGCTTAGCCACTATAGTTCCTTTGATGGATCCTATTTCAAATTTTAAAATGTGCTCAAAGCTGAGTAATGAGAGAACAGTTTCAACAGAGTTATATACACCCGTCTATCCAGGGCACCCAACAGTAGGTATTCAGAGGGCCTAATGAGAAGCTCTACCAGAGATGGGATCAGGATGGCTAGGATGCCCCAAAGAAGCCTGAATCAGCACTGACAGTTCAACCAGAAGCAAGTTTAATTTAGAATAACCCCAATATGAGAGAAGACCAGACTGTAGGTAAAGGAAATTAAAGACAAGAACTTATACCAACAACAGACAGTGCAGGACTCCTTTGGCTATGGTTACCATCCATTCATTTTTACTGTTTACATTTTCTTAAGCATCAAATTAAAAAGCCACATTAATTCTTCAAGTATATATAACACAGACAGTCTTCAAGTATATATATAACACAGGTTCCACAAACTTCTGATGTAGGAGCATTAGTATTTATAGATGTGCAAAAGCTGGTATGTGGGGTTGTCTCTTACTCCTACAATTTGGAATTGGCTTCCAAGACATAGAATTAAGCTATTGTTTTTTCCCCTCTGGAGAAAAATAATGCTTCTTTCAAATCTGATGAACATACATGGGTACGTAGCCATTCATCCCTCCTCTGCAGCTGTTGCCAACCCTATAGTGTCAAGATGTCATGTGTCACAGAGGCAGATGAGGGGATAAAATGGCAGCCTAAGGATACCTACCTTGCCTTTGTTGAAGTAGTGGATGATCTTCCGACACAGTCCCTCTTTTCGTTGCCATTCTGTTTGAGATGGGTAGTGCAGGAACTCTCGTAGTGGCCGGTCCTCCCATTGCAGCAGCTCACAGTAAAGGAGTAGGGTGAATGCAGCCTCTGTGGAAACAGGCAGCATGGAGGCTGAGGGTTTCCTTTCGGGGTCTAGGAGAAGCCTGGTGCCAGAGGTCCATGCTGAGCTGAATACCAGGGCAAGGCACAAGCAGCCCAGGTCAGAGACACTGGATACCAATGTGAGACAGTAGGGCTGCCCAGCATGAAGGAGCCAGAGATCCTGGTAGATAACTTCCTCCCAAAGCCTGGTCACCTGTTCTGGGCTCCAGATAAAAAAAATAAAGAATGGCTCAGCTACCTAAGAGTCTATGCACAGGTTATCCTGCTTCAGATGCACTGATGTATCAGAGAGCTCTTGAGTTCCTGTCTGGTCAACTCAATACAGCTTTCTTTCCCATCCTCTCAGAACTATTGGATAAACACCACTAAGGCTTCCTTCACTTTTCCCTAAGCCACCTTCAATGTCTCTAGCTCCATTTTCTACCCTCAGCATAGTCTTGTGACTGACTCCTTTTCTCTCATCATTAACATTTCCGAAAGGGCCAAAGAGTAGGAGTGCGAATGATATTAATTGTGAGACGGGCCTGGAGTCAGAGGTTCCATTCCTGGAAGAACCTAAGTTAACAATGAACCCAGAGTAGAGGTCTGGCAACAACTGATTCTGTATGTGAAACAATTAGGGAGAGTTACATTTTTAAAAAGAGACAGCAGCTAAGTAGTATGGTTGCCTAAGTTTCGAGAGATGAATAACACTGAATTATAGCCACTGTTCAGGGTCCTCATTATATCATCTTTCTTTCCTGTTCTATTTTCTCACTTTTAGTGGGTAATTCTAAGCTGGTAAATTAATTAGTTCTAGCTTCTGCCTAGCTTAAAGGCCCTACTCGATCCTGCTTCCCATAATTATGAAGAATCTTATTTTTAATAAACGTACCTACTTTCAGTTGTAGTGAAGTCCACTTGCTTGTGGCCACTTTCTAGGTTCCTCCTTATCCTTGCCTATTTGCCTTTGCCTGCTACCATTGAAACCTCTTGTGAGGAATGCACATAGCTCCTCACAGGGTGGGGAAGCCTTTTCTCTGTGGGGACCAAGGAGCCTTTTATCTCTGTGGCATCAGGGCCTCCCTTTGTAGCTCAGGGAACTCTGTGAAAATTTTTTCCCCATCTATATTTTTTCTGATGTCATTCCAGGAGCCACCAAAGAAAAGGCTTAGTACCTTTTTATCCAGATTCCTGAGCCAGCCTCCCAGTCATGGTCTAGTCCCTGAGGAGTTTAGCAAACGCCTCTTTTGACTCATGGAAATTATAAAAATATTTATCTTCACTGCCCTTTTAGAAGGTTGCTGGGATCATGGATGGAAGAGGATACAGAGTATAGAAAACTTGGCTCATAACAGTAATAAAACCAGCATGGTATTGGCACCAAAACAGGCTGGTAGACCAATGGTACAGAATAGAGGACACAGAGACTAACCCTCAAAATTACAATTATCTTATATTTGACGAAGGTGCCAAAAACATGCATTGGAGAAAAGATAGCCTCTTCAAAAAAAATGGTGCTGGAAAAACTGGAAATCCATATGCAACAAAATTAAATTAAACCCCTATCTCTCACCATGCTCAAGACTCAACTCAAAGTGGATCAAGGACTTAGGAATTAAGCCAGAGACTCTGCATCTAATAGAAGAAAAAGTAGGCCCTAATCTTCATTATGTGGGATTAGGCCCCAACTTTCTTAATAAGACTCCTATAGTGCAAGAATTAAAACTAAGAATCAATAAATGGGATGGAATCAAACTAAAAAGTTTCTTCCCAGCAAAGGAAATAATCTGTGAGGTGAACAGAGAGCCTACATCCTAGGAGCAAATTTTTACCCCTCACACATCAGATAGAGCACTAATCTCTAGAGTATATAAAGAACTTGTCATGAACAACTAATAAAAAAAATAGTGTCAGTATCTACAGTCTTAATTCTTATAAATGTTTTCTAAATATTCTACGTATAGGAGTATCATGTCATGGTTTTAGATAAAAATAGATACATTTGAGTGCTTCTTAAATTACTTTTTAATGATTATTTCTTCTGAAAGTGGAAAGGCTATTGCTTATTGTTTATTTCTTTCTTAAAAAACAGAGAATAAATGATATTATTCTTAAAAAAAAAGTTAAGCACTGAAAAAACAACACAATCAACAAATGGGCCAAGGACCTGAACAGGCACTTCTCAGAAGAGGATATACAATCAATCAACAAATATATGAAAACATGCTCATCATCTTTAGCAATCAGAGAAATGCAAATCAAAACTACTCTAAGATATCATCTCACTCCAGTCAGAATGGCAGCTATTATGAAGACAAACAACAAGTGTTGGCGAGGATGTGGGGAAAAAGGTATACTCATACATTGCTGGTGGGACTGCAAATTTGTGCAGCCAATGTGGAAAGCAGTATGGAAAGCTGGAATGAAATCACCATTTGACCCAGCTATCCCTCTCCTTGGATTATACCCAAAGGACTTAAAAACAGAATACTACAGGAACACAGCCACATCAATGTTTATAGCATCACAATTCACAATAGCTAAACTGTGGAGCCAACCTAGATGCCCTTCAGTGGATGAATGGATAAAAAAATGCGGCATATATACACAATGGAATTTTACTCAGCAATAAAAAAGAATAAAATCTTGGCATTTGCAGGTAAATGGATGGCGTTGGAAAAGATAATGCTAAGTGAAGTTAGACAATCCCAAAAGAACAAATGCTGAATGTTTTCTCTGATATAAGGAGGCTGACTTATAGTGGGGTAGGGAGGGGGAGCATGAGAGGAATAGATGAATTCTAGATTGGGCAGAGGGGTGGGAGGAAAAGGGAGGGGGCAGGGTACTAGCAAGGATGGTGGAATGTGATAGTCATCATTATCCAAAGTACATGTATGAAGACACAAATTGGTGTCAACATACTTTATATACAGATATAAAATATTATGTTGTATATGTGTAATAAGAATTGTAATGCATTCTGCTGTCATTTATTTTTTAAAAAAATCAATAAAAATACTTGGCTAATTTTTATTTTGAGATAGGGTCTTGTTTTTTTTTTTTTTTAAATATTTATTTATTTTTTCTTAGTTCTCGGCGGACACAACATCTTTGTTTGTATGTGGTGCTGAGGATCGAACCCGGTCCGCACGCACACCAGGCGAGCGCGCTACCGCTTGAGCCACATCCCCAGCCCAGAGATAGGGTCTTGTTATGTTGCCCGGGATGGCCTTGAACTCACAATCTTCCACACACAGCCTCCCAAGAAGACCCCAGTCATTTTAGATGTAATTTTTGACAAGTTGTGCTACCAGAAAATGTGGTATCTATGCCAAACACTCTAACATCTAGAGGTAAGAAAGGAAGGTTCTCTGTTTTTACCAATTTATCAAATTTTAGCATTATTTGCAGATAAGAAGAATTCATATTTCCTTGACTATCATATAAATTCAGGTTCTACAGTCTAAGGGCTAAGATATAGTGGTTGGTCACCATAGTGGGAAAGATGTCTATTTTGTGGGGGTACTATAGTACAAGGTGATTAGATAGTACACAAGTGCATACATACACATTCCTTACTCAGAGTGGTTCTTAGTCAACAATGTGACAGACATTTTGGATTAAATTATAGACATAATGAAAGGGTCCTTGTTTGGCCTATTAAGAAGTCATATCAACACTCTCCATACCCTCCATCGGGAGCTCAATGTGGGACTGCTGTGCAGTTGCAGGGAAGCACCTAGACTGCAAGGCAGATCTCCCAATGTGTTCTGGAAGTCTCAGAGTTAGCGGCTATGACTTTGTTACAATCTCATTTAGCTTCAACTTTGAAGGGCTTAAGAAAGATTCTGTTAATGAAGAGTGACAGTTAGCTCAGGATGCTCTGAACCTGGTACATCAGAATCTGGAAGTCACCCTTTAGGTCTCAGAGGGATGGGTAGAAAAGAAAGAGAATAGAACAGCCTTAGGTAGAAGAGGCCATGGCAAGGAGGCGCAGGTGGAAGTTTTGCTTTCTTTGTCTCCATCACTTGCCACAAAGGAGCCGAGGGAAAGGAGTAAGGTGAAGTCACAGCACAATACCCCTCATTTCTTCTGAGATCAACCTGGAGACTTTATCTGCCAGCTGTGCATATCTTGCCAGTATGTTCTCATAGGAAGGCATGGCTCTTCCCTCTCCCTACTCACCTGTGTAGTTTTCAGCCTGTAAGTGCATGTCACAAAGCTTATGGATATAGCGGATATACATTTCTTCTTTGTTAATCTCAGACTTGTAAAAGTTCTGTGAGAAGGAAATACACATAAAATGAGAAAGTCTGCTATCTATGGAGGCCACACCTGAGTTCCAGGTAGCTATCCAGAGCCCAGAGTATACCGGGAGAAAAGGTCCTGGAGTTAGATAGAACTAGGAAAGGAAAGGACCAGGCAGAAGGAACACTTGCTGGGGATGGAATTGGTGGATTGTGGGAGTCCTCAGTGTTGTGAAAGAGGAAGAGCCCCACAGCAGATTAGGGATTAGGGCAGACTGGGAACAGGGTATGTCATGGTTGGTGGGACCTTGCAAAGAGGCCAAGTTAGAGCTCTGTCCAAAGCAAAGCTAATTTTATTCCTTCCCCAAGTGGGAAAGTATCTGGTTCAGGCCTCCAAGTAACAGAGTTGATACCCTGACTTAAATCTTCAGCCATTGTATTATAGAAGGCCAAGATAATCAGCATAGGATAGAAACTCCCCTAGACAGACAGGAGGAAGAGCTAGTGTCCTCTCACCATCAGGTTAACAGTGCAGCCGATCTTTTTATTCTCTGTCTCCTCTCCTTTCATGCAGTCCCTGGAAGGGAGAACAAAGATAAATACCTATGAAATGAAGCAGAACTACTGAAAGAATACATAAAAAAATTACAGTAACACTGGGTCATCATCATAACCAAATCTCAGATTAGGATGCCTTCCAACAGAAATCATGAACGAGTACTATACTGTGAGCTCCCTCTAAGCTTTGCATCCACTTCTTTGGGCTCAAATATCTCTGTTCTACTGAGATTCTTGTTCTGGTGGCAGAGTGCAGAGCCCAGATGCTATATCAAAGGCATTAAGTAGCACCTGCCAACATTCTTGGCACAGAATGACATGTCAGTCCCCCCAAAAGGAGGCATAGAACTCTCCTTAAAAGGAAAGTTTTAATTTTTGGATAGTGAATGGAAGCTAAGCCCTCTACTCAAGAGTCTAGCTTTAGAACCCTGTGGCCATTGCAATCATGGCATGGCTAATGGGCTCACCACATAATTGGCATTTCTACCTATGGTCTCTGCTCAATGCACTAGTCTTTGGAACCATATCTCACTAGAAGCAATAGGCCTGCTGCTTCTTTCTGATTCAGAGACAGCATTAGCCAGGGTTGGGCTACATTCATACCTAGAGGGTCTGGGTGTAGCAAGGGTCAGTGCTGGCCTGTGAGAGACAGAACAATGGGGACACTGAGAAGGATTCTTCCCAAAGGAGATAGGGGACTAGTCACAGCCAGGCTTGTCTGGGAAGGAGCAAAAGCCTGGCATAAGGAGATGAAAGGCAGTGAGCACCAGACTGGTGAATCCAGAAAGAAGCCTCCTGTACACACAGCCAGAGTCACTGAATCTCTGTATGGTTATTTGGCAAACCCAGTTCTCCTTACCTTCCCAGAACACAGTGGGAAGACTCTGACATGGCTACTTTGAAAGGAAGAGATATTGAAAATTCACGCCACTGTGATATCAGGGCTTTCCTATATATCTTTGTGCTCCACAACCACCTGCATTTCAATATCAAGCATCTCTTTCTCTTTCTTATTTTTGTGGTGCTGGGCACTGAACCTAGGGCCTTGCACATGCCTGGTAAGTACTCTACCACTGAACTACATCCCAGCCTTTCTTGCACTGTTGACAGCAACATCTTCTTTTTTGAGTGATTTTGTATCACTTCTGTATGGCTCATCAATAAAGAAGATAGCTTTTAATGTATTTGACTTGGGTGCAGCTAATGTTTTCCCTTTAGCTCTTTTTCCGGAGGGTGAGTAAGGAAGAACCTCTTGAAGGAGGCTTCTGAGGCAACAGGTGCACCCATGTGCACCTGTTTGCTGAGGTCTAGATCAGTGGCCAGGGTGTCCCTACTGCAACTGGAGGGGCCTAGGAAAGGAAGGTTCCATAAACTCCAGTTACCAATTGCAGGTAGGTGTTTTACTTAGAGACTCAAGGGCTTGGAAAACCTGTATGTCTATTTCTAAGAAAACCCTTCTAGGGTTCTTCTTCCCATCCTGGGAAACATGGGCGCAACCAATAAGTATCTTTATATCTCACTGATAGTGTCTTGGATTCACATAAAAGTTAATATAAAAGCTGAAGAGTCACTCCTCTGAATATACGAGGATATTTGCCAGTCTAAAATTAAGCCTCACACTGAAGTTCAGGAATATAACCTATTTATAATATTTGTAATTAATATATATAAATTTTAAAATTTCAATATTCGTTTTCTTAACAAATTCTTATTGAACTAAACTGCACTGGAGCAGAAGGAAAGATTTTCTTGGTTTTTGCCTGGTCTTCCTAGTGAATTCATCTTATCAATCATTATTTACTATGTACCTGCCAGAGGCAATCTCCATGTAGGTGAATAGGGGAAAATGGACAAGGCTCTTGTCTTTAAGGAGTTGGCTCTTTCTGTGATAACTGATAATCAACAAGGTATGCACTGAATGCCAGGTGAGCTTTTAGCTTGGAAAACCTTTTTTATGGGGATGGGTTGGGTTGGAAGACTCTCTTAGGAAAGGATATAGCGTGTAGAGAATTCTGATGGAAAAAATATGAGTGGTGACAACATGGATGAGGAGAATCAAACTCATTTTTTTTTGGACTGGGGATTGAACCCAGGGGCACTTTACCACCAAGCTACATCACCATTCCTTTTTATTTTATTTTGAGACACAGTCTCAATAAGTTGCTGAGGCTGTTTTTGAATTTGTGATCTTCCTGCTTCAGTCTCCTGAGCAGGAGGATGGGATTCATATGTCACCTGGTACTAATACATGACCCAAGAGAACTTTGAGTTGCTTTTCCAGGGACTGGGGACTTCCCTTTTTCATGCCTACATTCTCTGCTTGAAGTAAGTCTATTTATACAGATGGCATCACTGAAGCTTTTTTATAAACCAATTTTTTTAAAAAACGACAGCAGAATGTATTACAATTCTTATTACACATATATAGGACAATTTTTCATATCTCTGCTCTATCTAGAGTTCATCTTTTCCTCCCATGCACCCCCTCTCTACCCCACTATGAGTCAGCCTCCTTGTATCAGAGAAAACATTCAGCATTTGTTTTTTTTGGGGGGATTGGCTAACTTCACTTAGCATTATCTTCTCCAGTGCCATCCATTTACCTGCAAATGCCATGATTTTATTCTCTTTTACTACTGAATAATATTCCATTGTGTATATATGTCACATTTAAAAAATCCATTCATCTACTGAAGGGCATCTAGGTTGGTTCCACAGTTCAGCTATTGTGAATTGTGCTGCTATAAACATTGATGTGGCTGTGTCCCTGTAGTATGCTGTTTTTATGTCCTTGGGTATAGGCCAAGGGGAGGGATAGCCGGGTCAAATGGTGGTTCCATTTTTTCTTTTTTTTTTTAGCATGGTTCTTGAGTCAGCTAGATCTGTGTTCAACTTCTGAAAATATCCCTTCCCATTGTTGTGTCCTCATTAGTAAGAAGAAGGACAACCCTTTAGGGATCTTAATGGGATTAGAGACAATGCATATAAAGCACTAACATGGTAGATTTTCAGTAGATGGGAGCCAACATAAACATCATGACGTTTCCTTCTATGTTGACAAGGAACAATGAAGAGAGGATGGTATTTGGAGTGAGAATACTGGGGACTGGAAGGAGTTGGGCTTGTGAGTTGGGCAAAGGCCAGTTCAAGAAGGGCATCTGATGTCATGTGAAAGACTGAGGACTTGTTTTGTAGGTACAACCACTGAGATAAAAAAAAAAAGAATAAATTGGTTTTGGCCAGAATTTGAGTTCCTTGTAGAGGGTAATTAAGAAAATCAAACAGCCAGATAGAAGTAGGCTGTGAAACTGAAGAAATTAATTTCTTTTCCTTATGGTAAACCACAGTGAATAAGGCCAACGTAAGTGCTGCAATAAGGGGGAGATGATGAAATTTGCCCATCTCTCTTCCCTGTCTGATGGCAGGTAGAGAAAAGGCTGAGGACCTGTCATAAGAAAGGAATTCCTTGTTCTAAAAGGGGTCCCAAAAAGGTTACCTTTGACTTTGTCAGTCCCAGTAAAAATAGGCCAAATCTTAGCTATGCTACAGAAAGAGGGGATACTCAGGATGTGAACACATTTTTCAGGAATTTCATTTCTATAGCCAGACCAGTACACTGGACCTGAGTCTTCTTTACCAGCACCTTCTACTTTAGCAGCAACTGGAGGTGGCCCAAACTCTCTCATTTCTTGATCCATAGGTTAAAATGCTACCCTTTGGTATCTCATAGCATTTTTCCTTGGAACCAGGTTTTGTTTATTTATCATTCCTATCCATTCCTCATCATCTTCTTGGCTCTCAAAAGGTACCCGTAGCCACCACTTGAACACTACTGAAAGAATTATTAAGGCTGTGATAGTCATTTCATTTTACTTTGGACTAATTCAAAAGCTATAAGGTGACTGGGAAGATAGGCTTTTATGGAGTAACTAATTTCACGCAAACTCTCGGCCTGAACATATATAAAGATCAGAGCTCACAGGTTGTTTCCTCTCATGTTTAGGATCAGGGGATATAAATAGACTTACTTTAAGCAGAAAATGTAGGCATGTAAAAGGGAGGTCCCCAGTCCCTGGAAAAGCAACTCAAAGTCCTCGTGGATATATTGATACCAGGTGACATATGAATCTGAGGAGGGTCTGCACTAAGGAATTATAGCAGTTCTCTGCCTTGCTCTGGAGATAGCTTTTCTTTTCTTTTTTTCTTTTTTTTTTAAAGAGAGAGTGAGAGAGGAGAGAGAGTGAGAGAATTTTTAATATTTATTATTATTTTTTTTTAGTTCTCGGCGGACACAACATCTTTGTTTGTATGTGGTGCTGAGGATTGAACCCGGGCCGCACGCATGCGAGGCGAGCGCGCTACCGCTTGAGCCACATCCCCAGCCCCATGGAGATAGCTTTTCTCTTCCTTCTTGCTGTGCCTATTCATCTGAGCCTTGACATTTCTGGATGAAAGGTGAGATGATTGCAGATCCCTGGGATACCTCCTGGATACATGTACCCACATTTTAGAGGGGGACTTCAGGAAGTCTTGCCTACTCCTGAGAGAAGTCTCTGTTCCTTGTCATCAGACCTAATGGCGATGCTACCCAATACCAGAACAGTCTTCTCCATGAAGGGCACACAGTCTCAGTTTTAAGGTCAAGGGAATGCCCTTGAAGGAGAGAGTATCCTGAAAGAGATCAGGCAGATGCCTGAGAAAATACCTGTAGTCAAGAAGGCGTTCCATGAGGCGGGTTACTGAGGTCACAAAGGAAATGCCTGTTTCTCGCCATGTTTCCTGTTCAACCTTCTCCAGCAGGCTATTGGTGGAGAGGAATGAAACACAATTCATGAGCTTTTTCTGAGAAAAAGAATTGAGATTCAAGAGTCTGTGAGGGCTGTGATGGATCTGGAGGCAGCAGACTTACCACACCATAGTCTTACCTGGGGTAGGGCCCAAATAGCTGGGTTCTACTCCATGCAGCAGAAAGCAAAGACAAGGAAGTTATTGAATTGGCAGCAACAAATGAACACATCTCTCATTTCCATGTATGTGTTCCTAAGGATGCCACTGAGTTATAAGTGAGGAAAGGGTTCAAAGCCCCAGTCCCCTTAAGCTATTCTATGAGGTTTCTTCTCAAGGAGAAGCTGAGTAAGGGCCCAGAGGGATAATCCTTGCTCTACCAATTGGCTCACTGTCTCTATTGCTGCCCAGAGCTATCTTCAGCAAACAGAAATCAACTTCTTTATGTAAATCAAGGGAAAGATTCCCCACTAGCATTGGGTGTCTCAGTATAAGGGAGAGTGAACAAAATGTGCCAGATTAATACCAAAGTCTTAATACTCAGGTCTTTTTGTGTTTTGATAGCTCCCTCTTTTATAATCTCAGGAAGCATCTGGATTCTCCAAAACACCTGGCTTTCAGCTCTTCTGGAGTTCCAAGTCTCTTCTAGAGGATGATAACCTAAACTTTTTGCTTGCTCCAGTAACAAGTCCAGCTCCAGGTTCTTACAGCATATAACTCTATTCCTGATTCCTTTATTGCTCTCTAAGCTTATGAAAGTCTTATGGAATGGCTGGCCCAATTAGGGATAATCACTAGGGACTAAAATCCACACCGTGGCTCTGCTACAGTGATGACACTCTCTGCACAGAGTATTAGCTTGGGCCAGGGCATTAGGGAAAGTGAGGGTTTCCCACATGATCCTTGTTGTTAGAGAAGGCAAAACCACTGACTGGGGGCCTATGAATTGTGTGAACAAGGCCAGTATACTAGCATTTTCAAACCATTATACAGAGCTCTGCTGTCTTGGACAGGAAGAGGGGTCCTGTGAAATGGGAAATGCTGGTCACTACCCTCCTTTTGTAGATTTTTCACACCTTTCTGCACACTAAGAATTTGAGAGGACCTTTAATAAAGAGGCTTATTCATTTTTGTTTAATTGAATATTTTCTAAACTAGTTAGACCACGATTCAACTTTTTCCCCCCAGTATGTCTATAAACATCTTTCCAAAACACAATCTGGAAATGCTGCTCTATTTTATCCGTGGCCATCAATTCTCAGACTGATTTTAAAATGTTTTGCAAACACTATTTGGTCAGGTAATTAATAATAGTGGGTTGTGTGTGTGTGTGAGATATTCTTTTTTTGTGGTTATTACTTTTTCCTTTGTTGTAAAGTCATTTTCTAGTGACCCAGGAAGATATTTCTTCCACAATTAAAAAATGTACCTTCAGTTAAAAGAGAAATACTAAAGAATGAATTCATTTTCATAGATTATTATTATTATTTAAATGTCAAATAAATCCACACTTTATCTTATGGTAAATGAACAATATGGGCAGGATACTGCAGAGAGATTTCCCCTTCTCGAAACTGGAAAATCTGGGTCTTCTTTCTAGAGGTGCCTTTTACTGGTCAGGTAACTGAGGACATGCTGGCACTTCCCTGAATCCAGTTCATCACTTCTAAAGTGGTAAGGAGGATAATCTCTGCCCTGCCCACATATCAAGTGTGTTGTGAGGATCTAGTAAAATGAGAAATATCCATACATTTTTAAACTGTAAAGTTCTAAGTAAACATTCAATATTATCACTGGAAAACACTTTAGAGGTTAGTCTTAAAAATGGTACTAAGACAAAGTTTCAAAGCTGGAAATGATGAATAAGATGGGAGAATATTCTAGAGCTTAGATTTCATTTTTTAAAGGAAATACAACATCACTATTACATGGGAGGGCAGTTTCTGAGTTCCTTCTTTGATCTTAGCCCTTGGCAAGTCCTCTAAGGCCTGTTGGCCTCCATTTAATTCAAGACAGAAGCCATGAAACAATGGACCTGGGAGAGCACTGGCATTATTTAATATAACCACCTAATTTCACAAACAGGGAAATTAGCCTGGAGATGGCGGTGGGTGACATGTTTAAGAGCCCATTGCAGTGTTTTTCAAACTAACTGTAATATCTTACGAAGGAGGGAAAATAGAATCCTTCTTTTTGTGTGTGTGGTATTGGAGATTGAACCCAGGGCCTCCTATACATTAGGCAAGTTACTCTACTACTGAGCTACAGGTTCTAGCCCTTTTTAAAATTTTTTATTTTGATTCAAGGTCTAAATTGTCCAGAATGGCCTCAAACTTGTGATTCTCCTGCTTCAGTTTTCCAAGTAGCTGGAATTATAGGTGTGTACCACTGTACCCTGGCTGGAGTCCCTTTTTAAGAAGAGAACCCCCACCTCCCACAATGCCAGTGTCAAGACCTAAACTATGATTGACTTCTCATGATCTGTTTGCTCAAATGGATGCAGTGCATATTGTGAGATATACAATCATCCTTTTCCTGAGCTCTTCAGTAACATGGCAATCCCTGAGAAAGCTTGCTTTCTTGTTGAAAGAGGTAAGCACTGCTACCACCAGGAACAATAGGGTCTCTCCTGATACCCAACTTTGGCAGCCTGCCCAGTGCAGGTCTAATCTCCTCCCTTCATTAGCCTGCTTTATTCCTTCCCCCAACATGGAACACCTGGGGCTGGAGCTGCTTACAGAAGGCTGAAGAGCTCCCTGTAGCTTTCATCGCCTTTCCCCTCTGATACCATGCTGTCCAGCTTGTCAATCAGCTCGGCTTCCACCTAGAAGGAAGCAGAGATTTCATAAACTCAAACAGAATTGAGAGGAAGAATGGGAAATCTGTCCCCTTGCTGGGCAAGGTGGTGGAAAACTGCTTCCTGATTTTATCCATGCTCCAAATAAATTCCAGGGAAGACAAGATTTCATCTACAGCGCCAAAAAAAACCATGATGACTTCCCCAATCAGAAAGTCCTCTTACCCTAGTGGTTTAAGTTAGACGTAGAACTTAAGGTTTCATGTACCCCTTTCCCAATCTAGGGGCAAAGAAAAGTATTTTGGATCCAAAAAAGGCCTTTGTCAAATGTTTATTTTATTTTAAAAATATTCATTTAAAAGAATCTATAAATAAACTATGTTGGGTTATAACTTTACCCTCTATTCAGCCAATCAAAAAGGAAGCTTGTTGGGTAGTTGGTCTTCAGTGTAATGAGGCTGACATTAGTTGGGATAGAATGAGATATGAATTATTTCCTTCAGAGCTTTTCCTCCAGGACAACAGGGTCCAGTGTTTGTACTCATAGGATCTAAAGCCCTTGGGGCCACTCTCCCTGTCACTGGGCCCCTAAACTATGAGGAGGAATACTACATTGTTTCTAATCCATGGACCTGCAGGGGCATTTGGCAGTGCTTGGCCACTTTTCTAACAGGCCTCATTGGATTTACTCTGAGGTAAAAAATTTGTTATAAGTGACAGAGATAAAAAAATCTTTTTATCCTTCATTAGCCTTTAATGTGTGTTACTGTTTATTGATATAGATATTTCATATAAACAATAAAAAATCTCAGCATGACTACATTAAATAATGTTCCCCTAAAAGCATTTTCTCATTCCACACAGGGTAAGAGAATTTTAAGGAAAAGTAATAAAAAGAACAACTGATTCAGTAATATAATTGAAGGCAGGTAGGGTTTGTTAAATCCCACCAGCAGAAAATGAGAATGAATGAATATGGCTTTTTAAAATAATGGCCCGCCACATGGTCAGGAAGGAACTTACAATGCTAGGGCCATATACTTATTATTTGGCCTGATGAGTTAGCTGCTTGAATACACATTAAAGAGGAAACAAATTCTGAGAGCAGGGGTCCTCAGAAATCGATGCTATCCTGCTCTCTCAGGGCAGAGAAGATAAAGCCAGGTGGATCTGGATATAGAAGCCAAATATTTTACTCCCAGTTCAAAGCATGTCTTGCCTCACTAGGTCAACCATTGGCTAAAACGAAGGGTCTGATTATAGCAAGGGATCTCTTTTCACACATGAAGGTACAGGTAGACTGTGCTTTCCAGAAAAATGCAAAGATGGCAGAGGTAACCTCAAGTAGTAGAATACAAACACTGCCAATGAGGTAGAGCAATCAGTCCACTAGACTCTAAAGGTTTTCAAAACTGATCCCTGGGCCAGCAGCCTTAGTCTTAAGATCTGTGGTAAAGATCTTAAGACTTTAATAATCTTAAGACTTTTTAATCCAAATTCTCTGGCCTCCTCAGGCCTTCTGTATTAGAAACTCAGAATGGAGGTGGAAGTTAGCAATATGTTTTAACAAAACATCCAGGTTGCTCTGATGCTTATTCATGTTATAACTCGAATTAGGGAAAGGAACTGGTAATGGAAGGATATGGAGGCAGAGCTGATGAAGGAAAAAGTTGTTAAGAGAAATCTAAAGATCAATGCAGGCTAATTTGATGACTTCAAGTCAAGAAAAAGAAGTTCTTCAAATATATCATGTCATAATTATTAATATTGACCATAAGGTTTGCAATGTTACTTTTATTGTTATTCGTTCAACATTTGTTTGCAGTATAACCAGCTGCGTAGTTCTGCACAAGTATTTACCTCTCTTAAGTCTAGGTTTCCTCATTTGTGAAATGGGAATGGTGGTAACATTCTTCTTTGGTGTCACTGTGCCCTGAATCTTGGGAACTGCTTAATGAATGTTAGTTTTGATTTTCATCTCCATGAGCCCCACCATGCCCTAGACCCTACAATGAGTCTAAGAGAGAAAACACACAATAAATAGTACTGGTATCGGAGAGGTCATCATCTTTCAGGGGAGCAGTATCACAGTTTAGCCTGGTCAATATTTAGATGGGGCACACATAGCAAAGGAGTCTGGGATCTGAGAAACCATTAATAAAGCTTCTTCTTATAGTGCTACAACAGCACAGGAAAAATCAAGAATGTGAAGAGAGAGCCTACAGAATGGGAAAAAATATTTGCTCACTACTCTTCTGACAGAAAATTAATAACCAGAATATATAGAGAACTCAAAAAACTTTGCCCCAACCCCTCTCCCATGATAACCCAATTAAAAAATGGACAAAGAACCAAACAGATGCTTCTCAAAAGAAGAAACGCAAATGGCCAACAAATACATGAAAAAGTGTTCAATATCATTAGCAATTTGAGAAATGAAAATAAAAATTACACATATTTCATTTCACTTCAGTTAGAATGGCAGTCATCAAGAATACAAACAATAACAAATGTTGGAGAGGATGTGGAGAAAAAGAAACACTTTTACACTGTTGGTGGGATTGTAAATTATTACAACCACCATGATAATCAGTTTGGAGGTTCCTCAAAAAACTAGGAATGGAACTACCATTTGACCCAATATACAACTCTATGGTAATTATCCTAAAGAATTAAAGTAAGAACACTATAGTGATACATGCATACCCATGTTTATAGTAGCACAATTCACAATAGCCAAGTTATGGAACCAGCCTGGGCATCTGTCAATGGATAAATGAATAAAGAAAACGGACACACACACACACACGCGCGCGCGCGCGCGTGCGTGTGTGTTTCAGCCAGGAAGAATAGATTATGTCAATTGTAGGGAAATGGATAGAACTTGAGAACATTATGTTAAATGAAATAAACCAAACTCAGAAAGTCAGAGTCATATGCTTTCTCTCATATGTGGAAGACAGGGAGGAAAAAGACAAAGAAAGGTGGCAGGGAGGGGGATCTCATGAAAATCAAGAGGAGACAGTAAAGTAGAAGAAAGGGACCAGGGGCCTTGGGGCTGGGGGAGGGGAAGTAAAGGAGAAATACTGGGGAACAATATTGGCCAAATTATAGTTATACTAGGATTATAATACATCAATAAAATGACATAAAAATAGTACTATAAAAACTTAAGAACTGTTTTGCTCTTTGGATCCAATGATTATAGATTGAGAAGTTTACCTAAGAAAATAGGAATGGGTGGTTTTGCAATATTAATAGTAAGTTTTTAAAACTAGGAGCTTGACTATTATATATATTGTAACATAGTTATGCAATGGAATAACATGTAGCCTCTAAACTGAGAGTGCAGTATAGAGGAGCATTAAGAGACATGAAGAGGTAGGTGTGACAAATTGCTACCAAAATGAGGGATTACAAACCAACATATACAACAATTCATTTTTTTAAATAAAAAATTCTAAGTATTGGAAAAAAGGACTAAAAAAACACCATAAACTGCTCCCCCTAAGTTGTTAATAATGCTAGGAATTTGAGTTAAAATTTTTCATTACAGTTTATTTGCATTTAAAAAATTATTTTTTAGTTGTAGGTGGACACAATACCTTTATTTTTATGTGGTGCTAAAAATTGAACCCAGTGCCTCACTCATACTAGACAAGCTATTTACCACTGAGTCACAACTCCAGCCCCTTATTTGCATTTTTAATTCTTCTATATTAATCATTATTTTGCAATTAGAAAAATGTATTTTTAGTAAGTTGTAAAAAGTATGGAAATGGATAACAGAATCAAAACTGTAAAAAAATACAATCAGAACTAAGACCAAAAGTCATTGAATTTTAGCGACTTGAAAGTTATAGATTACTTTCAAGAGAACACTTTTAACAAAGGTGGGTGTGTAATACACAGGAGACTAAACCAACGGGAAGGTAGAAAGTAGAAAACAGGGATTAAGAGCAGACTATGCTTTAAAAAGAGTTGATGGTAAAGGGAAGCACAGCAATATTTTCCTAACTAGGAACAAAAGTGTTTACTTGGCTTGCTGGATATTAATTATTCATGACAGTCTTACTGGGAAAAAGAACATAGCTCCTGCCCTGAGTCTTGAGATATGACTTCCAACTTAAGTGTTTTACAAAGTAACCTTTTAATTCAGTGTTAGGGATGGTGGAATACTGCACAGCTCCTTCTTAGTAGACTTGGATAACCTATATGGTAGTTCTGCAAAGTTATACATTTCTTGGTTACTGGGTTTTTGCCCAGTAGTTGTGTGCTTTGCATAATTAGAAGGCACAAGGCTGTGAAAGTACAGAAAAGCCACAGTTCTTTTTTGTTGTTGTTTCCTGAAGTTATGAGGCATAAAATGGATTTATTTTAAATACTCTACCCATGATAAGACTATCTTTAAAACAACTAGCATTAGCACTGTATTTAATGGTGAAACATTGAATACTTTCCCCTAAGAACTAGGCAAGTATGTTCACTCACATCACTCTTTTTTTTTTTTTTTTTTTTGGTACTGGGGATTGAACTCAGAGGCACTTGACCACTGAGCCATATTCCCAGCCCTATTTTGTATTTTATTTAGAGATAGAGTCTCACTGAGTTGCTTAGTGCCTCACTTTTGCTGAGGCTGGCTTTGAACTTGCAATCCTCCTGCCTCAGCCTCCCAAGCTGCTGGAATTATAGGCATGTGCCGCGGCATCTGGCTACTCATATCACTCTTATTTAACAGCATACCAGATATCTGATCTGTTGCAATAAAACAAGAAAAATAAATAAGAGATATACAGATAAGAAAGAAAGAAATCAAACTATATTTATAGACAACATGATTGTCTAACAGAAAACCCTAAGGAATTTACAAAAATGTTTCTAGAACTAATAAATGAATTTAGAGAGGGTGCAGGATTTAAGATTAACATATAAAACTTAACTGCATTTCCATATGCTAACAACAAACAACTATAAAACAAAATTTAAAAATTAGAATAATTTATGACTGTGAAAAAACAAATACATGTAAATTTAACAACATATAGTATGATCTGTATGATAAAACTATAAAACACTGAT
This sequence comes from Spermophilus citellus, assembly GCF_964194105.1. Lineage (NCBI taxonomy): Eukaryota > Metazoa > Chordata > Mammalia > Rodentia > Sciuridae > Spermophilus > Spermophilus citellus. Next base: position 27,240,423 of record NC_138188.1, on the reverse strand, counting down.
AAAGTAAACCAAAGAGCACTTAAATAAATGAAAAGTTTTCTTCATGGATTAAAAAACTCAGTATTACGATATCAGTTCTTCCCAGTTTGATCTATGGTCAATAAAATACAATTAAAATCCCAGCAGGGGAGTTGAGAAGATGGCGGGCTAGAGGCAGGCAGCATTCTGTGTTGCTCCAAGACCCAGGATTCTAGTAGTGGCAATACTGCTTCTCTGGGAGTGATAGACGACCTCCCAGAGGAATCATGGCTGCAGAAATCATGGCTGCCGGGCTGCACAGGACTCCAGACCTCAGCGTTACAGTAGGACTCCCGACCGCCCCTGCACAGGGACTCCAGCCACCACTCCCGAGGTGGATCCCATTTACCAACATGTGGCTCCTGCAGTTGCCTCTGTCTTGGGTCTCTGTAGCCACTGCCATAGTCCTCAACACATGGTAGCCTGCCTACAACTGGAGACTTTGCACAGGTTCTGAAGACAGCCGACAGCTACAACACTGCATGCCATAGAGTTGCATCTCTGAACACATCGCCCAACATCATCGCCCGGACCTCCTCACCCAAGCTGGCTCTCCATTGCTGAAAGCCACTGCCTCCATTTTTGGGTCACCTTCATTGCCATCTTTAGTTGGGGCAATTCCCAGTTTGGAACACTGGGTGGGTAGGTACCTATAATCGCCAACTGCCCCTGGGGGCAGCCACTAATCCAGCACAGTGACTGCACAATATAAAACAGCTCTCCAAGAAAGGTGCGCAGCCCCCAGAGCACAACCTACAAGACCTCCAGAGAGAAAGGTCCCTGATTAGGAAGTAGAAAGGGAGAGAGGGTGAGTGAGATACAGTTTAGAGACTAATTTAGAGACCAGAAACTGAGGTCTACAGGCAATATAAGGAGATAAGATCAGGTGCCCATGTCACACGAATGGACCCCAAAGGAGATCCTTGGGATGCAGTCTACCATTTGGGAACTGCCAGGAGCCATGCCCCACTTTCAGGTACTCTGCACCCAAGACTAACCCTCCCACCTAGGTAACCTTCACCATCCTGAGGGTAGAGATACCAGCAAAAAACAGACAACCCCACCTACTGGATGAGAAGAGAAGCAGGAAAGATTAATCTCCAACCAAAACATCCTTGTTTCTTCATTTGAGTTTTTTTTTCCTCCCTCTCTATTCTCCTGCCCTCACTTCCCCAACATATGTGAAACCAAATACTGTGCATGAATTAGGATATTGAGGACTAGGATGTCTGAATCATATATTACCATTATGTTTTATAGTATTTTTTCTCCTATTTTTACATTTTTTAACTTTTTTTCAAACTTATGTTTGTTTGTTTTATGTACTCTACTGTCTTTCCACTTACTTGTCTACTCAAAATTACTTCCTGTCTCTTCTGCTACTAACCACCTTCTTGAGATTCTTCTTCTTGAGATTCTTCTTTCACACTTTCTAAGATCTAATAACACTATATCTTCATCTCCTTCCCCCTCAACATCTCATCCTACACCTCACCTCTGGTTCTTTGTCCACCATCAGAAACAGTAAACCCTTTTGCAAACTTACTGTTTATATAGATAATAATTGAACTCACCACTTCTGCATATTGTGACCAAACTCTAAACATCTTAGTAGCAACTATTTAGTTTAAGGTTGTATGTTGTTTGCATTGGGATCTGTTAATATTGTCCTTTTCCTCAAAGGAGAGGTATTGGAACCCTGCAGGGGCACTGTAAGCATATAGGGTAAAAAACGGTAATGCCTCAGATTCCCAGTGCTACAAGGGAAGACACACTAACAACATGAAAAAACAAGGGAAGAAAGTGACCTAAACAAATCAAGAGGGCTGGGGATGTGGCTCAAACGGTAGCGCGCTCGACTGGCATGCGTGCGGCCCGGGTTCGATCCTCAGCACCACATACCAACAAAGATGTTGTGTCTGCCGAGAACTAAAAAATAAATATAAAAAAAATTCTCTCTCTTTCTCTCTCTCTCTCTCTCCCTCCCCCCCCACTCTCTCTTTAAAAAAAAAACAACAAATCAAGATACTATATTATTAGAATCCATGGCCAGCACAAACGAAGAAATTACAGAGAAGGAGTTCAGGGTGTACATAATTACAATGTTCTGTGAAGTAAGGATGATATAGGAGAGCAAATGCAGGCAGCAAAAGATCATTTTGACAAAGAGCTACATAGGCAAATACAGGAAGCAAAAGATTACTTCAATAAGGAGATAGAGGTTCTGAAAAAACAAACAAACAGAAATTCTTGAAATGAAAGAAACAATAAACCAAATTAAAAGATCAATTGAAAGCATCACCATAGCTTAGACCACTTGGAAGACAGAACCTCAGACAATAAAGACAAAATATATAATCCTGAAAAGAATGTAGACTACACAGTGAAGATGGTAAGAAAGCATGAACAGAACATTGAAGAAATATGGGACAGCATAAAAAGACCAAATTTAAGAGTTATTGGGATAGAGGAAGGCATAGAGTTCCAAACCAAAGGAATGAACAATCTATTCAATGAAATAATACTAGAAAAATTTTCAAACATGAAGAATGAATTGGAAAACCAAATACAAGAGGCTTACAGTATGCCAAATGTACAAAATCACAACAGGTCTACACCAAGGTACATTATAATGATAATATCTAGCATACAGAATAAGGAGAGAATTTAAAAAGCCACAAGAGAAAGTAATCTGATTATATACAGGGGAAACCAATTAGGATATCTGCAGAAAGCTAGAAGATCCTAGAACAACTTATACCAAGCTCTGAAAGAAAATGGATGCCAACCAAGAATCTATATCCAGCAAAATTAAGCTTTAGATATAATGATGAAATAATAGCCTTCCATGATAAACAAAAGTTAAAATAATTTACAACTAGAAAGCCTGCACTACAGAACATCCTTGGCAAAATATTACATGAGGAGGAAATGAAAAAACCACAATGAAAATCAGGTATTATATTAATTAACGAAAATCAGTTATTATATTAAAGGAAAAACTAATAAAAGGAGAAACCAAGTCAAGTTAAATGCCAAAAATAAACAAAAATGGCTGGGAATACAAATCATGTCTCAATAATAAACCTGAATGTTAATGCCTAAACTCACCAATCAAAATACATAGACTAGCTGACTGGATTGAAAAAAAAAAGATCCAACAATATACTGCCTCCAAGAGATTCATCTCATACAAAAAGACATCCACAGACTGTGAAAGGTTGGGAAAAATCATACCACTCACATGGACTGTGGAAACAAGCAGGGGTTTCCATCCTCCTATCAAATAAAGTAGACTTCAAGCTAAAGTTAATCAAAAGAAATAAAGAAGGACACTACATACTGCTCAAGGGAACCATACACCTCAACACATGAAAATTATAAATATATATGCCCCAAACAATGGAACATCTACATTCATCAAACAAACTCTTCTCAAGCTCAAGAATCAAATAGACCACAACACAATAATTCTGGGTGACTTTAACACACCTCTCTTCCAAACAAAAGCTGAACAAAGAAACTACAGAACTCAATAATACATAAAAGGACTTATCTGACATATATATAACATTTTATCCATCAATGAGTGAATACCCTCAGGAGCACATGGATCCTTCTCTAAAATAGACCATATATTTATTATGCCACAAAGAAACTCTTGGCAAATACAAAACAATAGAGATACTACTCTGCATTTTATCAGATCATAATGGAATAAAATTAGAAATCAATGATAAAATAAAAATAAAGCTACTGCAACACCTGGCAACTAAAAAATATGCTCTTGAATGAACAATGGGTTTCAAAAGACATAAAAGGGGAGGTTAAAAAATTCTTAGAGGTAAGTGAGAACACTGATACAATGTATCAAAATCTCTGGGACACTATGAAGGCAGTACTAAGAGGAAAGTTCACTGCATGGATTTCATTTCTTAAAAGAAGAAAAAGTCAACAAATAAATGACCTAACATTACATCTCAAAGCCCTAGAAAAAGAAGAACAAATCTATACCAAAAGCATTAGAAGACAGAAAATAATCAAAATCAGAGTTGAAATCAATGAAATTGAAACAAAAGAAACAATTGAAAAAAATTGACAAAACAAAAAGATGGTTCTTTGAAAAAAATAAATCAAACTGATAAACATTAGCCATGCTAATAAAGAGGAGGAGAGAGAAAATTCAAATTACTAACGTGATGAAAAAGAAAATATCACAACAGACATTACAGAAATACAGAAGATAATTAGAAATTATTTTGAGAATTTATACTCCAATAAAATAGAAAATATTGAAGGAATCCACAAATTTCTAGAGTCTTTATGATGTGCCCAAACTGAATCAGAATGACATACACAATTTAAACAGATCAATTTCAAGCAATGAAATAGAAGATGTCATCAGAATCCTACCAACCAAGAAAATCTCAGGACTAGATGAATACACAACTGAATTCTACAAGACCTTTAAAGAAAAACTAATACCAATACTCTGCAAATTATTGCATGAAATAGAAAAAGAGGGTACACTTCCAAAATCATTCTATGAGGCCAATATCACCCTGATTCCAAAACCAGGTAAAGACACATCAAAGAAAGAAAACTTCAGACCAATATTTCTAATGAACATACATGCAAAAAATTCTGGCAAATAGAATATAAAAACATATCAAAAAGACAGTGCACCATGATCAAATGGGATTCATCCCAGGGATGCAAGGGTGGTTCAACATACAGAAATAAATAAATGTAATTCATCACATCAATAGACTTAAAGATAAGAACCATATGATCACCTCCATAGATTCAGAAAAAGAATTTCACAAAATACAGCACCCATTGATCTTCAAAACACTATAAAAACTATCGATAAAAGGAATATATCTCAACACTGTAAACACTATATATGCAAAGCCCAAGGCCAACATCATTCTAAATGGAGAAAAATTGAAAGCATTCCCTCTAAAAATGGGAACAAGACAAGGATTCCCTCTTTCACCACATCTATTTAACATAGTTCTTGAAACAGTAGCCAGAGCAATTAGACAGACTAAAGAAATTAAGGGGATACAGATAAGAAAAGAAGAACTCAAATTAGCACTATTTGCTGATGATATGATTCTATGCCTAGAGGATCCAAAAAATATCACCAGAAAATTTCTAGAACTAATAAATGAATTCAGCAAAGTTGCAGGATATAAAATCAACACCCATAAATCAAAGGCATTTCTGTACATCCATGACAAATTCTCTGAAATGGAAACAAATAAAACTTCCCTATTTACAATAGCCTCAAAAAAATTACACTTGGAATCAACAAAAGAGGTGAAAGACCTCTACAATGAAAACTACATAATGCTAAAGACAGAAATCAAAAAAAGACCTTAGAGGATGGAAAGCTCTCCCTTGTTCTTGGATAGGCAGAATTAATATGTCAAAATGCCTAGAGGATCCACAAGCACTATACATATTTAATGCAATTCCAATCAAAATTCCAATTACATTCTTCATAGAAATAGAAAAAGCAGTCATGAAATTCATCTGGAAAAATAAGAGACCCAGAATAGGTAAAGCAATCCTTAGCAAGAAGAGTGAAGCAGGTGGCATCACTATACCAGACCTTAAACTATACTAAAGAGCAATAGTAACAAAAACAGCATGGTACTGGCACCAAAATAGACTGTAGACCAATGGTACAGAATAGACGACACAGAGACAAACCCACATAATTACAGTTATCTTAGGTTAGAGACAGCCTTTCAACAAATGGTTTTGGGAAAACTGAAAATCCTTATGCAACAAAATGAAATTAAACCCCTATCTCTCACCCTGCACAAAACTCAAAATAGATCAAGGATGTAGGAATTAAACCAGAGACCACATGCCTAATAGAAGAAAAAGTAGGCCCAAATTTCTTCATGTCAGATTATGCCCTGACTTCCTTAATAAGACTCCTATAGTACAAGAATTAAAATCAATAGTCAATAAATGGGATGGATTCAAACTAAAAAGCTTCTTCTCAGCAAAAGAAACAATCAGTAAGGTGAGTAGAGAGCCTATAGAATGTGAGCAAATTTTTACCACACACACATGAAATAGAGCACTAATTTATAGAATATATAAAGAACTCAAAACTCTTAACCCTCCAAAAACAAAACCAAATAACCCAAATCAATAAGTTGGCCAAGGAACTAAACAGACACTTTTCAGAAGATGATATACAATCAATCAGCAAATATATGAAAAAATGTTCAACATCTCTAGCAATTATAGCAATACAAGTCAAAACTATTCTAAGATTTCATCTCACTCCAGTCAGAATGGCAGCTATTGAGAACACAAACAACAATAAGTGTCGGCGAGGATGTAGTGAAAAAAAGGCACGCTCATACTTTACTGGTGGGACTGCAAATTGGTGCAGTCAATATGGAAAGCAGAATGAAGATTCCTTGAAAAACTGGGAATGGAACCACCTTTTGACCCAGCTATCCTACTCCTTGGTCTATACTCAAAGGACTCAAAAACAGCATACTATAGGGATTCAGCCACATTTATAGCAGCACAATTCACAATAGCTAAACTGTGGAACCAATCTAGATGCCCTTACATAGATGAATGGATAAAGAAAATGTGGTATATCTACACAATGGAATATTACTCAGCATTATAAGAGAATAAAATCATGGCAATTGCAGGTAAATGGATGGAGCTGTAGAAAATAATGCTAAGTGAAGTAAGCCAATCCCAAAAAACCAAATGCTGAATATTTTCTATGATATGTGGATGCTGATTCATAATGGGGATGGGGGGAGCATGGGAGGAATAGACAAACTATAGATAGGGCAAAGGGGAGGGAGAGGAAGGGAGAGAGTATGGGGGTTGGAAAGGCAGTGAAATGAGATGGAAATCATTACTCTAAGTACATGTATGAAGACATGAATGGTGTGACTCTATATTGTGTACAACCAGAGACATGAAAAATTGTGCTCTATATGTGTAATATGAATTGAAATGCATTCTGCTGTCATATATAACAAATTAGAATAAATTAAAAAAGAAAAAAAATCCCAGCAGGAATTTCTGTGCAAACTAACAGATGATTCTAAAATTTATAGAAAGGCTGGGCACCATGGCACATCCTTATAATCCCAGCAACTTGGGAGGCTGATGAAAGGAGGATCACAAGTTTGAGGCTAGTCTCAGCAATTCAAGGAAACTCTGTCTCAAAATAAAATATAAAAAAGGACTGGGGATGTAGCTCGATGGTAGAGTGCTCTTGGATTCAATTTCTAATTCTGCAAATAAGTAAGTAAGTAAGTAAACAATATAGGAAAAAGAAAAGGAACTGCAATAGCTAACAGAATATTTTAAAAAGTACAAATTTGGAGAATTTATACCATTTCATTTTTAAGACTAATTATAAAGCTACCAAAATTAAGGCAGTGTGGTATTGATGAAAAAATAGACAGTGGAGAGACTAAGGTATTTGAAGATCATGTGAAAGAAATTCACGTAAATATGATCAACTGATTTAAAAAAGTTAATTGACAATAATTGTATATATTTGGGGGTACAACATGATGTTTTAATATATGTATGCATTGCAAAATGATTAAATCAAACTAAATAACATATCACCTTACCTACTTTTTTTTTCAGATTCTTTTTTTTTTTTATTGTTGGTCGTTCAAAACATTACTCTTCTCAAGTTCAAGAGTCTAATAGACCACCTACCTATTTTTTTGTAAGGACATTTAAAGTCTACTCTTTCAGCAATTTTAAAATATACAACACATTATTATTAAGTATTGTCACCATGCTGTGCACTAGATCAGTAAAACTTATTCCTCTGAATTAAAACTTTGTACACTTTGATAGTTAATTGATTTGAGAAAGGTACAAAGGTAATTCAAGGAGAAAGGATAGTCTTTTCAACAAGGTGCTGGAATAATTAATTGGACATCTATATGCTGCCTCCAAAAGACCTTTTACCCATATTTCACATCTTATACAAAAATTGATTCAAAATAGATCTGAATTTAAAATGTAACATTATGTAATGTCGAGGGCTGGAGGTGTAGCTCAGTAGAAGAGCACTTGGATTCAATCCCCAGCACTATTATAAAATTATAAACCTTCTAGAAGAAGACACTGAAAAAAATTTGTGGCCCTGGGCTAGGCAAATAGTTCTTAGATATCATTCCAAAAGCATTCATAAAAGAAAAACATTGAGGGCTGGGGTTGTGACTCAGTGGTAGAGGGCTTGCCTAGCGTGTGCGAGGCCCTGGGTTCGATCCTCAGTACCATATAAAAAAATAAATAAATAAAACAAAGGTATTGTGTCCAAGTACAACTAATATCTATATATCTATGTATACACACATATATGTATTTATATATATAAATAAAAACATTGATATTGAACTGCATAAAAATAATTTTATAAAACTTTATTTCTATGAAAGATAATGGTAAATAAAACGATCAGCTAAAGACTTGGAGAAAATATTGTAAGTAACACACTGAACAAAGAACTTAAATCCAGAATACATGAAGAAACCTTAAAACTCAACAATATTTGGAAATAAACAACCCAACTTAAAATGAACAAGTTTTGAATAATAATTTCATCAAAGAAATATAAGACTATTAAGTAAACAAATGAAAGGATGCTCATCATTAGTAATTAGGGGAATGTAAATTAAAACCACAATGATATACAACTGCACATCTATTAGAATGGCACAAATAATACTAAATATTGGTTATTATATGAAGCAACTGGAATTCTCATACACAGTTGCTGGGACTTCAAAATGGTTCAGCCATTTTTGAAAATAATTTGATATCTTCTTATATAAAGCTAAACCTACACTTATCACAAGATCCTACAATTATATTTTTATGTATTCATCCACAGAAAAAAAGTAGTTTATATTCATATAAAATGTTTTATTAGCTTCATTTTAGTATTTACCAAAATGTAAAGAATCTAAATGTCTTTCAAATGATGAATAAGTTAAATAGTACTCATCAGTAGAAAAACTACCTGTTACTGTGTCCTACACAAGGGATCAGATAACTGCACAGAGGTGTTACCTGGCTGAGAAATTAAAACTCTAAAATAATTAATAAGAAATAAAAGACAAACAGACCAATATCAATGGAGGAAATAGAAGAAGCCATCAAAAGACTACCAACCAAGAAAAGCCCAGGACTGGATGGGTATACAGTGGAGTTTTACAAAACTTTTAAAGAAGAATTAATACCAATACTTTTCAAGTTATTTCAGGAAATAGAAAAAGAGGGAACTCTTCCAAATTCATTCTATGAGGCCAACATCACCCTGATTCTGAAACCAAAGACACTTCAAAGAAAGAAAACTACAGACCAATATCTCTGATGAACCTAGATGCAAAAATCCTCAATAAAATTCTGGCGAATCGGATACAAAAACATATCAAAAAAATTGTGCACCATGATCAAGTAGGATTCATCCCTGGGATGCAAGGCTGGTTCAATATATGGAAATCAATAAATGTTATTCACCACATCAATAGACTTAAAGATAAGAACCATATGATCATTTCGATAGACTCAGAAAAAGCATTCGACAAAGTACAGCATCCCTTTATGTTCAAAACACTAGAAAAACTAGGGATAACAGGAACTTACCTCAACATTGTAAAAGCTATCTATGCTAAGCCTCAGGCTAGTATCATTCTAAATGGAGAAAGTGTGAAGACATTCCCTCTAAAATCTGGAACAAGTCAGGGATGCCCTCTCTCACCACTTCTATTCAATATAGTTCTCGAAATACTGGCCAGAGCAATTAGACAGACAAAAGAAATTAAAGGCATAAAAATAGGAAAAGAAGAAATTAAACTATCGCTATTTGCGGATGACATGATAATATACTTAACAGACCCAAAAGAGTCTACAAAGAAGCTGCTAGAGTTAATAAATGAATTCAGCAAAGTGGCAGGTTATAAAATCAACACGCATAAATCAAAGGCATTCCTGTATATCAGCAACAAAACCTCTGAAATGGAAATAAGGAAAACCACTCCATTCACAATATCCTCAAAGAAAATAAGAACTTGGGAATCAACCTAACAAAAGAGGTGAAAGATTTATACAATGAAAACTACAGAACCCTAAAGAGAGAGATAGAAGAAGATCTCAGAAGATGGAAAAATGTACCCTGTTCATGGATAGGCAGAACTAACATCATCAAAATGGCGATATTACCAAAAGTTCTCTATAGGTTTAATGCAATGCCAATCAAAATCCCAACGGCATTTCTTGTAGAAATAGATAAAGCAATCATGAAATTCATCTGGAAAAATAAAAGACCCGGAATAGCAAAAGCAATTCCAAACAGGAGGAGTGAAACAGGCGGTATAGCGATACCAGACTTCAAACTATACTACAGAGCAATAGTAACAAAAACAGCATGGTACTGGTACCAAAACAAGCGGGTGGACCAATGGTATACAACAGAGGACACAGAGACCAATCCACAAAATTACAACTATCTTATATTTGACAAAGGTGCTAAAAGCATGCAATGGAGAAAGGATAACATCTTCAACAAATGGTGCTGGGAAAACTGGAAATCCATATGCAACAAAATGAATCTGAATCCCTTTCTCTCACCATGCACAAAAGTTAACTCAAAATGGATCAAGGAGCTTGATATCAAAACAGAGACTCTGCGTCTGATAGAACAAAAAGTTGGCTCTAATCTACATATTGTGGGGTCGGGCTCCATATTCCTTAATAGAACACCCATAGCACAAGAGTTAATAACAAGAATCAACAAATGGGACTTACTCAAACTAAAAAGTTTTTTCTCAGCAAGAGAAAGAATAAGAGAGGTAAATAGGGAGCTTACATCCTGGGAACAAATTTTTACTCCTCACACTTCATATAGAGCCCTAATATCCAGAGTATACAAAGAACTTAAAAAATTAAGCAATAAGAAAACAAATAACCCAATCAACAAATGGGCCAAGGACCTGAACAGACACTTCTCAGAGGAGGACATACAATCAATCAACAATTACACAAAAAAAATGCTCACCATCTCTAGCAGTCAGGGAAATGAAAATTAAAACTACCCTAAGATACCATCTCACTCCAGTAAGAATGGCAGCCATTACGAAGTGAAACAACAACAAGTGCTGGCGAGGATGTGGGGAAAAGGGTACACTTGCTCATTGTTGGTGGGACTGCAAATTGGTGCAGCCAATTTGGAAAGCAGTGTGGAGATTCCTTGGAAAGCGGGGAATGGAACCACCATTTGACCCAGCTATTCCCCTTCTCGGACTATTCCCCAAAGACCTTAAAAGAACGTACTATAGGGATACAGCTACATCGATGTTCATAGCTGCACAATTCACAATAGCTAGACTGTGGAACCAACCTAGATGCCCTTCAATAGATGAACGGATTAAAAAATGTGGCATTTATACACAATGGAGTATTACTCAGCACTAAAAAATGACAAAATCATGGCATTTGTAGGGAAATGGATGACATTAGAGCAGATTATGCTAAGTGAAGCTAGCCAATCACTAAAAAACAAATGCCAAATGTCTTCTTTGATATAAGGAGGGCAACTCAGAACAGAGCAGGGAAGAAGAGCATGAGAAGAAGATTACCATTAAACAGGGACAAGAGGTGGGAGGGAAAGGGAGAGAGAAGGGAAATTGCATGGAAATGGAAGGAGACCCTCATTATTATACAAAATTACATATAAGAGGAAGTGAGAGGAAAGGGAAAAAAAACAAGAGAAATGAATTACAGTAGATGGGGTGGAGAGAGAAGATGGGAGGGGAGGGAAGGGGAGGGGGGATAGTAGAGGATAGGAAAAGCAGCAGAATACAACAGACACTAGTATGGCAATATGTAAAACGTGGATGTGTAACCGATGTGATTCTGCAATCTGTATTTGGGGTAAAAATGGGAGTTCATAACCCACTTGAATCAAATGTATGAAATATGATATGTCAAGAGCTTTGTAATGTTTTGACCAACTAATAAAAAAAGCTTTAAAAAAAAAGAAATAAAAGACAAAGACACAGGAAAGTAGTTTCAACAGTGAGGGCCTGGAGGGATGATTGGACCTGATAGGTCGGATCTCTGCTCTGTGTGCTTTAAAATGTATAGGGGAGCACATCAAATGGATTTATTGTGAGAAAAAAAATTTAAAGATAAACAAGAATCTAGAGGTTGTGGGGAAATTGGCCTGATTGGAGACTTACCACTGGCACAATAATTCTTCCTCTTCTAGGCAACTGGTACCTCAAGGCTATTTGGGTGTTTTGATATCTTTGAACCTGGGGCTGTCTGAACCAATAAATTCCAGGGTATCACAGAATTCTCTTTGAGCAGGATGTTCCTAAGGCAATGGAGCGGTCTCAGATGATACACACAGTGAAATAGATGAACCTCTCATAGTATCATGCTCAGTGAAAGAAGCCAGTCTCAAAAGGGTTATTTTCTCTTTGATTCCATCTATATGACATTTATGGTAAAGGCACAACTACATTGATGGAGAACAGATCAGGCTGTACTGATTAAAGACAGAGGAAGTGTTTCATTATAAAGGAACTAAAAAATAGAATTTTGAGGCATTTGAAAAATATTGATTGTCATATTGGTCACACAACTCTGTGCATCTGCAAAAACTTACAGAATCATAAATAAAAAAGAGTGAATTTTACTCTATGTAAATTTAAAAATAATTATTTTATTTATTTATGTAAGATTTTTATTTATTAATGTAAATTTAAAAATAAATAAATGTTTAAAATTTACTGTTTGGTGTGCTCCTCAATTTCACCACTGAAATTGGTTCATTGCAAAATCATGGGTTGTGAAGGAGTTCAGTGGGGAACTGGGACAATTTCCAAGCCAATACAGAAATTTCTCCTAGTAGCCTCCTGGGGGCTTCTGCTTGAAGATCACTAGCAAAGTGGAACTCCTATATTCCAAACTATTATAGATCACAGTAGATACTTTATGCTGCTAGCAATTTATTTCTTTCATTAGCTAAAATTGGCTTCCCTATCATTGGCCCTTATTGGTCCTAGAATTATTCTTTGGAGCTATAGATAAAAAGGAAGAGGCCATCTACTTCACCTTAGTGGTGGCAAAAGAATTACATGGAAGGAGAGACTGAAGTGACTCAGTCAAAACATCTCTTGGACCTGTAGTCTATGAAATTCTAGGCTATCCTGAGCCATGAGAAGCCAACTGGTCTGGGCTCTAATCTTAGAAATGCTTTTGTATAGTGGGGATCTGCCAAAGAGGAAGAACAACATACCCCCAGGCCTTCACCTGAGTGAAATTGGGAGGGCATAGTCTCAAGTTCCTTTTACATGATATTCACCTATTTCCTCTGATTCGTTTTTTTAGCCTCTAATTTGATGAAACGAGTCTACAAACCAATTTTGGCAAATAATTAAAAATCCTTGAAGAGGAAGAATTCAAGATGGCTGTTTTAACATTCCCATTGGAGCCATGTTGTAGCCATCTGGGCCACCTGCCTGAAAAGAAGGGGTCCATTTCAAAAAGTACCTTGAACACTTCCAGGTGTCACCTTACCTGTTTGAAGTTGCCATTTTTCCTCTGCTCCCAATCCATCATATCATGAAAGATGGGAATCATGATATTCCGTACTTCTGGCTGTGGGACTAGTGTCACCCCCAGAAAAGGACCAATCATTCCCGGAATAAAGTGGATCTTATGTTCACCTGAACAACAAAACCCAACAGATATTAGTTTATGAATGCTTTGTTACTTCCATGGAAGATTCCCAAGTGAGCCACAGCACATGCTATGATTTTTTATTGAATGCTTCTGAGAGTAAAGTAAGCTCACTCCTATGGTTTTCTGTGAAACTCCCTCTCAGCTTTTTAGAGTTCATAGGTAAAGCTGGCCCAGCCTATTTAAAGCAAATGTTCAACAGGCTCAAACTGTTTTTCCAATTTCCTGGGAAGTTCCAAAAACTACCTGAAAATCTCTGAGGTCAAGAAACAGAGTTTGCTATGGGATTTTTGAATACCCTAAGATAGTTTCAGATGGTCTTTTCACAGCATTTTTTTAAGCAAGGAAAAGTCATATATTTTTGCTTAAATAAAATTTACTTTTCCTGGGGTTTCTATCTCTAGCCTAGAGGCATTTAAATAGAAGAGGATATCTGGGCCTTGGTCCAGTTACCAGGGGCCAGAAATCCATGTATCTTTTTAATGCTTGTGCTCCTGTATGCCAAAGAAGCCCCTCTTCTGAGCTGGAAGGAGCCTCTTGCACATCCCTACCCTGTCAGGATGGCCTGGAGACTCTTTGCCCATCCTCAAATCCCTTGTATTAAGATTATTTTTCTTTTCTTTCCTTCCTTTTCCTTTGTTCTTTACTTCTTTCTCTTTGTATTTTTTATTGGTGTATTATAATTGTACATAATGATGGGATTTGTTGTTATGTATTCATACATGTACACAATATAACAATATAATTTGGCGAATATCACTCCCCAATCACACTGCATTTCTGATGGTAGTGCCATACCTACTTGGATCAGCTCATCCCTCAGCTTCCTATAGGAGGCCTTCCCATGGGAAGTGAGGGATGAACTTCTCTCTGACTGGCCTGTCATCTGAATAGTGTTTCCAGAATTCAGGGCTAGCCCTGAGGACTATGGAATTGGACTCTTTTGTTCCTTGCAGTGGTGAAACAGAGAACCATCTTCAGAGCTCTTCTTTCAGTCTTTCAGAGACTAAGGAAGAGACAAACTGTGGACTTGTATAATAACTGCTACATCAAGTAAAACCAGTTCTCAGGGACCACAGAATGTCATTTTCACCAAAAGCAATGACGTAAGAATGGCTTCATCAGGCGAATCTAGTATCTTTTAAAATTTCTTCTATTTTGAAAGTCTATCTAAGAAGAAAATATTAGCCCTAAGGTCAATTCTGCATGTTATAATCTTGGTACTTGATATAGTTGCCAGTCTTTTGTATTCCTGGAAATTTCACAGTCAACTTCAGGGTTCAAATCTATTACTGTTGGATGCAGAGTAACAGTGCTAAAGCTGGAAAAAGTCTGCTTTGGGAAATGCATCCCCACTCAGGGATGGAAGACCCTCTTACTGGAAGAAATGCTTCAGACCTTGTTGCTGCCTCTAGATTAGGAATGGAAATGGTTAACAGATGACTGTAAGATTTTATGACCATCATTCCTAAGGCTTCAGAGCCATGAACTTAGTTGAAAGCAGACCTCACTTGAAGTAGTAACAGTAGCTTCTCTAGCATCCTGACAGGCCACTCAGATCCCTATAATATAGGCTGGCCCGGTTAGTCATCAGGGCAATTGAAAGATTGTCATGTATACCTAAAAAGAACAAATAAAAAATTCTGTATATATAAAAAAAGACTGTACCAGAAATACTGATTTGACAAGTTTATATTAAAAAAAAGTGGCTATTAGAGAAGCTGTGGCTAGATGGGTAAACAAAATCAATCGCATCCAGTGGCTCTAACTCCTTTCTCACATGTTCTTTTATGCAACTGATGTCAGGTATGTGATTTGGATGCATGAATACTATTAAAATTAATATCCTTGCTCATGTGCTAGGTATGCTCAAGATCTATCTATGCTTTTGAGCCTACAACATCCAGACTGGGACATGAAAAGCACAGAGCATCTTACAAGCATGGATTCTCAAACTGGAAAAATTACTGGAGCACTCATCTTATTCTTTTGACTTTAGTTCTCTAAAAAGGGACTGTGCATATGTAGTACTGGAGTCTTATTTTTCAGCCAAACTCTCTCTGCCAAAAGCTTTATGCTTCATCCATCTGAAGTGTTACATTCAAGTTATATAAGAATCTCTTGGGCCTGAACTAACAACACTCAGAAAGTCTGAGGGATGCTATTAGTCCTGGTAGTTTTTATTTGGCTTTGAAATATATGGAAGGGAATAACAGGGAGAAAAGACCTACCCAAATTCTGCCACATGCTGAACAGTTCATAAGCCATCATCACACGCATGTCCCCATACCTGGGAATAGTAACACAGGAGCCAATTGTTAGTGGAAAAAGGTTCACACCTCAAAACAGGGTTGCAAACCTTATGAGGCCAGTACTTCTGTACTGTCATTCCAAAAGTTTCTTAAAATGCTAAGCCATTTGGTTCTTAACTGAACCCTCACACTTGGTCTATTGGGAAACTACCCATGTGAGAACCCAATGGTCTTCCAAAGGAGCCTGTCACAGTAACACAGTCCCATCTGGGAAAGGGGTAGGGAGATGAACAGGAGACATCTGTCTTACTTATCTAGAATCTTCTTCCTCTTGGCTGAAGTAATGATTTCTAGCTGAAGGCTTGGCTGATTTATGAATAGAACTGCCAGACTAAAATAAGAATTCCACACCTAGAAACACAGAAAAAAGAAGAATCACGTGACAATATGAGTACTTAACTTGAAGAGAGTTATTAAACACATGAATATAGTACAGAATCCATTTTATAATCCTAAGATCCTGATTTGTTTTCCTATAAAATATCTTTTCAAATAGCACCCTCACTATTTTAGTTAGTGACTCCTTTTTTAAAAAAATACCTTTATTTATTTATTTTTATGCGGTGCTGAGAATCAAACTCAGTGCCTCATACATGCGAGGCAAGTGTTCTGCCACTGATCCACAATCCCAGCCCTTTAGTGACTCTTTTTGATGCCAATAGTGTTGATTCTGTATAGAAAACATAATCATAGATGCCTGGCTCCCCACACCTCCAAGAGGGGAGCATCCAGAACATATTCTAATCAGGTTTGGAAGCTGTTTGATACTCTGAATATGTTAATAAATAAAAAATATTATTAAATAAAAATAATATATTAATAAATAAAAATCTGTAATCATGTTTTTTGGCTTTCTAGGATTATTGCAAAAGTAGTGATGGGTTTCAGGAGTTCCTACCTTGAAGTCAAAGTCTGTCTCTATGAAATTCTTGTGCAGTGCAGAGGATAGGTACTGGACAGTTGTGACTATAATACTGCATCAAGGAAACAAGATATTGATAGAATTAAAAGACTAACAGTAGCATCTGACAACAGCACCAGTTGTCTATAGCCCATGGGAAAACTTAGTACAAATTTCTCCCACATACACGGAGACTAGAAGATAGTACAAAAGAGAAGATGGTACAAATCCCACTGAAAACTAGTTGGTGAAATACACCACAGTAGGTAAGATAAAATAGGGCATCCGTGGGCTCTTGATACTTCTTCCCTCTGGGCCTTATGGTTCTGAAAGATTTCTCAAAGAGTAACTTATAGTATTTTTGGGGAACTTTGGATAAGCAATATATATTATGATCGCTATATAGAATTTAGGACATAATTTTATTATTTTACTTGATAATAGAGGTTTATTATTATTAAATCCTTGTTTTTGTCATATACTAGTATTTTCCTCTATGGGTAATTTTATTTTAGTTCTTGTTTTAGAATATTATTCTTATTCTTAGAATGGGCACTTATAAGAAGCAATGGGAGGCTACCCTACTGGAATTGAGAGCATGGGTTGAAGTAGAAAAGGAGTTAAGTAGGACAGATTTAATATACAGGACCTATGCTACTTGCAAAGGGACTTATGGGGCTTATATTTAACAGTGACCTCCTGGGCTTTGGTGTAGAAAAGGGACAAAGCAAAAATAGTGTATTAGACTAGTCTACCATCAGAGGGGGTGATAAATGTTAAGGGTAAAAGTCTTGGAAGAAGAGGCTGCTCCTGCAAGAAAGACTGGAAAGTCTGAAGTGCCCTGAGCAGAGATAAGAGAGAGAAACATGAAGAATTCCAATGGAAAATCCATTATTTGAGGAATTATCTGTGCAACTTTATAATCATCCATCTTTCTGTTCTAGACCAAACATTTGCAGTTCTTAGGGGAAAAAGAGATTCTATAAAAGGCACAAAGTGGAAATATCATACTGGTACCTTGCTAATATAACTAACAAATAATTTTACTATATTCAGTAGAATGCCAACATAAAAGATAGATCAGTGGGAAGAGGCAGTGGGCTAGAGAGTGGAGGCCAATTAGTCTGCTTCTGAGTAAATACAGATTCAAAGGAGCCATCCCCCTACCACATGTATCACTCACCTGGCTTGCTAAAAGGAAGCATAGGCTAGAATATGAAAGGGGCAGATAAGTTAGGGTCAGCCTTAGAATGAATTCAATGTCGGTAGTCAGAGCTTTGCAGCCAGGTTTCAGGTGAGTAATTAGCACTGTCTATGGAAGGCAAGTACCACCTGGCAGATAACACGACTCAAATCAAAAGGAGGGCTTGGGACACTGCCTAAACCTACAGAGAGCAGAGGCCATTGGCCTTTGGGCAGGTCTTTCTCAAGGCGGAACCCTTCAGTGAATATTATATATTTCACATCCTTAACACATCATTTTCTATGCTCACTATACCAACATCTACCAGGCTCTTAGGCTATAGTTTTTGAGTTATCTTTGATTCTTTCCTCTCTGTGTTGTTATGGTCAATGGCCAAGTCCTGCTGATTATGCTTCCAAACATTTTTTTCCAATTGCCAATTCTTTTATCTTTCCATGATCTTGCCCCCCCCCTCTCTCACACACACACACTCTACTTAGTATAAGAAACACTCTGTGAATGTTAGTGCAGGGCCCTTTCTTACTTGCTTGTTAGCAGTCTCATCACCATCCAGTCCCGAGGAAAGACACTCATCTTCATCAGGTTTCGGAACACACAGAAAATCTTCAGTAGGAATTCCTGACCACAGAGGAAAAGCTGATGTGAGATACCACCACCACCACCATAGCACAGATTTCCTTATTAGGCCCTTCTTGACTTCTAGACCATGAGAGTGTATAGAGCTGGTGGGTTGGATTCTGGTTCCCTCTGTGAGTTGTCTCTCAGAGGGAGGCAACTAAGAGACAATGAATTCTGAGTACTCTCACAGGCCAGATGGGAGCAGACCCAAGCTGGACAGAACTGAGGAAGTTCTATACCTACCCTGTCCCCAAAGATGAATACCAAAAGCACAGGAAAGACTAAGGCCTAGCAGAATTGGTATCAGACTGAGTCCATGGACCTCCTTCTTTGAACCATAGCCCATGAGCACTTGATTGTACAAACATCATTTTTTGGATATTAAGAACACATTGATGGAAGAAGCACTTTAGGAATGATAGAGTAAAAACCTCTGAAAATTGCTATGGTGTATAGCTTAGTGGTAGAACATGTGCTTAACATGCCAAGGATTTGGGTTCAATTCCCATTACCAAAACAAACAAACAAAAAGCAAAACAAAACAAAACCAAAACCAAACCAAAACAAAACAAAAAACCAAACCTTCCGAAAATCTACTCTCCTATGAAAGAAACCAAAGACTTACAATAATTCAGGAGTACTTATTCAGGAAAAATGTATAAATTTCAGAATAGTAGCCTTGAAAACAAGCATCTATAGAAATGCAGCAGTCATGAAAATAGTAGCCACTGGACAGGACAAAATGGTTTTAGAACTTCAAAAAGTCTCATTCCCCAGAGAATTGTATTATTTGATCTGACACCTTCCCATAATAAACCTGTTCATAAGGTTTATCTTTATTTAACTGACTCAGCTTACTCTCTGAGAAAACTTTATTCCCACGGGTACTTATTGGAGGAAAAAATCAGCCATATAATTTAATATCCCAGTTGCACGAAGCAGCTTTATCAGGGTAAACAAGAGAATAGCCAAAAAAAAAAAAAAAAAAAAGTAAAAGAATGAGACATCCATAAGGGGATTTGAAAAGCTTTGAAAAGCTCTAACATATTCTTGGCAGCCTAGAAGGAAATGCAGCATTCCTAGGAAACATTCAAGAAGCCCAATTTCTCCCTTCTGGTTGACTATAAGGATATGTACAAGCAAGAATTGAAGGCTAAGGCAGAGCTATAAGAATGTTAAAGGTGAATATACAATATTCACAGAACTCCTTAGCAAAATGCAAAATGTGAAGATTTAATGATTTAAAGCATTTAAGAACATCTCTATTGAGTCATTAGCTAATCACTAAAGAAACAAACATCATTTCCAACAAAAAACAATAAAAAGCAAGAACAAACCCTAGGGATGTGATATTTTCAGATAATAGGTTTAGGATCTGGAATGCTCCCCAAAGGTTCAAGTGTTGAAGATTTGGTCTCCAATGCAGCAGTGTTCTGATATGGTGCTCTTGGGAAGTGACTGGATCATAAAGGCTGTGACCTCATCAGTAGATTAACCCACTAACAGATTAATAATTTTATGTCAATGTTGGGAGGTGGTAGAAACCGTAGGAGATGGGGCCTGGTTGGAGGAAGTAGGTCATTGGGAGTGTGCTCTGGAAAGATATATATCTTCCTCAGCCTGTTCCTTCCTTCCACTCTCTGTCTCACTTGCTCTGCTTTGTGGCTGCCATGATGTGAGCAGCTTTTCTCCATCACATTCTTCTGCCACAATGTTTCTGCCTTTGGAGCCAGTTGATCATGGACTAAACATTCTGAAACTGTGAGCCAAACTAAATCTTTCCTCCACAGTTGTTTTGCTCAGGTATTTTGTCCTAGTGACAGAAAGCTAACAGTTGTCACATTATATAAAATGTCCAGTTTTCAACCAAAAAATTATAAGGCATAAGAAGAAATAGGAAAGTATGGTTCATATATAGGAAAAAGAACTCAAAAGAAAAAAGTATAAATGCAATGTTGTACCAAATAAACAATATCAATAAAATGGATAGAAATTATTTTTAAAGTATCAAACAGAAATTCTGGAATTGAAAAGTATAATAACTGAAGTGAAATTTCAGTGGAAGGGCTCAGCAGCAGATTTCAGCTATCAGAAGACTCAGCAAACTTGAAGATGGTAAAAAAAATTGAATAGAGCCTCAGAGATCTTAACATTAAGGATATAAATATATACTTAATTAGTGTATCAGGAAGCAAGGAGAGAGAAAGAAAGAGGAAAATATTATTTGAATAAATAATGGTCCTGAGCTTCTCAAATCTGATGAAAATCTTTAATGTACACATTCAGGAAGTTCAATGAACTCCAAATGGAAAGAACTGAGATCTACCTATAGACATATGTCAAAACTGTCAAAAGTAAAAAACAAAGAGAATCTTGAAAGCAAAAAGAGAGACCAAGAGTTGGTTCTTTGAAAAGAACAGAATTGACAAAACTTTATTTAGACCAATCAAGGAGTGAATGGTAAAGATGGAGGTCTGGGGGGAGAGGGCTGGAAAGCGTGGGTTAAAGAGAAATATGAGCTAATTTCTAAAATTAGGGACAAAAGGAGGGAAATGTGAAATCTTTCTAGTTAGAGAACTAGAAAGAATTATGGTTCTGCTATGAACAAATGCATACCAACAAATTATATACCCTAGATGAAATGGACAAATTCTTAAAATGATACAAACTGCCAAAATTCATTCAAGAAGAAATAGAAAGTCTGAATAGATCTATCACAAGTGAAGAGATAAAATTAAAAAGATTTCACAAAAGATATCTCTTTCTATTCTTTTAAAAATATTTATTTTTTAGTTATAGGTGGACACGATATCTTTATTTTATTTTTATGTGGTACTGAGGATCAAACCTGGTGCCTCACATCTGGTAGGTGAGCACTCTACCTCTGAGCCACAACCCCAGCCTCTATTTTTCTATTCTTTATTTCATTTATTTTTACTCTAATCTTAACTACTTTTTTCCTTCTGTTTGCTTTATTTTTCTTTTATTTATCTAGTTTCTTCTTTTTTTAAGATGTTGATAGACAATTTTATTTTATTCATTTATTTATATGTGTCCTGAGAATTGAACCCAGTGCCTCACACATGCTAGACAAGTGCTCTACCACTGAGCCACAACCTCAGCCCTGTCTCTAGTTTCTTAAAATAAAAGACAGGTTATTAATTTGAGAGCTTCTTTTTTACTAGATGACTTCACTGGTGAAATCTATCTTATACTTAAAATAATTAATACCAATATTTGTATTTATTATTATATGTGCCACTTTCAGTGTGAAATGGCATTGTTCTATTCTGGTTTTGATTCCCTAATAACTAATGACATTGAGTATATTTTTCTTGTGCTTAATTAGCCATGGGTACATCTTGTTTGGGGAATATCAATTCAAATTTTTTGCCAGTTTTTTAAAAAAATTTTATTTGTTCTAATTAGTTATACATGACAGTAGAATTCATGTTGACACATCATACATAAATGGAGTATGACTTCTCATTCTTCTGGTTGTACATGATGTAAAGTTATACAGGTTGTGTAATCATATATGCACATAGGGCAATAATGTCTGTTTCATTCTACTCTGATTCCTACCTCCAAGACCCCTCCATTTCCTTCCCTTCCCTCTGTCTAATCCAAAGTACCTCTATTCTTCCCTAGTCAACTACCTTATTGTGAATTAGCATCCGCATATCAGAGAAAACATTTGGCTTTTAGTTCTTTGGGATTGGCTTATTTCACTTAGCTTGATATTCTCTTGTTCCATCCATTTATTCACAAATGCTATACTTTCATTCTTCTTTAAGGCTGAGTAGTATTCCATTGTGTATATGTACCACATTCTCTTTATCCATTCATCTGTTGAAGGGCACCTAGGTTGGTTCCTTAGTTTAGCTATTGTAAATTGTGCTGCAACAAACATTGATGTGGCTGAATCACTGTAGCATGCTGATTTGAAGTCCTTTAGGTATAACCTAAGGTGTGGGATAACTGGGTCAAATAGCTCATACTACTTTCCAGAGTGGTTGCACCAATTTGCAGTCCTACCAGCAATGTTTGAGTGTACTTTTTGCCCTGAATCCTCGCCAACATTTATTATTACTTGCATTCTTGAAAATTGCCATTATGACTGGAGTGACATGAAATCTTAGTGTAATTTTACTTCACATTTCTCTCTAATTGCTAGAGATATTGAACATTTTTCCATATATTTATAGATCATTCATATTTCTTCTTCTGTGAAGTGTCTGTTCAGTTCCTTTGTCCATTTACTGATTGTGTTATTTGGTTTTTTGGTGTTAAGTTTTTTGATTTCTTTATATATCCTGGAGATTGATGCTCCCTCTGAGGGAGCTTGTAAAGTACATATCATACATTCTGGCACATAATAGAAGATTAATAAATGACAGTTATAAGATAAAAAAATTTGGTGTCACATATAAGAAACTACTGCCTAAACTAGGGATATAAAGTAATACTTGTGTTTTTGTCAAAGAATTTTATAGTTTTAGCTCTTTTATTTAGGTTCTATAATATGTTTTGAGTTTTGTATAGAAAATTAGAAAAGAGGCAATTAATTTCTGGAAAAACAAAAAGTTCTACAAGAAAAGAAATATAATCAGAGTATAGCTTGCCACAGTATTTACCTAGCTGTTAATAAGAAAGTCTATCAAGATTAACTTTAAACAGAGACATGAGATGGGAGGGAAAGAGAGAGAAAAGGGAAATTGCATGGAAATGAAGGGAGACCCTCATTGCTATACAAAATTACATATAAGAGGTTGTGAGGGGAATGGGAAAATTAACAAGGAGAGAAATGAATTACATTAGATGGGGTAGAGAGAGAAGATGTGGGGGAAGGGGAGGGGGGATAGTAGGGGATAGGAAAGGTAGCAGAATACAACAGTCACTAATATGGCAGTATGTAAAAATGTGGATGTGTAACCGACATGATTCTGCAATCTGCATTTGGGGTAAAATTGGGAGTTCATAACCCACTTCAATCTAATGTATGAAATATGATATGTCAAGAGCTTTGTAATGTTGTGAACAACCAATTAAAAAAAATAAAAAAAAGAAAGTCTATCTAGCAAGAATGAGGAAACACATATATGTGAGAGAGGAATGGTTCAGGAGAATCATTCCCTTTTTCCATGGAGGAAGAAAATAAATAATAACTGATGATATCTAAAAATTATCAGTAGAAGCTTCCTGAAAAACAGCAAGAGTTGAAAATGGCTGCCTTTGGGGAATAGGGATTAACAATTTGTCATGCTAAGGCAGGGAACTACTGTTTTATATAATAAACTTTGTAGTATTGTATTGTCTGTTATTATTTTATTTTAATTTTTGTAGCACTGGGGATTGAACTCAAGGATACTTTACCACTGAGCCACACCCCCAGCTCTTTTTATATTTTTGAGACAGAGTATTGCTAAGTTGCTTAGGGTCTCACTAAATTGCTCAGGGCCTTGCTAAGTTGCTAAGGCTGGCTTTGAACTTGTGATCCTCCTGACCCAGCTTCTAGAATTGCTGGAATTACAGATGTGCACCACCATGCCTGGCTTTGTTTGACCTTAAAGTCACATACACATATTGCTATAATAAAAATAACCATGTAAGCAAAAAACATAAGTGTGTATGTATACAGATGTATATGTGTATATACACATTATTAAAAAGTAAGAGAAGAATGCCAGCCTGACTGATATTTGCTTAATATAACACAAAAGATGAAAATGATCTAGAACAGTCAAGTCTATACTTTCTAGGTCCACACCCAGCTTAGGTGCTGCTTGACCTGGATGTGGGTTTTTGTTTCACTTCAAGGGCTGTGAATGCTATCAATCTGCAGAGACCCAAGTCTGTGGAAAGGGAGGCTTCATTAGATACCAGAAATTTACAACTGATATTTTTTAACTGACTCAATATGGTTAATAAAGTTTACACAAGTTAAAAACAGGGTAAAAACACAAGTTAAATACCATGAAGTATAAGAGACTTGGTTCTGTATAAAGGCAGAGCACAGTCCTAAAGTCTGCAATGATCCTTTACCCAGGGAAGAAGTGAATAGCATGCTCTAATGTAAAGGCACAAACCCCAGAAGTCTGTTACAGTTGATGCCTTGCTCAATTTGGGCAATGCTCTCCTACTGACTGGACCCCAGGCCCATTTCTCTGCACCATGTGCCCCTCAGTATCCAGCAGCCCAAGGTAAGCAGTGTACATCTTGGCTTTCAAAATTATCTTCCAGAAATACATTTAAATGAAGAAGAGTTGTCACCATGATTATTATAGTTATTAAATATGTACCTGGTTTGCAGGGGCAAAATATAAAGGGGGCTACCAAGTTCTTAAGAAAGGGAGCAGTCTTGAGTTGCTGACCCAGTGTTGCCCAAAGTAGTCTCTAATGGTACATGGTCACAGAGCTATCAGTCAGAGAAAACTTGTCAATGTGGGGACACTGCCAGCTTTCTAGAGGCCATATACTTAGCTATAAATTTGGGCTGGTGAATCCTATACACTTGGTAGTGATAGTCACTTGAACTCATGCCCCTGACAGGGAAAAGTCATGGGAAGTTTTGACTACACTCTGCCTTTCTGGGGTGAAAGGCTAATCAGTGCTCTACTTCTTACCTTGAGTTCATCCTTGCTCTGGAAGTTGTCCAGTAGGTGCTGGTAATGAGTGTCACACATTTGTCGCAGCAGTGACAGAAGGCAGGAGACATACTCTCCCTGGAAACCAATGCAAAAAATCACTTAGCACAATCACCAAGGCTGTGTTCCCCCCATCCACAGAGGGCAAGGAGAGAAGGGAGGGTCTGAGATGGCCCCAATGATAATGGAAGAAAGGTGACAATTCTGATCCTGAAAATGAGCTTTCTTTTCTGGAAGGTTTGGGAGTCTTAATAAGGCATTTGCAGCATGAGGCTACTAAAAAACCTTAACTTATAGTAAAGTAGTACTGCAAAATAAGGAAAATATTCGCATCCCTTACCCCCCAGGAAAGTTTTGGTTAAATAGTCTTTTGTTGTCAGAGCACTATACTTAAGTCTGTAGGAGCTACTTGGAAGAGCAAGCATGTCCTTTTCTGAACAGAATTTGGACGTGTCCATCATGCTAGGATAGAGGAACTCTTCTTCAAGGACTTCCTGGGGACTTCCCAAAGCTTGCATAGGGCAACTGGACTGGGCAAACAGAACATGGCATATCAACATGACTGAGGGAACAAACTATGGCTTTAAATTGAAACTTAAGGATAATTATAAGTCTTTAAAATTTCGTCAAGTTCCAACTGGGGTTCACAGAAGAAAATCTACTCTAAAGACTCCAAAGATCATCTTGTAGCATTTTTAACATGGGGCAGTCAAGTATGGCCTCCTTCTAGAAGGCTGTCTCCTCAGAATGGAAAGAGAAAAGGACTTCAAATATTTCCAAACTAATGGGAATTTAACAATTTTTTTTTAGTGTCTCAAATCCCTCCTAGATTCCTGAAATTATCACACATATATGTGTGTAAAATATTTACATGTGTATGAACTGAAAAAATATATACATGTGTGTACTGAGTTTTATTTGAAAAAATGAGCATTATAAGTCACAATTCTTTTGTTGTGAGGATCAGATGAGTTAATATATATGAAACAATGAAGCACAAAGTCCTGTATACAAAAAAGCACCCAATAAATTAGTTATTATCATCCTTATTATAATTTATATAAAATAGATCACTTCATTTGTAATATTGGTTAAGTGCTTAAAGCAGGGTCTATCCCACAGCAAATACTATGTAAGGGTTGGTTAGAAGGATGGTTTACCAGGACACACCAGAACACATTGAGAGTATTCTCATCAGGGGATAAAGGAGCAGACGCTCTTTCCAAGCCCAGTGCTCCAGATTACATGCCTACTCCAGGCACACTCCCTGCTCTCCCTAGTATACTAGAGCTTGGCATGCTCCCATAGAGGGTTTTTCTCAAAGAGAGCTCTGTAACCTCCCATCTGCCAACTGGAAGATTCTGCACAAACTGTTTATCTTGTTAGGGTTGAGAAGTTCACTCTGGGTATGGGAATGGGGACTGAAGGCTCAAGGCACAACTCCCTGTCCCTACAGAGAGGCTTTCCCAGATTGTTTCTCTCCTAACTGGATCATTCAAAATCGTTACTGAACAATGCCTAAGCAATTCTAGCTCAACAGTTTTCCTTCCACTAGAAACTTACATACAAAGAATATGGACAAAAACAACCAATTTGTAGATACTTGCAAATTCTGAGAAAATTATTCTGCCTGCACATGATTTAGGAGAGCATGCAGTAGAGTCTTCCTAGAAGAAATAGTCTATTTTTTCACCTTCAACCTCTTAATACATTTACCACATCCCTGCTTCATTCCACATTATAGAGAATAACTTTGCTTAAAGGCAAAGGTCAACTGAAATGGTGTGCATTAAAACAGGACAAGAAGCATTTCCTGAATCTGCCCTAAAGTAGACTCCTGGGAATATGAATTGAGAGCTTTTAGAGTGGAGAGAGGAGTTAGATTCAAGAAGGGGAAGAAGGAAGCATGCTGACCATCATGCAGGAAGGGAGGCTAAGATGAAGATGGTGGGATAGTGAGATGGAAGATGATGTGGAGGAGCCCCAGGTTAGAAAAGAAGGCAAGAAAACCTGAATGTTAGTTACTAACAGTGATCTCGGCTGTGCACTGCGGGCACCGCTGCCCTCTTACCGCCTCCTGAGCGTGCGATTTGCTCATGATGGTGAGCAGAGTCTGCAAGAGCACGTCCAGGAGGCTCTCCACCATCATCTCTACCTCCTCCATGACATCTGCCTCCTGGGGTGAGCAGTGAGAAAGCATACCATTAGCACCAGGCCAAGCTGATGTTTAGCTGGCAGCGCTTACTAATTGAGCCATATCAGGAGTGGTCTTCTGACTGGATTCTTAAAATTGAGCTCTTAGCCTCATCAATGTGTAGTACCTGCCTTCCTTCCTTCCCTCCTTTCTTCCTCCCACCTTTTTTGCTTTCTTTTTTTTGGGCATCAATTTCTTCCCTTTCTTTAGCAGTGAGCTGCCTATTCCCTCAGATATGACCTTGAGCTATTAGTAGATCTTATTCACTGTTGTGGCTTTTTCTGAGGCCTGTTGGGAAGGAAAGCTGCCAAATCTTATCTGGAGCCAAGAACAAACAATAGGATTACTATCACCATCAAAGTTACTCTTGAGAAGCTAGGCCTCTGTCATCAGATTTACTTTAAGTCTAGACATCAAAGCTCCTCTTTGGGTCCTGTCTCCTGATCAAACCAAACATAACTCTTTCTTTTAGTTGTCTCTTCTGCTCTACCTGGATCACCTAGCTTCATATATATGTTCTTATTACCTGGACCTTGGCCTTCATTTTAAATGCACTTGAAATTCTATTCTTTAGGAGAATTAATTTAATAAAATGGTATATAAGAAGCCCATTCTTGTTCTTAATCTTTCTTTATACTTTCCAAATTTTCTATAAGAAATATGCATTTCTTCTATTATCCTAAGTATACAAAATAAATATTATAAAAAATTATTACCCTCATCCATATCTTTCTTTCATTTCTTCTCTACCTCAATTCCTCCCCTCCCACCAAATATCTCTTTTTAATAGAAGGAAAAGAAAGGAAATAAAATAGATAAAAGCATTATTCGTTGAAATCTGACCTCTGAAATACAATTCTATTATCTAATAGGGCTTAGAACTCTTGTGGCTAACATTTTCCTCTTGAATATCCTGACCTGTCTGGCATGAAGTAGGAATGCCATATGGGTGGAATCAAGCTGTCAGGAAGCTGACAGAAAAGTCTGAATGAGCAAGCTGCCCCTTAGTCTGGGTCTGCTTCTTGTGTTCATGCCTAATATTCTAAGAAACTCTAGAATTAACATGTTTTGATAGAATCCGAGAATGGCAAAGGATTGGACTTTCTGGTAGTAGAGGTTATTATATTTCTGGGTAGGTTTATGGTAGTGCAACTTTTTAAAATAGCAAGAGCATGTTGAACGGAGAAGCCTGCTGGGCACACATAACACTTGTTCACTTGGATACCTTCCTGTCACTGATGATAGCATCTGACTGAGAGGCACACAAAGTGATCTTTGTTGGTCAGCATCTGGCTACAGAAACACAAGAGTAGGGCAGAACTGAGTAGGGTGGAGTGGGTGTGGGGCCACTACCAGAGAGCTGGTTTTGACGATGGAAAAGATGCTGCCGAGAATTCCTGAGCAGATTAGTAGCTCTTTCTGCTGTCTCAGGTGAAGGTGAATGTGATGGAGAACCACAGGAAGCAGGATACGACGGGATTCTGGGAGAGAAAACACACAGATGAAGAAGCCCTTCAGAGGAGAACTATCTACTGCTGGAAGTTGGTGACATTGTGAGATTTAACTTGTTTCAAAGCAGGTGAGGTTGAAACTGGATCAAGAGAAGAGGTCACTCCCTACCCTTACAAGGGCCTAAAAGCTTTGTCTGGAAATTATAAGTCATCCTACAACACTGTTCTTCATTCTCATTTCAAGCTCCAGCATCCACAAAATTTTATCCAGGATGAATGGTAGGAGTCTGAGTGCAAATGAAATCTCTTTAATGATTAGACTCCAAACTAAAAGCAAAGTTTATTTTACGGTGGAAACTCCATGTAGATGTTATACTTACCATGAACAATAATGACTAGATTTAGAGGCTTGATACAGATTACTGACTGACCCTCTTCAAGCCCCTCCCATTCTGGTGCACATTCACTTCAAGGCATCAGGCTTCCTCTTTCCCCCCCACAGGCTTGTTAGACTGCTGCTTGCTGTGGCCGCAAAAATAAATGGAACAGGAGCACAACTTTTGTCTTGTCATAGACTTTGATAATTAGCCAACATTTATTGTCAATCCTACTCTGTACATTCAAGTACTTCTCTTTTCTCTCCCAATGCTACCCGAATAGCATTTTCATCAGAAGTTGTCTATATTTAGAACTCTGACTTATTCTGAGACCTTAGGCAATTTGTTTCTTCCTCCATGGATTAGATTATTATCATCTGTTCATGTTCTTCTCTAAACTTACTTTACAGAGTTGATTAGAAGACAAAGTGAAATGCAAGTGTGAACATGTTTCTGGTACCTTGTACTCCTACGTGGTCCATGATTGTGTGACCCTGTAGGTTTGACAATACCTGGCCAGCATGATTTAGTAAGATTATCAGTAACACAAACAAGCCATGGTATTTGGATTTATTACTCATATTTGACAATATTAAAGTACTTCATATGAAATTCATAAAGTTTTTTTTTCAGTCAAAGACAAATTGCTTGATATATAGGAGATTTGGCACTGCCTTGCCAAATACTTATAATATATTTACAATATGTTCAAAGAGAATAAAATAACAACTATTCTGTGTTTAAAAGTCTGCCTAGATAAAGGAAAAGTTAATACTGTATTTAATAGACCAGGATACCAACATACTAGGATTTATAACAATAAATAGCTACTTTCAGACAAAATAGTCATTTGTTATTAGAACCTGTTGAAGAAGACACCAATATACTGAGAATATGCGTTGATTAAATGACATCACTGGTAAAGAATTTCTTTGCTTTAGGGAAGATAAATACAAGTGAAATGCAAATGAAAATTTGGTGGTGGCTAATCATCTCAAAATTCAATTGGTCTAGTGCCACATACATTTTCAGAAAAAAATTTCTGAAATGATTATGTAAAGCAGTTGAGCACATGCAAAAATACTAGAAATAAAGAGTATAAGTGTGAGTAGTCTGTGGTTTTCCTTCCCACATATTTCAAAAGCATCTTCTTTTAAGCAGTGCACAAAGCTTGGGTGTACACTGGCCTTGGCAACACTGTGTCTAAACCATTGATGACATTATCAATCAAGGAGCTAGAAGAAAGCAGTGTTTACCATAAACAGTTACTAATGAAAAAAAGCTGAATTTCTTGGTGGCAGCTTTATTATCAGCAATACTGTACAATGTCAGAGATAAGTCAAAGGGCATACCTATTTAGTAGTTGAAGTGTACATAGCCACTGAGCTGAGGAATTATTGTTCTTATGTTTTAAAATCAAACTTAAAAAATTAACCAACCCAAATTCTAAATTATAAAAATTCTTCTGGGTGCAGGGGCAGATGCCTGTAATCTCAGCTACCTGAGAGGCAGAGGCAGGAGGATCACAAGTTTAGGCCAGCCTGAGACACAGATGTGCCCCAGGATGTGAGTACTAGGAATAAACTGTAAGACATAAGGCCTAGATCTTGGCTGCATTTCTAAACATAATTCACCAAAAATTCTATACTTTAAGGGTCATTTTTTTTCTTTGTATCTATTTATTTTTTAAAATTTGAGACAGGGTCTCCCTAAGCTGCCTAGGCTGGCCTTGAATTTGCCATCCTCCTACCTTAGCTTCTTGAGACGCTGGAAGGGGTTGCTGGTTTCTTATACAATGATTGATAAAACTGATCCTTTGATTAGCCCCGAAGGGGAGCAATGTGAGTCTGACTGACTCATCCTAAACTGATCTACCTGAAAAAGAAAACAGGCGGCTGTCCACTGTTCTGGCGATGGATTGAAGCTTCACCACATCCATGGACTGTCCGATGTGCACAGTGCTTGGCATGCTCCCTAGAGTTCCTCTCACAAATTCTGCCACCTCTTGCACAGTGAACATTTGCAGCAGTTCATCAAAGATAGTTGGGAAAGAATTGAGGAGTGCAGCCTGCAGAAGCAAGTAAATCTCTGATTAGCTCAGGTCTGCATCTATCTTACATGTTCAATGATATGAGGTTGAAAAAAGCTGAGAAGGTATTGCAGCACCCCTGCCTTGGGAGGTTCCTTCCTGACCCTTGATTCTATCCTGGCCGATAGCACTTCTGGGGGATGGAGTAACCAAAAAGGAAAGAAGAGACTTTAGTGGGGCTAAGGCCACTTGAAGCTTTCATATTTACCAAGGTATTTGCAGGCAAGAGAAGGAAGTATAAAGAGAAATTTTCTCAATGTGGCTTACAAACCATAGTTATTTTTGCTCAAATGGATTTTAATGGATTTAAATTTTTTGTTTGTTTTTATGATCAAGCTTGTGACTTTCTTATTTTAGTTCCAAACTAAAATCAGGAACCTCTTAAAGAAAATATGACAGAGAAATCTGAGAGTCTTCAAATAGCATCAGCTGTTCTCCACTCACAGCCCTGTAGTCAGCATTCTAGCTCTGAGACTATTTCCCCAGGATAGAGATGTTTGTATAAAACCAAAAAATCTGAAGACTCTGCAAATTATTTTCTTCATATGTGATGTGTAGTAGTCTCAAGTATAAATTTAAAAGGATGGGAAATGTATGGATTTAATCACTCATGTACTCTTAAGAACTGATTATATTATCTTAAGAGTTTAATGACTCTGATGACCTAGGCAAGGAGATCAGGTGTGCGTGTGCGTGCATGTGTGCATACAGGCTTCTCGGGTCAGAGTTCTGGCAGACACATACAGTGGCCTCTTGAGGATTATCTGGTAATAAAGATAGTTCAGGCCCTTAAGGCAGTAGAACACTTTAGAAGAAAGATAATGGGGTTTTGGGCTGGGGATGTGGCTCAAGCAGTAGCGCGCTCGCCTGGTATGCGTGCGGCCAGGGTTCGATCCTCAGCACCACATACCAACAAAGATGTTGTGTCCGCCGAGAACTAAAAAAAAAATAAATATTAAAAATTCTCTCTCTCTCTCTCTCCTCTCTCACTCTCTCTTAAAAAAAAAAAAAGATAATGGGGTTTTGCACTAGACAGACATGAGGTTCTTTAAGCCGGGTATGATGGTGCACACCTGTAATTCCAGCTGAAGAGGAAGTAGGACTGAAGAGGCTAAAATAGGACTATCATAAGTTTGAAGGCTGCCTGGGTAACATAGTAAGACCCTGTCTCAAAAAATAAGTCTAATCAGCTGGGGTTGTAGCTCATTGGTGGAGCACTTGCCTCACATGTATGAAGCAAGGGTTGGATCCTCAGAACAATATAAAAATGAATAAATAAAATAAAAGTATTATGTTCACTTACAACTAAAAATATTTTTTATAAAAGTATACCAAAAAACTCCCCCAAAAGACAACTAAAAAACAACAATACAAAATATCCCTGTGACATAATCTCTGTTGAATTACTGTCTCAGTTCTCTCATATATAAAATGGGATGATACTATTATTTATCTCCTAGTATTGGTATAAAGAAAAAATAACGTGCATAAAATTCCAGTAGAGTGTTGAAACAAAATAGGCCTTCAATAAATGATCTTATTCCCTTCTCTTGTCTAATGGAAGCAGCATGACAGAAGCTTTTTGCACTTCCCAGTACTCTTATGCCATTAACCTAAGATTCAAAAAGGGAAATAGAAGAGAGCTCATTCTTCCCAAGTGGCAGGATGCAGGAACAGGACATTTTCATTGATTGCTTCATTAGGCAGTATACACTGGCTTAGAATGAGTGAAAATTTATGCCACGGGGAAAAGCCCAACACACTGTTGTCTATGTTCAGGCCAGGTTCAATTGAAGAACTTATACAAATTCTACCTGCAGATTCATAACTCTGTGAAAATATCAAGGAGATTGTTTTTCAGTAATTAGAACCAGCTCAAACACATATAAGCAGTTAGTAGATAAAAAAGAAAAAGGGACAGGGGGAGGGAGTAGGCACTTCATAATCAATAACATACAGTAGCTGATTTGCTCTTTTAAAAGGTGACATCTTCCATAATTATGTACTAGGACAGAAGGACACCCATACCCTGACATCTTCTAGTGGTCATAATCAAAGGTATAAAGTCTAATTAAACAAAACACTTGCTGATAGTTCTGAAATTCATGAAACATGATCCTGGCACCAAACAGGTTTGATCCTGACACAGGTCTAAGCTGAGACAGGCTTAAGCTATTTATCCAGATGAGTACAGGGCATTGTATGCCATTGATACAGGCCATTGCCAAGTTCCTCAAAAGCATATCAAAAAATCTTGTTTTGTTAGCTATCAGCAATCTCCCTATAACCCTTTTGGGTGGAGCAGATACCCTAGGTGCCTGTTGGAAGGAATTGATGGGCTACAGGAGGGGCAGGGAGAGGAAGATGAGTTGCTTCAGGCATTTAGAATGAAAGACTATGGAAGAAATTTGCCTTACAGAGGCACCTGAAAACCTTGAGGTATTTACTTATAGAGACTAGCTCACAGGTGATCACTTGCCTCTGGGCCAAGGGGCATAAAGGCAATTGGAATTAAGGGTAATACATAGTCAAGAGGAAAACAAAAATAGTAGACTTTTCTAAACTTAAATGAGATGGTGTTTAAACATACACTTGCACAAACAACATAGATGGCAGTGACAGAATGAATGAATGTGAGAGAGGCTACCTGATCTTTGCTGACAGGTTTTGGTGTAATATTGGCTTCAAAAAACTATAATTCATTAGAAAAATTCCAACATTAATTTTTTAAGAGAAAATAAAATAACCCTCTGTGACTGAAGAAATAAATCTTTGATTCATTCTATTGCAAAGTTACATGGAAAAGATAATAGATTATCTGGATAGGCAGTAAATATGAGGAAGTAAATTTTCTTTCAACACTGATATTTCTAATAAAAGCTAATCCTAATTTTTAGCTATTGCTTTCAAGTTATTCCTTTTGTTTTTTGTATTCCACTCTAAATATCTGGAATGGACACTTTATAGTAAAAAATTTAAAAAAAATAGTGACAAGTTAGAAAATAAAATTCCCCATACATTCTAAATATACTTGATGAATAAGATGATAAAAAAACAATAGTATGGTGGTTAACTAGATTTGGTAAAGGGTTCATGAGAATAATTTTGTATTGCTTTTCAAACAGAAAGTCACAAAGCTGTTTTATACTTGGCATGAGGCATAACTGTTCTATCAGGTGTTTCCTTGTAAATTGTAACTTACCCAACACACAAGGTCCTGGCAGGGCTTTTTCAACTCTGGAAGCCAGAGGATAAAGAAACCACTTGCTAAGACAGACTAGGAATTTAGCAGCAAAACTTCTCTACAGCTCACAGACCTGAGTGAAAAGGAGTGTTTCTGAATTTCTGCTGTCCAGACTGAGCACAAACCGAATGGACTGGAAAAGCTCTTGGATGCTTGACCGGAATTGCTCCTCTTCCATCCCACACGTGGCTCTTGAGTACAGGATCCGTGACTGAACAATGAATTTGAAAAGGTACTCCAAGGCCTAAAAATGTGGGAGGAAAAGCAATGGAGAGGTGTTGAAGTTGCTCAGGAACTCACATAGCAGAAAACTAAGGGCAAACTAATGACAAGTTCTACCCTAAAGTCAGACGATGGGCAATTCCAACTATGGAGACAGGCACTATTTTGTCTGTTTTAAAGATTTTTTTTAAAGTTTCAGTTTCATAGCAGATTGATAAGAAGGTACAGAGATTTCCCTATATCCCCCAATCCCATACATGCATAACCTCTCCCATTACCAATATGTCCCACCAGTGTGGCATATCTGTTATAATTGATAAACCTACACACCATGGCACATCATTACCACCCAAAGACCACTGCTTACATTAGGGCTCACTTCAATGTTGTGTGTTCTGTGGGTTTGGACAAATTATAACAATATTCATCCACCATTATAGTGTCACAGAAGTATTAAACAGTTCCCCAAATACTATAAATTCTGCCTATTTAGTCCTCTCTCCCCCTTAGCCCCTGGCAAACATTGATTATTTTACTATTTCTGAAGTTTTGCCTTTTAAAAAAATATCATATAGTATGAATTAACTTTGCACATGTCTTTATGGCTTGATTGCTCATTCTTTTTAAAGCACTGAATAATGTACTATTGCCTTTGTACCATTGTAATTTTTCTTCTTTTTATTTTTGCTTCTTAAAAATTAGAGCATTACATTCATTCAAAGAATAGAAAGTCAACAAATAAATAACCTAACATTACATCACAAAGACCTATAAAAAGAACAAATCAACAGTAAAAGTAGAAGACAGAAAATAATTAAAATCAGAGCTGAAATAAATGAAATTAAAATAAAAGAAACAATCCAAAAATTGATGAAACAAAAAGTAGGTTCTTTGAAAAAAATAAATAAAATTGATAAATGCTTAGCTAAGCTAATAAAGAGAAAGAGAGAGAAAACTCAAATTACTAAAATTTGTGGTGAGAAAGGAAACATCATAATGGACAATATGAAATACAGATGATAATCAGAAACTATTTTGAAAATTCATACACTAATAAAACAGAAAACCTTGAAGGCATCAACAAACTTCTAGAGATATATGACCTACTCAAATTGAATCAGGAGGACATTGAAAATTCAAACAGATAAATTTCAAGCAATGAAATTGAAGATACCATCAAAAGCCTACCAAGAAAGAAAAGCCCAGGAGGAAACAGATTCTCACCTGAGTTCTACCAGACTTTCAAAGGATAACTAACAACAATCCTCCTCAAATTATTACATGCATTAGAAAAGGAGGGAACTCTTCCAAATTCATTCTATGAAGCTAGTGTCACCCTGATACCAAAATCAGACAAAGACACATCAAGGAAAGAAAACTTCAGACCAATATCCATCATGGACATACATGCAAAAAAACTGAGAAATCAAATACAAAAACATATTTAAAAGGTATTGCACCACAATCAAGTGGGGTTCATCCTAGGTATGAAAGGTTAGTTCAACACATGGAAATCAGTAAATGTAATTAATCACATCAATAGACTTAAAGACAACAATAACATGATTATCTCAACAGATGAAAAAGAAAAATAGAAAAAGTATTTGACAAAATACAGCATTCATTCATGTACAAAACACTAGAAAAACTAAGGATAGTAGGAACATTCCTCAATATTGTAAAAACTATATATGCTAAACCCAAAGCTAACATCATCCTAAAAGGAGACAAACTGAAACCTCTAAAAACTGGAACAAGACAGGGATGCCCTCTTTTACCACCTACACTCTAATTACTCCAGCTAGATACTGGAAACTCTAGCCAGAGTAATTAGAAGATTAAATTATTATAATTAAAAAGGATAAAATAAGAAAAGAAGAACTCAAACTATCCCTATTTGCTGATGACACAATTCTATATTTGGAAGACCCAAAAAATTCTACTAGAAAACTTCTAGAACTCATAAATGAATTCAGTAAAATAGCAGAATATAAAATTAATACCCATAAACCAAATGCATTTCTATATATCAGTGATGAATCAATTGAAAGAGAAATTAGGAAAACTACCCCATTCACAATATCCTCAAAAACAATAAAATGTTTGGGAATCAATCTAACAAAAGAGGTGAAAAACCTCTACAATGAAAACTACAGAACTCTAAAGAAAACAAATGAAAAAGACCTTAGAAGATGGAAAGATCTTTCATGTTCTTGAGTATGCAGAATTAATATTGTCAAATGGCCATACTACCAAAAGCACTATACATATTTAATGAAATTCCTGTTAGGTTTCCAATGACATTCTTCATGGAAACAGAAAATCTGTCATGAAATTCATTTGGAAAAACAAGAGACCCAGAATAGCCAAAGCAATCCTCAATGAGAAAAGTGAAATAGGAGGCATAATAATATCAGAAATTAAAGTACACTATAGAGCTATAGTAACAAAAATAGCATGGTACTGACACCAAAACAGACATGCATACCAATGGTACAGAACCAAATACATAGAGACAAACCTACATAAATATCTGTTATTGCATACTAGACAAAGCTGCCATAAATATACATTGGAGAAAAGATAGCCTCTTCAACAAATGGTGCTGGGAAAACTGGAAATCCTATCTCTCACCTTGTACAAACTCAACTCAAAGTGGATCAAGGACCAACCTAGGCATTAGACCAGAGACCCTGTACCTACTATAAGAAAAAGTAGGCCTAATTCTCCATCATGTCAGTTTAGGAACCAAATTCCTCAACAAGACTCCTAAAGCACAAGAAGTAATATCAAGAATCAATAATTGGGATGGATTCAAACTGAAAAGCTTCTTCACAGAAAAGGAAACAATTGAGAATATAAACAGAGAGCTTCCTAAATGGGAGAATAACTTTGCCATCTTCACCTCAAATAGAACATTAATTTCCAGGACATATAAAGAACTCAAGGGTTCTGTAGTTTTCATTGTATAGATCTTTCACTTCTTTTGTTAAGTTGATTCCCAAGTATCTTATTTTTTTTTGAGGATATTGTGAATGAGGTAGTTTTCCTCATTTCCTTCTCAGAGGCTTTGTCACTGATATACAGAAATGCCTTTGATTTATGGGTGTTGATTTTATATCCTGCTACTTTGCTGAATTCATTTACTAGTTCTAGAAATTTTCTGGTGGAGTTTTTTGTTTTTTTTAGGTATAGAATCATATGGTCAGCAAATAGTGTTAATTTAAGTTCTTTTCCTATACATATCCCTTTGATTTCTTTTGTCTGTCTAATTGCTCTGGCCAGTGTTTCAAGAACAGTGTTGAATAGAAGTGGTGAAAGAGGGCATCCCTGTCTTGTTCCTGTTTTTAGAGGGAATGCCTTCAGTTTTTCTCCTTTTAAAATAATGTTGGCCTGAGGCTTAGTGTAAATAGCCTTTATGATGTTGAGCTGATCATGATTTTTATCTTTAAGTCTATTGATGGAATGAATTACATTTATTGATTTCTGTAGAAGATGGAAAGATCTAACTTGCTCTTGGATAGGCCGAATTAATATTATCAAGATGACCATACTACCAAAAGCACTATACAGATTTAATGCAATTCCGATCAAAATCCCAATGGCATTCCTCATAGAAATAGAAAAAGCAATCATGAAATTCATTTGGAAAAATAAGAGACCCAGAATAGCTAAATCAATCCTTAGTAGGAAGAGCAAAGCAGGTGGCATCGCTATACCAGACCTTAAACTACACTACAGAGCAATAGTAACAAAAACAGCATGGTACTGGCACCAAAACAGGCTGGTAGACCAATGGTACAGAATAGAGGACACAGAGACTAACCCAAAAAATTACAATTATCTTATATTAGACAAAGATGCCAAAAACATGCATTGGAGGAAAGATAGCCTCTTCAAAAAATGGTGCTAGGAAAACTAAAAATCCATATGCAACAAAATGAAATTAAACCCCTATCTCTCACCATGCACAAAACTTAACTCAAAGTGGATCAAGGACCTAGGAATTAAACCAGAGACTCTGAGTCTACTAGAAGAAAAAGTAAGTCCTAATCTTCATCATGTGGGATTAGGCCCCAATTTCCTTAATAAGACTCCTGTGGCGCAAGAATTAAAGCCAAGAATCAATAAATGATATGAAATCAAATTAAAGTTTTTTTCTCAGCAAAACAAACAATCTGTGAGGTGAACAGAGAGCCTACATCCTGGGAGCAAATCTTTACCCCTCACACATCAGATAGAGCACTAATCTCTAGGGTATATAAAGAACTCAAAAAGCTAAGCACCAAAAAAACCAAATAACCCAATCAACAATTGGGCCAAGGACCTGAACAGACACTTCTCAGAAGAGGATATACAATCAGTCAACAAATATATCAAAAAATGCTCAACATCCCTAGCAATCAGAGAAATGCAAATCAAAACTACTCTAAGATATCATCTCACTCCAGTCAGAGTGGCAGCTATTATGAAGACAAACAACAATAAATGTTGGAGAGGATGTGGGGAAAAAGGTACACTCATACATTGCTGGTGGGACTGCAAATTCGTGTAGCCAATTTGGAAAGCAGTATGGAGATTCCTTGGAAAGCTGGGAACAGAACCACCATTTGACCCAGTTATCCCTCTCCTTGGATTATAACCAAAGGACTTAAAAACAGCATACTACAAGGACACAGCCACATCAATGTTTATAGCAGCACAATTCACAATAGCTAAACTGTGAAGCCAACCTTCAGTGGATGAATAGATTAAAAAAGTGGCATATATACAGAATGGAATTTTACTCAGCAATAAAAGAGATTAAAATCATGGCATCTGCAGGTAAATGGATGGCGTTGGAGAAGATAATGCTAAGTGACGTTAGCCAATCCCAAGAAACCAAATGCTGAATGTTTTCTCTGATATAAGGAGGCTGACAGTGGAGTAGGGAGGGGGAACATGAAAGAAATAGATGAATTCTAGATAGGGAAGAGGGGAGGGAGGGAAAGGGAGGGGGCAGGGGATTAGCAAGGATGGTGGAATGTGATGGACATTATTATCCAAAGTACATGTATGAAGACACAAATTGGGTGTCAACCTACTTTATATACAAACAGAGATATGACAATTGTGATATATATGTGTAATAAGAATTGTAATGCAAAAAATAAATACAGTATGTATATAAAGACATGAATTGGCATGAACATACTTAATAAACAAAGATATGAAAATTTTTGTTCTATATGTGTAATAAGAATTCTAATGCATTTGCTGTTGTGTATTTAAAAAAATAAAATCAATTAAAAAAATAAAGAACTCAAAAAAGTAACATCAAAGAAACAAATAACACAATAAATGGGCTAAAGAACTGAACAGACACTTCACAGAAGAAGAAATACAATCAACCAATAAATATATGAATAAATGTTCAATATCTCTAGCAATTAGAGAAATGCAAATAAAAACTACTATAAGATTTCATCTCACTCCAGTCAGAATGGCAATTATTGAGAATACAAGTAATAATAAATGTTGGTGAAGATGTGGGAGAAAGGTACACTTATAGATTGCTGATGGGACTGTAAATTGGTGCAACCACTCTAGAAAGCAGTATGGAGATTCCTCAGAAAACTTGGAATGGAAGCAAGTTATCTCACTCCTTGGTGTATACCCAGAGGATTCAAATCAGCATATTACATTGATGTGGCCACATCAATATAGCAGCTCAATTCATAATAGCTAAGCTATGGAATCAACCCAGGTGCCCTTCAACAGATGAACAGATAAAGAAAATGTGGCATATACACAATGGAGTATTGCTTAGTCATAAAGAAGAATGAAATTATGGCATTTGCCAGTAAATAAATGGAACTTGAGACTATCATGCTAAGTGAAATAAGCCAATCCCAAAAACCAAAGGCCAAAAATGTTCTCTCTGATATTCAGATGCTGACTCACATTAGTGCAGGGAATGGAGGAGGGGAGGTTCACTGATTGGACAGGGTGGAGTGGGGGGAAGGGGGAAGGGATATGATTGGTAAAGACAGTAGAATGAACCAGACATAACTTTCCTATGTTCATATATGAATATGTGGCCAGTGTAACTCCATATCATGTACAAACACAAAAATGGGAAGTTATACTCCATATATAACTCCATGTACGATATGTCAAAACACATTCTATTGTCGTGTATAATTAAAAAGAACAAATTAAAAAAGACAAAGAAAATTAGAGCTTTATAATTATACATAGTAGTTGGGTTCTTCCTGACAAACTCATACATGCAAGGAAATTGATTTCAGTTCATAAAATCCCCTTCCCCTATCCCTTTCCCCTCCCCGTTTCCCCTCCACTCTCCCATTCTCCTTCCTCTACTCTACTATAGTTCCTTTTGCTCATCTGTTAATTTATATTTGAGTGGTTATTTATGTTATCTTATTCTTCCCTCCCACTTTCTTTTATTTTATTCTAGCTTTTACACGAAAGAAAACATTTGAGCTTTGAGTTTCTGAGTTTGACTTATTTCATTTAGCATGATATTCTTCATTTCTATCCATTTATAGGCAAATACTATAGTTTCTTTTCCTTTTCCTTTTTTTTGGTTCTGAGGATTGAGCTTAGTGGATGCTTCACCAATGAGTCACATCCCCAACCTTTTTTTTTTTTTAATTATTTTTATTAGAGACAGGGTCTTGCTGATTTTGTTTAGGTCCTCACTAATTTGCTGAGGCTGGCTTTGAACTCACAATCTTCCTGCTTTAGTCTCCCGATCTGCTGGGATTACAGGTGTCCGCCACTGCACCCAGCATCAACCATAATTTAATTCTTCTTTATGGCTAAGTAGAACTCCATTGTGTGTGTGTGTGTGTGTGTATATATCTATCTATCTATACATATATACAGATATAGATACATATGTACATACACACACACACACACACATATATATAAATATATATCTTTTGGGAAAATACCAAGGAGGAGGAGTCATATGGTGGTTCCATCCCAATTTTTTTTAATTGTAATTTTATTTTTTAGCTGTATTTGACACAATAACTTTATTTATTTATTTATTTATTTTTATGTAGTGCTGAGGACTGAACCCAGGGCCTTGCAGGTACTAGGCGAGCACCCTACCATGAGCTACAATCCCGGCCTGCATTACAATTCTTTTTTTTTTATTGGTTGTTCACAACATTACAAAGCTCTTGACATATCATATTTCATACATTAGAATCAAGTGGGTTATGAACTCCCATTTTTACACAAAATACAGATTGCAGAATCGCATCGGTTACACATCCACATTTTTACATACTGCCATATTAGTGACTGTTGTATTCTGCTACCTTTCCTATCCCCTACTATCCCCCCTCCCCTCCCCTCCCATCTTCTCTCTCTACCCCATCTACTGTAATTCATTTCCCTCCTTGTTTATTATCCCATTCCCCTCACAACCTCTTATATGTAATTTTGTATGACAATGAGGGTCTCCCTTCATTTCCATGCAATTTCCCTTTTTTCTCCCTTTCCCTCCCACCTCATGTCTCTGTTTAATGTTAATCTTTTCTTCCTGCTCTTCCTCCCTGCTCTGTTCTTAGTTGCTCTCATTATATCAAAGAAGACATTTGGTATTTGTTTTTTAGGGATTGGCTAGCTTCACTAAGCATAATCTGCTCTAGTGCCATCCATTTCCTTGCAAATTCCATGATTTTGTCATTTTTTAGTGCTGCGTAATATTCCATGGTGTATAAATGCCACATTTTTTAATCCATTCATCTATTGAAGGGCATCTGGGTTGGTTCCACAGTCTAGCTATTGTGAATTGTGCTGCTATGAACATTGATGTGGCAGTATCCCTGTAGTGTGCTCTTTTAAGGTCTTCAGGGAATAGTCCGAGAAGGGCAATAGCAGGGTCAAATGGTGGTTCCATTCCCAGCTTTCCCAGGAATCTCCAAACTGCTTTCCAAATTGGGCGCACCAATTTGCAGTCCCACCAGCAATGTACAAGTGTACCCTTTTCTCCACATCCTCGCCAGCACTTGTTGTTGTTTGACTTCATAGTGGCTGCCAATCTTACTGGGGTGAAATGGTATCTTAGGGTGGTTTTGATTTGCATTTCTCTGACTGCTAGAGATGGTGAGCATTTTTTCATGTACTTGTTGATTGATTGTATGTCCTCCTCTGTGAAGTGTTTGTTCATGTCCTTGGCCCATTTGTTGATTGGGTTATTTGTTTTCTTATTGTCTAATTTTTTGAGTTCTTTGTATACTCTGGATATTAGGGCTCTATCTGAAGTGTGAGGAGTAAAAATTTGTTCCCATGATGTAGGCTCCCTATTTACCTCTCTTATTGTTTCTCTTGCTGAGAAAAAACTTTTCAGTTTAAGAAAGTCCCATTTGTTGATTCTTTTTTTTTCTCTGAGATTCATTTTTTTATTGGTTGTTCACAACATTACAAAGCTCTTGACATATCATATTTCATACATTAGATTGAAGTGGGTTATGAACCCCCAATTTTACCCCAAATGCAGATTGCAGAATCACGTCGGTTACACATCCACAATTTTACATAATGCCCTATTAGTAATTGTTGTATTCTGCTACCTTTCCTATCCCCTACTATCCCCCCTCCCCTCCCCTCCCATCTTCTCTCTCTACCCCATCTACTGTAATTCATTTCTCTCCTTGTT
This sequence comes from Spermophilus citellus, assembly GCF_964194105.1. Lineage (NCBI taxonomy): Eukaryota > Metazoa > Chordata > Mammalia > Rodentia > Sciuridae > Spermophilus > Spermophilus citellus. The sequence continues at coordinate 27,196,690 of NC_138188.1, read as the reverse complement.
TATTTTCCCATTCCCCTCACAACCTCTTATATGTAATTTTGTATAGCAATGAGGGTCTCCCTTCATTTCCATGCAATTTCCCTTTTCTCTCCCTTTCCCTCCCATCTCATGTCTCTGTTTAATGTTACTCTTTTCTTCCTACTCTTCCTCCCTGCTCTGTTCTTAGTTGCTCTCATTATATCAAAGAAGACATTTGGTATTTATTTTTTAGGGATTAGCTAGCTTCACTAAGCATAATCTGCTCTAGTGCCATCCATTTCCCTGCAAATTCTATGATTTTGTCATTTTTTATTGCTGCATAGTACTCCATTGTGTATAGATGCCACTTTTTTTTTATCCATTCATCTATTGAAAGGCATCTGGGTTGGTTCCACAGTCTAGCTATTGTGAATTGTGCTGCTATGAACATTGATGTGGCAGTATCCCTGTAGTGTGCTCTTTTAAGGTCTTCAGGGAATAGTCCGAGAAGGGCAATAGCAGGGTCAAATGGTGGTTCCATTCCCAGCTTTCCCAGGAATCTCCAAACTGCTTTCCAAATTGGGCGCACCAATTTGCAGTCCCACCAGCAATGTACAAGTGTACCCTTTTCTCCACATCCTTGCCAGCACTTGTTGTTGTTTGACTTCATAGTGGCTGCCAATCTTACTGGGGTGAAATGGTATCTTAGGGTGGTTTTGATTTGCATTTCTCTGACTGCTAGAGATGGTGAGCATTTTTTCATGTACTTGTTGATTGATTGTATGTCCTCCTCTGTGAAGTGTCTGTTCAGGTCCTTGGCCCATTTGTTGATTGGGTTATTTGCTATCTTATTGTCTAATTTTTTGAGTTCTTTGTATACTCTGGATATTAGGGCTCTATCTGAAGTGTGAGGAGTAAAAATTTGTTCCCATGATGTAGGCTCCCTATTTACCTCTCTTATTGTTTCTCTTGCTGAGAAAAAAACTTTTTAGTTTAAGTAAGTCCCATTTGTTGATTCTTGTTATTAACTCTTGTGCTATGGGTGTCCTATTAAGGAATTTGGAGCCCGACCCCACAATCTGTAAATCGGAGCCAACTTTTTCTTCTATCAGACGCAGAGTCTCTGATTTGATATCAAGCTCCTTGATCTATTTTGAGTTAACTTTTGTGCATGGCGAGAGAAAGGGATTCAGTTTCATTTTGTTGCATATGGATTTCCAGTTTTCCCAACACCATTTGTTGAAGATGCTATCCTTCCTCCATTGCATGCTTATAGCCCCTTTATCAAATATAAGAAAGTTGTAACTTTGTGGATTAGTCTCTGTGTCCTCTATTTTATACCATTGGTCCACCCGCCTGTTTTGGTACCAGTACCATGCTGTTTTTGTCACTATTGCTCTGTAATATAGTTTGAAATCTGGTATCGCAATACCACCTGATTCACACTTCCTGCTTAGAATTGCTTTTGCTATTTTGGGTCTTTTATTTTTCCATATGAATTTCATGATTGCTTTATCTATTTCTACAAGAAATGCCATTGGGATTTTGATTGGCATTGCATTAAACCTATAGAGAACTTTTGGTAATATCGCCATTTTGATGATGTTAGTTCTGCCTATCCATGAACAGGGTATATTTTTCCATCTTCTAAGATCTTCTTCTACTTCTCTCTTTAGGGTTCTGTAGTTTTCATTGTATAAATCTTTCACCTCTTTTGTTAGGTTGATTCCCAAGTATTTTATTTTTCTTGAGGATATTGTGAATGGAGTGTTTTTCCTCATTTCCGTTTCAGAATTTTTGTCGCTGATATACAGAAATGCCTTTGATTTATGTGTGTTGATTTTATATCCTGCCACTTTGCTGAATTCATTTATTAGTTCTAGTAGTTTCTTTGTAAACCCTTTTGGGTCTTCTAGGTATAGAATCATGTCATCTGCAAATAGTGATAATTTAAGTTCTTCTTTTCCAATTTTTATGCCTTTAATTTCTTTCGTCTGTCTAATTGCTCTGGCCAGTGTTTCGAGAAGTATATTGAATAGAAGTGGTGACAGAGGGCATCCCTGTCTTGTTCCGGATTTTAGAGGGAATGCCTTCAACTTTTGTCCATTCAGAATGATGCTAGCCTGAAGCTTAGCATAGATAGCTTTTACAATGTCAAGGTAAGTTCCTGTTATCCCTAGTTTTTCTAATGTTTTGAACATAAAGGGATGCTGTACTTTGTCGAATGCTTTCTCTGCATCTATCGAGATGATCATATGGTTCTTATCTTTAAGTCTATTGATGTGGTGAATAACATTTATTGATTTCCGTATGTTGAACCATCCTGGCATCCCAGGGATGAATCCTACTTGATCAGGGTGCACAATTTTTTTGATGTGTTTTTGTATTCGATTCGCCAGAATTTTATTGAGGATTTTTGCATCTAGGTTCATTAGAGATATTGGTCTGTAGTTTTCTTTCTTTGAGGTGTCTTTGTCTGGTTTCGGAATCAGGGTGATGTTGGCCTCATAGAATGAATTTGGAAGAGCTCCCTCTTTTTCTGTTTCCTGAAATAACTTGAAAAGTATTGGTATTAATTCTTCTTTAAAGGTTTTGTAAAACTCCGCCGTATACCCATCCGGTCCTGGGCTTTTCTTGGTTGGTAGTCTTTTGATGGCTTCTTCAATTTCATCCATTGATATTGGTCTGTTCAAATTGTGTGTATCCTCCTGACTCAGTCTGGGCAAATCATATGACTTAAGAAATTTATCGATGTCTTCACTATCTTCTATTTTATTGGAATATAGCTTTTCAAAATAATTTCTAATTGTCTTCTGTATTTCTGTAGAATCTGTTGTGATATTGCCTTTTTCATCCCGTATGTTAGTAATTTGAGTTCTCTCTCTTCTTCTCTTCGTTAGCATGGCTAAAGGTCTGTCGATCTTATTTATTTTTTCGAAGAACCAACTTTTAGTTTTGTTAATTTTTTCAATAGTTTCTTTTGTTTCAATTTCATTGATTTCCGCTCTGATTTTAATTATTTCTTGCCTTCTGCTACATTTGCTGTTGTTTTGCTCTTCCTTTTCTCGGGCTTTGAGATGAAGTGTGAGCTCATTTATTTGTTGTTTTTTTTCTTTTTTTCTTTGAGGAATGACCTCCAGGCGATGAATTTCCCTCTTAAAACTGCTTTCATTGTGTCCCATAGATTCTGATATGTTGTGTCTGTATTTTCATTTATCTCTAAGAATTTTTTGATTTCCTCCTTTATGTCTTCTGTAACCCATTGATCATTCAATAACATATTGTTCATTTTCCATGTGATGTAGGATTTTTCCTTCCTTCTTTTATCATTGATTTCCAGTTTCATTCCATTATGATCAGATAAAATGCATGGTATTGTCTCCACCCCTTTATATTTACTGAGGGTTGTCCTATGGCATAATGTATGGTCTATATTTGAGAAGGATCCATGTGCTGCTGAGAAAAAAGTATATCCACATGATGATGGTTGATATATTCTATATATGTCAGTTAAGTCTAGGTTATTGATTGTGATATTGAGTTCTATAGCTTCTTTATTCAATTTTTGTTTGGAGGATCTGTCCAATGGTGAGAGAGGTGTGTTGAAGTCACCCATAATTATTGTGTTGTGGTCTATTTGATTCTTGAACTTGAGGAGAGTTTGTTTTATGAACATCGCAGCACCATTATTTGGTGCATAAATATTGATAATTGTTATGTCTTGTTGGTGAGTGGTTCCTTTTAACAGTATATAATGTCCTTCCTTATCCTTTTGATTAACTTAGTCTTGAAGTCAATTTTATTCAATATGAGGATGGCCACCCCTGCTTGCTTACGAGGACCGTGTGCGTGGTATATTTTTTCCTAACCTTTCACCTTGAGCCTGTGTATGTCTTTTCCAATCAGATGTGTCTCCTGGAGGCAGCATATTGTTGGATTTGTTTTTTTAATCCATGTTACCAGCCTATGTCGCTTTATTGGAGAGTTTAAGCCTTTAACGTGTAGAGTTACTATTGATATATGGTTTGTACTTCCTGCCATGTTTGATTATTTATCTTTTTTTTTCTAATTTAGTTTATTTCTCCATGATTAGCTTTCCCCCCGTCCTCTGTCTTTACCGAGACACTTCCCACTGATGGTTTTGTCATTGTTTTTCATTTCTTCCTCCTGTAGTGTTTTGCTCAAGATGCTTTGCAATGCTGGTTTTCTGGCTACAAATTCTTTTAGCTTTTGTTTATCATGAAAGATTTTTATGTCGTTGTTGTACCTGAAGCTTGATTTTGCTGGATACAGAATTCTGGGTTGGCATCCATTGTCTTTCAGTGTTTGAAATACGTTGTTCCAGGATCTTCTCGCTTTCAGCGTCTGTGATGAAAAATCCGTTGTTAACCTTATTAGTTTACCCCTAAATGTAATCTGCCTCCTTTCTCTTGTAGCTTTTAATATTTTCTCTTTGTTCTGTATATTGGATATCTTCATAACAATGTGTCTTGGCGTTGGTCTACTGTGATTTTGTGTGCTCGGTGTCCTGTATGCATCTACAATTTGTATATCTGTTTCCTTTTTTATTTCTGGAAAGTTTTCTGTAATTATTTCATTCAGCAGGTTACTCATTCCCTTGGTATGAATCTCTGTACCTTCCTCTATCCCGATGACTCGTAAGTTTGGTTTTTTTATGTTATCCCAAATCTCTTGGATGTTTTTCTCATGATTTTTTACCAGCCTATCTGAGTTGGCTAGACTCTTTTCAAGATGATATATTTTGTCTTCATTATCTGACGTTCTGGCTTCTACTTGATCCACTCTGTTAGTGATACTCTCAATTGAGTTTTTAATTTGGTTTATCGTTTCCTTCATTCCTAGAATTATTGTTTGATTTTTTATAATCTCTATCTCCTGATAAAGATGCTTAACTTCTTCTTTTATCTGTTTATGTAATTCATTTTCAATGTGATCTTTCGCTGTTTGGATTTGCTGTCTCGTATCCTCTTTAAGGTTCCTTTCCATCTGTCTAAGGTATTCCTTGAGTTCCTTATATGGCCATTTTTCTGATGACTCTAGGTCCTCCTGAATATTTAGGCTGTCCTTCATTGTTTGTACTCCTTTTCTTCCTTGATTTTTTAATGCTGCTCATATTACTTCTTGTTCTGTTTGACTGCTGAGTTACTGTTTACTCTTATAAATTTATTTGATGCTTGGGAGGAAAGATATTAGAAGGGAAGGGAAGAAGTCACTAAAGAGAATGAGTGTAGGCACGTAGAATTCAAGGAAGGGGGAATAAGAAAATTGAAAAAAAATGAAAAGACAAAAGAAAAAAATTGAAAATAAAGAAAGAAAAAGAGAAAAAACAAAAATTAAAAAAATTATAATGATAATAAAAAAATGGAAATTAAAGTTTAAAAAATAATAGTAATTATAATAAAATAAAAAGAATTAAAAAATTGAAAACACTAATAAAAAAGTTAAAGAACAACAACAACAACAACAAAAAAATAAAATAAAATAAAATAAAATAATAATAATAAAAAAAAAATAATAAATGCAGTCATAGAGCTCGATTAACTTTTCTTCCAGTAGGTGGAGCTGTGCCCACTAGGCCAAGCTTCTCTTCTCGATAGGTGGGATCCAATCACTGTGCAGTAGCTCTTCCTCCCAGACTGTGCGGGTCTCCAATCCTGAGTGCCTGGGGCCTTCTCTTTTGTTTCCTCAAGCCAGGCCCTGCTCACCTGTGACACTCACCACAATACTGGCTACACGCCAGGTCTGCTGTTCCTGGGAGCCCTGTTTTCATGAAAGCCTGGGCACACTCTCCCTGTTTCCCTTCCTCAAACCCTAAGTTTGTAGGGCTTGGGGCTGTGAACCCCCAGCGAATTTGTTTGCCCTCTGGTAGCAACTCCCCTGGTAGCTGGTGCAAGGGACCTCAGTTATCAGCACAGGTAGGAGCGGTAGCCGGGAGTTCTGCGCCGCTTGTCCCGCGTCACTCCTGATTCCCTCGGTCTGGCTATCGTGCTCAGTTGGCTTTTACCTCTGTAAGTTCAGGCGGGCCGACTAGTTATTTCAGCGGGATCGTTAGTGCTGAGTCACGAGAAGCAGGTGAATCGGAGCTTGAGTGCAGCCGATCCGGGCTCGGTGTGTTCTGAGAAGCCCAGACTGTTCGCCCCAGATCCACGTCAGCTCAACATTGCCTAGTGGTCCTGAGCAAGCAGCATTTTGACAGTTTACTTCTCCCTATGCCCGCGCAGCTGAAGGGGTTAGAGACTTGATCTCTCCACTTCCACTGCCATGTTGGATCACTTAGATTTTAAATTGTCACTCATCTTATCAGCTGTTCCATTTTGCTCGGCGGGTCGGCGGCTCACTCGCGGTGAAGAGTCTGCTCTAACTTGCTCCGCAGGAAGCGGCGGGGGCGGCAGCGGCCCAGCTGCGGCCCTCGGGACACCCGGGGAGGGGGTGCGGGCTGGGGGAGGGGAGGCAGCGCCGTGGGGCCCACGAGGGCCGGGTGACTGGGCAGGGCGGGGGAAAGAAATTGAGATCCCGATTCAGGGAGTGAGCGTGGGAGGAGAGACAATGGGAGAAAAGCAAGGCGCAAAGGCAGAGAGGAGAGGGAAAAGGGGCGGAGAGAGCCGGGCAGCTCGGGGGCTGCAGCCTTACTGCTCTTGCGCTGGAGTCGTGATGGACTCACTCCACCTTGGCTGGAGTCGTGACGGGACTCTCTCCACCTAGGCCCCTTTCTTGACACGGTGCTTAGTCTTTGTCGACAGATCTCCTTTAACGATCTTTACTTTTTCTTTTAAGTCGTGGCAACACACGCTGCGGGCGCAGCGGCGCGGGGCACGGAGCGGCTCACTCCCTTCCTGCCGCCATCTTCTACCTATCCATCCCTATTTTTTTTTTTGGAATTTCCATATTGCTTTTCATAGTGGTTGTACTAGTTTGCAAAAGCAAAAGCACACAAGTGTACTTTTCTCCCCACAACCTTGCCAGCATTTATTATTGTTTGTATTCTTCATTATTAGATACTTTATCTTTAAATAATTTCCCCCAAAATCCAAATTGTCACTAAGCAGCAACTCTTTTCTTACTGGGAGAAAAATAAAATATTTTACAATTATTTTGTGAAATTTTGGAATTAAGGAGACACAGGCTATTATGGATAGAGCTGAATTCAGGATGAAAAGAAAATTAAGTTTCTCAATTCTGAAAATACAAGGCTTCAAGGCAAAGATACAACTACTTTTGAGTTTATTGCAAGAATATCCTTTAAGGAGTCTTCTGTATCTTTTGAGAAAAAGCCAGGGTCTAGTACAATGCCTACCTTCTCATCAGAGGTTACAGAAGTCTGGAGAAAACTTGTCACAGATTGCATAGAAGCTGATGGGCCATTCCCCATCAGCACACCTTCCATAAGTACTTCACGAACAATATAGAAGACAAAGTTCCCACAAAATGGCTTGGGAGCAGAATGTGATCCTAAGAAGTCCCTGCAGCTTGGCCCATGCTTATGATCTAGATCCAGTAGCCTTTTATTTATGTATTTATTTAAAATATCTCTTTATCACAGGAATTGACAAAACTCAGCAGCAAAAAATGTGCTATCTTTGTGGAACACCTGCTCAAAAGCCATTCTCAAGTCTATAATGATACTACTCTACAAGTCACTCATATGTGAACAAACAATATAACAAGAAAATAATCCTATTTTCATCAGAACCTATTTTTAAAGGTCATGATTCTGAAAGTGAAAGGAAAAATGGGATTGTGAGTAGCAAATATATTGAATAAATAGTAATAAAAAATATTTTTCCACAGTTTAAGATGCTAGAATGAGAGGTATTGGGTTGGAGCATGCTTCCTGGGAAGAAGGATGAAAACAGGATTAGACAGACTTACTAATTTGGACAAGGAAACTTGCAGAGTGAAATATGCAAGTGAAAAAGGAGAAATGGGATGATAAAATCTTAATGTAAGATGCATGAGAGCAACTGTGAAATGTCAAGAGCAAGTATGAAAGTATCTCAAAAAAGTGTTCCCTGAAATGGCACTCTTATTCCTAATGAAAACTGATCTTCTCCAGAATCCCCCACTTCCACAAATGGCCTTGTCATCAATGCAACTAAATCCAGACCCCTTAGAATCAGACTCAATTTTCCCTGTCATTTCACATATCCAATATAGCATTAGAAAGTCCCTGCTTTGTCATATTGGCTGCCTTGGAAACCTAAGCTTTTCTTGAAAAACTTTCCTTGAAAGCCTAAGCTTTTTAAACATGCTGCTTTCTCAGCCTGGAATGCTTGTCCCCCAGCTCTTAATACTCATTTTTACCTCAGAGGTTGCTTTCTCAGAAGCCTTCCCTCAGCCCTTGATCTGAAGTATACCTTCCTCTCCAGACAGCTATCCAAAAGTCTGGTTTATTTCCTTCATAGTAGCTTTTTAAACCAACCTTGTGTATTTATCTGTTTTACATGCTTATTGTTTATCTTTACCCACTTGAATGAAGGCTTAGCCTTTTCTGAATGGGTACATGTTGAATTCCAAATGGGTACATGGATGGCAGGTCTCAAGCAATATTGACTGCACAATTATCAGGAGAAAACTTCTGTGATGCTTTCTACAGTATCTCTAAGCAATTAATTCAGGGGCTCATATAGAATCTTGTGTATTAACTCAACTTTTGTGCTTTCAATTATGATAGGGGAACAAGTGCTGGGGTTCTGAGAACAGAATCTAGGTCCTAAATCTCACATTACACTCAGCACCCTGTTCTACATCTGTGTTTTTGCCTACTTCCCCTTAGGATACTGCTGATGTATTCTTCAAGGGCTTGGATGGTCTTACTCTTTTTTGCATCTTAGTACCCAGAACTAATGGTGACTCCTCAGTTGACATTTGTATAAACGATGGTAAAAATAAGACTTGTGGCTTCAGATTTTTACAAAACATGCAGAGAACAGGCAGGGTAAACACATAATCTATGACTTGATTTTGACCTTTCAAATTGTTCTGAAGAACAAAAACACAGGCCCTATACTTGGTATAGATGATGTAAAATTAAAAGAAGAAGAGAAATAGCAGAACTACTTCGCTGCCATTTTTATTTTATTGGTATGTGGAAAGGATGGGAAAATATTGTGGAAAAACAACACAAAAAAGTACAAGAAAAGACAGGGACAGAATGAAAAAACATGGTTTTGCTTTAAGTTCCCAGAGGACACAACAGCTTTCTGGGAAACTTCTGAGCAAAAGAGAGACCAACAGTGTTATATATGGTTCTCTATAACAGAAGCAGTAGCCATGAAAAGAAGTTACCAGATAGTGAAGTTAACTGACAGTGAAGACAGTTCCATGTGTTATGGTTTGGATATGAGGTGTCTCCTAAAAGCTCATGTGTGAGACAATGAAAGAAGGTTTATAAAATAAATGATTAGGTTATGATAATCTTAACCCAATCAGTGAATTAATCCCTTCAATGGGATCAATTAATTAATCTCGGTTGATGGGATTAATGAATCTCAGTTGATGGGATTAACTGAGTGGTGACTGAAGGCAAGTTGGGTGTGGCTGGAGAAGGTGGGGCATTGGGGGCATTCCTTTGGGGTATATATTTTGTATATGATGAGTGGAGTCTCTCTCTCTGCTTTCTGATCATCTTGTGAACGGCTTCCCTCCACCATACTCCTCTGCCATGATATTCATCCTCACCTTGAGCCCTGAGGAAGGGAGCCAGTTATCAATGGACTGAGACCTTTGAAACTATGAGCCCTCAAAAAAACTTTTTTCCTCTACAGTTGTTCTGGTCGGATTTTTTTAGTCATAGCAGCGAAAAAGCTGACTAAAAGACCATATCAACTAGAATCACCCAGCAATGCAAAAACAGGGTACATTGTCAGGGAACTTGTTTGAGTAGGGGTTCTGACAGGTGGCCTAGACCATGGAAAAATCAAGTTACTTCCTAAGGCTAAGGTTTTTAAATGATCTTCTTTTCAATATACCCACATACATTTAGTTCTTTTTCATAAAATATTTCCAAAAAATACTGTTTAGTAACCACCAAAGAAGGAAACAGTGTTAGAAAATCTTAATTCTAATCAATATTATTATCAACATTGGCTTAGAAGGTGTTAACAATATTTTAGCCAGTGGACTGGACTGATACTGATCTGGCAAGAGAAAATGACCAGCAGCCATGTATACACTATCCTTCCTTCCCACTTCAGTATTATCAGGAATAAAGATCTTCTGGGCACAATTGAGGTAAAGAAACAGAAATTATGTGGATCAAAGCAGTCATTCCTGAAAGCAGGATATCTACACTTATTTTGTACACTATACCACTGAAATTACTCACATTAACTTCAGGTTTGGGCTCCTTATGTATGGTAAGCTCAATACATTACCCGCATGGCTTCCTGAATATGGTCCTGCCGAATCAATTCTGCTGAACAGTCCATATACCACTTCAAACAGCGGATGAGCTCCCTAGAAAAGAGAAAAGTTACAGAGATCCCACTTCAGTCTAAAGGCAATGCAGACTAAAATGTTTAATTAGTCAAACAGGAAATTCAGCACTGAATTAGTCAAATAGGAAATAATATTCTGTTGATGAGCTAGAATGAGGTAATGAATCCATTTCAGCTGTGAAATTTTGAGATTATCTGAGACAAATATTCCTTACCCATAAGGCATTGCTACATTTTAATCAGCAATTACCATCACTCTTTCCCATTCTCCTCTTCTCAAAGACTTGGACTGAATGTATACTTTGTTTCCCTTAAAGCCTGTCTTCAGAACATACAGCACTGACTGGTAAACAATGGACTCTGAATTACAGCAAACAGTTCCATATGTCATCCCATCCCATCTACTTCATTTCCTGAGGACTGAGTCACCTGAGAGGAATGGAATTTCTGGGTCAGTAGGTCTACATATTTATATGGCAAGAGACCATAGAAGAAAGAAAGAGTGCAGATTGTGGTCACATCTGAGACCAATCAGTATCTAGTCCTGCATCCTTAGGCAAGTTATGTCCTTCACTGTGCCTCACTCATTCTTTTAATTTAAAATATGGAGAAAATAACAGTACATCTCAAACACAAAGTACTTAGTACAGCATCTGCTCTCCAAAATTATATCAAAGTATCAGAATTCCAATGACTCCACAGCATTGCCACTGTTGGGTTTTATTTATGTTTCAATAACTGTGCTATTAATTTCACTTAGGAATAAATATAACTAAGGAGGTAAAAGATCTCTACATTGAAAATTATAAAACACTGAAGAAATAAATTGAAGAAGAACTTACAAGATGAAAAGACCTAACATGTTCATGAATAGTCAGAATTAATATCTTCAAATGATCATATTACCAAAAGCAATCTACAGATTCAATGAAATCCCCATCAAAATTCCAATGACAATCTTCACAGCACTAAAATTTACATGGAAGAATAAAAGAGTCAGGATGGCCTAAGCAATCCTGTGCAACAAGAGTGAGACTGGAGGCATCACAATACCTGATATCAATTTATACTACAGAGCTATAGAAACAAAAAGAGCATGATGTTGGCATAAAATCAGGTATGAAGGCCAATGGAATATACTAGAAAACACAGAAACAAACATACATAAATTCAGTCATTTGATCCTTGACAAACTTGACAAAAGCATACTTTAGAGAAAAGACAACATGTTAAACAAATTGGTGCTGAAAAAACTGGATAGCTATATGTAGAAGAATAAAACTAGATTTCCTACCTCTCACCCTGCACAAAAATCAACTCAAAGTGGGCCAAAGACCTAGGAATTATGTCAGAAACAGTGAAACAGCTAGAATAAAACATAGGAACAATACTCCAACACATAGGCATGTGTTGCCTGTGTGTTGGTCATGGGCACCAACAACCTTAATAAGACTCCTGAAGCTCGAGAAATAAGACCAAGAATCAATAAGTGGGATAGCCTTAAATAGCTTCTGGGTTGGGGATAGAGATTGGTGGTCAAGTACTTTCCTAGCATGCAAGAAGCCCAGCAACACAGGGGGAAATATCTGGACAAATGAAAAAGCTTCTACACAGCAAAGGGAAAAATCAAGAACATGAAGAGAGAGCTACAGAATGGGAGAAAAATCTTTGCTTGTTATGTGGTGTATACACAATGAAGTTCTACTCAGCCATAAAGAATAAATAAATTATGTAATTACTGGCAATGCATAAAACTGGAAAGCATCATGCTAAGTGAAATAAACCAGACTTAGAGAATCAAAGGTTGAATATTTTCTCTCATATGTGGAAGCTAAAGAGAAAAAAGAAATTTAAAAAAGAGGATCTCAATAATAGAAGGGAGATCAGAATAGTAGAAGCAGGGGACCAAGGAGGAGGGAGGAGAGGAAGAACAGGGGAGTAAAGTTGACTGAATCATGCTATGTGCATGTAATGAATATATCACAATGCATTCCAATTTTCTATATAACTAAAATACACCAATTAAAAAACAATTAAGTAAATAGAAGGAAGATTAATAGAGTAAAGAAAGAAGAACAGGGGTGGATAAGGAGAGGGAAAGGGGTAGCATTGGGATTGAAGTGGAGAAAATTATGTTATATGCATTTATGAATATGTCAAAATGAATCCCATTGTTATTTATAATTGTAATGAACTAAAAAATAAAAAACAATTTTAATTTGTGCTAATTTCATAAAAGAAATGGTTATTTCTTATTGTTTCAATTGTCTTAGATAATATGTTTCCCATATTTGTTTACCAATTATTATTTTTTTTTTAGTGACTGTCTATTTTTTTGGCATTTACTTGAGAGTACTGTATTTAACTACTCAGATGTTTCTCATAGGAAAAGTAAGACTTATTATTAGCAACTTCACCATCATTTCTTAGAAGGAAAAGTACACCAACTATGTAATAAACTATGGTTTAAAATGTCAGCCGAAAGCCCGCAGTTAACATCATACCCAAAAGTGAAAGACTGAAAGCTTTTCCTCTGAGATCAAGAATAAGACAAGGATGCTTGCTTTTGCCACTTTTTTTCCCCAACATGTGCTGGGATTTCAACCCAGAGCAATAATTAAGAAAAAAATAAATAAAAGGTACCCAAATTAGAAAGCAGAATGAAAAATTTTCTCTGTTTTCAGGTGACATGATCTCAAATGTACAAACACTAAAGACTCCACAAGAGGCTGGTTGCAGTGGTGCATGCCTGTAATTTCAGCAATTCGGGAGGCAGAGGCAGGAGAATTGCAAATTTGCAGCCAACCTTGACAACATAGCAAGACCCCAACTCAAAAAAAAAAAAAAGTGCTGGGGATGTAGCTCAGTAGTAGACTACCCATGGATTCAATCCCCAGTGCTGGGGGAAAAAAGTTAGACTAATAATGAATTCAGCAAAGTTTCAGGACACAGAACAACACAGAAAAATGTGTTGTGTTTCTGTATACTAACAATGAACAATCTGAAAAAAAATTTCCATTTATAATAGCATCAAAAGGAATAAAATATTAGGAATAAAGGTAAGGAGGTGAAAGACTTGTACACAAATAGCTACTCAATGTTGCTGAAAGAAATTAAAGAAAAGACCTATACATGGAAAGACATCCCATGTTCATATATTGAAAGACTTAATGTTGCTAAGATGTCAATACTTTTTTCTTTCAGAAATAGAAAATGCCATGCTAAGATTCATATGGAATCTCAAGGACCCAGAATAGCCAAAACAATCTTGAAGAAAAAGAACAAAAGTCTCATACTTCTTGATTTCAAAACTTAGTACAAAGCTATTGAAATTAAAACAATGTTGTACTGACATAAAGACAGATATCTACATTAGTGGGATAAAACATCCCGGAAAACCTTCCCATGGATGGCCAAATAATTTTCAACAAGAATGTCTAGTCCATTCAATGAGAAAAAGACCAACAAATGATACTGGGAAAATTGTATATCCATGTGCAAAATGAGTAAAGTTTGATACTTTTCTTATACAATATACAAAATCAACTCAAAATGGAGCTAAAACTAGACAAAAAAAAAAAAAAAACTCCTGAAAGAAAACAGGGGGAAAGCTTCATGACACTGGATTTAGGAATGATTATTTATATATCATACAACTTACAAGATGCCAATATCCGGAGAATATAAAGAACTCCTACATCTCTATGACAACAACAACAACAACAAAAATCTGATTAAAAAATAAGATAAATATATATTTCTCCAAAGAAGACATATAAATGGCCAATAAGCAAACAAAAAGATACTCAACATCACTAAGTATTACGGAAATGCAAATGCAAATGACAAAAAGATACCACTTCCCACTAACTAGGATGGCTACTCTCAAAAAACCAGGTAATGGGGCTGGTGATAGAGCTCAGTTGGTAGAGTGCTTGCCTCCCATGCACAAGGCCTTGAGTTCAATCTCCAGCACCACACACACACACACACACACACACACACACAAAACAAACAAACAAACAAACATAAAAGCCCCAAACAAACAAAAAACAAACAGGTAATAGCAAGTATTAGTGAAATGTGGAGAAATTATAACCTATGTGTTCTGTTGGGAATATAAAATGGTGCAGCTACTATTGAAAACAGTATGGTCATTTCTCAAAAAATTAAACAGACAGAATTTCCATATGATCCAGACATTCATTCCACTTTTGAGTGAATACCTAAAGAAGTAAAATCAGGGTCTTGAAAATATATTTGTAGATCCTCAGCACCACATACCAACAAAAGATGTTGTGTCCGCCGAGAGAAAATATATTTGTAGAGGTCTGACCTACACTGCGTGGCCTGCCAACCCAGAGAGGAACACAACCCTGTGGTTTCCTATTCACCAACATGTGGCTCCACCCAAACTGCCTCCATTTTGGGACATTATAGTCACTGTCATAGCCCTCACCATGTAGTAATCTCCACCACAGGACATCAAACAGGGCCAAGAGGCAAGCTGCCCATTGCAGTACTGCATGCCACACTGCAGCATCACTAAATAGGCCACCCAAATGCCATGGTACAGCCCATCCTTCCAGCCCCATCTCTGAAAGTGGTTGCCTCCATCTTGGGACACCTCCACTGCCATTTTGGGTTACTTATGCTGCTTCCTCCACCATCTTTAGTTGGGGCAGCTTCCACCTTGGGACACTGACTAGGATCTGGAAGCCCAACATCAAGGTACCTACAGGCTTGATGCTACTGCCACCACCAACTAGGGACATGGCCACTTCTATCTAGGGACAACAACCAGGACTTGGAAAACCATCAACAAGGCCCACTGCACCAGAGATATCTCTACTAGGTACGTTAACAGATGCTATCCTGTTGCAGAGGTACTGGGGAGCCTTGGATGGGGTTGCCTCTCTTGTTTTTCCTCCTGCTAACGGCCAACTTCTTTTGACTACCTTTAATTAGTCATATAATCTAATACCTCTATATTCTCATGTCCTACCTCATAAACATCACAGCCTACCCCTCTCTCTGTCTACCATTAGAAACTGTAAACCATTATGCAAACTTACTGATTATATGGTAGAAGATAACTGAACTCATCATTTCTGTTTATAGCTTCCAAATAGAAGCTAATTGATTTATGGCTGCATATTGGTTGTATTGGGTGCTATAAACATTGATATACCCTCCCCTCACTTAAAGGTGAGATATTGGCAAACTGAAGGGATACTACAAGACTATAAGGTAGAAGCTGCAATACCTTAGATCTGCATGGCAAGAGAGGAAGACACATAGACAACATGAAAAAACAAGAGAGAAAGTACCCCAAACCAAGATACTACAACAATAGAATCCATCAACAGTGCAGTAGATGAAATGTCAGAGAAGGAATTCAGAATGTACATAATTAAAATGATCTGCGAATTAACGAATGATCTAAGTGAGCAAATACAGGCAAAAATTGATCACTCTCAACAAAGAGACAAGAGAGCAAATACAGGTAGCAGATTATTATTTCAAGAAAGAGATGGAGATTCTGAAAAACAAACAAACAAACAGAAATCCTGCAAATAAAAGGAAACAATAAACCAAATAAAAAACTCAAACATCACCAACAGACTAGATCACCTGGAAAACAGAACCTCAGACAATGAAGATAAAATATACAATCTTGAAAATAAAGTTGACCACACAGTGAAGATGGTAAGAAACCATGAACAGAACATCCAAGAATTATGGGATAACATCAAAAGACCAAATCTAAGATTTATCGGGATAGAGGGAGGCACAGAGATTCAAACCAAAGGAATGCACAATCTCTTCAATGAAATTGAAAGAGCGAACAAGGCTCATTCTCGGAGCAAATGCCCGTTTATTGAGGAACAGATCTGCATATTTATAGAGCCAGGGGTCGTTTGACAGTTGGCATGGGGTGCTTTCTGATTTGTGGGTAGGATCAGGTGAGCCAGCAGGGCTAGTCTGATTGGTGGGTAAGGATCATGTGAGCCAGCAGGGCTAGTCTGATTGGTGGGTAAGGATCATGTGAGCCAGCAGGGCTCACCATTGGACCGCAGGATCATGTGAGCCAGCAGGGCTCACCATTGGACGGCTCTTCTTGGGGGATGGGAAGTTAGTCTTTGGAGCCGGGGCGACTCCCAACAGAAATAATATCAGAAAATTTCCCAAACATGAAGAATGAATTGGAAAATCAAATACAAGAGGCTTATAGGATATCAGATGTATAAAATCACAACAGATCTACACCAAGGCACATTATAATGAAAATGCCTAGAATACAGAATAAGGATAGAATTTTAGAGGCTGCAAGAGAGGAATCAGATTACATATAGGGGAAGACCAATTTGGATCTCAGCAGATTTTTCAACACAGACCCTCAAAGCAAGAGATCTGGAAAAGTATATATCAAGCTCTGAAAGAAAATGGATGCCAAGCAAGAATTTTATATCCAGCAAAATTAAGCTTTAGATTTGATGATGAAATAAACAAGAGTTAAAAGAATTTACAGCAAGAAGGCCGGCACTACAGAATATTCTTGGCAAAATATTCCATGAAGAGGAAATGAAAAACAACAATGAAAAATCTGCAAAGGGAAGAACTACACTAAAGGAAAGTCCAATCAAAGAAGAAACCATGTGATGTTAAAAACCAAAAATAAACTAAAATGACTGGGAATACAAACCATGTCTCAATAATAACCCTGAATGTCAATGGCCTAAATTCATCAATTAAAAGACATAGACTGTGGCGAGGATGCAGGGAAAAAGGTACACTCATACATTGCTGGTGGGACTGCAAATTGGTGCAGCCAATTTGGAAAGCAGTATGGAGATTCCTTGGAAAGCTGGGAATGGAACCACCATTTGACCCTGCTATTCTCCTTCTTGGACTATACCCAAAAGACCTAAAAAGAGCATACTACAGGGACACAGCCACATCAATGTTTATAGCAGCACAATTCACAACAGCTAGACTGTGGAACCAACCTATATACCCTTCAATAGATGAATGGATTAAAAAAGTGGGATTTATATAGAATGGAATATTACTCAACACTAAAAAATAACAAGATCATGGCATTTGCAGGGAAATGGATAGCATTAGAGCAGATTATGCTAAGTGAAGTTAGCCAATCCCTAAAAAAAATGCTGAATGTCTTCTCTGATATAAGGGGGGTGACTCAAAATGGGATAGGGAGGAAGAGCATGAGAAGAAGATTACCACTAAATAGGGAAGAGAGGTGGGAGGGAAAAGGAGGGAGAAGGGGATTTGCACGGAAGATGGAAGGAGACCCTCATCGTTATACAGAATACATGTATGATGTTGTGAGGAAAAAACAAAAAAGAGAAGTGTGTCTCATTAGATTGGGAGGGGAGGAGAGGGGAAGGGGGGATAGGAAGGGCAGCAGAATAAAGTAGAAATTACTGACTGTATGACCAATGTGATTCTGCAACCTGTACAATCAGAAAAATGAGAAATTATACTTGAGGATCCAAAAATTCCAACCAGAAAACTTCTAGAATTAATAAATGAATTCAGCAAAGTAGCAGGATATAAAATCAATACTCTTAAATCAAATGCAATTCTATATATCAGTGATGAATCCTCTGAAAGACAAATTAGTAAAACTACCCCATCATAATAACCTAAAAAAACTTGGAAATCAATCTAACAAGTGAAAGACCTCAACAGTGAAAACTACAGAACACTAAAGAAAGAAATTGAAGAAGACCTCAGAAGATGGAAAGATCTCCCATGCTCTTGGATAGGCAGAATCAATATTGTCAAAATGGCCATACTACCCAAAGTGCTACACAGATTCAATGTGATTCCAATTAAAATCCCAATGTCATTCCTTATAGAAATAGAAAAAGCAATCATGAAAATCACTTAGAAAAATAAGAGACCCAGAAGAGCCAAAACCATCCTTAGCAAGAAGAGTGAAGCAGGAGACATCACAATCTTGAAGATATTGATAAATTTCTAGAGACATATGACCGACCCAACTTGAATCAAGAGGACAAAGAATATTTAAATAGATCATTTCAAATAAAAAATTTAATAAAGAAAGAAAATTTAAACATCAATTTCAAGCAATGAAACTGAAGATGCTATCAAACGTCTACCCACATAAATACCTCATAGTTGACAAAGATGCCAAAAACATGTATTGGAGAAAATATAGCCTCTTCAACAAATGCTGCTGGGAAAACTGAAAATCCATATGCAGCAAAATGAAACTAAACTAAACCCCTATCACTCATCATGCACAAATCTCAAAGTAGATTAAGGACCTAGGAATTAGACCAGAGATCCTATCCCTAATAAAAGAAAGAGTAGGCCTGAATCGTCATCATGTCAGATTAGGCCCTGACTTCCTTAACAAGACTCCTAAAGCGTAAGAAATAAAATAAAGAATTGATAAATGGGATGGATTCAAACTGAAAAACTTCTTTTCAGCAAAAGAAACAGTAAAGTGAAAAGAGAAAGCCTACAGAATGGGAGCAAATTTTTACCACATGCACATCAGATAGAGCACTAATCTCTAGGATATCTAAAGATCCCCCCAAAAACTTAACACCAAAAAGCAAACAACCCAATCAACAAATGGGCTAAGGAACTGAATAGACACTTCTCAGAAGAAGAAATACAATCGATCAACAAATATATGAAAAAAATGTTCAACATTTACAGAAATGCCAATTAAAACTACTCAAGATTCATTTCACTCCAGTCTGAATGGCAGTTATCAAGAATACAAGCAACAGTAACTGTTGGCGAGGATGTGGGAGAAAGGCACACTCATACATTTCTGGTGGGACTGAAAATTAGTGCAATCAATCTGGAAAGCAGTATGGAGATTCCTTAGAAAAGTTGGAATGGAACAACCATTTGACCCAGCTATCCCACTCCTTGATCTATACCCTAAAGACTTAAAAACAGCATACTAGTACCACAGACACGTCAATGTTTTAGCAGCATAATTCATGATTTTTAAACTATGGAAGCAACTTAGATGCCCTTTAATAGATGAATGGATAAAGAAATTGTGGTACATATACACAATGGAATATTTCTCAGAATTAAAAGAGAATAAAATTATGGCATTTGCAGGTAAATGGATGGAGTTAGAGAATATCATGCTATATGAAATAAGTCAATTTCAAAATACCAGGGGCAAATGCTTTCTCTTATAAGTGAATGCTAATTCATATGGAGGGGGGTGCACAGGGATAAGTGGAGGAACTTTGGATGGGGCAAAGGGGAGAGGGTAGGGGGCAAAGAGGTAGGAAAAATGGTTGAATGAGATGGACATCACTGGTACATGTATGATTGCACAAATGGTGTGGCTCTGCTTCATGTACAACTAGAGAATTGAAAAATTCTGCTCCATTTGTATACAATGAATCACAGAGCTTCTTACTGTCATGTATAACTGATTAGAACTAATAAATAAATAAATAAATAAACAACAACAAAAAAGATATATTTGTACATTCATATTCATTGGAGCACTTTTAAAAAATGCTGAAAGGTAGAAGTAATCCACTTGTCCATCAATGGATAGACAGATGAATAGATAAAATGTGATTGATTTTATATAAAAATATGTAAATAAATATATATACATATATAATATAATCTGACAAATGCTACAACATGGATGAAATATGAAGAAATTATGTTCACTGAAATATCTACTCACAAAAGGACAAATACACTATGATTCCTCCTACATGAAAGAACTTAGAGTAATCAAAATTCATAGAGATAGAAAGTAGAATGGTGGTTTCTAGGGGCTGAGAGAAATGGGGAATGGAGTTATTGTTAACTGTTACAGAGTTTCAGCTTTATATAATGAAGAGTTCTGGAGATGGATAGAATTCTGGTGATGGTTGTACAACAATACGAATGGCACTGAATTATAAACTTAGAAAATGGTTAAAATGGTAAATTTTATGTTACATATATTTTACCATAATTAAAAACATTAAATTAAAAAAGTCAACTGAATGTGGTTGCAGGCTGAACTTTTAAAAAAAGTCTTTCTTGGTACTCAAACACAAGTCCTAATAATAACACTAAATGCAACTTACTTATATGCCAGGGCTCCAGCAAAGTGCTTCTGGATATATGTATCCATTACAGGTCGGAAGTGGAAATACTTGATGTCTCGGAGCAGGTTGATGATGAAAACCTGGGAGAGAGAGTGCTTAGGTCACCAGGGTTCACTGGAGGCTTCAGACCTATCTCTAGCCAGAAAGAGATTATCTTTTTTAAGGAATGCAAACTGTCAGTGTTTTGCCTATTGTTCCCCATGGGAAATAACTATAAGATTTCCATTCTGTGTTTTTCTCTTCTCTCACTCCCAGTATCCCAATCAGATCCAGAGTTCATTAGTTTGTGCCTGTGTTATTCTGAGCCTTTCCCTTTACAATAATTTTGAGTAGTACAATATGGATCAAAATCAGGGACAGGCAAAACACTATCTGTGTTGGTGGCATAAACACTAAAACTTGGAAAACCTGATGGAAAAAAGATTGTCTTGTGAGCCACATCAAGCTATGGAAGGCTGTGCCCTTCAGAAATGGGGCTGGTGGCAAGCGGCAATTCCAACTCTCAGCTTGGTTCCTAATCATGTAGATTGCAGTATCTGGTTTTTCTTGAATGAATATACAGCCATCTGGTGGGACAAGATATATTAAGAAAAATGCACTAAACATTAGAAATCCCTGTCATTCTTACTAAAACCTTCTGATACTCTGAATCTGAAACAACTGCATAGAATGAAAGAAGGAGAGAACCTCCAGAGACCTCTGGAACTGCACAGGGTTTTGGAGACTATCATGAGTGAGTCTCTGCTTTTCCCAGTGGTGGTATTCTACTTTGTTGGTGAAAAATTGACCATCTATTTTCCTCTACTAGTCCCTGGGCCTCTTGCTGGTATAGGTCACTACTGCTGGAGCTAGGCAACTCTGCAATAGTGATAAGATGGAGGATTCAGAACTATAAAGCCTAGATTTGAACCTGACCAAGCTGAATTCTTCAAACCTGATCTTGGAGAGATTTGCCTGGTAGGTTGGTTGGTTGGTCTTCCTTGGGTGACACTTCTCAGTCCCTTTTCTATTGGAAATATCTGCAGCTTTTACTGCCTCATTCTAATAATTTAGGGTGTTTATTTAAAAAGTTTTGAAGTATGTGATAGGAATAATTAATAAAAATGAAAAATCAAGAAGTGACTTACCAGAGACTGAAAAACCAGCAGGCCATATTTCTCTGTATTATCATCCAAAATCACGAAGAGTGTATCTAAGATGTCCTGAAGAAACTGAAACAACATCAAAAGCAGAGGGCTCAGGTCTCAGGAACTTGCATGCATGGTTAAATTCCCATATACCAGTGAATTTCACTCTCAATAAAATGAAATATCTAGAATCTTAAAACAGGACTTAAAAACTGTCTTGTATCCTGTCTTCACCTAGCTAAGGGATAAGTAAGTGGACAGGGGGGTGTTTAGAGCCCAAAGACTCTGAAAAAGACTTAGGAAGCTCTTCCTGTTGAATAGGTTCTAAATCTATAAGGAAAGAGCTATTATCTTAGACAAACAAACAAAGAAATAAATACATTGGACATTCAGGCAGAATAGCAGATTCTGATGCAAAATTTGAGAAAAAGAGCTCAATTTCTTGGGTCTTCGCAGAGCTTACCAGTCCCTTACTCTCTACTGTGACCTAAATATATAGGGTACATTTGGATGAGGTGTGGCAAGTTAGACTTTACCTACAGTAACTATTTTTTAATTTAGGAATTAGTATTCTAGGAGAAGGGAGAAGGCAGCTAATGAGGACTCTCAGTGAAAAGTAAAAGAAATCTGATAGTGTTCTTTATTGCTGTTGCTTTTTGAACATATGCCTTTTTTCTTCTTTTTTAAGTTACAAAGAGAAACTAATAAATACTGATAGATGCTTAGAGTCTAAAAAGCAAATATAATACTTTGCCAGTCAAATCCCAAATTAAATGATATAATATTTATAATTTATTTCAAACAATATGAAGTGGAAGTGTAGATTAGAGTGTTGATGGGTCAGGACTGGTAATGAGTTAGTGGTTCTTGGAATTAGATGAGGGATACCCATAGGACTCTTTTTATACTATTTTCAACTATTGCGTAAGCTTGAAATTTTTCTAGTAAAAAAGTTTAAAAATTAAAAATGTCAGCATATGCTCTTTATATTCTCTTCTGGTGAATCAAGACAAATTACTGATATTAAAACCTGATATGCGGGGGCCGGGGTTGTCGCTCAGTGGTAGAGCACTTGCCTAGCACGTGCATGCCCTGGGTTCAATCCTCAGCACCGCATAAAAATAAAGTAAGGTGTTGTGTCCAACTACAACTAAAAAATAAATACTTAAAAAAATAAAATAAAACCTGATATGCTAGTAGGATGTTTTCTTGTCAGGAATATGACAATTCCTACTCTTTTTTGTATTAGGGATTGAACCCAGGGGCGGTTAACCACCAAGCCACATCCCCAGCCCTTTTTTATATTTTATTAGAGACAGGGTCTCGCTGAGTTGCTGAGGCTGGGATTGAACTTGCAATCCTTCTGCCTCAGCCTCCTGAATTGCTGGGATTATAGGTGTGTGCCATCGTGGCTGCTATGATAACTCTTTCTTAAGAAGACTACAGATTTCTTAACACCTTATCTGCAAACCTAATATTTTTATGTTTAAAAGGAAAATATGAGTATCAATTTATCTTAGATTTCAAAACTACTATTAGTCTATGAAGAATTTTTTTAAAATTCTATGATAATTGGATCAATTCATTAAAACCAAATTCATACATTAACTTTATAAAAGTACAGACTTTAAAAACTAGAGCTCTGAAATGAAAGTATAGACAGTGCATCTATGCTAACTGATTTGTGATGGCAGAGCTAAGGAAGCTCATTATGAACAGAATGTCTTCTCAAGATTTAATCTGTAGCCTATATTCTGTTGCTCTTGCTGATGACTGAAAGCATCTCTACGTAGAGTTCAGTTTGTTGTGTGTAATTCACCTACTGGGTTTTCACCACCAGCAAGTGTCTGGGTGGGCTTAAGTTACAAATGGGTGGCCTATAGAGGTCATATAAAAACAACTGGGAACTGGTGGTATTGCTGTCAGCCTGCTTAAGGTCATTAGATGAAAAATGTCATAAAGGTATCTGGAGGAAGCAGTTGAGGTAGGTGGGTAAAGGTTTCACTAGCATGGACTTGAAGTAAGAGATGGGGCAAAATCAGCAGTTACAGATGAATGAATATTATTCAGAGTTTGAATAATTAGGAAAGTAGACCCAGAAAGACATTAGGTTGGGTTGAGGTAAAAGGGTTACAAAGTAAGGAAAATGAGAAAGAGGCCTAAAAGAAGGCAGAAGAGACCTGAAGGAATATAGGCAGCAAAAAACACAGGGATTGGTTCTGGGAGGATGCTTTTACCACTGCCCTTTACTAATAATTTTTCTCTCAGTGAATAAAATTGGTTTATAATTATAATTAAAATATAGTCTTTAAAAGGTTATAAACTTGGTATGATAAATACTTTTTTTCTTTGTGTGGTACTAGAGATGGAAGCTAGGGCCTGTGCGTGCTAGGCAAGTACTCAACCCCAGCCATTTTAAATTTTATTGTGAAAAAGGGTCTTGCTAAGTTGCCTAGGCTTGCCTCAAACTTGTGAACCTCTTACCTCCCAGTCCAAGTAGCTTGGATTACACCTGGCTATACACTTTTATTAAAAACTAGCTAACAACAAACTGAAACAAAATGAAACAGAACAAGAAAAACCTCCAAGATATTCCTATTCATCTATTATGTATCTGGAGAAATAGCCTTAGAGGCTTACTAGCAGAAATCACGGGGAGTTAACGTCTTTTACCCAGATTATTTCCCAGCAGTATGTTTGCACAAAGTAAAAGACATACCTTAACAATTTCCTCCCCACTGACATGCCGCAGCCTCCCTAGGATGTCCATGATCCGGTCTGGAAAGGCCTTCCATTTCAGTAGAGCAAGGAGGTCCACTAGAAAGCAAGCCCAAAAGATGGTGAATCCTGGCTCTTTCAAGGTTGAGCAAGGCCAAGACTCCCCAAGACAAGGTCAGGTAAAATCTAGGGGAAGAGAACTAGCCATGAGCATCATATTGGACTCTTTAATGCTAAGGTCAAGGCCAAGATCTATCTGTGCACCCTGTATGTGCACTCTGGTGCTACTAACACCATGGAAACCTCATAGGCTGTTCTTGCTGAGGGACTCCATCAACTTCAAAACAAAAGAAGTCCCTTACTCAGGTATGAAGAAGTAATACTCTCTTGTCTCCCTTAAAATGCACTAGCAATGTGGAACCAACAACTGAGGACAGTGGAGGGCACCTTGCAGGCAACATTACCTACCATTTTGGGTGAGTTTGGTAGAAGAGAGCTGTGTGGAAATGAAGAAAGACTCTTTGGTGCTGCGCTGGAAGATGAGGCTTGAGGGGATATTAGGGCAGCCATTGTAGTCTTCCTTGCAGCAGGGCAGGCCCAGGTACAAAGCATGGTTGTTAAATGTGCTATTCTCATCACACTGTAGATGAAAAGTAGAGAACTGAAAATGTTTCTGGAGCCATGCCATGTGGAAAAATCAGGTCCCAGGGAATTTCTGAGCTGATATTTGCTCTTATCTTCCTAAGGCTATACCTTGAGTCTCAGGTCGTTTTGGAAGAGTGCTTTCTGTTTAGAAACTTCCCAGAACATTTTACGTGCTTTTTAAACAAAACATGGAAAGGAATGTGGCCTCCACATGTTGTGCAAACAAACCTGGGTGGCAGCTAAGCTGTGACAGCAGAACCATGATCTCAAATAGCAGGACTTAGAACTTAACTAGCTGGGACAACAATTGCATAGAGGAGTCAGTAATAAATTTTCATCCAATGAAGTGGGAGGTTGGAAACAAAAGGCCTCTTGGCGTTAAAAACAAAAGCCTGCCCACAGCTGTTCTATTTTCACCCATCATGGCACTACTCTGACTCCTCTGACCTGCCCAATAAAACCCACCTGAGAACCATGTGTGAGAGTTGCCACAGGAGGTAAAGGGTGGGGATGAAAGACAGCCAGGCTCCATACCTTGTACACATAAAGCTCATGAATATCATCTGAGAGGGTGGTGCCATCATCACGCATCAGGGGTGAGAATGCAAAGCCAAAGAGTTTCTTTTCCCCTTTGTCTTTTGCTGCAACCAGAGGTAAGTGTTAGCTATTTTTGCCTTTCATTTTGCTTTTTAATAGAAATTCTTTTTGTGTTTGTCACCTCCACTCTTTTGACCCTTCTTTCATTAACTAGGTAGCAAGCTGATTACAGAAACTATGAGAAATGTACTAGAGCAAGCTTCCATTTATGCCCCAAGATATACAGGCTACCTAAATACAAAGAGAAACTAAACTGCTTGTCTTAATGACCTAGGAGTTCTTTGAGAAGCAGTTTAATAGTGCAAAGGAAAAATCCAAAGGAGAATGATGCTAGATATTTCAGACACTAGGAAGGCCCATGGTTCTTTTACACTCCAAAGAACACCCTCTAATAACATCTGATCTCTGAGTATCCATTTATTCCTAAGTCCTCCTTTTCCTGCCCCAATAAGAATTCTCTTAATTCTATTCTACAAAGGAGAGTTATATTCATATCCTCAAGGGAATGTGAAGGGGAGTTTCACTCACTGGAACAATGTCTGAATTCGAAGCGCAGATGGGAGCCCCGAAATCTGTCAATGGGGATAGGCAATTTAATAATTTCTCCCCAGCGAGGACTATTACTGTGATAGAGGACAAAGGAGTGATAGGAACTTCTGTTTGGCTCTCCTGAACCCAAGCTGATGCAATCCTGTAAGAGAGAAGCAAAATAAGGTGTTATTTTCTTGAAGGGAGCGTCTGGATTCTTTGTATCACTAGGACATTTTCTCCTGTGTGAAAGTTTTATTTTCACATCAGGCTAAGTCTGTGAGATGAGAGTGTACTTGACTTAAATTTAATACTTTTAGAAACAACTGTGTGGATGGTATAAGCAATTAGCAGTCACAATTGCTCCTTGTTTTCCTTGGGGCAGAAGTTACCACACACACTGCTTGGTAAATTGGAGGGAAGCTAGGTAGTGCATCTGAATCACTAATATAGACTCTTTATCTTCAATAAGAAAGGAAAGAGTAAGTTCCGTGAGAGAAGTCGACTACACAGCATTGCACCATATCATAAAGAAATACTAAATTATAAATCAAAAGAGCTTGCTTTCTTAATTTTCTTTAGTCCAGTGTTGGACTTGCATTTTAGATCACCCTTTGCTGACTTTCCTTGGATATAAACAAGGAGGGCCAGATTTAACTTGACGCGTTCCCAAATGTTGCCATGAAGATATAGTCCCAAGAGTACCTGAGCCTCTGTTCTGGAGGACAGGAAGCTTTGGGCAACATGATCAGGAGCAGCTCCCTGACACACAGGAGCAGCATGACTGACTAATAGCTTTGCTACTTTTGACACTTTCCATGCAAACCATGTACATGTCAAGGTCCTTCTGTTTGGTTTTTAAAATGATACATAAATTACTGTTTTCATCACTGTTTCAACATTCTCCTTTATTTCTGGCTTGCTTTGGAAGATGATATCAACTAGTTTTACCTTTTTCCTCTTTCAAATGGGAATGATCCCTTCTGCTTTGCATGCCTCATTGGGACTGTTGCCAATACACAGAAGTGAGACTTATGAAAGACTGATTTGCCTTCTATCAAATGCACTGCAAATGGTGCCTTGTTACTAACCATGAACTTAACTGTGATATATCTAAGGGAAAAACTGACAATATAAATATTGCATACCAGGTCTCTGTTTTCAATGAAGAGTGCCAGAGGATCCTTGTACTACATGAGCTGGAAATAATGTTCCAGGACTGAGTTTGCTGTTCTTTATTTCATAACTTGGTACCAGCCAGTGAGTGTCTAAGTTTTACTTATGACCAAAATGCAAATATAATTTTCTAGGTTAGCTTAAGAAACAAAAAGGCAAAATAGAACCTAATAACTATTACCAAAGTAGGCAAGATCATGCAAGGCAGAATGGCAGAAGAGGTAACATGTAGGACAGAACTAGAGGGAATAGGTATAAATTGAAACAGGAGGGATTCAGGTCAGACACTAGGAAGAATTTCTGCAAAGGCAGATGACATTGGAAGTCACTATCAAAGCATACTATAGGGTTTCCTTGAAGAAAGGGAAAGGGAGAGAAGAATGTATATGGGATGATTTGAGTTCAATCCTGCCTGAAGGAAATGGACTTCTGGAAAGACCGTAAGAACACACCAGAATTATTACATTGGCCTCCATTCTACACGACCGACTGGCAAGCCTTACCTTCAGTATTTCTCCATCTGCATAAAGCACATACATGGTCACTTCAATATTCTTTTGTACACTCTTTCCCCCTCTTTCAAAATCCCCCTTCTCCAGGGTTAGGTACAGGTCATTGCGGATATCACCTGCAGGGAAAGAAATGCCACGTCCTCATAACCATAGAAGTTACACTGCCCCATTTACATGGAGAAACAGGCTAGCATTTGGAACCTCAGGGGCTTGAGTGGGTGCTCAGGGCATTCCAAGCTTGGTTAATAACAATGAACATTCTACCAACATCAGTGCAGCACTCACGATGGTTAGTCATATGTTCTCTAAGTGTGAATCATAAAGATAACCCCTGGTTTATCCAGTGTAGAGAAACTTCTCTTAGGTAATCTAAAACACCCCAAAAGGGAATATTTTAAACTCAGAAGGAATAACACTTATTTTAATTATGTCTGTTTTATTTACTAAAATTTATTTATTTACAATTCCAAAACTTTTTAAGTTCAAATAGAGTATATACCACCATTCCTTCTGGAGACTTTGCTCCAATTACCTTCCCTGATGGAATGCCCAGCTAAAGTCCCTGGATGATCTGTCAGTTTTTCTTTGTTTTGTTTGCAAATGCTCTGGGAGTAGATCACTCTCCAGGAACACAGAGTGAAGGCAATGGGGCAGCAATCTGTTACGCTCTTGTTGCTTTCCTGTGCTCTGATTCCATTCTATTCATTCATCTCTGTTACTCAAGATCCGGCAGGAGAAACTCAAACTATTAGGTCCAGAATGAACTAAGTCGCACCTGCCTTTTTAGGAGGGTGAATTGAAAGGAAACTGGGTTCCTTGTTCAAGTACAAGAAGAGCTTATTAGGCTGTTCTAAGTTTATAAATCTGTAACATGGCCAGTTTTATTCACATAATTTTATAAAGAAAGGCTTTTAACTAAAAAGTAGAGTAACACCATGGGAAAAAAAACTTCAAAGGAAGAAAATAGCAGAGGAAAACAGGTAAGAACAAAATAAAGATGTGTTAGCTGCTTACAGAAACCATCTAGGAGGTCACAGGAAGTTAATTTGCAAAGCAAGCCAATTCAGAAGGCAGACATTCTTTCTACTTTCAATTTCTTAGAAAAATTGGCACAGTGAAATATATTTATTATCTAGAATTGCAATGACAGAAACAGGGCTTGGTTTTGGTTAGCAAGTGAGCTTTCTAGTTTAGTCAAAGATAGATAACAATGTCTTTTCTGATCAACTCTCAAATTGTGGAAGCATCTGAGTATCTCTCATTATTGAAACTGGGATAGAACAAGACTGGCACATGTGCAAGACTTTCTTTTTGGGTCTTCATGACATGTCCTTCCAGTCTTCACGTCACCTTCCTATTCTAGGAGTGCAATTTTGTAATCACAGTTATTTGGATGCACAGGTTTTCAAAGTATTTTGGGTCAAATAGAGAAGAGCAGCCCAAGATAAGTACTTAATTATTCTCTGGGAGTCCTGATAACTTTCTCTAATGTGTGAGAGCCATTCTGTTTTCCAAACAAGCAACTCTGAGGCTACCATGAAGGGAAGAGGAAAATCTGTTCTAAAAATCATACCTAAGGGCTGGGGTTATGGCTCAGTGGTAGAGCACTTGCCTAGCATGTATGAGGCACCGCATATAATTAAATAAATGAAATAAACATCAACAACTAAAAAAAATTAAAAATCATACCCAAATGCAACTGTTGCATATGTGGGGCATAAGAGGGTATCCATCCTTGAAGTCTGTTCAGATTTTCCTCCTGGGATGGATAGAGCCTCTGTTTTGAATGTGGATGAATTTGGAATCTTAATCTGCTTCCTCTGGGCATCCCTGCTTGTGATCTCCTAGCATACCATTAATAGAACTCAGGTGTGCAGGTGGAATGGTGAAGGCAGGTAGAAAGAGAAGGGAAACTCAAATTCATCAGTTTGCTATTTTTAGGACACAGAATAAATAAAACCAGTTCTGAAAAGTACTGAAACTCCTGAAAGTCCAAAATTCAAACTTAATTGGGAACTTTACTATGGTCTATTGTTATTATAATAGGATAAATCAGACTTAGTTACACCTGTAATTTTTAGCAATTAAAACAGAGCCATCTTCTGATAAAGGCTTTTGGTTTCACATTAGCTTTCTTACAAAACTTAAGTAATTATTCAATTTCTAGAATGATTTAGCATTAAGTGAAGAGTCTAGAGAATTTTAATGTCTACTTTGAAGAACAAGTGCTGGTTTAAAATATTAACCTTGCTTGCATTCTCTGGAAGTTTTTCTGAAGATAACCTATGTGGCTTTAAGAAGCATATTTCTAAAGATTATTGGAAATATTTTTTTAGTTTGTACAATGGCTTTTGTTTTTTATGGCTCTATACAAGGTTAACCAGACTAAAGTGAACATGTCCTTGAAATGAAATGTTTTCAAAATTTTCTTAGCAAAATAATACACAGAATACTAATAAAAAACTGGGCATTGTCTTGGAGATTATAATCATAGAATTTGATCTGTGTTGACTGTGTGGAATGAGTTCATAGTTTCTGAGGAGGACATTTTAAGCCAAAATGCCAGTTTCAAAATGGAAGGACTGAGTGAGATAGTCCTACATTTTTCGTTCTTTTCTAAAAATAGAATTCCTTTGGTGATTGTATACCTGAGGGGGAAAAATTTTAATACTTACAAGTAACTCTCGGAGTTACAGACTAAAGAAGCTTGATTTCATCAGGTCTTTGCCTGTTCTTTATTTGTGGAACAGACCTACCTAGATCAGCACTGTTCTTAGATAGATATTAGGCTCCCTTATGGGTTGCAATTTTGCAAATTATGGTTTCAATGAAAATATGGCATTTCTGTGGAAGTTAATATTGCTGCAGGTGGGGGAAGCTTCTTGTCAAAAGCTTTCTGGGATCTTTTAAATTGAATTGAACCAAAACACCTAGAAAGCACTTGAAAAGCCCCAGATCTGTCTTACAGAGCCTTCCAGGACTCCCCTGCTCTTCAATGGTCCTTATTGCGTGTTACATGTTTACAAAATCTACCAGTACAATCATGCCTTTGGGTTAAGGCATTGTTGTCAGGAGGTTTCTATAAACTTTAGCACCAATTTCCAGGAAATATTAACAGGAGAGGGATGAGGATAGGCACATTATGATGAAGATGGGAAAGAGAAGGCGTGAGCAGTGGTTTTGGAGATTAGTTTGCAGACCACTGCCTGGCTCTCTGTATTTGAATCACCTGGGGAGCTTATTAAAATTGGATTTCTAGTATCTAGCCCTTCAAATTATATTGTGTGTGTATGTATGTGTGTGGTGTGGTGTGTTTAAAAGCACTAGGTAATTCTGATGCTCTCCATGGTTTACACAAGAAGACCAAAATATGAGGTCTGCTGGGAGGACACTGATGAAGTTTGGTTAAAGGAAAGGGCTGGACAGCTCTTAGGCTGTATGGAAATATGCTGGGAGGGGTGTGAAGTTTTTCTGTAGGATGTGAAAGCAGGTATTACTGAGGGTGGTCCTGCTGATGAGTCTTCCTTTTAAGAAGGGCCTTGGGCAGCTCTGCCTTCCTTTGTTGGGTGTTACCTGTTTTCTAGGGATGGTAGAGGATCTTATATCTCAAAGTACTTAGTTCTTAGGTAGCATGCAATAGAATTTTTGTATGAGATGAGTGAATTGAGTTTATTCTTGAAAGGGGGTCTCAGAGTAAACTGTCTCTACTGTATTCACAGCTCCCATAATAACCCATGTCAGCTGTTGGTACAGTTATGGTCAGAGAACTAGGTACTTAACAGAGGGCAGGGGTTGGAAAACTTTTCCAGTATAGACAGTAAATATTTTAGGTCTTGTGGGTTGCATGTGTCTCTATTACAGTATTCTTTGTTTTCACAACTCTTTTAAAAATTCTTAGCTGGTAAACAATACAAAAATAGATTCCTGGCTAGATTTGGCCCAGGTTATAGTGTGTTGATACCTGGCTTGCAATGTTTATATGAGAATAGCTATGCTACACTGTCACTATGCATCAAAAATTTCAACTCCTGAGAGCCTACACAAATAGCCGCTGGGAAGGAGAAATGTAATGACTCTGATGCTACCTTATTTTTTCATCTCTAATGATATATTCTATAGAGAAGCAAAAAGACTAGAACAAATTTAATAAATTCTTTTTACAGCTGTTAATTCAGACAAGTGAATAATAATTTCTTTTTTGCACTGAACTTTGTTTTAATTTCTCAAAACAAGTTTTTTAAAAATTTAAAATAAAGCTAGGCATAGGGTTATGTCCAGGTCCAAGAAATCACCATGGTGTTGCAAGAATGTTCTTGAGATAGGGAAAGATCAAAGTGTTGGGAAGAGTGGCAGGTTGGCTCCATTGTGAAAACAGGTTGTGTGTCCTCAAAACTTGCCTGCTCTAGCAGCTGGCTAAGTCTGCTCAGAGGCCATGCCTTGGGTATCATTGACAGCCTGATGCTACCTTATTGTAATGGAAAATATTCTAGGGTCCTTATGGAGTGAGAGGTCTGAGAAGTAAACAGCTCTATTAAGTCAGCAGAAATCTTGGAGGACTGGGGAGCACTGCTGATGAGTTGCCATGTGCCATGGCATTCAGTAGCAATAGATCTGACCTTCCAAAGACATGTATTCTAGCATGACTCTGGAGAAAAAGAGCTCAGGATATGTTTGCAGGTTTCTTCTAAGAGCAATTTTCTTAGAGGCCTCAGAACTTCTGAGGTTTAGCTCAAGCACTATAGCATTCTGTCAGCAAGAGAATCTCTTGCCAGAAACTCCAGCACTATTTGAAGTTAGGGGCCCTGTCTCATATGATTCTAGTCTATGTAGAAATGGTTCATACAGGCCACATAAGTTTGGGCATTCAGTCTGGT
The DNA here is from genome assembly GCF_964194105.1 of Spermophilus citellus. Lineage (NCBI taxonomy): Eukaryota > Metazoa > Chordata > Mammalia > Rodentia > Sciuridae > Spermophilus > Spermophilus citellus. The sequence goes on along the minus strand of NC_138188.1, from coordinate 27,163,956 downwards.
TTGGATTATTTATTATATTTATGTCCCTTCTATATAAATTATTCATACCACATATTAGAAGGCATTTAGTTCAAATAAAATAGCACTTAATAGTATATTATTTATATTTTCTATGCATCTAAATAGGATTAGGAGGAGCTTCTATGAATGTGATTTATTTCCCTTGAGACCATAGACAATAAGATATATCTTATCTCAGAAGACACAGCAGCTTACATGGAATGGTACCAATTCTATCTTTTTGTAGAATAGGAAGAAGTCTCCTGACAAAAATCATTGAGATGTGAAGATACTAACACATTACATGGAGTCTTGAACATATGAAATCAATGTTTTATTTTGTAGTAGTTTTTATTTTCTTGAGGGAGAGAAAGGAAAAATAACAATCTTGGGAGAGATTCTTTAGGTATCCAAAAAAGACGCACTCTTTATTTTTCTCACCATGTTTTTGCGGTCACACTTCTGGTACCTATTACTATGAAGTCAGTGATGCCCTCTGATCTAACAGGATGACAGATATGGGAATAGCATGACATCATTATATATAGTTATTCCTTTCTTGGGTCAGGAATATGATGATCTTTTAACCTCTTACCAGACCAGAAATGATCATTCTTAAACTATCCCTTAGCAATAATACCCAAAGCATCATTTGACACAGATTAACATGAACCCATTTGTGACAAATCAGTTCATGACTTCCCTTGAGAAGACCATTCTTTCGAAAGTGATATCTCTGTACATCTGCTCTCTTTATGAAGTATCTCCTAGCAGGGCTGGAAAAGATAAACTTTCTGATTCTGTGTGGCTTGGGGTAAGTACTACTCATTTTCTTTTCAGGTGCAGTAACTCTTCTGTCTCATAAAACAATCCTTTCCCATCTATATATACCTCAGACTTGTTAAGATTTTCTAAACATTCCAATATGTCCTCAGATATTAATGAATACCCTAAGTAATATATGGTGTCATAGGGTGGGCTGGTAGCTTCTCTTTTTGTCTTTTCAGTTACTGGGAAGGTGAGGCTGATGAAGGATTAATAATGTACATGACACCCCACCTCAGTATTGCAACATTCCATGAAACAAAGGAAGATGGGAACAAAGCAGGCAGTAGGCAGACAGGACACAAAAAAGCAGGAACTTACACCCAACTATCTTCATCTCTGCATCAGAGAAAAAGGGGCGAGAATGAGGGGACAGCACAGAGAAAAACAAAAACAATTAAGACAAACAGGAAAAGAGAAACATCACTGCAGGTCTGTGATGAAATATGCATTTTTTATCAGAGATCAAAGAAAATTATAGTGTATTTCTGAGCACAAGGGCAAGAGTCAGGGAATCCTCTAGAGGGATGCCATGTCTGCATAGCTGTCTTCTAATGGGCAAGTTCAGGACAACCCAAAGAGGAGGGGTATTTGCCTCAGATATGACTCAGGGAAGAACAAAACATCTCTAAAGCAAAATATTTTCTAGGGCATCGTTCTCTGAGAGGTTTCCAGACTAGCAGCATCACCATCACTTGAGAGTTTGTGAGAAATATGAATTGTTGAACCTTGGCCCAATTCTACTGAATTAGAAACTCTTGGTAGTGGGCCCAGTAATCTGTGTTTTTCTAAGCTTTGCAGGTGATTCCAACACACACTAAAATTTGAGGACTACTACTTTAGAGAAAAACTTATTCTTTGTTTTAAAACAACATATTAAATCAAAGGTGGACTTCTTATGGCAAGACAGAGATCATTTAATAGAAAACTTGGCCTATACCACAGTCTATTAAAACCACAGAAATTCAAGCCTTATGAAACAGGTTAAAATGTTGTACTTCCCAAAGAGCATAACAGAGCTCTGACTTTCCATTGACCCCAGGGCGTGAAGTTTCCAGGAAAGATAAGAAATAGTGATATAGAAGATGTTACATCTCCGTTGGCTTAGACATGATCTGGATAATGGTACAGCCCCTTCTTGAACATGAGGTTTTAAATTATTCCTTTCAAGTTATGGTCTTTTGGCTGACAGAGTTCTTCAAAGTTTGATTATGGCTAATTCTGACACATGAGTTACAGGGAACTATATTATTATCTACTTGTTACTCTGGAATATCTTTCTTTTCTGCTTATCTTCTTTAAAATAAAATCTAGGAAAGAAATAAAAAGGTGTTATAGTTATTAGTTTCTGTACTGAACTAAAAATGGTCTAGAGGGAAGGAGAAGTACCCACGGACATATCATGATCAACAAAAAGTTATATGTGCTCAGTTTCAAAAAATGGCTTAAATTCCCATATCTATTTGTTATTTTATAATCTAAGATGGCATTTTTTCTGGATCAGCACGCCTTTCTCCGGAGCCCCAGGCTCCCAGAACACCTATAGTATCACTGTTTTCTCTGCTCATTATTATGAGCCATGAGCAGAGCTGGATAACTGTGTAGTCAGGGTCTTAGCTGTGGCTCAGAGGAGGATATCTTCTGCTCACATCAACACAGTGTGTATTTACACTCCAGTAAAAAGCAATAATAGGATGTCAGAAAGACATCCTATTATTGTTTCCCAAGACAGACTGACCACATTTTAAACACACATTATTGTTGCTCTATCAGGACCTGCAGGTGCAACTCTATTACATTGCCCACGGGTGGCATACCCACTCTGACAGTATATTGTGGTACATTAAGGAGGTTGACAATTGTTAACAGCCCACAAAACTGTGAGTGGCCATCTGTGCAAAAAGCTCTTTCCTCAAGAATAAAAGAGTGGAAAAGGAGACAAAGTATGCACAAAAACCCCTCTGCTTACTTTCAGTTTTAGCACTCAGTACTTCAAAGGCAGACAACCCAGGAAGAAGAACGCTCATATTCTACCCTACCCCAGACCTCCCAGGACTTCTCAATGTTTCTGCCCAGGGGAGGACAAACTCCTTTTGCTTCACCAATGCCTGAGATTGCAGATTTCCACAGTCATGTTGAGCATAAACAGAAGTTCTTTGTAAATCTGTGGACCAATGATACAAAGAAATACAGACTACTTCAGAAGAGATGTCTTTCTATGGATGAGGTTTTATCAGTGTAAGTTGAATTTTGCTTAAGATTTTGCTTAAATACATTGATTGAAACTTGCCCCTTTCTAGTCTTTGTTTACTTGTTTTTAAACCTATGAATATGTGAAGGTTATTAGAAGAGTAATATCAAAATATTAAATAACTTCTTAAAACAAAGGAGAGGCTGGGGGTGTAGTTCAGTGATACAGTGCTTTCCTGGCATGGGTTCAATCCCCAGCACTGAAAAAAAAAAATGAAAGGAACTTGGAGTATATTTCTACACTGTGTAAATCTAGATAGCTAATTTTGAAAAGATCATCAGATCAATTTTGGTAACCATCTATTCTTTTTTTTGAAGCCAGGCTGCCAAGAAGCCAAGGACTATGTTGGACTCTTCTTTTTCTGATTACTAGGTCCAGAGAGAGCTGAGGAATTGTGCAAATACAGCATGGGAGAAATGTTCTATGGAATATTCACCTCTATAATAGCCAGGTGGAGGCCTTTCATAAGCATGAACTCTACTTAGCATTTAGGGATAAACATAATTGATCTAGTAGCCTAAGTTTCCCATCCCTTCCCATATTCATGAGTAGAAAATGAAGGTTGTGCACAGCAGTTTGCTCTCATTCATAGTGTCCATGGAAAGAGGATAAAGGTAAAAGAAAATAAACCTATGCATAGTTAGTGTAACTGCAAAGCTGCCAGAATCTATTGCATGTATCTTTCCCTATGCTCAGGTCATGCTGCCCTTGGGTATGTGTTGGCAAATGTTCTCAACATGAGAATTGACCATAAAGAACTCTAAACAGATGATATTAAAGTGGTCACAATCAGTTCATTCTAGCCTGCCATGGCTATTTTAAACAAAAGGAAATAAGCTTTTAGCAGAATATTAAAACTCAATTGAGAGGGTAGGTCCACTCTTCCTGGAAATATATTCAGATAACCAGATACTTGCCTGTTAATTCAAAGTGTGTAGTTCATATTATTTGCTTGATATAGTTTTTTGATACAGTAAAATGTATCTGTGATTTCTATACAAATGAGATTCACTGATACTGAAAGCACATGTTTTAGTATATTCTTCCCCTTGAGCAGGAAATTTTTGTGAGGCAATTTTCTAGTGAATATGATAGAAAAGTAGGGTACAAAAAGGCATCTCTCTGAAGAAATTCATGTTGGTTCCTATCATTCAGCCTCTATAAAGCCCCTGTGCTGAACTGTCACATTACATGGGTGAACATGATATGGGGGCTTCTGGAAAATAACAGATACTTACAAAAGCCAAAGGGTCACTGGTTGCAGATTACAGTCAGCAAACTGATTTGGTATGTGGAGGCATTTAATGGCTGCAGGGCTCTTCCTGGGCATAGCTCATGGCCTGCCTCAAGAGAGGAGCAATGGACTCCATCTTCCTAACTCATGTATCTCCCTACCCAGCCCCAAGCAGTTCTGCCTACCTGGCATGATGACATCAGGAAATCCCAATTTTCTTGTAATTGCCAATCCCCTACTAAATACCATGGGATTTTCTCTTCGAATCTGTTCCATGTCTCCACGAAGAAGCTGCAGAGAAATAATAAGACCTGCAAAACAAAAATATTTTCTTACTAAAAACCACACTTTCACCCTGTTATATAGTACTAGAAAAGACACAAAATTCATTTTTATTTTTTATTTTGGAGTGCTGGGGATTAAATCCAGGACGTTACACATACTAATTACCACTCCACTATTGAGATATATCCCTAGCTCTGGTATTTTTCTTGAGAGGAAACAAATAATACAGAAAACATAAATGCATAAATTATAATGAAGAAACCTTTTATAAAGCTAAAGGAATTTAGGTCAAGGTGACCTCAATATCTCATAGAATCACAGACTAAGATCTAGGAAACTGAATTACCTTCCTCTCTGTTCTCCAGTACCCAGCCATGGTCTGCCTGGACCCCAGTTAATACAGAGTGAGAGGGTAGAAATACCTAAGTTTTATATTCAGGAACTCAGAAAGCTACAGACTAGAAACAAGTGTGACCAATGAAGAATTTGGGTCAGGGTATCTCATATTCTGGAAATGAGTGAACTAAAATGTGCTGAGTTTTATGCTAGGAGTATGTCAACGTGTGGGAAGTAACTTGCTGGTGCAACTTTGCACTGGCTTACAAAGAAAGCAAAGAGCAGACATCATATTCTCTCTTCAGGAACAACAGCACCACAAAGAAAAGATGGGGTGCTTTTATGGGGCTAAGCCTCACATCAGACCTTGTGAGAATTTCAGACCCTCCAGGTGATCTTTGTTCAGAATTTAAGAATATGTAATGTTCCCTAAGGATGAACTGACTTCTGGCTCATTACATGCATCCTTGGATTTTCCACAAAGTTAGAATTTCCTGAGGTACACCTTTGTATTCCACACTCCTAAGGGTCTTTGCTGGCTAGAAGGCTGTTAGAGTCCAGCTTCCATGGAATTAGAAATCATCACCTCTGAGACAGTGAATTGACTAGCTGTTTACAGGACGATGAATTTAGATGCTAATCTATGGGTCAGCAGGAAACATCCTCAATGATTTGTAAACTTGGGAGTTGAGCAGAAAATAAACTTCTATAGAAGCAAGGGAAGAAAGTGTTATTAAAATGAAGGCAGTAATAAGCATAACTGTAGAATAATGACCTGGAAATGCTGAAAGGGGAAGGTATAGAAAAGTAGAAAAAGAGAGTCAGAAGAGTCACTCCAGACATCATATAAAACAGATAAAAGTATTCCAGAAACTGGGAATATGTATTCTTGTTATTGGCACTATTTGGTCACCTTCCAGAATCAGAAATGAGAGAAAGTGAGGTATAAAGGAAAAAGTACTAAGATCAGTTTGGTCCAAACTGGGAAGGCAGCTAATCTGCTTCTGCCTGTCCTATACGAACAAAAGTCCAGAGATGTAGCCAGGCTGTGCTAGCCAGTGATATGTTATAATTCCAGTTTTTCAACCCTCGAACATGTTTGCCCAAACTATAAGGCCAGTTCTTTAGTTCCCATTCTCAGCAGGATAAAACTCAGTTCCGGAAAAACGATTTATCAGGAAATTGGAAGGATTGGGGCTTTTTATTTTAAAGGAGCTTTGTTATACTCTCACAGAGAGACAAAGAGAGGAAATATGATTCTGTTCTAGTTCAGACAGAACCTTAATATTATTTCGTTGATTCTGCTAAACTCATATTTCCCAAGAAACCCTGGGATTATATACATGGTTTCCCAAGCATGATTAGTAATAGGATTACAGTGTCCTGAAATGCAAACAATATTCCAGGGGTACTATGGTTTGAAAATCAGGTTTGGGGATTTTGACCATTCAAGTAATTTTTTTTAATCACTTGGTGAACTAAACTACAATTAGTTTATGAACTTGAAAGGTTGTGGGCCAGAATCAAGCCCACACTGATCTCTGTAGAGGAGTATAGCTTGGGTGAACCTGCCTTTTCCTCACAACCCCAACTCATTTATCTTCATTGTCTTCACATGGCTATCAAATCTTACCAACAGGGTACACAGAAATCTACTGACCTAGGAGCTAGCCCAGTATGAGCAAATAGCTAAGGATAAGAGAGTCTCTAAAATTTGAGGGGGTGACAGTTGGAGGGCAAAGGAAAAGAAAAGTAACTTCTTCATCATTCTGTATTGGCAAGAATTCAGTTAAGCACCTAGTGTTTGCCTTAAGCCTCTGCATTTTTTGAGTACCCAAAATGATCTTTGAAACAGACTGAATTTTCCCCTCTCTTCTGAAATTAAGAACAACTTCTTTATGCTGAGAATGGAAGCTGAGGGGCTGCCCTCACATGGCCTGACAGACTCCAAGGAAGCCAAGAATAGAGATTGCTCCTTCCCCAGGCCTAACACAAGGTAATTACATCTACATATATATTCCCTTCCTTTTGTCTCTTCAGGACCTCCTCTCTTTAAAAGTGAGTTAGCTCACTCTTAAGATATTTCCAAGATGGAATTTTGGAACAATGAGAACCTTTCTATCTTCCTTCAAAGCTGGCTTTGAATAAAACCCATTTTCCTACATTTTGACTCCAAATATTTCTGGAGCAGTGAACATGGTAGCCCAGCTTCTTCCATGGTTGTTACTGCTGCTGCCCAGGAGCCCCTTGAGGAAAGCAAAACTTGTGAGGATGCAGATTGAAGGTTCTATGAGAGTTACTTCTAGCTTTGGAGCTACCCAAAGGGATTCTGAACAGCTATTTCTACATTTAAATAAGAGAAAGTCGGCCTGGGGTTGCGGCTCAGAGGTAGACCGCTTGCCTCACATGCGTGAGGCACTGGGTTCTATACTCAGCACCACGTAAAAATAAAATAAAGGTATTCACTTACAACTAAAACATAAATGTCTAAAAAATAAGAGAAAGTCTCCGTTTGTGCAAGAGTTCAGATGCAAAGGCATAGAAAGAATGAAAGAAACCAAAAATGGAGGCTATAAAAACGGTATTCCCTTTCATAAGGACTTTTATCCTGAAACTTCTGGATTTTCTTCCTGGTTCTGAACCCCTGGTTGATTGAGGTACATGCCAAATAATGCTAGGGCATGGTCCTCAATGCAAGAGAGTGTCCATAAAGAGCTCAGAAAAGTGACCCACTCACATGCCCAGTATGTAACCCGTCCCTTGGTAACACTTGATATTCTACCTATCCATCATCTCAGTTGGGACCTAAAATATAAGAACTTGAAATTAAGTTAAGGTTATCCAATTTCTCTCTCAATTGGATCCCTCTAATTACCTGACATAAGAAAGCCATTTACTGAATTTTATCTGTTGTTAAAATTGGCCAATAAAAAAGTAACTGGACAAACTTATTTTTGTGTGGAAGCAACTTTGCTCTGTCCCTGCACCCCACCTTCCTGGCGCCTCTTGTTGAATGAGAATTGCATAAATTAAACTCAGTCCAAGACATATAAATGAAACTAGTTAGTAGTAATTTAAAAATAAATAGTAGTAATTTAAGAATAAATAGAAAGCAGTGTGCCAACTGCTTTATTTATTTTCACTTTTCCTTAATGACTTTCATGCTACTGGATTGTGAAAAGTTCAGTCTGTGGATACACATCAAATAGGCAAACAATGGAAATGAAAAGCCACATATATCAGAGCTGCACTTATGTAAATTATTACTTAACAATACATTTACTCTCAGCACTCAAAACCAATGTAGCAATTCTTTCTGCATTTTTAGGTGATTTGGCTTGAAGGGAAAGCAATAGGACTTCTGAAACAGACATACCAAGAGAGTAAACTGCCTATGTTTAACAAACAGTTATGTATGCCCACAGTCCTAGCTACTCAGGAAACTGAGGAAGGAAATCATTTAAGCCCATAAGTTTGAGACCAGCCTGAGCAACATAGTGAGGTCCGGTCTCAAAAACCAAAACTAAAAACAACAAAATGGATGACAGTATATAACAAAGTAAATTACTTTTTTTTAATAAAGATGAATGTTTAATTAAGGACACTAATAAGAGACCTGAATTATTTTTTGAGCAATCTATGAAAACTCTCTGGCATGAAAATCCCAGAGTCCAACAGTGGAAAACCCACATTGAGAAGCTTGGCAATACAGTAGAAAGGCCAGTGGCCTTTTGTCTGGACACCTGGGCTCTGCCCTGGTTCAACCACCAAGTTATTTCACTGAACTTCGAATTTCTTATTAACAAAGGGGTTAAACACCTAATTCCAATTAACCAGCTTCCAACACATACAAAAAGATATAGTCTATTTCTCATCCTACTTCCATAATATCACAGGGACTTCTTCCCAGTAGGGTTATCCTAACCAAGGCTCTCTGTAGTCTCTCTGTAGACTGTGGAAACAACTTCCCAGCATGGAGAAACGGGTGTTGTTTTAACACTATTTAAATGGCCAATACCTTGAATTCTGGACAAAAATCTGAACTACATGCCCAGGACTTTCCTTTTTTTAAAATAATATTTTAAATATTTAATATTACTTGTTTCTTGCTTTAACCTCATAGACTGAAGACTGCCTAGTACTTGCTCACTTTGGGGAATGTGACACAACTCATTATCCTAACTTGGTGTGGAACAGTGGAAACTGCTCTTTCAGTATTTTTTTTAAAGTGTCTTACTACCACTGTGTCTCTTTTATATTCTCCATGTTTTTAACCATATTGAGCCCTAAGAACGTACAAAGGTACCTCTTTATCAATTAAATGAAACAAAGAATATAACAAATATTGCTGTGAAATATTGCTGTGATATTTTTCTAAATTGCTGGTAGCTTTCTTTGTTTCCCCTATTTATTAATATTTTATTTATTTTTGTGGTGCTAGGAATTAAATTCAGGGCATTGTGCATAGTAAGGAAGCATTCTACCACTGAACTACATGCCCAGGACTTTCCTTTATTTTAAAATGATATTTTTAATATTTAATATTACTTGTTTCTTGCTTTAACCTCATTTCATATTTAGGCACACACATACGGGGAAACTGTTATTTAAAAACAGGGAGGCTCTATTAGAGAGAATCTCTGGGGCCCTCACTCTACAGTTTTAGAGGAATCAAGTGGTCCTAGCTGAAAGTTTTCAATCTTTGCAGTCTCTGGTGTGGATCTTCTCAATGAACTCTCCTTTTTGGGTATCTGTTGAACCTGATAGAAAAACCAAAGTTCTTGTCAACAAATACTCTCCTTCTACTGTCATTTAAGGCCAATTTTTAATTTCCAGCAAGGTCTATGAAAGTTTAAAGAAAGGAAGTTATGCAAAAACTTATGAAAGGTTATAAAAATTATTTGGAGATCAAAATTATAAGGAGAAACATGGTTCTATATAAATTTGATAACTATCTGCAAGGGTATATAAAAACTCATATTTTAGTTAGTGCTTCTAATTTAATCAAGCAATTAATGCTCAATTTATAAAATGTAATCTAATGTACAGAATTTCACCAAGCTTTAGATAGAAATAATTTAAATAGAGCTCTAGAATAAAAGCAGGAAAAATAAAAAGAAGAGGTTAAGCTAAGATAAAAACTGCTTTAAAGTAAAGATTTTCTATTCCAGTTCCAGAATGACTGATTGTTTCTCATTAGTGTAAAACATTTTTGGTGATGTTAACACTGAACAGTAATAGAGGATTGATATTAATATTGGTCCTACTCTCCTTTTTTTATGGCTGGGGTAAGTTTTGTTCAGAAAAATACAGACTTTGCTCTGTGACAACCCTGAAACGCATTTTTCACTCTAGATTTAAACTGGAACTTCAGTTACCTATCAAAGCACACGAAATCCATCATAGAAAGAACAGAAAATGTAGTTTGGGCAGCAGATATTAGGGAAGGCCTAAAGTTATTACAAAAGAATTAGTAGAAAGTACCTACAAAAGGAAAAAAAATCATCTTTAGGGAATTAAATACATAGCAACCAATCAACACCAACTGAAGTGCTGTATGATTAGCAAATACAACATAACACATATTCTAGCCAGAGTAATACATCACCATGGCTGGCGCTGGGGGCAGAGTACTTGGCGCTGGACTTTCGGATGATGTTCTCATGGATCTGGGCCCATTCACTCTCGTTGTTGCACCTGCAACAGAAGGACAGGTTTATGGCTTCCCAGTATTTTAGTATTTGGTCTGATGTCTCAATGTATAAGTGAAGGGAAAAGAATTTCTCATGTTCTTAAAGAAATGAATATATGTTTTATTAAATTTGACAAGGCTCTTTATATTAGGTGGAGAAGATTCACACTTGGGGAAAGGGAAGAAACTCTAAAACTGAATCTTTTTTTTTTAATTATTTTACTGTTGGTTGTTCAAAACATTACATAGTTCTTAATATACCATATTTCACAGAATGATTCAAGTGGGTTATGAACTCCCACCTTTACCCCGTATAAAACTGAATCTTTACAAATACATATATGTGTATGTGCTTGTGTGTGTGTGTGTGTGTCTTTGCATGTATGCACATATGTAGGTATATCTCTCTATTTTTTTTGTGGTGCTGGGGTGGAATCCAGGGCATTATACATGCCAAGCATACATTTTACCACTGAGATACCTTCCCACATAACAGATATTTTTTATTTTTATTTTTTAGTACTGGGGAATGAACTCAGGGGTGCTTTACCACTAAACTACATCCCTGGTCTTTATTTTTATTTTTTTTTAATTTTGAGACAGGATCTTGCTAAATTGCTTAGGGCCTCACTAAGTTCCTGAGGCTGGTCTTGAACTTGCAATCCTCCTGCCTCAGCCTCAGAGATAGCTGGGATTACAGATGTGTGCCACCATGTCCTGCAAAAATATTTTTTAAATGACAAAACATCCTCTTTTTAAGTGACAAGTTCTTTCTTTTCTAGCTCCCCTCACACACAACACAACACACATGCACATACATGGACCCCAGAGAAAAGTTCTTGATTAAAAAAACAGTTCTTCTCAACAAGAACTACTGTTAGAAACTTTGACTTTATTTACCATCCAACTGTCATTAAACTGGCACTATAGGAATGTCCTATTAAATTCAGGCAATGTGGATATAATGTACTTGTAGCTGTTTACAACCAGACTAGAACATAAAAAGCTTGGAAGAGTGGTGGGTTTGGTTCACTATTAAGTCCCTGTGGTCAAGGAGAAGGAAAGCTTAGCAGATATGGTTGGATGCCTAAATATATAAGAATAAAAAATTCCTTCCAAGAGACTTTAGGAGTAAGACAAAAGAGAGACCAGAGAAATAACCCTATTAAGTTCTGATGTTTTAGTGTCTTAACTCTCTAATGGATAATTCAAAAAGAGCTATTATTACACAGCAACTTATAACAGAGCTTAGAACAGAAACTATGAATTCATCCTAATGCAGATACTTGGATGAAATACTTGGAATGACATTAAAATAATCATTGGGGACTGGGGTTGTAGCTTAGTGGTTGAGCACTTGCCTCGCATGCATGAGGCACTGGGTTTGATTTTCAGTACCACATAAAATAAATAACTAAAACAAAGATAAAAAAATAATCATTGAAAATTGCATTTGACACTCAGAGGGTGTTCTCTTGTTCTACCTTTCCCTCTGCTAATTAGAGGTATGGGTCTACAAATTGCAGAAATTTTCCAATCATGAAGAAAAATCCACAGGATCTTTCATTAGTTCCTCAGAAGTGTCCAGTCCACCATGGCCATTTCCAGAAGGAAACACCAATAAGATTAATAGAATGTGTCATCTAGCAGTATGAAGCACTGTAGGTTTCTAAATAAAAAGGTTTATATGATATCCTCTTAGAGATAAAGGAGCTCAGTCACTAGATTAATTCTGATACTCAATCAGTAGTTGTTTTGGGCTTTTTAGCCCTATAAATAAGCTTCATGTACTCAGAGCTCTGTGAGGAATGTTTAAATGTAAGGTTTTCACAACCCAGGATTCTAAGGATAACTTTCTGCTTACATAATTACTTCTGAACAAAGGAAGAGAAGAGTATCTATTTTTTTTTAATTAATTAATTTATTTATTTTTGTTCCAGGGACTGAACCCAGGGGCATTTTACCACTGAGCCATTCTCCCGCCCTTTTTATTTTTTATTTTGAGACAGGGTCTTGCTAAGTTGTTTAGGGCCTTGCTAAGTTGCTGAGGGTGGCTTTGAACTTGCAATCCTCCTGCCTCAGCCTCCTGAGCTGCTGGGAGTACAGATTTGTGTCACAATGCTTGAGAGAGTATTTATTAAAATGATCACTTGTGACTTAGCTACATGGCATGAAATTAAAAAAAGAGAAGTGCTGGCAGCAGCATATCCAAACCTTTTTGTCCGACATGCATATAGTCTCTCATCTTGTTCAACTAGTCTATATATCAGAGAAGTGCCCAGCCCAGCTGGTGAGGATTCAAAAGACTTATCCTATGGGATTTCCTCTTACACTCCAGTAACTCTACCCCGAGGTATAGGCATCACACTCCAGGCCACACCACCTAATACTGCTGAGAAGGGAAGCTGACAAATCATTTAAACTCCAAAGGAAACAATTCCTTTTATTGACATTTTCTTTAAATTTTATTTTTTTCTTTTCTTTATTTAACTGTGACTTGAATGATTCATGGGCACTTATATATATTCATGATTCATGGATATATATATATATATTATATATATATATATATATATATATATCCCTTCTCGGTTTATAAGATCACCACTTACTTTAATCAAAATCTGCTACAGTTTTTCGTAAATAAAATACTTCCTCTCTCACCCCCCCCATCTTGAAAATTTACTCCCTCTCCAACAAGTGGGGTGATTTTAGTATATCTTCAATAAAGTATTCACTGGGGATAGCAGAATAGAGAAGGTCACTTTCCTGATTGCTCCATGGTGTGAAACTAAGAAGGCAGATAGGCAGCTTCTCAGCAAGGTGGGTGAAAAAAAAAAAAGGTGTGTATGGGGACTTTACTGGGATTTAATACTAGACATTCAAAGCATACTGAGGACTCGGGACATTGGATATAATAAAATAAAAAAAATCTTCAGAGCCACCACTGCTGCGACTGGAGGCACCAGCTAGAGTGGTCCCTCTGTGAGCAAAGTGGAAGGATAAGGGAATTAAAGGAACCCAACATTTTTAGGAGGCCTGAGGCATGTCTGGGTATGGTGAGATCAGAACTAAAAGGAGTGTCTCACAATATCCTTGGGAGGGAAAGAAGCCAAATATCTCTCAAGCTACCTGTGGAGGACAGAGGAAGAAACCATTTTGCAGCCACGAGATGAGGACTAGCAGCTGGGGGAGCTTATTTCTGGCAAACCTGATTTTGGCCCACAATATAGGCCTGGCAAACTCAAATTGCAAAACATGGAGTGTGCCTAAGTGACAAGGAGAAAATCAAATGTGGAGAAGGGTTTACACAGAGAAATGAATACTTGTCATGGAAACCTTACCCAGCTTCTCCCCTCCCCGTTCAGTCCAGCTACTTGCAAGTCCCATCGGGAGAGATGTGCCTGGCTGGGAATTAAAATGAGTGGGGGGTGGGAAAGATTGAGTTTAGAGACTGAACCTAAGAGACAAGAGAATGTAGGGTCCACAGGTGTCAGAAGGGACTAAGAATTGACTCCTTCACCACACGAATGGAACCCATGGGTGATTCTTAGGGCCAGTTTTCCAGTATGGTCTGGCAATTGCTTGGCCCTGGAGGTGTGCTGATTTAAAATATTTAGATCAATCGAAATTCAATGAAAAACCTAGAGAATACCTAAACCTAAACCCCACCTCCAGAAGTTCTGCCTATGGGATTTCCTCTTTTACACTCCAGCAACTCTACCCTGAGATTGGAATAGGCATCACACTCCAGGCCACACCACCTTATACTGCTGAGAAGGGAAGCTGACAATCATTTGAACTCCAAAGGAAACAATTCTTTTTCATTGAGATTTTCTTTAAATTTTATTTTATTTTTTCTTTTCTCTATTTAACTGTGACCTGAATGATTCATGGGCATATATATATATATATATATATATATATATATTCATATTTGTTTTTGCTTATTTCTAGCATTTAAAAAATTTTCAAAAATTTGTATTTCTAGCATTTTGAAGCCAGTTGTTTGTTAGGGATCAGTATTTTGAGGACTAGGATGTTTGATTAGAATATTACATTTTTGTTTTTAATTCTTTTTTTATTGGTTGTTCAAAACATTACAAAGCTCATGACATATCATCTTCCATACATTTGATTCAAGTGGGTTATGAACTCCCATTTTTTACCCCAAATACAAGTTGCAGAATCACATCGGTTACACATCCACATTTTTACATAATGCCATATTAGTGACTGTTGTATTCTGCTGCCTTTCCTATACTCTACTATCCCCCTCCCCTCCCCTCCCATCTTCCCTCTCTACCTCATCTGCTGTTGTTTAATTCTCTCCCTTGTTTTTTTTCCCTTTCCCCTCACAAACTCTTATATGTAATTTTGTGTTACATTGAGGGTCTCCTTCCATTTCCATACAGTTTTCCTTCTCTCTCCCTTTCTCTCCCCCCACTCATCTCTGTTTAATGTTAATCTTTTCCTCATGCTCTTCTTCCCTGTTCTGATCTTAGTTGCTCTCTTTATATCAAAGAAGACATTTGGCATTTGTTTTTTAAGGATTGGCTGCCTTCACTTAGCATAATCTGCTCTAATGCCATCCATTTCCCTGCAAAATCCATGATTTTGTTGTTTTTTTAGTGCTGCATAATACTCCATTGTGTATAAATGCCACAGTTTTTAATCCATTCATCTACTGAAGGGCATCTAGGTTGATTCCAAAGTCTAGCTATTGTGAATTGTGCTGCTATGATCATTGATGTGGCAGTATCCCTATAGTATGCTCTTTTAAGGTCCTCAGGGAATAGACCGAGAAGGGCGATAGCTGGGTCATATGGTGGTTCCATTCCCAGCTTTCCCAGGAATCTCCATACTGCTTTCCATATTGGCCGCACCAATTTGCAGTCCCACCAGCAATGTACAAGTGTACCCTTTTCTCCACATCCTCGCCAGCACTTGTTGTTGTTTGACTTCATAATGGCTGCCAATCTTACTGGAGTGAGATGGTATCTTAGGGTGGTTTTGATTTGCATTTCTCTGACTGCTAGAGATGGTGAGCATTTTTTTTCATGTACTTATTGATTGATTGTATGTCCTCCTCTGAGAAGTGTCTGTTCAGGTCCTTGGCCATTTGTTGATAGGGTTGTTTGTTATCTTATTTTTTAATTTTTTGAGTTCTTTGTATACTCCGAATATTAGGGCTCTATCTGAAGTGTGAGGAGTAAAGATTTGTTCCCAGGATGTAGGCTCCCTATTTACCTCTCTTATTGTTTCTCTTGCTGAGAAAAAACTTTTTAGTTTAAGTAAGTCCCATTTGTTGATTCTTGTATTTAACTCTTGGGCTATGGGCGTCCTATTAAGAAATTTGGAGCCTGACCCCACAATATGTAGATCGGAGCCAACTTTTTCTTCTATCAGGTGCAGAGTCTCTGATTTGATATCAAGCTCCTTGATCCATTTTGAATTAACTTTTGTACATGGCGAGAGAAAGGAGTTCAGCTTCATTTTGTTGCATATGGATTTCCAGTTTTCCCAGCACCATTTGTTGAAGATGCTATCCTTTCTCCATTGCATGCTTTTAGCGCCTTTATCAAATATAAGAAAGTTGTAATTTTGTGGATTGGTCTCTGTGTCCTCTATTCTGTACCATTGGTCCACCCGCCTGTTTTGGTACCAGTACCATGCTGTTTTTGTTACTATTGCTCTGTAGTACAGTTTGAAATCTGGTATCGCTATACCTCCCAATTCACACTTCCTGCTTAGAATTGCTTTTGCTATTCTGGGTCTTTTGTTTTTCCATATGAATTTCATGATTGCTTTACCTACTTCTACAAGAAATGCCGTTGGGATTTTGATGGGCATTGCGTTGAACCTGTAGAGAACTTTGGGTAATATCGCCATTTTGATGATGTTGGTTCTGCCTATCCATGAACAGGGTACATTTTTCCATCTTCTAAGATCTTCTATCTCTCTCTTTAGGGTTCTGTAGTTTTCATTGTATAAATCTTTCACCTCTTTTGTTAGGTTGATTCCCAAGTATTTTATTTTTTTTTGACGATATTGTGAATGGGGTGGTTTTCCTCATTTCCATTTCAGAAGTTTCGTTGCTGATATTCAGGAATGCCTTTGATTTATGCGTGTTGATTTTATATCCTGCCTGTTTTTGTTTTTAATTAAACATTTTTTTGACTTTATAAATTTTCTCACTTATCGATTTCCCGTGATTCTTTTTCTCTCTCTTTTTCTACTAACAGCCACATTTCTATTGTTCTCTCTTTCACTCTTCCTTTAATATTTTACTTCTATTTTCTCTGCTCCTCCCTCATAATCATCACATTCTAAATTGGTTTTGTTCTCTCCCTGTCTACCATTTGAAATTGTAAACCCTTTTGCAAATTTATTGATATTACTGTGGGTGATAACCAATCATATTCTTTCTGCTTATTGTGAAAATTAACATTGTAGATGTCATAGCAGAAACTTTTTGAGTTAATACTATATATTGTTTGCATTGGTTATTGTTATTATTTGTCTTCCCTAAACAGTGAGGCATTAAAGACTTTCAGAGACACTATAAGTCCACATGGTAGAAACTCTACTACCTCAGATCCATACTGTTAAATGGGTAGACACATAAACAACATGAAAAAGCAAGGAAACAAATGACCCCTAACAAACCAAGATACTTCAGTAACAAAAATTGTTGATGCCACAGTGGAAGAAGAGATGTCAGAGAAAGAGTTTAGAATGTACATAGTTAAACTGATCTGTGAGATAAAGGATGATATAAGGAGTGAAATCAGAGAGAGAATACAGAAAGTGAAATATCACTTCAATAAAGAGATACAGGTTACAAAAAAATTCAAGAAGAAATCCTCAAAATGAAGGAATAAACAAACCAAATTAAAAATTCACTGGAAAGCATCACCAACAGACTAGACCACTTGGAAGATGTAATATCAGGCAATGAAAACAAAATGTATAATTTGAAAATAAAGTTGACCACAGAGAAAAAACCATCAACAGAACTTCCAAGAAATATGGGATAACATGGAAAGACTAAACTTAAAATTTATCAGGATAAATGAAGGCTCAGAGATACAAATCAAAGGAATGTATAATCTTTTCAATGAGATAATATCAGAAAATTTCCAAAACCTTAAGAATGAAATGGAAAATTGAATACAGGAAACTTGCAGGATCCCAAATATACAAAATTACAACAGATCCATACCAAGTTACACCATTATGAAATGTCTACCATACAGAATAAGGGTAGGCATTTAAAGGTTGCCAGAGAAAAATGACTGTTCACATTTAGAAAGAAATAATTTGAGTCTCATCTAATTTCTCAACCCAGACCCTCAAAGCTAGGAAGTCTTGGAATAACATATACCAAGCCCTGAAAGAAAATGGATGTCAGCCAAGAATATGATACCCAGCAAAATTAAGCCTCAGAATTGATGATAAAATAGAAACCTTATATGAAAAACAAAAGTTAAAAGAATTAACTGCTGAGGGCCATTACCAAGTAGGAATGACGCATCGAAATTTCCTTGCCAGCGTACCCCATGTTAATTTCGCTGTTGGCCTTGCATGTGTGTTTGAGAAAGGTGACCCTGCTCAACGACCAGGGAGGATCCAGGATTAGGGTGTGTCCTGCAGTTTGAGGAAGTATCCCGCTCCTTGGGTTAAGGGCGTTCCCAGTTTAAGACCTTGGATTTTAGGGAAGTTCGATGTTGAGGATTATTGCTGCTGGAATTAGGGCGTTCCTGCTGCCTAAGCTCCCATTGAGTTCTCGTGAGATTCAGAGAGCATTTTGGGAAAAAAAGCCTCGTGGAGTAGGTGAATTGGGTGGCAGCAGAACTGGGATTGCCCCAGAACGTTTGTGGAGGCCGGTGTGAGTTCGGGAATAAAGAATTGCTGTTTGAATCTACAAAGCTGTGTGGTGGCTCGTGATTCTGTGCCCAGCCAAGAATATGATACCCAGCAAAATTAAGCCTCAGAATTGATGATAAAATAGAAACCTTATATGAAAAACAAAAGTTAAAAGAATTAACAACCAGAAAGCCTATACTACCAAAACATATTCAACAAAATATTTCATGAAGAAGAAATGAAAAATAAAAACGAAAACCAGCACAGGGAGAAACTACACTAGAAGAATAGTCAAACATAGGAGAAACTAATTCAAATTAAAAACCAAAAATAAAATGAAAGGAATCATTACTTAATAATAATATGGAATGTAATCATTACTTAATAATAATATTGAATGTAAATTGCCTAAACTCATCAATCAAAAGATACGGTTTGGCAGATTGGATTAAAAACAAGACCCAACAATATAATGTCTCCAAGAGACTCACCTCATAAGCAAATACATCAACAGATGGAAGGTAAAATGATGACAAAAGACATATCATTCACATGGATTTCATAAAAAAGTAGGGGTTTCTATTCTCATATCCGATAAAGTGGACTTCAAGCCAAATCAGAAGAGACAAAGATGTCCATTTCATACCTCTTAAGGAAATTATACATCAACAACATCAACAAGATATTACAATCATAAATATTTATGCCCCAAACAGTGGAGCATCTACATACATCAAACAAACCCTTCTCAATTTTTAGAATCAAATAGACCACAACACAATAAAAATGAATAAATTTAACATGCCTTGGTCATCACTGGACAGATATTCCAAATAAAAACTAAATAGATACAGAACTAAAAAATACAATTAATAATTTAGACTTAACAGATATATATAGAATAGTACACCCATCAGTGAATGAATACACTTTCTGTTTAGCAGCACATAGCTCCTTCTCAAAAACAGACCATATCTTAGGCCACAAAGCAGTTCTTAGCAAATAAAAAAATAGAGATAATACCTTGCATTCTATCAGGTCATAATAGAATGAAATTAGAAACCAATATAAACTTAAAAAATAGAAGCTACTTTAATACCTGGAGAGTAAATAATATGCATGACCAATGGATAGTAGAGGAAATCAGGGATGAAATAAAAAATACTTAAAGGTAAATGAAAATAGTGACACAACTTATCAAAATCTCTGGGACACTATGAAGGTGGTTCTAAGAGGAAAGTTCATTACATTGAGCTCATTCATTAAAAAAATAGAAAGTAACTAAATAAATAATCTAATAAAAAAGAGAAAAAATAAACACCCAAAGTAATAGAAGGCAGGAAATAAATTAAAATCAGAGCTGTAATTAATGAAATTGAAACCAAAAAAAATTTCAAAAAAATAAATGAAAAAGTTAGTTCTTTTAAAAATAAAATAAAATTGATAAATGTTTAGCCAAGCTAATGAAGAGAGAGAGAAAACTCAAATTACTAAAACTCATGATAAAAAGGAAATATCATGATGAACACTACTGAAATACATATGATAATCAGAAATTATTCTGAAATTTATACCTCAATAAAGCAGAAAATCTTGAAGATATTGATAAATTTCTAGAGACATATGACCGACCAACTTGAATCAAGAGGACATAGAATATTTAAACAGATCATTCACAAATAAAAAATTTAAGAGAGAAACAAAATTTAAACAGACCAATTTCAAGCAATTAAACTGAAGATGTTATCAAAAGCCTACCAAGAAAGAAAAGCCCAGAGCCAGACAGATTTTTCAGCCCAGTTCTATCAGGCCTTCAAAAAACTAACAACAATCCTCCTCAAATTATTCCATGAAATAGAAAAGGAGGGAATATCTTCCAAACCCATTCTATGACACTAGTATTGCCCTGATTCCAAAACCAGACAAAGACAGATCAAGGAAAAAAAAGCCCTTCAGACCAATATCCCTCATGAAGATACATGCAAAAATTCTTAGTAAAATACTGGGAAATCACATACAAAAACATATTAGAAAGATAGTGCACCTTGATCAAGTGGGGTTCATCCCAGGGATGCAAGATTGGTTCAACATATGAAAATCAATACATATAATTTATCACATCAATAGTCTTAAAGACAAGAATCACATGATTATCTCAACAGATGCAGAAAAAAAATTTGACAAAATACAGTATCAATTCATGTTCAAAACACTAGAAAACTAGGGATAGTAAGAACATATCTAAACATTGTAAAAGTTATATATGATGAACTCAAGGCAAACATCATTCTAAATGGAGAAAAACTGAAAGTACTTTCTCTAAAAACTGGAACAAGACAAGGATGCCCTGTTTCACCACTTCTATTCAACTAAGTCCTTGAAACTCTAGCAAAACAATGAGAGAGAGAGAGAGAGAGAGAGAGAGAGAGAGAGAGAGAGAGAGAAATAGAGATAGAGATAGATATGGGGGGAAAGAAAAAAAATTAAGGGGATACAAATAGGAAAAGAAGAGCTCAAACTATCTCTATTTGCTGATAATATGATACTATATTTAGACGATCCAAGAAATTCCACCAGAAAACTTCTAGAACTCATAAACAAATTCAGAAAAGTAGCAATATATCAAATTAACTCCCATAAATCAATTGTGTTCCTATTCACCAATGATGAATCAACTGAAAGAGAAATTAGGAAAACTATCCCATTCACAATAGTCTCCAAAAATACTTGGTAATCAATATAAGAAAAGATGCGGAAGACCTCTACAAAAAACACTACAGAATGCTAAAGAAAGAAATGGAAGAAGACCTTAGAAGATGGAAAGATTGCCCATGTTCTTGGATAGGCAGAATTAATATTGTCAACACAGCCATACAACCAAAAGCACTATACAGATTTAATGCAATTCCTATTAAAATTCCAATGATGTTCTCCATAGAAATATATAAAGCTGTCATGAAATCCATTTGGTAAAATAAGAGGCCTAGAATAGCCAAAACAATCCTTAGCAAAAAAAAAAAAAAAAAAAAAAAAAAAAGCGAAGAAGGAGGCATTTACAATACCAGACTCTAAATTATATTACAGAGCTATAGTAACAAAAACAGCATGGTTTTGGTACCAAAATAGACATAAAGACCACTAGAACAGAATAGAAGAGAGAGAGAAAAACCAACATAAATACAGAAAAAGCTGCCATAAACAGATAGTCTCTTCAACAAATGGTGCTGGGAAAACTGGAAATCCATATATAGCAGAATGAAATTTAACCCCTTTCTCTCACCCGGCACAAAACCCAACTCAAAGTGGGTCAAGGACCTAGGCACTAGGCACTAGAACAGAGACCCTGTACCTACTAGAAGAAAAAGCAGTTCTAACTGTCCATCATGTTGGTGTAGGAACTGAAGTCCTCAACAAGACTCCCAAAGTGCAAGAAGTAAAATAAAAAAAATCAATAAATGGGATGGTATCAAACTAAAAAACTTCTCATAGCAAAGGAAACAATCAAGAAAGTGAACAGAGAGCCTATAGAATGGAAGAAAATCTTTGCTACCTGCACTTCAGTTGGAACACTAATCTTCAGGATATAAAAATAACTGAAAAAACTTAACACCAAAAAAAAAAAACCAGATAACTGTCACAGTTGGTGTGGCTGACAAAGCACACCAATCAACAAATGGGCAAAGAAACAGAACAGGCACTTCACAGAAGAAGAAATACGAATGGTCAAAAAATACATGAAAAAAATTTCAAAATCACCAGCAATTAGAGAAATGCAAATGAAAACTAGGTTTCATCTCTCTCCAGTCAGAATAGCAACTAGTAAGAATGCAAGTAAAAATAAATGTTTTTGACAATGTGGGGGAAAAAGGTATACTCATACATTGCTGGTGGGACTGCAAATTGGTGCAACACTCTGGAAAGAATATGGAGACTCCTCAGAAAAACTTTTGACCCAGTTTCCCCACTTCTCCTCTGTATGTATCCAAAGGATTTAAAATAAGCATATTACAGTGATACAATCACATCAATGTGTATCATAGCTCAATTCATAATAGTTAAGCTATGGAGGCAACCTAGGTGCTCTTCAACAAATGAATGAATAAAGAAAATGTGGTATATATGCACAATGGAATATTACTCAGCCTTAAAGAAGAATAAAATGGCTGGGGATCGCAATAGCCAACTGTATGACCCCGGAGATCCAGGCTGACTGATTCGCGTGGCCTGCCCCTCGGCTACAGAAGGCGTGGCGCCGCAGAGAAGGGACTGACTGGTAAGCAACAGATAAGTGGCTGCGACACGGTGGTATCCCAACAGCCAAGCCCCCACTGACCCCCGGGCTGAGTACGGGATTCCAGACAGGGAAGGAAGCGGTACAGTCCCATCCCCCACAACGGACACTCCACCAAGGCAATCAGCGGCCACCATCTTGGAGAGCTGAAGTATCCACTGCCACTCTCCTACAGATTGCAACAATAAAACAGGTGTGTGTCACTCAGCTCATCCCCCATACATTGGGGAATTTGCATAAAATCTCTCCCAGGCTTTCCGGGGGAGGGAGTATCAGAGTGAGCCTGCATAAAGACTAGGGGAAAACTAGAGACACCTGACCTTCAACCCCCCCTCCCATAAGCAGCCAAAACGAAACCTGTCTAGCCAGCGCTGGGGGAGGGGCAAGCAGAAAAAATCAAAACGATAGAGTGCCGGGGATCCCAATAGCCAACTGTGTGACCCCTGAGATCTGGGCTGACTGATTCGCGCGGCCTGCCCCGCGGCTACAGAAGGCGTGGCGCCGCAGAGAAGCGATTAATTAGCAAGCAGGGAGAAAAGGGGCTGCGATTCCGTGGAATCCCGCCAGCCAAGCCCGCACTGATCCCCGGGCTGAGTACGGGATATCAGAGGGAGAAGGAAGCGGTACAGTTCTATCCCCCACAAGGGAAACAAAACAATAGAGGGCCAGGGTTCCCAATAGCCACCCTCCACACTCAACAAACGGCAGGCCCAGAGTACAGTTTGAACTGCCGAGAACCATCACTCAGGGGAAATCTGGTCTAGCAGGAGAAACCAAGACTAGCAGGAGAAACCAGGGGACTAGAGGCAAGGCCCTCGCGACTGGGCGGCTGGAAACTGCAGGCCCGCCGGCGACAGTTCACCCGCTGCCCGCGTAACTGGGCGGTAGGAGAACGCCCGCCCGCTGGCGACCAATCACCTGCCCGCGGCCTGTGATACTGGGTGGCTGGAGACCGCCCGCCTGCCGTGACCAGGAGCTGAAACCAAACAGAGACAGTCCAGTCACACACCCCCATTAGGACACCCCGGCAAGGAGCCTGGGGCCCGTCATAGCAGAGTAGTGTCGTAACTGGAGCTCAGACGTCGAAATTCCTTCCCAGCGGAATCCATGTTAGCAGGCATAGTTTAACAACACAAAGGAGAGACATCAGAGTAATACAGAAACAAAACAAATCTATAGAAGAGAGCAGAAACATGACAATCAAATAGAGCTGGAAAGTAACGTGGACAACATGAGAAAACAAGGGAAAAAAGGATTACAAACAATGCAAGACAACTTAATTCTACAGGAGGACATAGAAACATCAGAAGCAGGGATAGGGAAAGAACTCAAGGCATACCTAACTCGAACGGAAAGGAATAGTAGAGAAGACATGAGACAGCAAGTCCAAGCAATAAAAATATATTTTGAAAATGAATCAAACAAACAAATTCAAACGGCAAAAAACGAGCTCTACCAGGAGATAGAGATCTTAAAAAAAATCAAACAATAATTCTAGAATTGCAGGAAACAATAAACCAAATTAAAAACTCAAACGAGAATATTACAAATAGACTTGATCAAGTAGAAGTCAGAACATCAGATAATGAAGACAAGGTTTATCAACTTGAAAAGAATATAGTCAACACAGAAAAGATGCTTAAATCCCACGAGCTATCTATTCAAGAGATATGGGATGTCATAAAAAAAAACAAATTTGGGAGTCATCGGGATAGAAGAAGGCACAGAGATTCAAACCAAAGGAATGGACAGCATATTAAATGAAATAATTCTAGAAAACTTCCCAGAGATGAAAGATGGAATGGATTGCCAAATCCTGGAAGCCTACAGGACCCCAAACATTCAAAACCATAATAGACCAACTCCAAGACATATAATTATGAAGATAGCCAATGTACAGAACAAGGAGAGAATATTAAAAGCTACAAGAGAAAAGAGGCAGATTACATTCAGGGGTAAACCAATTAGGTTAACGACCGATTTCTGATAACAGACTTTGAAAGCGAGAAGATCCTGGAACAATGTATTTCAAACGCTGAAAAATAATGGATTCCAACCAAGAATACTGTACCCAGCAAAATTGAGCTTCAAATTTGACAATGAAATTAAAATATTTCACAATAAACAAAAGCTAAAAGAATTCGCAGCAAGAAAACCAGCTCTGCAAAGCAGTTTGAGCAAAATACTACAAGAAGAGGAATTGAAAAATAGTGCCCAAAACTAACAGCAGGAAGTATCTCAGTAAAGGGGGAGGAAAATAACCAAAAAGCAAAACTAGCCAAACTAAAATAAATAAATAAAGAACCATGACTGGAAGTACAAATCATATCTCAATTGTAACCTTAAATGTTAATGGCCTAAACTCACTAATCAAGAGACATAGGCTAGTAACCTGGATCAAAAAAACAAATCCAACAATATGCTTCCCTCAGGAGACTCATATGATAGGAAAAGACATACACAGGCTGAAGGTAAAAGGTTGGGAAAAATCATACCACTCACATGGCCCTCAGAAGCAAGCAGGAGTGGCCATACTCATATTGAATAAAATCAACTTCAAACCTAAGTTAATCAAGAAGGATAAAGAAGGTCACTATATACTGTTAAAAGGAACCATCCACCAACAAGACATAACAATCATCAATTTGTATGCACCAAACAATGGAGCTGCAACGTTCATAAAACAAACTCTCCTCAAGTTCAAGAGTCAAATATACCACAACACAATAATTATGGGTGACTTCAACACACCGCTCTCGCCATTAGACAGATCCTCTAGACAAAAGCTGAATAAAGAAACTATAGAACTCAACAGCACAATCAATAACCTAGACTTAACCGACATATATAGAATATATCAACCATCATCAAGTGGATACACGTTCTTCTCAGCAGCACATGGATCCTACTCAAAGATAGACCATATATTATGCCATAAGGCAACTCTTAGTAAATATAAAGGCATGGAAATAATACCATGCACCATATCTGATCATAATGGAATGAAATTGGAAATCAATGATAAAAGAAGGAAGGAAAAATCCTACATCACATGGAAAATGAACAATATGTTATTGAATGATCAATGGGTTATAGAAGACATAAAGGAGGAGATGAAAAAATTCTTAGAATCAGATGATAACACAGACACAACATACCGGAATCTATGGGACACAATGAAAGCAGTTTTAAGAGGGAAATTCATTTCTTGGAGTTCTTACCTCAAAAAAAGAAAAAAACAACAAATAAATGAACTCACACAACACCTCAAAAACCTAGAAAAGGAAGAGCAAAACAACAGCAAATGTAGTAGAAGACAAAAAATAATTAAAATTAGAGCAGAAATCAACGAAATTGAAACAAAAAAAACCATTGAAAAAATTGATAAAGCTAAAAGTTGGTTCTTTGAAAAAATAAATAAGATAGACAAGCCCTTAGCCATGCTAACGAAAAGAAGAAGAGAGAGAACTCAAATTACTAACATACGGGATGAAAAAGGCAATATCACAACAGACACTACAGAAATACAGAAGATAATTAGAAAGTATTTTGAAACCCTATATTCCAATAAAATAGAAGATAATGAAGATATCGATAAATTTCTTAAGGCATATGATTTGCCCAGATTGAGACAGGAATTCACACACAATTTAAACAGACCAATAACAAAGGAAGAAATAGAAGAAGCCATCAAAAGACTACCAACCAAGAAAAGCCCTGGACTGGATGGGTATACAGCGGAGTTCTACAAAACCTTCAAAGAAGAATTAATACCAATACTTTTCAAGCTATTTCAAGAAAGAGAAAAAGAAGGAGCTCTTCCAAATTCATTCTATGAGGCCAACATCACTCTGATCCCAAAACCAGACAAAGATACTTCAAAGAAAGAAAACTACAGACCAATATCTCTATTGAACTTGGATGCAAACATTCTCAATAAAATTCTGGCGAATCGAATACAAAAACATATCAGAAAACTTGTGCACCATGATCAAGTAGGATTCATCCCTGGGATGCAAGGCTGGTTCAATATACGGAAATCAATAAATGCTATTCACCACATCAATAGACTTAAAGACAAGAACCACATGATCATCTCGATGGATGCAGAAAAAGCATTTGACAAAGTACAGCATCCCTTTATGTTCCAAACACTAGAAAAACTAGGGATAACAGGAACTTACCTCAACATTGTAAAAGCTATATATGCTAAACCTCAGGCTAGCATCATCCTAAACGGAGAAAAACTGAAGGCATTTCCTCTAAAATCTGGAACAAGACAGGGATGCCCTCTATCACCACTTGTATTCAATTTAGTTCTCCACGTACTAGCCAGAGCAATTAGACAGACAAAAGAAATTAAAGGCATAAAAATAGGAAAAGAAGAAATTAAACTATCGCTATTTGCGGATGACACGATAATATACTGAACAGACCCAAAAGAGTCTACAAAGAAGCTGCTAGAGTTAATAAATGAATTCAGCAAAGTGGCAGGTTATAAAATCAACACTCATAAATCAAAGGCATTCCTGTATATCAGCAACAAAACCTCTGAAATGGAAATAAGGTAAACCACTCCATTCACAATATCCTCAAAGAAAATAAGAACTTGGGAATCAACCTAACAAAAGAGGTGAAAGATTTATATAATGAAAACTACAGAGCCCTAAAGAGAGAGATAGAAGAAGATCTCAGAAGATGGAAAAATGTACCCTGTTCATGGATAGGCAGAACTAACATCATCAAAATGGCGATATTATCCAAAGTTCTCTACAGGTTTAATGCGATGCCAATCAAAATCCCAACAGCATTTCTTGTAGAAATAGACAAAGCAATCATGAAATTCATATGGAAAAACAAAAGACCCAGAATAGCAAAAGCAATTCTAAGCAGGAAGTGTGAATCTGGAGGTATAGCGATACCAGAGGTCAAACTGTATTACAAAGCAATTGTAACAAAAACAGCATGGTACTGGTACCAAAACAGGCAGGTGGACCAATGGTACAGAATAGAAGACACAGAGACTAATCCACAAAGTTACAACTATCTTATATTTGATAAAGGGGCTAAAAGCATGCAATGGAGGAAGGATAGCATCTTCAACAAATGGTGCTGGGAAAATTGGAAATCCATATGCAACAAAATGAAATTGAATCCCTTTCTCTCGCCATCCACAAAAATTAACTCCAAATGGATCAGGGAGCTAGATATCAAATCAGAGACACTGCTTCTGATAGAAGAAAAAGTTGGCTACGATCTACATATTGTGGGGTCGGGCTCCAAATTCCTTAATAGGACACCCATAGCCCAAGAGTTAACAACAAGAATAAACAAATGGGACTTACTTAAACTAAAAAGTTTTTTCTGAGCAAGAGAAACAATAAAAGAGGTAAATAGAGAGCCTACATCCTGGGAACAAATTTTTACCCCCCACATCTCAGATAGAGCCCTAATATCCAGAATGTACAAAGAACTCAAAAAATTAAACAATAAGATAACAAATAACCCAATTAAGAAATGGGCCAAGGACCTGAACAGACACTTCTCAGAGGAGGACATACAATCAATCAACAAGTACATGAAAAAATGCTCTCCATCTCTAGCAGTCAGAGAAATGCAAATCAAAACCACCCTAAGATACCATCTCACTCCAGTAAGATTGGCAGCCATTATGAAGTCAAACAACAATAAGTGTTGGCGGGGATGTGGGGAAAAGGGTACACTTGTACACTGCTGGTGGGGCTGCAAAATGGTGAGGCCAATTTGGAAAGCAGTATGGAGATTCCTGGGAAAGCTGGGAATGGATCCACCATTTGACCCAGCTATCGCACTTCTCGGACTATTCCCTGAGGACCTTAAAAAAGCGCTCTGTAGGGATACGGCTGCATCAATGATTATAGCGGCACAATTCACAATAGCTAGACTGTGGAACCAATCTAGATGCCCCTCAATAGATGAATGGATAAAAAAAATGTGGCATCTATACACAATGGAGTATTATGCAGCACTAAGAAATGACAAAATCATAGAATTTGCAGGGAAATGGATGGCATTAGAGCAGATTATGCTAAGCGAAGCTAGCCAAGCCCTAAAAAACAAATGCCAAATGTCTGCTTTGATATAAAGAGAACAACTAAGAACAGAACAGGAAGGAAGAGCATGAGGAAAAGACTACAGTAAACAAAGACGAATGGGGGGAGAGAAACGGAGAGAGAAGGGAAAGCACATGGAAATAGTAGGAGACCTTCAATGATACATAAAATTATAAGAGGTTATGAGGGGCAAGGGGGATGGAAAAAAGGGAGAGAATTGAACAACAGCAGGGGAGGTAGAGAGGGAAGATGGGAGGGGAGAGGAGGGGAGGGGGGATAGTAGGGGATAGGAAAGGTAGCAGAATACAACAGTCACTAATATGGCATTATGTAAAAACGTGAATATGTAACAGATGTGATTCTGCAATCTGTATTTGGGGTGAAAATGGGAGTTCAAAACACAATTTGAGTCAAATGTATGAAAGATGATATATCATGAGCTATGTAATGCTTTAAATAATCAATAAAGAAAAAATAAAGTACTCAATGTTCCCTTGTCAATATTAAGAAGCTGGTGCTTGTCAGCCACACCAACTGTGACAGTGTATATTATTTCATTTATATGTACCCCTCCACTGAAATACATACAGTTAAGATGCCAAATTGATGGCTTATCTGTCATTCCTCTCCCATTGTACACACTTTAACTCTTGGTGGCCTTCATAGCTCTGTCTTCAGTGTGCTTTCTTATCTATAAATATTCCTGGACAATCTCATCCACTCCCATAGCTTCAATTACAGCAGAGTTGTCAAGTCACAAAGTGATATCTATAGCCCAGAATTATTCCTAAGTTTCTGTCCTGCATGTCCGTAAAATCTCATAATTTCTCTCCAACTTTTATGTCCAAAAATGACATTTTACTGAGTGGAATCCCCTAGTTCACTAAGCCAGAACCCTTCCTGAAGTCATGTTATGGTTTAGATGTGAGGTGTCCCCTAAAAGTTCATGTGTGAGACAATGCAAGAAGATTTCCAGGAGAAATGATAGGGTTATGAGAGCCTTACCCCAATCAGTAACTGAATTCCCTTGATAAGGTTAACTGAATGGTAACTAAAGGTGGGTAGGGTGTGGCTGGAGGAGGTGGGGCATTGGGGGCATTCCTTTGGGGTACACATATTTTGTATCTGGCTAATGGATTCTCTCTCTGCTTCCTGATTATCATGTGAACCAGTTCCCTCTTCACTTTGAGCCCCAAGGAATAGAGTTAGCCCCCTTTCCATGGACTCAGACCTCCGAAACCATGAGTTCCCCAAATAAACTTTTCCTTCTGTACAATTGTTCTGGTTAGATCTTTTAGTGACAGCAGTGAAAAAGCTGACTAAAACAAGTCACTATGTCTATGTCTTACAGAATTTTCTACATGAAAATCTATCACATATGACTTCTATTTACAGCCTTGGCTTGACCATTATCATCTCTCTTCTGGATCACTATAATCACTTTCTAAGTGATTGTTCAAACATATTCCTATCAGAATGCCAGTCTGGTTATATGGCCCCCATTCTTGAAGCCCTTCATAGGTTTCACCTGTACATAGGTTAAAAATCAGGTTTCCTTAATAGGTCATTTAAAGCACATTCCTATTTATTTATATGCACTCTTTATAAGAGTTTTAAATAAATAAATAAATTGTAATAATATTAGAGAGTTCTCATATATCCCACACCCAGTTTTCCCAATTATTAACATTATATGTTATTATGGTATATTTGTCAAAATTAATGATGCAACACACTTTACTGTTAGATTTTGTTATTATCCAAGTCTATACTTTATTAACATTTTCCTAGTTTTAAGACATTTTTTTTCTATTCCAGGATCTCATCCATGATATAATACTATATTATATCATCAAGTCTCCTCTTGACTGACAGTCTTCAAACTTTCCTTTAGATGACCTTGATGTTTTTGAGGAGTTTTGGTCAGATAATTTTTGGAGCTCTAAATTGGGATTTGTCCCATGTTTGTTTTAATGATTAGACTGAAGTAGTTTGTTTGGGAGTGTAAGAGCACAGGTAAAATATCATCTCATCATATAATATCAAGGTATATACTATTAACTCAGTTATCACTCTTGGTATTAACCCTGCTCACCTGGCTAAAAAGTGTTGTCATGTTCTTTACAGTATTCCTCTACTTCCTCACTCCCATTTTTCTATTTTGTATTCTTTGGAAGAAAATTTCTATGGATAGACCACATTTAAAAAATAGGAAATTAGGCTTCATCTCCTTGGGGGTTAAGTATCTACATATATAGTTTGGAGTACTTCCAAACAGGAGATTGATCTTTTCTCCCCCAGTTATTTCTTTATTTATTCAATCATTCTTACATGAATACTGACTCACAGATATTTGTTTTAGACTTTAAGTTAAAATGCAATACTTTATTTTTCTGTTCAAATTCTTCCAACTTTGGCCACTAGGAACTCATTCATTTGGCTCCCCCTATATTCTCTGGACATACTCCCATCATTGTGGGTTGTTATGGTTTAGATATGAGGAATCCTCATGTGTGACTGCAACCTTATATAAAAAGTACTTCTGTAAGCACATCTGCCCAGCAACTGTCTGTTCAACCTTAGGCTGACATCGCTATTGTTATTAATCATTGTGGCAAAAGATTATTGTTTCAAAATAGCCAATATAGTCCTCCCTGTTTTTTGTCTTTAAAACTTTTCCCTTGCCTGAACCTCCTTGAATACATCTAGAGTTTACTGTAGCATGTGTATCGCCTTTCAGTGCTCTGCTTTTCCCATTGCAATACTTTTCCCAAATAAATATTATACTTTGGAACAAAACAAAACAAACAAACAAAATAAAAAACAAGCAAACAAAAAAACCAAAGAAACTAATGTGAGATAATGCAAGAAGGTTCAGGATTAGATTATGAGAACTCTAGCCTAATCTATGGATTAATATACTGAGATACACTAACTGGATGGTAATTATAGGCAAGTAGGGAGTGTGGCTGGAAGAAGTAGGTCACTACAGGTGTACCCTTGAGATTTATATTTTGCCCCATGAGCAGATATCTCTCTGCTTCTTGGTTTGTTGGAAGCTGTATACAAATTGTGGGTTTGGGCCCTCACAAGGCAGGGAGGTTACTTTTCTGGGAACTCCTGGGTGAAATTCCTCAGTTCCAGGTCATGCTGGTACCCTGCCTTAGCTCACAGGCCTAGCTTCAAATGCATCTGCCTGGAGAGGGGCATAACATGTCAAGCCCCAAGCAACTTGTTTCCCCCATTCTTATCCTGCTTTCCTAAACAAGCTCCCTACTGAAGCCCTTTGATGTGCTTCACTATAAACAAAATATTCATGGGCATTTCTATATTTTAGGATCAGACCCACCAGGTCTCTTCCACCCATCAAGCCCCTGCTTCAAATATTTTCCTGCATCTTTTGCTTTATTTCTTGATATTACTTTTTCAGACTTTTTATTCCTAGCTGGCCTACACCTCTGAGGGTTACTTATTCCATCCCCATGCAGGTTGTGGGTGACAGTTGACACCTGGGACAGGGACCCTTGAGAGGAATTCAGAAGGAAAAATGTCAGGTGTCAGGCGGCTCCCTCATAGAAAAATGCACATTAGTCAATTTAAAGAGAGTGGAGGGAGGAATATTTAAGATAGCTTGATATTAAGAATGGGGAATTTGGGGCTGGGGCTGGGGCCTAGTGGCAGAGCACTTGCCTGGCAAGCAAAAAGCACTGAGTTCCATCATCAGCACAACATAAAAATAAACAAATAAAATAAAGACATACTGCCTATCTACAACTACAAAAACAATTGGGGAATTTAAACTCTGAAGAGTTATGTTATGCTTAGGCTTTGCTTCTTTAAGAAGGGATCCCTTGATTTGCATTTGACTTTACATTCTTTGGATGCTTCCAAATTAATATTTTTTTTTCTAATAAGTTTTTCCACTCTTTGTTCAAAGGCCAATTTCAGGAGAGGTTGATGCTGGGGGTAAATCTAGCAATCATCAGAATAATAAGTTGCAATCTAAAATTTTATTTCAGTGTTCTCAGGATTGTCAGATTTCAGACCTGGCATTTCTATCTACACAGGCCCACCTTATAATTAAATCATATAAAAATTGGATTGGCTATATCTTAATTTCTAATGGGTTAAACCACATAAAAACTTTGATAAATATTTGTACCATTACTTCCAACCTGTGGTGCTTTACTTACAAAAAGTTATAAAATATTTTTGTTTATTTGTCTGATTTGTGAATATGTCTTGTATTTGTGTGCCTGCATTACATGAATCAAAACTGACATAAACAAGTGTGCTCATAATTTATAATCAAAATAAAAATGGATCCAAATGTATTTTATTAATACAAGTAACTTATGAAAAAGTTCAGTTTCTTTTTTTTTTTTTTAGAGAGAGAGAGAGAATTTTAATATTTATTTTTTAGTTTTCGGCAGACACAACATCTTTGTTTGTATGTGGTGCTGAGGATCAAACCCGGGCGGCACGCATGCCAGGCGAGCGCGCTACCACTCGAGCCACATCCCCAGCCCCCCGTTTCTTTTTTAAAAATATTTATTTTTAGCTTTAGGTGGACACAATATCTTTATTTTATTTTTATGTGGTGCTGAGGATCGAACCCAGTGCCTCATGCATACCAGGCGAGCATGCTACTACTTGAGCCATGTCCCCAGCCCCTGAAAAAGCTCAGTTTCAATTGAGTAAAAGATAAAAGTAAAAGATGTCTTTAATATTATTGACTCACAAGTTTTTTCCATGTGGTCAAATAATTAATAAAGGATGATTTATATAAAATATCTAATTGTCCCTTGCTTCTAACAATTTTCTTAACAGGAAAGAGATGATTAGTACTGCTATCTACATTTGTTTAATGTCTTGGCTTTTACAGTTAAGTAAGTTAAATTTAAGATAAATGGAATTAAGTATATACGTCTTTATTAAAGGAGACACATTAATTTACAAAGTTAAAGTGCTAAAATATCATCTACTAAATACAGAAACATCAAGCAATCTTAACTAAAATATATTTAAACATTAGATGTGTTTGTAATTTGGTTAATATAAAAAAGGCCTATTTATAACTATTGTCTGTTAATATCTTATACAAGTACAAATTCTAATATAACAAGTTAATTTAAGATAATAAGGCCATTACCTATAGGACAAACAAGTTGTAAAACTGGCTTTCAGTATCTCTACAGGTCCTATTTTGTAATTTTTGTTGTTCAGTCCATTATTAGAGACAAAGTTAAGCCATACAGTTGGTAAAAACAAGACCTTCTTTTACTGTGGTATCCTCTTCAGCTAAACAACGTTGACTTTAACAATCCTCACATACCTAACAGGTAACTTGCTAATTTTCTTGGCCAAATAAAAATATTTATTAAGTCACTTCTTACTGTTTAAATACTTGTACAGTGCTGGGCCATTCTCTACAATTTAAGGCTAATTTAAGGTGTAGGCCAGCTAGGAATAAAAAGTCTGAAATAGTAATATGAACTTTTGTCTACAATTTAAAAAAAATAAAAAGGGGGGAACATAACCCCACATAACCCACTAAATCTCACAAAATTATTTAAATATTTTAAAAATTGTGGCATTAAGATCTCACTGATGCTGAGAGACACATGGAGCAATAGAATAAACCAGCTATGTTTGTATATTTCCAGGAGACCCAACCTGTCATCATGGAGAAAACTAAAGGACCTGACACTTCAGGATGAGCAGAAAGTTCAACAACAGGGAGGAAATAAAACTCCAAACACAATATTTGTGGCTATGCTGGCAGTATTGTGTTGTCAGGTAAGTGGAACCTATGGCGAGACCTATTATCCAGATCCACCTTTAGTATCCAGCTATTTGGACTGAAGAAACTATCTCAGTATTTACTAATGATACTCATATAATGGGAGATTTCACAGACAAATATATTATACCTATTCATGCCACTGAATTTAATTATACTGGCTATAGTGGAAATCCACCTACATGTTGGTCCCATGATATTTATGCTGGCTGTTCGGAAGTAACTTTGAGGAAAAGACAGCATATGGGGGACTTAGGTCAGCCAATCATACTGGCCTTTGGGACTTAAGATTATATGTTCAAACAGTTATTAAAATGGGACTTTCCCATAACAAGCCAGTTATTCCCACACCACCAATAACTTACTGCTCTAATTGTTCTGCAATATAATTTGGCACATTCCCTAAATGGTTGGAATGTGCAAATGCCTTGCCAGTGCAACATAAAGTGCCTAGAAATGGTGGATATATTTTGATTGGTATCCAAGAATTGATAAAAGACAGTTACAGCAGGATCCTATGACTCCTGGAGGATTTGTTGGTAATATCCTAACTTTCAGTAAAGGTGGCACAGAAAAGCATCTGTAGCATTTAATTGCTGCCTCAGATTTTCTTAATTATACAGTTGGTGCTTTGCCTGACTTTACAGACAAGCATTGCAAATAGGGCTCCTATTACGGCCTGCCAGTCTGTGTTCAATCTCCTTATGCTTTAATTACTGGAAATGTAAGAGTAAGGAGAAAAGATGATAAATATCATGTAACTTGTAAAAGATATAATCTGACCAACTTCATCACTAGATTTAATAAAGGGAAAGAAACATTAGTTCTTCATCAACCCTCTTTTACCTTACTCCCAACTAACATTTCAGAGCCATGATATGGTGATGCTGGTGTTCAAGTTTTACAATAGATGCATACCCAGTTAACCAGACCCAGGCAAGCTTTCAGCCTCACAGTTCTTGGAATTGAGTGAATACTGATGAAAAGATTGAAACTGAACTAAATGCTTTGGAAGCTACTGTTATTAAGATTGGAAATGAACTTGCCACTCTTAAATTTAAGCAAAGGCTTAAATGCCATGGCAGCTATAAGTATGTCTGTCATTACTACAGCCAAATATAATGCTTCACAGTGGGACTGGAAAAAGGTAAAAAATAATCTAATTGGTGTTTGGCATAGCAATAAGCCTTGGACCTTAGGGAGTTATATCATCACATCCACGATATCCCAAAGAGCAGTATTGACCTCATAGATCCTGTATCTCTGGCTGAACAAATACTTCATGATATAAAAGGCTTTAATCCTGGAAATATGTTGAAAAATTCTGCATGGTATATTATTGGAATGATGTGTTCACTACTAATTCTTTTTTGTTTGTGATAATAGGTTGTCATACCCTCAGAACAAGGATCAGGGAACTCTGAGTAACTGCACATGGCTTGCATTTTAAAAGTAAAGAAGGGAGTATGTTGGAAGCCATGTATAAAATTGTGGGTTTGTTTGGGCCATCATAAGGCAGGGAACTCCTGGGTGAAATTCCTCAGTTCCAGATCATGCTGGTGCCCTGCCTTAGCTCACAGCCCTACATTCAAATTCAGCTGCCTGGAGAGGGGCATAATATGTCAAGCCCCAAGCAACCTGTTTTCCCCATTTTTATCCTATTTTCCTGAAGAAGCTCCTCACTGAATCCCTTTGATGTGTTTCACTATAAATAAAGCCTTAATGGGCTTTTTCCTTTTTTAGGATCAGATCCATCAGGTCTCTTCCACCCATAAATGCCCCTGTTTTGAATATATATCATTTTCATCTTTTGTGTTTATTTCTTAATAGTACTCTCCTAGGCTTTATTTCCAGCTAGCTCATGCCTCCAATGGTTAACTACTCCCTCCCCATCTAGGTTGTGAGCAAGACTGGCTGTCATGTTCTGAGCTGCTTTCCTTTGCTACACCCTTCTTTTCTGATGTTCTGCCTTACTTTGGGCCCAGAGCTATGGAGTTGGCTGACTGTAGACTGAACCTCTGAAACCATGAGCCAAAATAAACTTTTCCTTTCTATGTTGCTCTTTTCAGGTCTTCTGGTTACAACCACAAAAGACATGATTTAATTTTTTTTTAATTCCTAAGGACTTTTTTTACTTCTGGCACTTTCTGCTGCAGAGTCATTTTGTATATTTCCTGTTCTAGTCCTAGACTCATTCACTTCTCTAGAGAACTCTGGTTCCTTTTATTGTGGAATGGTATTAGAAATCAAGATCTGTGTTCCAGATGTAGTGATTGCTGCTGGGGTATTGTTTCTTTTAGGTCCTCTTAGCTAACAGAACAAGCAAATATATGTGTATATACTAACCTGTCTATATGCACATATTTATAAATATTTCTATATGCAACTATTTGCCAAACAAGTTTACTTGCCTCCAACTCTTCTTCATGACAAGGACCATTCTGACCTATACCCCTCCTTGCTTATCTATAACCTCTTATCCCAAGAATTAGTGAGAGTATGGAATGAACTACTTCTTCCTACTTGTTCCCATGGAACATTATTTTTACTTCTATTTTATCATTTATTTATCCTGAACTATAAGTAATTTATTTTTGGTTTTCCCAACAGAACTGTTCATTCTTTGAAGACAAGGATGATGCCTTTAAATTATAGAAAATTAGAGGTAAAAGTAACTTCAGAAATCTAGAGGACTAGAGGGAAATGGCTAGATCCTTTAGAGTTCTGAGCCTAAATCTCTTAATGTATAGCCCAGAGACTGTCCTACTGTTTCTCTTCCTCTCATACTTGGTAACGAGTGAGCAAAAATGCCACTGGTGACCTACTGTTCCTTCATGCTTCAATATACACAGAAATAAAGAATGTTTCAGTATACAGTATTAATTTCTACTATGGTGGAAAGATTAAAGTCAATTAATTATATGTTCAACAAAATCTAGTGAGGATAACAGGTAAAAATCACAACTCTGCAAAAATCACAACCACCTTCAATCTCAAAACTCTCTTACAGATTTCTGAAAAGAAAATTATTTAAAAATGTGAGTGAGGAAAAAAGAGCACAAAGAATACACTGGAAATGGAAGACCTGTAGAATAGAGGAGGGGGAGCAGTGGGAGGGAAGAGCAGAGGGAACGAGGCATGTCAGGGGTAGAGTGTCCCTGGGTTCAATCTCTACTAACACACAATACATTAATTCTCATAATTCCATAAGGCAGGCATTATCATGTTTATTTTTCAGATGAAAAGAGTGAGGTTGAGTGGGAGTTTGGTTGGTTCCAAAGGCAAGGTGGGGAAGGGAAGAGGCTGCAGAGCACTATGATCCTGAAAACCCTACTCCTTAGCAGGGTCCTGGGTCTTGCCTCCCTGATGTCAGTTGGCATTCCCATTTTGTATGCCCTCATATAACTGCAAGCAACTATTCCAGTTTTACCATGGGTTGACTTAGTTTGCTCCACAATAACTCTTAGTTTGCTCCATAATAGGCCTTTATTTGGTTGAAGGTCCTATGCTAGAAAATAGCCAACAACTTACAGATTTAGGAGCACCACTGACAATAACCACTGGTTCATGTCCTTATCTTTAGTGTAATGAATGAATAAATAAGAATTTAGAAGGATGAATTAAAAAGACAATGCATTTCTATAAAAAAAAGACTGACTAATGAAATGAAGTCTCTAAGACCAAGATGACACAAATAGATCAATGTGATTCATTTTAGATGGGCTCTCATGAGACACATATGTCCACTATCGCCTAGATAGGAGCTGTTTATAAAAGATAAACAGTTTTATTTTTATGTACTGAAAATATATATTTGAAAATTTCATCAAGGAAGAAACAATGTGGCTTTTCCTGTTGTTTATGTCAGAAGCTCCCTCTTCTGACAGGTCTAAGCAAAATTCCAAGCTTTATGAGAAATGTAAGTGGTTGTAGCTGGAGTGGCTACTGAAAGGAACATGATCAAACCAAATACATTTTGTTAGGCAAAGACAGAAGACAAATGAATATTAGCTGAGTGTTTTCTCTGTGCCAGGCACTGAACTAGAAACTTTGGAAAGCTCATCAAGTGTTTGTGAAGATTAAATGGGTTAATACATGTTAAATGTTTACAGCTGTACCTGGCACATAGAAATTGCTCAACTGTAGTTGTTGTTTTACACACATATTCTCAGGAGATCTTTTTAACGATCCATGAAGAAAGTACCATCATCTTCATCTTCCACAGAGGAAACTGAGACTTAGAGAGACTGTGGCACACCCAAAGTCTCAGAGTTATTTTGTAGATTTGGATTTCAGATCTAGATCTACCCAACTTCCAAATCCAGGCTCTTTCCAATATACCATACTTTTTTTTTTAAAGTGCATCCGCAGGGCTGGGGATGTGGCTCAAGTGGTAGCGCGCTCGCCTCGCATGCGTGCGGCCCAGGTTCGATCCTCAGCACCACATACCAACAAAGATGTTGTGTCCGCCGAGAACTAAAAATAAATATTAAAAAAAAAATTCTCTCTCTCTCTCTCCCCTCTCACTCTCTCTTTAAAAAAAAAAAGTGCATCAGCAGAGTGGAATCAGAGGATATGCATTAAAATCCCAGTTTTGTGAATTTCTACTGTGACTTGGGAAACTAAGTTAACTTCAATTTACTCATCTACTTCCTCCCCATATAAATACATTCATCCTTAGGCAAGAATTATTTCAGGTCAGAAATGGAGGCTCAGAGAATTTAAGTAACTGATTCCAAGATCATTAAAGGTAAAGCAGAATCCATCATCTGCTTTCTGAAATAATTAATAATAGTGTCTTTTACATGAATAGGTACCTTCAGTATTAAAAGCATAGAATAGTTTGTAGAATATTAATTCATATCCCCCTTTCAGGAGCTTATCTATCACATAAGGAAAATTTCATAAGGCCATTATTTCCTGCAACATCCTATGTGACATCTTATTACAGAGAGAGAAGCAGGAACATAAATAAGAGGAAAAGCATAAAAATACAGGGAAATTCAACAGATGAATGGAAAAAGAAAATGTATATATAACATACATACAATGGAATATTACTCAGCCTTAAAGAAGAATGAGGGCTGGGATTGTGGCTCAGCGGTAGAGTGCTTACCTAGCACGTGTGAGGCCCTGAGTTCAATCCTCGGCACCACATAAAAATAAATAAATAAAATAAAGATATTGTGTCCAACTACAACTAAAAAATAAATATTAAAAAAGAATGAAATTATGGTATTTTCAGGTAAATGGATGGAGCTGGAGAATATCATGCAAGTGAAATAAGTCAATCCCAAAAAAACAAAGGCCAAATGTTTTCTCTAATAAGTGAGTGCTGATCAATAATGGAGGGGGATGGTAGGGATGAATGGAGAAACTTTGGATTGTGCAGAGGGGAGTTAGGGGAAGGAAGGGGGTATGAGGGTAGAAAGGAGGGTGGAATGAGATGGACATTATTACCCTATATACATGTATGATTACATGACTGGTGTGACTCTGCACCATGTACAGCCAGAGGAAGGAGAAGAGGCACTGGGTTTAATCCTCAGCACCACGTAAAAATAAACAAATACAGTCATTCTGTCCATTTACAACTACAAAAAAAATTTAAAAATAACAGGGTAAAAGATGATATATGAGGGTCAAACAGATGAAATTACAGAATCTAATTGGCTAGTCCACCTATTTTCAATGCCAAAACACCACCTAACTTAGGGTTTCTTTTTCTTCAAACAGCCCCAGCAAAATGGTCAGACATCATTTAACAGACTTTTGAATCCACATTGGATGTATTAAAGTATGCCAACAAGTTAATGAGGAACTAGTGTGCTGTCAATATCATCATATTGTTTATAAGATTTACAGTGTTCTCAGAAGGAGTTTTGTACTTCTTTCTTTAAAATTATTTTTAAATTTTTTGGAAAACACTTTTCCCTCAAGCATTTAATTTCATATTAGAGGATAATGCTTAATCAAGGCTAAAGGTAAAAATGAACTAACTAATAGATTTAAATCTATTTCTAGAATACAAAGGGCTATG
Organism: Spermophilus citellus; assembly: GCF_964194105.1. Taxonomy (NCBI): domain Eukaryota; kingdom Metazoa; phylum Chordata; class Mammalia; order Rodentia; family Sciuridae; genus Spermophilus; species Spermophilus citellus. The sequence goes on along the minus strand of NC_138188.1, from coordinate 27,123,238 downwards.
CAGGAAGCTCTGGTGATTGATTGTCACCAGCCTAGCAGCTAACAAGTCTAAGAAAACCACTGATAGTTAACCAGATATTCAAAATACTTATGAAAAAACTTACTTCTGGGCTGGGGTTGTGGTTCAGTGGTAGGTGCTTGCCTAGCACTTGAGGAACTGGGTTCAATCCTCAGCAACACATAAATTAAATAAATAAATAAATAAAGTTGTCAAAAAAAAAAAGAAAGAAAATGTTAAAAAGAAAAAAAGAAAATACTTCTATTAAGTGTTAGTGCTGATACTGTAACTCAACCAAGTTCATTTACTCACCACTCCAAGAGGCAAACTACTGGAGGGCAAGAGTTTGGGTAAAGGTAAAAGATTTATGGAGCCAATAACATACTGTTTTTGTTACTATTGCTCTGTAGTATAGTTTAAGGTCTGGTATAGTGATGCCACCTGCTTCACTCTTTCTGCTAAGGATTGCTTTAGCTATTCTGAGCCTCTCATTTTTCCAGATGAATTTCATGATTGCTTTTTCTATTTCTATGAGGAATGCCATTGGGATTTTGATTGGAATTGCATTAAATCTGTATGGTGCTTTTGGTAGTATGGTCATTTTGATAATATTAATTCTGCCTATCCAAGAGCAAAGGAGATCTTTCCATCTTCTAAGATCTTCTTTAATTTCTTTCTTTAGGATTCTGTAGTTTTCATTGTATAGATCTTTCACCTCTTTAGTTAAGTTGACCCAAGTATCTTATTTTTTTTTTTTTAGGTTATTGTAAATGGGGTAGTTTTCCTCATTTCCCTTTCTGAGGATTTGTCACTGATATACAGAAATGCCTTTGATTTATGGGTGTTGATTTTATATCCTGCTACTTTGTTGAATTCATTTACTAGTTCTAGAAGTTTTCTGGTGGAGCTTTTTGGATCTTGTAGATATAGAATCATATCATCAGCAAATAGTGCTAATTTAAGTTCCTCTTTTCCTATATGTATCCCTTTAATTTCTTTCATCTGTCTAATTGCTCTGGCCAGTGTTTCAAGAACTATGCTAAATAGAAGTGGTGAAAGAGGGCATCCTTGTTTTTAGAGGGAATGCTTTAATTTTTCTCCATTTAGAATCACGTTGGCCCGAGGCTTAGTATAGATAGCCTTTATGATATTGAGATATGTTCCTATTATCCCTAGTTTTCCTAAACAGCATGGTATTAGCACCAGTGGTAAAGAATACAGGACACAGACTAACCCATAAAATCATAATTATCTTATATTAGACAAAGGTGCCAAAAACATGCATTGGAGAAAAGATAGCCTCTTCAAAAAATGGTGCTGGGGAAACTGGAAATCCATATGCAACAAAATGAAATTAAACCCCTATCTCTCACCATTCACAAAACTCAACTCAAAATGGATCAAGAACCTAGGAATTAAACCAGAGACTCTGCATTTCATAGAAGAAAAAGTAGGCCCTAATCTTCATCATGTGGGATTAGGCCCCAACTTCCTTAATAAGACTCCTATAGCACAAGAATTAAAACCAAGAATCCATAAATGATATGAAATCAAACTAAAAAGTTTATTCTCAGAAAGAAACAATCTGTGAGGTAAACAGAGAGCCTACATCCTGGGAGCAAATTTTTACCCCTCACACATCAGATAGAGCACTAATCTCTAGGGTGTATAAAGAACTCTGAAAGCTAAACACCAAAAAACAAACAAACAAACAAACAAATAACCCAATCAACAAATGGGCCAAGGACCTGAACAGACACTTCTCAGAAGAGGATATTCAATCAATTAAAAATATATATAAAAAATCATCTCTAGCAATTAGAGAAATGCAAATCAAAACTACTCTAAGATGTCATTTCACTCCAGTCAGAATGGCAGCTATTATGAAGACAAACAACGAGTGTTGGCAAGGATGTGGGGAAAAAGTTACACTCATACATTGCTGGTGGGACTGCAAATTGGTGCAGCCAATATGGAAAACAGTATGGATATTCCTTGAAAAGCTGGGAACAGAACCACCATTTGACCCAGCTATCCCTCTCCTTGGTCTATACCCAAAGGAATTAAAAACAGCACACTACAGGGACACAGCCATATCAATGTTTATAGCAGCACAATTCACAATAGCTAAACTGTGGTGCCTACCTAGATGCCCTTCAGTAGATGAGTGGATAAAATAAATGTGGCATATATACACAATGGAATTTTACTCATCATTAAAAGAGAATAAAATCATGGCAATTGCAGATAAGTGGATGGCACTGGAGAAGATAAAGCTAAGTGAAGTTAGCCAATCCCCCCCCCAAAAAAATGCTAAATGTTTTCTATGGTATAAGGAGTGGGGATGGGAAGGGGAGCATGGGAGGAATAGATGCATTCTAGATGTGGCGGAGGGGTGGGAGGGGGCAGGGGATTAGCAAGGATAGTGGAATGTGATGGACATCATTATCCAAAGTACATGTGTGAAGACCCAAATTGGTGTCAACATAATCAGAGATATGAAAAGTTGTGCTATATATGTGTAATAAGAATTGTAATGCATTTCACTGTCATTTATTTTTTTAAAAGTGAACAATAAAAATAAGATTATGGGGAAAGACAGCAAGCCAAAGCATGTTGCGGGGACTATTTTAAAAATCAGAAAATGAAAGAATTTGATTTATTGCTTTTTAAATTTTTAAAAAAAAATTTTAGTTATAGTTGGACACAATACCTTTATTTTATTTATTTATTTTTATGTGATGCTGAGAATCAAACCCAGGGCCTCGCACATGCTAGACAAGTGCTCTTTCCACTGAGCCACAACCCCAGCCCAATTTATTGCTTTTAAAGGAACCAGACTTAAATGACTGAAAGGCCCAGATGCACACTTTTGTGTTTGTGAATAGGGATTAGTATAAAAGGTCCATCTGGGAGGAAAAAACTGGGGGCTGATTGCTGGTCAAGTTTTCTCTCATCAAAGGCATATCAGAACTACTAGGTAGAAGTGAGAAGGCATACTTTACAGAGCTGGGGCAACAATTCTGCTTCCATCTATAAATGTTTCGTTGGAGATGTCTGACTGAAGAATCAAGTAACTGATTCCTCAAAAATTTAGAGAGTTCATGTAAGCACAAGAAATATAATAATACAATTTTCATTGTGGATTAACATTAAGGCCAGTAAAAGTCAAAATATCTAATCCCACCATTTGGAGGAGGCTCTAGTTCTCAGTATGGTTTGAAAATCAAATATAATCATCAAGGAGAAAAACAATTTCAAGGCAAAAGATGAAGACTTCAAAGAACACTACTTCCTCTAAATACCTCTTTCTCTAGTGGCAAGGACATAAGAGGCAACTGAAGGCAAAGACAGACCAGGGCCTTCTTGTGGAGAATCTGACTCTCCATAGGAAGTTCTCTCTGGAAAACAATAAATGAATGCATCACACAGTACCTGCAAGGTGGAAACATTCAGAAGATAAATTCAATACCTAAGAGTTAACAACAGCAGAACCTGGCCCTTCCTGACAAGCCAAGGGCTTTACATATATTGATTTATTTGATCTCCACTACAACCCACAAAATAAATATTAATATCATTTCCTTTTTAAAGGTGAGAAAACTGAGGCACATATAGGATAAATATTTGCCTAAGGTCATACAACCTGTAAATAATGGAATTAAGATTCAAATACAGGCAGTCTGACTATAGGGTCTATGCTTTCAACTGTGCCTGCTCTATTGCAAATGTGCTAAACTCTCTTATGACCATGAAATAAAACAAACCCAGTCTTATCCCAGAACAGGGAGTTGGGAAACCAGCCTTGCTATGTTTACTCTTTCTACAAAATTAATTTTTAAAATACTAAATGGATATAAAAGAATTTTTAAAATGTGTAAGAAGTGTGGTCCTCACACCAGTAGTGCTGGCTTCAACAGGAAACTTGTTAGAACTGGAAATTCACGAGAGAGAGTTTTGGCCCCACTCCAAGATACTATGGGGGACAGAATCTAGCAATGCACTTTAATAAGTCTTCCAAAGGTATAAAGAATACTCTGTATATTCATCATTTTGAGAAAAAAGAACATTCTATCACCTCTGAAGCTCCCCCACAATCTCACATAATTCTCTCAGAGGTTCCACCATTGGAATTTTATAGCTATAATTTCCTTGTTTTCTCTCATAATTTTGATCTTTGGGAAAGGGGTGATCTGTTAATGTTCTCATGTTTCACAGTCTATAATAAATGTTATTTTATATTGATTTAATGGGTCATTTCTGAATAGTAGCCTTTCTGAATAAGGTTCTTACAGTAATAAATAGGAGATACATGAGAAATTACATTTTTACTTATGAAAAACTAAAACCATTATATAGCTTATTTATGCTATTTTAATACAGATAATTAAAATAGGAGACAAATAATCTGTATCCATACACATATGTAATTATAATGCCTTAGCAGGAATATTTCTTTTTACCCCTTCTCTTTCAAGGTGGAAGGGTTTCTGTGAGTAATACTTAGGTCTTCTTTACCCCTTCACTCACTTGCCTGGGAAGAATGCATCTAGAAGGATCCAGACATGAACATCTCAGTTTTGCCTCTTTCCTCTTTTGAAGCCAACCTGCTTGCAGAGAGTACACAATCTCTGCACTACCAGGCTTTCCATTGACAGTGACTTTAAAGTCTTTCTAATGCAGGAGTAAAGTTGCAAGAGATAAGCAACTCATCACATACAAGGGAAATTCCACAAGTTTACCAATAAATGTCTCAGCAGAAATCTTGCAAGTGAGGAGGAAGTAGAATGATATATTCAAAGTGATGAACAACAACAACAACAACAACAACAAAACAGCTTGTCAAGAATATTTTACCCATAAAATCTGTCCTTCAAAAAGGAAAGAGAGAAAAAAGACATCTCTTGGTAAGCAAAAGCTGAGAGAGTTCACCACCACTAGGTTTGTCTTATAAGAAACGCTAAAGGGAGTTCTGACATTCATTATAATATGAAAACTTTTGAAAATATAAAATTCAATGGTAAAGTATGTAGTCAAATACTGTAAATAATAATTTAATAAATAATTTAATACTTATAACATTAGCATAAAAGTTAAATGACAAAGTATTAATATAATTACACTACAATAATTGGGGCAGAAAATGTTTAAGACCAAAAAGATTAAAATAGTGATGTTGAAAACTTATAGATATTAGAAAAAATAGACTTTCAGTTAAAATACATTATAAGACAAAGGTCTCTATATAATGATAAAGGTCATTTCTTCAAAGAATAATTGCACCCCATTTTCAACAATGGCATGTCATCTAAACAAAAAATCAATAGGAAACAGCAGACCTTGAATAGCATTATAGAACAAATGAACTCCAAAGACATACATAGAACATTTCAACCAATAGCAAACACATTCTTCTAAATTGCACATGGACCATTCTCCATGATAGAGCATGCATTAGGCCACAAACAAGTCTCAACTAATTTAAGAAAACTGAAACCATATCAATTATCTTTTCCTATAGTGATTAGCATGGCTGCCAGTCTTAAGACTTGGGTGACAGGCTTGCTGTACGTGGAGCTGGTCCCCTTTGCCTAGGTGTTGAAAATGTTGGTTCCTGACTTGCTTCAGTTCCTTTTTTTTTTAAAATACATTTCCTTCTTCCCTCCCTCCCTCCCTCCCTTCCTTCCTTCCGCTGAGGATTGAAGCTGGTGCCTCACATATGCTAGGCAAGTGCTCTACCATTGAGCCACAACCCCAATTGAGCAACAATCCCAACCCTTTGGTTACCTTTTGTGGGAGAAATGGTGTATGGGACAGAGGAAGGCTTGGCACAATTGAAGGCAGAAAGCTGTGGTGACTCCTTAAGGCTGAATAAAGGTCTCATATACAGAGTCTGATCTGATAACCCTCAGGAATACAAAATGTTGTATCTGTCTTTCTACTTCTGACTGACTTGGCCCAATTGTGGAGGGTACCTTCACTTGATGAATCTTGGATCCTGAGATGAAGTCCCAGTCTGACCCAAGATCTTTGGGAAAGAGGTGATCTGTTAATCCCCAGAGTGTGAGCCAAGGAGTAACTCTCTTTCTGTATAAAAATGCCTCTTCTCCATGTACACCCTGGTGCTCAAATTACTCCCAACTACTCTATATGTCTACTGACACTTGATTCTTTTACCTTTTCTTTCTCAATTCCTAAATAAACTCTCTAAGGACCTCTAGGCTTTCAAATACTTTCTGGGATCTAAACCCCAAGTCTGTCCTGGTGTCCACCTCTTAAAAAGGGACCAATTGTGGGAAATTACCAATATAGAGCTCTCCTAGTCTCAAAATTAGACTGTCTTCTTTACACCTTCACAAGATACCTTTTCTTTTGTATTACCCTTTCACCTAAGGACAAAGACCAGATGTTCTATTTTACTTAATTACAATAAACTACCATTTATCTTATCTATTCATGGAAACTGATTGTTTGCCTTCTCAATTGGAAATATCAACCAGAATGCCAACAGGCTTGTGTCCTTGTTCAAACTGAGGAATATAACAAGAGGCCACTGTTCTATGAGTATGAGAACCCCCAAGGACAAAGGGAATATTTAAGACAAATTTTAAAGGCATAACTAGCTGGCACATGCCCTCCCTTAACTCACAAAATTATCACTGTCCTCCATACTGAATGAGGCTCAGTTCTCCCTCCAAAACTTGTTTTAATTGATGGTGGGCTTAAGACTCCCAAGAAGTAAATAGATACAAATTGTTTCAATTAGGAAATTATCCAGTTTTCCAGAGGGAGATTCAGATGGGGCCACATTGGTAAGTTCATAGAATCTAAAAGGCCCCTTTCTCATTCTTTACGGATGCACATGGAAGAAAAAGCTGCCACGTGCTACAGGTGTAGGACCTGCTTGTGTTTTGATGAAAACCAGAGAACAGTCTGGTTTATAGAAGACAGGGAACTCTGGGAATGCCCTGCCTCTTCCCTCTGTCTCATAGATAGGTTTTCTTTCACTCCTCTAGAATGCATCAAAAGGAACTGTGCTAAATTTAATTCCCAGACCATAAGGAAAAAATGCCTAGAGTTTTTCTGCACCTGAGCCTTGCCTAATTACCTCCTGGGGGATGTAGAAAAATGGCCTCTGGAGGGAAACATAAACTAAAACACCATCTTATAGTTAGACTTTGTTTTACAAAAAAGAAAAAAAATGGTCAAAGAGTCCTGTGTATAAGATTTTTGCCTCTTATCCTCAAAATGGCAGTTTTCATGGTTCCTTAGCTGCATGTCTGATATCCATCAGGAATGTAGGCTACATGAGCAAGTGTTTAAACCAATTCAAGACCAGAGGGAGGAAAAAAATGTTGCTTTTAAATCCAGGTTGCTGTGGAACATAAAAGACTGTTTCTTTTTATACTCTGGGATTCTGCTCTTTCATTAAGTTCCTCTCTAAATCCATAAATGGAAAAAAAAGAGAAGACAGAAAGAAAGGAAATCTGAAAAGGCCATCAGGCCAGACCCCAGACTTTTTGAAGATGCTTAAGAAGTCCACTTGCTGCTTTGGGGACAACTTAGCAGGCACTGCCATAAATCATCCCAAATCACAGGGACTCAGCTTCAGGAAGCTGACACAACAGGCCTGGGGATGTCAGGGAATGCCCTAATTCCTATGGGGGTTTCTTCTCTCCAGATAGGCACAGTGAAAGAAAATGAAAACATCACATATGTACAAGCTGTCTTCTTCTTGAAAGCCTTTTCCTGAGGGTTTCATGTACTCCCACATTCTATCAATATTGGGACTGACTCTAATCTGATCCAAAAATGCACTCTGTACTGATAAAGATGTTCTATGTCTCATTCACTCAAGTAATTATGTCATGCCATTTTCTCAAAGCCTCCTTTTATGAGCTCAAGGTCTTTCTGGTAAATTCACCTTTGGTCCTGTACCAATTAGTCTTCTTTTGTCTAGCTGGAGTTTCTAGCCCTCTTTTTTTTCCCCTGCTGTCTTTATTCAGAGACATTATTCAACTGTTGAGGCTGGGGCTGTATCTCAGTGGTAGAGTGCTTACCTTGCAGGTGTGAGGCCATGGGTTTAATCCTAAGCACCACATAAAAATAAATAAATAAAGATATTGTGTCATCTACAACTAAAAAAATATTAAATAAAATCAACTGCTAAATATAAATCCAACTACTCTTGGCTTCTTACATTCTATTAAGATAGCATATTTTGGGGTATGTTAAATATGCTTTTATAAATTGATGATAAATGGACAAACAATTTAAGATTGCTTTGTCTCTGTGTTTTCACTAAAAGCAACATTATTGCCATAGTCAACACTCTTAATCAGAATGAAGCTGCCAGAGCAGTCAATATTTATTTCCCTCTAATGGCTACTACAAATACATCATCAGAGGATGGAATGAGGCAGGAAGTAGACTATCCATAGGCAGAGAGAATAAGGGCCTTGAAGGAGGAAAGGCGGAAATGAGTCTATGCCATTCTAGGAGACATTGAGCCTGGAGCACATCCTGTCTCTACCCCTGACAGCTTCAACCACAATAGCCCCTCCTTAACTAACATCTTGTCATTGCCTCTGATCAGCTTCAATGGCTCTTCTTTATTTACCCCCACCACTAGCCATAGCAATAGCCAACTACAAATCTACCCTTATCCCAAGCACTTCCTCTTGTGCCAACAAACCCTCACCCCACCCCCACCCTTGTGCTTACAAATCACTTTTCTCCAAATTTTCTGAAGACAAAATAGAGTTGATTGGCTCCTTTCTGAATCCTATATTTACATATCACCACACCAACCACTTATAGAGACAGATCAAGCCCATAAAAATCCCTAGATAACAGATACTCGTTGGTAACCCTCTCTTGGGACATCTGTGTTACACAATCACAACAGTATGAAACTAGAATTTAGTAATGAATGCTGGAAAATTCACAAATACATGAAAATTAAATAACACTCCTCCTAAAATAACCAATGGGTGAAATAATAAATAAAAAGGAAAACTGGACCAGGTATGGGGGTGCATGCCTATAATCTCAGTTACTGGGGAGGCTAATGGAAGAGAATTTATTTGAGTCCAGGGGAAACACAGTGAGACTCAAAACAACAATGAAACATAAAACAAAAAGAAATAAGAATATACCTTGTAACAAATGAAAATGGAAACAAAACCAACCCAAACTTATGGGAAGTAGCAAAAGCACTTCTAAGGGGGAAGTTTATAGCAAGAAGTTTCTACATGAAAAAAAAAAAGATTCCAAACAAATTAGTTATGTGTCAAGTAATTAGAAAAAGAAAAACAAACTAAGTCCAAAGTTAGGAAAGTGGGGAAATAATAAAATCAGAGAAAACAAAAAATGTAAATTAAAAAGCCGAAAGAAACATCAACATAACTAAGAGTTGGTTCTTTGAAAAGAATCAGCAAAATTAACAAGCTAATGAGGGGGTGGTACAGCAAAGAATAAGAGGGAGAAAGGACTCAAATAAATAAAATCATAAATAAGAGCTATTAAGAGAAATAAGAGATATTACAATTTATATCACAGGAATACAAAAGATCAAAAAAGACTACCATGAATAATTATATTAAAAACATTGGATAATCTAAAAAAATTGACAAATCTCTAGACACATACAACTCGCAAGTCTGAATCATGAAGAACTAAAAATCTGAATAGACCAATAATGAGTAAGGTGATTGAAGCAGTAATATAAAATACCCTAGTGAAGAAAATCCCAGTACCAGAAGACTTAATGGGGAAAGTAATTTAAACATTTGAAGATAATTAATATAAATTCTTCTCAAATGACGGTGGGGGGGGAGAGAGAGAGAGAGAGAGAGAGAGAGAGGGAGGGAGGGAAGGAGGGAGGGAGGAGGAGGAGGAAGAAGAAGAAGAGGAGGAGATGCTTCTAAACCCTTTTTACAAGGCCAGCATTAACCTGATTCCAAAGTTAGATGGGCATACAAGAAAAGAAAATCACAGGCCAATATCTATGATAAACATATAGATGCAAAAAATCCTTAACCAAATTCTTGCAAACAGAATGCAATAGCACATTATGAAGATCACAACCATGATCAAGTGGGATTTGTCTCTGAGATACAAGGAGAGTTAAACATAAGCAAATTAATAAATGTAATACCCCACATCAACACAATTCTGAATAAAAAAACATATGATCATCTCAATAGAAGCAGAAAAAGTGACAAAATTCAATATCCTTTCATGGTAAAAACTCTCAACAAATTAGGTACAAAAGTAATGTACACAAAATTATAAAGACTATACCTGCCAAACTCACAGTCAATATCATATTTAATTACGAAAAGTTGAAAGGTTGTCCTTTAGATCATAAAACAGACAAGTGACAGTCCATTTTGTGTTGATGCAACAAAATACCTTGGTCTGGTACTTTATAAAAACAGAGGTTTATTTAGCTCAAAGTTCTGGAAATTCAAGAGCATAGTGTCTGTATCTGCTTGGCTATGAATAGACCTTCTGGCTATATTTCAAGAAGGCAGATATCATCACGATGGGAGTGTATGCAACAGGGAAAAATCACTTGGCAAAATAGAAAATCAGAGATTCAGTGGTCAAGCTTATTATTTTCATAATAACATACTGTCTCTGGGAACTAAGCAGGAACTCTTGAGAATCATATTAATCACTTGTGAGGGTGATACCCTAATTACTGACCTAATTACTTTCCATTAGGCCACACCTCTTAAAGGCTCCGTCATTGCTCAACATTGACACAATGGGGATCAAACTTCCAGAACTTAAACCTTTGAGAGACACACTAAAATCACATACAAATCACAGTAACAGTGATGCTCACTCTTAGCCCTTCTATTCAATATAGTACTAGAAGTCCTAGCTAGAGAAAGTAGGCAAGGCAAAAATCACAAACACCCAAACCAGAAAGGAGGAAGCTGAATTATTCACATTTGCCTACAACAGATCTTACATACAAAAACTGACAAAGATTCCTCAAAAAATTGTTAAAATAAGCAGATTAAGTAAGGTTGCAAGAAACAAAATCAACATAAAAAAATCAGTTGTATTTCTATACATTAACAATAAACTACCTAAAAAAGAAATTAAGAAAATAGACTCACCTGAAATAACATTAAAAAAGAATAAAATAGTTGGTAATAAATTTAACTAAGCAAATGAAGACTCTGATTATTAAAAACTATTAAAAAACTATAAGACATTGATGAAACTTTATAAATTAATTAAAAGAAGTTAGCCTATTTTCATATATTGGAAGAATTAATATAATCAAAATGGCCATACACTATGCAAATCAATCTATGGAATTAATAAGATCACTATCAAAATTCCAACGATGGCATTCCTCATACAAATAGAAAAAGCAATCATGAAATTCATCTGGAAAAATAAGAGACCCAGCATAGCTAATGTAATCCCTAGAAGGAAGAGCAAAGCAGGCGGCATCGCTATACCAGATGTTAAACTATACTACAGAGCAATAGTAACAAAAACAGTGTGGTATTGGCACCAAAACGGACTGGTAGACCAATGGTATAAAATAGAGGACACAGAGACTAACCCACAAAATTAAAATTATCTTATATTAGACAAGATGCCAAAAATATGCATTGGAGAAAAGATAGCCTCTTCAAAAAATGGTGCTGAGAAAACTAAAAATCCATATGCAACGAAATGAAATTAAACCCATATCTCTCACATGCACAAAACTCAACTCAAGGACCTAGGAATTAAACCAGAGACTCTGTGTCTAATAGAAGAAAAAGTAGGCCCTAATCTTCATCATGAGGGATTAGGTCCCAACTTCCTTAATAAGACTCCTATAGCACAAGAATTAAAACCAAGAATCAATAAATGGGATGGACTCAAACTAAAAAGTTTCTTCTTAGCAAAAGAAACAGTCAGTGAGGTGAACAGAGAGCCTACATCTTGGGAGCAAATTCTTACCCCTCACACATCAGATAGAGCACTAATCTCTAGGGTATATAAAGAACTCAAAAAGCTAAACACCAAAAAACCAAATAACCAATCAATAAATGGGCCAAGGATATGAACAGACACTTCTCAGAAGAGGATATTCAATCAATCAACAAATATATGAAAAAATGTTCATCATCTCTAGCAATCAGAGAAATGCAAATCAAAACTACTCTAAGATACCATCTCACTCCAGTCAGAATGGCAGCCATTATGAAGACAGACAACAACAAGTGTTGTCGAGGACATGGGGGAAAAGGCACACTCATACATTGCTGGTGGTACTGAAAATTGGTGCAGCCAATATGGAAACAGTATGAAGATTCCTTTGAAAACTGGGAACAAAACCACCATGTGACCCAGCTATCCCTCTCCTCGGTCTATACCAAAGGACATAAAACCAGCATACTACAGGGACACAGCCATATCAATGTTTATTAGCAGCACAATTCACAATATCTAAACTGTGGAACCAACCTAAATGCCCTTCAGTAGATGAATGGGTTAAAAAAATGTGGCATATATACACAATGGAATATTACTCAGCAATAAAAGAGAATAAAATAATGGCATTTTCAGGTAAATGGATAGTGTTGGAGAAGATAATGCTAAGTGAAGTTAGCCAATCCCAAAAACCCAAATGCCAAATGTTTTCTCTGATATAAGGTGACTAACTCATAGTGGGGTAGGGAGAGGAAACATGGGAGGAATAGAGGAACTGTAGATAGGGGAGAGGGGTGGGTGGGAAAGGGAGGGGGCAGGGGTTAGCAATGATGGTGGAATGTGATGGACATCATTATCCAAAGTACATGTATGAAGACATGAATTGGTGTGAACATACATTATATACAAAACAGAGATATGAAAAATTGTGTTCTATATGTGTATTAGAAATTGTGATGCATTCTGCTGTCATGTATTTACAAAATAAAAGCAATTAAAGTAAATTCCAATGGCATTTTTCACAGAAAGAGAAAAAACAATTGTAAAATTCATATGGAACCACAAAAGACTCTGAATAATCAAGTCAATCTTAAAAAGGGACAATAAATCTGGAAACATCAAAGTTCTTGATTTCATTATACTGTAAAATTAAATAATAATCCCAGCGGTATGGTACTAGCATAAAAATAGAAACATAGACCAATGGGACAGAAAAATAAGCCCATACATTTTCAGTCAGCTAATATTTGACTGGGAACATACAATAGGAAAAGGATAATCTTTTTAATAATAGACTATGGTAAAACAAGATATTCACATGTGAATTCTTATCTGACACCATACACAAAAACTAATTTAAAATGAATTAAAGAATTAAATGTGGGCTGGGGTTTTCGCTCAGTGGTACAGTGCTCACCTAGCATGTGTGAGGCCCGGGGTTCAATCTTCAGTACCACATGTAAATAAACAAAATAAAGGTATTGTGTCCACCTACAACTAAAAAAATATATTTTTTTAAAGAATTAAATGCACGACTTGAAACCTAGGTGAAAACAGGGATAAAGCTTTTTGCCATTAGTCTTGGCAATTAGTTTTTGGAAACAAATGCACAGACAATAAAAGCAAAAATAAATTTTATCAAACTGAAAATCTTCTACACCGCAAAAGAAATAATCAACATAATAAAAAGTCAACCTATGGAATGTGAGAAAATATCTGCAAACCATATATTTAATAAGCAGTTAATATCCAAATATATAGGAACTCATACAACTCAACAGCAAAATTATCATCATCATTAAAATTAGGGAGTAAAGAATCCTAATGGATATATTTCCAAAGAAAATACACAAATGGCCAACAGGTATATGAAAAGGTGCTCACATCACTAATCATTATGGAAATGCAAATCAAAACCACAATGAGAAATCACTTCATACCTGTTAAGAGGTCTATAATCAAAAGACAAGAAATAACAAGTGTTGGTAAGAATGTGGAGAAAAGGGAACCTTTGAACTGTTGGGAATATTAATTGGTATGGCTATTATGGAAAACATTTCAGAGGTTCCTCAAACATTAAAAAATAGAGTTACTGTATGATCCAGCAAGCCTTACTTTGGAATTTATATCCAAATAAGCTGACATTAATATCTTGAAGAGATATCTGTATTCTTATGTTCATTGCAACATTATTCATACTAACCAAGATATAGAAACATCCTAACTGCCCATTGATAGATGAATGGACAAACAAAATTTTACCTACACAAACACACAAATACACACACACAAAATATTATATTATCCAGTCATAATAAACTAGAAAATTCTGCCATTTGTGACAACATGGATGAACTTGGGGGGACATTAATAAAATAAGCCAGATTTAAAAGACAAATGTTGCATGATGTCACTTCTTTGTGGAGTAAAAAAAAAAATGTCAAATTCATAGAAGCTACTAAGTAGAATGGTTGTTGCCAGGACAGGGAGTTTGGGAAAAAAGGAGCAAATGGGAACATGTTGATCAATAGATACAAACTTTCAGTTAAAAGATAAATAACTTGGGGCTGGGGTTGTGACTCAGTGGTGAGTGCTTGCCTAGTATGGGCACTAGGTTCAATCCTCAGCACCACATAAATATAAAATAAAGATATTGTGTCCACCTAAAACTAAAAAATATATATATTTTAAAAGATAAATAATTTCTGGGGATATAACATATAACATGATGGCTATGTTTAACAATACTGAATTGCATCTTGAAATTTGCTGAGATAGTAGATCTTAAGCATTATCTCCACCCACAAAAAACGGGTAATTATGTGAGGTGATGAATATGTTAATTAGCTTGTTTGTGGTAATAGTTTGGTAATGCATATGTACATCAAATTATCACATTTGTCAATTACTCTTTAATAAGGCTTGGGGGAAAAAAGAGAGTGGCCCAATGGATCTTTACACATTTAAGAAGAAGCTTCCATCTAAAAATGGTTTCTAAATAAGGACCTTCAATTTAAAGTAGTTTCATGGATATGGTAATTATGAATCACAGAACTCAAAGACAGTGTTCTGAGAAAATGTTTGTAGGCCTAGTGTCTACACTACATATTAGGAGAGTTTCTGCTTAGTCATCACTCAGAGAAGAGGCTGCCACCGGATATTTCTGTTACTAAACTCTTTCATGTTATGGGACACATCTTAGCTGTGTATTACTATAAAAAATCTCATAAAAAGAAAAAGGATTATTTTGGTTCACAGTTTTAGAGGTTTCAGCCAATTACAGCCTTGTTGCTTTGAGTGAGGCAGTACACTATAGAGCTCAGTCCACAATGGAGCAGAATCACTTGTTTCATGTCCAGGAAGCGAAAAAAAAAAAAAGAAAGAAGTCAGGGTCCCAGCTTTAAGAAGTGGGGCCTATTGGTCATTGGGGCATGACCAATAGGCCCCACCTCTACTAAAGTTGGCCCAACAGAATCAATCTGAGGATAAAGTCTTTAATATGTGAGCCTTTGGGGGACATTCCAGATCCAAACTATAGCAGGCATTCACTGAGTCCTTTCATTGTAAACGTTAGGATACTGTTTGGGTAAGTTACATTAGTCTGAAATGACCTTGATTAATGCTTATAATGTTACCCAACAGAGCTGGCTTAAAATTTTTTAAAAAGAGCAAAGTTATGCAGAATTAGTAATCATGCCTGGGATATGAATACCAAATCGAAGTATTGAAGGTCATTTTAAGAATCACCGTAAAAGCAGAAAAGTGAATTATTGCATAATGAGTTCACATACATGGATTTATTATAACAAATGAAAATAAAAACTATTAAGCAACTAAATAGTTGTACCTCAAAATGAATTTCTGATGGGAAAGCATCATCAAGAATTCAAAGAGTAATGCATCAAAACTGGCCTTATGAAATTGAAAATAATGTGCCTTGGAAAACAATGCCAGTTGACTCAGAAAGTGGCTTTAGTAGTAACAAGGCAGACATAATGGAATGACTGCATGTGATGAATTTGAATATTATTTTTATAAAATGCGAGTGTGGGGAATAAATAATTCACAACTTTACATAGTATGTGATTGTCTACATAATCTATAATGACAAACCCAGTTGTCAAAAGTTATAAAAGATTTATTTCTATTTTCTGTAAAATATTAGGATTTCTATTTGGCCTGGCTGTATTTTGATGCTTTAAACTTACTTGGAATGCCTATCCATGCCTTGAACTCACCCATGCCTGGCTTTCCCTAACCAGATAACAATCCTCTCTAAAACCTTAGGGGCGTCTCATAAATTCTGGCTTTCCCTTACCAGATAACAACCCTCTCTGAAACCCTAATGGCGCCTCATAAATTCTAATGTTGGGATCTAAATTTACTCCCTAAGTACTGAACCATTTAGACCATTAATCTATTACCTGCCTTTGTATTAAGCTTGTAAAAATTATGTTATCTGTAAGTTCTCAAGACACCCCCTTTTGCAACTTTCTGTGCTATAAAGCTTTGCTCCTAGAGAGCTGGAGTACTGTCTTCTATCCCACAGATTTTGGGAAAGGGACAGTCCTGGATAGTTGCTTTAATTTGATTTAAAATTGGAGTCGGTGGTCTTTTCTTTGCATCATGGTTTAACAATAATACATATTTTCTATAACATGATAAAATGTATCATAACCAAAATTATAAATTTAATGTTATAAGCATTTGTTTATTTATTATTTCATTAAAATTGGTCTAAAATGTTTACTTGGACTTTTTTCATTGTGAAATTGAACAGTGGTTATCACATATTCAGAACCATTCTGTATGTTGTCACATGCATTTATAGATATCTACTCCCTCCAATGTTCACTTTAGCTCCTGGCACTCTTCTCTTCTGTCCAAAGCTCCAGGGACAATATACCCTGCTCCTGCTCATGACCCTTTGTCCTCTGGCCAACAAGAATTATATGAGGAGATCCAAGATGGCGGGCTAGAGGGAGGCTGCATTCTGTGTCACTCTGTGACCTCAGATTCAAGTAGTGGGAATACTGTTTCTCTGTGAGTTATTAGAGGACTCCAGACTGCTGATCCTGTGTAGGAATCCTGGCCACTATGCTTGTGCAGGTCCCCAGACCTCAGCATCAGCACAGGACTCCCAGCTGCTTGCCCATGCAGGAACTCTGGTTGGCATGCCTGCACAGGACCCCTGGCACCAGTGCCCAAGCAGGACTCCTGGCCACCCACCCATGCAGGAATCCTGGCCACTGCTCCTACACAGGATCCCTGGCTGCTGCCCACACGCAGGACCTCTGGCTGCCACTCCCCCATGAACCCCCATCCATCAACTCGGGGCTTCCCTGGTTGCCTCAATCTTGGAACACTGCAACCACTGTCACAGTCCCATACACACAGTAGCCTGCACTTAGAAACACAGGAGAGGGTTTAGAGACAGCTGATAGCCACAACACTGCACGCCACAAAGCTGCATCACTGAATACACCACCCAGTGCCACCACCCAGCCCAAACCAACCTGATGCTCCATCTCTGAAAGCAGCCGCTTCCATCTTGGGACACCTTTGTGTCACCATCTGTGTCACTTAGGTGGGGCAACTCCTAGCTTGAGACACCAGCTGGGGCCTAGAAGCAATATCAAGGTACCTACAGTCCCCAACTCCCCCAGTAAGTGCTATACCCTACCTCCAGGAGCTCCACCCCCCAAGATTAACCCTTCTACCCTAATAACCTTCACCATACTGAGGGCAGAGATACCAACTAACAACAGACAAGCCCACCTATTAGATGAGAAGGAAAGGAGGAAAGATACTGAACTCCAACAAAAATAATCCTTGCATTTTCCTTCGAGATTTTTTTTTTCTTGATTTAAGGGCTGTGTATTGTTTGTTTTGGGATCTGTTAATTTTGTTCTCCCCATTAAAGGAGAATTGTTGTAACCCTACAGGGCCACTATAAGCCTATAGGGTAAAAACTGTGACACTTTGGATCCACATTGGTAGAAGGGAAGACACATGCACAACATGAAAAGGAACGAAAGTGCCCCAAACAAACTAAGATACCACAATATTAAATACATGGCCAGCACAAATAAAGAAATGACAGAGAAGGAGTTTAGAATGTACATAATTAAAATATTCTGTGAATTAAAGGATGATATAAGAGAGCAAATACAGGTAGCAAAAGATCATTTTGATAAAGAGATACATAGGCAAATACAGGAAGCAAAAGATTACTTTAATAAGGAGATAGAGATTCTGAACAAATAAACAAACAGAAATCCTTGAAATGAAAGAAACAACCAAATTAAAAGCTCAACTGAAAGCATCATCAATAGACTAGACCACTTGGAAGACAGGACCTCAGACAATGAAGACAAAATATATAATATTAAAAATAAAGTAGACTACACAGTGAAAATGGTAAGAAACCATGAGAAGAACATTCAAGAATTATAGGATAGAATAAAAAGATCAAATTTAAGAAATATTGTGATAGAAGAAGGCATAAAGTTACAAACCAAAGGAATGAACAATATCATTAATAAAATAATATCGGAAAATTTTCCAAACATGAGGAATGAATTGGAAAATAAAACACAAGAGGCTTACAGGACATCAAATATACAAACCCACAACAGAACCATACCAAGGCACATTATAATAAAAATGCCTATCATACAGACTAAGGAGATAATTTAAAAGCCACAATAGAAAAGAATCAGATTACATACAGGGGGAAACCAATTAGGATAACAAAAAATCTTACATACAGCAAAATTAAGCTTTAGATTTGATGATGAAATAATAAACTTCCATGATAAATAAAAGAATTTACTACTAGAAAGCCTGCATTACAGAACATTCTCGGCAAAATATTCCATGAGGAGGAAATGAAAATTAACACTGAAAACCAGAAAAGGGAGGCATTACACTAAAGGAAAAACCAATCAAAGAAGAAATACCAAAAATAAACAAAAATGACTGGAATACAAATCATCCCTCAATAATAACCCTGAATATTAATGGCCTAAACTCACCAATCAAAAGACACAGACCTGCAGATTCGATAAACACACACACACACGCGCACACACATGCACACACACACACACAACAATATGCTTCCTTCAAGAGACTCATCTCATAAGAAACTATATCCACAGACTGAAGGTGAAAGGTTTGGAAAAAACATAACCACTCACATGGACTGCGGAAACAAGCAGGGGTTTCCAGCCTCATATAAAATAAAATACACTTCAAGCAAAGTTAATCAAAAGGGATAAAGAAGGATATTACATACGACTTAAGGGAACCATACATCAAAATGACATATCAATTATAAATATATATGCCCCAAACATATATGGAGCATCTACATTCATCAAACAAGCTCTTCTCAATTTTAAGAGTTAAACAGACCACAATACAATAATACTGGGTGACTTTAACACACCACTTCACCACTGGATAGATCTTTCAAACAAAAGCTAAATAAAGAAATTATAGAACTCAATAATACAATCAATAACTTAGATTTAATAGACATACATAGAATATTTGATCCATCAATGAGCAAATACACTTTCATCTCAGCAGCACATGGTTCCTTCTCTAAAATAGACCATATATTATGCCACAAAGCAACTCTTAGAAAATACAAAAAAGTAGAGATACTACCCTGCATTCTATCAGATAATAATTGAATGAAATTAGAAATCAATGATAAAATAAAAAATAGAAGCTACTCCAACACATGAAGACTAAATAATATGCTATTGAATGAACAATGGTTTATAGAGGCAACAAAGAGGGGATTAAAAAATTCTTACAGGTAAATGAGAACATTGATACAACATATCAAAATCTTTGGGACACTTTGAACTTAGTACTAAAAGGAAAGTTCATTGCATGGAGTTAATTCCTTAGAATAAGAAAAAAAAAAATAAATGACCTAACATTACATCTCAAACTCTAGATAAAAGAACAAATCAACACCAAAGCAGTAGAAGACAGGAAGTAATTAAAATCAGGGCTGGAATCAATGAAATTGAAACAAAAGAAACAATTTAAAAAATTGACAAAACAAAAAGTTGGGTCTTTGAAAACATAAATAAAATTGAAAAACCTTCAGCCATGCTAATGAAGAGAAGGAGAGAGAAAACTCATTACTAACATACATGATGAAAAAGCTAATATCACAACAGACACTACAGAAATAAGAAGATAATTAGAAATTATTTTGAAAACTTGTACTCCAATAAAATAGAAAATATCAAAGGCATTTACAAATTCCTAGAGTCACATGATTTGCCCAAATTGAATCAGGATGATATACACAATTTTAACAGATCAATTTCAAGTGACGAAATAGAAGAAGCCATCAGAAGCCTACCAACCAAAAAAAGCCCAGGACCGGATGAATATACAACCAAGTTCCACAAGACCTTTAAACTAATATCAATACTCTTCCATTTATTTCAGGAAGTAGAAAAAGAGGCAGTACTTCCAAACTCATTCTATGAGGCCACTATCACCCTGATTCCAAAACCAGGCAAGGACACTTCAAAGAAAGAAAACTTCAGACTAAAATCTCTACTGAACATACATGTAAAAATTCTAAATAAAATTCTGGCAAATCAAATACAAAAACATATTTAACCTTGCAAAATCCTGTCAAAGAAAGGCTAAAGCATTATCAATAGCAATTAGTAAACCCTTTAAGCTTCAAATTCAATGTAGTCAACAAACGTATCTCCTGGAATTTATTGGAGAGTACTACTCCTGAGGGCTGGATTCAACTGTGCTGATATGGATTTAAATTACTAATCCAAAGAGAATTCCACACTGTAAACAAAGTCAATTTCACAAACATATATTTGGGAGTGTGTTTGAAAATCTGTTAACATTTTCAAGTGGAAAAATTATCCTACATTTCAATTCTATAGTTCTTCAAAAGAAAAAAATTTAAAGGCTATTATTTCTACAAACATATCTTTCTTTGGCTTTTAGAATGAGGGACTAAGAAAATGCTATCCATGAATCCCACTTCTTACAAAGTGAGACACTGGTACTGAAACCTGTTTAGAAGCAATTAGGCAAATTAAACCTGACAGCATGACTTCAGAAGGGTTGCTATGTAAGCCCCCATCTGCAATGAGAATTTGCATTGAAGCAAGGAACAGCTGATATATTTCAAAGAGATACAATTCTTAGCCCAGCTACTGGAGAAGCCAAGGCAGGGGGAATTGCAGTTTAACTTAGAAAGACTGTCTCAAAATTAAAAATTAGGGCTGGGAATGGAGGTCAGTGGTAGAACACTTTGCCTAGTATGCATAGACAAGTGCTTGATGTTTTGATCTTCTGTGTTTGATCTTCAGAACTAAAAAAAAAAAATTTAAAACAAGTCTGGGGTGCTCTCCATAGATCTCCTTTTCCTTAGATGGAATACATTGGAGTGAGATGATAATAATGATTTCAGATTTCTGTTTAGTCTTTTCAAAGGGAGGAAAGCATATGATGAAGTAGGTCTGCCTCCTGCCAATAAAGAAACTCAGGATATGGAGAAGGTCTGTGACTGACGAATGGAAGCAGGACAGAAATGGCTAAATTTTTCTTTGTATGTTGCTATTTCAAAATAAGATCCTCACCGCACAAAGTATACAGCTTTGAACAAAACTTAGCTGAAGGAAAAATAGGTAATGAGGATATTTTTGGCTTTTATTTTGAAATTAATCAAATGAGATTGATTATACAAAGTTCCAGTTTAAGTGTAATTATCATTTTAGGTTGGAGTTGGGCAGAACAACAGACAATGAAGAAAAATCTACAATATTATGGTAAAGATATATTTACATGGTGATTGGCAATATTTGTCTTAATATGGAAAAGTGATATTAGGTTAAAACTTAAAAACGAAGACAAACATTTAAAAAATTCTCAGAAACATTTGTTTAAAAAACTCATTAAACTCACCACTGATCTTTTTTTTATTACTCTTATTTGTATCTAAATCTCTATTTTTTAAAAAAGGCAGACTGGGCTGGGGATGTGGCTCAAGCGGTAGCACGCTCGCCTGGCATGCGTATGGCCCGGGTTTGATCCTCAGCACCACATACAAACAAAGATGTTGTGTCCACCAAAAACTAAAAAATAAATATTGAAAAATTCTCTCTCTAAAAAAAAAAGGCAGACTACATGCCTGGAATCTGTTTCTCCTCTTTACTTTCCTTTTTCTATTGCTAACCAAGAATGATCAGGAAGGGGCTGGAGACATAGCTCAGTGGTAGAGTGCCTGTCTAGCATGTGAGAGTTCCTGGGGGAAGTAGGAGGGGGGTGAGGTGGTGGAAAACTCATGAGGAGACAGACTGCTTCTATAAGGCAGAACTAATTCTATGTCTGGCTGGATATGACTTAGATATGTGTGGTGGCAGAAATAATGAGCAAGATCTCTACTCCTCAGAAAAACTTGACTCTTTTTCAAAGACAGGGCAAACTGGCCCATGATCATTCTTTAAAGCCATCTGAATCACTGACCAGATCAGTTACAAACTGAAGGGCAGAAGACTCTTATATCCAAGACATTTGAAAAGTTATACTGTTAGTTCTTCTGCAAATATATATATATATATATATATATATATATATATATTCTGGAGAGGAAGTGAATATGTAGAGAGAACAGGAAACCTGTACAATCAGAATTCCACTCTAGGTAGAAGTTTCCAAATTCAGCTATTTCAGAATCACCTGGGATGCTTATTTAAAAAGATGGCTGGGCCCCACCCCAAACTGTAGATTAAAATCTTTGCATTTAAAAAACCTCCCTACCCTAAATCCTGGTGATTCTGTATTTACAAGGCTTGAAAACAGCTGCTCTTAGGGCAGTGTTGAGAAGTCCTTTGCTGCAAATCATTAACATTCCTGGTATTGATTACTTACGTGTAAACTTTAAGAACAAAATCCTTTTCTTCCTTTAATTCTGTGAGTGACTGGAGGACATCCAAGATGCTTAGGACTGCACAACCATATGGTCGCCTGTAGTGCAGATGAGCAGGGCCTTTCTTGGAGTCATTCAGGAGCATCCGGCCTTGGGCAGAGCAGAAAGCACTAGTCACACTGAGAACTCCATGCCCCTCTCCATCATCTCCTGATTGTCATTCAAGGATGCCAGAGCTATAGGGACCTAAGAGATCCTTCAAGTTGTAATACTAAAGGGTTGCAGGGAATCATCCAAGGATATTTATGTCGAGAAAACCCAAATAGGCCAAGGCTCCTTTCCTGCACCACACTCTGTCAATCATCCTTATCACCTATCTTGAAATTAACACAACAGTCCATTTATTAATCACATGAGAATAAATGAGTGACCTTAGGAATTTCTTAGAAAAATCAATGAGCTAATACAAACTTGACAGGCAAATTAAGGATAGAAAGTTCAATATTTTTTTGCTGCTGATTAAAAACTATGTGAGCACAGATAAGGAGGAGACTCTTTTCCTCTCCCCGCCCCCGCCCCCAATTTTGTTGCCAAAGGTGCTCCAGAACCACTGTGGAAATAGAAACATTCTTGTGAAGTGGATGGATGCTTACTTTTCCTATTTATCAACACTGTGCCAACAGTGGCAAGAGGACTTATAAATTCTAGTACCTCAACAAATGCTTTAGTAATTACACAAAAATAGTCGTGTTTTTTTTTTTTTTTTGGTGGGGGCAAGGGATTAAAATGTGAATATGTAACAGATGTGATTCTGCAATCTGTATTTGGGGTGAAAATGGGAGTTCAAAGCACAATTTGAGTCTAATGTATGAAAGATGATATATCATGAACTATGTAATGCGATAAATAATCAATAAAAAAAATTAAAAAAAAATATCCTTTGACAAAAATGTACAAAATGATATGCTATAACC
This sequence comes from Spermophilus citellus, assembly GCF_964194105.1. Lineage (NCBI taxonomy): Eukaryota > Metazoa > Chordata > Mammalia > Rodentia > Sciuridae > Spermophilus > Spermophilus citellus. The sequence goes on along the minus strand of NC_138188.1, from coordinate 27,099,379 downwards.
TAAACTACAAAGGAAACTTTGTTAGTTAGAGCTGCAAAAGTTATGCCATAAACTTGAAGTTTAGACAAACCCACAATAAAACAGCAAGGAAAATCAGTTTTTTTCATTTCAGTTGGAGTGGAAATGAAATTCTATCCTTCTTTTGGAGTGATGACAATAAGTCTAATTTTGTGGAATATGGTATAGATAGATAATTTTGGATACAAACTACAGCAAAGGGAATGTACCATCTGTTAAGCTGGCATTCCTGGCAACTTGCTGTAAGATTTTTGAGGGGGAAGGTAGGTATAGGGAGAGGATATTGTGATTGAGAGACTGTCTCAAACCAGACCACTTAAAATAAAAAGTTTGCAAAGAATCCCACCATTATATGTAATTATAATGCACCAGCAACAAATAAAATTAAAAAATTTGGATCTAAAAGCAAATAGGGAGAAGGTTTCAAGTGGGAAAAAATGCATTCATTTATATCAAACCTAGCTAGTGCCGCAGCTGACCTCTTACAACTCAAACAATAACAACAGTAACAAAAAGCAAATTCTAATCCTGAGACCCGAAATAAAAGGAAAGAGCTGGGAAGAAGACAAAACTTAGGCTTAGTGAATATATACATATTCCAAGTAGGGCCAGTCTTACTCATGTGAATGGGTAAAGTGGACATTACCTATTCGGATCACATGGGCAACAATATGTAAGTCTCTCTTCATGTCTTTGCTGCTCAGATCCTAAGAAAAGGAAAGAAAAAAGAAATAAATTCAGGCAAGTAATATTCAGAAAATAATAAAGTTTCATTTTAAACCTCATAGTTCTTTGCTTTTAGTATATGTTATAGGTAGGGGGAGGGCGATTACAATATACAACACTTTAGTGTTTATAAGAGTGCTATGAAAGTTTGGATATTCTATATAGTTTGGTTGTTTATTTTATTTATAATATTTTCCAGCTTTCATTTAGAGTGTCCCCCCCAAAAAAACCCCAAATATTTACAAAAGTTGTACTTTGGAAATCTTCATGATTTCACCTCATTTCCTCCACTTTTTAATTTGTTTTTATTTTTAAATTTGTTCTAATTAGTTTTTTGTGAAACTAGAATGAACTAGGATACATCATACATAAATGGAGTATAATTTCTCATTCTTCTGGTTGTATATGATGTAGAATCCCACCAGTCATGAGGTCATATATGTACATAGGGTAATAATGTATGTACATAGGGTAATAATGTCTGATTAATTCTACCTTTCTACCTCCATACCTGCTCCCCTCCCTTCACTCCCCTCTCCCTAAAGTACCTCTATTATCCACTGGCCTGCCCCCTTCTTATTGTGAGTTAGCATCTGCATATCAGAGAAAATATTTGGCCTTTGGCTTTTTGGGATTGGCTTATTTTGCTTAGGAAGATATTTTCCAGCTTTATTCATTTACCAGAAAATGAATAAATTTTTATTTATTAATTTCATTCTTCTTTAAGGCTGAGTAATATTCCATTGGGTATATATGTCACATTTTCTTTATTAATTCATCTGTTGAAGGGCCTCTAGGTTAAATAGTTTATCTGTTGTGAATTGAGTTGTTATAAACATAGATGTTTGCCTCATGTTTCTTCTATCATCCCCTAAATACATTTTGTCACAAAAAGAATAAATGTTCAGAGCAGAAAAGAATAGGAAAACCTCAAAATCTTATCAGTGACAAAAAGCTTTTTCTCTACTCATTTTATATCTATTCCATTGTGCTGCAGTCTTGGCTGGGCACAGAATCATGAGCCACCACACACCTTGTAGATTCAAACAGCAATTCTTTATTCCCGAACTCACACTGGCCTCTACACACGTTCTGGGGAAATCCCAGTTCTCCTGCCGCCCAATTCACCTACTCCACGAGGCTTTCTTTTCCAATACTTTCTGAATCTCACGAGAACTCAACGGGAACTCAAGGATCGGGCGTGCCTGAGGCAGCAGGATACGCCCTATTCCCCCCACAGGGTACACCTTAAACCTGGAACTTCCCTAAACTCAAGTTGTCTTAAACTGGGAATGCCTTAAACTTGTCTTAAACCGGGAACGCCCTAAACCCAAGGAGCGGGATACTTCCTAAAACCTGCAGGATACACCCTAAACCTGGATCCACCCTGGTCCTTGAGCAGGGTCACCTTTCTCAAACACACATGCAATGTCACAGCGAATTTCCAAGGCAAGTCCATTTAACATGGGGTACGCTGGCAAGGAAATTTCGATGCGTCATTCCTACTTGGCAATGGCCCTCAGCATCTCCCCCCTTCTGACTAATTAAACAACAAGCAATGTGGCTTAAGGACTGTGCCTGGCAGGTTGTCCAATTCAACATATGGTTCTTACCCGTCATGGGAAAACTGACCTCTAGGCGTCAGCCTCCTGTCTTAGGTTGATACCACTGCAATCAGATTAACCCCTCACTGACTACCGGTCCAGCATTCAGCCATACTTGTGGATAGGCCTATGCACCAGTGGGGGGGGGGTGAGGTTCTTTGCCTCACCTCTGTTGGCCCAAGGAAAACTTTAAAAACAGAAGTACAGAAAGGTAAAAAAAAAAAAGAGAGAAGATGTAGAAAGATAAAAAAGATATAGGAAGATAAAAAAGATGTAGAAAGACAAGAATTTTAAACCCAAAAAATAGGAAACAAAAGAAAACTAGGAGAAAAAAAAGCAACTAAGGGTGAATATACAAACCTTAGAAGAAAACTAGAAGATAGAAACAAGATAAAAAAATGGTTAAAAATGTCAAATAAAGGTATTTTAGATAAAAAATACAAAAGGCTAAGACAACTTTTAGATATAGACATTCAAGATAGAAAAAGGTAGAAGAGAGAATTTTAAAGTCAAATATTGGATAAAATAGAAGAACAAGGAAATTTCGATGCGTCATTCCTACTTGGCAATGGCCCTCAGCACCATTGTCCACAAATGATTATTACACTTAGGCTATGTTACCTTTAAAAGAGATTAATTTGAGGTGCCTGACTTGCTTGGTATCAGAGCATAGGACTATTAAAAGGGATTCACTTGGGGCTGGGGATGTGGCTCAGTGGTAGAGTGCTTGCCTAGAATGCATAAGGCCTTCGGTTCAATCCCTAGCACTCAAAAGAATGATTAATTTGGTTTTAATTAAACCTTGATAATTTGATGTACATTTCAAAGTTTAGACATTTATCATTTATGCTAATTTATAAAGTTAAAAATGTTTTTATTGGAAAAATTTAAGGGCTTCCATTATTATTATTTCCAGTTCGATCGAACCTAGGACAGCTTTAACACTGAGGTATAACTCTAGTCTTTTACTTTGAGATAAGGTCTCTCTAAGTTGCCCAGGCTGGCTTGGAACTTGATCCTCCTTCCTCAGCCTCCAGAGTTGCTAGGGTTACAGGTGTGCATCACTATGCCTGGCCTAAGGGTTTCCTTTAAATAAACAAATAGTGTTTTCTGAGAATCAGAAAAATTTTAAGTCACAGTTACAAAACTCATTCTTACACATTAAGGATTCATAATCAGAACACATTCTAAAATAAAATGTTTGATTACTTATATTTTAGTACATTATACTTGAAATAATAAAACTTCTTTTAATATATGTTACATTTCATATTTTTCATCAGGTTATCAACTCACTGCTCACTTCTGGCTATTACTGTGATTCAGTGATAATGAATGAGAGAAGAGTCCCTTAATTCCCTTTCCTTTTCATACTTCATCTTTTGATTGGTTCCAGATCCCAATTAAAAAAAGACAATGGAGGGGGTCAGTCATGATCTTGAGTGACTTTAGTTTTAAATAATTTTTATACTCTGTTAGAGGATTAGCACTAAGGTGAAGCAAGCAAGGCCCCTAAGGAGGATGTTCACTCTCAGGATACTGTACTTTGCTTGCCTTACCCTTGTTTCAGCCCTGCCATGGTGAATGACCCTGAACACATGAAAGAAAAGGAGATATTAAAAACTAATGTAAAATGGTAAAAGTGAAGCTTTTTTTCATGTTTAGTGTTTTAAATTTGACTAATTTTGATATAAACGTGACGCCTTTAAAATCTAGACAGTTACAGCACTCTTACAATAGTTAACACATAATGAAATAGGCTATAAAATAATTTAACATAATTGATATTTCTGGATCATAAAGATATATTTTTACATGAAAGTTGTCTTTTAATATTGAAAAAAATGTTTCAGGCTCCATTCCAGAAATTCCTCTAATTTATAATGGAATTTAAAATAATACTATCCAAATAGTGCTATATTTTGATACTTAATAAGATGGTTATTAATTAATAAATAGAAATTGAAAAACAGGTTACCATTTTTACACTTTTGGAGATTAAAATATGTCTATAACTGAAAGATCTAGAAAGGTTTGATAAATTTCAAAATGAAATGATTTCTTCTATTATAGTCTAGATTGTGGTAACTCAAAATATCAAATGGCAAAGAAACAACAATTAATGTTGGTGAGGATGTGGAGAAAAACATACACTAGTACACTGCTAGTGGGAATGCAAATTGATGCTATCATTTTGGAAAGCAGTATGGAGCTTCCTCAGAAAACTTGGAATAGAATCACTATTTGACCCAGCTATCCCTCTTCTTGGTTTATACCCAAAGGACTTAAAATCATATTGCAGTAATGCATTGACATCAATGTTTAGAGCAGCTCAATTCACAATAGCTAATCTATGGAACTAATTTAGGTTCCTTCAATGGGTGAATGAATTAAAAAATGTGATAATATATATATATATATATATATATATATATATATATATATACACACACACACACACACACACATATATATACATACATATATATATGTGTGTGTGTGTGTGTGTGTGTGTGTGTGTGTGTGTGTATATATATATATATATATATATATATATATATATATATATAATGGAATATTACTCAGCCTTAAAGAAAAGTATGTTTTTAATAACCCGGTGATAACTGTCTTCAACCATGCACTTACATTTAATAAAATGAGGCTGGAGAATATCATGCTAAGTAAAATATTCCAATCCCAAAAAAACTAAAAGCTGAATGTTTTCTCTGATATATGGATGCCAATTCACAATGGCAGGGTTGGCTAGGGAAGAATAGAGTTACTTTAGATTAGGCAGAGGGGAGTGAAGGGGAGGGAAGGGGTTATGGGGGTAGGAAGATTAGCAGAATGAATCAGACATTAATCTATGTACGTATATAACTGTATTACCGGTGGGATTCTACATCATGTATAATCAGAAGAATGAGAAATTATACTCCATTATATATGATATATAAAAGTGCATTCTATTGTCAGGTATAACAAATTAAAACAAATAAAAAAGTTTTAAAAACCATACTCTTGAAGACTAAGTACCAAGTGTGGCTACTCATGTTAAAATACAAAGACCTGTTAAATCAAGATGGAAAGAGAGATGATGCACTCATCATATAATGAGTAGGATTTGAATCCTAACTGCATGGCAGGAATTAGATATGCTCACTGGACTATACTCTCCGAACCTATGTAACTAGGAAGCTGGTGACCCACTACACAGTGGGTAGAGATGAGTGAGGACAGTGATTCAAGGCCCAACATCTCAGTTATTTATGTTCAGTTTGAAATTTGGAAAAGTTAGTTAATTTATTTCCGTATACCTGAGCTATTCTTTTTCTATAGAGATAATGGGACTTACAAATATAAAATATATCCATTTTTTTAACATTTAAGCTGCAGAAAATAAGAAATAGGTTATTAGAGTAATAATTTCAGAACTTCAAGAAATCAGCACCTAAAATCCCATTTTGAAATGTGGAAAAATATAAATAAATGTACAAAATATGATTCCAACTAATGCAGGGAAAATAGTACAAGTTCATTCTCCAGTGGGTCACTCAAACGTAACAGTAAGTAGCATATGTTTACTTATTTATTTATGTAGAAAATAATTTTTGAGACCTCAGTATTTATCACACACTGTGTGTGAGGTGTTGGATATCTAGTAATGAGTAAATACACATAGATATACTCTCACTCATATATACAGCCATTGTTTATTATGAAAGTCAACAAATTCCTCATTGTATTGGAAATTCATGTAAATATGAAACACTCTTGAATAAATTCTTTCTTCACAGGAAACCCTAAAATCTAACACAGTCAGAGATAATAAGGTTTCAAAGAGAAAGGGTTGTACCACTGATAATGTGAATGTAATGTGGCTCTGAAATCTGCTAAATCTGGCACCCTTTTCCTGATGTTAAGTTAGATAAACAGATCAGCATCAACTATTTTTGTGGCTGCATTTACTTTCATTTTTATTTTTCATTTGTTCATTTTAGTTATACATGACAGTAGAATGTATTTTGACATCCATACTTGACTCCACTTGTGGCTGCATTTTTTTTGCATTTATTGAGACTTTGTAGCACATATAGCAATCTGGAAGTCTCCTTTAGTTTATAGGATTAACTCAAGTCTTGGATAATAAGAAAACAGTTCTCACCAAACTTTATATATATATAAAAACGTAAAACATGAAAGTCCTGACTAAGCTAATCTTCTTCATGTGCTTTGTAAAAATGCCTCAAATCTTGTTTGGAAACTTTTAAAAATCCAGGGCTGTACTACAAAGTGAACTATGGAAGCAATATATGTAGTAGGTTTGTTCTTTCTCAGTGTGGCAGAACAGGAGCACATCATGAGTGTTGAATGCATCTTTGATTTATAAAATTGGAACTACAGCTTTGGCCTCTGGGCCCATACATATAATTAAATTCTAAATGAAAATTTTATTTTACTGCAATTACATCCAAATATCATCATAATCAAGTTCATTTTTCAAGTGACAAGGACTACTCATTCATATTTGAGGATTGCACATATACATGGGTCTGTTCCCACAAATCCAAGAAAAAAGGCATCAACATTTTCTCCTGTTATTTTACTAGATACTAGAGGACCAGGACCTGAAAACACCTTCCAAAATTACTGAAATATTGTAGAGAGATGTGTCTCATCTCCTTCTGTTTCAGAAGCAAGGTCTCAGAGAACCACGTTAGTGGTTAGGCACTCTCTTTTCCTTCTTTCATTACCTTCTAAGCCTTGAATACTGAGTTCAAAGATGGACAAAACATTATTTTAGCTTGGCTAGATTTATAAATATTTTTGTGTATCTGGAACATTTAAAGTTAAAGCTGTTCCTGTGAAAGTAGTTTCTAATTCTGTAATGACATCATTTGACATTTTGAAAGATTAAGGTATAGTAAATGAACTAAAGTCAGATAAACAAATACAGTTTTAACTTTCAAAGAAAATCACACATTATATCCCAGATAAATACTATTTGCATTCATGAGGCATAATGTAAATTTTTAGACATCACTTATCAATCACATACCACATGCAAGGTCATTGACAATTTGCGACTATCACATTTCCTAAGCTCAGTGAATTTTGATGTATCTTTTGATGTATCACTGAAACAGATCAAAGAACCCATAATAGTCAAAATATATTTAAAATTGTGACAGTCTTATTTATTTATTTATTTATTTTAAAGAGAGAGTGAGAGAGGGGGGTGAGAGAGAGAGAGAGAGAGAGAGAGAGAGAGAGAGAGAGAATTTTTAATATTTATTTTTTTTTAGTTCTCGGCGGACACAACATCTTTGTTGGTATGTGGTGCTGAGGATCGAACCCGGGTCGCACGCATGCCAGGCAAGCGCGCTACCACTTGAGCCACATCCCCAGCCCAGTCTTATTTTCTTTTTAAGCAAATAAGTGAACTCAAAGTTGGATAGTTTTTTAATGGGACAAAAATAAATCAGAATCAATTTGAAGAATATACAAGGCGATGTGGTATTGTGAGGTTTAACACTTTTCATTAAGCAAATTACACAACCTTCTCTGAGTTGATGGCTCCATGATTGCAGAGACCATGAACAACAGCATGGCTATTCAGAAAAAAATCCGAATGTTCAGATCACAGCAGAAGAAGACTTCCCATCTGGTATTTGAAAGAGGACTATTGAGTTTTTCTATCTTTATTTGAACTTACTTATAGACTGCTAAAGTGTAGATTTAGTGGACACATTTAAGAGAAAACTATGCTTACACATCAGAGAAATTCCCAGTGCCTTGGATAACAATAGTAAAACAATTAAGCCAGATTTTGTGGGAAGTAGTTTATAAAATCTGAATTTTTATTAAAGAAATATAATCAAGTACCTTTCACTGGTGCAGTTAAAAACCACACATAATTTTGGTTCTCTATAAATATTTCATTAAATTGGATAGAAACATAAATCAAATCCTACTGTCCCCAGTGTGAAGCAAATAATAAATGCTCGTTTCTAAGGTCACAATAGCTGTATAGCAGTTAGAGTCAATATCAAAAAAAGGGAGGGGAGAAGAAAATTTGCACATACTGTAAAAAGGGCACACATTCGGTCTATCTTCTCTGGGTTTCTTGGCCCACCATTCTTGTTCAGTCTCACCAGAAACCGCTCACTGAAAAGTAGGAAGCAGAAAGAAAACTGTAAAGAACTTTACACTTTAGAACAAATTAAAAAAGGTATACACACAGAATCCTCAAATACTTACAGGACAGCTAGTAAGAGATAGGTGAGGCCCAAAACACATATCTAGTAGCAAGACACCCTATTTTTTTGTGCCAAATAACATGCAGCAGACACTCCAAACTGCCAGATCAGATATTGCTGTTTACATGTTTGTTGTGGCTGTGTGTTTTATATCTCAGAAGGGCAGTAATAAGGACTGTGTCATATTTTTCCCCAATTCCCTCAAAGCACCTGGCACAATGCTAATCCCATTAACAAGTATCTTTGATGTGAGAACTCTGATCATAATAAAAATATTAATTATATTACAGCTAAAAGAATGTACATTATCCAATTTACATCTTCCTGTATGTAACTCTGGAGAATCTATTTTAGGACTAAGGGGAAAAAAACACTACAAGGACTTACAAAGATTTGAGTGAAAAGTAAAAAACAAATGATATGTTATAACTAAAGCAGAATTTTGTTGAGGGCTGCAATCAAGTCAAGATGGCACCTGGCAGTTTGCCAGGAGGAGTGGTTTGTGAAGCAACGCCACCAAGCCATTAAGATGATGAGGATTCCTTATTGGCTGACTACTGTATCTAGATTATGCTAATTGAGACAAGCTGTGTGTAATCAGTAAGGTGTATATACCTCTGCTGTACCGAAATAAAGCGGCTCCTGCTACCTTGGGTGCCCGCTACCTTGAGTTCCCACTTCAACCTTCAAGTTGCTTGTCACCTCCCGGTTATTGTGCCCAGCCGGACTGTGGCAGAATTTAAGTCAGTAAATATTTTATTTCTCAAATAATATAGGTAATTCCATATGGAAATTATTGAACTAAAAAAATAACAGCCCATAGATGTAGTTTTTGAAAAATTTGGAGAAATATCTCCTTTGTCCCTCATCTCCTTCCAGTCCCTACACAGAATCTCATTTAATCTCTTCATGCTAAGGTTCCCTACCAACTTAACAGGAAAACTGAGGCATGGTGAAGACAAAGTATGTGGCTATAAAAGTAGTTTGCTTCCCTTGTGTCCCCAGTCACACTAACTGAATACATGTGATATCAGTAAAAGGACAGGTATTAAAATATTCTACAAGAATTATAAGATGGAATATCAACTGCATGGTTTGATCAGTTCATGTATTCATTTGTTCATTTAGTTGACACAGATATTTATTATTATTAGTTTTTCCATGTTTTTGTTGGTATACTATAATTTTACATAATGGCAGGATTTGTTGTTACATATTTGTACATGCACACAATATAAAAATATAATTTGGCCAATATCATTCCCCAGTATTTCCACTTTTCTTTCCTTCCTCCCTTCCCCTGGTTCCTTTCCTCTACTCTACTGGTCTTCCTTCTATTTTCATGAGACCCCATGCCACCAATGTTTTCCTTTTTCTTCTCTAGCTTCTAAATATGAGAGAAAACACGAGACCCTTGATTTTCTGAGTTTGGCTTATTTCACTTAATATTCTCAAATTACATCCATTTTCCTATAAATGACATAATTTTATTCTTCTTTATAGATGAATAAAACCATAGATTATACCACATTTTCCTTATCCATTCATCCACTGACAGAAACTCAGGTTGGTTCCATCATTTGGCTATTATGAATGTGATGTTATAAATGTAAGTATGTATGTATTGCTATAGTATGCTGACTTTAATTCTTTAGGGTAGACACCTAGGGATGGTATAGTTGGGTCATATGGTGGTACCATTTCTAACCCTAGTGTTTTTTTTTAGTTGTAGTTGGACACAACATATTTATTTTATTTATTCATTCTTATGTGGTACTGAGGACTGAACTGAGAACCTCACACATGCTAGGTGAGCATTCTACTGCTGAGCCACAACCCCAGCCCCTAACCCTAGCCTTATGAGGAACCTCCATATTGATTTTTATAGTGGTTGTACTAATGTAAAATTCCACCAATAGTGTAAAAGTGTTCCTTTTTCTCTACATCCTCCCTAGAATTTATCATTGTTTACATCTTTTTTAAGCTTATGGTTCTTTTATTAACAAGGGCTTTGGTTACCTGAACAAAAATATATTTGAAAGTGGGGTGGTGATAGTAATGGTGATTCAGGTCTTTGTTTTGTAAGGTAAATGGAAACTTAGTACATGTTTGATTTCTGACCTCAAATGCCTGTTAGGTTTAGTACTGTAATGACAGGGATGAAAAACAATAACAAGAAAACATGATTAAGTCGTTAGGAAAACACAAATTTAAAACAGTGAGAAACTACTACATAATCTACTAAAAGGGCTAAAATTAAAGAATGAATATCAAGGCTTGGCAAGAATATAAAGCAGATAAAATGCTCATAAACTGTTGGTGGGAATGCAAAATAGTATAATTACTTTGAAAAACAGTTTGACAGCTTCTTACTAAACATAAACCAGTAATTCTACTCCTGGGTATTTACTCAGGAGAAATGAAAACATGTCCACACAAAAGCCTGAATTTGAATGTTTATAGCAGCTTATTTATAATAACAAAAACTATAAATTGCTTTCAAAGGATAAATAGTTCATATAACCAAATACAATTGCACAATTAAAAAACACAAGAAACTACTGAGACCTAATAATATAGATCAATCTCAAAAGCATTATGTTAAGTGAAAAGTTAATCACAAAGACCATATGCTATATATCACTATTTATTTTTTATTTTGGGAGGTATCAGGGATTGAACCCACAGGCACTTAACCACTGAGCCACATCCCCAGCCCATTTATTAATTCTTTATTAGTACATAATCATTACATTTGTTGTTACATATTCATACATACACACAACATAATTTGGTCAATTCCAATTCCTAGTTCCTCTCCTTTCTTTTCCCTCCTCCTGTTTTCTTGTCTCCTTCCTTTACTCTACTGGTCTCCTTTTTATTTTCTTGGGATTCCACTTCCCACCCTTTCCCCTTTTTCTCTGTAGCTTCCACATATGAGAGAAAATATACATATATGTTACTATCTATATTACATTCTGGAAAAGGCAAAACTATAGGGGTTGCCAAGGCTGAAAAAGGAGGGTACACTGTCAATAAAAGTGCAGGGGTAACTATGGGGTGATAAAATGTTCTATTTCTTTGTTACAGTGAGATTGCAATAAATTACCAAGACAGTCTCAATGTAAAGGATGGAGCCATCTTTATTCACCAGCTGGGGAGGCACCAGCTGGCGGGATGAGGAGGCAGGCTGCATGTCTATACGCCTTGACCCCCTCCAGGCGTTAGAGCACACCGTTTATAGTTTAAAACCACAAGTAAAACATGTCAGTATATTAATTATAAGTGGCTTTTGCTATGATTCAAAATTACAAACATCATGAGATCTAAAATCATAAGCAGAAGGGGAAGTGGGTCAAAATGACCCTAGTTGAGTATGATTTAAAGAATGTTTACTAACATCTAGACAAACATTATCTGACAGGATACATTGCCCAGAAAAAATGGAACCAAAAAGAGAAAAAATTTTCATCATATAAGAACAGAAATATCTGTGTTTCTATGCAGGGTGTGCCAAGCAGGATCAGGATGGAAGAGGCAGAATTCTCTCAAGGGAGAAGCATTTCTTACATAACATGGAGATTTAGGGTAAAATGGAGTCTGTTTAGTCATTGACCATTATAGCCTGGCCCATATTATCGTAACTGTAATGGTGGTTTCACAATGACATACAATCATCAAAACTCACTGAATGATGCAATAAAAAGGGCAAATTTTACTACATAAAAATTATATCCAACAAATCTGACTTCAAAAAAGATGGGATACACATTAGCACATTAACATCTCATGGAATAGTGTTAGTACAAGGAAAAATATTAAAGATAAAGGAGACAGAAATGAATAAAGGAAAACCCTTGATGAGGTGAGAACTAATAGAATGTAGGTGATAGTCAAGAAGGAAAAAGATAGGTTTAGATACACGTTAGTTTGTAGTTTTAGTAACAAAACGTTGAGGCTTATTACAGAAACAGGAAATAAGAAAAGTACATTTTTTAAAAAGACATACAAAAACATTAGTAAAAATTCTCAGATCATTTGAAAGAAAAAATGAGAAAAGATAATTGTGACACTGACAAGTGGAAAAAAAGGGACAATTAGGCAAATCAATTCTGTCTCCAAAATATATTTTTAACATTTATATCTCTTTCCATCTTCTTTGCTTCCATTAGTCGAAGCCACCACTAGATTCTAGCTTAGATTTATATAACAGTATCCCAGGTGGTGTCTTGTCCTTTTGCCTCTCTAAAATGTGTTCTTTGGAAAGATTGATCCTTTTCAAATGTCAATCAGATTACATAATTTCCCATTTCAGAATCTTTTCATATAATAAACTAATGTTTTACAAGGTTGTCAAGGCAATTCAAATTCAAGATGGAAAAAAATAGAATTTCAAAAAATGGTGCTGAAAATATTGGATGCAAAAATACAAAATAATGAAGTTGGACTTAAATTTATTTCATATCATATATAAAAATTAACTAAAAATGGATCATAGATCTAAATGTAAGAGCTAAACTACAAAAACTCTTAGAAGAAAATTTATCTCCATGACCTATGGATAATGTTTTTAGGTGGAACACTAGAAGCACAGCAACAAAAGAAAAAATAGGTAAGTTGGATTAAAATTAAAACTTTTGTGCTTTGAAGGATACCATCAAGAAAGTAGAAGAAAAGCTAGAGAATGAGTGAAAATATTGGCAAATCATATATCTGATAAGGGATGTATGCCTATACTATGGATCAAAGATTTAGGAATTAGACCAGGAGTTTTACAACTGCTAGAGAAAAACAGAGGATCAACAACCCAACATATGCATACAGGCATAAACTTCCTCAATAAGACTCCCAAACTCAAGAAATAAAACTGAAAATTTAAATGGGATGGCAAAATATTAATCTGCACAGCAAAGGTGAGTATGAAGAGAAAAGCTACAGAATGGAAGAAAATCATTGCCAGCTACTCTTTTGACAGATGATTATATCCAAAATATAGAAAAACTAAAAAAAATGTAACCACAAAAGACAACCCATTTAATAAATACAAAAATTTCCTAAACAGATATTTCTCAAGAGAAGAAATACAAATGACCAATAAATACATGAAAAAATGTTCAACATCTATAGCAGTTAGAGAAATGCAAATCAAAACTACACTGAGATTTCATCTCCCTCTAGTTAAGAATTGCAATCATCAAGAACACACATAATAATAAATGCTAGTGAGTTTGTGGAGAAAAGGAAAAAACCTATACTGTTGCTGGGATTATAAATTAGCACAACCACTATAGAAATCAGTATGGCAGTTCCTCAAATGACTATGATATGATCCAACTATACCACTCAATCTTCAGTATTCATAAAAAATAACTAAGTCAGCTTACTATAGCAATACATTGTGTACCAATGCTTATGGTAGAGCAATTCATAATTGCCAAATTGTGGAACTGCCTAGGTTCTGTCAATGGATGAATGGATAAAGAAAATGTGGCACATATACACAACAGAGTCATAAAGAATGAACTTACTCAGCTGGGATTGTGGCTCAGTTATAGAGTGCTTGTCTAGCACATGTGAGACCCTGGGCTTGATCCTCAGCACCACTTAAATATAAATAAATAAAATAAAAGTACTGTTTCCAACTACTTCCAAAAAATAAAAAAAAATATTAAAAAAAAGAATGAACTTAGGTCATTTGCAGAAAAATGGATGGAACTGGAGGACATCATGTTAAATGAAGATAGATTCAGAAAGTCAAGGTTTAGGTTTTTCTCTTGTATATGGAAGACAGAAAGAAAACAGGAGAGAAGAGGGATTTTGAATAAAAAGAAGGGAGACAAGTTGAGTAGATGATGAGGCTGGGGGGTAGGAGAAATGGGAAAGTGAGGGTAATGGCAATGAAATTGACCAAATAAGAATAAATCAGGCCTTCCGACCAGCAGACAACCACGGGAGGTCAAGCCCAGCCACCCAGATCCACCCACACTTGCCTGCGTGGGACCCAGGTTCACAATAGGCAGAGGTCCACCCCTCAATTGGCAGACACCCTGCCGAGCCCAGCCTCTGGCATAGGACCACCCATTCCAACCAGCAGACTACTGCGGGAGGTCAAGCCCAGCAGCCCAGATCTGCCCAAACCAGTCTGCATGTAACCCAGGCTCACAACTACCACAGGAGCCCAGGCCTCGCCCAGATCCACCCACAACAACTTGCGTAGGATCCAGGTCCAGAGTAGGTCCGAGTTTGTCCCCCCCGCCCCCACCTGGGAGCCTAAGCCTAAACAACTTCCATCTTGGGACACTGTAGTCACTGCCATAGCCTTTCCCACATAGCAGGAAACTTTTTGACAATAGGGACTAGAAGCAGCTACATTTCAGAGCAGGCATTCCAAAGAGAGTGTGAGGCCCACCCTTTCAGCCCCATATCTATAAGACATTGTTTCCATCTTGGGGCACCTCAACTATTATCTCAAGTTACCTCGGCTATTGCCACCACCATCTTTAGATGCAGTAGCATACATACAGGGACACCACCAGGGTCTTAAAGACTAACTTCAAGGTGAGGCACAGATAATCTTCATGGGTACTACAAAAATACAGGGTAGAAACTGTAATATCTCAGATTCACGCTGCAAGAAAGAAAAATACATAGACAACATGAAAAAAAAAAAAGGCAGGAAAGTACACCAAACAAACCAGGATACTATAATAACAGAATGCATAAACAGCAAAGTTGATGAAATATCAGAGAAGGAGTTCAGAAGGTTCATAATTAAAATGATCTGTTAATTAAAGAATGACCTAAAAGAGCAAAAACAGGCAAAAATTGATCACTCCAACAAAGAAATAAGTGAGCAAATACAGGCAGCAAAAGATTACTTCAAGAAAGAAACAGAGACTCTGAAAAAAAAATAAACCATAGTCAAAAATACTTGAAATGAAGGTTACAATAAACCAAATAAAAATCTCAATAGAAAAAATAACCAACAGACAGGATCCCTTGGAAGAAAAAAGTTCAGATAATGAAGACAAAGTATACAATCTGAAAAATAAAGTTGATGACACAGTGAAGATAGTAAGAAACTATGAATAGAACATCCAAGAATTATGGGACAGCATCAAAAAAACAAATATAAGAGTTATTGAGATAGAGGAAGGAACAGAATTTCAAACCAAAGAAAAGCACAATCTCTTCAATGAAATAATATCAGAAAATTTCCCAAGCTTGAAGAATGAATTAGAAAACCAAATAAAAGAGGCTTACAGGATGCCAAACGCATAAAATTATAATAGATCTACACCAAGGCACATTATAATGAAAATGCCTAGCACACAGAATAAGGATAAAATCTTAAAAGCCAAAGAGAGAGGAATCAGATCACACATAGGGGGAGACCAATTCATATCTCAGCAGATTTTTCAACCCAGATCCTCAAAGCCAGAAGATCATGGAACAACATATACCAAGCTCTGAGAGAAAATGAATGCCAACCAAGAATTTTATATCCAGCAAAATTCAGCTTCAGATTTTATGACGAAATAAAAACCTTCCATGACAAACAAAAGTTAAAAGAATTTACAGCAAGAAGGCCAGCACTACAGAACATTCTTGGCAAAATATTCCAAGAAGAGGGAATAAAAAATAAGGATGAAAAATCACCAGAGGGAGGTGTTACACTATGGAAAATCTAATAGAGGAGAAACCAAGTCACATTAAATACCAAAAATAAACAAAAATGGCTACAAATACAAATCATGTCTCAATAATAACCCTGAATGTTAATGGCCTAAACTCACCAATCAAAAGACATAGGCTAGCTGACTGGATTAAAAAAAGATCCAACAATATGCTATTTCCAAGAGACTCATCTCACAGGAAAAGACATCCACAGACTGAAGGTGAAGGGTTGGGAAAAAATCATACCACTCACATGGACTACAGAAGCAAGCAAGGGTTTCCTCCTCATATCAAATAAAGCAGACTTCAAGGAAAGTTAACCAAAAGGGATAAAGGAAATTTCATACTGCTCAAGGGAACCATACACCAACAAGACTTGACAATTATAAATATGTATGCCCCAAACAATGGAGTGACCACATTCATTAAACTCTTTTCAAATTCAAGAGTCAAATAGACCACAACAAAATAATTTTGGGTGACTTTAACACACCTTATTTACCACTGGATAGATCTTCCAAACAAAAGCTGAATAAAGAAACTACAGAACTTAATAACAAAAATCAATAACTTAGATGTAAGTGACATATATAGAATATTCATCCTTTAACAAGTAAATACACTTTATTCTCAGCAGAACATGAATCCTTCTATAAAATAGACCATATATTATGTCACAAAGCAAATCTTAGCAAATATAAAAAAGTAGAGATACGATCCTGCATTCTGTCATATCATAATGGAATGAGGCGGTGCGGCCGGTGCAGACGGAAGATGGCGCAGAATGCAGAGGCTTTGCTTGTGGGTCACCAGACCAAGCTCTGAACACAGCACAAGGTCACCCCAGCACCCCCCACAACACCAAACACCCTATGAGGGAAACAGACGGAATCCATCTTGGAAAACCTTATTCGCCATCTATTGGTGGGCATAGCTACCAGTGTGGTTCTGCGGCTGATCAGAGAGATTTTGGTACTATACAAGAGCAATATAAATATATAGGGGAAAAATATTAAAAACAACAGTCACACAGAGCTGGAAAGAAATGTGAGCAACATGAAAAAAAACAAGGAAAGAAAGGACCACAAACGTTGCAGGACAATTCAACATTATAAGAGATAACATCTGCAGCAGAAGGAATGATTTCAGGATATACATGGTTCAGATGATCGGGAGACTTTAGACAGCAAATTCAGACAATGAAAGATCACTCTGACAACGAATTACATAAACAAATCCAAGAAGCAAAAGATCAACTCTACAGGGAGATTGAGGTTATACAACAAAACAAAACAAACAAACAACAACAACAACAACAACAAAACCAAACAGAAATTCTGGAAATGAAGGAAATAATAAACCAAATTAAAAACTCAAATGAGAGTATCACCAGTAGAATAGAACACTTAGAAGATAGAACATCGGACAATGAAGACAAAGTATATCATCTCGAAAAGAGTGTAGACAGCACAGCGAGACTGATAAGAAACGATGAGCAGAACATCCAAGATATATGGGATAGCATAAAGAGACCAAATTTAAGAGTTACTGGGACACAGGAAGATATAGAGGTCCAAACCAAAGGAATGAGCAATCTGTTCAATGAAATAATATTAGAAAACTTCCCAGACATGAAGAATGAAACAGAAATCCAAATCCTAGAAGCCTACAGGATGCCAAATATGCAAAATCACAAGAGATCCACACCAAGACACATTATAATGAAGATAGATGCCCAACATACAGAACAAGGAGAGAATTTTAAAAGCCACAAGAGAAAGGAAGCAGATTACATTTAGGGGTAAACCAACTAGTCTGATCTTTCAACACAGACTCTGAAAGCTAGAAGATCCTGGAACAACATACTTCAAATGCTGAAAGATATGAATTAGAACCAAGAATCTTGTATCCAGCAAAATTAAGCTTCAGGTTTGAAGATGGAAAAAAACCCTTCCATGATAAACAAAAGTTAAAAGAATTTGCAGCTAGAAAACCAGCGCTTCAAAACATCCTTGGCAAAACATTACATGAAGAGGAAATGAAAAATAACAATGAAAACCAACAGTGGGTGGTAGTACAGTAAAGGAAAAACTAACCTGCTGCGCCCCTCCACTGACTCAGGCAATGGCAAGGCCCTACTGAGGTGGATGGCACAAGGCTTCCATCCTCTGGAGGAGCACAATATATTTCTGGGAATGGGCTGATTTGTTTTTGTATTCCTTTAATAAGTATAGTTGTGACTTCTCATATGACCATTAAGTATGAAGGAAAAAACATGACTTTCTCAATTAATGCAACTACTTCTAAAGAATAGATCTGTTTGCTCTAAATGCAACGATTCAGCTGTGGAGCATAAATTGTTAATGTCTAATGAAAAACTCCCTGTATTCCTGTCAAGGAAGTTTTTGAGAAATTAAATTAAAATCTAGAGAAGAAAAATTAATGTTAAGAAGACAGATTAGTGCTTAGTACTGGGCAACTTGTTCTTGTTCCTGAGCACAATGGTTTGTGCTCTTACTCTTATTTGATTAAAATTAATAACAAGTTAACCACTTGCTGTAACCATGGCACCGGTTCCAGTCAGTAAGTCAAGAAAGAATTGTCAAGGTATAGGCCAATAGTTGGGACATTTCTAACTATTATTAAAAGTTAACTAAACAGAAACAGCTCAAAGCAAAACTCGAACAGAAAGGAAAAATGATTGCTTATGCATAAGCCTAGATAAATTCTTCTATTCTAATTGTAGCTATGCAATATTTTGTTTCTTTGAATAATGATTCCTGTTTTGCAACCACAGAGTACTGTGAGCCTGCCAAAATGAAAAGTATATATGATCAACTTCACAAGTAAAGATTGGGATTCAGCACCTTCACTTTGATGTCTGTGTTGTTTCTCCACCCCCCTTTCACCGACTCCTCACCATCTGTTCGTCTCTTGAGACCCCCTGTTGGAGCTGGACTCCGACACTAACCAAAGAGGAAAAGCTAATCAAGTTAAAGAACAAAAATAAATGAATATGGCTGGAAATACAAACCATATCTCAACAGTAACCCTAAATGTTAATGGCTTAAACTCACCAATCAAAAGACATAGGCTAGTAGAATGGACTAAAAAAAAGATCCAACAATATGCTACCTACAGGAGACTCATCTGATAGGAAAAGACATACATAGACTGAAAGTGAAAGGTTGGGAAAAATCATACCACTCACATGGACCTTGGAAGCAAGCAGGGGTGTTCATACTCATATCAAATAAAATAAACTTCAAGCCAAAGTTAATCAAAAGGGATAAAGAAGGACATTATATACTGCTCAAGGGAACCATTCACCAAAAAGACATAACAATCATTAATATATGCCCCAAACAATGGTGCAGCTATGTTCATCAAACAGACCACAACACAATAATCATGGGTGATTTTAACACACATCTCTCACCACTGGACAGATTTTCCAAACAAAAGTTGAAAATAAAAAAAATAATGAAATTAAATTAGAAATCAATGGTAAAACAAGAAACAAAAGCTACTCCAACAAATAGAGACTAAATAATATGCTACTGAATGAACAATGGGTTGCAGAAGACATCAGGGAGGAGATTAAAAAAAAATCTTAAAGGTGAATGATAATAAATATACCATATATCAAAATCTCTGGGACACTATGAATGCAGTTTTAAGAAGAAAGTTCATTGCATGGTGTTCATTCCTTAAAAGAAGAAAAAGTCAACATATAAATGACCTGACTTACACCTCAAAGTCCTAGAAAAAGAACAAATCAAAACCAAACGCAGTGTAAGACAGGAAATAATTAAAATCAGGGCTGAAATCAATGAAACTGAAACAAAAGAAACAATTGACAAAATTGACAAAACAAAAAGTTGGGTCATTGAACAAATAAACAAAATTGACAGATCCTTCGCCATGCTAACGAAGAGAAGACAGAAAACTCAAATTACTAACATATATGATGAAAAAGGAAATATCACAACAGACACTACAGAAATACAGACAATAAAAATTAGAAATTATTTTGAAAACTTGTACTCCAATAAAGTAGAAAATATCAAAGGCATTTACAAATTTCTAGAGTCATCTAGAAAATTGAACCAGGATGATATACACAATTTAAACAGATCAATTTCAAGTGTCAAAATAGAAGATGCTATCAGAAGCCTACCAACCAAGAAAAGCCCAGGACTGGATGGATACACAGCCGAGTTCTACAAGACCTTTAAAGAAGAACTAATACCAATAGTCTACAATTCATTTCACAAAATAGAAAAAGAGGCAGCATTTCCAAACTCATTCTACGAGGCCACTATCATCCTGATTCCAAAACCAGGCAAAGACACATCAAAAAGAAAGAAAAAAAGAAAACTTCAGACCAATATCTCTAATGAACATAGATGCAAAAACTCTTATTAAAATTCTGGCAAATTGAATACGAAAATATATCAAAAAAATCATGCACCACAATCAAGAGGGGTTCATCACAGGAATGCAAGAGTGGTTCAACATACAGAAATCAATAAATGTAATTCATCACATCAATAGACTTAAAGATAAGAATCATATGATCATCTCAATAGATGTAGAAAAACCATTTGACAAAATACAGCACCCCTTCATGTTCAAAACACTAGAAAAACTAGGGATAACAGAAACGTACCTCAACATCATAAAAGCCATCTATGCTAAGCCCCAGCCCAACATCATTCTAAATGGATAAAAATTGAAGGCATTCCCTCTAAAAACGGGAACAAGACAGGGATGCCCTATTTCACCACTTCTATATAACATAGTTCTTGAAACACTGGCCAGAGCAATTAGACAGATGAGAGAAATTAAAGGGATACACATAAGAAAAGAAGAACTCAAATTGGCACTATTTGCTGATGATGTGATTCTATAGTAGATCAATGTTACCTAGAAGACCCCCAAAAATTCCACCAGCAAACTTTTAGAACTAGTAAATGAATTTAATCAATGTAGCAGGATATAAAATCAACACCCATAAATCAAAGTCCAGGAAAACTACTCAATTAATAATAGCCTCAAAAAAAAAAAAAACCAAAACAAAAAACAACAACTTGGGAATCAACTTAATGAAAGAGGTGAAAGGTCTATATAATAAAAATTACAGAACCATAAAAAAGAAGTCAAAGAAGACCTTATAAGATGGAAAGATGTACCTTGCTCTTGGATAGGCAGAATTAATATTAGCAAATTGACCATACTTCCAAAAGCACTATACAGATTTAATGCAATGCTGATTAAAATTCCAATGACATTCCTCAAAGAAATAGAAAAAGCAATCATGAAATTCATCTGGAAACACAAGCGACCCAGAATAGCTAAAGCAATCCTTGGCAAGAATAGTGAAGCAGGTGGCATCACTACACCAGACCTTAAACTATACTACATAGCAATAGTAACAAAAACAGTGTGGTACTGGCACCAAAACAGACTGATAGACCAATAGTACAGAATAGAGGATCCAGAGACTAACCCACAAAATTATAATTATCTTATATTAGACAAATGTGCCAAAAACATGCTTGGAGAAAAGATAGCCTCTTCAACACATGGTGCTGGGAAAACTGGAAATCCATATGCAACAACATGAAATTAAACCCCTGCCTCGAATAAAACCAGAGACCCTGCATCTAATAGAAGAAAAAGTAAGCCCTAATCTCCATCATGTGGGACTAGGCCCCAGCTTCCTTCATAAGACTCCTTTGGTATAAGAATTAAAATCAAGAATCAATAAATGGAATGGAATCAAACTAAAAAGTTTCTTAGCAAAAGAAACAATCTGCGGTGAATAGAGAGCCTATATCTTGGGGGCAAATCTTTATCCCACACATCAGACAGAGCACTAATCTCTAGGGTATATAAAGAACTCAAAAAGTTAAACACCAAAATAACAAATAACCCAATCAATAAATGGGCTAAGGACCTTAACAGAAACTTCTCAGGATATGCAATCAATCAACAAATACATGAAAAAAATGTTCATCATTTCTAGCAATTAGAGAAATGCAAATCTAAACTGCTCTAACATATCATCTCACTCTGATCAGAATGACAGCTATTATGAAGACAAACAACAAGTGTTGTCGAGGATATGGGGAAAAATTATACTCATACACTGCTGGTGGGACTGCAAATTGGTGCAGCCAATATGGAAAGCAGTATGGAGACTTCTTGGAAAACTTGGAATAGAACCACCATTTGACCCAGCTATCCTTCTCCTTGGTCTATACCCAAAGGACTTAAAAACAGCATACTACATGGACACAGCCACATTAATGTTTATAGCAGCACAATTCATGATAGCTAAACTGTGGAACCAATCTAGATGCCTGTCAATAGATGAATGGTTAAAAAAATATGGCATATATACACAATGGAATATTACTCAGCAATAGAAGAGAATAAAATCATAGCACTTGCAGGTAAATGGATGGAGTTAGAGAAGATAATACTAAGTGAAGTTAGCCAATCCCCAAAAACCCAAATGCTAAATGTTTTCTTTTATATAAGGAGGCTGATTTATAGTGGGATAGGGAGAGGGAACATGGGAGGAATAGATGAACTCTAGATAGGTTGGGAGGGGAAGGAAGGGGCATGGGGTTAGAAATGATGGTGGAATGTGATGGTCATCATTATACAAAGTACATGTATGAAGACACAAGTTGGTTTGAATATACTTTGTATACAACCAAAGATATGAAAAATTGTGTTCTATATGTGTAATATGAATTGTAATGCATTCCACTGCCATATATAAATTTTAAAAAATAAATAAAAAGAATAAAGAATACAGCTTTTTGTATTATTATAACAATAGAAATTAAAAATAAAAAACTAAAATATTACCAACAACAAAAAATTCAATAATAAAAAGACAAACCAATAAAAAACAGGCCAAGACTTAAATAGATGTTTCTCCAAAGAATATACAAATGGCCAATAAATGCACATGAAAAAATGTTCAACATTTTTAGCCATCTGGGAATTACAAATAAAAATCAGAATGAGTGTACTGTTTCACCACCACTATGATAGATTTAATCAAAATGACAGATAATGAAAAATATTGAGAAGAAGGTAGTAAAATTGGAACTATCATATCCTGTTGGAATATAGTCATTTTGGAAAAGTCTGGAAGTTTTTAACATATTTAAATATAGGTAACATACGACCCATCAATTATACTTCCAGTTATATACCCCAGAGAAATGAAAACATTGTCACTCACAAAAAGAACTTGTGAATAAATGTTCACAGTAGCATTATTAATAATATCCAGAAGGCAATAACAACAAAAATATCCATCAGTGAATAGATAAGTAAATACAATGTGGTAGGAATAGTCATATAACAAAATATTTTCCAGTCATGAAAGGAATGAAATACTGATACATGCTACAATGTGGATGAACCTTAAAAACATTATGCTAAGTGACAGAAGCCAATTACAAAAGACTACATGTTGTATGATTCCATTCTTATGAAATGTCTGAATCTATGGAGACAGTATATTAGTGGTTGTTTAGGGATAGGGGTCTGGAGGAAATGGGATAACTGTTGAAGGATATAGAATTCCTTTAGGGGTTGATTAAAATGTTCTAAGATGGATTACAATCCAATAATGGATTTAAAATTCTAACATACTAAAAGTCACTGAACTGTACCCTTTGAATGGGTGATTTATATGACATTATATCTCATAAGGCTGTGATAATAAACAACAAATCTTTTCATGGCTTATTCTCACTCTCAGACAACATGTAAATTCCTTTCCAAGTTTTGCAATGCCTTGTGTGGAACATATGACCTACTTTTACAGCCCCATATCATTTCACATGAGCCTTTCTTGCTTACCACTCTCCACATACATCAGTCTCCTACTTTCAAGTTTATAATGTCTTAAACATGCCAAGCTCATTCTTGTTACAGGACCTTTCCATATTCTGTTATCTTTGCCTGGAATGCTGTTCTTTCAGTCCAAGTATTTGGGTCATTGCCATCCCTCAGGTCCTAGCTCAAATGGCAGTTCCCCAGAGAAACCAACTCTGATGACTTTAACAAGAGCTACACTCCTCCCCTATTACTTATTCTTTTGGCATGAACTAATTATTTTCTTTCTTTATTATATTTCTCTTACATAAGAGTAAATTTGTTTTTTAAATTGATTTATAAAATGACAGCAGAATGCATTACAATTCTTATTACACATATATGCCACAATTTTTCATATCTCTGTATATAAAATATGTTGACACCCAATTCATGTCTTCATATATGTACTTTGGATAATGATGTCTATCACATTCAACTATCCTTGCTAATCCCCTTCCCCCAGTAAATTTTTAAGGGCAAGGAAATTTGTTCTCAGTTGTGTTTCTAGTACTTCCAAAATCTATAGGTGCTCAATACATGCTGAATGAACAAGGTGGAAACTTTCTGAAGATCACCATAAACTAAATCCAAGTCATTCTATGAAGAAAAATCCTTGATCCAGGTGGGAGCAAATAAGACAGTAAGCACAAATCAACCTTCTAACGTGGTGGCCATGGACTCAGAAACATTAAGTATATTGTGGTAGATTGTGGTAGATATAATCTCCTTGCTACACACTAAAAATATATTTTCTATTTCTTCCTGGGTACTTTGCTAGACTATAAAACTTAATCCTCTGTAAGTTGAGTGCAGCCATGTGATTGAGTTTCAGATGCTAAAATATGACTGGAAATGATGTGAACAACCTGTAGGCCTAACCCTAAAAAACCTGATATATGTGCTTTCATATGTTCCCTCTTCCAGCTATATGGGTTAGACGTGATCTCCCAGGGTAACCCTAGGACCACGCATTGATGATGGAAGATTATCTATTTGTCTAGATTTCTGAAAGATTGTACAAATGAGGGATACCTTACTAAATGCAGATTCACTCACACAGCACTGTTATACAAGAATAAGACACACTTTGAATTTTAGCCATGGCAACTTTGCTTGCTTTATTTAATTTTTTTAAAGAATTGTACATATTGGGGGTACAGTGTGATAATTGAATGTATGTATACAATATGTAATGATCAAATTGGGATAATCAGAATTTCCATCTCCTTAAACATTCATCATTTCTTGTGTTTTATATATTTATCTACTTATTATAGCAGTTAATCTATCCTAACTATGTATACCTTGCATATGATGACAACTCAATTTTAACTATTAACTTGGTAATAATCTTCATGGACAGCTCATGGATATGAGAATAAAAGTAATTTTAGGAAACTTATGTTTTTTCAAGAGAATTACTTTTGCACTCTTCTTTGAAGGGAAGACATACCGATATTCTCACCATCACAGTACCACTCTATGAATCAATTTCATTTAAAAAATGTTTTCATTAGTAAATTATAATTATACATAATACTGGGAGTTTATTGTGACATTACCATACTTGTATGAAATAAAATTTTCTCCACTTCAGTCCCCAGTATTTTCTATCTTTTCTCTCCTCCCTCTTCCTGTTTCCCTTCCTCATTCTACTGCTCTTCTATTTATTTATAGTTTTTTTAAAAAATTAATATTTTTATAGATAAATATGTAAGCAAAGCTCACTGTTGTATATTCATATAAGTACATAGCATAATTTGGTCAATTTCATTCCATCATTCCTTCCCTTTCCCATCGTTCCTCCCTCCTGCTCCATCCCCTTTCTTTGTTCCACTGATCTAACTTCTATTTTCATGGGATTCTCCCGTACTTTTCTGTCATAAGCCATCCCTGGGTTGCCTGTGGGTCACTATACATCAAAGCCTAGTGGATAGAAACATGTGGTATCTGGGAATGACCAGTGGACATTTTCTCTGGTCAACTGTCCAGGGACATTGTGAATTTCTGTCCCACTCTGCCATGTCCCACACACCACCTGGAATGGGTGTGACCTGCCAAGATGCCAACCAACATGATGACTACAAGACATCATGAAGCAAGACTCCACCCTTGAAATTTTATCCCTGCCTTTGATGTATCCCCTTAAATAATCCACCGAAGCCTTTTTTCCTTTACCTATTTCTACCCCTTTTGTGGACTGGATGTATCAGGGGCTTTGCTTTCCTAAATATATTTCTGACTCCATTCTTTTGTTCTTCATTAATTATAAGTTTTCAGATGGCTTACACCTCCTCAGCAGGAAAAAGAACCCCCCAATGAGATGCTGGTTGACACCCCTTTATTTTGGTCTAGTTTCCACATATGGAAGAAAACACTGGACCCTTAACTTTCTGAGTATGGCTTATTTAACTTAGGATGATATTGTACATTTCCATCCACTTATTGGCACATGCCATAATTTCACTCTTATTTAGGCTACAACTTCATTGTGTATATATGCCACATTATCTTTATTCATTCATCTGTTTACAGAAACCTTGGCTGGTCCCATAATTTGGCAATTGTGAATTGTGCTGCTGTAAACGCTAATATGCCTGTATCATTACAATATGTTGATTTTAGTTATTTTTAAATTGATATTTTAAAAAAATAAATGAAAGAGGAATGCATTACAATTCTTATTACATGTATACAGCACAATTTTTCATATCTCTTGTTGTATATAAAGTATATTGACACCAATTCATGTCTTCATACATGTACTTTGGATGAAGATGTCTATCACATTCCACCATCCTTGCTAATCCCCTGCCCCCTCCCTTTCCCTCCCTCCTCTCTGCACTATCTAGATTTCATCAATTCCTCCCATGGATGTATCCCCTTAAATAATCCACCGAACCTACCCATAATGATGCGTTCATTTGAGCTTTTAATTTTAAGTTAGCCTCCTTATATCAGAGAAAACATTTGGCATTTGTTTTGGGGGATTGGTTAACTTCACTTAGCATTATCTTCTCCAACACTATCCATTTACCCTCAAATGCCATGACTTTATTCTCTTTTATTGCTGAGTAATAGTCCATTGTGTATATATGCCACATTTTTAAATCCATTTATCCACTGAAGGGCACCTGGGTTGGCTCCACAGTTTAGCTATTGTGAATTGTGCTGCTATAAACATTGATGTAGCTATGTCCCTATAGTATGCTGTTTTTAAGTCCTTTGGGTATAGTTTGAGAAGAGGGATAACTGAGTCAAATGGTGGTTCCATTCCGAGCTTCCTAAGGAATCTCCATACTGCTTTCCATATTGGCCAATTTGCAGTCCCCCTGGCAGTATATAAGTGTACCTTTCCCCCCACATCCTCGCCAACATTTATTGTTGTTTGTCTTCATAATAGCTGCCATTCTGACTGGAGTGAGATTATATCTTAGAATAGTTTTGATTTACATTCTCTAATTTCTAGAGATGATGAACATTTTTTCGTATATTTGTTGATTGATTGAGCATCCTCTTCTGATAAGTGTCTGTTCAGGTCCTTGGCCCATTTATTGATTGGGTTATTTGTTTTTGGTGTTTAGCTTTTTGAGTTCTTTATATACCGTAGAGATTAGTGCTGTATCTGATATGTGAGGGGTAAAAATTTTCTCCTAGAATGTAGGCTCTCTATTCAGCTCACAGATTGTTTCATTTGCTGAGAATAAAACTTTTTAGTTTGAGTCCATCTCATTTATTGATTCTTAGTTTTAATTCTTGTGCTATAATAGTCTTATTAAGGAAGTTGGGGTAAATTATATGGTCTATTTTAGAAAAGGATCCAAGTGCTGCTGAGAAGAAAGTGTATCTGCTTGATTGCAGTTTGAAATATTCTATATATGTCACTTAAGTCTAAGTTATTGATTATATTATTTAGTTCTGTTTCTTTGTTCAATTTTTGTTCGGAAAATCTACCCAATGGTGAGAGAGGTGTGTTAAATTAACCCAAGATTATTGTTTTGTGGTCAATTTGACTCTTGAACTTCAGAAGAATTTGTTTGATGAACATAGATGCAACATTTTGGGGGGCATATATATTTATGATTGTTATGTCTTTTTGGTGAAATGTTCCCTTGAGCCGTATGTAATGTCACCTTTATTCCTTTTGATTGACTTTGGCTTGAAGTCTACTTTATTTGATAGGAGGATGCTTGCTTCCACAGTCCATGTGAGTGTTATGATTTTTCCCAAACTTTCACCTTCAGTTTGTGAATGTCTTTTCCTATCAGATGAGTTTCCTGGAGGCAGCATATTGTTGGTTCTTTTTTTTTTAACCCAGTCTGCTAGCCTATATCTTTTGATTGGTGAGTTTAAGTCATTAATATTCAGAGTTATTATTGAGATATGTTTTGTATTTCCAGCCATATTTGTTTATTTTTGTTATTTAACTTGACTTGGTTTTCTTCTTTGATTAGTTTTTCCTTTAGGGTGCTACCTCCCTCTGCTCATTTTCATTGTTGTTTTTCATTTCCTCTTCATGGAATATTTTTCCAAGGATGTTTTGAAGTGTTGGTTTTCTAGCTATAAATTCTTTTAACTTTTGTTTATCATGGAAGATTTTATTTCATCTTCAAATCTGAAGCTTAATTTTGCTGGACACAAGATTCTTAGGTTGGCACCCATTTTCTTTCAGAGCTTGATATGTTGTTCTAGGATCTTCTAGTTTTCAGGGTCTGTGTTGAAAAATCTGCTGTTATCCTAATTGGTTTCCACCAATATGTAATCTGATTCCCTTCTCTCATGTCTTTTAAAATTCTCTCCTTATTCTGTATGTTGGGCATTTTTAGTATAATGTGCCTTGGTGTAGATCTGTTGTGATTTTGTACATTTGGCATTCTGTAGACTTCTTGAATTTGGATTTCCAATTTATTCTTCATGTTTGGAAAGTTTTATGATATTATTTCATTGAATAGGTTATTCATTCATTTGGTTTGGACCTCTGTGCCTTCCTCTATCCCAACTACTTTTAAATTTGTCTTTTTATGCTATCCCATATTTCTTAAATTCTCTGCTTGTGGTTTCTTACCATTATTGCTGTGTGGTCTATGTTCTTTTCAAGATTATATATTTTATTTTCATTGTTTGATGTCAAAGTGATCTACTCTGTTGGTGATGCTTTCATTTGAGCTTTTAATTTGGTTTACTGTTTCTTTCATTTCAAGGATTTCTGTTTTTTTTAAGAACCTCTATCTTCCTATTGAGGTGATCTTTTGCTTCTTGAATTTGTTTATGTAGCTCCTTGTCGATGTGATCTTTCACTGCTTGTATGTGCTGTATTATATCTTCCTTGAGTTCACAGAACATTTTAACTAAGTATATCCTGAACACTTTTTCTGTCATTATTTCTGCTGTGGCTGCCAATGATTCTGATGATGTCATGTCTTGATTTGTTCGTGGTACTTTCTTCCCTTGTCTTTTCATGTTGCTCATGTGTCTTCCTTTCCAGCTCTGTGAGTCTGGGGTGTTATTTCTCTATAGGTTTGTAGTGCTCTTGTAGGTTTCCAAGGTCCCTCCTTTGTGGGAGGGATTAACTATTAACTGATCCCAATATCCACAATATATCACTTATGAACAATTTGTTGTTATTAAGACATTTACAGTTTAGTCTCAATGTACAGAAATGTTGGATTCAATTATTATCTAAAATATAATCAGTAGTTTCATAAAAAGGATTACAGTTTCTGATGGTGGACAATGAACGGGGTGGAGAGTAGGACAATATGCTGAGGGGGAAAGATGTGAGGGTATAGAGTTAGTGTATCTTAGGAAATGTGAAAGAGGAATCTAATGAAGAGTTAGTAGCAAGAGAATAGATAGAAAGTAATTTAGGGTAGACAAGTACATGGGATGACTGTAGAGTACATAAAACAAAACATACATATGTATTTAGAGAAATATAGGATGTTAAAATAGTAAAATTTGGAGTGGAAAAATGAAAGAAGAAGAAACAAAAAAGGGGGCATATATAACACCTGTATATTATTCAGATGAATCAGTCCTCAAAATCCTATTTCATGCAAAGTTCTTGGTTTCACATATGTTGGGTATGTGAGGGCTGGAGGATAGAAGGGTAGGGGAGAGAGAGAGAGAGAGAGAGAGAGAGAGAGAGAGAGAGAGAGAGAGAGAGAGAGAGATATTGAGATTGATTCTCAAAGGAAGAAACCATGGGTGAACTCACCCATGCCTGGCTTTCCCTGACCAGATAACAAGTCAGGGAAAGTTAGTTTTAGAGATCCGTTTCTTTTCTGTTTCTCTTCTCATCCAATAGGTGGGGCTGTCTGTTTTAACCTGGTGTCTCTGCAC
The DNA here is from genome assembly GCF_964194105.1 of Spermophilus citellus. Lineage (NCBI taxonomy): Eukaryota > Metazoa > Chordata > Mammalia > Rodentia > Sciuridae > Spermophilus > Spermophilus citellus. Next base: position 27,068,841 of record NC_138188.1, on the reverse strand, counting down.
TCAGGATGGTGTAGGTAACAAGGGTGAGAGGACTGATCCCAGTGTAGGGCATCTGGAAGTGGGGAGTGCCACCTGCCAGACTCTGCAGTGAGGCTGCATGTCACAGGTCTCTTTGGGACCACTTGATTGACTTGAGCACCCGGTATTGTCTCTCTCTTTTGCCTGGAGATTTCCCAGGTCCTGGTCTCTCTGTTAGCCTCCAAACTGTAGCCCCACCTCCTCTCTCCCCCTTAGAAGTTCCGAACTGTGGGACCTCTCACAGCCAACCTCACACTGGTAAACCTAGCCTAATTCCCTTTTTGGATCAGGAGCCATCTTGTCACAAGTTATAAAGGATTCATTTCTGTTTTCTGTAAAATATTAGGATTTCTGAATAGCCTGGCCATAATTTGCTGTAAAACTGCTTGGAATGTCTGCTTGTGCCTTGAACTCACCCATACCTGGCTTTCCCTGACCAGATAACAACCCACTCTGAAGCTCTAATGACCTTCATAAATTCTGATGTTGGGGCCACCAAAAATATAAACTAGCCTTTGTGTTATGCTCATCAGAGTTTTGTTATCTGTAAGTTCTCAAACCCCCCTTGGTGTAACTTTCTGGGCTATAAAGCAGCACTTCTAGAAAGCGGCAGTGCTGTCTTTTGTTCCCATGGTTTTTGTTGGGAGAGGCAGCCCAGCCAGTCAAAATAATAAGCTTGCTTTAATTTGATTTTTATTGGAGTTGGTGGTCTTTTCTTTGTGTCCTGGTCTAACAACACCAGGTGAGCGGCGCCCTGGTCACACTGCATATATGCCCAACTGGGAACTGTTTTTGTGTTGAGTGGTGCTGAAGTCACCGCTGGGGGATAGGGGGAGTTGGATACCTGGTACCTGGCCAGCTGTAGATCCAATCCAGAGCTGAGAGCTGAGCTGCCCCCATCCAAATATGGCAAGAAAGATTATCAAAGATGGAGTCAGTCTGCTTCCAGGGCCAGGGAGTCTGGTGGGGTGGGGGGAGCCAGGCAATAACATTTTGTGCTGTGGGTAGGTAGTCACCAAGTTATCTGCATGGGAGTTTTGCGGAGGTGCTGATAAGTGATTCTGCAAAGCGGTTTGAGAGCTGTGCATGAGCTTGAACTGCAGGCTTTGCGTTTCCGGTGCTGTGGTTCTGAAGTCCTGCTCGAACACTGAGGCTCTGAGCCCTGCGGGGGGGGGGGGGGGGTCACAGCACTGGTGATTTCTGAGGAAATCAGCTGTATAGGGGTCCTCTTACACACTCTGACATGCAGTATTCTGACTAGGTGAGACCTGGGTCACGGAGCAACACAGGCTGTTGCCTGCTTCTGGCCCACCATCTTGAGATCCCTCTGATTTTAATTCTTTAGAATAAATATTAAGGAGTAGGATAGCTGGATCATAATGTGTTTCCATTCCTAGCTTTTGAGGAATTTCCAAATTTCCAAAGTGGTTGTACTAATCTACAGATCCACCAACAATGTTTGAGTGTATCTTCTTCCCTACATCTCACCAGCATTTGTTATTATTTGTGTTCTTGATGACTGCCATTGTAACTGGAGTAAGATGAAATCTCAGTGTAGTTTTGATTTGCATTTTCCTGATTGCTAGGGATGTTGAACATTTTTGTTTCATACAATTGCTGGCCATTTGTATTTCTTTTGAGAGAGTCTGTTGAGCTCTTTGGTTACATGTTTATTTTTTTTTATATATTCTGGTTATTTATCCAATTTCAAGGGCAGCTGACAAAGATCTCCAATTCTGTTGGCTCTCTTCATGTTCTTGTTTCCTTTGCTTTGCAGAAACTTTCAAAATTTAAAATTATTGAATTTTGGTTTTATTACTTGAGGTTTAGGAGTCTTTGTTAGGAAAATTTGTATCTGCACCAATATGTTGAAATGTTGAGCCTAATTTTGTTTCTAGCAGTAGCAAGGTTTCTGGTCTAATTCTTACATCTTTGGTCCTCTTTAGTTGATTTTTGTATAGGGTGAGAAAGATCTAGTTTCATTGAAGGGGATCTAGTTTCATGAAGGGGATCTAATTTCATTCTTCTAAATATGGATATCCAGCTTTCCCAGCACCACTTGTTTAAAAAGTATATCTTTTCTCTAAAGTATGTTTTTGGTACCTTTGTAGAGTATCAGAGGCTATATCTACATGGATTTGTCTCTGTCTTCTTCTCTATTCCATTGGTCTTTATGTCTTTTTGATGTCAGTACTATTTTTGTGAATCTCTTAAGAGCAGAAATCCTCCAATCAGGCTGTTTGGAGCTGCTGCTCACAGAGAAAGAGTATTTGGATGATTACATCAAACCTCTGGTACAAAGATAAAAGGGTAGCTGAGGCAAATTCCTAGGTAAAAAGGGTTGCTGACCCTATCACAACTCAGGAAGTTCTTTCCTTCTCCTCAACAGTGTAAAGAGGTCTTAAGGTTAGTTCTTGTAACTGCTCATCTAAGCCTCACATTTCTTAGAGACTTTCATGCTTCAGGTTTTACCTGGCCTGCTTGATAATTTATGAAACTCAAAATAAACTTTTCATTTAAGAGAGATATAGGTTTACATCTAATTATTTCCTGTTTTGTTGGATTCTCTGGTGGGTACAAAAAATTCCATTTTCTGTTAACATTCAAACTATTTATGAAGAAAAATATTTGTCCAATGGTTCCATGATTTGGTAACAGCTTTTCTGTCAAAGAAGTGGTCAAATATTGTTGGGAAATACTGCAATAAACAGAGTTGGACCAGTTTCTATCCTATGGGACATCACAGAGGCTTAAAATGTTGCTGTTTTGTGTACCAAAGGGACGAGTGACATTTGATCTCACAACTCACTTATGTGTAATGCGATAATAAGAACATGGTTTGATAAATGCTGAACAAATATATTTGCCAACTAGAGCTATAGCAACTTCTCATAGTCTCTGAAGTACTTATAGCAAAGATCTTTTACAAATACCCATACTGTTACTTGAAAGCAACAGGTCATTGTTTTTCTTAAACAATTTGGGAAAGAATTCTCCTTTATAATTTACTATCTAATCTCTTTTAAGAGAAAATAAAAAATATTAACACTCTTCTTCTTCAGTAAGCTGTGTTTGGAAAACTCCATTTTGGCCCTTACAAAATATTTAGGTGTCTTTATCATGATTAACTATGGACATATAATGTATGAAATTACATTAATTCATATTATTGAGAAAGGTATTACAAATGAATTCCATAAATCTGTGAACAGTCTAATGGTGTCTTAATTTAAAGATCATTTGCTTTTATGAATGTATAATTCCTGGGTGGCTATGTATTTCCTATAGTTCTCTATTGAGGGCAATTCCTTCATCCCTTCAGCAAATGTTTGGTTACTGCCAAGTAGATGCCAGCCTATGTCAGGTACTGAGGCAGAGTCTCTTATCCTCAAGGAGAATCTTTCCTTCAGACTCTATTTTGGAAATAAAGGCACTTTCCTCAAATAAAATCAAAGGGATTTCCCAAACTCTTTCAACTTAATCTTTATTCTTCTCACTGGTGCTCCCTGGAGATTGATGCCAAGCACTTAGAATCTCTTTCATGATAACACGCAAGTAGTCCCAAGGCTATACTAAATTATCCAATTTAAAAGATTAGGAAATTTCTAACATTCTCTCATAGATTCATTTTCTAACCTGCACTTGGCTTTATTTCCCCAAGTTCTTTAGATATTTCTTCTTCATATTAAAACATGGAGAGCAAAAATATACAAGGGTTAAAAAAAAGGCAAACCGGGATCCAAAGCTAAGGTTTCCAAATTTATTTTTAGTATCATCTCCTACACTTCAACAAAACCTTACTTGGCTCACCAATATATGAAAAATTAAAAGGCAGTTATCTTGATTGAATCAGAGGTGAATCAGGAATCCTCTGTACTTAGTCCTCTACCCTACCTACAACCTCCTATCCCACAGGCTCTCAGATCTCCAAGGAACATTTCTGTAACTACTGATACAATTCAAGCATTCTTTCTATCCTTCCAGCCTCACTTTTACTCTTTCTACATTCATTTACTTCTGTCATTTCTAAGAATTTGAGCTAATGCAGAGGATACAGAAATGAAACAATTTCTATCCTCAAGATTTTGAGTCTCACGGAACATAAAGAGAAACTGAACACTGCCACATAATGTAATAATGTTCTAAATGCATAGAATGGGGCTGACAAACTATCAAGAGAGGAGGCTGCCCAAAAGAGGTAATAGAATAGGTTCTTGAAAGATTACTGGGCGTTTATCATTTGATATGGGATAGAAATACCAGAAAGGGATTCTGGAAAGAGAGAGTGTCAAATGCAGACTGCTGAAGTATGGTGTAGCTTGTTGCATCGGGAAAAGCTCAGAGCAGGAGTTAAGAAGTTACTGCAGGGCTGGATAGTGGTCAGGAGTATCATGTAATAATGTGGAATTACATGTGAAGGTTCTGAAAACTTAGCTATATCATGGACAACTTACTTAAAAATGCAGATTTCTGAGTACCTTCTCAGACATTCTAGAGAAGAGGACTCCCAGTGGGGGTACAAGAATATGTATTATTAAAAAACATCTCAGTTGGTATTAGGTCAACGATTTTGGAGAACCCCATTTTGGTCCTTTGGCTCAAATTCAACTGAGAATTCAACTCTGAGAAGCAGCATGGTCTCAAATATGCTGAATTAGCATGATCACTTATGTTACAGTGTAGATGTCAGGCTGGTAAAAAAAATATACCAGGGGAAACTGAAGTAGCCCAAGCAAGCTACAATGCAGTTTAGGGTCTAGAGAGGGTAATGGATGTGAGATATATTTAGGAGACAGAGCTGAGCAGATTAAGCATTTACCACTGAATGTGGTAATATCAACCAGAGAAGACAGAGAATGAGGAAGACAGAAAGTTCAGCTGTGTATACTAAATAAGGTTTCTGTGGGACATGTAGGCAAACAGAAAAGTCAAGTCTGAAGCTTGAATAAAAGATGTAGGTGAGACAATTATTATTGGCTTGCTGAAGCAGCAACAACAGTAGTTATTTAGTGAGTACCTTTTGTGCACCAGGCACTAAGTATTTCCTTTTCCGCCTAATTACATGTATTTTTTATCATTTTCAAAATTTATTTTTACTTTTTGTTAGTTCTTTTTAGTTATACATGCAGTAGAATCTATTTTGATATAATTATACAAACAAGGAATATATCATTCTAATTAGGAGCCTGTTCTTGGGCTAACTGGCTAATTGCATTTAATCTTAACAACATGTGTTTAACCTCTGAAGAAACTGAGAGTCAGAGAGGCAAAGTTCCTGGCTCAAGATGAGTGGTAAAGTTGGAATTCAAATTTAAATGTGTTTGATTTTGAAGTCCATGTTTTATCTGTTATTGTACTTTATAAAATGAGCACTGAAAACAAAAAGTGGGAGGATTCCATTCCTCGGAAATGCTGCAAACCTTGCCCTGGAGATATAAGAAAAAAATCTACATATGGCACGGGCTCCAAGGGGGTACTGAACGAAGGCCAGGTAGCTAGCCCAAGGACCCCAGTCACTTACATGGGGCAAAACTAGAATGTCTATGCCAAGGTTCCACTCCGTCTCCTCTGGCAGGAATGAATCTATTGGAAGTACACTGCAGTTCCACTAAGAAGACTGAGAGATGATGGCAGCAATGATTTGCCTGTCTTGGAACAGAGATGGTGGAATGACAAACAATCCCAGAAAAGATTCTATTCATTTTCTCTAAAGCATAAGAGACACACAGGTAAATCTCTCATAACATACTCTCAAATAGTTATAACAGCATCTTTATAATTATACAGCTCCATTTAGGGTCTTTATAAATCATGAAAATTAACTAAATGACTATTTAACAATCAGTTAGATGGGGAGCTAAAAATTGTTGTTTTTATTCTAATGATTTCTGCTCTCACCTCAAGATCAAGCTTCCAGTTCTAATAATAAAAATATATAGATGAACAAATAGGGGTGAAATAAGAGAGACTCTGCTGACAGAACAGGACAATACTAAGTTTATTTTTGTCAGTGAACAATATTTGGGTCATTACCTTCTGAGGAAAGAGCACATCTGTGTGAGAAATTTGGGTGATGGGAGAATTAGCACTGCCTTCTATGTGTTTTGGTAATGGTGACTAAAAGATGTATACTTCTTCCAGGTGTGGTGGTGCACACCTGTAATCACAGTAACTTGAGAGGCTGATGCAGGAGAATTCCAGGTTTGAGGCCAGCCTGGTTAACTTAGCATGACCCTATCTCAATGTGAAAATTAAAAATGGCTTAGTTTGTAGAGTGCCCCTGGGTTTAGTCTCCAGTACCACACATACAAAAAAGTATGCTTTTATACTTTTCAACTGAAAGCTAAGCAGTCTGAAATGACCATAGAAAAGAAGTCATGCGAACCCTTGATGCCAAAAATGCAGTGTTAGAACAGTAACTGTTTCTCTTTATTCAGGAATAGTTTTTTCCCCTCAGAGACAAACACAGCCTCCCTAGATGGCCCTTTGCAACTTCTCAAGAGTAACCTGGACCTACTAGTTTTGAATGGAATGCTAACCAAAAGAATGAAGGTTGAAAAAAACTCAAAAATAATTTAGCTAAGAATTTCATCAAACATACAGAATGCTACCCTCTCAACTTAGTTTGACTACACTTAGGGAAATATATAATCAAGCACTATTACAGGAAAATAAAGCACTTAAGAGAAAATCTAATGTTTTCCTATTTATTGAGTATGTGTACCTACTTTCTAAAGACTTATATAAAAACACTTTCATGGCAATGCTAATACTAAGAAAATATTATGTTTATGAAAGGTTATGCCCAAAATAATATAATCAATAATATAATCAGTAGTATAGTCATAGCATTTCCTAATGAATATTCTAGTAACTTGAAAAAGGTAATCTAAAAAATTCACCTTTTCTTCAGGATGATTTGATTGGATATAAAACAGAATTTTTTTAGCAAAATTTCTCCCTCCAAAATTCAATGCACAGGATTCTAACATAATTTTTACTGTTTCTACAGAAAAATTTCTGACTGGCATTAAACAGGGTAAGAGTAATAGTCTCAGATAGAAAAAAAATCACCATATTTATCTAATTCATTCATTCATTCATATTCATATTCTCCCTCTCTCTCCCTCCCTCCGCCCTCCTCTACAGATTTGTCCTACTTTAAAAAAATTAGAGCATTATAATTATACATAATATTTGGGTAAATTTTTACCAAATCAAACATTGAAGGAATTGACTTCAATCCTCATCACCACCCATTTTCCTCCTCTTCTTCCTCCCACTATTCTCTTAATTTTTTTAAATTTATTTTTATTTTTTTTTATTGGTTGTTCACAACATTACAAAGCTCTTGACATATCACATTTCATACATTAGATTGAAGTGGGTTATGAACCGCCAATTTTACCCCAAATGTAGATTGCAGAATCACGTCGGTTACACATCCACAATTTTACATAATGCCCTATTAGTAATTGTTGTATTCTGCTACCTTTCCTATCCCCTACTATCCCCCCTCCCCTCCCCTCCCATCTTCTCTCTCTACCCCATCTACTGTAATTCATTTCTCTCCTTGTTTATTTTCCCATTCCCCTCACAACCTCTTATATGTAATTTTGTATAACAATGAGGGTCTCCCTTCATTTCCATGCAATTTCCCTTTTCTCTCCCTTTCCCTCCCATCTCATGTCTCTGTTTAATGTTAATCTTTTCTTCCTACTCTTCCTCCCTGCTCTGTTCATAGTTGCTCTCATTATATCAAAGAAGTCATTTGGTATTTGTTTTTTAGGGATTGGCTAGCTTCACTAAGCATAATCTGCTCTAGTGCCATCCATTTCCCTGCAAATTCTATGATTTTGTCATTTTTTATTGCTGCATAGTACTCCATTGTGTATAGGTGCCACTTTTTTTTATCCATTCATCTATTGAAGGGCATCTGGGTTGGTTCCACAGTCTAGCTATTGTGAATTGTGCTGCTATGAACATCGATGTGGCAGTATCCCTGTAGCATGCTCTTTTAAGGTCTTCAGGGAATAGTCCGAGAAGGGCAATAGCAGGGTCAAATGGTGGTTCCATTCCCAGCTTTCCCAGGAATCTCCAAACTGCTTTCCAAATTGGCCGCACCAATTTGCAGTTCCACCAGCAATGTACAAGTGTACCCTTTTCTCCACATCCTCGCCAGCACTTGTTGTTGTTTGACTTCATAGTGGCTGCCAATCTTACTGGAGTGAGATGGTATCTTAGGGTGGTTTTGATTTGCATTTCTCTTACTGCTAGAGATGGAGAGCATTTTTTCATGTACTTGTTGATTGACTGTATATCCTCCTCTGAGAAGTGTCTGTTCAGGTCCTTGGCCCATTTGTTGATTGGGTTATTTGTTATCTTATTGTCTAATTTTTTGAGTTCTTTGTATACTCTGGATATTAGGGCTCTATCTGAAGTGTGAGGAGTAAAAATTTGTTCCCAGGATGTAGGCTCCCTATTTACCTCTCTTATTGTGTCTTTTACTGAGAAAAAAACTTTTAAGTTTAATTAAGTCCCATTTGTTGATTCTAGTTGTTAACTCTTGTGCTATGGGTGTCCTATTAAGGAATTTGGAGCCCGACCCCACAATATGTAGATTGGAGCCAACTTTTTCTTCTATCAGATGCAGAGTTTCTGATTTGATATCAAGCTCCTTGATCCATTTTGAGTTAACTTTTGTGCATGGCGAGAGAAAGGGATTCAGTTTCATTTTGTTGCATATGGATTTCCAGTTTTCCCAACACCATTTGTTGAAGATGCTATCCTTCCTCCATTGCATGCTTATAGCCCCTTTATCAAATATAAGATAGTTGTAACTTTGTGGATTAGTCTCTGTGTCCTCTATTTTATACCATTGGTCCACCCGCCTGTTTTGGTACCAGTACCATGCTGTTTTTGTCACGATTGCTCTGTAATATAGTTTGAAATCTGGTATCGCTATACCGCCTGATTCACACTTTCTATTTAGAATTGCTTTTGCTATTCTGGGTCTTTTATTTTTCCATATGAATTTCATGATTGCTTTATCTATTTCTACAAGAAATGCCGTTGGGATTTTGATTGACATTGCATTAAATCTATAGAGAACTTTTGGTAATATCGCCATTTTGATGATGTTAGTTCTGCCTATCCATGAACAGGGTATATTTTTCCATCTTCTAAGATATTCTTCTACTTCTCTCTTTAGGGTTCTGTAGTTTTCATTGTATAAATCTTTCACCTCTTTTGTTAGGTTGATTCCCAAGTATTTTATTTTCTTTGAGGATATTGTGAATGGAGTGTTTTTCCTCATTTCCGTTTCAGAAGTTTTGTTGCTGATATACAGAAATGCCTTTGATTTATGCGTGTTGATTTTATATCCTGCCACTTTGCTGAATTCATTTATTAGTTCTAGCAGTTTCTTTGTAGACCCTTTTGGGTCTTCTAGGTATAGAATCATGTCATCTCCAAACAGTGATAATTTAAGTTCTTCTTTTCCAATTTTTATGCCTTTAATTTCTTTCTTCTGTCTAATTGCTCTGGCCAGTGTTTCGAGAACTATATTGAATAGAAGTGGAGATAGAGGGCATCCCTGTCTTGTTCCGGATTTTAGAGGGAATGCCTTCAACTTTTGTCCATTCAGAATGATGCTAGCCTGAAGCTTAGCATAGATAGCTTTTACAATGTCAAGGTAAGTTCCTGTTATCCCTAGTTTTTCTAATGTTTTGAACATAAAGGGATGCTGTACTTTGTCGAATGCTTTCTCTGCATCTATCGAGATGATCATATGGTTCTTATCTTTAAGTCTATTGATGTGGTGAATAATATTTATTGATTTCTGTATGTTGAACCATCCTTGCATCCCAGGGATGAATCCTACTTGATCATGGTGCACTATTTTTTTGATGTGTTTTTGTATTCGATTCGCCAGAATTTTATTGAGGATTTTTGCATGTAGGTTCATTAGAGATATTGGTCTGTAGTTTTCTTTCTTTGAGGTGTCTTTGTCTGGTTTCGGAATCAGGGTGATGTTGGCCTCATAGAATGAATTTGGAAGAGCTCCCTCTTTTTCTATTTCCTGAAATAACTTGAAAAGTATTGGTATTAATTCTTCTTTAAAGGTTTTGTAAAACTCTGCTGTATACCCATCCGGTCCTGGGCTTTTCTTGGTTGGTAGTCTTTTGATGGCTTCTTCAATTTCATCCATTGATATTGGTCTGTTCAGATTGTGTGTATCCTCCTGACTCAGTCTGGGCAAATCATATGACTTAAGAAATTTATCGATGTCTTCACTATCCTCTATTTTATTGGAATACAGGTTTTCAAAGTAATTTCTAATTGTCTTCTGTATTTCTGTAGCATCTGTTGTGATATTGCCTTTTTCATCCCGTATGTTAGTAATTTGAGTTCTCTCTCTTCTTCTCTTCGTTAGCATGGCTAAAGGTCTGTCGATCTTATTTATTTTTTCGAAGAACCAACTTTTAGTTTTGTTAATTTTTTCAATAGTTTCTTTTGTTTCAATTTCATTGATTTCCGCTCTGATTTTAATTATTTCTTGCCTTCTGCTACATTTGCTGTTGTTTTGCTCTTCCTTTTCTAGGGCTTTGAGTTGGAGTGTGAGCTCATTTATTTGTTGGTTTTTTCTTGTTTTGAGGAATGTCCACCAGGCGATGAATTTTCCTCTTAAAACTGCTTTCATTGTGTCCCATAGATTCTGATATGTTGTGTCTGTATTTTCGTTTATCTCTAAGAATTTTTTGATTTCCTCCTTTATGTCTTCTGTAACCCATTGATCATTCAGTAATATATTGTTCATTTTCCATGTGATGTAGGATTTTTCCTTCCTTCTTTTATCATTGATTTCCAGTTTCATTCCATTATGATCAGATAAAATGCATGGTATTATCTCCACCCCTTTATATTTACTGAGGGTTGCCCTATGGCATAATATATGGTCTATTTTTGAGAAGGATCCATGTGCTGCTGAGAAAAAAGTATATCCATTTGATGATGGTTGATATATTCTATATATGTCAGTTAAGTCTAGGTTATTGATTGTGGTATTGAATTCTATAGTTTCTTTATTCAAATTTTGTTTGGAGGATCTGTCCAATGGTGAGAGAGGTGTGTTGAAGTCTCCCATAATTATTGTGTTGTGGTCTATTTGATTCTTGAATTTGAGGAGAATTTGTTTTATGAATGTCGCAGCACCATTATTTGGTGCATAAATATTGATAATTGTTATGTCTTGTTGGTGAATGGTTCCTTTTAACAGTATATAATGACCTTCTTTATCCCTTTTGATTAACTTAGACTTGAAGTCGATTTTATTCGATATGAGGATGGCCACCCCTGCTTGCTTGCGAGGACCGTGTGCGTGGTATATTTGTTCCCATCCTTTCACCTTCAGCCTGTGTATGTCTTTTCCAATCAGATGTGTCTCCTGGAGGCAGCATATTGTTGGATTTGTTTTTTTAATCCATGATACCAGCCTATGTCGCTTTATTGGAGAGTTTAAGCCATTAACATTCAGAGTTACTATTGTTATATGGTTTGAACTTCCATCCATGTTTGATTGTTTATCCTTTTTTAAAAAAAATTTTAGTTTGTTTCTCCATGATTGTCTTTCTCCTCGCCCTCTGTCTTTACTGAGGCACTTCCCACTGATGGTTTTGGTTATTGTTTTTCATTTCTTCTTCGTGTAGTGTTTTGCTCAAGATGCTTTGCAATGCTGGTTTTCTGGCTGCAAATTCTTTTAACTTTTGTTTATCATGAAAGATTTTTATTTCGTTGTCATACCTGAAGCTTAATTTTGCTGGATACAGAATTCTTGGTTGGCATCCATTGTCTTTCAGTGTTTGAAATACATTGTTCCATGACCTTCTTGCTTTCAGTGTCTGTGATGAAAAATCCGTTGTTAACCGTATTGGTTTACCCCTAAATGTAATCTGTCTCCTTTCTCTTGTAGCTTTTAATATTTTCTCTTTGTTCTGTATATTGGATATCTTCATAACAATGTGTCTTGGCGTTGGTCTACTGTGATTTTGTGTGCTCGGTGTCCTGTATGCATCTTCAATTTGTGTATCTGTTTCCTTTTTTATTTCTGGAAAGTTTTCTGTAATTATTTCATTCAGCAGGTTTCTCATTCCCTTGGTTTGAATCTCTGTACCTTCTTCTATCCCGATGACTCGTAAGTTTGGTTTCTTCATGTTATCCCATAACTCTTGGATGTTTTTCTCGTGATTTTTTACCAGCCTTTCTGAGTTGGCTAGACTCTTTTCAAGATGGTATATTTTGTCTTCATTATCTGACGTTCTGGTTTCTACTTGCTCCACTCTGTTAGTGATACTCTCAATTGAGTTTTTAATTTGGTTTATCGTTTCCTTCATTTCTAGAATTATTGTTTGATTATTTTTTATAATCTCTATCTCCTGATAAAGATGCTTAACTTCTTCTTTTATCTGTTTATGGAATTCATTCTCAATGTGTTCTTTCGCTGCTTGAATTTGCTGTCTTGTATCCTCTTTAAGGTTCCATTCCATCTGTCTAAGGTGTTCCTTGAGTTCTTTATACGACCATTTTTCTGATGACTCTAGGTCCTCCTGAATATTTAGGCTGTCCTGCATTGTTTGTACTCCTTTTCTTCCTTGTTTTTTGAAGCTGCTCATGTTACTTCTTGTTCTGTTTGACTGCTGAGTTACTGTTTACTCCTATAAATTTATTTGATGCTTGGGAGGAAAGGTATTTGAAGGGAAGGGAAGAAGTCACTAAAGAGAATGAGAGTGGGCAGGTAGAATTCAAGGAAAGGGGGATAAGAAAAATGAAAAGACTAAAGAAGAAAAAAATAGGAACTAAAAAAGAAAAAAATTAAAATAATAATAATAATTAAAAAAATTTAAATTAAAATTAGTAGAAAAAAAATTAAAAAAATATTTTGTAAAAAAAATTAATAAAACAAGAAAGAAAAATGAAAATGAAAGAAAAACCCAAATCAAAAAAAAAAGGGAGAAAAGAAAAAGAAAAAAACAAACCTAATAAATGCCGTCTTAGAGTTTGATTAACTTCTCTTCCAGTAGATGGCGCTGTGCCCACCAGGTCAAGTTTCTCCTGTCAATACGCGGGAACCAATCACTCTGCAGCAGCTCCTCCCAGACTGGGCGAGTCTCCAGTCTTGAGTGTCTAGGGCCTCCTCTTGTGTCTAGTCACTTCCCACTTTTCCTCTAGCCAGGCCCCTCTCACCACAATACTGGCTACACGCCAGGTCTGCTGCTCCTGGGAGCCCTGTTTTCATGAACGACTGGGCACACTCTTCCAGTTTGCCATTCCCTCAGACCCTAAGTTTGTAGAGCTTGGGGCTGAGAATCCTCAGCGGATTTTACTTGCCCTCCGGTATCCACTTCCCCGTAGCTGGTGCAAGAGACCTCAGCAGTCAGCCCTGGTGGGAGCGGTAGTTCAGCGCCGCGAGTCCCGCGCCACCTCTGATTCCCTCGGGCTGGCTGTAGCACTCACGGGAGAGCTGGGAGGGGCCCTTAAGGTTTCCCTGATGTGTGGAGAGGGAAGGCTAGGGGATCACACACCTGTAGCGCAGGTTTCAATGAAGTTATCTCCTCCGCAGCAGTCTCCCTCCCACTATTCTCCTTCCTCAACAGTACAAAACTTCTTTTTGCTCCTTTATTTATTTTGATTGGTTACTTCTATATATACATAAAGGTGAAATTCCCTTTGGTACCTTTACATAGTAATATAACATGATTTTGTTAAATTAATTCCATATTTATCCCCTTTTTCCTTCCTTCTTCCTTTCCTCTCATTATTCACCTTCTAGTCAGATGATCTTCCCTTATCTTCAGATATCTTTATGATATCTAATCCCCTTCCCAACAGCCTTTTTCCCCTTATTTTGCTCTAACTTCCACATATGAGAGAAAACATTCCTTGACTTTCTGAGTCTGGTTATTTCAATTTCCACAATTTTCTCCACTTCTATCCATTTACCAGAAAATGCCATTATTTCATTCTTTTTTTATGGCTGAGTAAAAATCCATTGTGTGTATATATACCACATTTTCTTGAACCAGTCTCTGTTGATGGGCATCTGGATTGATTCCATGTTTTGAATACTGTGAACTGTGCTGCAATAAACACTGAAATGGCGATATTACTATGGTTTGCTGATTTTAGATCTTTTGGATAAATACCAAGGAATGAGATAGCTAGATCATTAGTGGTTCCATTAAGAAATTATCATACTACTTTCCAGAGTGGTTGTACTAATTTGCAGTCCCACCAACAGTGTATAAGTGTACCTTTTCCCCCACATCCTTGCTAGAACTTAATATTATTCTTATTCTTAATAATTGCCATTCTGAAATTTGTCTTATTTTAATCACAGAATTCCTCCAAAAATATCAGAACATATGATATTTATATTTATTAATTTATTCTTGTCATATTTCTGCTCTATTTCTTAATGAGACAGAATCTTGTTGTTAATATGGTATTATATGACACAGCACAAGACAAGAGTTATAAATAAACTTATCCCCTTAGTAAGGGAGTCCTGTTGTGAATAGTAGAATTTGTAGGAAACAAAATAAACCCATGCAGTAAAATTGAAAAATCTAGATTGTTTCCAAATGGAAAGTGGAAAATTCAGCTAATCTAAAAGTCACATTAATATTTAAATATGTCAGACACTTTACTAGGTATTTTCTAGGCTTTTAAAATCACAATTGAGAATATCAGGAATAATCTTGGGAACAACAGCAAAGAAAGAATACCTAATAACTTTCAAACTTTTAGTATTTAAAAATTCTAGGGTTATTTTTAAAAGTTTAAAACAGGAAAATGAACAGTGCATTATGTTAAATTCTTTTTTACCCTTTGCTATAGTTTGGATCTTAAGTGTCCCCCTCAAAATCCCATGTGCTAAAGGGTTTCTCCCCCAGCTTGGCACTACTGGGAAGCATGCTCTATCACTGGCGTCTGCCTTGACAGTGGGCCCTTGCAGGGGACCAATAAATCATGAACTAGAAACTCTGAAACTTTGAGCCAAAATAAAACTTTTCTCTTTGTAAGTTGATTATTCATTAGAAAGCTGACCAACAAATTCTTCATATTAGAAAAAATTGGTGATACTATTTTAAAAATTGCTATTATAGTAACATAGATAATAAGATATAGAAATAATATTTCAACACACTGACTTCTCCAGAACCTATATTCATTATATCCTTTGTGATACAGTATTTAAATGATTAAAATAAGATAATGCTGATCAAAAAAGAAAATAATTTGATGAAGTCACCATACAAAATAGATACCTGCATACCTATATTTATTGTAGCACTATTCACAGTAGCCAGGTTATGGAATCAGCTTAGGTGCCCATCAAGAGATCAATGGATGAAGAAAATAGGGCACAATACACAATTAAATATTATTTATCCATATAGAAGAATGAAATCATGTCATGTATATGAATGTGGATGGGACTGGAGATTATTATGTTAAGTCAGACACAGAAAGACAAGCATGGCATGTTTTCCTTCATATGTGGAAACTTAAAAAAAAGTAACCTAAAAGTGGAGGAGGACTGGGAGGAGAAGAGAGAGAGTAATAGAGGGTAAAAGGAAGGGTGAATATGATTGTAATATGATATATGCGTGTATGGAAAGTCACAGTAAAACCTATTAATTTGTACAATTAATATGAGTTAACATTTATAATAATAACAATAAAAAATTAAAAAATTGAGCCTGAAAAAAAAGAGAAAGTGAGGTGAGATTTTAAAAGTGATATTAAACAACTGGATCCAAGATGGAGGACTAGAAGGAGGCTGCATTCCTTCTTGCTCCATGATCTAGGACTCAAGCAGAGTCTTTGCAAGATAGCCCTAGTTGCCCACTGACTCCCCATTCTCTGACCCCTGTTTGTCTGCCACGATTACCAGCCCCTTGCCAGTATATCACCAGCCTTTTGTGTACAGATCGCTCACTGACTGTCTCTGCTGATCACATGCCAGGTAACCATTTGCCTGCCTTTTGCCTACCAATCACCCGCCTTTAGCTTGCACATTCCCCTCCATCTGATGTCCACCAACTGAGCACCCACTGTTTGCCTGCAGACCACCCCAGACTGCCTGTGGAGTGTCTACTGCCTACTGCTACTTGGAAGTCCATTGTCAAAGTACCCACAAGTTTCATTGATGCAGCCGCCACCATCCTAGGACACCGGCCAAGGACTGGGGCCAAGGAGCCTGCAGGTTTGCTGCAGCCACCCCAGCCATCTAGGACTGGGGCTAGCTCAGTTGGTAGAGCACTTGCCTAGCACGAGTGAGGCACTGCACTCAATCCTCAGCACCACAAACAATAAAATAAAGATAAAGGTATTGTGTTCATCTACTATAAAAATATTTAAAAAATAAATACCAAAAATAAACGAAAATGGCAGGGAATACAAACCATATCTCAATAATAACCCTGAATGTTGATGGTCTAAACTCATCAATCAAAAGACATAGAATGGAAATTAGATTAAAAAAAAGACCCAACAATATTCTGTCTTTAGGAGACTCGCCTTCTAGGAAAAGACATTCACAGACTGAAGGTGAAAGGTTGGGAGAAAAACATACCACTGACATGGATTTGGTAAATAAGGCAGAGTTTCTATCCTCTTATTAGATAAAGCATACTTCAAGCCAAAGTTAGTGAGAAGGAAAAAAGAAGGACATTCCATACTGCTTAAGGGAAACATACATCAACAAGACATAACATCATAAATATATATGGCCGAAACAATGCAGCATCTACGTACATCAAACAAAAACTTCTCAACTTCAAGAATTAAATAGGCCAAAACAAAATAATACTGGTTACTTTAACACAGCTCTCTCACAATTAGATAGATCTTCCAAACAAAATCTAAAAAAAAGAAACTATAGAACCAAATGATACAATCAATAATATGGACTTAATGGACACATACAGAGTATTTCATCCATCATAGAACAAATGCACTTTCTTCTCAGCAACACATGGATCCTTCTCTAAAACAGACCATATGTTATTCCATGAAGCAATTTTTAGTAAATACAAAAAATAGAAATACTACCCTGAATTCTATCAGATCATAACAGAATGAAACTAGAAAACAATGACAAAATAAAAATAGAAGCTACTACAACATGTGGAGGCTAAATAATATGCTAATGAATGACAAATGTTAGTGAACAGAAATCAGGGAGGAAATAAAAAAAATACTTAGAGGCAATGAGAACACTAATCAAAATTTCTGGGACACTATGAAGGTAGTGCTAAGAGGAAAGTTAAAAAAGTCAATAAACAAATGACCCAAAATTACATCTCAAAGCCCCAGAAAAAGAACAAATCAACACCAAAAGCAGAAGGTAGGAAATAATTAAAATCCAAGCTGAAATCAATAAAACAGAAACAAAAGAAACAGTGGAAAAACACAAAAAGCTGGTTCTTTGAAAAAAATAAATAAAGTTGATAACACCTTAGCTACACTAATGAAGAGAAAGAGAGAAAACCCAAATTCCTAAAACTTGTGATAAAAAAGAAATATCATAACAGACACTATGGAAATAATGAAGATAACTAGAAACTGTTTTGAAAATTTACACTCCAAAATTAGAAAATCTCAAAGACATTGACAAATTTCTAGAGACACATGAACTACTCAAACTGAATTAAGAGGACATACACAATTTAACCAAATCAATTTCAAGTAAGGAAATTAAAGACACTATCAAAAGCCTATCAACCAAGAAAAGCCCAGGACCAGACAGATTCCCAGCCAAGTTCTACAAGACCTTCAAAGAAGAAATAATACCAGCACTCCTCAAATTATTCCATGAAATAGAAAAGCAGGCAATCCTTCCAAACTTATTCTATAAGGCTAGTATACCAAAACAAAAGACACATCAAAGAAGGAAAACTTTGGACCAATATCCCTGATGAACACAGATGCAAAAATACTCAACAAAATTCTGGCAAACTGCATACAAAAACATATTAAAAGATAATGCATCACAATCAAGTGGGATTCATCTCAGGGATGCAGGAGTTGGTTCAACATACAGAAATCTATAAATGTAATTCACCACATCAATAGACTTAAAGACAAGAATCATATGATCATCTCTACATACAGAAAAAGCATTTGACAAAATACAGCACATTTTCATGTTCAAAACACTAGAAAATCTAGGAATAGTAAGAAGATATCTCAACATTATAAGAGCTATCTATGCTAAGCCCAAGGCCAACATCATTCTAAATGGAAAAAAATTTAAAACATTCCCTTTAAAAACTGGAACAAGACAGGGATGCCCTCTTTCACCACTTCTATTCAACATTGTCCTTGAAACTCTAGCCAGAGTAATTAGACAGATGAAAGAAATTAAAGGGATATCAATAGAAAAATAACAGAACTCAAACTATCACTATTTTCAAATGACATGATTCTATATTTAGAAGATCCAAAAATACTCCACCAGAAAACTTCTAGAACTAATAAATGAATTCAGCAAAGTAGCAGGATATAAAATCAATACCCATAAATCAAATGCATTTCTGTGCATCAGTGATGAATCAACTGAAAGAGTTATTAGGAAAACTATCCCATTCACAATAGCCTTAAAAAAAGTTGGGAATCAATCTAACAAAAGAGGTGAAAGACCTCTACAATCAAAACTACAAGTAAATTGAGGAGGACCTTAGAAGATGAAAAGATCTACCATATTCTTGGATAGGCAGAATTAATACTGTCAAAATGGCCATACCAAAATTTTTATACAAATTTAATTCAATTCCTATTCAAATTCCAATGACATTCTTCATAGAACTAGAAAAAGAAATCAGAAAATTCATTTGGAAAAAACAAGAGACCCAGAATAGCCAAAGCAATCCTTAGCAAGAAGAGTGAAGAAGGAGGCATCACAATACCAGATCTTAAACTATATTACAGAGCAATAGTACCAAAACCAGCATGGTATTGGCACCAAAATAGACATGCATAAGAATGGTACAGAATAGAAGACACAGAGACAAAGCCACATAAATATGATTATCTCATACTAGACAAAGGCTCCAAAAATGTACATTGGTGAAAAGCTAGCCTATTGAACAGATGGTGCTGGGAAAACTGGAAATCCATATGTAACAAAATGAAATTAAACCTCTTTCTTTCACCCTACACAAAAATCAACTCAAAGTGGATTAAAGATTTAGAGGCTACAACAAAGACCTTGTGCCTAATAGAAGAAAAAGTAGGAAAAAATGTTGGTTTAGGAACTGACTTCCTTAACCAGACTCGTAAACTGCAAGAAGTAAAATTAAGAATCGATAAGTGGGATGGACCCCAAAGCTTCTTCTCAGCAAAGGAAACAATCAATAATGTGAAACAGAATGGGAGAAAATCTTAACCACACACACCTCTGATAGAGCAGTAATTTCTTAAAAAAGTTAACACCAAAAAAAAAAAAAACAACCCAAATAACTCAATCAATAAAGGGGCTAAGGAGCTGAACAGACACTTCACAGAAGAAAAAACACAATGGATCAACAAACATATGAAAAAAATGTTCATCATCTCTAGCAATTAGAGAAATGCAAATCAAAACTACTCTAAGATTTCATCTCACTCCATTCAGAATACAAGCAACAATAAATGTTGGCGAGGATATGGGGAAAAAAGTACACTCATACATTTTTGGTGGAACTGAAAATTGGTGCAACCACTCTGGAGAGCAGTATGGAAATTCCTCAGAAAACTTCAAATAGAACCACCATTTGACCCATCTATCCCACTCCTCAGTTTATCCCCATAGGACTTAAAATCAGCATGCTACAATGATGTAGCCACATCAATGTTTATAGCAGCTTAATTCACAATAGCTAAACTATGAAACCAACCTAGATGCCTTTCAACAGATGAATGGATAAAGAAAATGTGGAATATATACACAATGGAATATTACTTAGTCCTAAAGAAGAATGGAATTATGGCATTTGCAGGTAAATGATGGAACTAGAGACTATCATGCTAAGTGAAATAAGCCAGTCCCCAAAACTAAAGGCCAAATGTTTTCTCTGATAAGTGGATGCTGATCTATAATGGAGGGGGATGAAGGGACTTTGGATTGGGCAGAGGGAAGTGAGGCTCCCCCCACCCAACTGGACATCCCATCACTAAAAGCAGCTGCTTTCATCCTGGGTTACCTTCATCACCATCTTCAGTGGGGGAATCTCCCAGTTTGGAACTCCAGCTGGCCAGGTACCCAGTTTCTAACTTCCCCTTTTCCTAAGCAGCTGCTAACCCTGCACAGTGACACCCTGGTTACCTTCATCATACTGACAGCAGAGATACCAGCTAACAATAGACGACCCCACCTACAGAATGAGAAGAGAAGGAGGAAAGATACTGATCACCAACCAAAACAATCTTGTTTCTTCCTTTAAGTTTTTTTCTTCCTCCACATTCTCCTGCCTTCATATTCCCAACATATGTGAAACCATGTACTTTGTGTGAATGTCCCAGTTGAGGACTGGGACATCTGAATAGTATATTACAATTGTGTTGTAAATTTCCTTCAATTTTTACCATTTTAATATATATGTTTTTGTTTTGTGTACTCTACTCTCTTCCCACTTATTTGTCTACCCAAAATTACTTCCTCTCTAATTCTTCTGCTACTAACCTTCTTCTTTAGATTTCTCTTCCATACTTCCTAAGATATAATAACTCTATATCCTCACCTCCTACCTACTCAGCATATCATCCTACACCTCACCCCTGGTTCTTTGTACTGTCAGAAACTGTAAATCCTTTTTACAAATCTATGGATTATATTGTAGATAATAATTGAATTCACCATTTCTGTACATTGTGACCAAAATGAAAATGTCTTATTAGCAACTAATTGTCTTTAAGGTTGTATATTGTTTATATTGGGATCTGTTAACATTGACCTTCACATCAAGGAGAAGTATTGGAACACTGCAGGGACACTATAAGCCTATAGGGTAAAAATGGTAATGCCTTGGATGCACAGTGTCTGAAGGGAAGAAACACAAGCAACATGAAAAGACATGGAAGAAATGTGCCCCAAACAAATCAAGATACCATATTATTACAATCCATGGCCAGCACAGCAGAAGAACATACAGAGAAGGAGATCAGGATGTACATAATTAAAATGTCCTGTGAATTAAAGGATGATAAAACAGAGCAAATACAGGCAGCAAAAGACCATTTTGACAATGAGCTACATAAACAAATACAGAAAACAAAAGATTACTTCAACAGGTAGATAGAGGTTCTTTTAAAAAAACAGAAATTCTTGAAATGAAAGAAAAAATTAACCAAATTAAAAGATCAATTGAAAGCATCATCAACAGATTAGACCATTTGGAAGACAGGACCTCAGAAAATGAAATCAAATATATAATCTTGAGAAGAATGTAGACCACACAGTGAAAATGGTAAGAAACCATGAGCAGAACATTCAAGAAATATGGGATAGCATAAAAAGATCAAATTTAAGAGTTATTGGGATAGAGAAAGGCATAGAGTTCCAATCAAAAGGAATGAACAATCTATTCAATGAAGTAATATCCAAAAATTTTCCAAACATAAAGAATGAATTGGAAAATCATATTCAAGAGGCTTACAGGATGCCAAATGTACAAAATCCAAATATATCCACAGCAAGGCACATTTTAATGAAAATGCCTAACATTTAGATTAAGGAGAGAATATTAAAAGCCAAGAGAGAAAGGAATCAGATTACATATAGGGGAAATCAATTAAGTTATGTCCTGATTTTTCAAAGCATACCCTGAAAGCTAGAAGATTCTTGAACGACAAATATCAAGCTCTAAAAGAAAATGGATGCCAACCAAGAATCTTGTATCCAGAAAAAAAGCTTTAGATTTGAAGATGAAATAAAAACCTTCCATGATAAACAAAACTTAAAAGATTGTAGCTAGAATGCCTACACTATAGAACATCCTCAGCAAAATATTCCATGAGGAAGAAATGAAAATCAGCAGAGTTAGGTATAACACTAAAGGAAAAACTAATCAAAGGAGAAATAAAGTCAAGTTAAGTACCAAAAATAAACAAAAATGGCTGGAAAAACAAATCGTGTCTCAGTAATAACCCTGAATGTTAATGGCCTAACACACCAATCAAAAGATTAAGCTAGCAGACTGGATCAAAAACAAACAAACAAATAAAAAACAAAATGCTGCCTTCCAGGAGACTCATAGGAAAAGAAATTCACAGACTGAAGGTGAAATGTTGGGAAAAAGCATAGTGCTCGCATGGACTGCAGAAGTAAGCAGGGGTTTCCATCCTCCTATCAAATATAGTAGACTTCAAGCTAAAGTTAATCAAAAGGGATAAAGAAGGACATTTCATACTGCTCAAGGGAACCATACACCAACAAGACATAACAATTTAAATACATATGCCCCAAGCAACGGAGCATAGATGTTCATCAAACAAACTCTTCTCAAGTTCAAGAGTCAAATAGACCACAACACAATAATTCTGGGTAGCTTTAACACACCTCTTTCACCACTGGATAGATCTTCCAAACAAAAGCTCAATAAAAAAACTAGAAGATATCAAGGAGGAGATTAAAAAATTCTTAGAGGTAAATGAGAACACTGACACAATATATCAAAATCTCTGGGACATTATGAAGGCTGTATCAAGAGGAAAGTTCATTCCATGGATTTCATTCCTTTAAGGAAGAAAGTCAACAAATAAATGACTTAACATTACATCTCAAAGCCCTACAAAAAGAAGAACAAATCAACACCAAAAGCAGTAGAAGACAGGAAATAATCAAAATCAGAGCTGAAATCAATGAAATTCAAACTAAAGAAACAACTGAAAAAAATTGACAAAACAAAAAGTTGGTTCTTTGAAAAAAATAAATCAAACTGACAAAACTTCAGCCATGGTAATGAAGAGAAGGAAAGAGAAAACTCAATTACTAACATACATGATGAAAAAGATAATATCACAATAGTCTTAAAGAAATACAGAAGATAATTAGAAATTATTCTGAAAACTTATACTCCAATAAAATAGAAAATGTTGAAGGCATGAACAAATACTTAGAGTCATATGATTTTCCCAAATTGAATCAGGATGGCAAACAGAATTTAAAAATATCAATTTCAAGCAATTAATTAGAACATGTCATCAGAAGCCTACAATCAAGAAAAGCCCAGGACCAAATGGGTACACAGTGAGTTCTACAAGACCTTTAAAGAAGAACTAATACCAATACTCTTCAATTTATTTCAGGAAATAGAAAAAAGGCAGTAATTCCAAACTCATTCTATGAAGCCAATATAACTCTAATTACAATACCAGGCAAAGACACATCAAAGAAAGAAAACTTCAGACCTATATCTCTAATAACCATAGAAGCAAAAACTCTTATTAAAATTCTGACAAATTGAATACAAAAATATATCAAAAAGATCATGCACCAAAATCAAGAGGGGTTCATCCCAGGGATATAAAGTTGGTTCAACATATGGAAATCAACAAATGTAATTCATCACATCAATAGACTTAAAGATAAGAATCATATGATAATCTTAAAAGATGCAGAAAAAGCATGTGAAAAAATACAGCATCACTTAATGTTCAAAACACTAGAAAAAGTAGGGATAACAGGAACATACTTCAACATCATAAAGGCTATCTGTGCTAAGCCCCAGCCCAACATCATTTTAAATGGATAAAAGTTGAAAGCATTCCCTCTAAAATTGGGAACAAGACAGGGATGCTCACTTTCCCCACTTCTATTTAACATAGTTCTTGAAACAATGGCCAGAGCAATTAGACAGACGAAAGAAATTAAAAGGGTACAGATAGGAAAAGAAGAACTCAAATTAGCACTGTTTGCTGATGATATGATTCTATACTCAGGAGACCCAAAAAATTCCACCAGAAAACTTTTAGAACTAGTAAGTTAAATCAGTAAAATTGAAGGATATAAAATCAACACCATAAATCAAAGGCATTTATGTATATCAGTGACAAATCCTCAGAAAGGGAAATGAATAAAACTATCCCATTTACAATAGCCTCAAAAAAATAAAATACTTGGAAATCAACTTAACAAAAGAGGTGAAATACTATACAATGAAAACTACATAACACTAAAGAAAGAAATCAAAGAAGACCTTAGAAGATAGAAAGATATCCCTTGTTCTTAAATAGGCAGAATTAATATTATCAAAATGACCATACTACAAAAGCACTATATAGATTTAATGCAATTTCAATAAAAATCCCAATGACATTCCTCATATAAATAGAAAAAGCAGTCATGAAATTCATCTGGAAAAATAAGAGACCCAGAATATCTAAAGCAATTCTTAGCAAGAAGAGTAAAGCAGGTGGTATCACTATAGAATTCCACCTTAAATTATATTACAGATCAATAGTAACAAAAACAGCATGGTATTGGCACCAAAATAGACTTGTAGACCAGTGATACAGAATGGAGGACACAGAGACTAACTCACATAATCACAGTTATGTAATATAGTCAAAGGCACCAAAAACATATATTGGAAAAAAGATAGCCTCCTTCAACCAATGAATGGTTTTGGGAAAACTGAAAATCCATAAGCAACAAAATGAGATTAAACCCCTATCTCTCACCATGCACAAAACTCAGCTCAAAGTGGATCAAGGACCTAGGAATTAAACCAGAGACCCTGTGTCTAATAGAATAAAATGTAGGCCCAAATCTTCATCATGCAGGATTAGGCCCTGACTTTGTTAATAAGACCCCTATAGCACAAGAAATAAATTCAACAATCAATAAATAAAAGCTTTTTCTACAAAGATTTTTCTCAGCAATGGAAACCATAAATCAGGTAAATAGAGACCCTACATCTTGGGAGCAAATTTTTTACCACTCACATATTAGATAGAGCACAAATCTCTAGGGTATTTAAAGAACTCAAAAAGCTAAACACCAAAGAACCCCAAATAACCCAGTCAACAAATGGGCCAAGGACCTGAACAGACACTTCTCAGAAGATGATAAACAATCAAAAAACAAATATATAAAAATTGTCAACATCTCTAGCAATTACAGAAATGCAAATCAAAACTACTCTAAGATTTCATCTCACTCCAGTCAGAATGGCAGCTATTATGAAGACAAACAACATTAAGTGTTGGCGAGGATGTGGGAAAAAGGTACATTCATACACTGCTGGTGGGACTGCAAATTGGGCCAATGTGGAAAGCAATATGGTCGACTAAGGTAACCAGCGGCCACCATCTTGGACAGCTGAAGTAACCACCGCCACTCTCCGACAGATTGCAACAACAAACAGGTGTGTGTCACCCAGCTCAGCCCCCATACATAGGGGGATTTCGCTTAAAATCTCTCCTAGACTTTCAGGGGGAGAGACTATCAGAGTGAGCCTGCATAAAGACTAAAGGAGAGCTAGAGGCACCTGACCCTCAACCCCCCCCTCCCATCAGCGGCCAAAACAAAACCTGTCTAGCCAGCGCTGGGGGAGGGGCAAGCAGAAAAAATCAAAACCATAGAGTGCCAGGGATTCCAAAAGCCAACGGTGTGACCCCAGAGATACAGGCTGTCTGATACACGTGGCCTGCCCCGAGGCTACAGAAGGCGTG
Source organism: Spermophilus citellus (assembly GCF_964194105.1). Taxonomy (NCBI): domain Eukaryota; kingdom Metazoa; phylum Chordata; class Mammalia; order Rodentia; family Sciuridae; genus Spermophilus; species Spermophilus citellus. The sequence continues at coordinate 27,043,107 of NC_138188.1, read as the reverse complement.
GCGCCCCAGAGAAGGGGTTAACTAGTCAGCAGGGAATTAAGTGGCTGCGACACGGTGGTATCCCACCAGCCAAGCCCAAGCCCGCACTGACCCCCGGGCTGAGTTCGGGATTGCTGACGGGGACGGAAGTGGTACAGCCCCACCCCCCACAAGGGACACTCCACTAAGGTAACCAGTGGCCACCATCTTGGAGAGCTGAATTATCCACCCCCACTCTCTGACAGATTGCAACAACAAAACAGGCACAGAGTACAGTTTGAACTGCCGAGAATCATCACTGAGGGGAAATCTGGTCTAGCAGGAGAAACCAAGGCTAGCAGGAGAAACCAGGAGCCTAGAGGCAAGGCCCTCGCGACTGGGCAGCTGTAAACTGCAGGCCCACCGGCGACAGTTCACCCACTGCCCGCGTAACTGGGCGGTAGGAGAACGCCCTCCCGTTGGTGACGGATCACCTGCCCGCGGCCTGTGATACTGGGCGGCTGGAGTCTACCCGCCTGCCACGACCGGGAGCTGAAACCACACAGAGACAGTCCAGTCACACCCCCCCATTAGGGCACCCCGGCAAGGAGACTGGGGCCCGTCATAGCAGAGTAGTGTCGTCACTGGAGCTCGAACGTCGGAATTCCTTCCCAGCGGAATCCACGTTAGCAGTCATACTTCAACAACACAAAGGAGAGACATCAGAGTAATACAGAAACAAAACAAATCTATAGAGGAGAGCAGAAACACGACAATCAAAAAGAGCTGGAAAGTAACGTGGACAACATGAGAAAACAAGGGAAAAAAGGATTACAAACAATGCAAGACTATTCAATTCTACAGGAGGACATAGAAACTTCAGAAACAGGTATAGGGAAAGAACTCAAGGCATACCTAACTCGAATGGAAAGGAATATTAGAGAAGACATGAGACAGCAAGTCCAAGAAATAAAAATATATTTTGAAAATGAATTAAACAAACAAATTCAAATGGCAAAGAACAAGCTCTACCAGGAGATAGAGATATTAAAAAAAATCAAACAATAATCCTAGAATTACAGGAAACTATAAACCAAATTAAAAACTCAAGCGAGAATATTACAAATAGACTTGATCAAGTAGAAGTCAGAATATCAGATAATGAAGACAAGGTTTATCAACTTGAAAAGAATATAGTCAACACAGAAAAGATGCTTAATTCCCACGAGCAATCTATTCAAGAGATATGGGATGTCATAAAAAAACCAAATCTGAGAGTCATAGGGATAGAAGAAGGCACAGAGATTCAAACCAAAGGAATGGACAGCATATTAAATGAAATAATTCTAGAAAACTTCCCAGAGATGAAATATGGAATGGATTGCCAAATCCTGGAAGCCTACAGGATCCCAAACATTCAAAACCATAATAGACCAACCCCAAGACATATAATTATGAAGATAGCCAACGTACAGAACAAGGAGAGAATATTAAAAGCTACGAGAGAAAAGAGGCAGATTACTTTCAGGGGTAAACCAATTAGGTTAACGACAGATTTCTCATCACAAACTTTGAAAGCGAGAAGATCCTGGAATAACGTATTTCAAACGCTGAAAAATAATGGATTCCAACCAAGAATACTATATCCAGCAAAATTGAGCTTCAAATTTGACAATGAAATTAAAATCTTTCACGATAAACAAAAGCTAAAAGAATTCGCAGCAAGAAAACCAGCTCTGCAAAGCATTTTAAACAAAACCCTACAAGAAGAGGATGTGAAAAATAGTGCCCAAAGCTAACAGCAGGAAGTATCTCAGTAAAGGGGGAGGAAAATAACCAAAAAGCAAAACTAACCAAACTAAAATAAATAAATAAAGAAGCATGACTGGAAATACAAATCATATCTCAATTGTAACCTTAAATGTTAATGGCCTAAACTCACCAATCAAGAGACATAGGCTAGTAAACTGGATCAAAAAAACAAATCCAACAATATGCTGCCTTCAGGAGACTCATATGATAGGAAAAGACATACACAGGCTGAAGGTAAAAGGTTGGGAAAAATCATACCACTCACATGGCCCTCGGAAGCAAGCAGGAGTGGCCATACTCATATTGAATAAAATCAACTTCAAACCTAAGTTAATCAAGAAGGACAAAGAAGGTCACTATATACTGTTAAAAGAAACCATCCACCAACAAGACATAACAATGATCAATTTGTATGCACCCAACAATGGAGCTGCAACGTTCATAAAACAAACTCTCCTCAAGTTCAAGAGTCAAATAGACCACAACACAATAATTATGGGTGACTTCAACACACCGCTCTCGCCATTAGACAGATCCTCTAGACAAAAACTGAATAAAGAAACTATAAAACTCAACAGCACAATCAATAATCTAGACTTAACCGACATATATAGAATATATCAACCATCATCAAGTGGATACACGTTCTTCTCAGCAGCACATGGATCCTACTCAAAGATAGACCATATATTATGCCATAAGACAACTCTTAGTAAATATAAAGGCGTGGAGATAATACCATGCACCATATCTGACCATAATGGAATGAAATTGGAAATCAATGATAAAAGAAGGAAGGAAAAATCCTACATCACATGGAAAATGAACAATATGTTATTGAATGATCAATGGGTTATAGAAGACATAAAGGAGGAGATGAAAAAATTCTTAGAGTCAAATGATAACACAGACACAACATACCGGAATTTATGGGACACAATGAAAGCAGTTTTAAGAGGGAAATTCATTTCTTGGAGTTCTTACCTCAAAAAAAGAAAAAACCAACAAATAAATGAACTCACACAACACCTCAAAAATCTAGAAAAGGAAGAGCAAAACAACAGCAAATGTAGTAGAAGACAAGAAATAATTAAAATTAGAGCAGAAATCAATGAAATTGAAACAAAAGAAACCATTGAAAAAATAGATAAAACTAAAAGTTGGTTCTTTGAAAAAATAAATAAGATAGACAAGCCCTTAGCCACGCTAACGAAAAGAAGAAGAGAGAGAACTCAAATTACTAACATACGGGATGAAAAAGGCAATATCACAACAGACACTACAGAAATACAGAAGATAATTAGAAAGTATTTTGAAACCCTATATTCCAATAAAATAGAAGATAACGAAGATATCGATAAATTTCTTAAGGCATATGAATTGCCCAGATTGAGACAGGAAGACACACACAATTTAAACAGACCAATAACAAAAGAAGAAATAGAAGAAGCCATCAAAAGACTACCAACTAAGAAAAGCCCTGGACCAGATGGGTATACAGCGGAGTTCTACAAAACCTTCAAAGAAGAATTAATACCAATACTTTTCAAGCTATTTCAAGAAATAGAAAAAGAAGGAGCTCTTCCAAATTCATTCTATGAGGCCAACATCACTTTGATCCCAAAACCAGACAAAGATACTTCAAAGAAAGAAAACTACAGACCAATATCTCTAATGAACTTGGATGCAAAAATTCTCAATAAAATTCTGGCGAATCGAATACAAAAACATATCAGAAAACTTGTGCACCATGATCAAGTAGGATTCATTCCTGGGATGCAAGGATGGTTCAATATACGGAAATCAATAAATGCTATCCACCACATCAATAGACTTAAAGACAAGAACCACATGATCATCTCGATGGATGCAGAAAAAGCATTTGACAAAGTACAGCATCCCTTTATGTTCAAAACACTAGAAAAACTAGGGATAACAGGAACTTACCTCAACATTGTAAAAGCTATCTATGCTAAGCCTCAGGCTAGCATCATTCTGAATGGAGAAAAATTGAAGGCATTCCCTCTAAAATCTGGAACAAGACAGGGATGCCCTCTATCACCACTTCTATTCAATTTAGTTCTCGAAGTACTAGCCAGAGCAATTAGACAGACAAAAGAAATTAAAGGCATAAAAATAGGAAAAGAAGAAATTAAACTATCGCTATTTGCGGATGACATGATAATATACTTAACAGACCCAAAAGAGTCTACAAAGAAGCTGCTAGAGTTAATAAATGAATTCAGCAAAGTGGCAGGTTATAAAATCAACACGCATAAATCAAAGGCATTCCTATATATCAGCAACAAAACTTCTGAAATGGAAATAAGGAAAACCACTCCATTCACAATATCCTCAAAGAAAATAAGATACTTGGGTATCAACCTAACAAAAGAGGTGAAAGATTTATACAATGAAAACTACAGAACCCTAAAGAGAGAGATAGAAGAAGATCTCAGAAGATGGAAAAATGTACCCTGTTCATGGATAGGCAGAACTAACATCACCAAAATGGCGATATTACCCAAAGTTCTCTATAGGTTTAATGCGATGCCAATCAAAATACCAACGGCATTTCTTGTAGAAATAGACAAAGCAATCATGAAATTCATATGGAAAAACAAAAGACCCAGAATAGCAAAAGCAATTCTAAGCAGGAAGTGTGAATCTGGAGGTATAGCGATACCAGAGGTCAAACTGTACTACAAAGCAATAGTAACAAAAACAGCATGGTACTGGTACCAAAACAGGCGGGTGGACCAATGGTACAGAATAGAAGACACAGAGACTAATCCACAATGTTACAACTATCTTATATTTGATAAAGGGGCTAAAAGCATGCAATGGAGGAAGGATAGCATCTTCAACAAATGGTGCTGGGAAAATTGGAAATCCATATGCAACAAAATGAAATTGAATCCCTTTCTCTCGCCATCCACAAAAATTAACTCAAAATGGATCAGGGAGCTAGATATCAAATCAGAGACACTGCGTCTGATAGAAGAAAAAGTTGGCTACGATCTACAAATTGTGGGGTCGGGCTCCAAATTCCTTAATAGGACACCCATAGCCCAAGAGTTAACAACCAGAATAAACAAATGGGACTTACTTAAACTAAAAAGTTTTTTCTCAGCAAGAGAAACAATAAAAGAGGTAAATAGAGAGCCTACATCCTGGGAACAAATCTTTACCCCCCACACCTCCGATAGAGCCCTAATATCCAGAATGTACAAAGAACTCAAAAAATTAAACAATAAGATAACAAATAACCCAGTTAACAAATGGGCCAAGGACCTCAACAGACACTTCTCAGAGGAGGACATACAATCAATCAACAAGTTCATGAAAAAATGCTCACCATCTCTAGCAATCAGAGAAATGCAAATCAAAACCACCCTAAGATACCATCTCACTCCAGTAAGATTGGCAGCCATTATGAAGTCAAACAACAACAAGTGTTGGCGGGGATGTGGGGAAAAAGGTACACTTGTACACTGCTGGTGGGGCTGCAAAATGGTGAGGCCAATTTGGAAAGCAGTATGGAGATTCCTGGGAAAGCTGGGAATGGAACCACCATTTGACCCAGCTATTGCACTTCTCGGACTATTCCCTGAGGACCTTAAAAGAGCGCACTATAGGGATACGGCTGCATCAATGATTATAGCGGCACAATTCACAATAGCTAGACTGTGGAACCAACCTAGATGCCCTTCAATAGATGAATGGATAAAAAAAAATGTGGCATCTATACACAATGGAATATTATGCAGCACTAAGAAATGACAAAATCATAGAATTTGCAGGGAAATGGATGGCATTAGAGCAGATTATGCTAAGTGAAGCTAGTCAAGCCCTAAAAAACAAATGCCAAATGTCTGCTTTGATATAAAGAGAACAACTAAGAACAGAACAGGAAGGAAGAGCATGTGGAAAAGACTACAGTAAACAAAGACGAATGGGGGGAGAGAAACGGAGAGAGAAGGGAAAGCATATGGAAATGGTAGGAGACCTTCAAGGATACATAAAATTATAAGAGGCTATGAGGGGCAAGGGGGAGGGAAAAAAAAGGGAGAGAATTGAACAACAGCAGGGGAGATAGAGAGGGAAGATGGGAGGGGAGGGGAGGGGAGGGGGGATAGTAGGGGATAGGAAAGGTAGCAGAATACAACAGTCACTAATATGGCATTATGTAAAAATGTGAATATGTAACAGATGTGATTCTGCAATCTGTATTTGGGGTGAAAATGGGAGTTCAAAACACAATTTGAGTCTAATGTATGAAAGACGATATATCATGAGCTATGTAATGCTTTAAATAATCAATAAAAAATTAAAAAAAAAAGAAACTTATAAACTGAATGTAACACAAAAAAAAAAAAGAAAGCAATATGGTAGGTACCAAAAATTTTTTTCCAAAAAAAATTTTTTTTGACAGAGAAGATGGCGGGTAGAGGAGAACTTGTACTGGCATGACTCCATGTGAGTGATCCGTCGCTTTTCAGATTGAACCCCCATTCATGAATTTAAGCTTCATGGAGCTTGTGACAGGATTTTAAACAGCGGTTTGTCACAAGGGCAGGCCAAAATGTGAGAAAACCCAAGTTGCTCTTTGTGCAGAAGCCGGCCAGTGGCAGCGGGGAAACTAGCCAATGATTAGTGGAGGTGAGCGCTGCAGAGTTCTGGCAACGGAGACGCAGGCTCACAAAGCCTTTAAGATCAAAGCACGCCAGACTGCGACTCGTGTCACCGCAGAGGACCAAACTTGGAACATAGTGGATGAACAGTCTGCCCCCCCACCCCCACCTCACCAGACACCCTGGTGCAGAAACGGGTAGTTGCCATCTTGGAAAATCTACCGCATCAGCTTTTGGCGGGTGTAGCAGATAGCAAGATTGGTGACTGAACAGGTTTGTGATTTCCAGCCTCCCCTCTACCCAGCTGTGATAACTCAAAACGTTTCTCACCAGCTCTCGGTGGGTGTGAATTTCAGAGCCGAGTGAAACTGAAAAGGTGCCAGATCTCCAACTCCCTCTCCCCCAGCTGTGATAACCCCAAACTTCTCTTTCCAGCTCTCAGTGGGCGTGGTTATCAGAGGGAATAAGACAGAACAGGTTGCTGGTTTCCAACTCCCCCTCTCCACAGCTGTGAAGACCTGGTGACTTCCCAACACAGAGGTAGCCCCCAGTTTTTCAGGAGCGTGGGGGTGGCCAGGGCACCACAAGCCTAGAATGAACCCATGGCTGTGGAGAAGAGTCCCAGTATTTGGGACCTGGTGGGCAGGAGAGGTGAGGGAGATAGAGACTGGGAACAACCCAAAGAGACCAGGATTGTAGAGGCACCCAGCGGGAGAGCCACCTCAAAGGTATTGCTTCTACCACCCTGAAGGCAATGACTCAACCTGGAATACACAATGCCACCTATTGGAAGAAAAGAAAATAGAATTCTAAGAGTGCATTATTTTTTTCTCTTTTCTTTTTCCTTCTTTCCTTTTTATCTTTCTTTTATCTCTTTCCTCTCTCTTTTTTCATTCCCTTTTCTCTATCTCTTTTTTCTTCTTCTTTTCTTTTTACTTTTCTTTCTCCTCTTCCTCTCCCAACCTCCCAAGTATTACTACTTCTACTACGTGTAAATTACTAAATGCAAATAGGGGATTGTTTCTATGCTTCTTATGGTCCTCCCACATACTTAGCCACCCTAAAGTACCTCCTGTCTATTCTCCTGTTAATAACCCCCATCATTAGAGTTCTCCTCCAAAGTAGCTAAGATATATTAACCCCCATACCCTCACAGCATTCCCCCTAAATATAAAGTCCTATGACTGACCCTCAGTTCTCTATATGCCACCAGAATCTGTATGCCTTTGATGAAGCTAATGAATATATAGTAAACTATAATTGAATCCAACATCTCTAGACATTGTCTCCCATCACAAAGGAGAGATCTCAGAACTATTCAAGAGCAATACAAATTTATAGGAGTAAAATAATAACATAACAGTCACACAGAGCTGGAAAGAAATGTGAGCAACATGAAAAAACAAGGAAAGAAAGGGCCACAAACAATGTAGGACAACTCAAAAATAGAGGAGATAATAACTATAGCAGAAAAAATGTCAGATAAAGATTTCAAGATATACATGGTTCAGATGATCTGGAGTCTTAAGGAGGACCTTAGACAGCAAATGCAGACAATGAAAGATCACTTTGACAATGAATTACATAAACAAATCCAAAAAGCAAAAGATCAACTCTACAGGGATATAGAGGTTATTCAAAAAACCTAACAGAAATCCTGGAAATGAAGGAAATAATAAACCAAATTAAAAACTCAAATGGGAGTATCACCAGCAGAGTAGAACACTTAGAAGTCAGAACATCAGGCAACAAAGACAAAGTATATCATCTTGAAAAGACTGTAGACAGCTCAGAAAAGCTGATAAGAAACCATGAGCAGAACATCCAAGAAATGTGGGATAACATAAAGAAACCAAATTTAAGAGTTATTGGGATAGAGGAAGGTATAGAGGTCCCAACCAAAGGAATAAGCAACCTCTTCAATGAAATACTTTTAAAAAACTTTCCAGACATAAAGAATGAAACGTAAACCCAAATCCTAGAAGCCTACAGGATGCCAAATGTACAAAACCACAAGAGACCCTCAACAAGACACATTATAATGAAAATGCCCAGCATACAGAACAGGGAGAGAATTTTAAAAGCCACAAGAGAAAGAAAGCAGATTACATTTAGGGGTAAACCAATTAGGTTAATGGCAGATATTTCAACACAGACTCTGAAAGCTAGAAGATCCTCGAACAACATTCAAATGCTGAAAGACAATGGGTTCCAACCAAGAATCTTGTATGAAGCAAAATTAAGCTTCAGGTTTGAAGATGAAATAAAAACCTTCCACGAAGATTTAAACAAAAGGTTTAAAGAATTTGCAGCTAGCTCTTTCTGCGGACCCTTAAGCTCAGAGGAGCCGTCACAGCGTCACAGCAACCCCAAAGAAAAAGGACAAAATGGGTCTGGATTAAAGAGAAGATAGTATGTGAAATAGTAAAGAACAAAACAACATTTTGAGCAAGCACAGGGAATGAAACAGTGATTCTAACTTGAAATTCTTGAAATGCTGCTCACGTGAATGTACACACTGGCCACAGCATCTGGAAAAATTGTGGTAATACAGCAGTTTGGGAACGGAACAGCAGGATTAGGGCAAGTCATGATGAATCCCGACTTGGTCGGCGGACCGCCCCGTGGATGGAGTCTGGAACGCGCCCGAGTTAATTAGCCGCGAGGTACCAGAGAGGGATTACAGCGAAGCGGATTCTGCAGGCTCCTAACAGTGGCACACTAGCCGCGCTGAGTGCTGAATTCCAGCTTTGAAATACAGGAGAGAATCGGTCCAGTTCGTTTCCCGACACCGGTCGGAACACGGAGGAGAACTGCAGCCGCCATCATGGAGAGCTGACGCAATCATCCCTGTTTTCTACTGATCTCAGCTCATTCAACTACAGAACAGGTGATTCCAGGCTGGTATTTGCCTGCGTCGCGCAGACAGATCACTCAGGCTCGGGATTGGAAACTCTGAGGAGAATACTCTTCAGGCCTCACCCCTGGCAAGGCGGGCGCCGGGCTTTGAGCGGCCAGATTCTAGTTCCCCGGGTTGCTTTGGCCCAGGGCGGGAGATCCTTCTTGGCCCGGGGCTACGGAACCCGCGGCGACTGTGTCTTTGACCCTGCCCCTGTCTGAGCGTACACTGAGCTAGGAGAGGTTGGAGCTGCCAGGCCCGGGCGGGGGCCGCCTGGGCCTGAGGCTGGGGTACCTCTGTGGACCCTGCTCCGAGCAGAGTGTGGCAGGGATCGGAGAGGCTGGGTTCTGGCCCTCGTGGCTGCTTGAGCCCAGGGCCGCGGAGCCTGTGGGGACCGCGAGCTGAGGCCAGCCACAAGTGAAACTTGCGACGAGGGGCAGCGGGACTCTGTCTCCTGGAACAGTTTTGACCCGGAGCTGGAGAGCCCGCGGGAAGTGCGTCTTAGACTCTGCTCCAAGGGGAGCGTACACCGAGCAGGGAGAGTTTGGTGCGGCCAGGCTTGGGCACCTAGCAGGGAGAGTCTGGTGCGGCCAGGCTTGGGCTCCCGGGGCGGCTCTGGCCTGGGTTTGGGGAACCCGCGGCGGTTGCCCTGAGGAGCCTGCTCCTAGCAGAAAGTGGCGGGGATCGGAGAGACCGGCTCCTGGCTCCCGAAGCGGCTCTGGCTCAGGGTTGGGGATCCTACAGGGACTGCTTCTTGGTCCGGGTCCTGCTGGGTACTGCGGGGGCCTGGAGGGCAGAGTGGAGCTGCCTCCTGTGCCCAGAGCAGGCTAAGGGTCCCGCCGGTGTGGTATCGCGACACCCCAACTGCAGCTGGGGCCGAGGAGAGTAGCCGCCCACGCCTGGAACAGGACCAGCGACCCGACGGCAGGGTAGCCAAGTCAACCCACTTGGAGTAGAGGCCGTGAAGAGCTGCCATCTGACCCTGCAAGGTAGGCAGTCCTGCGTCCCACTGGCAGGACAGGCTCGGCAGCCGGCCAGTGTAGTGGACGAGTAGCATCGAGGCAGTCACGTCACACTGGTTGGAGTGGGGGTTGAACAGAGCCGCCGCCAGCATCCAGAAGGAGCCCAGAGACCCGTTGGAGAGGCAGTTAGGTACCCCCACTGGGAGTGGGGGTTGAGCAGAACTGCCGCCCAGGCCCGCAGGGTGGGCAGATCTGAGACCCACCGGCGGAACAGGCTTGGAGGCCGACCAGCGTGGTAGACACGTCACATCAATTGGAGTAGGGGTGGAGAAGAGCTGCTGCCCACGTCCGGATCAGGACCAACGATCCGAGGACGTGGTAGGAACGTCACCGCAATTAGAGTGGGGGCAGAGTAGAGCAGCCACCCGTGCCCGCAGGGCGGGCAGACCTACGACCAACCAGCGTAGTATATAGATCACCCTGATTAGAGGAGGATCACAGCCACTACCCGCCCTATAAGAGAGATATCCCAAATATACAAGAGCAACAAAAATAAACAGGGGGAAAAATTTCAAAAACACAACAGTTTCACGAAGCAGAAAGAAACGCAAGCAACATGAAAAGACAAGGAAAGAAAGGACCACAAGCAATGCAGGTCAACTCAACCCTAGAAGAGGTAATAGCTGCAACAGATGGAATGTCAGATAAAGAGTTCAGGATATACATGCTTCAGATGATCTGGACTCTCAAGGAAGACATGAGACAGCAAAATCAGACAATGAAAGATCACATTGACAAGGAACTACAGAAACAAATCCAGGAAGTAAAAGATCAATTTCACAGGGAGCTAGAAGTAATAAAGAACAAACAAATAGAAATCCTAGAAATGCAGGAAGCAATAAACCAACTTAAAACCTCAATTGACAATACTACCAGCAGAATAGATCACTTAGAAGATAGAACATCAGACAATGAAGACAAAGTATTTCAACTTGAGAAGAACATAGACAGTTCAGCAAGACTGCTAAGAAACCATGAGCAGAACATCCAAGAGATATGGGATAACATTAAAAGGCCAAACTTAAGAGTCATTGGGATACAGGAGGGCACAGAGCTCCAAACCAGAGGAATGAACAATCTATTCAATGAAATAATACGAGAAAACTTCCCAGACTTGAAGAATGAAACAGAATCCCATATCCTAGAAGCCTACAGGACGCCAAAAGTGCAAAATCATAAGAGATCCACACCTAGACACATTATAATGAAGATGCCCAACATACAGAATAAGGAGAGAATTTTAAAATCTACAAGAGAAAGAAAGCAGATTACATTTAGGGGCAAACCAATCAGGATAACAGCTGATCTCTCAACACAGACTCTGAAAGCTAGAAGATCCTGGAATAACATATTTCAAACACTGAAAGAAAATGGGCTCCAACCAAGAATCGTGTATCCGGCGAAATTAAGCTTCAGGATGGAAGATGAAATTAAATCCTTTCACGATAAACAAAAGTTAAAAGAATTTGCAGCTAAAAAACCATCTCTTCAAAAAATCCTTGGCAAAACATTACAGGAAGAGGAAACTGAAAATAACATTGAAAACCATCAGTGGGAGATAGGACAGTAAAGGGGGGAAAGTAACCAAAGAGGAAAACTAATCAGGTTTAGTAACATAAATAAACAAATATGACTGGAGGAACAAACCAAATCTCAATAATAACCCTAAATGTTAATGGCTTAAACTCACCAATTAAGAGACACAGGCTAGTCGAATGGATCACAAAACAAGATCCAACAATATGTTGCCTACAGGAGACGCATTTGATAGGAAAAGATATACATAGACTGAAGGTGAAAGGCTGGGAAAAATCATTCCACTCATATGGACTGCGGAAACAAGCAGGAGTGTCCATACTCATATCAAACAAAATAGATTTCAAGCCAAAATTAATCAAAAAGGATAAAGAGGGACACTGCATACTGCTCAAGGGAACCATACACCAACAAGACATAACAATCATAAATATATATGCCCCAAACAATGGTGCACCTACGTTCATCAAGCAAACTCTTCTCAAGTACAAGAGTCTAATAGACCACCATACAATAATCATGGGAGACTTCAACACACCTCTCTCACCACTGGACAGATCTTCCAAACAAAAGTTAAATAAGGAAACTATAGAACTCAACAACACAATTAACAACCTAGACTTAATTGACATATATAGAATATACCACCCAACATCAAGTAGTTACACATTTTTCTCAGCAGCACATGGATCCTTCACAAAAATAGATCATATATTATGTCACAGGGCAACTCTTAGACAATATAAAGGAGTAGAAATAATACCATGCATCATATCTGATCATAATGGAATGAAACTGAAAATCAACGATAAAAGAAGGAAGGAAAAATCATGCACCACGTGGAGAATGAACAATAGGTTACTGAATGACCAATGGGTCATAGAAGACATCAAGGAGGAAATTAAAAAATTCTTAGAGATAAATGAAAACACTGACACAACATATCGGAATCTATGGGACACATTGAAAGCAGTTCTAAGAGGAAAATTCATTGCTTGGAGTTCATTCCTTAAAAAAAGAAAAAACCAACAAATAAATGATCTCATACTTCATCTCAAAATCCTAGAAAAAGAAGAGCAAAATAACAGCAAAAGAAGTAGAAGGCAAGAAATAATTAAAATCAGAGCTGAAATTAATGAAATTGAAACAAAAGAAACAATTGAAAAAATTGACAAAACCAAAAGTTGGTTCTTTGAAAAAATAAATAAAATTGACAGACCCTTAGCCATGCTAACGAAGAGAAGAAGAGAGAGAACCCAAATTACTAGCATACGGGGTGAAAAAGGCAATATCACAACAGACACTTCAGAAATACAGAAGATAATCAGAAATTACTTTGAATCCTTATACTCCAATAAAATAGAAGATAGTGAAGGCATCGATAAATTTCTTAAGTCATATGATCTGCCCAGATTGAGTCAGGAAGATATAGACAACCTAAACAGACCAATAACAATAGAGGAAATAGAAGAAACCATCAAAAGACTACCAACTAAGAAAAGCCCAGGACCGGATGGGTATACAGCAGAATTTTACAAAACCTTTAAAGAGGAACTAACACCAATACTTTTCAAGTTATTTCAGGAAATAGAAAAAGAGGGAGAACTTCCAAATACATTCTACGAGGCCAACATCACCCTGATTCCTAAACCAGACAAAGACACTTTAAAGAAAGAAAACTACAGACCAATATCTCTAATGAACCTAGATGCAAAAATCCTCAATAAAATTCTGGCGAATCGGATTCAAAAACATATCAAAAAAATTATACACCATGATCAAGTAGGATTCATCCCTGGGATGCAAGGCTGGTTCAATATACGGAAATCAATAAATGTTATTCACCACATCAATAGACTTAAAAATAAGAACCATATGATCATCTCGATAGATGCAGAAAAGGCATTCGACAAAGTACAGCATCCCTTTATGTTCAAAACTCTAGAAAAATTAGGGATAACAGGATCATTCCTCAACATTGTTAAAGCAATCTATGATAAGCCACAGGCCAGCATCATCCTGAATGGAGAAAAATTGAAGGCATTCCCTCTAAGATCTGGTACAAGACAGGGATGCCCTCTCTCACCACTTCTGTTCAACATAGTCCTCGAAACACTGGCCAGAGCAATTAGACAGACGAAAGAAATTAAAGGCATAAAAATAGGAAAAGAAGAACTTAAATTATCACTATTTGCAGACGATATGATTCTATACCTAACAGACCCAAAAGGGTCTACAAAGAAACTATTAGAGTTAATAAATGAATTCAGCAAAGTGGCGGGATATAAAATCAACACGCATAAATCAAATGCATTCCTGTATATCAGCGACAAATCCTCTGAAACAGAAATGAGGACAACTACTCCATTCACAATATCCCCCCAAAAAATAAAATACCTGGGAATCAATCTAACAAAAGAGGTGAAAGACCTATACAATGAAAACTACAGAACCCTAAAAAGAGACATAGAAGAAGACCTCAGAAGATGGAAAAATATACCCTGCTCATGGATAGGCAGAACTAACATCATCAAAATGGCGATATTACCAAAAGTTCTCTATAAGTTCAATGCTATCCCAATCAAAATCCCAACAGCATTTCTTGTAGAAATAGATAAAAACAATCAGGAAATTCATATGGAATAATAAAAGACCCAGAATAGCAAAAACAATGCTAAGCAGGAAGTGTGAATCAGGCGGTATAGCGATACCAGACTTCAAACTATACTACAGAGCAATAGTAACAAAAACAGCATGGTACTGGTACCAAAACAGGCGAGTGGACCAATGGTACAGAATAGAAGACACAGTAACCAATCCGCAAAACTACAACTATCTTATATTTGATAAAGGGGCTAAAAGCATGCAATGGAGGAAGGATAGCATCTTCAACAAATGGTGCTGGGAAAACTGGAAATCCATTTGCATCAAAATGAAACTGAATCCCTTTCTCTCGCCATGCACAAAAGTTAACTCAAAATGGATCAAGGAGCTCGATATTAAATCAGAGACACGGCGTCTGATAGAAGAAAAAGTCGGCTATGATCTACATACTGTGGGGTCAGGCCCCAAATTCCTCAATAGGACACCCATAGCGCAAGAGTTAACAACCAGAATCAACAAATGGGACTTACTCAAACTAAGAAGTTTTCTCTCAACAAAAGAAACAATAAGAGAGAGAAACAGGGAGCCTACATCCTGGGAACAAATCTTTACCCCACACACTTCAGATAGAGCCCTAATATCCAGAGTATACAAAGAACTCAAAAAATTAGATAATAAGATAACAAATAACCCAATCAACAAATGGGCCAAGGACCTGAACAGACACTTCTCAGAGGAGGACATACAATCAATCAACAAGTACATGAAAAAATGCTCACCATCTCTAGCAGTCAGAGAAATGCAAATCAAAACCACCCTAAGATACCATCTCACTCCAGTAAGATTGGCAGCCATTAAGAAATCCAACAACAACAAGTGCTGGCGAGGATGCGGGGAAATGGGTACACTTGTTCATTGTTGGTGGGACTGCAAAATGGTGCAGCCAATTTGGAAAGCAGTATGGAGATTTCTTGGAAAGTTGGGAATGGAACCACCATTTGACCCAGCTATTCCCCTCCTCGGTCTATTCCCTAAAGACCTAACAAGGGCATGCTACAGGGACACTGCTATATCGATGTTCATAGCAGCACAATTCACGATAGCAAGATTGTGGAACCAACCTAGAAGCCCTTCAATAGATGAATGGATTAAAAAAATGTGGCATTTATACACAATGGAGTATTACTCTGCAATAAGAAATGACAAAATCATAGAATTTGGAGGGAAATGGATGGCATTAGAGCAGATTATGCTAAGTGAAGCTAGCCAATCCTTAAAAAACAAATGTCAAATGTCTTCTTTGATATAAGGGGAGTAACCAAGGACAGGGTAGAGACGAAGAGCTGGAGAAGAAGAATAACATTAAACAGGGATGATAGGCGGGAGGGAAAGTGAGAGTTATGGGAAATTGCATGGAACTGGAAGGTGAGCCTCAGGGTTATACACAATTACATATAAGAGGAAAGGAGGAGTAGGAGAAAAATTATATAAGTGGAAGAAACGATTTATAGTAGAGGGGATGGAGAGAGAGAAGGGGAGGGGAGGGGAGGGGAGGGGTGAGGGGACAGTGGAGAATGGGATCGACAGCAGAATACATCAGTCACTAGAAAGGCAATTTGTAAATCAATGGAAATGTAACTGATGTGACACAGCAATCTGTATACGGGGTAAAAATGGGAGTTCATAACCCACTTGAATCAATCTGTGAAATATGGTATAATAAGAACTATGTAATGTTTTGAACAACCAACAATAAAATAATTAAAAAAAAAAAAAGAATTTGCAGCTAGAAAACCGGTGCTTCAAAGCATCATTGGCAAAACATTACATGAAGTGGAAATAAAAAATAACAATGAAAATCAAAAGTGGGAGGTAATACAGTAAAGGAAAAACTAATCAAAGAGGAAAAACAAATCAAGTTAAATAACAAAAATAAACAAACATGGCTGGAAGTACAAACCATATCTCAATAGTAACCCTGAATGTTAATGGCTTAAACTCACCAATCAAAAGACATAGACTAGCAGACTGGATTAAAAAAAAATACAACAATATGCTGCCTACAGGAGACTCAACTGATAAGAAAAGACATACATAGATTGAAGGTAAAAGGTTGGGAAAATCATATTACTCACATGGACCTCGGAAACAAGCAAGGGTGTCCATAGTCATATCAAATAAAATAAACTTCAAGCCAAGTTAATCAAAAGGGATAAAGAAGGACACTACATATCGCTCAAGGGAACCATACACCAAAAAGACATAACAATCATTAATATATATGCCCCAAACAATGGTGCAGCCATGTTCATCAAACAAACTCTTCTCAAGTTCAAGAGACAAATAGACCACAACACAATAATCATGGGTGATTTTAACACACTTCTCTCACCACTGGACAGATCTTCCAGTGGTGAAGTTGAATAAAGAAACTATAGAATTCAATAACACAATTAATAACTTAGACTTAATTGACATATATAGAATATATCAACAAACAACAAGCAGATATACTTTTTTCTCAGCAGCACATGGATCCTTCTTAAAAATAGATCATATATTATGCCACAGGGCAACTCTTAGCAAATACAAAGGAGTAGAGATATTACCATGCATTTTATCCGATCATAATGGAATGAAATTGGAAATCAACGATAAAATAGTAAAGAAAAATTCCTACATCACATGGAAAATGAACAATATGCTACTGAATGAACAATGGGTTACAGAAGACATCAAGGAGGAAATTAAAAAATTCTTAGAGGTAAATGAAAACTCAGACACAACATATCGAAATCTCTGGGACACTATGAAAGCAGTACTAAGAGGAAAATTCATTGCATGGAGTTCATTCCTTAAAAGAAGAAAAAGCCAACAAATAAATGACCTCATACTACATCTCAAAGCCCTAGAAAAGGAAGAACAAATCAACAGCAAATACAGTAGAAGGCAAGAAATAATTTAAATCAGAGCTGGAATCAATGAAATTGAAACAAAAAAACAACTGAAAAAATTGACAAAACTAAAAGTTGGTTCTTTGAAAAAATAAATAAGATTGATAGACCATTAGACATACTAACGAAGAGGAGAGAGAACCCAAATTACTAGCATAAGGGATGAAAAAGGCAATATCAAAACAGACTCTTCAGAATTACAGAAGATAATTAGAAATTATTTTGAAACCTTATACTCCAATAAAATATAAGATAGCGAAGGCATCGATAAATTCCTTAATTCATATGATCTACCAAGATTGAGTCAGGAAGATACACACAACTTAAACAGATCAATATCAAATGAGGAAATAGAAGAAGCCATCAAAATATTACCAATCAAGAAAAAATTCGGATATATAGCCAAATTTTATAAGACCTTTAAAGAAGAACTAATACCAACACTCTCCAATCCATTTCAGAAAATAGAAAAATTGGGAGTACTTCCAAATTCACTCTATGAGGCCAATATCACCCTGATTCCAAAACCAGACAAAGACACCTCAAAAAAAGAAAACTTCCGACCAACATCTCTAATGAATATAGATGCAAAAATCCTCAATAAAATTCTGGCAAATCGGACACAAAAACATATCAAAAAGATTGTGCACCATGATCAAGTGGGATTCATCCCTGGGATGCAAGGTTGGTTCAACATATGGAAATCAATAAATATAATTAATCACATCAATAGACTTAAATATAAGAACCACATGATTATCTTGATAGACACAGAAAAGGCATTTGACAAAATACAGCACCCCTTTATGTTAAAAACACTAGAAAAACTAGGGATACAACAGGAACTTACCTCAACATTGTAAAAGCTATCTACGCTAAGCCTCAGGCCAGCAACATTCTAAATGGAGAAAAACTGAAGGCATTCCCTTTAAAATCTGGAACAAGAGAGGGATGTCCTGTTTCACCACTTCTATTCAACATAGTTCTGAAACACCGGCCAGATAAATTAGACAGATGAAACAAATTAAAGGAATAACTATAGGAAAAGAAGAACTTAAACTAGCACTATTTGCTGACGATATGATTCTATACCTTGAAGACCCAAAAAACTCTACCAAGCAACTTCTAGAACTAGTAAATGAATTCAGTAAAGTGGCAGGATATAAAACAACACCCATAAATCAAAGGCATTCCTGTACATCAGGAAATGAAAAGAAAATGAGGAAAACTACCCCATTCACAATATCCTAAAAAAATACTTGGCAATCAACTTAACAAAAGAGGTGAAAGATCTATACAATGAAAACTATAGAACCATAAAGAGAGAAATAGAAGAAGACCTTATAAGATGGAAAGATCTACCCTGCTCTTGGATAGGCATATAGCTTACATCCTGGGAACAAATTTTTACCCTTCACATCAGATAGAGCTCTAATCTCTAGGGTATGCAAAGAACTCAAAAAGCTATACACACACACACACACAAAAACCCAATCAACAAATGGGCCAAGGACCTGAACAGACACTTCTCAGAAGGGGATACACAATCAATTAACAAATATACAAAAAAATGCTCATCATCTCTAGCAATCAGAGAAATGCAAATAAAAACTACTTTAAGATACCATCTTACTCCAGTAAGAATGGCAGCCATGATAAAGACAAACAACAAGTGCTGGCGAGGATGTGGGGAAAAAGGTACACTCATACACTGCTGATGGGACTGCAAATTGGTGCAGCCAATTTGGAAAGCAGTATGGAGATTCCTTGGAAAGCTGGGAATGGAACCACCACTTGATCCAGCTATTCCTCTTCTCGAACTATACCCAAAGGACCTAAAAACAGCGTACTACAGAGACACAGCCACATCAATGTTTATAGCAGCACAATTCACAATAGCTAGACTGTGGAGCCAACCTAGATGTCCTTCAATAGATGAATGGATAAAAAATGTGGCATTTATACACAATGGAATATTAGCACTAAAAATAACAAGATCATGGCATTTGAGCGAAATGGATGGCATTTGAGCAGATTGTGCTAAAAGAAGTTAGCCAATTCCAAAAGAACAAAGCCCAAATGTCTCCTCTGATATAAGAGGGGTGACTCAAAATCGGGAAGAGAGGAAGAGCATGGGAAGAAGATTACTTCTACATAGGGAAGAGGGGTGGGAGGAAAAGGGAGGGAGAAAGGGGATTGCATGGATGGTGGAAGGAGACTCTCATTGTTATACAAAATACACGTATGAAGATGTGAGAAAAAAAATAGCGTTACCCTAGATTAAGTAGAGAGAAGTGGATGGAGGGGAGGAGAGGGGTTGGGGAGATAAGAAGGATAGTGGAATGACACAGAAATTATTATTACTGTGTATATATGTGACTTCATGACCAGTGTAATTCTGCAACCTGTATACTCAGATAAATGAGAAATTATATCCCAGCTGATTCAAATGAATGATATATCAAGATCTCTGTACTGTCATGTGTAACTAAAACAAATAAAAAAATATTTTTTTTAATGAGGAAGGACTTGACACCCTGTGGCTATTACACTTGTGTGCAGTATATACCTCAAGAAAAGAAAATGGAAAGAAAGATACTTGGGAACAGACAATGAACATACATTATCACTGGCAATTTCTGACCTCTATAATAGAAGCAATTTCTTAATTTTTCATTAAGAAAATTTATTTTTTATATTTACTTATTCTTATTTTTAACTTTTTCTTCCTTCATTATTTCCTTTCTCTTTTTTGATTGTGTGCTAAATAGTTCATGGACATTTATACACATACATATTTTCTCATTTTTTCCTATTTCGAGCACTTTTTGAACATAGTTATTTTGCTTGACTCTATCATTTGAGGAATATGGATGTTGATTAAAATAGTTTGGTTTTGAATTGTATTGTTTTTCACTTATCTGTTTATCTTTATTCTCTATTCTTTTTATTTATCTCTTTTCTTTAGCTAACAGCCAAATTCTATTGTTCTATCTTTTACTTACCTTTCAATTTTTTTTACTTCTACTTTTTTCTTCCTTCACACTCATCACATCCTACATCTCTTCTGCATTCTCCCCATTCAACTTTAGAAATAGCAAACTCTTGTGTAAATTTACTGTTTTTACTGTTGACAATTGCTTATGATACTATTTCTGTTTATTGTGCTTTACAGTGTAAAAATCACAATAGGCACTAAGTATTTAGTTTAATGCTATAAGTTCACAGGGTGGAAGCTCTGCCCTCTGACACTCATACAAATAAATGGGTAGACACACAAATAATATGAAAAAGAAAGGGAACAAACCATAATAAAGAAACCAAAATACCTCAATAACATAATCTGTTGATAACATAGTGGAGGAAATGTCAGAGAAGGATTTGGAAAGTTCATAGTTAAACTAATCTATGAGGTAAAAGACAATGTAAGGAGTGTAAACAGAGAAAATACAGGAAGTGTATAAGAACACAGTGGTTCTGAAAAAGAATCAAACAGAAATCCTCAAAATGAAAGAATCAATAAACCAAATTAAAAACTGATAACAACAACAGACTGTACCACTTGGAAGAGAGTTTCAGGCAATGAAAACAAAATATATAAGCTTGAAAATACTGTTGACCATAGAAAAAAGATATTAAGAGACCATGAATATAATGTTCAAGAAATATGGGAAAACATAAAAATGCCAAATTTAAGATTCATCAGGAGAGATGAAGGCTACAAAATCAAATTAAAGGAATAATAATCTTGTCAATTAAATACATCTGAAAATCCAATCCAGGAGACACACAGGATTCCAAACATATAAAATTACAACAGATCTCAACAAGCCACATTATTATGAAATTGACCAACATTCAGAATAAGGATAGAATTTTAAAGGCTGCCAGGGGGGGAATACAGGCCCCAATAAGAACTAAATCAATTGGGACTTCAGCAGATTTCTCAACCCAGACCCTAAAAGCTAGGAGGTCTTGGAATAATATATACCAAATCTGAAAGAAAATGGATGCCAAACAAGAATACAATACCCAGAAAAATTAAGCTTCAGATTTGGAGATAAAATAAAATCCTCCTACTATAAACAGAAGTTAAAAGAATTCACAAGTAGAAAGTCTGCACAACAATAAAATGTTTCATGGAGAAGAAATAAAAAATAAAATTGAAAACCAGCAGAAGGAGTAATTCCAATATAAGTGTAGTAAATCAAAGGAGAAACTAATACAAATTTAAAACCAGAAATAGTGGGATGCAGTGGCGCATGCCTGTAATCCCAGTGGCTTGGGAGGCTGAGGCACAAGGATAGTGAGTTCAAATCCAGCCTCAGCAAAAGCGAAGCACTAAGCAACGCAGTGAGACCTTGTCCCTAAATAAAAAAATACAAAAAAAAAAAAAAAGAAAAACATAGGGCTAGGTATGTGGTCCAGTGGTTGAGTGCCCATGAATTCAATCCCTGGTACCAAACAAACTAAATAAAAATGAATCAAAATGAGAGTGAAGAAAAAATAATTTTTCAGGCTGGGATTGTGGCTCAGTGGTAGAGCTCCTGCCTAGCATGTGTGAGGCAATGGGCTTGATACATGGCACCACATTAAAAAATAAAAAAATAAATAAAGTTATAAAAAATCATTTATAAATAACTGAATGAAATGTATATGACTAAAACTCATCAATCAAAAGACAAAGGCTAAAAAAAGACACAGAGCTGGCAGATTGGATTAAAAATAAGATCCAACAATATGCACTCTCCAAGAGATTATAGGCAAAGACATCCACAGAATGAAGATGAAAAGATGGGAAAAAAGCATATCATTGGCTGGGGTTATAGCTCAGTGGTAGAGTGCTCACTTAGCACATGTGGGGCACTAGATTTGATCTGCAGCACAACATAAAAATAAATAAGTAAAATAAAGATATTGTGTCCATCTACAACAAAATTTAAAAAAAATCTTTCTTATGGATCACATAACCAAGCAGGAGTTTCTATCTTTACATCAGATAAAATGGACTTAAAGCCAAAGTTAATTAGAAAAGGCAAAGAAGGTCAATTCATAGTGCTTATGAAATTACACAACAACAAGAAATAACAATTGTAAATATTTATGACCACAAAATGGTGCATTTACTTAATCAAACAAACCTATCTCAACATAAAGAATCAAATAGACCAAAACACAATAATATTTGGTGACTTTAATATGCCTCTCTAAATACTGGACATCCAAACAAAAATTAAATAAAGGAGCTATAGAAGTAAAAACACAATTAAATATTGACATTTAACAGATATACATAGAATATGTCATCCATCAATGAATAAATACAATTTCTTCTCAGCAACATATGGATCATTTTCTAAAATAGACCATATCTTAAGGCCACAAAACAATGCTTAGTAAATACAAAAAATAGAGGTAATCCCTTGCATTCTATCAACTGTAATAAAATGAAATTAGAAATTAGTCATAAGATAAAAAATAGAAATAGAAACTACTCTTAACTCATGAGACTAAATAGTACGCTATTGAAGGATGAAAGAATAGTAAAAGAAATCATGGATGACATAAAAAAATACTTGGAGGTAAATGAGAATAGTGATAGAACATATAAAAATCTCAGGGACACTATGAAGGCAGTTCTAAGAGGAAAGTTCATATCATTGAGCCAATTGATTAAAACACTAGAAAGATGCCAAATAAATAATCTAACATTTCATCTCGAGGCCCTGAAAAAGGAGAACTAACATACACTACAATCAGTAGAAGACAGGCAATAATTAAAAAGGGAGCTAAAATCAATAAAACATAAAGATAGTTCTTTGAAAGAATAAACAAAATGATAAACTTTTAGCCACACTAACCAAAAGAAAGAGGGAAAACTCAAATTGTTAAAATCCATGATGAAAAGAAAATATAACCACAAATTCTCCTGAAACACAGAGGTTAATTAAAAACTATTTTAAAAATTTATACTCCAATAAAATAGAAAATATTGAAGATATCAACAAATTTCTAGAGACATATGACCTACACAAATTGAACCAGGAGGACATAGAAAATTTAAACAGATCTCAAGTAATGAAATTTAAGATCCCATCAAAAGCCTACAAACAAAGAAAAGTCCAGGACCAGATGGATTATAAGTTCTACCAGATCTTTAAAGAAGAACTAACACTACTCTTTTTTAAATTATTTCATGAAATAGAAAAGGAGGGAATCCTTTGAGTTCATTCTATGAAGCCAGTATCACCCTGATTCCAAAACAAGACAAGGACACACAAAGGAAAGAAAACTTCAGACCAAATCCCTGATGAACATTTCTGCAAAAATTCTTAATAAAATGCTGGCAAACGGCATACAAAACACATTAAAATAATAGAGTACTGTGCGTGATCAAAGTGGGTTTCATTCTAGAATGCAAGGTTGGTTCAATGTAGGGAAATAAATAAATGTAACTCACCACCTCCATAGACTTAAAGACAAGAAGTCCATAGTTATATCAATAGATGGAGAAAAAGCATTTGACAAATTAAGCATCCCTTCATGTTCAAAAATCTAGAAAAACCGGAGATAGTAGGAAGATACCACAATACTGTAAAGGCTATATTTGATAAACTAAGGCCAACATTATTCTAAATGAAGAAAAACTGAAAATATTCCCTCCAAAAACTGGAACAAGACAGGGATGCCCTCTTTCATACTTCTATTCAAAATAGTCCTTGAAAATCGAGTCAGAGCAATTAAGCAAAAGAAAGAAATTAAAGGATACAAGAACAACTCAAACTATCACTATTTGCTGACAACATAATGCTATATTTAGGAGACCCATAAAGCTCCACCAGAAAATTTCTGGAACTCATAAATGAATTCAGCTAAGTAGCAGGATATACAATGAACACCCATAACTCAATTGTATTCCTATCACCAATGATGAATCAGCTGAAATAGTAATTAAAAAAACTATCCCATTCACTATAGTCTCAAAAAACCAAAACAAAACCAAAAGAATCTGGGAATCAATCTAGCAAATGAAGCAAAAGATCTCTACAATGAAAACTACAGAACTCTAAATAAATTAATCACTCTGTCACTGAGCCACAACCCCAGCCCAACCCCTGTCTCTTACTCTGCACAAAACTCAACTCAAAGTGGATCAAGGACCTAGGCATTAGATCAGATACCCTGCACTTACTAGAAGAAAATGTAAGGCCAACTCTCCATCACGTTGGCTCAGGGACCAACTGTCTCAATAAGACTCCTAAAGTGTAAGAAGTAAAATCAAGAATTAATAAATGGGATGGTATCAAACTAAAAAGCTTCTTCATAGCAAAGGAAACAATAGAGAATGTGAAGAGACAGGCTACAGAATGGAAGAAAATCTTTACCACCTTTACTTCATCTTTACTTCATCGCATTAATCTCAGGATACATAAAGAACTCAAAAAATTTAATACCAAAAAAAACCTTAATACCAAAAAAAACCCCAATCAATAAATGGGCAAAGTAACTGAACAGACACCTCACAGAAGAAGAAATATGAGTGGTCAAAAATACAAAAAAATGTTCAACATTTCTAGCAATTAGAGAAATGCAAATTAAAACTACACTGAGATTTCATCTCACTCTAGTCAGAATGGCAATTATCAAGAATACAAGTAAAGGGGCTGGGGCTGTAGCTCAATGGCAGAGCACTTTCCTGATATGTGTGAGGCACTGAGTTTGATCCTCAGCACCACATAAAAATAAACAAATAAAATAAAGGTATACTGTCTATCTACAACTACAAAAATAAAAAAAATTAAAAAAGAATACAAGTAACAATAAATGTTCGTGAGAATACAAAGAAAAGGGTATGCTCATACATGTTGCTAGGATTGTAAATTAGGGCAACCACTCTGGAAAGCAGTATGGAGATTCTTCAAAAAAACTAATAATGGAATCACCATTTGATCCAGTTATACCAGTGTTTGGTGTGTGTGTGTGTGTGTGTGTGTGTGTGTGTGTGTGTGTGTATGTGTGTGTGTGTGTGTGTGTGTGTGTGTGTGTGTATATATATATATATATATATATATCCATCCAAAGAAGTTAAAATCACCATACTACAGTGACACACCCACATCAGTATTTACAGAGGCATAATTCACAATAGTTAAGATGACATAGCTATTGGAGCCAACCTAGGTGCCCTTCCACAGATGAATGGACAACAAAAATGTGATATATATACACACTGGAATATTACTCAGCCATAAAACATAATGACTTTACGAAATTCATCTGTAAATGAATGAATATGGAGACTATCATGCTAAGTGAAATAATCCAATCCCAAAAAACCAAAGGTTGAATGTTCTATGTTGGATATTAATCTACATGGTGCAGAAGTGGTATAGAAGTTCAGTGTATTAGACAAAGTGGAATTAAAAAAAGGGAGGGGGATTAGGAATAGGAAAGACAGAGGAATGAATCTGACATAATTTTCTACGTACTCATATGAATACACCACAGTGATTTTCAACATCATGTATATCTGCAAGACTGGGATCCTAATTAGAATAAGATATATGCCATGTTTGTATAATATATCAAATAGATTCTACTGTTATGTATAACTAAAAAATAGAAATAAAAATTTATAATGTTAAAATATAAGAAAATTCTGAAAAATTAATTTGAAAATAGCTACATCTCTCTAATCATTTTAGATATAAATGTGTATAAATGTGCACAGATATTTGATACATCAAAGCTTTATCTTATTCTGTTCCCTCTTTTGATTTATGTCTCTCTCCTCTTTTTTTTAAAGTATGCTTGACTTTATTCTTTTAAAAAAATTTTTTTAGTTGCAGATGGACACAATACCTTTATTTTTAATTTGTTCTAATTAGTTATACAGGACAATAGAATGCCTTTTAGAATACATTGTGCACAAATGGAGCATAACTTCTCATTCCTCTGGCTGTACATGGTGCTGAGTCACACCAGTAGTATAATCATACATGTATACAGCATAATGATGTATATCTTATTCTACCTTCCTTCCCATCCCCACACCTCTACCCCTGTCTCTCACTCCCCTCTGCACAATCCAAAGTTCCTTCATTCTTCCCTAGCAATCTCCCACTATGGACCAGCATTCACTTATTAAAGAAAACATTCGACCTTTGGGTTTTTGGGATTGGCTTATTTCACAAAAATCATGATATTCTTTAGTTCCATCCATTTACATGCAAATGCCGTAATTTCATTCTTTAAGACTGGGTATATGTACCACATTTTCTTTATCCATTCATCTGTTTAAGGGCATCTAGGTTGGTTCCATAGTTTATCTATTGTGAATTGAGCTGCTATAAATATTGATGTGGCTGTGTCACTGTAGCATGTTGATTTTTAAGTCCTTTGGGTATAAACTTAGGAGTGGGATAGCTGGGTGAAACGGTGGTTCCATTCCAAGTTTTCTGAGGAATCTCCATATTGCTTTCCAGAGTTGTTGCACCAATTTGCAGTCCCACCAACAGTGTATAGAGTGTACCTTTTCTCCTACATCCTTGCCAACATTTATTATTGCTTATATTCTTGATGATTGCCATTCTGATTGGCATAAGATGAAATCTTAACAGTAGTTTTTATTTGCTTTTCTCTAATTGCTAGAGATGATGAACATTTTTTCTTATGTTGGTTGATTGGTATACCTTTATTTTATTTGTTTATTTTGTTGTGGTGCTAAGGATCGAACCCAGTGCCTCACACATGCTAGGCAATGCTCTACCACTGAGCTACAACCCAGCCCCTCTTTCTCTCCTCTTGATACCCTGGGGACATGGAGTCACTCTACCCTTTTTACTATGGCTCTGAACAAGCAAATCACCAGATCACTAAATCTTACCAGGTTTCCATGCTGTACTATCTGATACAGACCTCACGAGATAGATGGATTATTTATATTAAAATTATATGAAATTAGAAATTCAGTTCTTGTCATGCTAGCCATATTTCAAGTGGTCAGTTATTACATACTACTAATTGTTACCACAAGCACCATAATGTTCTACCATACAGAGGACATTTCCTTCATCACAGAAAGTTCTAATGAACACTATATCTCCTTAAGGTCTGTGAATGTTATGAGAAAAATGGGCTCTGTACTACTGCATAACAGCATTGTCTCCATTCATGCTTATAATGTTGGTAGCACTAGGGTCAGGTTATTCAGGTAGGGTTCTGGGTTTGAGAAAAGATGTTCAAAGGATTGGATGTAGGAATGGCACATCCTGGACATGCCTTCCTAGTCCCCAAGACTTACAAATGGGCATCTGAGACGTGCCATGATAAGGCAAATAGGGCTTGGAAGGACTGTGAATTCAGGGGGTTCAGGATAAGGGCAAGGAATACTCAGAGGTCAAGTCTAGGAATCCTGGCAAGTCCTGACTGATGAGACTTGATGCTGGATAACCTCAGGAAGGGATAAGGTTGGGTAGTGACATGTTGGAATAATTTTCGGTTCACAGCTAGTAGCTACAAGCAGCTCAGAGTGCTAGGAAAACCTATGCTTGTACAGGCCTGACAGGAGCACCCGTAGGACTGGGTGCTCTGCTCTAGCGAGCCATCTGTGAAACCACATCCTCAGCACTTGTGGTCTGCGTTGCCAAGCTACCAGACTATCAGGTCAGGAAACCGAGAGTCAAGTGCTTCAGGGCATGTAACCTCCCAACTCATAAAGCTCCCCTCCCTTAGGGACAAAGACCCTTCCAGACTGCTTTCCATCATGACAGCAATATTTAGTGCTTCCTAATAGTATGGTTACATTAGGCATAAGGTGACTGGCTTATAGATGTTAAGGTGCTTATGTGTGATTGGCAGGCACACCCTACCTGAACCCTATAACAGCTGTATGCATTCTAAAAATAAATGAGCTTGGCTTGCTGAATGTCGACTGAGCTTGTTGAACATCGACTTCAGTTTCTCATCAGCCAGCTTTCTCACCAGCTTCTGGTGTCCATGTGTTGATTAGATACCGGGTCTCTACCCACCGCAACTCAGGTAGCTGAGTGACCATCAACCATATCAGTGACTAGGAACACATACAAAGATAGACAAATGGGATACTGAATTATCCTGAAGAGAATAAAGTCCTAGAATGGTCATGGCTGACTACAGACTGTATAGAAGCAAACTGTGGATCCAGAGTAGGTGGACACAACAAGGTGAATGGTGAGGCGTGTGTCATATGTCAGAAGGACTAGTCTCAGATAAGGTCTTTTATGTTTTAAAGGGTATCCTCAATCTGTGGTTCAGACAGGTTTAAAAGCTCTGTGTACCCTCTGAAGCAAGATTTCAAGGGTTATATGTGTTTGTATGCATTTGTAATCTTCCAAGGAGAGAATATCAAAGGGTCTCAGTCTTCTTCATGATCTATTTCTATATCTTCATACACACAAGAATCCAGCAGGCCCATGTCAGATGTCAGCATTATCTAGACAGTGGGAAGCTGGCCACCAACTGATTACTCTATTTCTTCTATAAGTCTAAAAGACTTTCTGACTTTTGACCTTACACAAATGCCACAGACTAAGACAAATTAGGTTAAAGTGTTCCTCTAAAGCCATCCAAAGAATGCTCAGTATTCTCAGTGTAAGCCTTAAAATAGCTAACACATTTATTAATAGAAGTAAAAGGATATTTTGGTGCAAAAATAGAAGATAAGCTGTTTAAACGTAAGAGATTTTTGTATTTCAGAGTTTCTGAAGCAAATATATTTAATTTGAATCCAAGAAAGTCTTTCTGTTTCCTTTTGTTTGTTTTGGTTAGGTTTTCCCCTTAAATCTGAACTCATGACATGCATCAAGGGATATGACATTCTGGGTCATCAAGCATCTGTATCCTGGAGGGATGCTAATAGGAAAACTTGTGCTCTAGCTTTTAAAAGGGATAGTAATCAGCAACCAAGTACAGATCCCTGACCATTAGATCCTCTTAAATAAAGTTTCTGATTTCTAACTCTTGCTGATTTTGTGATAAGCTTAAATATTCTCTTATGAGTCCCTATGGCAATATGATATCATGGAAAGAATATAGAGGATAGATAAGGATTTGAATCCTGAACTGGATAACCAGCTTATCCAGTTGGATGCACTCAATTGTTGTAGGAACTAACTTAAATAATATATTTAAAAAGCTCCTGGCACAGGTCTTGGTATATATCATGTGTTCCCAGGCAAAGAGTGTTCATTCCTGCCCCTTTCTCTCCCTAATTCCAGACAGACAGTGACCTAAACCTTTACATTTACTCCCAAACCTCACAAGAAAATATAAGTCATGGGGTACAAGTATCTTCTAATTATCTTTAAAATTTATAGCCTAACAATTTATTTCTGATTATAGGCATTTCCATCCTCCTTCCAAGTCCGTGTGGGACTACGCTCCACTGAGCAATCTCTTCTCACTGAAATCTGCACATTCCTTCTTTTCTAGTTTTCTTTAAGCTCTTAACGCCTTCCCCCAGCCCTGCCAATCTCCTTTACCATCATACTTCACCATTTGTGTATCACCCATTTATTCCTCAACCAATTGTGGTTTGGTTTCACCTTACCCATTAAAACAAAACACTTTGTTCAAACTAAAATCTCCACGAATGGCCTCCAAATCCAATGACCATCATTACTGTTCTGCTGCCTCTGACACTGATGCTGGCATAAGATAAAGCTGCTGGCTATAGTACAAATCTCACCCTACCCAAGCCCCAACAGTCCCTACTGCATCTCTGCTCTTGAACTATTTCCTTCTTTGGCTTCTGTTGATTTTCCTTATCTGACTACTCTTGCAGTAGACTTAGCTGATCTTCTCCCCCACCCAGTTCTTTTCTCGATGCAATTCTTTTTTCTAAAATATTCCCCCTTGATGATCTGATTCTCTTTCTGACTTCAGCACTGAATGCTAAGTCTCTGGTCTGGCCCTCTTTCTCTGGATTTATCATTCTAATCATTCAAAAAACTTTAAACAACTTAAGAAAAACCACTCTCTCAGTTTATATCATTGACTCCCCATGGTCAAGCAGTATTTTCAGCATGCTTGTAGTAGTGCCACTCCTTTCTATTAAAATACAACTGAGTGAGGTTTAGGCCTCTCCAAATTAACTGACAGGAGGATCTGTTGAAAATTAGTAATACATGGTCAGCTGGTTGATGTACAGTTGGGATTATGCAGTTAGAGGCCCAGCAATTTTTAGTTATTGAGAATTTATTAGTGGAGAAGTGCTTTGTGCTTCTCAAAACTTGACCAAGCAGACAGACCACCTGGGAATCTTATTAGACATGCAGATTCTGGTTCAGTGGCTGCAGGCGAGAATAGGGCTGTGACTATCAAATTTTGACAAACTCCCAAGCTTTGCTAACACTATTTGTTTTTGGATCAAACTCTGAATAGCAAGGGTTGAAAGTATTGTAATAGATATTTTGTTGGGTCACTGTGTATTGCAGACAAGGGAGGAAATCTGAGTAATAGTAGTAGCACATAAGAGATTAATAGGTGTATTAGATAAGTGATGGAAGCATCTGTGTGGGTCCAGTGACTTATTTGATGTCCTATGGTGTCTGAACATCCTGTGACTGAGAGTCTATGTGATTTATAATCAAAGGGCAGTTATGAGCAGCTCTGAAGTCTGGTGGGGGGATTAATGTTTCAGGTATGTGGATTGTTTGAGGAATTTAATACTTTTTAGTGATTGTACAGCTTCTGGTGATATGTTTAGGGGCCAATATCAGTATTATAGGAGTATTTTAGAAGTCAAGTTCAGCAACTGAAAGAGTTTGTTGGGGAGGGGATGTCAGTCACTGGAGTGTTTTAGTAATCCAAGGAGTCAGCCTGTCATCTCTATGGAAATGTCTCTTGAATGTGTACTATCTTTATTGTCACCTCCACTGCCCAGTTTGAAAGCTGTGCCTTATCCCCCTTTCTCTCTAAACATACTGAGGCATAATTTACACACAGGAATATGCACAAATCTGTGAATATAACTTGATAAATTTTTGCTTGTGGAACCATCATGTGGATCATTGATAAAATGATAAAAATCTCCCTTCCAATATTAGTAAATACCCTAAGTATTTAGAACTAATATTCCAACCATTACCATAGTTTAGGCTTGCTTGTTCTTAAATTTTATCTAAATGGAATCATTTAGTATGCATTCTTTTGTGCCCGACTTCTTTCACACAATATAACTTTCGGGATTCATCCTTGTTACTCCATTCTTCTTAACTGTTGAATATTATTCTATTATGCAAATATATTATAAACTATTTACCCATTCTCCCATGATGAATAGTTGAGTTGTTTCAAGTTTGGGCTATTATGAATAAAGTTTTAATGGACACTCTTGGTCAAGTCTTTTTATGGACATATGCCTTGCTTCTTTGGGGTATAAATCTAAGAGTAGAACAGCTGGTACACAGAGTAGATATATGTTTAATCTTATTAGAAACTGCCTCAATCTCTGTCTGTGTACTAGTAGATTCCTGCTTAAAGACAGATCCATGTGGTACATAAGGATAACTATGCCAGGTCCTTTCTTAAAACTCAGTCAAGTTCTTCATCATCTTCTTTAGATGGCATAGAAGACCTTTTCTTTCACGTATGGTTTTCTCTTTCCTACTATATTAATACCAAATGTTTGTGATGTTTCCTGCCACTGATCATTTCCCAAGTTTTTACTCATGTTCTTTCCTTTGCTTGGAATACATAATGTTCCTCAATGCCAGGAAACTCCAACTCAACCTTTCGCATGATCTCTTCCAGAAAATTCTAACCCTCAGGAAGAAATGGGCAATACTCTTTTGTGCTCCCAACATACCCTGAACAATTCTTCATTGTTGTTTATACATTATTCTTAGATTCAAAAAAGTTTTAGTAAAGAAATTTGGGAAATATTGACAAGCAAAAACAGATAACTAAAATTATCCATAATCCCACTAAAAGTATTCATAATGCTATTACTCAGAGATAATCACAATAACTATTAATTTTTTATAAAAGCATTTCATTTCTACTACTGATCTAAATCTAATCTCTCCAGTTAGAATTTAATTAGTCTCTCAGCTTTTTTTTTTTTTGCCTGCATTTCTCAGTCTATCATCAATACAGTCACCAGAGTGACCAGGTTAAAACCCAAATAAGATTGGTTTGCTTCTCCACTTAGAAACCTCCAATGGCTCCCATTTCATTCAAAGTTAAGTCTAAAATTATTTATTTGGTAATGGCCTACCAAAACAAGAAGTTCCTTATCACTCCCTTGCCAAAGCCAGCCAGTATTTCTCTGGTTTCCCCTTCTTCTTTGCCCTGTGTCTTTCTTTGTTCCTTGCTCACTTTTTCTAACTACAATGGAGTCTTTGCTGTCCTCAACTCAGTAGGCATGCTTTGCCTGAAAGCCTTTGCATGTACATTGTTCCCTGTGCTTGGAAACTCCTTTTCTGAACTATTTACCTGCTTACCTAACCCCCTCTTTTAGGTCTCCACTGAATTATCCTTTTTTTTCTGAGTAAAACCTTTCTAATTTATTTTAACCCCAAATCCCCATCTAGGCCCCATCCTGATTTATTTTTCTCCTGATAGATACACTATCTGAATACATAAAGACACCTGTTATATTTCACTTACACATCATGTTTTTAGTCTGCCTCTCCTCACCCCCTGATGGGTGAGAATACTGCTGTTTAGATCCATGGCATATCCTTAGGTCCTAAAACAGCCTGTTCCATAGTAGTTGGATAATGTATATAAAGCACATTTGTAATACGAGGTCCTTGAAGACAGAATATTTTACTGTGCACTAGTATGTGGGACTTAGAATAGGATCTGGCACACTGTAGGCACTAAATGAGTCAACTGCCTCAAGCATTTGAAGAATTTCTGTTTTGGACCTTCTATGAAACTGCTTAAGTATTTTGGTAGACTCTCACCAATTTTTTTGAGGGTAAATTTATTTATTAGAAATGGCAAAAAAGTGATTCTGGTAATGGTGGATAATCAACAGAAGTAATGTGATTTTTGTTTAATAAACACAAGATGACTTCTTGACTCATTTTCCTGTGCAATTTATAAAGTAGCTTTGCTTTTACATTTCCAGATCCTGGAATTTATCTTCTCTGTCTCATTATCTTCTGCCTGTGTATCTAACCCATTTTATTCCTATAGTCTCCTTGTAGTCCAGGCTCCAGTTCTTGGGCTTGTACTATCATTGGTTTAGCATATCTGCTATGTGACTCTCCATTCTATGTCTTGAGGCAATGAAATATTTCAAGTTTTCACCAAAATCTCTTGAGAGTATTTGATTTTATACTAAATACTATCTCTTAAACTAAAGGGTTTATCCCTTTTAGGTATTTTGGTAGAAAACTCACAGGCAACAATTGTGTAGATACTTAATAAAGAGTTTCACAACTTTAATTTGAAGTGTCCACATAAAATACATTATGACTCTCTTATGGGGGTGGGATAGTTTTAATAATAATTACCTAGTTGAATGTCAACTGGTGGAGTCTTTTTTTTTTCTTTTTTCTTTCTTGTCTTTTTGGTACCAGGGATTGAACCCAGGGACGCTTTGCCACTGAGCCACATCTGCAGCCCTTCTCAATATTTTGTTATATTTTATTTAGAGGCAGGGTCTCGCTGAGTTGCTTAGGGCCTGGCTAAATTGCTGAGGCTGGCTTTGAACCTGTGATCCTCCTGCCTCAGCCTTCCGAGCTGCTGGGATTACAGGCATGCACCACTGTGCTTGGCTGAAAACCATTTTCAAATAAGTCTCTGTTCCCTGTACATAGTGAAAGCTATGCTGCTTCCCTCTCAGGAAGCAGCAGCCACATCTCTAGATGCAATTAAAATATAAGTTTACACAGGAATGTTTAGACAAATTATTCTCTTTTTTCAAAGAAATAATTTTTTAAAAAGTTATAGTTGTACATATATTTGTATTTGAAGTTATAAATTTCTATTATTCTCTCATACCATTTAATTTTATGTAATAAATCATAATTGTGGTCTCTTGGTTCCCATGCATCGCAAAAGGTCAAAAGATCTACCTAGTGTCAGAGCTTCTTCTAATTTGTGCTATTTCTCTATTATTTCTCCAGTTTTATTGTTACCATAACAGAGCCACACAGTTTGCTCCATGGACAATATACATATGGGATGCTTAGTTATCCATTCTTTCAAGTCTCATATTTTTGGGTGTTTCTGGTGCTGGGAGTTCAAGGTCTCACATATGGTAGGTATGTGTGCTACCAATAAGCGAGCTAAACCCCCAGCTCCCAACCTTTGCTTTTAAATGCCATTTAGTGCATCCTGAAAAAAAACAAACCCTAGTTTGAGTCAATCCCATTTTTTAATTCTTGCTTTTATTTCTTGTGCTGTAGGAGTCTGTTAAGGAAGTCGGGGCCTAATCCTACGTAATGAACATTTGGGCCTACTTTTTCCTCTATTAGGCACAGGATCTCTGGTCTAATTCCTAGGTCCTTGATCCACTTTGAGTTTAGTGCATGGTGAGAGATAGGGGTTTAGCTTCATTTTGCTGCATATGGATTTCCAATTCTCCCAGCAGCATTTGTTGAAGAGGCTAGTTTTTCTCAAATGTATGTTTTTGGTGCCTTTGTCTAATATAAAATAGCTATATTTATGTGTGTTTGCTTATGTGTATTCTATTTTGTACCATTGGTCTACATGTCTATTTTTGTGCCAATATCATGCCCTTTTTGTTACTATAGCTTTGTAGTATAATTTAAGGTCTGGTATTGTGATGCCTCCTTCTTCACCCTTCTTGCTAAGGATGGCTTCGGCAATTCTGGGTCTCTTGTTTTTTCCAAATGAATTTCATGATAGCCTTTTCTATTTCTATAAGAAATGATGATGGGATTTTAATTGGAATCACATTGAATCTGTATAGTGCTTTGGGTAGTATGGCTGTTTTGACAATATTAATTTCTCATCAAAAGAAACAATCAAGGAGGTGAAGAGAGAGCCTAAATTTTGGGAGCAAATTTTTGCCACATGCATGTCAGACAGTGCACTAACCTCCAGGATATATAAAGAACTCAAAAAACTCAGCACCAAAAACAAACAAACAAACAACCCAATCAATAAATGGGCTATGGACCTGAACAGATACTTCTCAGAAGAAGTATCAACAAATCAACAAATATATGAAAAAGTGTTCAACATCTCTAGTAATTAGAGAAATGCAAATAAAAACTACTCTAAGATTTTATCTCATGCCAGTCAGAGGGGCAGTTATCAAGAATACAGAAAACAATAAATGTTGGCAAGGGGGGATCCAACATGGCCGCCGGCGAGAAAGCAGCGATTCCAATGTCTCCACATTAATGGGATCAGAAAGACACATTGGAACAGCGGCAGTCTACCTACTGAGGAACTTCTAGCAAAATTCCGTGAAGAGGGGACCTGACGGGAATTGGTAGGTTTATTAGAAGTGCAGTTTGTCCCAGACAAGTGGATCTTGGCCGGCCACGCGGGCACGGAGATCCAGTCCCGCAGCCACCAGCCGCTTCAGAAAGTGGCCGGCGGCCCCGAGCGGCGCGGCCCGCCTGAACCCGCAGACGGCACCCGCCACCTCGCCGTCCCAGGAGGCCCCGCTCTCGCTTAGCGAACGGCCACTCCACCCGCCCGGATCTTAGCCACGCGGCCACAGCTGCCCGGCTCTACAGGCAGCCCGGCGCAGCGAGAAGTGTCCCTGCCTGGCCCAGCAGATAGCCCGTGCCCTCCCGGCTCTACTAACAGCCCCGCCCACCCAGTGAACGGCTCCCCCCCTGAGACAGCGTGAAGGGAATCTAACCAACCCTTTACGAAATAGCGAACTGGGAACTAAAACCAGAGATTGTGTCAGACCAGAGACAAGCCAGTTCCAACCCTCCCTTCGGACACTCCGGCAAGGAGCCAGGGGCCCGCCATAGCAGAGAGGGGAAGTCACCAAAGTTCGGCCAAAGAGATTCCTTCCCAGCGGAATCTACTTTAGCAGGTGTGTGACTCCCACCCACACCAGATACAAACAACCAGGAAACTTCAAAATCTCTCCGTGGGCGTGACCGTAAGGGCCAAAGGACTCTCGACCCCCAACTCCCCCTACTGCCAGTGACGAGGGCGTGACTGTAGGGGCAGAGGGAAGCAGAGAAGACTCCCCACCCCCAAATCCCCCAACCGCGAACTGAGAGGGTGTGGCGGTAGGTGCGGAGGGAAACAGAGGACACTCCAGACCCTCAACTCCTCCTACCGCCAGCAGTGTGGTTGTGACTGTAGGGGCTGAGGGAAGTAGAGGGGATCCTCGACCCCCAACTCCTATTACCACCAGCAGCGACACCAATGGTCTTAGCTGCCAGATTCCGAAGGTGTGCCCACCAAAGGGGTCCGGAAAAATTAAACAATTGACTCCCAGACCACAGCTCCACAGCACTGGGGCTTAGATGAATGACAGCGAGAGTGCTCAGTCGTTAGGGAAATAGAGCACTCGGTGGGGCTGAAAGTGTAACCAAATCCTTGGGGAACTGCCTCCAGTGAGCAGGACCTGGCTGGCTGGCAGGAGGAAGGGGAGGAGGGGCCGTAGAAGTGAAATGGCTCTGGACCAACAGGATTGAGAGACTCCCAGGAACCGCCTTACAGGGATTGCTGTTGACACATTGAGGGCAAAACTCAGCCCGGAGGGCACAGCTTTGCCTACGGGAAGAGAAGAAAATGGATCTCTAAGACCTAATTTTATTTCCTATTTCATTTTAATTTTTTCTCTCTCTTTTCCCTCTCTCTCTCCCCCCTTCCATGTTTTATTGCTCTTTCCATTCTCCTCTATGCTATCTATCTCCCTCTCCTTCTTTCTTTTCAAGAGCACCTACCTTCCCCTTTCCCCCAACTTTCATCCCAAGCATTATGTCCTCCATTTCGCATAACTGTCTAAATGCAAATAGGTGTGCGCCCTCCCCCCGCGCCTGCAAGGTAGCTGGACCTGCAACCCACCAGCAGGTCAGGCCCAGCAACCTGGGAGTGGCAGAGCTGCCCCACGTGCCTGCAAGGTAGGCGCACCTGCTACCAACCAGCAGAACAGGCCGAGCGGCCTGCCGATGTGGTAGGCACAGTGCCCCAATTGGAGGAGGAGCAGAGCCCCTGCCTGTGCCTGCGCGGGAGGATTTGCAACTATACAAGAGTAATACAAATATATAGGGGGAAAATTCAACAACACAACAGTCTCAGTAAGCAGAAAGAAACACGAACAGTATGAAGACACAAGGAAAGAAAGGACCACAAGCAATGCAGGTCAACTCAACGTTAGAAGAGGTAATATCTGCAGCAGATGGAATGTCAGATAAAGAATTCAGGAGATACATGCTTCAGATGATCTGGAGTCTCAAGGAAGACATTAGACAGCAAAATCAGACAATGAAAGATCTCTTCAACAATGAAATACATAAACAAATCCAGGAAGTAAAAGATCAACTATACAGGGAGATAGAGGTTATAAAAAACAAACAAACAGAAATCCTAGAAAGGCAGGAAGCAATAAACCAACTAAAAGACTCAATTGAGAATACTACCAGCAGAGTAGAACACTTAGAAGATAGAACATCAGACAATGAAGACAAAGTATTTCAACTTGAAAAGAACATAGACAGCTCAGCAAGACTGTTAAGAAACCATGAGCAGAACATCCAAGAGATATGGGATAACATAAAGAGACCAAACTTAAGAGTCATTGGGATACAGGAAGGCATGGAGGTCCATACCAAAGGAATAAACAATCTATTCAATGAAATAATATGAGAAAACTTCCCAGACTTGAAGAATGAGACAGAATCCCAAATCCTAGAAGCCTACAGGACGCCGAATGTGCATAATCATAAGAGATCCACACCTAGACACATTATAATGAAGATGCCCAACATACAGAATAAGAAGAGAATTTTAAAAGCTACAAGAGAAAGGAAACAGATTACATTTAGGGGTAAACGAATCAGGATAACAGCTGATCTCTCAACACAGACTTTGAAAGCTAGAAGATCCTGGAATAACATATTTCAAACACTGAAAGAAAATGGGTTCCAACCAAGAATTGTGTATCCAGCAAAATTGAGCTTCAAGATGGAAGATGAAATTAAAATCTTCCATGATAAACAAAAGTTAAAAGAATTTGCAGCTAGAAAACCATCTCTCCAAAAAATCCTCAGCAAAACATTACAGGAAGAGGAAATGGAAAATAACAATTAAAACCAACAGTGGGAGGTAGGACAGTAAAGGGGGGAAAATAATCAAAGAGGAAAACAAACCATATTCAGTAACAAAAACAAACAAATATGGCTGGAAGGATAACCCATATATCAATAATAACCCTAAATGTTAAGGGCTTAAACTCACCAATTAAGAGACACAGGCTAGTAGAATGGATCACAAAACATGACCCAACAATATACTGCCTACAGGAGACGCATTTGATAGGAAAAGACATACATAGACTGAAGGTGAAAGGTTGGGAAAAATCATATCACTCATATGGACTTCGGAAACAAGCAGGAGTGTCCATACTCATATCAAATAAAATAGATTTCAAGCCAAAGTTAATCAAAAGGGATAAAGAGGGACACTACATACTGCTCAAGGGAACCATACACCAACAAGACATAACAATCATAAATATATATGCCCCAAACAATGGTGCAGCTATGTTCATCAAACAAACTCTTCTC
This sequence comes from Spermophilus citellus, assembly GCF_964194105.1. Taxonomy (NCBI): domain Eukaryota; kingdom Metazoa; phylum Chordata; class Mammalia; order Rodentia; family Sciuridae; genus Spermophilus; species Spermophilus citellus. The sequence continues at coordinate 27,003,960 of NC_138188.1, read as the reverse complement.
AAGTTCAAGAGTCTAATAGACCACCATACAATAATCATGGGAGACTTCAACACACCTCTCTCACCACTGGACAGATCTTCCAAACAAAAGTTGAATAAGGAAACTATAGAACTCAATAACACAATTAACAACATAGACTTAATTGACATATATAGAATATACCACCCAACATCAAGCAGTTACACTTTTTTCTCAGCAGCACATGGATCCTTCTCAAAAATAGATCATATATTATGTCACAGGGCAACTCTTAGAAAATATAAAGGAGTAGAGATAATACCATGCATCTTATCTGACCATAATGGAATGAAACTGAAAATCAACGATAAAAGAAGGAAGGAAAAATCATGCATCACTTGGAGAATGAACAACAGGTTACTGAATGATCAATGGGTTATAGAAGACATTAAGGAGGAAATTAAAAACTTCTTAGAGATAAATGAAAACACAGACACAACATATCGGAATCTATGGGACACATTGAAAGCAGTTCTAAGAGGAAAATTCATTGCTTGGAGTTCATTCCTTAAAAAAAGAAAAAACCAACAAATAAATGATCTCATACTTCATCTCAAAATCCTAGAAAAAGAAGAGCAAAACAACAGCAAAAGAAGTAGAAGGCAAGAAATAATTAAAATCAGAGCTGAAATTAATGAAATTGAAACAAAAGAAACAATTGAAAAAATTGATAAAACTAAAAGTTGGTTCTTTGAAAAAATAAATAAGATCGACAGACCCTTAGCCATGCTAACAAAGAGAAGAAGAGAGAGAACTCAAATTACTAGCATACAGGATGAAAAAGGCAATATCACAACAGACACTTCAGAAATACACAAGATAATCAGAAATTATTTTGAATCCTTATACTCCAATAAAATAGAAGATAGTGAAGGCATCGATAAATTTCTTAAGTCATATGATCTGCCCAGATTGAGACAGGAGGATATAGACAACCTAAACAGACCAATATCAATTGAGGAAATAGAAGAAACCATCAAAAGATTACCAACTAAGAAAAGCCCAGGACCGGATGGGTATACAGCAGAGTTTTACAAAACCTTTAAAGAGGAACTAATACCAATACTTTTCAAGCTATTTCAGGAAATAGAAAAAGAGGGAGAACTTCCAAATTCATTCTACGAGGCCAACATCACACTGATTCCTAAACCAGACAAAGATACTTCAAAGAAAGAAAACTACAGACCTATATCTCTAATGAACCTAGACGCAAAAATCCTCAATAAAATTCTGGCGAATCGGATACAAAATCATATCAAAAAAATTGTACACCATGATCAAGTAGGATTCATCCCTGGGATGCAAGGCTGGTTCAATATACGGAAATCAATAAATGTTATCCACCACATCAATAGACTTAAAAATAAGAACCATATGATCATCTCGATAGATGCGGAAAAAGCATTAGAAAAAGTACAGCATCCCTTTTTGTTCAAAACTCTCGAAAAAATAGGGATAACAGGAACATACCTCAACATTGTAAAAGCAATCTACGCTAAGCCCCAGGCTAGCATCATTCTGAATGGAGAAAAATTGAAGGCATTCCCTCTAAAATCTGGAACAAGACAGGGATGCCCTCTCTCACCACTTCTGTTCAACATAGTTCTCGAAACACTGGCCAGAGCAATTAGACAGACGAAAGAAATTAAAGGCATAAAAATAGGAAAAGAAGAACTTAAATTATCACTATTTGCAGATGACATGATTCTATACCTAGCAGACCCAAAAGGGTCTACAAAGAAACTATTAGAGCTAATAAATGAATTCAGCAAAGTGGCAGGATATAAAATCAACACGCATAAATCAAAGGCATTCCTGTATATCAGCGACAAACCCTCTGAAATGGAAATGAGGAAAACCACTCCATTCACAATATGCTCAAAAACAATAAAATACTTGGGAATCAACCTAACAAAAGAGGTAAAAGACGTATACAATGAAAACTACAGAACCCTAAAGAGAGAAATTGAAGAAGATCTTAGAAGATGGAAAAATATACCCTGTTCATGGATAGGCAGAACTAACATCATCAAAATGGCGATATTACCAAAAGTTCTCTATATGTTTAATGCAATGCCAATCAAAATCCCAATGGCATTTCTTGTAGAAATACAGAAAGCAATCATGAAATTCATATGGAAAAATAAAAGACCCAGAATAGCAAAAACAATGCTAAGCAGGAAGTGTGAATCAGGCAGTATAGCGATACCAGACTTCAAACTATACTACAGAGCAATAGTAACAAAAACAGCATGGTATTGGTACCAAAACAGGCGGGTGGACCAATGGTACAGAATAGAGGACACAGAAACCAACCCACAAAACTACAACTTTCTTATATTTGATAAAGGGGCTAAAAGCATGCAATGGAGGAAGGATAGCATCTTCAACAAATGGTGCTGGGAAAACTGGAAATCCATATGCAACTAAATGAAACTGAATCCCTTTCTCTCGCCATGCACAAAAGTTAACTCAAAATGGATCAAGGAGCTTGATATCAAACCAGAGGCAAGGCATCTGATAGAAGAAAATGTTGGCTACGACCTACACACTATGGGGTCGGGCTCCAAATTCCTCAACAGGACACCCATAGCACTAGAGTTAATAACTAGAATCAACAAATGGGACTTGCTCAAACTAAAAAGTTTTTTCTCAGCAAAAGAAACAATAAGAGAGGTAAATAGGGAGCCTACATCATGGGAACAAATCTTTACTCCTCACACTTCAGATAGAGCCCTAATATCCAGAGTATACAAAGAACTCAAAAAATTAGACAATAAGATAACAAATAACCCAATCAACAAATGGGCCAAGGACCTAAACAGACACTTCTCAGAGGAGGACATACAATCAATCAACAAGTACATGAAAAAATACTCACCATCGCTAGCAGTCAGAGAAATGCAAATCAAAACCACCCTAAGATATCATCTCACTGCAGTAAGATTGGCAGCCATTATGAAGTCAAACAACAACAAGTGCTGGCGAGGATGTGGGGAAAAGGGTACACTTGTACATTGTTGGTGGGACTGCAAATTGGTGCAACCAATTTGGAAAGCAGTATGGAGATTTCTTGGAAAGCTGGGAATGGAACCACCATTTGATCCAGCTATTCCCCTTCTGGGTCTATTCCCTAAAGACCTAAAAACAGCATGCTACAGGGACACTGCTACATCGATGTTCATAGCAGTACAATTCACAATAGCAAGACTGTGGAAGCAACCTAGATGCCCTTCAATAGATGAATGGATAAAAAAATGTGGCGTTTTACACAATGGAGTATTACTCTGCATTAAAAAATGACAAAATTATAGAATTTGGAGGGAAATGGATGGCATTAGAGCAGATTATGCTAAGTGAAGCTAGCCAATCCCTAAAAAACAAATGCCAAATGTCTTCTTTGATATAAGGAGAGTAACTAAAAACAGAGTAGGGAAGAAGAGCATGAGAAGATGACTAGCATTAAACAGGGATGAGAGGTGGGAGGGACAGGGAGAGAGAAGGGAAATTGCTTGGAAATGGAAGGAGACCCTTAGGGTTATACAAAATTACATACAAGAGGAAGTGAGGGGAAAGGGAAAAATAATACAAGGGGGAAAAATGAATTACAGTAGAGGGGGTAGAGAGAGAAGAGGGGAGGGGAGGGGGGATAGTAGAGGATAGGAAAGGCAGCAGAATACAATAGACACTAGTATGGCAATATGTAAATCAATGGAAGTGTAACTGATGTGACTCTGCAATCTGTATACGGGGTAAAAATGGGAGTTCATAACCCACTTGAATCAAAGTGTGAAATATGATGTATCAAGAACTATGTAATGTTTTGAACAACCAATAAAAAATTAAAAAAAAATAAATGTTGGCAAGGATGTGGGGGTAAAGGTACACTCATTCATTGCTGGTGGGACTGCAAACTGATGCAACAATCTGGAAAGCAGTATCAAGATTCCTTGAAAAACTGGGAATGGAACCACCATTTGACCCAGCTATCCCACTCCTAGGTCTATAACCAAATGACTTAAAATCAGCATACAGTAACACGGCTATATCAATGTTTATAGCAGCTCAATTAACAATAGCTAAACTGTGAAAGCAACCTAGATGCCCTTCAATAGATAAATGGATAAAGAACCTGGTATATATACAAAATAGAATATTACTCAGCATTAAAAGAGAATAAAATTATGGAATTTGCAGGTAAATTGATAGAGGTGAAGAATATCATGCTAAGTAAAGTAAGCCAATTCCCAAAACCTAAGGCTGAATGTTCTCTCTGATAAATGGATGCTGATCCATAATGGGGGGCAACATGGGAAAATGGAGGAACTTTAATGGGGCAAAGGGGAGGGAGAGGTGGGAAGGGAGAATGAGGGTAGGAAAGATGGTGGAATGAGATGGACATTATTATCCTAGGTACATGTATGTATGACTGCACATATTCTGCAATGCTACAATATGTACAACCATAGAAATGTAAAGTTTTGCAGCAATTGTGAATAATGAATCAAAATGCATTCTGCTGTAATATATACCTAATTAAAATAAATAAATAAATGATTAAAAGAAACTCTAATGCACTGATTAATCTGACAGGATCTAGTACATTGTGATCTACTTCCATGTGAAAATGCAAACATTCTGTTTTTAAAAACACTCTAACATGATCCTTTAGTGGTTGTGGGAAAGAAAAGGCAGAACACCAAGGAAGTTGCAGGAAGCAATTTATTGGCTGCAGCCAAGTTCAGAGGGAAAAAGTTTTCACTAAAATTAGTAAATCCCCCTGAACCCCGAGTTCAGGAAATTTTAGAACCCAGTATATAGGGAGAGAAGCTCAGAGGTTCACAATCTGCAGAAGTCCACTTAGCAGTAGTTTTTTTTTTTCCTACTGTTCTGAGCAACCAATTCAGGCCAAGGACACTCTTTATGAAAATCAGTGCCTGAGAAAGGGAGAGTTCTCTTCCCTCTTTCTTGCCAGCTGACTTCCCAGCCAATGCAAATGCCTCTATTATAAAGAGGCATTTCTGTTAGAAAGCCTTAGGTTAGACTTTCTTACCAACTCTGCTTCTGCAGGCATATTCCCCACCTGGAAATTCTTTTGCTGAGAGTCTAAGAACAATAATGATGAGGGTCTCTGGAGAAGCTTAAGATTTTCTGTGGAAGAGGGGATGCCACTATTGCTGTGTGTAGGAAGATAAAATAATCTTTAGTTTGTGAAAAAAAAAATGCCTCTGATTCTGACAGAACCATCTCCCATCACCATAAGTTGTGTTTCATCGAACTTAGCCTCACAGACCCTTGAGCATTGTGACTCCAAAGGCACCAACCAAGGGCTCACAGTTAAACTGTTTCTCCAAACATCAGGTCTCTAGAGAAACACAAGATAGTTTAACAACAAAACTTTTTGAAAAATGCATTTAAAAACAGCAAATTTTGATTCAATATTTTTTGATCTCTTCATATTTTCCTCAATCCACTACTCTAGAACAGCTTCAGTTATAGGGAAGAAAGTGACTACCCACTAGAATAATTCTGCCTATGACTCTGGTCTTGAGGCAAGAGTAAAAATGGAGGAAAGGATAGAATGTCTTAATATGGACTCATCCAGACTCTACACAAAGCCTTCATTCTGTAGGTTTAAAACAAGTTGTTTGTTCATTTGATAAATGTTACCAACTCACTGCAGACTCAGTAACATTTTTGGCCGCATAAACAATATTCTAAGAAAAAAGAATTGAGGGGGTAATTAGGGTATGCTATGGATTAGATGTTGAATGTTATCCAAAAGCTGATGTGTTAAAGCCTTGGTCCCTGGGATGGTGGTAGATCTTTAAGAGAAGGGGCCTTACAGGAGGAGGACCTTAGGTCATTGGCCAGGTTGTGCCTTATAAAGGGATGGTTGGGACTCCACTCTATTTCGGTGCTTCCTGGCTTGAGATATGAACTCTCACTCTGATATAAGTAAGCTCTTGTTGGAATGTGCCCTTATCATCAGAGGCTAAAACTAGTGGGGCCACCTGATCTTAGACTTGAACCTCCAGAATCATGAGCCAAATAAACTCTATTTCATGAGTAGCTTGTGTCAGGTATTTTGTTTTAGTGAAGCAAAACTGACTACTACAGTTTGTGCATATTATGGGAATTTTATAGTTTTCATTTTAAAAAATATTTATTTTTTAGGTATAGATAGACACAACACAATGCCTTTATTTTTTTATGTGGTGCTGAGGATTGAAGCTGGGTCTTGCCTGTGCTAGGCGAGCGCTCTACTGCTGAGCCACAATCCCAGACCCTATAGTTTTCAATTTAAACAGAAAATGTGTTCAAGGGTTTACCACCCCTTTTTTCAACAAGGTTTTTTTTTTCATTCTACATTTGTGTGTGTGTGTGTGTGTGTGTGTGTTATCCTTCAGTGTCTTAAGGATCTCTATTGCCTAGTTATTTTTTTTATTTAAGAAAGAGTAGTTAAATTTAGTCATTACTTTGTTGAGGTAATATATTTTTCTAGCTGTATCATATTTTTTGATAGTATCATGGACACTGTAATTATTTTGTGGAGATTCTGAATCCTGGTATGTTCTGAAGAGGGTTGGTATTTTTGTTTTAACAAGGAATTAACTTGGTCAGACTTAACTTATAATCTCTGACCTATAGTACGTGGCAGGTCAAATCACAATTTTATTTTGGCCTTGGCTGTTAGCTGCTTTGAGACTGCTTTGGATATGTAAGGATCAGAGTTTAGCGAGGAACAGAAGCAGAGTTCATACATGGAATTTTGGATTCTCATATTCTATTTTATTCCACATCTGGCCTCCTTCTAGTGGCCATGCTTTTGCCAGGCTCCATTGCTTGGTTCTTGAGGCTAAAAATGGCTGGCTTCTTACTGGAGTATTAACTACTCCATGTTATGCTGTGACGATGGTCCATTTTAAGATTCAAATTACAGAAACCGGAAATTCACTTCATGTTAATCCCCTTCTCCAAGTTTTCACACCCCTTTAAAACCTTCCTGTATTTTTCATTCTGCAAAAGCTTCAAGTAGTTTTTTTTGGGTGGGATTTTGTCCAATTAACAGTTAAATATGGGAGAGCCAGCCTGGCAGAAGCATATTCCACCATACCAGAAATGAAGCCAGTACAGTGAAAACTTAAAAGGATAGTCAGAATCCAAGTGACCATCCTCTCTCACTTGGATGACTGCCAAGGACTCTTATCTAGTTTTCTTAATTATTCTTACATGACCAAGGATGATGAGGTTGCCTGTATTTCATTCCTTAGCCCCATCTCATTAATTTGGAAGTCATCATAAGATTAAAGGATGAGAAGACTGGAGAAAAGTGTTCTCTTCCTTGAAAGATAGCCCTGGGTTATGTTATGTTCATTTTCTACCCAATACATTGTTTAACATGACAAATATTCCTTATGGTTTATATTTACTATTCAATAGCACTTATCCTTTCAAATATACTAAATAATTTGTTTATTTACTATATTTGTTGGCTGTTTTCCCCTACCAGAATGTAGGCTTTATGAGGCAGTAATTTCTTAATGTATTTTATTCACTGAAATATCACTAGAGCTTTTGACAGTGTAAGCACGTAGTAGATACAAACAAACATATGATTAGTAAATAAATGACTTTACCAATTATAACGTCTACCTCTGATTACCACTCCTCTCCTGTAAGATAATTTTTTTTTAAACTCATGCCAGGAGCATCAGTCATTCTGCTCTACTTTACATTGTATTTTACGTTCAGGGCAAAGAAGTCAAATTTCAAATAAACACAGAATGTAAAACTTCTTAAAGAACCTGATTATTTTTAAATTGCTTTTATGCAGACTCTGGAGGATGACACATTAAAAATTTCCTCCAACCTGACAGCTAGACTTATAATGAGAGATGGCTCACACAGAGGAGTAATTTCTAACCTTATTCTCAGATTAAAATAAGATATAGCAATTAAAGAAATACAACTCAAAACTACCTTAAGATTTCATCTCATTCCATTCAGAATGGCAAATATCAAGAATACAAGCAACAATAAATATTGGCGAGGATGTGGGGGGAAAAGCACGCTCATACATTGCTGGTGGGACTGCAAATTGGTGCAACCACTCTGGAAATCAGTATAGAGATTCCTCAGAAAACTTGGAATGAAACCACCATTTCACCCAGCTATCCCATTCCTTGGTTTATACCCAAAGGACTAAAAATCAGCATATTACAGTGCCACGGACACATCAATATTTACAGTAGCTCGACTCACAATAGCTAAGATGTGGAATCAACTTAGATATCCTTCAACAGATGAATGGATAAAGAAAATGTGGCATATATACACAATGGAATATTACTCACTCTTAAAGAAGAATGAAATTATGACATTTGCTGGTAAATGAGTAGAGCTGGAGAATATCATGCTAATGAAATAAGCCAATCCCAAAAAACGAAAGGCTGAATGTTTTCTCTAATATGTGGATGCTAATTCACAATAAGGTGTGGGTAGGGAAGAATAGAGTTACTTTGGATTAGGTTGAGGGAAGTGAAGACGGGTATAGAAGTAGGAACAATAGTAGAATGAATCTGACATTATTACCCTATATACATATAGGACTATACAACTGGTATGATTCTATATCGTGTACAATCAGAAGAATAAAGATTATATTCCATTTATGCATAATGTGTCAAAATGCATTCTGTTGTCATGTATAACTAATTAGAGCAACAAAAAGAGAAGATACAGATTTAACCATAGGCAAAGATTCACTTGTAAATTAAAATTTCACTTTATATAATTCTCACTTTCACTTTAATCCTCTGAATAAGATTTGATACATCAGATATTTATACAGAAGAATGTCAAGATAGCCTGGACACTGTATGAAATATATTCAGCTTTAAACTCTATTTGCATTCACTTTCTCTAAATTTTCTGTTTTCAGTTATATAAGAAATACATTGATGAATAAACATCAAGGCAATAGGATTATAGAAAATTTCATGTAAATATCCATTTGTTGGCCTCCTTGCCACAAGGCCATAGCTTGCTGCATGTGTATATATGTCTATGTGCGAGGAAAGGAGGGTAGGAGAGAGAAGTAAAGGGAGAGAGGAAAGGAGTAAGGAGAGAGAGAATGCTAATTTAAAATATTTTTTTAGTTATTGATAGACCTTTATTTATTTATACGTGGTGCTGAGAATCAAACACAGTGCCTCACACATGCGAGGTAAGTGTGCTACCACTGAGCCACAGTCACAGCCCCAAGAGAAAGCTAATTTTTAATTTCTTTAGACCTTCATAATTTTCAGGGAAGATATGCATACTGAAAATGAAAGATCAGAGAGCAGGGTAGATAAAGTGATATTGATAGCCATCAGAAGCAGAGTACTAATTCCTCTCTTATTCCTGCTGGTACTCACTGAAAATTTGTATGGGGATGTTGGGTAGTGAGCTAGTCTATATCCCAGATCAAGTTAAGACAGACTACACAATAACAAGGCTGAACTGCAGGTCTATTACTGACTGCCATACTCCAGTAGATAAGCTCCAATTGCTTTTAAGACATGACCTCTTTTGCAGAGGGAAACAAAACTATTAACTTTAATAAACGAAGTCCTCACCCATCATTTTAAATGAAAATTTCTCTTCAGGGGTTCCTGAGATTTTCACATAGTTAGATTATTTCATTTGGTAGAATGTTTAACTGTCAGGCAAAGCCCTCCACTTCAATTACAAAAGTAGCTGATTTTCAGAAAAAGTTTGTTCTATGCAAGGGTTTTGTCAATGCTGAGTAAAACTCCAGGAGAATAAGAAGGGGCTGTAGCTTGCTTTGTAGAGCATTCACACAAAGGTGCCTCATAGTATTTTTCTGTGATAATCAAGACAGGTTAAGTTCTTGATGGCAATTTTGTACTATCAAGCAGAAGAGCCTAACAGAGAGGAATCTCTGTAGAGAAAGACAGGTAAGCGATGAAATGAAACAATGGTACACTGAGGCTTTAGAAGGCTCTGCTAAATTTGCAGAGGTCCAGTGAGAGACCCAGACATATTAATATACACATACCCACACCCACATACACATGCATGCCCCAGTACTGTAGAGAAAATTAGTTAAACAATGACACTCTTCTTATGAATAAGAAAATTCACATAATAGAAAAGATAAGTACCAGACTGACAAGCACTGAGAAGTGACAGGACCACCCCAGTAGGCCTGAAGATACAGCATGGGTCTAAAGTGAATTTTTCTCAACTTTTACAATCTCATGGTTTGTCTTGTTTGAACTTGTCACCTCTTCCTTCTAAAGAAGTAAAATAGTAAACTATTTTTCCCTTTTGGAAGGGAAATGTCTGCCCTAGCCAGTCCTGTCATTGTTATTTGAAAGCATATAACTTAATTTCATAGATTCATAGATGTAGAAGAATTTTGGCTCAGGATAAACTGTATCAAAAGTCTCACCACATCTGGTTTAAATAATATTTAGATAAGACTTTGGACTTTAGGATTGATGCTAGAAAAAGTTGAGATATGGTTGGGATACAATGAATATGTTCTGCATGTTGCAAAGACATGCAGAAGGCCAGGAGTGGAATGTTGTGAACTAAACATATTTGTATTCCTCCCAAGTATATGTAAGTCCTAAATCCCAATGTATCAGGAGATGGGGTCTGTGGGAGATATTTATGTCATAATGGTGGAATCTATATGAACAGGGTTAGTGCCCTTATTAAGAAACATGGGAGGGACTGGAGTTGTGGCTCAGTGGTAGAGCACTTGGCTAGCATGTGTGAAGCCCTGGGTTCGATTCTCAGCACCACATATAGATAAATGAATAAAATAAAGTTCCATCAACATCTAAAAAAATATAAAAAAAGAAACATGGGAGAGTGGTTGCACCCACATCCTTGCCACCAACATTTATTGTTGCTTTCTTCTTATTCTTCTTCTCCCTTCTTTTTTTTTGCAGGGGATTGAACCCAGGGCCTTGTGCTTGCAAGGAAAGCACTCTACCAACTGAGCTATATCTCCCACCAATGGTCCAAGGACATAAACAGACACTTCTCAGAAAAGGATATACAATCAATTAACAAATATATGAAAAAATGTTCATCATATCTTGCAACTAGAGAAATGCAAATCAAAACTACTCTAAGATATCACCTCACTCCAGTCATACAGGAGCTATTATGAAGACAAACAACAATAATTGTTGGCAAGGATGTGGGGAAAAAGGTATACTCATACACTGCTGGTGGGACTGCAAATTGGTGCAGCCAATATGGAAAGCAGTATGGAGATTTCTTGGAAAACTGGGAATGAAACAACCATTTGACCCAGGTATTCCTCTCCTCAGTGTATACCCAAAGGACTTAAAAACAGCATACTACAAGGACACAGCCACATCAATGTTTATAACAGCACAATTCACAATAGCTAAACTGTGGAGCCAACCTAAATGTCCTTCAGTGGATGGATGGACAAAAAATGTGGCATATATACACAATGGAATATTACTCAGCAATAAAAGAGAATAAAATCATGGAATTTGCAGGTAAATGGATGGTGTTGGAGAAGATAATGCTAAGTGAAGTTAGCCAGTCCCCCAAAAGCAAATGTTTTCTCTGATATAAGGAGTGTGACTCATAGTGTGTAAGGAGGGGGGAGCATGAGAGGAATAGAGGAACTCTAGATAGAGCAGAGGGGTGGGAAGGGAAGGGAGGGGGAAGGCGCTTAGCACTGATGGTGGAATGTGATAGACATCATTACCCAAAGTACATGTATAAAAAATTGAATTGGGTGTCAACAAACTTTATATATAAATAGAGATATGAAAAATTGTGGTATACTTGTGTAATAAGAATTATAAGGCAAAAAAATAAAATACATGTATAAAGGCATGAATTGGTGTGAATATACTTTATATGCAAACAGAGATATGAAAAATTGTGTTCTACTTTATAAGTGTAAAAACAAATGTAATGCATTCTGTTGTCATGTATTTAAAAAATAAAATCAATTAAAAAAGAAAAGCAAACAATAAACAGCATTAAAATTTTTTTTTAAAAAGAAGATGGCAACCTACAAACCTGAGACAATATCCTCACCAGATGCTGCATCTGTTGGCACCTTGATCTTGAACATTTAAGCCTCTAGGACTGAGAAATAAATATTTGTTGCTTAAGCCATCCAGTCAGTAGTATTCTGTTATGAAGCCTGAATGAAGACACTAAAAAATGCCATTTAAAAAGTATTTGCCTTGGGCTTGTGTATATTTCTGTGGTAGAGTATTTTGCAAGAGGCCTTGGATTTAATCTCTGGTACTGCTTTAAAAAATTGTCTACAAAGGCACTCTTCACTATTTTAACTCTGCACATTCCTTTAGTCATGTAAAGTCCTTCTTTCAATATATCTGAATGAACCAGGTATTTCTAAGAGTTTCATCTTCTTAAAGAAATCTCTACCAGAGTCTTTTTGACCTACTCAAATATGGACCAATTAATCTCAAGTTTTACTACTTATCAGAAATCTTTCTTTTTAGCATCACCCTAGTATACCTTATGCCTTGATTTCTTTTTAGCATCACCCTAGTATACCTTATGCCTTGATTTCGTGTTGGATACCCTTTCTCCTGGATTCCAAGTCTTTTTATTTCTTGATTCACTCTTCTACTTTGGTAGATCACATTCTCTAGCAGTTCCCTGAGGAAGAATATTTGAGAAATAAACTTTTTTTTAAAAAAAGAAAAATAAGGCATTCAAGACTACAGAGAATGCCATCACTGGGGAAACATTAGAAGAGAATGAAGCTGGAGACTGAGGTGGGACAGATATCCCCAGCTTACCACTCCTGCCTCATCCCTTCCCACCACATCTCAAGCTCTGTTAAAGTGCAATTCATCTTCTCCACCCAGGACTGCCAGCAAAGTTGGGGTCTCCTTGTCCACATCCCAATAACCCAACCTATTCTCTTCAAATAACAACCAGCTCCAATTGACTCTGACCCTGGGAAGCAAAGTTTCCCATCTTTCAAGATTCACTTTAAATAGGAAAAAATGAATAATAGAACCAAGAATTAGAAACAATCTTTGCATGTCTGAAAAAAAACAACTTTATTCTACCTTCATACTTATATGAGGGATAGTAAACAAGTCTAAGCTGGAAAAGAATTTCTCTCAGGATTTAAAGGCCTTGATTGATTCACTGTCTTTTATCATCTACTATTGCTGTAAAGAAGTTTGATAATAAGTCTTTTGATTTTTGATCCTTTGTATGGATCTGTTTTTTTTCTTTCAGCTTTGAAGCTGTAAGAGTATTTTTCACTAGTAATTTAAAATTTTATGCTATATGTTTTGATGTGGATGCATTTTTATTCACTATCTGCATATTTGATAGGCCTTCTGAGTTGTAAGTTTGTATTTTGCAGGTCTATCCATAATTACTTCATTGATAGTTTCCTTATTTGCTTCGTTTTCTGCCTCTGAACTTGTGTTAAATAAGGTTGGATTTTCTGGACCGTTTCTCTAATTACTTATTTTTTTTATTGTTTTTCTCTACTCTCAGCTGTATTTTAAAAACTTTGTCTATTAATCTTTTAATTGAGATTTTCATTTCAATCATCATGTTTTCAATTCTAAGAGCTACTTTTTGTTGTTGTTCTCTAAATGGTCCCCTGCATAATACCCTACTCTTTTTTTCAAGGATGTGGGTTTGAGTTAGTATGTGATGTTATTTATTTTCATCCTAAAGGACTTCCTTTAGTATTTCTTGTAAGTGAATTCTGCCAACATGGGTTCTTTCAGTCTTCATTTAATAAGGAAAATATTTATTTTCCCTTTGAATTATAAAAGATTTTAATTTTGACAAAGTCCAGCTTTCTTTTTTGTTGTTGTTGCTGGTGTTTTGTGTATCATATCTAAGAATCCATCACCTAATTCAAGGATGTAAAGATTTACTCTGGGGTTTTTTGTAAGAGTTTTATAGTTCTTACCTTTAGGTCTTTGATCCATTTTGAGTTAATTTTTATAATTGGTGTGAGGAAAAGCTTACCTTGATTTATCAAGGTAGTTTTAATTTACAAGGAGATACTACCTCATGTTCATTAAAAAGGCTACTGTTAAAAAGCCAGAAAATGCAGAGTGATACTGGCCAGATCATATTGTTATATTGTGTACTTTGTGCATGTATGAAAATGTAACAGATCTCATCATTATGTACAACTATAATGCACTAATAAAAAATGTGGAGGAAAAAAAGCCAGAAAATAACAAGAGTTATTAAGAATGTAGAGAAATTGAAATACTTGTCCATTGTGGTAGGAATGTGAAATGGTATAGTAATTCACTATGGTGTATTCATATATGTACCCAGGAAAGTTATGTCACTTCCCTCTACCTAAAGGCAGAATCATTTCACTGCCTTTCTTATTCCTTTCCTCTCCTCTTACCTTCATTACCCTTTGTTTAATCTATTAATCTTCCACATATCAGAGAGAACATTTGACATTTGTTTTTATAGGATTAATTGTCATAAAGTCATTATTTTTTATGGCTGAGTAATATTCCATTGTGTATATATACCACATTTTCTTTATCCATTCATCTATTGAAGGGCACCTCAGTTAATTCCATAGCTTAGTTATAGTGAAATTAGTTGCTTTAAACATTGATGTTGCTGTGGCACTATAGTATACTGATTTAAACTCTAAGATACATACCAAGGAGTGGAATAACTGGGTCAAATGGTGATTCCATTCCAATTTTTCTGAGGAATCTCCATACTGCTTTCCAGAGTGGTTGCACCAATTTGCAGTCCCACCAGCAGAGGGACTGAGTGTTCCTTTCCCCACACTCTTGCCAAATTTATTGTTACTTGTATTCTTGAAAATTGCCATTTTGACTGGAGTGAGATGAAATCTCAGTATAGTTTTACTTTGCATTTTTCTAATTGATAGAGATAATGAACATTTTTTCATATATTTGTAGGCCATTCATATTTCTTCTTCTGTGAAGTGTCTGTTCAGTTCCTTTGCCCATTTATTGATTGGATATTTGTTTTTTGGCATTGAGTTTTTTAAAATTCTTAAATTTATTTTAATTAGTTATACACGACAGTAGAATGCATTTATACACTTCAACATATCATACATAGATGGGATATAATTTCTCATTTTTCTGAGTGTATACATTGCAGAATCATATTGGTCATGTAGTCACATATATACATACATTAATAATGTCTGTTTCATTCTACTATCTTTCCTATCCCCATATCCCCTCCTCTTCCCTCCCATCACTTCCCTCTACCTAATTTAATGTGACACTATTCTTCCCTAGTGCCTTACACCTTATTGTGAATTAGCATCCGCATATTAGAGAAAACATTCAGCCTTCGGTTTTGTGGGATTGGCTTATTTTGCTTAGCATGTTATTCTCCAACTCCAACCATTTACTGGCAAGTGTCATCATTTCACTCTTCTTTAAAGCTGAGTAATATTCCATTGAGTATATATACCACATTTCTTTATACATCCATCTATTTAGGGACACCTAGGTGGTTCCATAGTTTAGGTATTGTGAATTAAGCTGCTATAAACATTGATGTGGCTGTGTCACTATAATATGCTGATTTTAAGTCCTTTGGGTATAAACCAAGGAGTGGGATAGCTGGCTGAAATAATGGTTCCATTCCTGGTTTTCTGAGGAATCTCCATACTGCTTTCCATAGTGGTTGCACCAATTTGCAGTCCCACCAGCAATGTACAAGTGAACATTTATCCCGACACCTTCACCAACACTTATTGTTGCTTGCATTCTTGATAATTGCCATTCTTATTGGAATGAAATAAAATCTTAAGAGTAGTTTTGATTTGTACTTCTCTAATTGCTAGAGATGTTAAACATTTTATATCTTCTTCTGTAAAGGGCCTGCTCAGTTCCTTAGATCATTCATTAATTAGATTATTTGTGGGTTTTTTTCTTTTTTGGTGTCAATTTCTTTTTAAAAAACTGGAATATATATGCAGCAAAATGAAACTAAAATATTCTGGAGATTAGTACTGTATCTGATGTGCATGTAGTAAAAATTTTTTCCCATTCTATTAGGCTCTCTCTTCACATTATTGAGGATTGTTTCCTTTGCTAAGAAGAAGCTTTTTAATTTGAATTCATCCTATTTATTGATTATTGATTTTATTTCTTGCACTTTAAGTCTGGTTAAGGAAGGGAGGTCCTAAGCTGGCATGATGAAGATTTGGGCCTGCTTTCTCTTCTATTAGGCACAGGGTCTCTGGTCTAATTCCTAGGTTCCAGATCCACTTTGAGTTGAGTTTTTTTCAGGGTGAGAGACAAGGTTTTAGTTTCATTTTGCTGCATATATATTCCACTTTTCTCAGCACCATTTGTAGAATAGGCTATCTTTTCTCCAATGTTTGTTTTTGGTGCCTTTGTCTAGTATGAGATAACTGGATTTATGTAGATTGTCTCTGTGTCTTCCATTCTGTACTGTTGGTCTACATGTCTATTTTGGCGCCCATACCCGGCCATTATTGTTATTATAGCTCTTTGTATAGTTTAAATTCTGGTATTGTGATGTCCCCTGCTTCACTGTTCTTGCTAAGAATTGCTTTGACTATTCTGGGTCTCTTACTTTCCCAAATGAGTTTCATGATTGCTTTTTCTATGAGGAATGTTGTTAGGATTTTAATTAGAATTGTATTAAATCTGTATAACATTTTTGGAAGTATATCCATCTCCTCGGTCTATACCCAAAGGACTTAAAATCAGCATACTACACAGCCACATCAATGTTTATAGCAGCACAATTCACAATAGCTAAACTGTGGAGCCAGATGCCCTTCAGTAGATGAATGGGTAAAAATAAAGTGGCATATATACACAATGGAATATTACTCAGCAATAAAAGAGAATAAAATCATGGCATTTGCAGGTAAACTGGTGGTATTTTATTGGCATGTAAGTTTTCAAAATAGTTTCTGAGTGAAGTTAGCCAATACCCAAAAAACAAATGCTGAATATTTTCTCTGATATAAGGAGTGTAACTCATGGTGGGTAGGGAGGGGAAGCATGGGAGGAATACAGGAACTCTAGATAGGGCAGAGGAATGGGAGGTAAAAGCAGGGGGCAAGGATGATGGAATGATAGACATCATTATCCAAAGTACACGTATGAAGACACAAATTGGTGTCAACATACTTTATATACAAACAGAGATATAAAAAATTGTGCTGTGTATGTGTAGTAAGAATTGTAATGCATTCTGCTGTCATTTATTTTTAAATATCAATTAAAAAACACTTTTGGAAGTATGACCATTTTGACAATATTAACTCTGCCTATCCAAGAACATGGGAGATTTTCCCATCTTCTCTGTTTAAAAAAAATATTTTTAGTTGTAGATGTCATGATATCTTTATTTTTTTATGTGGTGCTAATGAACCCAGTACCTCACATGTGCTAGGCAAACACTCTACCACTGAGCCATAACCCCAGCCTGAGATCTTTCCATCTTCTAAGGTCTTCTTTAGCATTATGTAGCTTTCATTGTAGAGGTCTTTTACCTCTTTTGTTAGATTGATTCCCAAGTATTTTTTTTTTAGGCTACTGTGAATGGGGTAAGTTTTCCTAATTACTCTTTCAGTGTAATCACTGATCATAGAAATGCATTTGATTTATGGGTATTGATTTTATATCCTTCTACTTTGCTGAATTCATTTATTAGTTCTAGAAGTTTTCTGATGGAATTTTTTGGATCCTGTAAATATAGAATCATGTTGTTGGCACATAGTGATAGCTTGAGCTACTCTTTTCCTATTTGTATCCCTTTAATTTCTTTTATCTGTTTAACTGCTCTGGCTAGAATTTCAAGGACTATGTTGAATAGAAGTGATGAATAAGGGCATCCCTGTCTTGTTCAAGTTTTAGAGGGAATGCTTTCAGTTTTTTCCATTTAGAATGATGTTGGCCTTGGGCTTAGCATAGATAACTTTTATAATGTTGAGGGGGTGCTGCTGTATTTTGTCAAATGCTTTTTCTGCATGTAAAGAGATGATCATACGTTTCTTATCTTTAATTCTACTCATGTGATGAATCACATTTATAGATTTCTGTATGTTGAACCAACCTTGCATCCCTGAGAGGAACTCCACTTGATCGCGGTGCACCATCTTTTTAATGTGTTTTTTGTACGCAATTTGCCAGGATTTTATTAAATTTTTTTGCATGAATGTTCATCAGAGATATTGGTCTGAAGTTTTCTTTCCTTAATATATCTCTGTCTGGTTTTGGTATTAGGGTGATACCAGCCACATAGAATGAGTTTGGAAAAGTTCCCTCCTTTTATATTTCATGAAATAATTTGAGAAGTATTGGTATTAGTTCTTCTTTGTAGGTCTTGTAGGACTCAGCTGAGAATCCACTGGTCCTGGGCTTTCCTTTGTTGGTAAGCTTTTGATGGGATCTTCAATTTCATTACTTGAAATTGTTTTGTTTAAATTTTCTATGTCCTCTTGGTTCAATCTGGGTAGATCATATGTCTAGAAATTTGTCAATGTCTTCAAGATTTTCTGTTTTATTGGCATGTAAATCTTCAAAATAGTTTCTGATTATCCTACGTTTTTTAATGGTATTTGTGGTGATATTTCTTTTTTACCTCATGAATTTAAAAAAATTGAGTTTTTCCCCTTTTTCTCTTGGTTAGTGTAGGTAAGATTTATCAATTTTATTGATTTTTTTCCTAGGAACCAACTTTTTGTTTCATTGATTTTTTTAATCATTTTTTGTTTCAATTTCATTGATTTCAGTTATGATTTTAATTATTTCCTGTTTTCTACTGCTTCTAGTGTTGATTTCATCTTCTTTTTCTATGGTCTTGAGATATAATGTTAGGTTATCTGGTATCTTTGTATGTTTTTAATGAATGAGCTCAGTGCCATGAACTTTCCTCTTAGAACCGCCTTCAAAATGTCCCATAAATTTTGGTATGTTGTGTAGCTATTCTCAGTTATTTTAAGTATTTTTTTATTTAATCCCTGATTTCTTCTGTTATCCATTCATCATTCAATAGCATATTATTTAGTCTCCACATATTAACTTTTTTATTTTATGTTGATTTCTAATTTCATTTCATTATTATATGATAGAATCTAAGGTATCCTCTGTTTTTTTGAATTGTTATGTATTATGTTGTGACCTAAGATGTGATCTATTTTAGAAAATGATCTCTGTGCTTCTGAGAAGAAAGTGTATTCAGCCATTGATAGATGAATATTCTATATATGTCTTAAGTCTAAATTATTACTTATATTTCTTAGTTCTATAGCTTCTTTATTTAGTTTTTGTTTGGATGATCTATCCAGTGATGAGAGAGGTGTGTTAAAGTCCCCCAGTATTATTTTGTTGTGGCCTAATTAATTCTTGAAATTACAAAAGGGTTTGTTTGATATACATAGATGCTACATTGTTTTGGGCACAAATATTTATGATTGTTATAAGTGATTGATATATGTTTCCCTCAAGCCATATGAAATGACCTTCTCGGTCCCTTCTCATTAATTTTGGCTTAAAGTCCACTTTATCTGAGGATAGAAACCTCTGCTTGTTTATGAGATCCAAATGAATGATATGATTTTTCCCATTCTTTTTACCTTCAGTCTGTGGATGTCTGCCTATGAGGTGAGTCTCTTGGAGACAGAATATTGGGTCTTGTTTTTTAATCCAATTTGCCAATCTATGTTTATATATATATTTAGTTTCAGGTGAACACAATATCTTTTCATTTTTATGTAGTGCTGAGGATCGAACCCAGTGCCCCATGCATGCCAGGTAAGCGTGCTACCAATTGAGCCACATTCCTAGCCCCCAATCTATGTTTTTGATTGATGAGTTTAGGCCATTTACATTATTATTGAGAGATGTTTTTTATTCATTCTCACTTTGATTTATTTCTGATTTTAAATTTGTATTAGTTTCTCCTCTGATTGACTATTCTTCTAGTGTAGTTCCCCCCTTTGCTGGTGTTTAATTTTTCCTTTCTTCTTCATGAAATATTTTATTGAGTATGTTTTGTATTGCTGGCCTTGTAGTTGAATTCTTTTTAATTTAAATTTAATTGATTTTATTTTCTAAATACACAACAGCAGAATGCATTGCAATTCATGTCTTTATACAAGTATTTTGGGGTTTTATGCATTACAATTATTATTACACGTATATACCACAATTTTTCATATCTCTGTGTATAAAGTATGTTGACACCAATTAGTGTCTTCATAAATGTACTTTGGATAATGATGTCCATCACATTCCACCATCCTTGCTAATCCTCTGCCCCCTCCTTTTCCCTCCCTTTCCTCTATTCCTTCCATGCTCCCCCTCCCTACCCCACTATGAGTCAGCCTCCTTATATCAGGGAAAACATTCAGCATTTGTCTTTTGGGGACTGGTTAACTTCACTTAGCATTATCTTCTCCAGCGCCATCAGTTTACCTGCAAATGCCATGATTTTATTTTCTTTTATTGCTGAGTAAAATTCCATTATGTATATATGACACATTTATTTTTATTCATTCATCTACTGAAGGGCATCTAGGTTGGCTCCACAGTTTAGCTATTGTGAATTGTGCCGCTATAAACATTGATGTGGCTGGGTCCCTATAGTATGCTGTTTTTAAGTCCTCTGGGTATAGTTTGAGGAGAGACATAGCTGGGTCAAATGGTGGCTTCATTCCCAGATTTCCAAGGAATCTCAATACTGCTTTCCATATTGGCCGCAGTCCCACCAGCAGTGTATGAGTGTACCTTTCCCTCCACATCCTCACCAACACTTATTGTTGTTTGTTTTCATAATAGCTTCCATTCTGACTGGAGTGAGATGATATCTTAGAGTAGTTTTGATTTGCTTTTCTCTGATTGCTAGAGATGATGAGCATGTTTTCATATATTTGTTGATTGATTGTATATCCTCTTCTCAGAAGTATCTGTTCAGGTCCTTGGCCCATCTGTTGATTGGGTTGTTTTTTCGGTGCTTGTAGTTGTATTCTTTTAACTTTTGTTTATTGTGGAAGGTTTTTATTTAATCATCAGATCTGAAGCTTAATTTTGCCAGATATTCTTGGTTGGCATCCAATTTCTTTCAGAAGTTGGCAAATATTATTCCAAGACTTCCTGGTTTTGGGGGTTTGGGTTGAGAAGTCTGCTGAGATCTGGATATAAATCTTAACTGTCATTTTTCTCTGTCAGTCTTTAAAAGTCTATCCTTATTCTGTATGGTAGGCATTTTCATAATAACGTGCCTGGGCTTGATTCTATGTAATTCTGTATACTTGGGGTTCTGTAAGCCTCCTGTGTTTGATTTTCCATTTCCTTCTTAAGGTTTGGGAAATTTACTGATATTATTTCATTGAAAAGTTTGTGTATTCCATTGGTTTATATCTACGAGCCCTCATCTATCCCAATAAATCTTAAATTGGGTCTTTCCATGTTTTTTCCATATTTTTTTGAACATTCTGTTTGTGTTCTCTTAACATCTTTTTCCATGGTCTACTTTATTTTCAAGATCATATATTTTGTCTTCATTTTCTAAAATGCTATCTCTCAGGTATAGTCTGCTGGTGATTCTTTACATTGAGTTTTTAATTTGGTTTATTGATTCCTTCATTTTGATAATTTCTGACTGATTCTTTAAAATTCCTATTTCCTATTGAACTAGTCTTTCCCTTCTTTGATTTTTCTGTCTGATTTTACTCCTGACATAATATTTGATCTCACATATCAACTTAACTCTAGACTTTCTAAATTCCTTCTTGCTTGGACATTTCCATCACTGTGATATCATGAGATTCTGTTAATGTGGTATTTTGATTTGTTTGTGATGATTTATTCCCTTGATTTTTCATGTTGTTTGTGTGTCTACCAAAATTTTCAGTAAGAATCTGAGGTGGTAGTGCTTCTACCCTATGAATTTATAGTGTTCCTGAAGATTTCTAGTATCTCAGATTTTAGAGGAAGACAAATAATAACATCAAATGCAATCAATATTCAGCATTAAACTACTTAGTTCTTATTTTGGAATCTACAATGTTAATTGGCACTCTAAAAAGAAATTGTATAGTATGAAATTATCAATAGTAGAGACATTATGTTTACAAAAGGGTTTGCTATTTCAAAAAGGTGAAGAGGGAGAATGCAGAGGATGTAATAATTGAGACAGAGGATGTGAGAGAGAAAGTGGTAGTAAAGAATTAAAGGAAGAGTGAGAGAACAATATAATTTGGCTGTGCACAAAAGAGAGAGATATAATTGAGAGAAATAGGAGAAAAATAATATAAAAGAACAATAACAAAAGTTTAAAAAATACATAAAACAATACCAAGGCAAAACCCTAGTCCTCAAAAGACAGAATCATGAAAATCATTACCTTCAAGAAATGCTAGAGGGCTGGGGCTGTAGCTCAGTGGCAAAGTGATTGCCTAGCATGTGTGAGGCACTGGGTTCAATTCTCAGCACCACACAAAAATAAACAAATAATATAAAGACATTCTGTCCATCTATAACTATAAAAAATAAAATAAAATAATAAAAAAGAAATAAAGAAATGCCAGAAAGAAGAAGTATGAGACAAATATGCCTATGTATAATTGTCCATGGACAATTAGCATACAAGTTTGGTGCGTTTTTTTTTTAAGTTTCCTGATGCAAGATGAAGGAATTGTTTCTATTGTGATGGTCAAAAAATTGACTATAATATTATGTGTTGGTTGTCAGTTCCCAATTGTCTTTTTTTCCCCTTGAGGTATGTATTGTGCATATGCAAGACTAGTAGTTGAGGGCTGTTAATTCCTTCTTTTTGTGGAGCTAGTTACGTTGCCTGCTTTCAGCTTCCTTTTTCAGCAATATGAGGTGCAGTGGATTGGAAGGTATTGTCTCCTTCACTCAAAGTGAGGGGTCACTGTAGAATTCTGTGAAAGGGATTCTCAGAGGTGGTGCTCCTACAGGTGGGGTTTGGGTCTAGCTAGACCCCTGGTGTTTTGTGGAATGATGTTTGGTGCAGCTTTTAAATCAGCACACCACCAGAGCCAGGCTGCTTCTGGTCTGCACTGGGCATTTGTATCACTTGAATCTCCTCTGGATTCCACTTGAGCAGTCCTTTGCCCCCCTTTACCTCCCACAAGTCCCATATCTTTCCTACCTAGGCTCAGTCCCAAAGTGTACATTCATTCCTTCCCCCCTCCCCCCAATCAAGTCCCTGGTTGTCCCCAGCTGGTTCTGCCAACCATGAGACTCAAAGTGTGAGAGACACCCAGGACCTCTCAGGTCTGAGTGTCTCAAAATTCCCTGGGTATAACACTTTCCATGCCTGAATTTCACCTGGTTTTCTAGTCATACTCTGGGTCATGGTTGGGCCTCTGCCAGTCAAGTTTTTGGCCCAACTGGAATTACACAGGTCTGGATGCCTGGGTTTGGACCCATACCTGGGAGAGCTATGGCACAGCAGGAAAATATGGCTGCTGACCCTGCTCTCTGCTGGTCACTGGGAGACAGGCAGTATCCTTCTCACATGAAAACAAAGTGCAGCCCACCCACTGGATCAGCTTGACAATGTCCCTGATCACTGTCCTCTCTGTTTCAAGGCACACCTAGATGCTACCTCAAATTTGGACTCTCTTAGTCTCTTTCTCTGACCTGCCCATGGGGGATCTGTATCAGCAGCTGCTGATGCCAGGGCTGGATTTTTCTTTCTTTTATTTATGTTTTTAATTTGATTCTATCCAAAGTTCTAGGCCATTCTGAAAGTCCAGTATTAAGTCCCAGTAGGATTTCTTTGTTTTTACTGACCTCAAAGAAAAGCTATTTGTCCTCTTTTCTGGTCCTATGCCATGGAGTAGTTTGAAAAGTAACCTTCTCTACTCTACCATCTTGTCCCATCAATTTTTTTTTAATAGTTAGTGTATTGGGATATGCATGATAGCGAGATTCATAATGGTATATTCATATATGTACATAGGAAAGTTAGGTTAGATTCATTCTGTTGTTCTTCCCCTATCCTGTCCCTTCTCCCTCCACCTCAGTACCTTTCATCTAGTCTACAAATCTTTCTTCTATTTTGATGGAATCCCCGACCCCCTTTTCCCTTTTTCTTTCCTTTTCCCCTTATTTTGGACTAGGCAAATAAGAGAAAACATTCAAACTTTATCCAACGGAATTCTAACCAAGATCTTAAAGAGATAATTTTACACCCAAGTTCATAGCATTATTCACAATAGCCAACAGGTGGAAGCAATATAAGCACCCATTCTTGACTGACAGTTTTATTCTTTCCTTTCAGCCAACTGAATGGGTACACTATTACACTTTTTTTTGGTAACTTCTATTACTTCTGATAATGAAAGTAATTTCTGATAATGGAAGTCATTAATTATATTGTTGTTTTCTTACTTATGACAAGGAATTTTTCTCTTGCTGCTATCAAAAACTTCTCTTTTGTGGCTTTTAGTAATAGTTTGAGTATATTGTGTCTAGGTATTGCTATCTTTACATTTATCCTACTTTAGTCTCACTGAACTTCGTGGATTTACAGTTTTTCAACAAATTTTGGAAGTTTACAGTGATTAATTTCTTATTTTTTTCCCATATTCTCTTCTCTCTTTCTTCTTTCTCTTGCCCAGAATTCCTACATTTGTAGTCCTGGATGTATCAGACTGCTGTAGCTTTTATTTTGCGACCAAACACTGAACTCTTTCTACAATCAAGGAGTTGAGCAGTCAAAAATGGGTAAGAAATAAGTTCAGAGTCCTAGATTTTATTGTCAACATGGTTTTTCTAGCTCTAATAGTCTCTCTTATTTTTCTGCACACATACATTTATGTCCTTACTGTTTGACTTGTGACTTTGCTTTTGTTACTTTTCATGCTTGTATATCTTCTCTTCTTAAATTTATAATAAAATCCAAAATTGCTGAATGTCTATGAGGCCTTGCATAAGCTGGCCTCTGCTTATCTCTTGGATCACTTTATGACATCCCCATTCATCTCACTCACTACATTCTAGATATACTGACCTCCTCTCAGTTCTCTAAAATTAACAAGTTTTCTCTTACCTCTAGACCTTTAGCTTAGAATCCATTATTCCCTCTTTGCTTCCTCACACTTTAGGGCTTAGCTTGAATGCCGAAAGAGCTCTCCTATTTTTATCTATTTAAGGTCTTCATGACATAATACAAGATTTATCTTTATGGCACTTATCATAATTTTCATATTATATACTTATTTATGTGATCATGTGTTTAACCATGAGCTCCAGGCAGATAAACAGGTATCTCTCTTGTTCTCCTTAGTATACCTAGCACTTATCATAATAAGTGGCAGAAAATATTAACAAATATTTTTTGAATAAATAAATTAACATCCTATATCCTGGCCATTCTTTAGTTTAGCTACTTCCATCTTCTCCAAACCCCTTTTTAGATTCTCTGTCCTCAATGATTCTCTTCTTTCCTGATTTCTTATTGCACTTAAAATCTTGCTACATGTCAAGAAGATATTTTACTATCTGACTTTTCCACTTGGCTGGTTTGTTATTTAAAGTCAGGAACATGCATCACATCTTTTGGGAACACTGTAATGTCCTATTAGATATCTTTAGAAACAGGGGAACTTCTTTTTAATCTCTAGACCTAGCAGATATTGAAGGGTCCCTCAATGAGAGACCCTCAATAAAGGCTTATTTAAATTTAATTGCTCAACAAAATTTTTTTTCAGGTCTTATGCTTATCACTGGGGGGAAAATAGCACAAGAAATATATAAGGAAGTCCCATTCTAAGGGGGAAAATCTATAGGCACGTGCACAATTACAATGTAATATCTACTAATGAAATAAAGCTAGGTACAGAGTAAACATGGGCAAAGTCAATTCCTAGGGCTTGATTCTACTCACAAACTTTGAGGAAATTTTCAACAAGTTGAGTTTTAAAGAACAGACAGAAGTTCATCAAATCAAGAAGGGGTAGGGAAACAAGTTTAGAGAAAGCCAAATAAGTTACCAAAGTTAAATTGAATTTATTTTAAAGTTGGAGAATTAGGTAGAGTCATAAGCCAGGCCTTCTACACAATGTTAAACAGCAAGTTCTATAGCATAAATGGTAACTAACACCAACAGTTTACATTTTTTAAAGAGAAGTATGGTGTGAAGAATAACTCAGGGTGTGAAGAAAGTAGATTCAGGGAGTCTATATTTGGGTAGAAATATGAAGGATCTTGGATAACAATGAGGATGGAATAGGAGAAGTGATTTGGTTGATGTTTAGGAAGCAGAAGTTGAAAGGACACTGATTAACAGAGAGGGGAAAGAGATAAAGAAGGAGCTTACAACAATTCCAAGGTTTCAGATGCTCTCTAAGCAAATGATAATGCCTTTTACCTGATTTAAGGAGCATGGGCAAAAGTTTATGTGTGAAGCAAAGAAAATGAATTCAGTTTTTATATATTGAGATAGGTATGTCTGAGGGACTGTGGGGGCAGGCCCAAGACGGCTATATCTAAGTTCCCTTGCTGAGACTTCTGGCCTGCTATGTTTTAGTATAAATACAGTCCAGGTCATAAACACCATGATTCAGCATATGTACTCAAGATTATAAATATTTGCTTGTGCATGTGCACTCACATAACCCAATGGCATCAGGGTTTATTTGGTTCACACATGATAAAGACCTATTGCAAAGATAGGCAGCTATTGCCACCTTCAAATAAAGCATGTCTTCAATTCCAACTGCACCTTATATCTTCTTTCAACTGCCAGAGTCCTGAACCTTTTCCCCAGGATCTAAGCACCCTGCAGGACAGGGACATCCAAGGGCACATGTCTGGTAGAGAAAAGGAAATGAGGGCCTGAAACTCAGGGGAGAGGTCTCTGAGATTTAGATTTTATGACCAAATATTTGATTCTATTCTAAATGATGAAATGTCAAAAATGCTAGTTAAGCAACCAAGGTCCTGCTAGCTGCTGCATATTCCCTTCTGCAGATTGTCTAATACTTATCAGTTAACCCATACTAGGATGTACTGTATGATTTTGCAGTGTCTTTCATTTTAACCCTTTCAGGTTTGCATATGAAATCAGCAATGAGATAAAATGGAAGAATATCTGCTCTTCTCTTTAATTAGCTCTTTCTGCCCACATGTATGTGCTCTTTGGCACAGAGGTAAGTATAGTAGAAATGCTGAAAACTAGATTAGCACCATTTAATTAGAGGTTAGACAAGCACTATTTGGTTAAAAAGACAGACGCTCAAGAGAACCTCTTTTAAAAAAATTTTTTGGTTTAGATGGACACAATATCTTTATTTTATTTATTCATTTTTATGTGCTACTGAGAATTGAACCCAGTGCCTCATGCATGCTAGACAAGCACTCTACCACCAAGCTACATCCCCAGTTCCTTAAGAGAACATCTTGATGAGAAGATATAATTAAACATTCTGTGTCAATACCCTGAACACCTGATATATCACTAACCTTTAATGATTTCTCATAAACTGCTTTAAGAAAGTAATACATGACTAATTTAATAACCTAACCATAAGAAAACCCTAATTCTTTGTTAACAGTAGTTCAATGATCTAGAATTTTTGAGGGTTTATACAGCTATCCAAATGCTAATAGAAGAAAGAAAGACAATCTGTTGATTTTAGATCTAGTTCTAAAAGTTTCTTATTAGTTTACTGTTAAAATTAAGTTTAAGAAAACTAAAAAAAAATAAAGAACATTCAATTAAGGACTTTATAATTTCTTTTACAGTGGGAAAGTGGTATACTTCTCTTCAATATCTAGAAATTTTTATTTTCTTTTAATTTTTAAAAATCAATTAATTTTTTACAGTATTGGCAATCAAATCTAGGGTCTCACACATGCTAGGCAAGTACTCTGCCACTGAGCTGCATCCCTAGTCTGACTATCAAGAAATTTTTAAATGATCTAAACATTTCTAGCAGCTCTACAAAAAATTTTATATTTCTTTAAAATACTTTATAGTTTTTAAGGCTAAATTATAAATAATAAATTCAAAGATAAAATAGTTGGTCCACTGATGACTTCCCTGACAAATTACAAATCAGAATACTGGGGTGGCTGTGTTCGATTTGTATTTTCTCTAGTAGGTACATCTGGTAAAACATGTACTGAGCACAAGGCACTGTGCAAGATGCTGGGATTATGGAAAGAGAAGCCAGAGTCTCTGTGCTCAAAGATGACAAAGAAACATATTCCAGTTTTCAAACTGCAATCCATGGACTTCCAGTGGTTCCACAGGGTACTGGATGAGATGGGGCATAGTAAAATTTCTGTTATTTACTCCTCTCCCCTTAACACTAAAATAGTTCTTTTTCCTCTGTCTCATATATTAGACTTTCTTGTAAAATTTACAAGAGCAGGAAAGGACTCTTACACTTTTATAAATAAATAATAAAGTTTATTATTAGTCAAATAAATAATAAACCTCTGGTCTAGTAGAAAAATAAGAGCAGCCAGAATCTATAGCTCTTGTATGTAGTCTTGCCTGTATGCACCCCACTATCTTCTCTATAACAACTTTCCCAGGGGCACATACTATTAGATATTGATGACAAGGAAAGTTAATGCCCTGATCAATAGTGTATAATTTTATTCCAAATGCCAAAATTAAACACAGTGCTTTAGTTTTTTTTTTTTCATTAAGATTAGCAGTGTCCTGGAGCACAATAATTGTTTTTCTTTTGTACTATTACAACTTCCATTTTAAATTTTCCCATGTGTAACATACAATTGGAAAAGTGAATTTTAGTAAGAAAAATAAAATCAAAGAAGAAAACATAAGGCACTCTTAACACAAGTTCTCAAACAACATAAATAATCTGAGATTTTTCTCTCTGCCCTAGTTAGAAGCTAACCATAGAGAAATGTTTGAACTCTAAAAATTTCATGTTAGCTACAGAGCTCACAGCACACCCTGTGGCCTCTAGAAGGGAAGCCTAAAGAGTCTCCTTGATTCTCCCCACCCTTCAAGGAAGAAAGCACTGCTAAAGTTTTCATGTTTAACAGCTCCAGGGCTCTGCCATGATATATACTCCATTGCATGTCAGCCCTTTGCTACCTCTTCTCCAATCTAAGGCATAAAGAACAAAAGCAGCCCAGCTTTCCCTTCTTCCCAGAAGGCACTCTTCCTTCACAGTGTTGGAATGGCATCAAAGGCTGGAACTGCCTTCTGACAGAACACTATCAGCCTCTTTCCCAGTGAACTCTCTCACTCACATGCATCAAGCCAGGGCTCAGGACTTCCTGTACTCTAGGGTTGGGCATCTTTGCTACAGTTGCCTTGCTTTGTTTATCCTCTGCTCTTTCTCTGGATTTGAACACTTGCATATATTTCTTTCCCTGAGGTGGTAAAAGTCAAGATTCAATTTTGAGCGTCTATATGGAAATAAGCAGAGGGGAAAAAAAGAAGCCACATAGGATATAGTTTAGATGACTTCAAGGGACATTGGGAGTTGAAGTCAAATTTCCAGACAAGAAGACAAAGCTAGTTCATCTTGCTTTGCCTCCTCTGTGCATCTGTCTTCTCTGAATGTCAGAGATGCCTAAGACCCAGGCCATCCTAATACAGAGCCTCAGCCTAACCAAAACTTCCAGTAATTCTTACCTGATCTGCTTGCCTTCTCTCATGTCATATAAGGAAAAGAAGACATCAGTATCTTCCCCAA
Source organism: Spermophilus citellus (assembly GCF_964194105.1). Taxonomy (NCBI): domain Eukaryota; kingdom Metazoa; phylum Chordata; class Mammalia; order Rodentia; family Sciuridae; genus Spermophilus; species Spermophilus citellus. The sequence goes on along the minus strand of NC_138188.1, from coordinate 26,974,196 downwards.
TGGTATTATAGGTGAAACTCTTTAGACTGAAGAAGAAGTGATGTGGTACTGGCATCCGACAGGTTTCCCCATGACGAGGGCGCATCGTATCTACCTAATGAGGACGGTAAAAGAGCACATTATTTTATTCACTATATTGATTATTAAAAAATAAAAATTAAATTACTAAGTCTTATTATACTAATGAAGGGAAGTATTTAAGAGGACTGGAGATGTTTTCTCTGCCAGTAAGGGATGCTATGTCAATAGACTTGGATTGAGATGGGCAAGCAAGCAGCTGGGAGAGAGTGAAGGAGATAAGAGAACAGAATTCCAATTTACAAGTGAACTCAAATCTCCACTAGGTTACAAATCTAAATTTTCCATGGAACAATTTTTAACATCATTTTTTAGAGATGCTTTCCTAATGTACTTGATTTACACTATTAGGTGTAAATATTTTTTTTTTTGAATAGTTAAGTGCAATTCATTTTGCATTTTATTTTTCACGATATTTACATGACAATGGCAAAGTAAGACACAACCAGAATAACACAGCCCTGACCCAAATATCAGTTCATTTTAAAAGTACAAAATACCTCATAATTAAAATAGGCAAAAGCACTGGGCATTAATTTTTCCCCTCAACACTTGCTCTTTGGATTTGGCCAGAAGAGGGCAAGGTGTAAATATTTACCTTTCTTCATAACATTTTTATTTTTTCCTAAATGAATTCATTTTAGTCTGAGTCTACTTTCTTTTAATTGTGCTTATGTAAATTTGCACACTGGAATGGAGACTGGTAAAATCTGCTAGGAGGTAAAGGCTGCTTAGAATAAAGTTACCACACATTCAAGAAGTCAGTGGTATCTATCATATCTTGGTGCTTTCATATGCTATGATCTCTTAAAAGAAAGTTGGGAGGTCTTAAAAGAAGACTGGGAGGTCTGGGTAAGCTGCTTACCTGGGATGTGCTCTGCTGTACACTCTGCCTACTAGACAAATGCTATGGAAAGAAAGAGAAAAGAAAGATTTACTCTGTTAGGAAAGAAACTAACTTTTATTAAGTACCTTCTATATGCTAGGCAGTCTACCATGCATTTTATCTTCATGAGATCATTTAATTCTGATAATTTTGTTAGATAATCATTATTAATATTCGATGGAAACATGAAAGTTTAAGAACAGGAAGTTATTTGCTGAAGGTCACACAACAAGAAGCTGGCAAAATCTGCATTCAAACCCTAGGCTCTCTATCACTGAGTACCAACCAAGTCACAGACGGGTGCTTGCTACTAGATTTTTTCTTTGGCAATGTCTTCCCACACTTTACCATTTTCTGAACTGCCTGATTAGGCTTCTTCAGACTTTCCACACTGAAGCCCTTTAAAAAAAAAAGGGATCCTCCCCAAAGATTTCTTCATGCTGTTCCATTGCTATTGGCTGAAGTTAAAAGAAGCAGATTCCAATTCCAGCTATGCCATTCATAGGCTGTGAAACTTTAAACAAATCATTAACTCTATCCTAGAGGTATTTTCTTCTACTGTAAAACAGATAAGAACTGGTCTTTTCTTCCTCAAAATATTGTTGTGAGGTTCAAATTACATAATGGAAATCAGTATAATATAGCAGTTAGGGACCTAAGTACAGAAGTCAAGAAACCAGTTTTGAATCATAAGTCACATTTAACGGCTGTATATTTTCTCATGTGTAAACTGAGGATAAAATTTTTTGCCTAACTTAGTCTCATAGGGTTTTGTGCAGATTAACCCAGAATGTAAGTGAATGATAATTATTCTCTATAACTGGTATTTTATTATTACTATAATTGGCTTTTTTTTAAACTAGTTATTATAGAAAAGCCGTTCATATTTGGAAGTGAAACCTGGCCAAGAAGAATGGTGAGTTCACAAATATTTATTGCCCTGTATTGGAAAACTCAACAATGAGAGTTTCTATGTGGCTGCCATTTGGACCCTATAGGTGTGGGGCAGCATACAGTTTCATATCATATGGGTAAGAAGAGTGGTTGTAAGAATGCCTTCATTTAATTTCCCAATACATACCTTTAACATTCAATAAAACCAAAGTAAAATTAAATACTAATTTAAGTGTAACCCACTAGCTATATTTACTAATTATTAAATATCTATGTGCATTATTAGCAATATTAGCTAGTTATTAAGTAGTACTGATGTTCATTCATAGGACTATATTTTCCTGTGATACATATTTAATATAATAAAGTCAAATGTATAACATCTGGGTAAACTATTACATAGAATGTATATACACAAAAGAAAAAATACATGAAATTGACAAAAAAAAAACTAGGTCTGGGTGTACAGGTCAGTGGTAGAGACTTGTTTAGCAAGTATGAGGCCTTAGGCTTTATCACAAACATCGGGAAAGACAAACTTAAAAAAAACAAAACAAAATCAGGCTTTCAAAATACAAATTGGGTTTTCTATGATTTACTGACTAGATCCTACTGGAATGTTATCAGACTAAAATAAATTTTGTTTTATTTTAAATTAAGGGATTGCATTAAGTCATTCTTCTTAAGTATATTTATTGACTAACTCTTAAAATGACTACAGAACTTACTAGTTGTAAGTTTTCAGTTAATACTATCTACAGAAATTTACAAAACAGCTAACTTTAGTATAAAACATCCCATTGACAATAACAAATATCATTGCAGACTGTAGAGGTGTCACATTTTGGAAGAACTTCCAATCTAGTTTAGATTTTAGGCTTTTTTGATAAATGAACATATTTTATTAAAATGTCAATTTAATAAAGTAAAGCACATATTTTATAAAGTTAAATACCCTAATGGCTTGCAATAAAAATTATCAGTTCTCTGCTTACCCTGTCTTGTTCCCTGGAGATATGTACTTTCAACTCTTTACTGTTTTTTTCCTAGAATTTATCAAATTTTTCTAAATGTTATATTTGTATCAATCTCTCTTTATCCAGTTTTAGAATTATGCATTGTTTTTATAATGGACGTTGAGGATTTTAACTCTTGCACATATCCCCTTCCCTTCACCTATGTTCTTAATATCTCAAAACTCTTAAACTATTACTTATATTATTATAACTTAAATATTATTCTCTGCTGAGAAAAGTCATGTAGTACAATTACATTTCTTTTCTTCTGCCACTTTCATCTTGGATATACTTATTTGTTTTAAATTATAGTCACCTCTTATTATCCACACAGAATTGGCTCCAGGATCCCCCCCAGGTATCAAAATCCATGGATACTCAAGTCCCTTTTATAAACTTTTATTTGCAAATAACCTACAAATATCCTTCTGTATATTTTGTCATCTCCTATTACTTAAAACATTTCATACAATTTAAAAGTTATATAAATAGTGATTATACTATTATTTAGAAATTATTATTAATGATGATAAGAAAAATAGTCTGTACATGGTTACTACAGACATAATTTTTCTCCAAAGTATTTTTGAGTCAAGGTTGAGTGAATCTGCACCATGGAACCTGCAGATAAGAAGGCCCTTTTTCTATGTCCCCCATTATTCTAAAAGTCTAGGGACAGCATCTTGCACATGGCGAAAATTGTCAGATAATCTGTGAAGCCAAGTTGTTCTCCTGGAGATACCCTTCCTAGCTGTCTTCTGCCTTTCTGCTTTAATCTGGACCAATTCTCAGTAGTTATTCTCTAAAGCCTTACACAACTGTCATCCTAGGACTTCCCTCTGCTGCTTAACTCAGAATTCTTTGTACCCATCATCTGGATCAGATTCCCTAACATTGAGGGTACACATATAGTAGTTTTTTGATTTATTTCTTCATTCTAAAGGAATAATTTATTCTTTAGTATTTTCCTCCTTCATTCTAAAGGAATAATCTATTCTTTAATACTTTCCTGAAAAGGGGTTCAAAGTAGTTGGTGTTTTGAAACTCTGAATGACGAAAATTCTCTTTAGGCTACTCTCTACTTGATTAATAATGTAATTAAGTAAATATAGAATACTAGGTTGAATTTTTCCCCCTCAGAATTTTGCATACAATGCTTTAATATTTTCCAGTTTTTAATGTTGCTATTAGGAAGCCCCAAGTGTTATCCTTTCAACAAGTCATTTGTATATGACTCTGGAAGCTTTTAACTCCTCTCTCCATTTCTAGTGAGCTGAAAATTTAGAATCAAATGCCAAATACAAATACTATTGGTCCTTTGAATCTGGAGACTCAAATATATGTTCTGGAAATATTTTTTGTATGATTTCTTCCATAATTTTCTCTTTCTTTGTATCTTTGTTATTTCTTCTGAAACTCTGTTATTTATGTACTGGATGTCCTAGATAGTATCTCTAGTTTTTAAAACTTTTCTCTCCTATTGTTAATTTTGTTGTGGTTCTGTTTTCAGGAAGATTTTCTTTATCTTCTAATCTTAATACCACATTACTCCAGTTATCTAATTTTCAAATTTCTGGAGCTGCTTCATTGTTGCATTATTTCCTCTTTTTCTCTAGAAACAACATCACTGATTTCTTCTGCCTGCTTCTTCCAAGTTGCTTTCAGATGTTTGTTGTGGTCTCTAACTTTCACTTAGGTTTTTGTTTGTTGATGCTTAGCTATCTAGAAGTGCTGTGTGGGGTCTTTTGATCAATGGGTTTCAGTATAAAGAACTTTAAGGAGATGAGTGATCATTTTATCCAGTCCTATCACTTCAAACATATATAATCTGATGACTCTAAAACTGTCAAAGTTATCTCAGGAACTACAGACTTTCATTCATGCTTTTGAATGTCTAAAAGACATCTTGAACTTGAAAAAAAATATATCTAGAACTATTGTTCCCACTGCTCAACTCCCAAACCTGCTTCTTCTACATTGTTTCATATATTTCACTATTATCTAGTTGGGCAGACCAAAAACTCAGCAATCACTCTTCTATGACCTTTCCCTTAATTCTATACATATATATCAATACAATCTATCAACAATTCTGATTGGTTCTAACTTCAAAATATATTCAGAATCCAATAACTTCTTACTACTTTCACTAGGCTAGCTTTAGCCCAAAGCACTGAAATTAAGATTTTGTGCTTTAATGACTGCTCCTTGCTTCCATTTCATGATCAGGAACGCATATCTGATCATGTTACTCTCACGGTTCTGCCAGACTAATGGAGTAAGTCTAATTTGGGACATGCAAATCTTTTGCTTTCTTGTTGGACTGCCTCATGTCCCATTTACTATAGTATCTAATGCCAAAATTATAAAAATCATTATATTTCCTGGAACTGCCACTTCCCTATGCTTGGTGGCATTTTGAAGTGTTTTTCCTTCTTTTTTCATACCCTTAGAAAATCAGTCACTATCTCTAATAGCATTAGTGTATATCTTAATTACGCTATACAGCAAATGCATGTTTGTGGTCTACTGATTCTACTAGAGTACAGTTTCTCAATGGGAGAAATCCATGAACAGTTTTCAGCAACAAGCATTGGGAAATCTATCCATCAATTCCTCTAAAACTGATTGTAAAACACTGTATGTAATTTCATATTTGCATAGTCATGGGAGAAAATATCATCTGATCCTTCCTGATAGAGAAAAAGTTAGAAACCAACACTAGATGATGAAATTCTTGAGGAAAGGAATAAATCTTGTTCATCATTAATCTCTATATTGCACTCCTATTATGTTGCAGAGAGCAGTTAAAGCAAATGCTTGTACATGTTAATAAATATACAGAAGTAAATATATTGAAGCAATAAATATGTTACTTTTATATTATTTAGGCAAATTTCCTTTTGCCCTTGACCAGGCATAATACTTGGTATCATCTATGTTCACTAAAACATTATATTTCTTAAAGAGATCCTAAAACTTCTAATTCTCATCAATATATACTCACTGAATATACTACTCAAAATGCGAGGTTATACCCAGGCCCTTAATCTAAGCTTAACTATCACTTTACATTTCTGCCATTTGTTTCACTTTTAAATGTTCTATCTCTCTTTTAGTTGCTTCTTATCCAGCCTACCAAATTAAATCATGATCATCATTCAACCCAACAGATCTTTATTGGACATCTAAGCATCTATCAGTCTCTGCCTGTGGAAAGATTGGTACATTATTTCCAGGTTCAAAAATCACCACATTAACTAATAACTGGCTCTTTCCAGCTTCAACCACCTTTATTCCTAAGAAGGGAATAGGAAGCATAATGTTAGTAACTAGTGCAGGCTGAAAGAAAACAAAGAGCAAAATCAACAGAGAAGTGACCCCTAGATAGTGTAGTAAGCCCAGCATCTCTACATAGTATTCCCATTTGTAAACCAAGCATGATATGTACAGTCAGAATAAGGAAAGTTTTTAGAAATATTGTTTTATAGAATAATCAGGGAAAATAAAGGAGAAAAAAAGAGGTATACAGGAACAAGCCACCCCATTTTAGATTTCTTACCATCTTGTAAAGATCTGAGACACTAATCTGGTCTGAATCCACAACTTCAAAGTCCTTCCGAGGTACCAGGTCCAGGCCCAAATGCCTAGTAAAGAGAAAGACCACACTTATCATTCTATGTCTATAGTACTCATCTTTCTTTATATGCCTGGGAACCTATACCTGTCATGATGTTGTAGACAGAGGTACAGACTGCCCCAGCAGGAACATGCCTTCATCCAGCATCATCTAACTGTGTTCACCTTTGAATAAATAAATGAGGCTAGGGACTTTAAGGCTGACAAATTCCAGTCATCAAGTAGTTCCACTTGTGATGATATAAAGGTTTTAATCAGTATCACATTTATAATAAAGTGCCTGAATTCATTAAGGATGGCTTCTTCATATGTTTAATTTTTTATTTCTCCCCCATCCTACTAGTATGCTTAAGCATCAGTCATGTATTACTTTCATTAGGATGAAAAAAAAATATTCAGGGCTCAAGTAGATTTGGAATTCAAAATCAACACATAAAAATAATCTCTTAAAGATATGTATATTTTGGTTGAGTTTATCTTATTTTCAATTTAATTAATACTGACATTGGTAAAGGCCTGACCATGCATTAGCACTAATATCATATGTGAAGTTTAACCAAGGAGCATTACTACTCAAGACAACAATATTTAGAAGATAAAATATAATTTAGGACTGGAAGAAGTAATGGTAATTATTGGTTGATTGGGTGGTAGAAGACATAACTCTGGACACAGCCAGAACTTGATTTCAAAATGGTACATAATTTATGTTCAATCGATGTTAGCTTCTTTCTCACAATTCTAGGATAATAGTTCTAAACCTGAAGTTCAGTGGAGTTAGAGGTTTGTGGATCTCTTAAATTTCTTAAGACACTAGATGAGAGGGGGGGGGAGGGAGATTGATTTTTTATGAGATGAAGATTTATTCCTCTGATCAGGGTTTCAGAGATGCTCTGTGACTACCTGACTCCAAAACAAGGGTTATAAGTTATTGAGTCTGGAAAAAGTATTCCATGGGACTTTGAAAAGAGAAACATTTCTCTTTCTAATTAGATTATGAACTATTTTTAGAATATGCTAACAAAATTAATTTGTAGGCAGTTTCTGTACATACAACTCCCACCATTTAAAATAAAGGCAGTCTGGGAAGTCAGTGGTAGAGCACTTACCTACCAAGTGAAAGTCCCTGGGTTTAATCCCCAGCATTGTAACTAAGTAAATAAGTAAGTAAGTAAATAAATATAATAAAGTCAGTCCAAAATGAGACTTAATGTATTTATAATCTGCACCCTGCTTATAGGGAAAAGATTAAACAAATTGCAGTAAAATAGTAAAATAAAAATGGAAAATCAAACCTATATGAGGAAGGTAGAAGCAAACATACTAATAGCCTAGGCTAAAATGACTACTATGATTTTTTTGAGAGAGAGAGAGAGAGAGAGAGAGAGAGAGAGAGAGAGAGAGAGAGAGAAAATGTTTTAATATTTATTTTTCAGTTTTTGGTGGATACAATATCTTTATTTTATTTGTATGTGGTTCTGAGGATCGAACCCAGCACCCCGCGCATGCCAGGTGAGTGCGTTACTGCCTGAGCCACATCCCTAGCCTGACTACCATGATTAAGAATTAAGTTCAAGGCTGGGCATGGTGTCGCACGCCTATAATCCCAGCAGCTCAAGAGGCTGAGGAAGGAGGATTGTGAGTTCAAAGCCAGCCTCAGCAACAGTGAGGTGCTAAGCAACTCAGTTTGATCCTATCTCTAAATAAAATATAAAAAATGGCTGGAAATGTGGTTCAGTGGTCAAGTGCCCCTGAGTTCAATCCCTGATACCAAAAAAGAAAAAAAACTCAGGATAACTTCCATTATCCTTTATGCAAGGGTTGTGTAATACATATAATATATAACATGTATCATTAAAGGGTGATTTGCATTATCTTTTAAAAGAAAACCTGGAATTTTTAAGAAGGAAGTGGGGTGTACTAAATGACACCCCTCCTCATACACAAACCCTCACAGATTGATGAAATTAGTAGATTATTATTGACTCTAACCCCAATAGTTTACAGCTTAATGGTATGCTGTTGAATCTGATTATTGAAGTTATTGCACTTAAATATGTAAGAGTTTTATTTTTCTACCACTAAGATCCTGCCTTATTAGAACAAAGAAAGACTTCATTCTATTACCTTTTATTAGTTAATTTAATATCTCTGAACCAATTCCAAGCTTTTGAGTTCTAACACAAGTAAAGGCAATAGTGTCCATCGAGAGCAAAAAAGAGCTACAGCACATCCTTTCTACCCTGCTTCTCATAGAAAGCAATTTATATTATAAAAACAATTTTGCAGATATGATCTTATATATTTAAAATACTTTTATATGAATGTGAACACAAGTGCAAAGATCATTAAATTGAAACTAATATTTGTATTAGGAAACAAATTATAAAATCGATCTTTTAAAATGTTTTCCAAATCTGTATTGCATGCCATTTAAATTTTTCTAAACAAAAGGACAACTTTTCACACATATTTGTTAACCACTGGTGGTCCCCAAATTTATAGTTGTTCCTTGTTATTCATGAGAGATTGGTTCCAGGTTCTTCGCATGAATACCAAAATCTGAGGATACTCAGGTGCTTTGTGTAAAATGGCACAACAACAGTATTTGCATATAACCTAATACAAATACACCTATATACTAAAACGTTACTATATTACTTATACTAGCTAATATAGTGTAAAATCTAGCTAAACGGACATTATATTGTATTGTTTATGGAATAATGACAAGAAAAAAGGCAATTTGTGATTTAAAACAGGTTTTCCAACCATAGATGGCTGAGTCCATGAGTAAGGAATCCACAGCCATGAAACCTGCAAATATAGAGGGCCAACTGCATATGGAGTAGTCTAAGTAATATAATTCAGAAACAAAGAAGTGAACAAATTATTCAATCAAAATCAAAATAGATGTTTTAGACATAACAATTTACAAAAACTCAACAAGGCATTCAAGTCAGTAGGGTTGGAATTGACTGTAAGTGCTCTGTCATAGTGTACTACACACAATTATGGGCCTGTCTAACATCTACACAAAATCTGTCTTAGCATTATGATCCTCTTAGCTTGCTTTTCCAGTCAATTTTCTACACATATGCACATCGACCCATATCACAGATACTTTCTAAGGTCTTATAACATACCAGACCAACAGTGCTGGATGCAGGGAGTACAGTAGTTTTGAGTAAAAACAAATATTCTTATTCATAATGGTTTCTCCCCTGAGAGCAGAGTGCTTGCCCTCTCTTAAAAGTAGTGGGGCATGGTACCTTTCAATTTCTTGATCTTACTATCTTTATAAATAAGAGAATGATTAATGGGTAATCTGGTAAAAACTGAAGACTAAATTCCTTCTACTAATACCATCTACAATGAAGGTAGAGTAGCTTGCAAAAATCAAGTTGGTGACTATCCTACTTGGAAGAAGGCATAGATGTTGCATACTGAGAAGCAATCCATGTTCATTACCCTGAAAAAGAGGTTCCTGGCTCTTAATTCCTATGAGATAGTGACCAGAATATTCTTTATTCCAAGAATAGTGAACAATAAATGCAGGGAATGATCAATTGCCTTCTATACCAAAAGGAGGCAGAGAAACAAAGTAATCATGGGCATGGGCTCTTCTACCAAGCCACACTGTCTAATCAATTACCAAGGCTGGTGCAAGGACTAATTTGGGTAAAACGCAGTGCCTGGTATTGGGAAACACAACTGCTGCTATAATTATTACCACTGTGTTTTATACCAAAAATCAAAATATGACTTAAAGTAAAGAGATTATTTTTAAAAATTTATTTATTTATCATTTTTAATTTATATATAATAGCAGAATGTATTACAATTCTTATTACACACATACAGCACAATTTTTCATATCTCTGGTTGTATACATAGTATATTCACACCAATTCTTGTCCTCTTACATGTACTTTGGATAATAATGAACATCACACTCAACCAACATTAATTACCCCATGCCCCATCCCTTCCCCTCCCACCCTTCTGCCCTATCTAGAGTTCATCTATTCCTCCCATGCTCCCACTCCCTATCCCACTATGAATGAGGCTCCTTATATCAAAGAAAACATTCAGCATTTGGGTTTTGGGGATTGGTTAACTTCACTTAGCATTATCTTCTCCAACAATATCCATTTACCTGCAAATGTCATGATTTTTTTCTCTTTTATTGCTGAGTAAAATTCCATTGTGTATATATGCCACATTTTTTGTCCATCCATCCACTGAAGGACATTTAGGTTGGCTCCACAGTTTAGCTATTGTGAATTGTGCTGCTATAAACATTGATGTGGCTGTGTCCATGTAGTATGCTGTTTTTAAGTCCTTTGGGTATAGACTGAGGAGATGGATAGCTGAGTCAAATGGTGGTTCCATTCTCAATTTTCTAAGAAATCTCCATACTGCTTTCCATATTGGCTGCACAAATTTGCAGTCCCACCAGCAGTGAATGAGTGTACCTTTTTTTCCCACATCCGTGCCAACACTTTTTGTTGTTTGTCTTCATAATGGCTTCCATTCTGACTGGAGTGAGATGAAATCTTAAAGTGGTTTTAATTTGCATTTCTATAATTGCTAGTGGTGATGAACATTTTTTCATGTGTTTGTTGATTGATTGTACATCATTTTCTGAGAAGTGTCTCTTCAGGTCCTTGGCCCATTTATTGACTGGATTGTTTTTTTGGTGTCTAGCTTTTTGAGTTCTTTATATTCCCTAGTGATTAGTGCTTTATTTGATGCGTGAGGGGTAAAAATTTGCTCCCAAGATGTAGGCTCTCTATTCACCTCACAGATTGTTTCTTTTGCTAAGAAGAAACTTTTTAGCTTGAGTCCATCCCATTTATTGATTCTTGATTTTAATTCCTGTGCCCCAGGACTCTTAAGAAGCTGGGGCCTAATCCCACATGATGGAGATTAGGGCCTACTTTTTCTTCTATTAAATGTAGGGTCTCTGGTTGTATTCCTAAGTCCTTGATCCATTTTGAGTTGAGTTTTGTGCATGGTGAGAGATAGGGGTTTAATCTCATTTTGTTGCATATGGATTTCCAGTTTTTCCAGCAACATTTGTTAAAGAGGATATATTTTCTCCAATGCATGTTTTTGGTGCCTTTGTCTAATATAATATAATTGAATTTTGTGGGTTAGTCTCTGTGTCCTCTATGCTATACCATTGGTCTACCAGTCTGTTTTGATGCCAATAACATGCTGTTTTTGTTACTGTTGCTCTATAGTATAGGTTTAAGGTTTGGTATAGTGATGCCACCTGGTTCACTCTTCCTGCTAAGGATTGCTTTATTCTGGGTCTTTTATTTTTCCAGATGAATTTCAGGATTGCTTTTTCTATTTCTATGAGAATTGTCACTGGAATTTTGATTGGAATTTCATTAAGTCTGTATAGTGGTTTTGGAAGTATGATCATTTTGATAATATTAATTCTGCCTATCCAAGAGCAAGGGAGATCTACCATCTTCTAAGGTCTTCTTTGATTTCTTTATTTAGGGTTCTGTAATTTTCATTATATAGATCTTTCTCCTCTTTCGTTGAGTTGATTCCCAAGGTTTGTTTTTTTTTTTTTGAGGCTATTGAGAATGAGATAGTTTCCCTCATTTCCATTTCAGAGGATTTGTCACTGATATACAGAAATGCCTTTGATTTGTGGGTGTTGATTTTATATCCTGCTATTTTGATGAATTTACTACTTCTAGAAGTTTTCTGGTGGAACTTTTAGGGTCTTCCAGGTATAGAATCATATCATCTGCAAAAAGTGCCAATTTGAGTTCTTTTCCTATATGTATCCCTTTAATTTCTTTCATGTGTCTAATTGCTCTGGCCAGTATTTCAAAAACTATGTTAAATAAAAGTGGTGAAAGAGGGCATCCCAGTTTTTAGAGGGAATGCCTTCAGTTTTTCTCCATTTAGAAGGATGTTGGGGGCTGGGGATGTGGCTCAAGCGGTAGCGCGCTCGCCTGGCATGCGTGCGGCCCGGGTTCGATCCTCAGCACCACATACCAACAAAGATGTTGTGTCCGCCGAGAACTAAAAAAAAAAATAAATATTAAAAATTCTCTCTCTCTCTCTCTCTCTCCTCTCTCACTCTCTCTTAAAAAAAATAAATAAATTGGTATTTAAAAAAAAAAAGAAGAATGTTGGCCTGAGGCTTAGTGTAGATAACCTTTATGATGTTAAGCTATGTTCCTGTTATCCTTAGTTTCTCTAGTGTTTTGAACATGAAAGGGTGCTGTATTTTGTCAAATGCTTTTTCTGCGTCTACTGAGATGATCATATGATTCTTATTTTTGAGCCTATTGATGTGATGAATTACATTTATTGATTTCCATATGTTGAAACAACCTTGCATCTCTGGGATGAAACCTACTTGATCATGGTGCATGATCTTTTTGATATGTTTTTGTATTCAATTTGCCAGAATTTTATTGAAAATTTTTGCATCTATGTTCATTAGCGATATTGGTCTGAAGTTTTCTTTTTTTGATGTATCTTTGCCTGGTTTTGGCATCAGAGTGATGTTGGCTTCATAGAATGAGTTTGGAAGTGCTGCATCTTTTTCTATTTCCTGAAATAAATTGGAGAGTATTGGTATTAGTTCTTCTTTAAAGGTCTTGTAGAACTCGCTGTGTACCCATTTGGTCCTGGGCTTTTCTTAGTTGGTAGGCTTCTGATGGCATATTCTAATTAATTGCTTGAAATTGATCTTTGTAAATTCTGTATGTCATCCTGATTCAGTTTGGGCAAATTATATGACTCTAGAAATTTGTCAATGCCTTCAATATTTTCTATTTTATTGGAGTACAGGTTTTCAAAATAATTTCTAATTATCTTCTGTATTTCTGTAGGGTCTCTTGTGATATTTCCTTTTTCATCATATATGTTAGTGATTTTTCTCTCTCCTTTGTTAGCATGGCTAAGGGTCTGTATATTTTGTTTATTTTTTTCAAAGAACCAACTTTTTGTTCTGTCAATTTTTTCAATTGTTTCTTTTGTTTCAATTTCATTGATTTCAGCTCTGATTTTAATTATTTCCTGTCTTTTGCTGCTTTTGGTGTTGATCTGTTCTCCTTTTTCTAGAACTTTGAGATGTAGTGTTAAGTCATTTATTTGTTGACTTTTTCTTCTTTTAAGGAATGAACTCCATGCAATGAACTTCCTCTTAGAACTGCTTTCATAGTGTCCCAGATATTTCAGTATGTTGAATCTGTGTTCTCATTCACCTCTAAAACCTTTTTAATCTCCACCTTGATGTCTTCTGTAACCCATTATTCATTCAGTAGCATATTATTTAGTCTCCAGATATTGGAGTGGATTTTATTTTTTATTTTATCATTGATTTATAATTTCATTCCATTATGGTCTCATATAATGCAGGGTAGAATCTCTACTGTTTTATATTTGCTAGGATTTGCTCTGTGGCATAGTATATGGTCTATTTTAGAGAAGGATCCATGTGCTGCTAAGAAGAAAGTATATTCTCTCGTTGAACGTTGGTATATTCTATGTATGTCACTTAAGTCTGTTATTGATTTTATTATTGAGTTCTATAGTTTCTTTGTTCAGCTTTTGTTTCTAAGATCTATCTAGTGATAAAAGAGGTGTGTTAAAGTCGCCCAAAATTATTGTGTTGTGGTCTATTTGACTCTTGAACTTGAGAAGGGTTGTTTGTTGAACATAAGTGCTCCGTTGTTTGGGGCATACATATTTATAATTGTTAAGTCCTGTTGGTGTATGGTTCCCTTGAGCAGTATGTAGAGTCCTTCTTTATCCTTTTTGATTGACTTTAGTTTGAAGTTTACTTTATTTGATATAAGGATGGAAACCCCTGCTTGCTTCTGCAAGTCATGTGAGTGGCATGATTTTTCCCAACCCTTCACCTTCAGTCTGTGGATGTCTTTTCCTATGAGAGAGTCTCTGAAACAGCATATTTTTGGGTCTTTTTTTTTTTTTCATCCAGTCAGCTAGCCTATGTCTTTTGACTGGTGAGTTTAGGCCATTAACATTCAGGGTTATTTCCTCTTCTTGGAATACTTTGCTGAGGATGTTCTGTAGAGCAGCCTTTCTAGTTATAAATTCTTTTAACTTTTGTTTATCATGGAAGGTTTTTATTTTATCATCAATCTAAAACTTAGTTTTTCTGGATATAAGATTCTTGGTTGGCATCCATTTTCTTTCAGAGCTTGGTATATGTTGTTCCATGATTTCCTGGCTTTCAGGGTCTGGGTTTAGCTACAAATAGGTCTCCCCCTATATGTGATCTGATTCCTCTCTCTTGCGGCTTTTAAGATTCTGTCCTTTCTCTGTATGCTAGGTATTTTCATTATAATGTGCCTTGGTGTAGATCTGTTGTAATTTTGTACATTTGATATCCTGTAAGCCTCTTGTATTTGGTTTTCCAATTCATTCTTCATGCTTGGGAAATTTTCTGGTATTATCTCATTGAAGAGATTGTACATTCCTTTGGTTTGAAACTCTGTGCCTTCCTGTATCCGAATAACTCTTAGATTTTGGTCTTTTGATGCTGTCCCATAATTCTTGGATGTTCTGTTCATGGTTTCTAACTTTCTTCTCTGTGTGGTCAACTTTATTTTCCAGATTGTAAACTTTGTCTTAATAATCTGACGTTCTTTCTTCCAAATGATCTAGTCTGTTAGTTATGCTTTCTATTGAGTTTTTTTAAATTTGATTTATTGTATCCTTCATTGCAAGGAGTTCTGACTGTTTTTTTTTTCAGGGTCTCTATCTCTCTCTTGAAGTAATCTTTTGCTACCTGTATTTGCTGTCTTATATCATTGTTGGAGTGATCAATTTTTGCTTGTATTTGCTCATTTAGGTCTTTAATTCACAGATCATTTTAATTATGAACCTTATGAACTCCTTCTCTGACATTTCATCAACTTCGCTGTGCATAGGTTCTGTTATTATAGTGTTCTGGTTTGTTTGGAGC
Source organism: Spermophilus citellus (assembly GCF_964194105.1). Classification (NCBI taxonomy): domain Eukaryota; kingdom Metazoa; phylum Chordata; class Mammalia; order Rodentia; family Sciuridae; genus Spermophilus; species Spermophilus citellus. The sequence continues at coordinate 26,958,709 of NC_138188.1, read as the reverse complement.
ATTTTCTTCCATTGTTTTTTCATGTTGTCTATGTGTCTTCTTTTCTTGCATGTGGATCTGAGATATTACAGTTTCTTCCCTATATTTTTGTAGTACTTGTACAGATTCTCAGTACCTCACCTTGATGTTGGGCTTCCAGACCCTGCTGGTGTACCTCAATGGATGCTGCTGCATCCTGGATCTGGGACCTGCATAAGTTGGAGTGGGTAGATCTGGGCCGCTGGGTTTGACATCCTGTGGTAGTCTGCTGGTTGGAAGGGGCAGTTTTGCACCAAAGGCTAGACTCTGGTGGTCTCTGCTCTGATGGGGGAGGGGTGAACCGTGCCTACTGAGATCCTGGATCCCACATGGGCTGATGTGGGTGGTCTGGGCTGGATTTTGGCTCCCACGGCAGTCTGCTGGTCACAGGGGACAGCCCTGCACAAGAGGCTAGGCTCTGGTGAGTGTCTGCCCTGCCGGGAAAGGGGTAAACCTAGTCTTCTGTGCTCCTGGGCCCCAGAGAGGCTGGTGTGAGTGTATCTGGACCGATGGGCTTGACCTCCCATGGTAGACTGCTGGTCAGAAGGGGTGGTCATGTGCCAAAGGCTAGGCTCTGGTGGTCTCTGCCCCACTGGGGGAGGGGTGGACCAGATGTGCTGTGTACCTGGGCCCTGCAGAGGCTGGTGTGAATAGGTCTGGGCCACTGGGCTTGACTTCCCAAGGTCAAGGAAAGGGATTATGATAAAAGAGGTATAGAGTCTGAATTTAAAACTCAGATAAAACAGAAGGCAAGCATTTATGTACAACCACATATTCAAAAGTTATCTAATTTTTGAATTTTGAATTTTCAAAAATAGCCTAATTGCTTAGGTGAACAGTCTTCACAAAATTACTGATATTTTCATTTAACCTACTCCATGCTAGGCTCATGCTGAACACAGCAGTGCATAAGAGACATACCCCTGACATTACATTCTTATAGGTAGAGCTCTCTGATGCTCTGAATCTCAAAACAAAATTCTTTAAATTTTACATTTCTTTTTAATGTTCCATATTCTATTTCTCTCTTCTCCTAAGGTTCCTCATATGATTCACATAAGTCATAAAATAATGTGAAGTTAATTAATTGTACTCAAAGGATGTTGTAGGGTATTAGGCCTTAATTCTCTCCAGAATTGGTTGAGAAAGAATGGAGATATTAAGATTCCTTGTGGGAAGTGGCCTTTTCTAATGCTTATATAAAGAGAGCATTTTTATAATAACTATACCAATGAAAATACAGAATATTTATTTAATAACATATAAAAAGGTATAATTAAAATAGCTTCTTTGTACCAAACATTTACTTGGACTAGATGCTATATGTATGTTGTATTTAAGTACTATGAGGAATAGGTAGTATTAGATTCATTTTCTGAGGAAACTGAGCTCAAAGAAGTTAGATAAGTAGTTTTTTTTTTTTTTTTTTTTTTTTTGCTGTACCAGAGAATGAACTCAGGGATACTCCACCACTGAGCTATATTCCCAACACTTAGGGGCGCGCTCGCGTTCTCTCTCTCTCTCTCTCTCTCTCTCTCTCTCTCTCTCTCTCTCACGCTCGCTCGCTTTTAAAAATTTTTAGACAGGGTCTTTCTAAGTTACCCAGGTTGATCTCAAACTTGTGATCCTCCTCCTTTAGGCTTCCAAGTAGCAGAGCTGGGTTTTTTTTAAAGCTAGGACTATCTCCCTCTGAAGCATTATACCTGCTACCCTTCTACTAATAACTGTGAAAGCTAAGTACCAAGGGCTACAAGTGGATTGTAATAATTTCAAGTCAAAATAGTTTGAGAGATGAAATTACATCAATTCAGAAGGAAATAAATACAAATTGGTTAAAAGTGTCCACCAGATATGAAAACATACCAATTTTATTATCAAATACATTCACATAGTGCCTACCAAGTATACCTACCAAAGCACTGTGCTAATTACAAGGTATAATGATGAGCTAATCTAGAGATAGAATGAGAGGGAGAGGTAGAGGGGGAGATGATATAGAAAGAAAGAGAAATTGAGAGATTTGAACATAAAATTTGACATACACACTTTAAACACATCCAGCCATCCCAGACTGCTGGAATAGAGCAAGATATTAACTGATGAGTATACCACTAGGTATCAGAAGAACCTTAACTGAGGAGTCACTGAAAATTTCTGCTAATTTCACATGTCCTGAAGCTACATAATATCAACATGACCTTAAAAGAAAGTACTGAGCCATAAAAGTTTCCAGGTCCTAGCAAAAAAAAAAAAAAAAAAAAAAAAAAAATCTCAGGGAAACTCATTGGGAGATATTTTCTACACATTACAAAGCAAACCACTGCTTGTGTTGCTTAGTCCAAGAGCAATTACCTTGATGAGGGACATAAAAGCTTAATGGGAAGAAAAGAACATGAATGACAGATGAATATCTGAAAGACAAAGTAGAAAAGAGGGGGAGGGAGAAAACTGATAGCGGGACAGTGAAGGAAAGAAATAATAAAAGAACTAGAATTATAAATTTATTAGTGATTTGTCTTAAATTTTGTGAGTTCACAAATATAGACAAAAATTATTTCATTTGAGACATAATGTATAGAAACATTTTAATTCAATAAAACCTTATGTTTCATTTTATTCAAATAAGCACTTTTTACCTAAAGAAGAGATATAAATTCTATAAATTATATAATTACTTCTTACTTATATATTTTTCTAAGTCAGAGATCAATTTTCTAAATGGAGCTCTTATCTTACAAAGGTATAGTAGCATTTCATTATAACAAAGAATTTAATTGAGTCCATGAAAAGTGATGTAGTATATGTGTTCAATAAACCATTAATACTTACTATTAATATTTCTGAAGTAGAGTCTGTGTCAGTCCTGGATTATTGCAATATTAAATTAACTATGCTGTATTTATTGTAGTGATACAATAAGAGACAAAGAGGAAATTTAAAAGTTTTATGAAAGGTATTGAAAATATTAAATTAATAAATTAAAATTACGGTACTAATCAAATTACTTCAAATTTTCTTTGGAGTAAAATTAACTGATTTATTCTCTATATAGGATCTTGTAGGTAGAGATAATGACTCATTTGTACACAGTTTTGTATTGTGCCCAACCTGTATTGAAATTCTTAAAAAAATAAGAACACACTGTTTTAAGTGCTCGTTTCTACCCCACATAATTTTAATGATTTTTACTTACAGAGTGAATCTACACATGCACAATGGGTCAAAATATGTAAGTTACATAAATTTAAGGCCAACTATTCAAATATTCATTTTTTTCAAATAATTAACTATTAATCTCAAGAAACAAAAAAAAGGTTATTATGCAGATGTGGAAAATTCTGTATTTAATTTAAAACTTAAATGAAGAGTAAAACCTATTCAATTTCTATCTTTTGAGGTTCTAACTGAATGTTAAATCAGATACACAATATGGGACAGGCAGTCTTCATACTTGGAGAAGAAAAGAAAGATAAAATAATACATGGAATAGAAATACTGGCCACAAGTTGCCTGATTTTAAGACTCACAAATAATTAGAAGATGGAGAGGTTCTGCAAAAGTGTACAACTTTGGGGATCAGTTCTGGATACAAACAATCTAATATAGTGTACCTCTACTACTGTTGTTGGGAAAAGTGCTTCTCAGTGTTAGTTTCCTCACAAAGCAAAATGGAACACTTGTCTTGGGCGGGCATAATAGCATTTCATTATCATAATGAAACTAAGTCAGAACAGTGATGTAGTATATGTCTTCAATAAAAAATTAACAGCTAGTATTAAGAGATTCTGAAATAATTTCTGAAAATGCAGAGGCATTATATATATATATATATATATATATATATATATATATATATATGAGAGTTTATAAAGAAGACATAATAATTTAAAATTACATAATTAATATTTACTTACATCAATTAAAACACAAATACACTCAGCAAACACTGATTATGAATCTGCCACATCTCAATATGTATTAAGCTTCAATGTTTTATTAAAATTTACAAGTGTGGTAGAACAAGATGTATGAAACTATTAGGGCATAAAATGGGAACAATCTTTTTCTTTTAATAGTGATAGATATACAAAGTTCTTATTTAGGTTTTTAAGTAACTATATTTTCCACTGGGGGATAAGATAAAGCGGGGGAGGGGATAAAAGAAGAGGGGTGTGAAGGTAAAGAAGTACATGAAGAAAAAGAAGGGTGGTAAAAAAGGAAGAAGATGCAGAGTAAAGAAGGGGAAAAGAAGGAACAGGGGAGAGAGAGAGAAGGGAAAGTGGGGAGGGAAATGGAACTGTGTTTCTGATTACTGTTTGTTGAAATAGATAAATAACTGCCCCTCCAATACACAGTTACTTCACTGAGAAAAAGTTACTAATAAAGGTGCAGTAGCTCTATAATTTACTGACAGGCATTATAATGTTCTTAGCTTTCTTCAAGGATGGTTTGAACTTGTTTCTATTCTATCATATTTAACTTTGAAGTTATCATCATTAAGATTGCAAAATTTGGTTTGTTTTCAATCTTTATAAGATATTCCTAAACTCATTAACTATATTTACTGGTATTTATAATTGCAGTTAAATTGTGACATAATAAATTACATAACTGTTATCACCATATCATCAGTTCAAGTGTAACAATTTGAGACAGAGTAATATTGTTTATAATTATTATATTTTAATTGATTTTTAAAATAAAAGCAATGATATCAAACAGTAGTGTTTGGGGTTGAGGAAACAGCATAAGTGGTTATATTATAAGTTAACATTTCTAAATTTTATTTAGTTTTTTATTGTCCGCAGTCAAATTTAGAGAACACTGTCTAACCTATCTATACCTGAATTCACATTATGTTAAACAAGTAGTATATGAAGCAGTCTTGTTAACAGTCAAGGTAGGATGTAAGTAAACAAAAGCAGACAAGGATAGTAGAATGCTGTTCACTTAAAAAAAAGGTTTTAAATAACTAATTTGGTATTTTTTTTCCTTTTCTACTGACAATTATTACTCTAGGTTTGGATGTGCTCAGATATTAGATTTCATGTTTCCTCTTTCCTGACTTCTCATTTGGCAGGGGCATATCCTTAAGTCTCTTCTACAGAAAGGGTTCCTAAGTAGTAGCTATTATGTGTCCCTAAAAATGGCTTTATTTGATCCTCACACCTAGATAGTTGGATTATTTACAAAACTCTGGCAAATTGTTTGCCCAAAGAATTTTGAAGATTCTTACTTTATTATCTTCTAGCATCCAGTGTTAATGATTAACACTTGTGACACAAGTGTGATTCTTTTTTTTTTGTTTGTTTGTTAAAATGACATGTTTTTCTGTCTCAAATATTTAAGGATCTTATCTTCATCCCTGGAATATTAAAATATTTGAATGTGCCTCACTGTAGTTTTTGTTTGTTTTGTCTTTTCCCGAATTCATGATAATAAGTATATGATACGCCCTTTTAATTCTAAGACTGCCCTTCTGCAGATCTAGGAAATTCTCTTTCTTTCTTCAGAATTTCTTTTTTTATTGCCTTTATTCTTTTTCTGAAAGTTGTATGATAATGTACCCTCATGGATTAAATTTTTCTCCCCTCAATTATTTACCATTCTTTTGTTTTATGTTCAAGCAACTTACATAAAATTTATGTTTTCATTCTGAAAGTTTTAATTTGGAAGTCAAATTTTCCATTGCTTTTTCATAGAATCTTATTCTACATAGTGGGATTTCTTGGATTTTCTACAAGAAGGTTATGTTTTTCAAGTTCTTTACGAATCTCTACTTCTTCCTTGGGACATGTTATTTCTTCTGGGTCTGGGTATTTTATCCTGGTTTTTATTATTCCTGATTGTTCATGAGACCTAAAATGCACTGGAAGAAATCTAGGGAATTCTTATACATGGGTAGATTATTGGCAAGCTTTATTTTCAGGTAAGTGGGAGGGATGTGGTCCTTTACTTTGAAAATTTTAAATGCCAGAATGTAGAGGGCTTTGCAAAAAGGTTTCAATTCATCCTTTTTCCTTTTTGCCCAGTTTTCTTCCACACTGTTGGTTTTCATATTGTTTATCTGAAAGGGAAATGCCTGGTCATGCATTCTGCTCATTGGGGTAGATTATTCCTATACAAACTTTTAAAACAACCCATTTTTTAAGACCCCAGGCTTACTATCAACCTCCTTTTGGGAGCTGCAGGACAGACTGGCTCCCTCAGTTAAATTTCCCTTCACATATACTGAGGTGCTTCTGTCAGTAAACTTCTATCTATTTTCCAGGTTCCATAAATATGTTTATATGTCTCATTTATTAGTGGCCCCCCCTCCAAATTCTTTTATTTTCTGTCATTTCAATGATGTCTTAAAGGAGAAGAATTGAAGACATACACTTAAGTAGGACACAAACTGGTTACTTCAAAATTGAAGGAACCCAATTTTAAGAGAATGAAAAAAGCAAACTGAAAGTCACACTGATTATTAAATCTAGGGAGAAATAACATCTGAATACTATCTATCCTAACTTCACATGCCAAATTCTTAGAAGTTTACTTCCAGGGCAATAACAAATAATCATACCCACTGTATAAATGCAGGATTCTATGAATAAAAAGAAAAAAATAATATTTTAAGAATATTGTGAAATAGAAATATAGAGAATTCTCATTTGTAGTTTTTTCCTATTCACATTCACTGTATGGCTATAAAATGTAAGTACACTGAGTCAACATTTTCAAAAAGCACCATATGATAAAAAAGATTGTATTCTGATTAATGAGGTCTAGACTCAAGAAATTTGAGCTGGAAGAAACTTTGGAGGAGAGTCTAGCTCTTATTCATTTTTCCAGTTGTGAGAATGGAATATGAATTTCAGACTAGAACCAATGAGTGTCCTTTGCACCTAGCAATAATAATGAGACCCATAGTGGAACATATAACATTGTCTTAATTATTAAGGAGAAGCTTCAATTAGGTTTAACTTCCATAAGGACTGAGTTATTATAATGGAAACTGAGAGATGCTCAGATAATAGTCATACTTACTCATTACCCCAGTCCAGGCGCACGGTGATGTGCCGCTTAACCTCCCGTACCTGATCCTGAGTCAGGTGACCAGACAGTAGCTGCCTTCGAAGGTCAATAAGTTCATTCATCACATGGCGAAGTTTGTAGAAAAGATCTACTTTGTGTTTCTGAAAGGGCATTTTTGGTGTTGGGTGAAATATAAAAGGGATATGGAAAGGGAATGAAAAGAGAAAGAGAAATAGTTAAACTATGAAAAGTGTTCATTTCTTTGAACCATAAAGGCAATGTAAAGAGGAGCTATTATCTAAACATCTGCATATAGTGAGTGATACCTAACAAAGTAATATAAGTGATCATTGATCCAATATAATTGGATCATGCATAAGTGCCATCTCTACACCCATTTTCCAGTAAATCAAAGCTGTAAAACTTAATCAAAACAGTAATTTACACAGAAGCCCGAACCTGTTTTCTGACATGTTATAATATACTTAACAGCAAAAAATTCAACCATCCAGCAACATATCTGAATTCTCTGGGAAGTACAATCAGCTGAAAGAGGAAAAGGGAGAAGCATTTGCCCTATTTTGAAGTCAGTTTTTATATAAAGTTTTAAAGCCAGGTTTTTATATACAGTTAGTCTCTGAAGTGAGATTCATTTCTTGGTTTCTAGGTCCCATCTAGCTTTCTCCTTAGCTTTTCCAAACAGTGTGCATCCTTAGTCATAGATTTCTAGTCTTTTCAGTTTAATAAAAAGTGTCACCTTTATAGAAGTTAATAGAAACAGTGTAATGGACTTAATTATGGACCTCATAGTAGTTTTTACCTTACAAGTAAAAATGTAAGTACACTGAGAGTTAGATGTTTCAGAAAAAAAAGATGTACTTCAGAAATATAGAAGTCCTATTTATTCACAAGTAAAATCTTGACCTTAAAATCTTTAGGGTTCTATTTCTGTTAGAAGTATAACTTTGTAGGATAACTGAAATTCTTAGAATGCAACCAATCTATGAAAAATGCTTTAAAGACAGATCAATATGCACCATAGTGTTAGTAAAATATTTATGTAGGATTTACCCTAAAAAAGACAGTTTTCAAAATAAGCTTGATTTAGGTAGCTATGAATAAAATTAAGTATAAAGAAAGTACAAAAACTAGTGTTTTTAGGTGGTAGTCATAATTAAAATGTTTGAAATATCATATCATAATAAATTAGAAAATATCTAAAGGAGCAGTAGACTTCTAAAGGTCGATCTTTACTTGATCTTAGCTAAAAGTCCAAGCAGTACATCTCAAAGAGAAATTATTATTTTTTAAAATGCAGGGTTAGGGATTTAACCCAGGGCTTAGCACATACTACACAAGTGCTGTACCACTGAACTGCACTACAGCCCTTAAAAGGAATTATTTTTAATTAGAAGATTTTAGAAAACATGTAGTATAATTGTATCAACTTGTCCTCTATTTAGATGATGCATAAAGAAAAGTTAAGCACTTTGATAACAGACAATACTGACAAAATGGTAGAGTCACAAATTCCTGCCAGCTCTAAAAGCAGGAAAGTCTAAGCAACTATACTACCTGGAAAATTGAAATCTTGAAGATTAATAATAAAGACAATGTGGTATGTGTTTTCTATGCATGCCATTCATATTGAGAAAAGAGAGCCACCTATATTTAAAATAGAAAGTTAGAATTATCATATTCTTATCAAATCATACACAAGAATCCACTACATGCAAAATAGGATACATAGATAAACACTCATCTCATCAATTAACAAATGCTTTTGTGGCATATGCTAAATGCTCTCACTTTGTCATGACCAAAAGTCCCTGTTCTCATGGCACTTTTTTTTTCCTAGAGAGCAGAAACAGATAATAAACAAATAATTAAAAGCGGTGTTAAGTTCTAAGACGAAAAATTAAAGCAGAGTAGGGATAGTATGTGGCCAAGGGTCAGCTGGCTGGGGTCAGGAGAAAGTACTGCTTCAAATGTGCCATCAAATGCAGAAGATTTACAATTGTGGTGGCTGTCACTGACTTCCATAAGAGTAGTTCTGATAAAATGGCTGGACTTCAGGAGATAATATGAGAGAAGGAAGTGAGAAAAGAGCACAGACAACACTTTCAAAGAATCTGCAATGACTGGAAGTAGAGAAATGGGGTAGAAGGATTATGTGTGATCAAGGAGGGTTTTTAAAAATTGTAAAAACACAAGAAGAAAGGGCTTTAGGGCAAAGGGGGAAGATTTAGCTTAGATACACAGATGTTCTTCAGTATCTGCAGGACCCCCCACCCAGTAGATACCAAAATCAAAGGATGCTCAAGTACTTTATGTAAAATGATGCAGTATTTGCATATAACCCACACATATTCTCCTGTATACTTTAATTTTGTGTGTGTTAGTACTACAAGTACTTAAAAACAGATTAATAGAATGGGGCTGCTGAGGCTGCCGTTGCTGGCGTGAGAAGGGGCAACAAAGTCGCCCGGCTCTGGGATCCCCCACTGCCTGCATGGATGTCTTCAGCTTTGTGAAGATTGCAAAACTCTCGAGATAGATGCAGAGGGCTGGAAACCAGGCAAACTCATGGACAGTGGTACTAATCTGGACATTCCCTGTGTTTTGGAACTTGATTCTTGAAATTGAAAGTCAGGTGCCGATTCCAACATGGCGGCGGGCGCAGAGAGATAAAGTCTCTGACTTCTTCAGCTGTGCGGGAATAGGGAGTCATAAACAACCTAAATTCTGTTTGCTCAAGATCACTAGGCAATGCTGAGCTGACGTGGATCTGGGGCGAAAAGTCTGGGCCTCTCAGAACACACACTGAGCCCGGATCGGCTGAATTCAAGCTCCCGTTCGCCTGCTTCCCACAGACAAACAGCTGTGATTCAGCACTAATCCATCCGGCTCAAACAACTGGTCAGCCCTTCTGATCCTACAGAGGTAAATACCAACCGAGCTTTCATAGGTAGTGGCCACAGGTTTGAAACGGGGCTTGGGAGAGACAGTAAGGACACACCCGTTGCATTGGTCACCCGGGAAAGGGAAATGAACTGTCGCCATTTGCAAGAGATACCACCATGGCAGAGAACTGACGTCACCAGACTGCGGCGGAGGAGATAACTTCATTGAAACCTGCGGCCACAGGTGTGTAATTCCCTAGCCTTCCCTCTCCACACATCGGGGAAATCTTAAGGGCCCCTCCCAGCTCTCCCGTAAGGGCCCCTCCCAGCTCTCCCGTGAGCGCAATAGCCATACCGAGGGAATCAGATGTGGCGCGGGACCCGCGGCGTGGAACTCCCGGCTACCACTCCCACCAGTGCTGACAACTAAGGTCTCTTGCACCAGCTACCGGGGGCGTGGCAACGGGAGGGCAAGTAAAATTCGCTGAGGATTCTCAGCCCCAAGCTCTACAAACTTAGGGTCTGAGGGAATGGCAAACTGGGAGAATATGCCCAGTCATTCATGAAAACAGGGCTCCCGGGAGCAGCAGACCTGGCGTGTAGCCAGTATTGTGGTGAGCGGCACCCGTGAGAGGGGCCTGGCTAGAGGAAAAGTGGGGAAGTGACTAGACACAAGAGGAGGCCTTAGGCACTCAGGATTGGAGACTCGCCCAGTCTGGGAGGAGCTGCTGCACAGTGATTGGTTCCCACGTATTGACAGGAGAAACTTGGCCTGGTGGGCACAGCGCCACCTACTGGAAGAGAAGTTAATCAAACTCTAAGACTGCATTTATTAGTTTTTTATTTTACTTTTTTTTCTCTTTTTTTTGATTTGGGTTTTTTCTTTCATTTTCATTTTTCTTTCTTGTTGTTTTTTAAATTTTTTTTACACTTTTTAAAAATTTTTTTCTTCTAATCTTAATTTTTTTATTGTTATTATTTTTTTAATTTTTTTTCTTTTTTTATTTCCTATTTTTTTCTTCTTTTGTCTTTTCATTTCTTTTCAATTTTCTTATTCCCTCTTCCTTGAATACTACCTGCTTACTCTCATTCTCTTTAGTGACTTCTTCCCTTCCCTTCTAATACTTTTCCTCCCAAGCATCAAATAAATTTATAGGAGTAAACAGTAACTCAGCCGTCAAACAAAACAAGAAGTCACATGAGTAGCCTGAAAGAGCAAGGAAGGAAAGGAGTACAAACAATGCAGGACAGCCTAAATATTCAGGAGGACCTAGAGTCATCAGAAAAAAGGTCATATAAAGAACTCAAGGAACACCTTAGACAGATGGAATGGAACCTTAAAGAGGATACGAGACAGCAAATTCAAGCAGCGAAAGAACACATTGAGAATGAATTACATAAACAGATAAAAGAAGAAGTTAAGCATCTTTATCAGGAGATAGAGATTATAAAAAATAATCAAACAATAATTCTAGAAATAAAGGAAACAATAAACCAAATTAAAAACTCAATTGAGAGTATCACTAACAGAGTGGAGCAAGTAGAAGCCAGAACGTCAGATAATGAAGACAAAATATATCATCTTGAAAAGAGTCTAGCCAACTCAGAAAGGCTGGTAAAAAATCACGAGAAAAACATCCAAGAGTTATGGGATAACATAAAAAAAACAAACTTACGAGTCATCGGGATAGAAGAAGGTACAGAGATTCAAACCAAGGGAATGAGTAACCTGCTGAATGAAATAATTACAGAAAACGTTCCAGAAATAAAAAAGGAAACAGATATACAAATTGAAGATGCATACAGGACACTGAGCACACAAAATCACAGTAGACCAACGCCAAGACACATTGTTATGAAGATATCCAATATAAAGAACAAAGAGAAAATATTAAAATTTACAAGAGAAAGGAGACAGATTACATTCAGGGGTAAAGCAATAAGGTTAACAACGGATATTTCATCACAGACACTGAAAGCAAGAAGGTCATGGAACAATGTATTTCAAACACTGAAAGACAATGGATGCCAACCAAGAATTCTGTATCCAGCAAAATTAAGCTTCAGGTACGACAACGAAATAAAAATCTTTCATGATAAACAAAAGTTAAAAGAATTTGCAGCCAGAAAACCAGCATTGCAAAGCGTCATGAGCAAAACACTACACGAGGAAGAAATGAAAAACAATAACCAAAACCATCAGTGGGAAGTGCCTCAGTAAAGACAGAGGGCGAGGGGAAAGATAATCATGGAGAAACAAACTAAATTTTTTAAAAAAAGGATAAATAATCAAACATGGATGGAAGTACAAACCATATATCAATAGTAACTCTGAATGTTAATGGCTTAAACTCTCCAATAAAGCGACATAGGCTGGTATCATGGATTAAAAAAACAAATCCAACAATATGCTGCCTCCAGGAGACACATCTGATTGGAAAAGACATACACAGGCTGAAGGTGAAAGGATGGGAAAAAATATACCACACACACGGTCCTTGTAAGCAAGCAGGGGTGGCCATCCTCATATCGAATAAAATCGACTTCAAGACTAAGTTAATCAAAAGGGATAAGGAAGGACATTATATACTGTTAAAAGGAACCATTCACCAACAAGACATAACAATTATCAATATTTACGCACCAAATAATGGCGCTGCAACATTTATAAAACAAATTCTCCTCAAGTTCAAGAATCAAATAGACCACAACACAATAATTATGGGTGACTTCAACACACCTCTCTCACCATTGGACAGATAATCCAAACAAAAGTTGAATAAAGAAACTATAGAACTCAATACCACAATCAATAACCTAGACTTAACTGACATATATAGAATATATCAACCATCATCAAATGGATATACTTTTTTCTCAGCAACCCATGGATCCTTCACAAAAATAGACCATATATTATGCCATAGGGCAACCCTCAGTAAATATAAAGGGGTGGAGATAATACCATGCATTTTATCTGATCATAATGGAATGAAACTGGAAATCAATGATAAAAGAAGGAAGGAAAAATCCTACATCACATGGAAAATGGACAATATGTTACTGAATGATCAATGGGTTACAGAAGACATTAAGGAGGAAATCAAAAAATTCTTACAGATAAATGAAAATACAGAAACAACATAACGGAATCTATGGGACACAATGAAAGCAGTTTTAGAGGGAAATTCATCGCCTGGTGGTCATTCCTCAAAAAAAGAAAAAACCAACAAATAAATGAGCTCACACTTCATCTCAAAGCCCTAGAAAAGGAAGAGCAAAACAACAGCAAATGTAGCAGAAGGCAAGAAATAATTAAAATCAGAGCGGAAATCAATGAAATTGAAACAAAAGAAACTATTGAAAAAATTAACAAAACTAAAAGTTGGTTCTTCGAAAAAATAAATAAGATCGACAGACCTTTAGCCATGCTAACGAAGAGAAGAAGAGAGAGAACTCAAATTACTAACATACGGGATGAAAAAGGCAATATCACAACAGATGCTACAGAAATACAGAAGACAATTAGAAATTATTTTGAAAACCTATATTCCAATAAAATAGAAGATAGTGAAGACATCGATAAATTTCTTAAGTCATGATTTGCCCAGACTGAGTCAGGAGGATACACACAATTTGAACAGACCAATATCAATGGATGAAATTGAAGAAGCCATCAAAAGACTACCAACCAAGAAAAGCCCAGGACCGGATGGGTATACAGCTGAGTTTTACAAAACCTTTAAAGAAGAATTAATACCAATACTTTTCAAGTTATTTCAGGAAATAGAAAAAGAGGGAGCTCTTACAAATTCATTCTATGAGGCCAACATCACCCTGATTCTGAAACCAGACAAAGACACCTCAAAGAAAGAAAACTACAGACCAATATCTCTAATGAACCTAGATGCAAAAATCCTCAATAAAATTCTGGCGAATCGAATACAAAAACACATCAAAAAAATTGTGCACCATGATCAAGTAGGATTCATCCCTGCGATGCAAGGATGTTTCAATATATGGAAATCAATAAATGTTATTCACCACATCAATAGACTTAAAGATAAGAACCATATGATCATCTCGATAGACGCAGAAAAAGCATTCGACAAAGTACAGCATCCCTTTATGTTCAAAACATTAGAAAAACTAGGGATAACAGGAACTTCCCTTGACATTGTAAAAGCTATCTATGCTAAGCCTCAGGCTAGCATCATTCTGAATGGACAAAAGTTGAAGGCATTCCCTCTAAAATCTGGAACAAGACAGGGATGCCCTCTCTCACCACTTCTATTTAATTTAGTCCTTGAAACACTGGCCAGAGCAATCAGACAGACAAAAGAAATTAAAGGCATAAAAATAGGAAAAGAAGAACTTAAATTATCACTATTTGCAGAAGACATGATTCTATACCTAGAAGATCCAAAAGGGTCTACAAAGATATTACTAGAACTAATAAGTGAATTCAGCAAAGTGGCAGGATATAAAATCAACACGCATAAATCAAAGACATTTCTGTATATCAGCGACAAAACTTCTGAAATGGAAATGAGGAAAAACACTCCATTCACAATATCCTCAAAAAAAAATAAAATACTTGGGAATTAACCTAACAAAAGAGGTGAAAGATTTATATAATGAAAACTACAGAACCCTAAAGAGAGAAGTTGATGAAGATCTTAGAAGATGGAAAAATATACCCTGTTCATGGATAGGCAGAACTAACATCATCAAAATGGCGATATTACCAAAAGTTCTCTATAGGTTTAATGCAATGCCAATCAAAATCCCAATGGCATTTCTTGTAGAAATAGAGAAAGCAATCATGAAATTCATATGGAAAGATAAAAGACCCAGAATAGCAAAAGCAACTCTAAGCAGGAAGTGTGGATCAGGCGGCATAGCGATACCAGATTTCAAACTATACTACAGAGCAATAGTAACAAAAACAGCATGGTACTGGTACCAAAACAGGCAGGTGGACCAATGGTACAGAATAGAGGACACAGAGACTAATCCACAAAGTTACAACTATCTTATATTTGATAAAGGGGCTAAAAGCATGCAATGGAGGAAGGATAGCATCTTCAACAAATGGTGCTGGGAAAACTGGAAATCCATATGCAACAAAAGGAAACTGAATCCCTTTCTCTCGCCATGCACAAAAGTTAACTCAAAATGGATCAAGGAGCTTGATATCAAATCAGAGACTCTGCACCTGATAGAACAAAAAGTTGGCTCCAATCTTCATATTGTGGGGTCGGGCTCCAAATTCCTTAATAGGACAACCATAGCACAAGAGTTAATAACAAGAATCAACAAATGGGACTCACTTAAACTAAAAAGTTTTTTCTCAGCAAGAGAAACAATAAGAGAGGTAAATAGGCAGCCTACATCCTGGGAACAAATTTTTACTCCTCACACTTCATATACAGCCCTAATATCCAGAGTATAAAAAGAAGTCAAAAAATTAAACAATAAGATAACAAATGTCCCAATCAACAAATGGGCCAAGGACCTGAACAAACGCTTCTCAGAGGAGGACATACAATCAATCAACAAGTACATGAAAAAATGCTCACCATCTCTAGCAGTCAGAGAAATGCAAATCAAAACCACCCTAAGGTACCATCTCACTCCAGTAAGATTGGCAGCCATTATGAAGTCAAACAACAACAAGTGCTATCGAGGATGTGGGGAAAAGGGTACTCTTGTACATTGATGGTGGGACTGCAAATTGGTGCGGCCAATTTGGAAAGCAGTATGGAGATTCCTGGGAAAGCTGGGAATGGAACCACCATTTGACCCAGCTATTGCACTTCTCGGACTATTCCCTGAAGACCTTAAAAGAGCGTACTACAGGGATACTGCCACATCGATGTTCATAGCAGCACAATTCACAATTGCTAGACTGTGGAACCAACCCAGATGCCCTTCAATAGATGAATGGATTAAAAATGTGGCATTTATACACAATGGATTATTACACAGCACTAAAAAATAACAAAATCATGGAAGTTGCAGGGAAATGGATGGCACTAGAGCAGATTATGCTTAGTGAAGCTAGCCAATCCCTAAAAAACAAATGCCAAATGTCTTCTTTGATATAATGAGAGCAAGTAAGAACAGAGCAGGGAGGAAGAGCAGGAAGAAAAGATTAACATTAAACAGAGACATGAGGTGGAAGGGAAAGGGAGAGAAAAGGGAAATTTCACGGAAATGGAAGGAGACCCTCATTGTTATACAAAATTACATATAAGAGGTTGTGAGGGGAATGGGAAAAAAAACAAGGAGAGAAATGAATTACAGTAGATGGGGCAGAGAGAGAAGATGGGAGGGGAGGGAATGGGGGGATAGTAGAGGATAGGAAAGGTAGTAGAATACAACAGTTACTAATATGGCATTATGTAAAAATGTGGATGTGTATCTGATGTGATTCTGCAATCTGTATTTGGGGTTAAAATGGGAGTTCAAAACCCACTTGAATCTAATGTATGAAATATGATATGTTAAGAGCTTTGTAATGTTTTGAACAACCAATAAAAAAAGAAAAAAGTAAACTACAAATCAACATATACTATAAATGTAATTGCTGATATTTTCTACAATTCTAGTAGGTCAGGGGTAATATGAGCAAGGAGTAACGTAGAATAGTCTGAAAAGATGATACATGAATAACTGTATATTAAACTGATTTTGGAGATGTGATAAAATTAAGAAAATGGAAGAAAGAAGGAAAGAAGAAAAAGGATTGGAGAGAGAGGATATATGCGTTAAAATGGGAAGAGTAAAATAGGTATAAGAGAAGGAGCTGAAATGGAGATGGGACAGAAGAAAGTTGTATGTAGGATACTAGATGTATATTGATTAGTATCAATCAACGAATGTAATAACCATCACATCGGGACTCAGATTACCTCTTGCTAAAATTGCTGAAATACAGTTCTTTTGTATCTGGTATTTCAATTTTAGAAACTGCCAACTGTGAGGAACTCTATTATTCAAATTTCATATCCCTTGTAGTTTCCATCTCTGACCAAACTGGCCAAACTTGTTAGGTGAATCTACATGGTTAATTAAGCTGCCTCTTCCTTGGTTACCTCTGCTGAAATGGAGATGGTGGGAATAAATAGTTTTCACTTTCAAAATGGTTTTGTTATGTCCAGGAATGACAGAATATGCCTGTCAGGTTATCTACCCAGCTCCTTCATCTACTATATCTATAGTATGATCAGGGTTGAATTCTACCCTTCATTCAGAAAATCCATGTTTGTGTGCTGGGACAGGTGTAAGAGTTTTAGAGGTCCTAGATGTTTTAGAATTCCTAGTTTTAGAGGTCCTTATGTTTTAGAGGTCCTAGAATTGTGCATCTGTTGAAATGGATAGAGCATCACTCTATCTTCCAGCCATTCTGGGTTTGGAGGAGGTGGGACTTTTTGACCCTGATCTGCCCCAGTCCCTCTGCTACCCATGTCAGCCACACTCCTTATGCAAAATATCAGATTTCAATTTCAAATGAAGTGTCTCATGTTCTTCTGCACTCTGCAGATTGATATATTGGTTACTCTGGGTTTCTCCCAAGACTGAATCCCAGTCTCTGTTCTGAGCTCAGATTGGCTTTCTCTATGGGCACCCACTGATCCAGTGAAAAGATGAGTTTATGAGGCTGTTGTTTGGTCTTAGACATTCAAAAAATAAGTGTACTAAATACAGGACAAAATGGGGGGAGAAAAAAGAGTAAGAAATGATTTTTTAAAAGTTGATTTCTAAAGAACAATGGTAAACTGCAGGTATCCCCAGTTGGCTGGCTCAGGAAGTACAATCAATGAGTTCCTTCAAATTGCCAATGCTCCCCTGCTCGAATCACCTCTGATGAGCAGTGCCATGTCACTCTATAGACTGAGAGATCCAGAATATTTGCCTGGGTAGATGATGCAACTAGTTTTTCTAAGTTTACTGTCAGATTTGTTTATGAATATGTTGATCAACATTTGTTTTTTTAAGCTGAACTGGAGACTGTCTTTTATCTTGTTGGAGGAGTGCTTCCTCTCTACCACTGAGCCACAGCACACCTGAAATTGCCACTATCTGTTGCCTTTATTAATTGGCTTCTTAGTCTAGAAACCAACATTTTAAATTCTTTTCTGGTTTCTAACTCATTGAATTGCGCCCCCTGCTTATTCATTTCCTACCTCAGTTTGTTACTGTAGGATTGTTGGCTTAATTCACTCTTTGGGAGCTGTTATAAACATTGTGGATTCCTCTGAGCCACCAATTTTCAGTTGCTACATTTTAGTATATGATAAGGTAAATCTTGCTATTTAATAGGGTAGGTATTATGTCTCCTTTTCCCAAAAAAGATGAACTTTTCATGGGTCTTAATTCATCTATCTAACATTATACTTTGAGGAATTTCTTCATAAAAATATATTTTTTATTTATATAGGAATAGCATTGAAGTTATATATAAATTTAGATCTATTTATTTACATCACTAAATCACAAGAATCAAACATTTTGTCTCGCAGGGTCCCATTTTTAAAGTTAAACCTTTTAGTTTGAAATATACATGAATAATAGGTTTTTAAAAATATTAGAGAAGGGGCTTGGCAAGATGATGGAGTAGAGGTATGTGGAAAACCTAAACCCCTCAGTTTGTAATCAAAGCAATGAGAGAAGAGCTGATCAGAAAGGTGGATGACAGGGAATCCACTGAGACACAATACTGGATAGTCAGAGACTTAGAGGTACTCATACATTCTATTTACTGGAACAGAAAACAAAAACATTATCTCCAACCTGCACCTGTACCACCAGGGTACACGTTGGGGTAGGGGTAACAAAGAGAGAGAGGCAAAGCTAACAAGCTTACTTTGGAAACAGTGGGAGAAGAGAAACGCAGACCAAGTCAAGAGATTCAAAGCCACTTCATTAAACAGAAGTCCTCAGGTTTTCCCAATTCGCTGGATGGACAATTGCAGCAGGCAGCCATTTTATAGAAACTATGCATAAGCCTGAAGCTCTGGGACATGTTAAATCCTACAGCTTTATCCCACTCAGAGATACCAGCAAACAGTATAATATGGAATGCCTTTTAAATGGGCTATCTGAGTAACCTGTATAGTGGGAATGCTGCAAACTGAAGGCTACGAAGATGAACCCTGTCCCTGCTAATAACAACAGGAGTGGGATGGAGTGAAACAGAAAGCATGACACTGCCGTGGAGTGTGGCATCTAAGGAGTGGTGCACACCTCAGCTGCCAGCTACCATTGCATGCACCTGGCCATCATATGCTCCCCACCTACTGTTTACCCCAGCATGTTCCACAGCCAGTGTCCACTACCCCACACTTCTTAGCCACTGGCAGCTATCCAGTGCTATCCGCTGCTATTCAGCAGTGGATAGCTCTACACCTCTTCCACTGGTGTTGCATCCCTTCCATGGGCCACCTCATATCTTCTCCATCAGGCCAATGCACCAAAATACACCCATGCTCTGCACATTCTGAAATCCACATGGGCAAGCTTACACCTGTTTTGATTGCTCTGAGCCTATGAAGAACCATTGAATAGTGGAGCCATATAGGTTTATGTCAGAAGTGGGCAGAACAATGTCTCTATGGGTAGATGCCTAGACTTAAGTTGTGGCAGTTTTTGAAGCAGTAAGCTGAATTAGACTGGGGGCAAAACTAAATATATAGCACCCCAACTTAGAAGGGATATGGCTGGTGTGGTTGTTACTTCCACACCTGGAGAAACTTAGAGGACAAGCTGAGGAGGTGTGGGAATTTATCACACCTCTGAAAACCTGATAGAATACAAATTTAGAAGGCTCAATAAGAAATTTTGCCATCTTAAATAGCTCAGCAAGGAGCAATTTAAGACTCTTAAATGTTAGCTTCTTATTTCACTGGCACCGTCTTCTGTGTTGTTGTTGTTGTTGTTGTTTTTTTTTTTTGATAGGTTTCCCCTTAATCACATTTTATGCTTTAGTCCAATTTTATGCATTTTAAGGTTTTAATGCATTAATCTGATTTATTCTTTGCTTTCGTCTCATTTTTACACTTTCCCCTTTTTGCCTCTCTTTCATTATCAACATCTGTCTCCCTGTGTTTCTTCTTTTTTTCCCTTTCTTCCTTCTTTACTTCCTAGGTCCTACATAGTTTAATAGTATCGTACCTTCTTTAGTGCTTAATCATTCAGCCTATTATAGAGTATTCTTCCCCCTTTCTACTCTTTGACCAGTGTAGTCATAGAGAACATTTTCAATAGTGTTTTATGATTTTTTAAATAAATGGTTTATTCCAAAGAAGTCCCAATTACTAGTGATTATTATCGCATTGTAAACTGATGCTAAGTATTGATCATAGCACTGTGATCACATGGAGTGGGCATTTCAACATGGAGATATCCTACCATCCTGGACACAAAGTAAGGAGAAAAGCAAATCACAAAACACCCCTCATATAAGGAGACAGTTGCAAATTTCAACATAGTAACAGATAACATGAGAAAAAAAAGGCAGTAAGTTACCTCCAAAAATTTAAAAATACCCAATGACTAAATCCAGACATATTGCAGTGAAATTCCAGAAAAATATTTTTCTGGAAGTACATGAAAAAATGCTCTCCATCTCTAGCAATCAGAGAAATGCAAATCAAAACCACCCTAAGATACCATCTCACTCCAGTAAGATTGGCAGCCATTATGAAGTCAAACAACAATAAGTGTTGGCGGGGATGTGGGGAAAAGGGTACACTTATACACTGCTGGTGGGACTGCAAAATGGTCAATTTGGAAAGCAGTATGGAGATTCCTGGGAAAGCTGGGAATGGATCCACCATTTGACCCAGCTATCGCACTTCTCGGACTATTCCCTGAGGACCTTAAAAGAGCGCACTATGGGGATACGGCTGCATCAATGATTATAGCGGCACAATACACAATAGCTAGACTGTGGAACCAACCTAGATGCCCCTCAATGGATGAATGGATAAAAAAAATGTGGCATCTATACACAATGGAGTATTATGCAGCACTAAGAAATGACAAAATCATAGAATTTGCAGGGAAATGGATGGCATTAAAGCAGATTATGCTAAGCGAAGCTAACCAAGCCCTAAAAAACAAATGCCAAATGTCTGCTTTGATATAAAGAGAGCAACTAAGAACAGAACAGGAAGGAAGAGCATGAGGAAAAGACTACAGTAAACAAAGACGAATGGGGGGAGAGAAACGGAGAGAGAAGGGAAAACATACGGAAATGGTAGGAGACCTTCAATGATACATAAAATTATAAGAGGTCATGAGGGGCAAGGGGGAGGGGAAAAAAGGGAGAGAATTGAACAACAGCAGGGGAGGTAGAGAGGGAAGATGGGAGGGGAGGGGAGGGGAGGGGGGATAGTAGGGGATAGGAAAGGTAGCAGAATACAACAGTCACTAATATGACATTATGTAAAAATGTGAATATGTAACAGATGTGATTCTGCAATCTGTATTTGGGGTGAAAATGGGGGTTCAAAACACAATTTGAGTCAAATGTATGAAAGATGATATATCATGAGCTATGTAATGCTTTAAATAATCAATAAAAAAGTTGACTTTTAAAGTGTCAATGAACTATTATTTTACTTCCCTTAGTAAAGATTTACAGGGTTTTTTGTTTTTTTTTTTGTTTGTTTGTTTTGATGTACACTCACATCTTTCTTCTTAAGTTGACTGTTAGTTTTGGTATTATATATGATACAAACACATTTATGTAAGGTTAGAAACTTGATTTTTTATTTATATGAAATTACTATCACTTTTTAAGACTCTGTATTTGTTTATCTAAAATTCATGTCTTGTATTTTATCCGGCAGTTTTATCCAGGAGGGATGTCTTCAAAGAAAACTATAAAATTGATTTTAAAAAGTAAGAATGAGGGCTGGGGATGTGACTCAAGCCGTAGCGCACTCGCCTGGCATGCGTGCGGCCTGGGTTCGATCCTCAACACCGCATACAAACAAGGAAGTTGTGTCTGCCGAAAACTAAAAAATAAATATTAAAAATTCTCTCACTCTCTCTTTAAAAAAATAAATATTTAAAAATAAAAAGTGAGAATGAACTAAAAGAAGGTCTAAGAAATAAAAGTAGAAAATTCAGGACATAAAAGAATATTTCAATAGGAGAGGGTCTGAAAAAGACCAAGCAAACCTTGGAAATGAAAAAAATCAACTAAAAAACTCAGTGGGAACTTACTAATAAAGGCAAACCAATTCGAATAATATCAGATTTCTTAGTAGAAACTCCAAAAGCTGTAAGGGCATGAAATGATGTATTTAAAACACCAAAAGAAAAAAATTGCCATTATGGATTGCTATAGTCAGGAAAGTTATTCTGGAAAATCATAGGAGAAATAAAGACCTTCCAAGATAAGCACAAGTCAAAGAAATTCAAGAACCCTAGGCTTGCCTTATCAAGGATACTTAAATAAACCTCTACACAGAAAATGAAGATGAAAATAACCAAGAGAGCATGAAAAAATTAAAACATATTAGGAAAAAAATAATAAAATGGGAACTAGCAATGTTTCCAACACTGTAAATAAAATTACAGCAAGTAACTCATACCTCTCTATGATATCATTGGTTGTAATTTATCTTAATTCTGCAATTGAAAGACAGACAAGCAGATTGGATTAAAAACAAGACCAAATTGTATCTTGTCTCAAAGAAAGACACCTATAGGTATTCCCAGATAGAAAGTGAAACAATGAAAAATGATATTCCATTCAAATGGAACCTAAAATTAAGGAGTAGTCACTCTCAATAAGAACAAAACTTGGTAAGGGTATAATAATATAATAAAATAATATTATGATTGCAAATATTTATACTCTGAATGTTAGTATAGCCAATAACATAAACATTTCTTAATATAAAGGGACCCTAATGCAATGAAATAAACAATTATCACTAACAGAGCAACCAGATAAAAAATTATCAAAGACACATCAGATTTAAACTTTACTGTGTATCAATTGGACTTGACAGACATCTACAAAATATTTTATCCAAGACAGACATCTACAAAATATTTTATCCAAGAACAAGAGAATACACTTTCCTTTCACTTGCTCATGGAGGTTTCTCTAAAACTGATCATCTCTTAGGCCATAAAGCAAGTCTTAGCAAATATAGA
Source organism: Spermophilus citellus (assembly GCF_964194105.1). NCBI lineage: Eukaryota > Metazoa > Chordata > Mammalia > Rodentia > Sciuridae > Spermophilus > Spermophilus citellus. The sequence continues at coordinate 26,935,586 of NC_138188.1, read as the reverse complement.
AAAAAATTGAAATAATTTCTTGCATATTTTGGGGCCACAACAAGATAAATTTAGAAGTCAAGGAAAAACTTAAGATACCAAAAAAAAAAAAAAAAAAAGAACATGGAGACGGAAAATACTCATTTCAATGATGAGTAGGTTATGGAAGGCTAAGGGGGAAATTGAAAAAAAAATTTAGAATCAAATAAAGATAAAAATACAACATACCAGAATTTGTGGGACAAATTGAAGGCAGTCGTAAGAGGGAAGTTTATAGATATTAGTACCTACCTTTTAAAAACTTTAAAAGCTAATGATATCATGGTCTCAGAAGAAAAAGAAAAAAATTCTAAAACTAATAAAGGGAAAAATTATAAACATTATAGCTGCAATTAACAAAACAGAAACTAAAAGAACAATACAAAACAAATCAATGAAACAAAGAATTGGTTCTTTGAAAAAAAATTTTAAAATGCTGCTAATCACCTAGACAAACTAAACAAAAGAGAGAGGATCCAAATTAACAAAACTAGAGGCAAAATGAAGATATTGCAATAGACACACCTGAAATCCATAAAATTATTAGGGAATACTTTAAAATTTATATTCCAAAAAATTGAAAAATTCAGAAAAAAATAACTAGATTTCTAGATATGTCTAACCTACCAAGTTTGAACCAAGAAGATATAGAAAATGTACACAGACCATTAAAAATCAATAAAATTGAAGCAGTAATCAAAAGCCTTTCTAATAAGAAAAGGAAACAATAAGAAATATTCATATTACCTGATTTTTATGCAAGGACTAATATAAGTACTCCTCCAATTACTGTTTGAATTTAAAGAGTGGGAAACCTTCCAAATTCATTCTATGAAGTCTCCATCACACTGACACAAAAACTGGACACGGATACTTCAAGAAAACAATAGATGAATATCCTTGATGAAGATACATGCAAAAATACTCAATAAAATATTAGTAACTCAAATTAACAGATTAAAAATAACTTATACCATGTTGAAGTTGTACTCATCCAAGGAATAAAAGGCTGGTTCAACATTCACAAATAAATATAATGCATCACAAAAAATAGAATATAAGACCAAAATCATGATGATTTCAACAGATGTAGAAAAAGCCCTCAACAAAATTCAAAACACTTTAATGATAAAAATCTGGAAGAAACAAGAACTTATTTCTATAGTAAAGGCTCTATATGAAAAACCAAAAGCTGGGCTGGGGATGTGGCTCAAGCGGTAGCGCGCTCGCCTGGCATGCGTGCGGCCTGGGTTCGATCCTCAGCACCACATACCAACAAAGATGTTGTGTCCGCCGAGAACTAAAATAAATAAATTCATTCTCTCTCTCTCTCTCTCTCTCTCTCTCTCTCTCTCTCTCTCTCTCTCTCCCCCCCCCTTTAAAAAAAAAAAAAAGAAAAACCAAAAGCTGACATTATACCAAATGGAAAACATGGAAAGCATTTCATGTATTATCAGGAACAGGACAAAGATTTCCAATCTTTTTTTGTTGTTTTTGTTGTTGTTTTAGGATTTCCACTCTTATAATCTCTATTTAATACAGTACTATAAATCTTAAAGCAACTGGATACAAATGGGACAGAAAGAGGTAAAATTATAAATATTAGCAGATGATATTATCATATATTTAGAAGACATGAGAAGACTTTTAGAGCTAATAAATTTATCAAAGTAGCACAATACAAAATAAACACACAAAAAGCAACAACCAATAATAAAGCTGCTCAAAAAGAAGTCAGGAAAGCTATTACATTCTCAATAACTTCAAAAATAAAATTCCTATGAATAAACTTTAGCAAGGAGGTGAAAGGCCTGTACAATTAAAATTGCAGAACACTGAAGAAAGAAATTGAAGAAGATACTAGAGGACAGAAACACCTCCTGTGTACATGGATAAACAGAATTAATATAGTTAAAATGGCCATTATACCAAAAGCAATGTAAAGAATTAATGCAATTCCTGTAAAAATACCAATGGTAGCCATCAAAGAATTAGAAAAAAAAATTTAAATCAACAGGGAAACCAAAAAAGGTCCAATTTGGCAAGTATGAGCCAAAAAGCAAAGTTGGAAGCATCATAATAGCCTATTTCAAATTATATTATTATTACAGTCATAGTCACAAAAATAACATGGCATAAAAATGTAAAAGAGATAAGTGGAGTAGAGGAAGGGGATTGAGGAGGAGGGAAGAAAAAAGGTAGGAATGGAGGAATGAATCTGACCAAACTTTCCTATGTACATGTATGAATATACCACTGTGAATCATCTTTATGCATACCCACAAAACACTAATTAAAAAAAAACTATAAATAGGGGAATTCAAGATGGCAGGCTAGTAGAAGGCTGAATTCCTAGTTGCTCCATGGCTTGGGATTCAAGCAGCAGGAATACTGTTTCTCTGCAAGGTGGGTGAAAGAGGGATTTCACTAAAACTCAATACTGGACAGTTAAAATGTCTTAAGAAATTCAGAAATTTGGGTATTTAAAAAAAATAAAAATGACTACCTTGTAGTCAAGTCAGTGTGGCAGCAACAGTAGTAGTGCTAATTCAGCACAAAGAGAAGGGAAACACAGAATCAGTCAGCATACCTTTGAGATACATTCATACCCGTTTTGTTTTTGAATTGAGTTATTTCTAGGATAAGGCCCAGTATCTGCATTTTTATGTTTTTATTAGTTCATTATAGTTGTACATAATATTGGGGTTTACCTTGGCATAATCACACAAATATGGAATAAAATTTGCTACTTCAATTCCGAATATTATCCCTTTCCCTCCTGTTCTCCCTCCCCCTGTTCCCATTCCTCTACTCTACTGATTTACCTTCTATTTATTTACATATTTTTTAAAAATTAGTGCTTTATACATAAAGATGAAATTCTCTGTGGCATATTTGTATATATACATAGTATAATTTGGTAAATTTCATATCACTGTTCTGCTCTTTTCCCATCCCTCCTCCCTTCCCTTCAATCCCCTTCCTCTGCTCCACAGATCTCCCTTCTATGTCCATCAAATTCCCCCCCCATACTTTTCCCCCCATATTTTGTTTCTTCTTCTGCATATGGAAGAAATATTCAATGCTTGGCTAAGTCTGGCTTATTTCACTTATCACAACATTCTTCAATTCCATCCATCTACCTGCGAAAACCACAATTTCATTCCTCTTTATGGCTACATGAAAATTTCATATATATATATATATATATATATATATATATATATATATAGAGAGAGAGAGAGAGAGAGAGAGAGAAACTCCATGGTGTGTGTGTATATAGATATGTGTACACACACACACACACACACACACGGTTTTATTTTGAGTTTTATGCGGCCATAAAGGGGAATGAAAAATGGAATCTTTTTCTTCTGAGTATTTTTGCATATATGTTCATACATAAACACACACACAAACACACCACATTTTCTTTATCTATTCATCTGTTAATGGGCACCTGGGTTGATTTCCTAACTTGACTATCATGAAATTGTGCTGCCATAAACTTCCTGTATAGCTATAATATGCTGATTCTGTTCTTTTGGACAAATACCAATTAGTGGGATAGCTAGGTCATATTGTGGTTCTATTCCTAGTTTTTTTTTTTTTTTTTAGAAAACTCCATATTGTTTACCAAAATGATTATACTAATTTGCAGTCCCACCAACAATGTATGAGTTTACCTCCCTCCCCCCCACACACACAACTTCCCCAGCATTTACTATTTGTATTCTTGATGATTGCAATTCTAACTGGAGTGAGATGAAACCTCAGTGGAATTTTGATTTGCATTTCCCTGGTGCTAGGGATGTTGAATATTTTTTCATACATTATTGGCATTTGTATTTCTTCATTTGAGAAGTGACTCATTTATTGATTAGGTTATTTGGTTTTCTAGTATTAAGTTTTTTGAACTCTTTAAATATTCTGGATATTAATTCCTTGTCAGAGAAGCACTTGGGTCAAGATCTTTTCCCGTTCCATAGACCCTCTTTATTCTGTTTCCTTTGCTGGCAGAAGATTTTAAATGCTATGCTATCCCTCTCACTGATTTTTTGGTTTTATTTCTTGGGCTTTAGGAGAATTGTTAAAGAAGTGAGGGCCTACATCAATATATTAAGATATTACTCTCTATTTTCTTCCAACAGTTACAAAGTTTCTGATTTAATTCATAGGTCTTTGATCCACTTTGAGTTGACATTGGTGCAGGGTGAAAGATAGGCATCTAGTTTCATTCTCCTAATTATGGATATCCATTTTCCCAACACCTTTGTTAAAAAGACTATCTTTTCTCTAACATGTGCTTTTGGCACCTTTTTTCTAGTAATATATGACTGTATTTGTGGATCTGGACAATGGAACTCTAGTTACCTCATGTCCCCACAGAACACACTCTGATCTCTGAGGACCAATCTAGACACAAACTCCAATATTTCTTCAGTACTTTCAGTTTTCCATAGAGGAATGGTGTTTCCTGAAGACATATTTATTTGCTATAAAACTACAATAATGAGAGAATCTAGTCTTCATTCACTCCTGCCAGAATGTAATCTCCTTGAAGGCATGAGTTTCTCCATTATTCATTGAACAGAGCCTGGTGGTGCTCAGTAGATGTTTGTTAAATAGACTTCCACAAAATTTTAGCAAGCAACCTTAAGTGAGACACAGTACCAAGTGCTGGTGTACAGCAGCATCCCAAGCCCTGTCTGGGGCTCTGATAAGTAGGTCCACCTTAATCATGAGATCAGAGATGGGAATGGAAACTTTGAAACAACAGCTGCACTATGCTGAAGGGCAGACTGCAAGAGACCTTTCCTAGCACCCTGAACTTTCTTTTCTCATGGCCTTAAGGGGTGAAACAGCATGGTAATGCACCCTCATCACTGGACAGGCTACCTTCAAAATAAATAGTTGTTCTCTTTTGTCAAAGGGATTCAGTTAAGGTACATAAATATTCTACTTTAGGAAAGAGACATAATTCAAAGTAATTATAATATATAACACATAATTGAGAATTCAGTTACATCCCATCCACACAAGTTCCAATGGAAATTTGAAAAACCTGAACATTTCTATCAAGAAACTTTATACTGGAGTTTAGGGCTTAAAGACATTATCAGAAATTTAGGAAAGCAGAATGATTTTTCTAAGTTATGAGGAAAAATAAATCCTAAGGAACAAATATTTGAAAATTTATTTTAATAACATCCCTCAACAAACCTGGAAAAAATCTCCAGAAACTTGAAAATGACAAGTTATAGAGGACCCACTCTGAACTAGCACACTTGTTCTTCTCTACCTTAATTGTACTCAATGGAAAAAAAATAAATGAACATATAATGATTCAAAATTTTCTCTGGCAGTCACCTTTGAATGTTATCTATTATAGTAATTTGAATAATTTGCTTATTTTCTTCCTTCTTTTTCCCTAAGCATTTCTACTTTGACAAAGTTCAAGTGATATACAAGGAACAATTTAAGAAATAAACAATTCAAGACAAATTAAAAAATGAATAGTTGTGCCTTAGAGCCCAGGTCACTGACTGACACACACAGCACTCTGGTGGCAAACACCAGGAAAGCCACCCTGGACAGCAGAGTGCACCATCCTCTGAAAACAGTCAGCAGAATCATATGTTCCTCCGAGATGGGACCCTGGAAATTAAGCTACATTAATGTCTTAGGGTGACAGCTTTGTATCAAGACCTCAATATTTTCCATGGCAACAAAGCTCATCAGACATACTGTTTTGGTAGACTTGGAGCCAGTGACATCCTGGACAGAGGCCATGCTGGCTGCAGAACAACTTCAGGTTTGTAGGTGTAAAGACTACACTCCATCTATCAGTTTCCTGCTCCTTATGAGTGTGAGCAGTGTTGTTGTACCCCCCACTCATCTGACTGGCCATTTCTCAGCAAAGCCTCAACCCTGCACCCCTCAATCTGTGTCTCACATCAGTTCTTCTCAAAAAGTCTTGATGAACTTGACAGAGAATCTGTCTGGTCCTGGGGTTTTATTTGTTGGCAGGCTTTTAATAGCTGCTTCAAGCTCATTGATATTCATCTGGTTATGTTTTCTATATCCTCATGGTTCATTTTAGATAGGTCATATGTGCCTAGAATTTTGTATTTTCAAGATTTTTCAGTTTATTGAAATATGAATTTTAAAAATAATTTCTAATGATCCTCTGGATTTTAGAAGTGTCTATGGTGATATCTCCTTTTTCATCTCTAATTTTGTTAATTCAGTTCTTCTTTCTGTTGGTTAATTGGCTAAGGTTTATCAAACTTGCTTATCTTTTCAAAGAACCAACATTTTGTTGCATTGATCCTTTAGATATATACTGTTTAATTAACTTCAGCTGTGATCTTAATTATTTCCTGTCTTCTACTAACTTGGAATTAGTTTGTTCTCAGATTTATAAGACCTTGAAATGTAACGTTAGATTATTTGGTATATTTCTATTTTTTTAATGTTGGAACTCAATGCTATAAACTTTCCTCTTAGACCTACCTTCATACTTTCCCAGATGTTTTGATATATTGTTTCTATGTTCTCATTTGTTTCTAAGATATTTTTTCTCTCTCTCCTAATTTCCTCTATGATCCATCCCTCATTCAAAAGTGTATTATTTAATCTCCAGGTGTTAGGGTGGTTTCTGTTTTGTATCTTGTCATTGATTTCTAATTTCATTCCATTATGATCTGATAGAAAATCCTTTTTTTTTTTTTTTTTTTTTTTGTATCTGCTAAGACTTGCTTTGTACCGTGTTGTCTTCCCAAAGCAAGTTCATTAGAAGGCTGGTCATCAAGTAGCAAGTGGAAATGGGTTCTGTAAGCATCATTCAGGGAAAAAACAGGAGATACACATTCCTGCCCCCCCCCCCCGTTTGCACTGCTCCAAAGGGCTGTCGTACCTGAAAGTATTTGTACTCCTGTTTAAAACCACATCAGTTCTAAGAAGTTTAAGATGTAGTCCACTGGGATGCAGCTATGAGAGTCAAGGTACTTTGGGGGAGAATACAATCATGTTTTAAAAAGCCCTTTTCTGAACTGTTCCTGGAGATAACACCCCTGAAAGGTGCTATTTGTGACGTCCAAAACTTCCTTCCCACAAGAAAAAACTGGATTAGGGAATCCTTTTCCAATTTACGGCATAGTGTCCAGTGTGCTTCCACTTTCATTCCCCATCTGATGTGGATATTTTCTCAGTTGACTTGTGAGTAGAAATCTCTCCATCAGTCCCTGGCTTTCTCTCAGAGGGAAGTGGTCCATAAATATGTATTTATTTGGTGCATCTCTGGGCAGAAGGAGAGTCAGGAGCTTTCTGTTCCACAACGTAGCTGATGTCAACCTGATTAGTGGATTTGTAAGATTATTTTGTATCATGAATATTCATGTTTATCTCTTTGCAGATCCTCTGCCCTGTATCTGAAGAGAAACCCCTTTATTGTATTTGATAAGACAGAGTATAATGCATAGATATGGATAAGAAGTGGATAAAAGGGAACTACTAGCTTTTTAACTATATGTCAGTACTCTTCTGCTGACTTCAGAGGAGACAGAACAGGAAGGTGATAAAGTATGCTATGATAAGGAAAATTTATCTTACTAATTCACCCCATAGGAAGAGTACTAAGCAATTGTCACTTGCAGACATAGACCCATCTGATCCTTACACCATGCCCTTTATATAGCTGGTCAAACATAATCATGATGGAGTGAAAACATTGAGTCATTTTGTCTTTAAGTCATGTTCTACACACCCCATTTTATAACTCTACCATTTTGTCAAATCAGTTCTACCATGTAGTAAGCACCTATTCTGTGTTCTGAGTTATAAGGGATACAAATGGAAATAAGGTCCTAGTCCTTTAGAAGAAACACACTCTTTGGAACAAAAATCATGAACCAATATGACAAGAGACAAATGGGAGACAGATGGGTTGAGTGCTTTTTTGCACTTCTAAACAAAGGCACCATAAATATACTTTGGAGAAAAGATAGCCTTTTCAACAAATAGTGCTGGGAAAACTGGAAATCCATATGTAGTAGATTGAAATTGAATCCCTATCTCTCAACCTACACAAAACTCAAAGTGGATTAAGGACCAACACATAAGAACACAGACCCTGCACCTATTAGAAGTTTGAGGATGAGGTATAACTGGAACTTGCATATTATTACTAGTGAAAATGTAAAAAGTTATAAAATTTGGTGAACAGTCTGGCAGTTTCATGAAGTCAAATAAATGCTTGCCATATAATCTAGAAATCCCAATGCCTAGATATTTACTGAACACAACACACACATACACTATTCACACATATGTATGTATTTATGTACATGATGCTCAAGACTGCTATATCAGTCAGTGCTCTCCAGAGAAGCACCACAGGATATCTAAAAAAGAAATTAGAAGGAATTGCTATGGGAAATCTCTCATAATTATAGCTGAGCCAAAGCTAAAGAATCAAAAACATTTCAGTGAACCACACAAGACAAGGAATATGGTCTTTGCAAATACGGTTAGGAAAAGTCAAGAGACCTTGATTATTTGGCCTGAGCTATTAATAGGATAGAATTGCTGTTTACCAATATGACACTGAAGTAGTGACTGGGTATAAGAATTTATTATACACACTGAGGTCCTTCCTATCCAAGTGAAGATGTTATAGAGAGAGTTAATATCTGGGTCTACAGTACTTGAACATGTATTAAATTTAATTTTCACCAGAAAAGTGTTCTCCAGAGAAGTACCACAGGACATCTAAAAATTAAATTTAAGTTGGCAGTATGAAGATAGTATTTGAAGCTGCAAGGATAGGCAAAACCTAGAGTATAAGGACAATCTGAGGAGTGAGCTGAGGTGCTCCAGGCATTTGAGGTGAGAAGGTATATGTTGAATGGTGGATAGTTGGTTTTTTATTTTGAGACAATCCCAAAATATGTACTTGAGGAAGAAAAAGGATTGAGTGCTATCTCCATGTCTCCTCCATAGGTATTCAGCACTGTGACTAGCCCTAAATGTCTACCACATAAATGAGTAAATAAATTCTAGAGCTCTATTGCCACTGAGCTCTACTGTAATGGCTATGCCATACACTGAGGTGCATATAGTCTTCCTATATCTTTTTTTAGAAATTTAAGATTGAGCTAAAAAAATAGTAAGCTATCCAATTACCATTATTTGTATTTGAATTTTAAGATAGGTTGGGCAAAGATTTTTTTATTTGGCTGTCATTTTCTGTTAACCCATATAGTAGGGGCATTATTTCTGTAGGGATTTGTAATCAAAAAATTATTTAAAAATATTTGCTTATTGATAACAGTAAATGCTATATGACAGTAAGTTACAATTTTAACTTCTATTTTCAATTCTTCAAGAGAATTAATGTTTGTTAAATTGCCTTAAATAATTGAAAATTACAAGAATATTATTAAAGTACAGATTACTGATAGCATTTTAAGTCAACAATTTGGATTGACTATTTCAAGGTTACAATTGACCAATACAATGTCCAAAGAAAAAAATTAATACTCTGGGATTAGCTTCTAGATCAGTATACTTATCTGAATGACAGTTTTTCATTAACAAGTATTTTTAAACTTCTATATATTCAATTTCAATATTTCCTTGCTCATTAGAAAGCTATAATATTTATATTGTTTATTTAGAATCTAGACATTTTTTAGTAGAAATAATTAGATCTGGAATAATTGGCCTCTAACTCCTAAAGAAATAAAAGACACTGCTATATTAATGATGTTATAAATTTTCACAACTATATGTACTACGTTTCTAGTAAGAAAGCATCAGAGGATGGCCTTTGGCAAATGAGATGCCTGTTCTTAGGTGTCAAAGACACCCTGCTTCATCTCCCCTCCTCCAGCTGTAAGAATTGTATCACTTTATGTGTAAACCACTAATGCCAGTTATAATGGTGTGGATTAACCATCACTGCCTCACAATCAATTAGAAAGTTACCACAAGATTGGGATCCCAATCAGAATAAGATATACTTCATGTTTGTATAAATAAGTAAAAATATATTCTCCTTTCCTGTTTATCTAAAATGAACAAATAAAAAAGAAATTTAGTTGTTGTTTCTTAAACAAATCTGGCCCTATCTCCAGAGACTCTGATTCAAATGATTGTGAAGAAGCATTTGAATCACCCAGAAGATCCTCACCATAATTATTCTTGTTAACAGAATATCAGCAAAGATTTCTGCAAAAAAGCTCAGTGTGGTTAGAACTTCCTATTTCCTGTTACTCTGTCTTGCAAGAGCTAATTTTAACCATGGAATTGCTGATATTAGTCCAACTTTTGTGGTAAAACATGCAAAACCTCTGACTGTTCTAAAAAATTAAGACAAAAAGCACTTTCTGAGAACTCAGAAAAAAATCCTTTTATGTAGCCTTATGCAAAAATGTAAACCTCCAAGCCCCCCACTCTCACTGGGTATAAAGTCCAAAGAATTTCTAGACTCTTGGTCCATTAGAGGAAAGGCACAAGTCACTCTGAACTGGCTGCAGCCAATAAATCTGCTTCTTGCTAATTCCTCGGGTGTCCAGCCTCATCTATCCTACATCATTCGGCAACCACAAAGAGACAGTGATGGTGAAGATGATTTTTCTGCCTCTCTTGTCTCCAGGGTCTGGCTTCCCCAGGATGTTGGAGGACAATACTTCTTCTTGGTGCACCACAGGTGACTCTGCATGTAAAAGAGACAACTCACCCAGCATCCCGGAGCAGCCACCCTGAAGCACAACAGAACCCACAAAGAAGAATGGACCAGGAATAGGAAACTTGGTTGGAGTGTTATGATCTGAGCTTAATCAATGTAGATTATAGATTATAAATTATAGATTATGTTATGGAATAGAAGGGTAATAGGATTATGTGATAAGTGCTATAAAATAATGTTAAGCTTTTTTATGATGTTAAAAATTGTTTTTCTGTACTTCATGTACTCACAAATGTGCTTGAACCCAAGATGTGACTGTCTGTTTTTGCTCTGCTAACTGTTTTCTCAGCCCTTGTATCCTGCTTGTTTGCCTGCACCTACATTTTCAAGGATGTGGGTTTTTTTCCCCTTATAAACCCCATACAACTCAGAGCCAGCACTGCTCCAAACAGAGCTAATTTGGGTTCTTCAGGGAGTAGGCCCAGCTGGCTAAATAAAAGACCCTGTAATTTGGACAAAATTTGGACTGAGATTGTTTTCTGAGCAATCAGCCCACAACAGGAGCACCACTCGACTGAACGGGTTGGACATGGGTCGGTTAGTGGTATCTCACTTGACTTCCCTATAGAGGCCTAAGCAGTTGGAAGAGAGGCTTGATCAACCTCTGAGGGTTCCTAAGTAACCTCCCAAGAAGTTGGAGTCAAAAAGGACCTGGGGAGTTGCCTGAGTAGACTCTTTTCAGGGTCAGCAAGCAGAGGGAAAACTGTGACACCTTTAGTTTGGTGTCTGTGGAACTGGGGTGGCATAGAAATTTTGCTCTGACCACGTCTATGTGAAAGTGTGTGAAAAAGACAGACAGCAGAAGTGTTCCGACCCAACCCAAGGACCTAAGCGAGTATGGAGCCCTGATCCACAGTTCCATGGTACCTCATACAGTCTGAGATGGAATTCCACCAACCAACATCTAGTGGAAGATCCAGGTCAGGGGTTGATACGGACCTGCAAGGCTAAGAGGACCCTAAGTCCCCAAGAGGGAAATGGTTGGAGACAAAATGAGTCTTTTTTTTTTTACATTTTTTTTATTGGTTGTTCACAACATTACAAAGCTCTTGACATATTATATTTCATACATTAGATTGAAGTGGGTTATGAACCCCCAATTTTACCCCAAATGCAGATTGCAGAATCACGTCAGTTACACATCCACAATTTTACATAATGCACTAATAGTAATTGTTGTATTCTGCTACCTTTCCTATCCCCTACTATCCCCCCTCCCCTCCCCTCCCATCTTCTCTCTCTACCCCATCTACTGTAATTCTTTTCTCTCTTTGTTTATTTTCCCATTCCCCTCACAACCTCTTATATGTAATTTTGTTTAGCAATGAGTGTCTCCCTTCATTTCCATGCAATTTCCCTTTTCTCTCCCTTTCCCTCCCATCTCAAGTCTCTGTTTACTGTTACTCTTTTCTTCCTACTCTTCCTCCCTGCTCTGTTCATACTTGCTCTCATTATATCAAAGAAGACATTTGGTATTTGTTTTTTAGGGTTTGGCTAGCTTCACTAAGCATAATCTGCTCTAATGCCATCCATTTCCCTGAAAATTCTATGATTTTGTCATTTTTTATTGCTGCATAGTACTCCATTGTGTATAGATGCCACATTTTTTTTATCCATTCATCTATTGAGGGGCATCTGGGTTGGTTCCACAGTCTAGCTATTGTGAATTGTGCTGCTATGAACATCGATGTGGCAGTGTCCCTGTAGCATGCTCTTTTAAGGTCTTCAGGGAATAGTCCGAGAAGGGCAATAGCCGGGTCAAATGGTGGTTCCATTCCCAGCTTTCCCAGGAATCTCCAAACTGCTTTCCAAATTGGCCGCACCAATTTGCAGTCCCACCAGCAATGTACAAGTGTACCCTTTTCTCCACATCCTCGCCAGCACTTGTTGTTGTTTGAATTCATAGTGGCTGCCAATCTTACTGGAGTGAGATGGTATCTTAGGGTGGTTTTGATTTGCATTTCTCTGACTGCTAGAGATGGAGAGCATTTTTTCATGTACTTGTTGATTGATTGTATATCCTCCTCTGAGAAGTGTCTGTTCAGGTCCTTGGCCCATTTGTTGATTGGGTTATTTGTTATCTTATTGTCTAATTTTTTGAGTTCTTTGTATACTCTGGATATTAGGGCTCTATCTGAAGTGTGAGGCGTAAAAATTAGTTCCCAGGATGTAGGCTCCCTCTGATCATAATGGAATGAAACTGGAAATCAATGATAAAAGAAGGAAGGAAAAATCCTACATCACATGGAAAATGAACAATATGTTACTGAATGATCAATGGGTTACAGAAGACATAAAGGAGGAAATCAAAAAATTCTTAGAGATAAACGAAAATACAGACACAACATATCGGAATCTATGGGACACAATGAAAGCAGTTTTAAGAGGAAAGTTCATCGCCTGGTGGTCATTCCTCAAAAAAAGAAGAAACCAACAAATAAATGAGCTCACACTCCAACTCAAAGCCCTAGAAAAGGAAGAGCAAAACAACAGAAATGTAGCAGAAGGCAAGAAATAATTAAAATCAGAGCGGAAATTAACGAAATTGAAACAAAAGAAACTATTGAAAAAATTAACAAAACTAAAAGTTGGTTCTTTGAAAAAATAAATAAGATCGACAGACCTTTAGCCATGCTAATGAAGAGAAGAAGAGAGAGAACTCAAATTACTAACATACGGGATGAAAAAGGCAATATCACAACAGATGCTACAGAAATACAGAAGACAATTAGAAATTATTTTGAAAATCTATATTCCAATAAAATAGAGGATAGTGAAGACATCGATAAATTTCTTAAGTCATATGATTTGCCCAGACTGAGTCAGGAGGATATAGACAATCTGAACAGACCAATATCAATAGATGAAATTGAAGAAGCCATCAAAAGACTACCAACCAAGAAAAGCCCAGGACCGGATGGGTATACAGCGGAGTTTTACAAAACCTTTAAAGAAGAATTAATACCAATACTTTTCAAGTTATTTCAGGAAATAGAAAAAGAGGGAGCTCTTCCAAATTCATTCTATGAGGCCAACATCACCCCTGATCCCGAAACCAGACAAAGACACCTCAAAGAAAGAAAACTACAGACCAATATCTCTAATGAACCTAGATGCAAAAATCCTCAATAAAATTCTGGCGAATCGAATACAAAAACACATCAAAAAAATAGTGCACCATGATCAAGTAGGATTCATCCCTGGGATGCAAGGATGGTTCAACATACGGAAATCAATAAATGTTATTCACCACATCAATAGACTTAAAGATAAGAACCATATGATCATCTCGATAGATGCAGAGAAAGCATTCGACAAAGTACAGCATGCCTTTATGTTCAAAACATTAGAAAAACTAAGGATAACAGGAACTTACCTTGACATTGTAAAAGCTATCTATGCTAAGCCTCAGGCTAGCATCATTCTGAATGGACAAAAGTTGAAGGCATTCCCTCTAAAATCCGGAACAAGACAGGGATGCCCTCTATCTCCACTTCTATTCAATATAGTTCTCGAAACACTGGCCAGAGCAATTAGACAGACGAAAGAAATTAAAGGCATAAAAATTGGAAAAGAACTTAAATTATCACTATTTGCAGATGACATGATTCTATACCTAGAAGACCCAAAAGGGTCTACAAAGAAACTACTAGAACTAATAAATGAATTCAGCAAAGTGGCAGGATATAAAATCAACACGCATAAATCAAAGGCATTTCTGTATATCAGCGACAAAACTTCTGAAATGGAAATGAGGAAAAACACTCCATTCACAATATCCTCAAAAAAAATAAAATACTTGGGAATCAACCTCACAAAAGAGGTGAAAGATTTATACAATGAAAACTACAGAACCCTAAAGAGAGAAGTAGAAGAAGATCTTAGAAGATGGAAAAATATACCCTGTTCATGGATAGGCAGAACTAACATCATCAAAATGGCGATATTACCAAAAGTTCTCTATAGATTTAATGCAATGCCAATCAAAATCCCAACGGCATTTCTTGTAGAAATAGATAAAGCAATCATGAAATTCATATGGAAAAATAAAAGACCCAGAATAGCAAAAGCAATTCTAAGCAGAAAGAGTGAATCAGGCGGTATAGCGATACCAGATTTCAAACTATATTACAGAGCAATAGTGACAAAACCAGCATGGTACTGGTACCAAAACAGGCGGGTGGACCAATGGTATAAAATAGAGGACACAGAGACTAACCCACAAAGTTACAACTATCTTATATTTGATAAAGGGGCTATAAGCATGCAATGGAGGAAGGATAGCATCTTCAACAAATGGTGTTGGGAAAACTGGAAATCCATATGCAACAAAATGAAACTGAATCCCTTTCTCTCGCCATGCACAAAAGTTAACTCAAAATGGATCAAGGAGCTTGATATCAAATCAGAAACTCTGCGTCTGATAGAAGATAAAGTTGGCTCCGATCTACAGATTGTGGGGTCGGGCTCCAAATTCCTTAATAGGACACCCATAGCACAAGAGTTAACAACTAGAATCAACAAATGGGACTTAATTAAAATGAGTCTTGTACTAAGTGTAAAACATTGATGCAGGGTGGAATATGGGAGGCACACAAAGTAAACTGAGTATTTTGAAATTTATGTTAGAAAACTTGAAGAAAGGTTTTAATTGTAACTGTGGAGTGAAACTCACTCCACAAAGGTCATAGAGTCTCCATGAATTACAATGGCCAACCTTTGAGGTGGGAAAGCCACCAGGAGGACCTTTAGACAAAAGTGACATTGGTGAGGATCTTCTGGATGGGAGTCTTTGGCCTGTTTCACTTGGTCTGGACCCTGGGCATCAATAGTTTAAAAGATTTGTAATGATTTTAATAGCTGGAATTGGAAGTCATAGGTCTAGAATAAATCCAGATACATAGCCGAGGGACATTCAATCCATTGCCTCCATTAACTAGCTTTGTGACAAGGAGCATATTTGTTAGCTCTCTCAATCTCTACTTCTTTGACTGTAAAATGAAAATAAAATCTTCAATGCTGTGTTGATGATTTTATAAAATGATGTATTTTATAAACATTCTAAAAAAGTGTTAATATTTTTTTAAAAAAACTTTGAAACTCAGAGCCCTTACATTATATTTTTAAAGTTAGATCAGAGTGTAATTGAGATAAGTAGCAAAATCTTTAGTAGAAAATTAAAAAAACTCTATCCAGTTTTATTTTGAAAATGATTTTATCATACAATTTTCTCTTCTCATTGACCACAATAATGATTTTGAATTTTACTTATAGATAAAGCTACCAAAACCCCCTCTGACTGGGCCTTATACCCAGCTGGTTAATCAAAGAGATGAATTGCAGTACATTTGATGCAACTAGAACAGACACAAGGCATCCACCAGCCCAATGCCTAGAAAAAGAATCAGGTCCTTTCGGGATCCCACTTCTAAGATGACATAGTTCACTCTTACTGTTTTACTATATTTCTTACCACTGTTTCATTTATGACTTTTTATTATAAAAATATAGTCTTATTTTAAAACACAGGAAATATAGAATTAAAGTTAAAATCAAAGTCCTCTATTCGTGGGGTATGCTTTTTCTATTCCTATTCCTATTCCCAATTCCACTTCTATAGAAACAAATATTAATTATTTTATGTGTATGTATGCTTCTAGGCTTTTTTCTATAGACGTGTAACACATATTTTTCTAACAGTTGCTAATATTTTCCCTTACACATACTGCTCTCTTAAATTATGGCTAATTTTCTTTAACATATACTAGAGATAAACTTTTAAGTTCAAAACTAATGTACTCATTCATTTATTTAATAGATATTATATATTTTAATTTAGGCATAATACATAGTAGGTGAATGAAAGAATGTATTTGTGCATTGTCAGGCACTGGGTACACAAAGATAAAAAAACAGTACTTGTCTTCATGGAATTTCAGATTAGCAGGAAACAATGATAGTTAAAATTATAACACAAAAGATCACTGACAGTAGTCAATTTAGTACTGTAATATATAATCAGCGACCTACCTCTACTGGACTGCTAGGGAAGATCTCTCAGGTCAAACAATATTTAAGGAGCCAGAACATTCCAGGTCTCACAATCAGCATGTGCAAAGAATCCAGGTGGGAAAATAGTTTGGTGCTTTCACAATCAATCAAGTGTAACAGAGATGCAAGTAGGGATCATGGCATGGATTTAGATCTTATTGTAAATGTAATCAGAATCACTGAAAGGACACAATGATCCCACATGCATTTTTAAAGAGATCAGGGTTTATGCTGTACAGAGAGAACAATAAATAGGGAAAAATAAAATGCCAAAATACATCCCATTTCCTTCCCTCTTCTTTTTCATTTAGGTTAGTGTTACACAGTCCTCACCCTCCTCACCCCTGCTAAGAATCAGATTAATAAGTAGTAGAGATGGAGAAAAATTGGGAAACTCATAATATATTATGGAAAAAGAAATAATCAGGTTTATTTATTTTACTGTGTGCGTGTTTTTCTTTTTCTTTTTTTAACTGGATTGAATCCCAGAGTCTTGGTCATACCAGGCATATCAGACAAATATTCTATCACTGAGCTACATTCCCAGCCCAATAATGGGGCTTATAGAAAATTATATATGTAGTAAATGAGGAAGGAAAAAATCATAAATATTTAAGAAAAAAAACATCTTGTATGTGGTCTTGCTAACAGGAGTTCAACAATGTTTGGTGAGAGAATAAGTAGCTAAATAAACTGAAATAGCATGTTATACTATTTCTATGGGAACACTGCCTGATATTCTGAGATTTTGTTCAATCCTTTTAGGCTGAAGTAACCTCTTTCCCTATATGTTCCTAACTCCTTACAACAAATGTTTCAACCTTTCTGATTATTTTCTTTTCCTGATCACCCTTCCTGAACTGTCCTTATCAATCTCCCAGAAGACCAGTAGAAACATTCACTATGTTTACTACTTATTAAGGAGCAGATACAGTCTTTCACTGTCTATTACCACTTCTGTGTGAAACTTTCTTTTTGGAGGGGGAAAAAAAACTATACAATCAAAACCTGATATCATCCTGAAGAACACTAATCCTACTAAACCATCAAATAATTGTCAAGATCCACATACCTTTTGTCAAGTATTCTCAAGACTCACCAGAAGATGAAATTTATGACCTTGTAGCATCTTCATGATATAGCAATAAATTTTAGTGCAATGTTTCAAACATTTTTCAGGCTCACTATACTTTCAGCTGAATATGTTAATGGTAAGTACTCATATAACAACTGTATTTTTTTCCTTTAGTACAATATTCCATAAACTACACAAGATATTTAACATTTTATTATGAAATAGACATTTGGAAATAGTTTGATCCTTTGGGGACTTGCTTTTATGATTCATTTATGATTTATGATCTATAGGTGTTCACAGAGTTAGTAATTTCCCACTATTAAAGCAAGACCATCCTGAGTATTCTTATTTAATGCTTTAAGCTTTGATTTATTTTCTTTAATTTCCTGTTTCATTGACTTCTGCTCAGATTTTATCACTTCCCTACTTCTATATATTTTGGAATTCATTTGTTTTTCTTTTTCCATTTTCTTAAGGTAGATGCTGAGATCACTGTGATCATTCTATTTTGAAAATTGTGATTTAGTGAACCCAGACAAGAAATTCAATGAACTCTAAGCAATAGAAACATAAAAAATACACAAAATTGAAAGTGACTTGTCATAATGAACTTACTCAAAAGCAGCAATAAAGAGTAAAAAATAAGAATAGGAATTGATTTCTCATTGGAAACAATGGAAATGAGAAGATGGTGGATCAAAACCTCTAAAGCACTGAAAGCAAAACAGCCAACTTCTAATTATATATTCACTTAGTTATCATTCAAAAATGGGAATAGGAAAGATAGTATAATGAATCAGACATTACTATCCTATGTGCTTATATGACTACATGACCAATGTAATTCTACATCCTGTACAACCAGAAGAATGAGAAGTTATATTTGATATATGTATGTCAAAATACATTCTATTATCATGCATAACTAAAAAGAACAAATAAAAAAGAAGACAAACAACCTAATAGATTTGAATAGACATTGCATCAAGAGAGAGATGGAATGGCCAATAAGCAACTGAAAAGATAGTGAACATCATTACCCCTCAGGGAAAATTCAAACCAAAACAAACATTCATCATACATAGAATAACTGGCAAAAAAGGGTAGACAAAAAATGTGTTGACATATATGTGGAGAAAATGGAAACCTTACACATTATTGGTTGAAATATAAAATGGTACAACCACTTTATAAATAATTTGGCAGTTTCTTAAAAAATTTAAACATACATTTCCACATGACCCAGAAACTATTCTCTTATCTATCCCCCTCAAATGAAAATGTTCACACAGATGCACACAAATATTCATGGCAGCATTATTGATAAAAACTAACACGTGGAAATAATCTAATTATTCATCAACTGCCAAATGGATAAGTAAAACATATATTTACAGGATGAAATTCAGAAATAAATAGGAAAGAGCTATTGATTCATGCTGTAACCTGGATAAACCTAAAAAATATTATGCTTAATGGAAGAAGCCAACATGAGTGAAGCTAGAGGACATATTAATGCTATGTGAAATAAGCCAGATATAGAAGGAAAAATAATACATGATCTCACATTCTTGAAGAAAGGATATACATAGAAACAGAAAGAGATCACTGAGATCATTCTATTATCATGCATAACTAAGAAGAACAAATTATTGACTGAAATATAAAATGAACATAGAAACAGAAGAGCAGTGATTACCAGGCACAGGGGAAATAGGAAAATATAATTGAAGGGCACAAAGTTACAGCTATGTATGATGAACATGTTGAGAGATCAAATGCATATCAGCACTATAGTTAATAATATTCTTGTTGTACACCAGAAATTTGCTAAGAAAGTAGAGGGTGAATATGTCAATTTGCTTGATAATAGTATTTTGGGTGGAGGAAGGTGAGGAGCATTGAAATCGGATCACTTTTAACAGTGACCCATATCCTTAGTCCTTTTTATTTTTTAAATTTTGAGACAGCGTCTTGCTAAGTTGCCCAGACTGGCCTGAACTTGTGATCCTCCTGCCTTAGACTCCTGAGCTGCTGGAATTACAGGCGTGTGCCTCCATGCCTAGCAATAATGGTAATTTCTTCACTGTGTAAATATATGCCAAAATATCATGTTGTACACCTTAAATACTTTCTCACTTTAAAAAAGGAAGAAAACAGATGTAAAAGACTACATATATTATTCTTTCTAAATAAAATGCCCAGTAAAGGTAAATCTACAGAGATGGAAAACAGGACTTGTTACAAGTGGGAATTGACTACAAGCATGAAGTATATTTGGGGGTTGGCAGAAATATCCTAAAGTTGAAGGTGATAATGTTGTGGTGTAAAACCAATACAATCAGTAAGAATGTATATTATAGGTTATAGATTTAGTAAAAAATATAGATTATAGATATAAGTGAGATAAGACAATTACAAAGCTAGAGCTGTCATAGGCAGACCTAAGACTCCATTTTGCTATCTTCTATAAAAACAAAAACAAAACAAAAACTGTTACAAGAGCTATTTCTGAAAAACTGAAATGAAAGCTATTTTCTTATAATATATTGTTTTCTGTACTTTGTACCCTAACAATGTACTCAACCCAGGATATGGTGGTCTTGGTGACCCAAGACTTTGAAGTAAATTCTCACCTCCATTAACTATCTGCTCAAACTCAGGATACAGTTGTCTAACACCTGCTCAAATCCAAGATGTGATTGTCTGAGTTGCTGTGCTAATTGCTCTCTTAGCTTCTATGACTGGCTTGCTTACATGGCGTTAAGGAAAGTCCCTGAGCTGTGGTTTTCATCCTTAAATTCCCAAGACACAAGCCACGAAGTTGCTGTTCTCCCACAGAGCTTGTCTCTCTCTACAGGTGGGTGACAGTCCCTGGCCAGGAAAATAAAGCTCTCTTTGACTTGAATTTGGACTTAAAGTATTTTCTGAAGCAGATCCTCATAACAATATTAGCACTCTCTGTAAATTTACCAATGATCATTTAACTGCATACTTAAAATGGATAAACTATATGGTATGTTAATTACAAACCTGCTTTTAAAAATAAGCTCCTCAATATCTGATATAAATATAAAACATTGCTTATCTTATAATATATTTTTAAATATGTTTCTTCTTTATTACAAGTTTTCCAACAATAGAAAGTAAGCTCCAAGAGCACAGGAATCTTGTCTTTATCATTTATTGCTATATCTCCATTAGCAATATGGGGTACCTTATAATATACTCAACATAGAAAACATTCAATATTTGTTGAACAACTGAGTAAATGATCACTTTCCTTTAATAAGAATATAAATTTCACATTTGTTATATGCTCAAGACCGCCCACCACTAATCCCATACCCTTTCATAAGCAGAGTAATGATTATCCAGGCGTTACATATATATTACTGTAGTTGATCTTGGTGACACAAAAAAATGATGAGACACAGAGGCTGGAACATATATGTTGACCTTAAGTCATCTGGTATTTTGGGGTGGATATGACTAATAACCTAGTAAGTAGTTGGAAATATGGGAATGTTACTTAGTAACATGGTTCATCATACTTTGGGAATCATTTTTGTGAAATCACAAAACTGAGTGAACACAGGCAATGTACACAGAATGAGAATGGTGCAGGTATTCTTACTGCAGTAGTCAACCAAATCAAAGACAACTTATGAGAAAGAAGTACAAAATTAAAGAAAAGTAAAATTAATGATGTAGAGAAGGAAAGAAACTGAATTTTATCAGAAGAGATGAATTTCCAGGTGACAACAGTGGGACTGGATAGAGAGTAGAACAGTTAGAAAACATCAAAGGAAGAATATTTGGGGTGAGAAAACATATGTTGCCAAAAATGTAGGAGAAACAGAGAAGACAAATCTACAGGAAAAAAAAAGTCAACAAGGAGGTCAATAAAAACAAAAAACACTAAATTACAAATAAACTTTCAAATAGGCAAAAAGCAAATAAAATAGAGGAAATTATGGAGTGGAAAATTTGGCCTTATGTAATTTAATTAATTTAACAATCCTTCCTTATAAATTAACAGAGTGAAGCCAATGAAAAAAATAGACAAAATCAGAACTATTTTAAAACTTGCTAGAAAATTATACAAACAATCTGTTATGTACAGAAGGTTTCTGAATGAAAAACTGAAAAAATCTGGTGTGTTCTGGCTGGTATTCAACAGTACAAGCATTCCTTAAAATATTTACCTGAGTGCCATAGATTTGGTAAATAATACTATTTGTATAAAATAGCAATCCCTCCCTGAAATGCTGGGTTCTACAAAGTATTGCTATATAAACGTATAGAATGGGGAGAAAAAAAAGCTGTATTTTGGTGTTTAATGGTAGTAATGCCCAAGAATATCTTCTACTGTTTGATTCTGAATAATTTTCAGAGTAAGGTAGTCCCATGAACATTTAAGATTTAGTTAACCAGCTATGGTAATTCTAGACTATGAAAGCTATTTCTAATTACTCTGGAGTAATTATAAATAAAAGCTAATGCTCCCAAAATGTCATTTTTTAAAAGAAAATTATTTCATCTTAAATATCAATTTGAAACCAAATTAAAACTAATATCAATAGTTGGCTACAAATGTTTTCCTCTGCTGGTTGAAAGGTTTTGTTTCTGTATTTAAACAGTAACTGTTTGCAATTATACCAATTAAAATTTTAAATATTTGAAATAAATATTTAGAAAAAGGATCAGTATTGTATTATAATTTGTTCATATATCAGGATATGTCCAGTTTCAATTTTAAAAGATTAATATAAAATACACATCAACTTTTCACTTTAAAAGCTTTATAAGTAATGATGAACAAATACTGTAAATTTACTCATTTTAATTGGTTCTACATTTCTTAAAATGAAAATCTTGAAACAAGACATTTAGATTTTAGCACCTTTTTGCCTAGTTAGCTAGCCAAAATCTCTTCTAGCTTGTTGGTGACATTCTACTTCTCTCATCTTCTGTTTCTTTATCTATAAAACAACGAGAGAAGGGAAAGCAATCATTCCTGCCTACCTGCTGGGATGTAAGAATAAAGTGAAAAACAGATGCAGCCAGGTGCAGTGGTGCACACTGGCTTTGGAGGTTGAGACATGAGGATCACAAATTAAAAGCCAGCCTCAGCAACTTAGCAAGGCCCTCCTAATCAACTCAGCGAGACCCTGTCTCTAAATAAAGTATAAAAAAGGAGCTGGAGATGTGGCTAAGTGCCAATCCCTTGTACCCTCCCCCCGCAAAAAAAAAAAAAAATAGCTCTCAGGCTGCCAAATAAGTGGTGTTATTATCATTACCAAAATGCAACCTGTATTTCACAAAATACTATGTTGTTTATTTTATTCAATCTCACAAACAGCAAAAATTACTTAAAACCAAGCATGACTCACAAGGTAAAGCTAAAGGATCTAATTATGCTAGAAGTTTTAGTTAAGACATGGGGAATCTTGTTTGACAATCTGTGACTCTTAAAATATCCGTGCTTCTAACACCCAGTGCATGAATACTAAAGCTTCTTGTTTCCCATTGGAGTTGTTCTCCAGTCATGGCCTTTTTCCTAGTCTCAACATCTTTTCCTAAAACATCTTCTATGAAAGGCAACTTGAAGTTCATATAGATTTAGTAAATCAACAGAATGCTAAGATGTAGTTGATTTCTCAAATTCTGAAGTAAATGAAAATGGAATGGTGATGGATGACTGACCACCCTTTAAAAAGCAGCACAAAGGACATAAGCAGCAGCTGACCTCAGTAAAAAGTTAAAACATATTCAATTGGGCTCAGCTCATGGGTGAAGGAAAAGTCACAAGAATACCTAAATACTGATGTGAAATGGTAAGTTGAAGTACAAGTGCCATCATCCCCAGTGGACAAGGAAATGCATACTTAGCAGGCATATGTCAGAGTCAACATGGATTTGGTGGTAAGGTTAACTCTTACTCTTAAATAGCTTTCCTTGGACCAGTCACAATATTAAGCATTTTACATAAACAATGTGATTTATGTAATAACTCCATCAGGAAGGTTTCATTTTCATTGTTTTTTTGGATTGGTTTTTTTTAATTGATTTTTAAAAAAAATAAATGACAGTGGAATGCATTACAATTCTTATTACACGTATATACCACAATTTTTCATATCTCTGGTTGTATATAAAGTATGTTGGCACCAATTTGTGTCTTCATACATGTACTTTGGATAATGATGTCTATCACATTCCACCATCCTTGCTAATCCCCTGCCCCCTCCCTTTCCCTTCCACCCCTCTGTCCTATCTAGAGTTCATCTATTCCTCCCATAAGACTAAAATTATAGCTCTCTATCAAGGCCTCCAAGCATGTGAGTGATCTAGATAGGTTTAAATCTAGGCATATTTAACTCTCAAACCCTTCTTATTTATAAATTGTTAAATATTTGTAGCTCAGATATTCACATATCTGAGATCCTGATTATCCAAGATAAAATGAAGAAAGGAAAAAATATTCAAGTTAAAATAGCAAATCATACAAGAAAAGAACTATACTTATCTGGTTATAAAGACAAGCCTGTTGTCATGTTAGAACCCTGGCGAGTACAGAGAATCTGAATTTGAGGAGACTC
Organism: Spermophilus citellus; assembly: GCF_964194105.1. Classification (NCBI taxonomy): domain Eukaryota; kingdom Metazoa; phylum Chordata; class Mammalia; order Rodentia; family Sciuridae; genus Spermophilus; species Spermophilus citellus. The sequence continues at coordinate 26,911,081 of NC_138188.1, read as the reverse complement.
TGGTACAAGAGAGGGGAGTAGCTCTCCTGCAGATCCTGCCACACTTGATCAGCGGGACATATGATAAGAGCATTATAGAGGCAAGATAACTGGTCACATACGAGGTTCTAGCATAGTTACTCCCTCCAGCATACTTTCAATTATTCCTTTGTTTTGAGGATTCAAGTGACCAATTTCAAACAATATAGTATATACAAAGACTCATCAAATGCTATTTTTGAACAGTTATGACTAACTCTTTGGGGTATAACAATTTTACTTAAAAATTGGGGGAACATCACCTAACTTGCACTTGGAAATCCTTCAGGTGAAGCAGCTTATTTCTGGGTGATAAAATTACATATATATATATATATATATATATATATTTGATTTCTTAAAAATCAATGATATTTTAAGTTGTTACCAGACTGGAAAACTACCAGTGGCCCAAATGGTATTTCTTTCACCATTAGTAATTAAAACCCTAAAACTAGAGTGCACTATGATGAAGTTTTAGACTTTCTCATTCTCAAACTGGAGAAATTGAAATAATGGAAACATAATGAAGAAACATTAGGAAAGTGTTACACTTTATAATGCCTTTCAAGTCTGTCTAATTTTCCGCATAAAATACATTTGTTTATATCAAAAGAATCACTTCTCTTGATACCAACAACTGAAATTTAGATTAGAAGCCTCAAAAAATATCATGCCAAACATTTTATCAGTGTAGATTAAAACAGCAACAACAACAACAAAAAAACCCAAATGCTGATAACTTGTTAGTAAACAAGTCTCCACGGTTTCAAAGTCGACACGAAGACAAAATCTCTCTTTTCGTTTTAATAAAACAAGTCAGCAATATTTCTCAATTTAGAACTACTTTGTTTCATGTAGCAGCCTCTTAGTTCATGTGTTCCAAACCCCTACATTTTATAAGCCTCAAGCTCACACAGAATAACTATAAGATCCTTTGCTCTGTACCATTACATAATTTCATGCAATCAGCCAATTCTGATCATAAGTATTCATGGAAAATTGCCCAGAAACCAACAACATATAGTGTCTACTGCCTCACAGCTCTCCTTCCAGTATTTTAACTCTTTTTTCTATCAATTCTGAGTTTAAGACTGAAAACATTAATTTTTATACTCTTTTGGATTCTTCTGTTTAACTGTAAATTTTAACATTACCATCATCTGCTCAAAAACTGTTTAATTTTGGTTCTCCTGGCTTCCTTATTTTTTTTTTCATTCTTTTCTAATTCTGAGCAATTGGCAGTGGGTATCCTCTGGATTAATATGAACCAAATGACAACTGCTTTTCAAACCACAATATTTTAGGTAAGGGTGAGTGATTCCTGAATTTAAACAGAAACAACAACTGGTAGCCATAATGTTTTACAGCATCATTTATTCAAGTAGATCCATTCACCTGACATACTGTAGTTTGTGATGTAATTATGCACAGGTAAATCAGAAAGACTAAGTTACACTTCTGAAACTCTTTTTTTTTAATTTTTAAAATATTTATTTATTTATTTTAATTAGTTATATATTTCAGAAGAATGATTTTGATTCATTGTACACAGTTGCACAGTTACAGCAGTTGCAACTTTTCATTTCTCTTATTGTATATGATATAGCATCGCACCATATGTGTGGCCATACATGTACCTAGGGTAATAATGTCCATTACATTCCACCATCTTTCCTGCTCCCATACCCCCTCAACCATTTTCTTGTTTATACTAATAGCAAATTTTTGTAACAATTTATATTTTGCAGAAATACATATTAAATGCAGTTTTCTATAACTTTTTTTTCTTTTTTTTATTGGTTGTTCACAACATTACAAAGCTCTTGACATATCATATTTCATACATTAGATTGAAGTGGGTTATGAACCCCCAATTTTACCCCAAATGCAGATTGCAAAATCACGTCGGTTACACATCCACAATTTTACATAATGCCCTATTAGTAATTGTTGTATTCTGCTACCTTTCCTATCCCCTACAAATTTCCTAAATACTCATCAAATGGAAAATCTTTAAATATTAAATGCTTTTTAAAAGGATTCCATAATAAAGTGATTGGAAAAATGAGCACAATATTTAAAAATTCAAAAACTCAGTTTCATGTATTCAAAGGCAAGAGTACATACTTCTAAACTCAACCTGATAATTTAAAATTTAAAAATGTTTACATAGTAACATTTACTTTCAAGAAGTTGTGTAAATGAATGGTTTGTGTCACCCCCCCTTATATCAGAGAAAACATTTGGCATTTGTTTTTTGGGGATTGGCTAACTTCACTTAGCGTAATTTTCTCTAATGCCATCCATTTCCCTGCAAATGCCATGATCTTATTCTTTTTTAGTGCTGAGTAATATTCCATTGTGAATATATTCCACATTTTTTTAATCCATTCATACACTGAAGGGCATCTAGGTTGGCTCCACAGTTTAGCTATTGTGAATTGTGCTGCTATAAACATTAATGTGACTGAGTCTCTGTAGTATGCTGTTTTTAGGTCCTTTGGGTATAGTCCAAGAAGAGAAATAGCTGGGTCAAAGGTGGTTCCAGTCCCAGCTTTCCAAGGAATCTGCATATTGCTTTCCAAATTGGCTGCACTAGTTTGCAATCCCACCAGCAGTGTATGAATGTACCCCCCCCCAATCCTCGCCAACAGTTGTTGTTGTTTGTCTTCATAATGGCTGCCATTCTTACTGGGGTGAGATGGTATCTTAGAGTAGTTCTGATTTGCATTTCTCTGATTGCTAGATTGCTAGTGGGGTAGGGAGGGAGAGCATGGGAGGAAAATTACCTCTAGATAGGGAAAAGGGGTGGGAGGGAAAGGGAGGGAGAAGGGGACTAGCTAGGAGAGGGTCATCATTATACAAAATACATGTGTGAAGATGTGAATTTGGTTGTCAACGTACCTTATATACAAACAGAGATATGATAAATGGTGGTATAAAGGTGTATTAAGAATTGTATGCAAAAAATAGGAGACCTCATGTATAATGGCATAATTTGGTGTGAACATACTCCATACCGAGTTACAAAACATTGTGCTGTGAATGGATAATTATGAATATAATACAGTCCACTATTGTCATATATGTAAGAAATAAATAAAAGAAAGAAAAAAGAATGGGTTATGCTTGTTCATTATAGGAGAGGATATCTTTTAAAATCTAGGTCCTAGGGAATAATTGATCTCCAGGGCTAGAAAAAAGGTATCTTATTAGAATGTAAAAAAAGCATTTTATAAAAGCATACAGGCTGCTCTTTATGTTACGAGTCATAAATTCAAAATTCTATTTCCACCTCTGCAAATTACCATGGGCAAATAAGTAAACGTCTTTGCATGTCAGCTCCATTGCTGCTAAAATAGAAACTGGTCACCTCTCTTAGGGATAGTACCGGAATTATGAATTCATTTCCAGAAAACTCAGCTTTTTTAAGGAATATACAAGAAAAATATATAAAATAAAGAGCATCTATATGTAGCCACATTTAATGTTACATGGCCTTTCACATATGCTAACGACATGATTTCTGAAGCAATTTGAACTAGTAATTGATGACATATTTTCTTTCAAATCAATAGACAGACAAAACATATGTGGACAATCTGCAAGAAAAGAAAAGATGTAAAACCAAAAAAACAAATAGAAAACCATGGCAAATAATCTTCATTCAAACATATATTTTGTTAAAATATCTGAGTTTTACACAATCTATTTTTTCATTTAAAATATAAACACCTTGAGAATAGGAGCTGATCATAAACTTAGATATGTTTACTGAGGATCAAAAGTGTATGGCTACTTAATATGGAGAATTTAATCTCAGTGACAAATATTCTGACAAGTTTTACAAGTTACAAAGCATGAATACACAAGGCTAAATGATTCAAATTTAACAACTATAACTTATAAATCTGTTTTGAAACATGTAGTGATAACATGAAATAAATTTTTAAAAATTTACGAGTCATCAGTTCTGATAAAAACATCACACCAACTGGTGAAATTCTATATGCCAAAGAGTAATTATATTAGCTTCTGCTGCACAGTGACCCAATTCTTCCTGTTTGTGAAAAAAACAACAACAACAAAGGAGGTAACAAGTTATATAGTACCACACCATCCTTCACACAAAATCTTAACTGGGCTTCTCCAGAAATCTTCACCAGGGCTGATTTTAGGACTGTCAGCAAAAGAATCTCTACAAGAGTTCAATGTAGATTTCCTATTTTCATGTTGCCCTATTCTACTTGTCTGCTAGCCTGAAAGAAATTGGCACTCCATGTACTGGACACTCTCTACTATTTTTTAAATATATTTATTTATTTATTTTTATTTTTATGTGGTGTTGAGGATCGAACCCAGTGCCTCGCACATGCCAGGCGGGCACGCTACCACTTGGGCCACATCCCCAGCCTCTTACTATATTTTCACAAATATCTATCCAGTATAGAAGTTTGTAGAAATATGTAAACAAGGCCTCTGGCCTTGAGCTGGAGCTTCACAGAGATGTCTACGTTTCTTTTTTTATTTTTAAATTGATTTTTAAAAAATAAATGGCAGTGGAATGCATTACAATCCTTATTACACATATATAGCACAATTTTTCATATCTCTGGTTGTATATAAAGTATGTTGACACCAATTCGAGTCTTCATACATGACTTTGGATAATGATGTCCACCACATTCCACCATCCTTGCTAACCCCCTGCACCCTCCCTTCCCCTCCTACCCAGGATGGGGGAAAAGGTACACTCATACACTGCTGGTAGGACTGCAAATTGGTGCAGCCAATATAATGGAAAGCAGTATGGAGATTCCTTGGAAAGCTGGGAATGGAACCACCATTTGACCCAACTATCCCTGTCTTCGGTCTATACTCATAGGACTTAAAAAGAGCATACTACAGGGACATAGCCACATCAATGTTTATAGCAGCACAATTCACAATAGCTAAACTGTGGAACCAACCTAGATGCCCTTCCGTAGATGAATGTATTACAAAAAGTGGCATGTATACACAATGGAATATTACTCACAATAAAAGAGAATAAAATCATAGTATTTGCTGGTAAATGAATGGCACTGGAGAAGATAATGCTAAATGAAGTTAGCCAATCCCCCCCCCCAAGAAAAACAAACACTGAATAGTTTCTCTGATATAAGGAGACTGATTCATAGTGGGGTAGGGAGGGGAAGCATGGGAGGAATAGAGGAACTCCAGATGACTACATTTCTAAGATAAGTTACCAATTGGGCTCCATGGTAATAGCTGGCAGGGGCAAGGAAAAAAAGGAGAGAAAAGCTCTCCCCCCTTTCAGGTATTGTCTTTTAAGGGTTAACTTGCCCAGAACAGTGAAAGAAAAAGCTGCTTTTATGTGAACTTCTACAGACTGTGAACTTCTGAGCCCCTCCTCTTACATGCTGGGTATAAAATTCTGAAACTACCTAAACTCGGAGTTCAGCGGATTGATTGATTACAGCAAAAGCTGTACCATATGAACCTGGCTGCAGCCAAATAAATCTTTTCCTGCTATCTTTGGTGCTTTGCCTCATCTGTCCCTACAACAGTTATACTAAAGCAGATGATTCCTCTGGCCAAGTCTTCAAAATTCCATTGTAACTAAAGGAAGATGGTACTTGAGAAAATGTGGATGCAAATGTGGATGTTGAGAGAGAAGGGAGTTCTGGTAAGCAGAAGATTCCAGTACTTTATTCAATCAAACACTCTTCTAGGTACTGCTGTGAAGGAATTCTGCAGATAGCATTAAGGTTATTATTCAGCTAATTTTAATTTGGGAAATTATCCTGTATTACCATAGGGAACCCTTAAAAGCAGAAAAGTAAAGCAGAAAAGTTGGGAAGGTGTGATAGAAAAAAATAAGAGGAGAGATGAGACAGAATGAAGGTCAGAGAGATTGGAAGCATGAGAAAAATTTGTCTCACCATTGCTAATTTTGGAGGAATTCACAAGCCAGCAGTGTATGTCTTCTCTATAAGTTGAGAATATCCTCTAGAGGACAGTCAACTAATGAATGGCAAAGTCGGAACTACAGCTGCATAAAAGTAGTTTCTTCCTATAAGTTGAATGAGCCTTAAAAATGGATTCTCCTGCAGAACCTCCAGAATAGAACTCAAAACTGCCAAAATATTAATTTCATCCCTTTTGAATCTACATAGAGAATCAATGAGCCATATTATACCCAGACTTCTAGCCCACAGAAACTGTGAAATAATGGGTATTCTCTTACGCCAGTAAATCTGTTGTAACATGTTAGGGCTGCAAGAGAAAACTAACATGGGTACTTATATACCTCCCAGATTTACCTAAGCAGTATGAACGTGACATGACTGACGTAACTGACCTCAACTCACATTTTAATAGGTTACAGCTTAAAAAGTAGAGTACAAATGCCATAAAATATACTGTAGGAGCATTCAACTAGTAGTTGTTATTTACAATTTGTTTGGCTTTATTTTTAATTTTAATTTTTATTTTCTATTTTTATATAAAAGTATCAACTGATTTTAAAAATCTGAGTTTAACTATTAATGCACCAATCTCCCACATTTAGGTATTATACAAGGACAAACCAACAAGAATAGACTTTTTTAAAAAACAACTAAACAAGAAACAGCATTTTCCTGACAACAAGTCATCAATAGTTTTCTCAAGTAGTAAGAGCAGGGGTCTGGTTTCAGTGACCTTTATTCTGACATTCAATAACACATTTACTAAACACCTATTTCATGTCAGGCACTGTGATACACATTTTAATATTTACACATTTAACATATCAAAATGGTTATGACAAATTGACATTATAGGAGAAACATAAAATTTAAAGCTGATAGAGACCTAATAAGTAATCAAGACCACTTCCCAGTATCACAAATGAAGACACAGCATTACAGAGTTTCTCACAAGAAAACACTTCTCAGTGACAAGAAAATCAAAAACCAGGGCTTTTCAAATTGCAGCATAAAACTTCTTGACACTCTGTCACTGTTTTATTTAAACGTGAATTTTAAAAAGTTTTTTTGATAAAAAAAGTTATGAGTTCTCGGACACTATTTAACAACTTGGGGAGAATGGAAATCCACATGTAGTAGAATGAAATTTAACCCTATCTCTCACCCTACACAAAACTCAACTCAAAATTGATCAAGGACACAGGTATTAGACCAGAAACCTGCACCTATTAGAAGAAAAGGTAGGCCCAACAATCCCATGTATCAGCACAGGAACTTCTTAAAGAAGACCCCCTAAAGCACAAGAAGTAAAATCATAATCAACAAATGGGATGGTTTCAAATGAAAAAGCTTCTTCACAGCAAAGGAAACAATCAAGAACATGAACAAAAAGCTTACAGAATGAGAGAAAAATCTTTGCCATCTGCACCTCAGATAGAGCATTTATTTCCAGGATACATAAAGAACTCAAAAAACTTAACACACACAAACATCAACAAAAAACCCCAAATAATCCAATCAAAAAATGAGCAAAGAAACTTCATAGAAGAATTAAGAATGGTAAAAAAAATACATGAAAAAAATGTTCAACATCTCTAGCAATTAGAGAAATACAAATTAAAACTACATGGAGATTCCATGCATCTCACTGCAGTCAGAATGGCAATTATTAAGAATATAAGTAATAATAAATGTTGGTAAGGATGCAAGGGAAAAGGTACACTCATATATTGCTAGCAGAACTGCATATTGATGCACCCACCCTGGAAAGCAGTATGGCAATTCCTCAGAAAATGTGGAATGGAACCACCATTTGACCCACTTATCCCACTCCTTGGTTTATACTCAAAGGACTTAAAATCAGCATACTACAGTGACACAGCTACATCAATGTTTATAGTATCTCAATTCACAATAGCTAAGCTATGGAACCAACTTAGGTGCCCTAAAACAGATGAATGGATAAAGAAAATGTGATACACACACACACATATACACAATGGAGTATTATTCAGCCACAAATAAGAAAGAATTTATGACATTTACCAGAAAATGGATGAATGTGGAGACTACCATGGTAGGTGAAATAAGCCAGTCTCAAAAAAAAAAAAAAACAAAGGTTGAATATTTACTCTGATAGGTGGAAGCTAATCCACAATAAGGAGGGATGAGGGGAAGAATAAAAGTGCAGTAGGTTGGACAATGGGGAATGGAGGGAAGGGAGGGAAGATAAGCAAAGGAAAGACAGTGGAATAAATCTGACATGGTTTTCCCATGCACATACATGAAAACAACATAATGAATCCCACCTTCATGTATATCCATAGGACTCTTAACTAAAATGACATATTCTATGCTTGTAATAATTATATCAAAATGGATTCTGCTGTCATGTACAACTAAAAAGAAGCAATAAAGAGGAACTATAAGAATGTAAATATCACAAATAATCCTTCTATCTAGAGGGAAGAAACTGGTATTTGATAATAGGAGAAAACCCCTTAAAATTCAGAGCCCTGTCCCTTAGTGAAGTGTCTGGGTTATGAATGGTCTAGTCATGTTGCAGTATTCTCTCCCAAGTAAAAACAAACTGTTGTACTTTGAACCACCTGCCATAAAAAAGAAGTCACAATTTTTGGTAGGACTTTTGAGATTTTGGAGGCAATATATATACCACATTTGAATATCCATCTATAAAGTCACCCATAAGTCTACCATTTTTGAAGAGGGACCAGAAATAGAAGGCTCTATAGCAAGTGCAAGCTGCTATATTAAGCTGCTTTACTAGCAGATCCAGTGATATTCACAGTGTCCATGGCAAATCAAGATGCTATATGGAGCTTCAGACAAGCATGTTACCAAAATTGTAATGCAAATAATTAGGATTTTTGAACAAATCTACATTTCTTCCTTGGGTAACTATTCCTTTGTTTAGAATTGCTATTGGGTCAGAACTATGGGATATCAGGTGACCATGTAAACTAAACTCCCATCATAAATTTGGGTATTGTAGTATGACATATTTAGCTATAGGTTGGTAATGCATACCAGCAATCTATCTTCAAATGCTATCTGAAGTTGAGCTTCGGAATGTCTTAAAAATACAAGTAAATTGCATGACCAAGTGATTCAGACTCCTTGAAACCAAATCCTGTTTCACCACTGGCCCAATCTCCTAATTCATGCTTATGTTCTCCTGTGATTTTTCTTATGGCCAATTAACTGAGGAAGAAAAAAAACTGAAGACTGGTTTGCAGATGGGGTCTGTACAGTATGCTAGAATCACCCCCAAAAGGAATGGTTACAACATGATATCCCCATGAAGGGATGAGCCCAAAGGAGAATGAAGAAGAAAAATCCTCTCAGTGACCATAAGTATGAGGAAAAGTGTGAATAGTATATTTGATCCATTATATTTGATGTGGAAGATAACCAGGAATACAGATAGGCACTCATTCATGAATAGTCTGTAATAGTTTGGCAGGATGCTAAGAAACTTGGAAGGAATAAAAATGGAAAACTGGTAACAATGAAGTCTTAGGAAAGGTATGTGGATGGACCTCTTTATATAGTAACAAAATAACCTAAAGATACTTGAGTCCCATGTGAATATTTTCCAAAGGATTAGTGGATAAAATGGCATACTCTATGAACTTCAAGCTCCTTTTTTTTTTTCCCTCAGTCATCCAGGGTTTGCTTAATAGGCCCATGAATAAAGTGGCTGGTAGCAGAGATAGAAGCTATGCATAATCTCAGCAACATGAATTTCCCCTTATCAAGGCTGATGTTTTCCAAACGAAAAGATCAAAAATGAATCTTCATGTGGCATCATTCCTCATGAGAACCTGGTGGGAAGCTGATTACATTGGACCTTTCCCATGATGGAAGGGCACAGACCCATCCTTACTGGAATAGGCAGATATTTTGAATATGGATTTGTCTTCCTTGTCTATGTTTCTGGCAGTAACACTATCTCTGGAATCACATAATGCCTTATCCACCATCACAGAATTTCATGAAGGATTGTATCTGATCAATAAAGTGCAACACTGGTTATGTCCATGGAATTACTAGTCTTATTGCATACCACACTTTCCAGAGCAATTGCTTAACTGAAAGGTGGAATGACTTACTGAAGACTCAGGAGTTGGCTGGGAAACAACATCTGGAAAGAACTATATATTTTATATTTATATATATATATATATATATATATATATATATTATAGGATGGAGCATAAACATTAAATAACAGAACATGATGTGGTGTGGTCTCCCCCACAGTCAGAATTCATAGGTCTAAAATCAAGAAGTGGAAGTGGGAATGGATTCTTTGATATTATACCTAATGACTTATTAACAGAATTTTAAGTTCTTATCGCAGCACCGATGAGCTCTATTGGTTTGAAGATTTTAGCCCCTGTGGGGAAACTATTTTTAACAAGGAACACAGCAATGGTTTCATTAAACTAGATGATGCTAATATTCCCACGAGGCCATTGGGGATTCATTATGCTACTAAACCACTACTATAGAATTTGAGTGGCTGATTCTTATTACCAAGGTCTTCAAAAAATATTTAATTGCTTCTTAACAATGAGGCAATAAGAAGTATGTCTAGAATCTAGGATACCTCTTATTTCTTCCATGCCCTACAGTAAATGATAATAGAATATTCAGAAACCTAAAAAAGCAGGATGACTAAGGACACAGACCCTTTAGGAATGAAGAGTTAAATAATTCCACCACAAAAAAAGAACTTTAACCAATGGATACAGAACACATGCCTGTGATCCTACCAGCTTGGGAGGCTGAGGCAGGAGGAACACAAGTTCAAAGCCAGCCTCAGAAACCCAGCCAGACCCTAAACAACTTAGTGACACCCTGTCTTAAAAAAGAAAAAAATGCTGGAGACATGCTAAGTGGTTGAGCACCCTTGGGACCAAAAAGAAAAAAGAACCGTAATCAACTGAAGTACTTACTAAGGGCAGGAGAAACATAGGAAGTAGTAAAAAGAAGTAATAGATATCAATGATGGCCTAATAACTAATTACAGAAATTAAGACTACCCAATATCTTTGCATATTTTCTATTTGCTTGTTATGTGTACATGTTTATTTGTATATTACAATCATTTTATCTTCTCTCCTTCCCATTTTCATTTTATATATACATCAACTTTGAAATCTAACTGTACAAACTAGTCTTTAGGTAAAACAATGCTCAGTAGGACTTAAAATTTGAGGTATAATTAGTATAGCCAATAATGAATAAAATGATTTTGGGGACTTGTATCATTTTAAGTTTTTATTTTTGAGAAAGACTAAAAACTTCCTTAATGGTGTGTATGTGTGTGTGTGTGTGTGTGTGTGTGTGTGTGTGTGAGAGAGAGAGAGAGAGAGAGAAAGAGAGAAAGAGAGAGAGAGAAGGAAACCAATAAGGTGGTTCCTTAAAAACACTTAAAACCAGTATTACTATATAATCTATCAATTCTACTTATTGGTATAAACTGAAAAGAAGTGAAATCAGGGACACAAATACCCACATTTGTAGCAGCATTATTCACAACAGCCAAAATATGAAAGCAAACCAAGCATCTATTGAAGGATGAATAGATTCTTAAAGTGTGGTATGTACATGCTATAGAATATTAGCTTTAAAGAGGAGGGCAAGTCTCACACATGCTACACAAGCTACAATATGAAGGAATCCTAAAGATATTTGTAAGTGAAATAAGGTTGTAAAAAAAGACTAAATTATTCCATTCATATGAAATACTCAGACAAATTCATAGAGACAAAAAGTAAAATGGTGGTTTCCAGGGTCTCTGGGGAAAGATAAAACAGAAATTTGGAATTTCAGTTTAGCAAGATGGAAAAAATGTCTGTGGATGGATGATGAAAAAGGTTGCATAATACTGTAAATATTCTTATGCCACTAAACTACACACTTAAAAATGGTTGAAATGATAAATTGTATTTTTTTCATAATTTGCCATAAATTTTTTAGTGAATAAAAGATAGGTAGATATATACTTTTGCTTTTGTATCAGAATTCAAATGTGTGTAAAAAGTACATGTGGGAGATAAGTAGTCAAAGAAACAGACTGTGCAAATTAACAATTTGTTGCCACTGAGATCCAGATTCTTTGCTTACTCTGCAAAAATCAGTATAAGAAAGGTGAAATTAAATAGTTAGATAATAGCCAAATTAACTTTAACATAAAATCTCATTCTTCCCAAATATTTCAGGAAGAATCTAAATATGAATTAATGTACTTAGATTTTTATAGGAAATAATTACCTCAGTTGGGAGTTATACACATGCATTTTACATTCAATGTACAGGATTTTCAAGTCATTAAAAAATAGGAGTTTCTAATAATTCAGGAAATAACCATTTCCGATGTCTATGAAAAGAGCTCTCAATTGGCAGGCCAGGGTCCTAATGAGGATGGCTACATAACTAGACATGAACAGGTAAAGGGACTATTTATTTATAATAGTCTTCTAAGGTTCTCTTAAAAGTCAGGAAGGACAAATTCTGTGTCCAATATAAGAATATTATCTTAACGTAGAGACGTTTTCTTCTCCATTTATTTGGTTGTTAAAGATTTAGTAGATCAACCAGGTACTCATTTATAGACTATTATGGAAGTCAAATGCCAAAAGTAGAACTTTTCAAATTGGATTTTATAATCAGCATACTATAGGGATGCAGCCACATCAATGATTGTATAGCAGCACAATTCACAACAGCCATGCTATGGAACCAATGTAGGTATCCTTTTAAAAGATGAGTGGATAAGTAAAATGTATTTTAGTCAGATTTTTCACTGTCTGACAAGAACAAAAAGACCCAACAAGAACAATTTTGGTGAAGAGAAATTTTATTTGGCTCAGAGTTTTAGAGGTCCCAGTTCACAGAGAACCAACTCCATTGCTTTGAGCCTGAGGTAAGGTAGAACATCACAGTGGAAGCATGTAGCATAGAAAAGCAGCCCAGGACATAGTAAACAGGACATAGAGTGTTCCACTCACAAGGGACAAAATATATACCCAAAGGCATTCCCCCAATGACCCATTTCTTCCATTCACACCCTATATTAAGGCTCTTATAACCCAATCATTTTATCTCTAAACTATCTTGCATTGTCTCACATATGAGCTTTTAGAGGACACCATATGTCTAAACCATAATATTTCTCTCCTGACTCCCAAAAGCTCATGCTTATCTCACAATGCAAAAATACATATAATTTATTTCCAAGAGTCCCCAGAGTCACAACATTGCTCAAATGTCCACATCCAGAGTTTCCTCTATGACTCAAGACAAACTCTCAGCATAAGCCCCAGTAAAAATTGAAATAAAGTTGTATAAATCCAATATATAAAAGCACAGAATAAATATTTCCATGTGAAGAAATAAGGGCATAGAAAAAAAAGAAGGAACCAAAGAAAGACCAAAATCCACCTAGGCAAATGAGTTCTGTAGTTCCATATCCAGCATCTGAAGTGCTTGTGTTACTCTGCCCTGCTCTTGTGGGTTGCAGCCCACATGGCCTTTCTTGGCTTGTTTTTGCTCAATTCCTGCAGCTTTCCTCAGCAAATGTTCCATGGTAGTGGCACTTCTTAATCTTGGGGTCTCCACTACATCTTTGCCTTCTTATTTCTCCACACATCATGGCCCTCTCAAAGGTTGCCTGCAGGGACTCAACCCTACTGCATTTAGCTTGGCCTCCCAGACCTTCCTTTGAAATATAGTGGAAGCCTCCATGATCCCCTAACTGTAGCATCCTGCTTTCCTCCAGAACCAGCACCACATGACTGACACCAAGGCCAGCTGTCATTTTGAGTACTAGCCAAGGGATCATGGCTACAGCAGCCTCTAAGAGCACAGGTGGCCGAACATGGTGAAACAACTTCACAGGACCCCCTGTTCAAGAAGGGTGCCCCCATGGTCTCTTCTCAAGGGAATTTTTACTTTTACATTCCTGAGAAACGTGTGGTCTTGCGAACTCCTGAGATGCCCTTAAGCCATCTTTTCTAACATCTCTAGGTAAAGTATTTAATATCTCTTTAGTGATTGTAAAGTTTGTTTTTTTAATTTTTTTATTTTTGGTACTCAGGAGCACTCAACCACTGAGCCACATCCCCAGCCCTATTTTGTATTTTTATTTAAAGACAGGTTCTGAGTTGCTTAGTGTCTTACTAGGCTGGCTTTGAACTCAAGATCCTCCTGTATCAGCCTCCCAATCTGCTACAGTCTTTTTCTCTCTTTTTTTTTTAATATTTATTTATTTATTTATTTTTTAGTTCTCGGCGGACACAACATCTTTGTTGGTATGTGGTGCTGAGGATCGAACCCGGGCCGCACGCATGCCAGGCGAGCGCGCTACCGCTTGAGCCACATCCCCAGCCCTGCTACAGTCTTTAATAACTACGATTTCTTTTGCCCCAGTTTTACTCCCATTTTTCTGGCCCAATTCCAAGTTTTTCAAATCTTTCCACTTTGCTTTTTGCTCCTGATGATCACAGTAAAAGCTGCCAGTAATTTGGCTAAAAGCTACCAGTAATATACATGCCATCTCCTGAATGCTAAGCTGCCTAGAAATTTCTTGTACCAGATTAAGATGTCCGTCACCTTTAAAATCAGCAAAGTCTGAGGACACGGGCAAAATAAGACAACTTTTTAGCCAGAACATAAAATGAATGGTCTCTAGTCCCATTTCCAGTAGAGTCTTCCTCCTCTGAAACCTGAAAGCCCAGTCTTTACTGTCCACAATACTACAAGCATTCTGCTCTTCTGAACTCCCACCCATTAAGTTTCAGTTACAACAATCTTACGCTTTTCCAGCTTGAATCTCTAAACTTTAAAGAATTTCTCTCACTAACGCCAAAAAGCTCCAAAAGCTTCTGAACCACATGGTCAAGTTAGTCATAGCAAGAATCCCACTTCTTAATATCAATTTCTATACTAATCATAGTTTGCACTGCTGTGACCCAAAGTACTAACAAGAACCATTTTAGAGGACGAAAAGTTTATTTGGCTCACAGTTTCATAGGTCTCAGTCTATAGACAGCTAACTCCATTGTTTTGGGCCTGAGGTGAGGCAGAATACCACTGCAGAAAGCATGAGGCAAAGGAAAGTATCTCAGGACATGGCGAACAGGAAAGAGAGAGAGAGACTCCCCTTACCAAGGAAAAAGGCAATCAGACAAAACACTTGACATTTAACTTTCTGGGTCAGGCTTATTTCACTTAGACTGCTAGTTAAGTTTGGTAAGTCCCAAACCTTTTTCAGCAACACCCTACTTGTGTATAGTTACCATCCAGTTAATCCCTACCAGCAGATTAATGCACTGACTAGGTTAGGACTCTTATAACCAAGTAATTATACCTCTACACTTTCTTGCATTGTCTCTCACATGAACTTTTGGAAGATATCTTATATCTAAATCATAATACTCAGCCATAAAGAATGAAATTATGACATTTTTCCAGTAAATGGATAGAACTCCAGACTAGCAGTCTAAGTGAAATAAGCCAGACCCAGAAAGCTAAAGGTCAAATGTTTTCTCTGATATGCAGAAGCTAGTCCAACGAGGAGGAGGAAGAGGTGGAAGAGGAGGAGAAGGATGGATAGATATGTACACTTTCCTGGGTACATATATGAATATACCACAGCAAATCTCACCATTATGTATATCCATAAGACACTAATTTTTTAAAAGAAGACTATAAGTAAATAGTAGTAAGATCACTAGAAGGAAGAAAACAGGAGGAGAGAGGAGAAGAGAGAAAGGGGAAGTACTTGAGACTAAATTAGAGCAAATTATATTCCATGCTTTTATGTTACAATGAATCCTAAAGTTAAAAGAACCAATAAAAATTCTAATCTTTTTCCAAAACAAACTCCCCCCAAATGAAATATCTTGCTTAATTCCAAATGAGGAAACAACAAATATGTATTAACTCTAAAAAGACTTTTTGAAATTTTTAGGCATCAGGAAGTCAGAGAAACATTTTAGGAATGGTGGCATCTACTGAGGAAAATAATTCCCATAAAAGCAATTAACACAAATCTTAAAATCACCTATGTTTTAATCAACTACTAGCATTTCCTGTATGCCAATTACTCTGCTAAAAGTTTTTTTATATATTGCTATTTATTGCCATGTACCTTCAAAACAACCAAAGATCCTGCTTCTTATCTCAAAAGTTTATATATGAGGAAGCTAAGACTGTCACAAAGTGTTTATATGTGTTGCACTAAGCCACAAAACTAGAAATTCAGGAATTTGGAATTAAAGGCCAATTGTCTAATGTTAAAGCCATGTATTTTTCATTTTATTCCTATAAATCATTATATCCATATAAATGATATTATGCCTTATAATTATGGCTTCACATAAGGCTGAATGGCTGAATCTTCTACGTGGAAATTGGGACTGGAAAGAATGAAGAAGCTGGGCATTTGGGGAAACATTATCCGACTCACTAGGTAAGAATAAAGTGGTAAGAAGAGACATTAAACAAGAAAATAAATGTGATTTTCAGAAGCAAATCTGTAAAAACCAGGCCCTTCTTTAGGAGATATTTTAAGAAAAACAGACATCTACCTTGTTGGAAATTTTCTTTTCTGTGAATAAAAATAATAGAGTTTAAGCCTTGGTTTAGTCATTTGGTCAAGAATTAATAAGGCCAATTTTCTTGTATGAAAACTGGAACTGAAAGGAATGAAAATTCTGGCCATTTCAGGGAAGCAGCATCGAATTCATTATGTAGGAATTTTAGTATGTAGACACACCCTTTTAACCATCTCTAAGCATTGCTGAATTCCAGTGCATTTTAAATCCATACCTTTGGAACATTTCATACCTGAAAAAAATCACTTTCAGCTTCTATATGTAAAAACATTTCCCAGGAAATTAGAAAGTATTATATCAACCCTTTTTACTATGCTGCTATCATACTTCAGAGTGAGAGAGTAAGCTTCAGAGCTGGTTACATCTCATTGAAAGAATGTTCTTTGTGTATAATTTTTTTCTTCCAACTCTCTGCACACAAATATAGAAAGATATGCAACTCTACTGGGGATGCCTCTGAGAGAACTCAAATTCCTCCATCAATCCATCCCTCACGACTAAAATATTAAATGCGCTGTTTAAAGTGTGCTTAAAAGAAGTCTAATAACTCAGACAAAACTTTATTGACTCAAAAGGATACCATTATGATACTTCATTCCTTCAGAATGTTGGAAATGAAAATTGTCATATAATAACCAAAAATAAAGTCATAATGGAATCCAGTGGTAAGAAAACTGAAATTGTTTATGTTATGGCATCATGGGGCTAGTGAGATCCTAGATATCAATTTGTTTGTCTTATTTTGGCATTGTATAATCTCCTAGAGTATTCATGAACTGTGTTCTCTTTCGAGAATGTTTCAAATTGGTGTTAAAATTCTGAATAACTATTAAAGAACTGACAATACAAATAAAGGAAAAGCTCTAACAGCAAATTGGGCAAAAGCATAAATTTTTAAGTAAATCTTTTAACTTCGCTGTTATATTGTTGTAGATTATCATCAGGACCAAATATTTGCCTGTGAATCAAGATTTCAAAACAGATGGTTCTCCTAACTGGGTTTAAAGAAAAGCCATAATATAAAGAATTCAGATGGGAGTGCAATGAAGAGGAGTCATCTTAAAACTGGTTTCATTATCTATATTTTCAGCATGGGAGATGAGAAACACCTGTATTTTTAGATCTCTAAGACCCTACAGTCACTTTTTCCCCCCACACTGGGCTATGGGACTAAAACAGTGTTTGTGACACAGACCCACAGAAGGAGGTGAGGTCTGCCAATCTATTTAGCAGAGAGAAACAGAGGAAGCTCACATATAAAACAGGCAGTTTGGGCTTTGAGAAAGTCAGCAAGTCCAGCTTTATGTGGATTCACAAAGGGGCTGAGGCTGGGAATGCCAGGGCTAGATGATATAGAAAGCTTGGTGTCTACCGCTTTCTATTCCATGCAGACTCAGGGGAAGGGGGAATTCATTCCTCTCACACCCAGAGGCATTCAGTGAGTATTCACCACCACTGTGGCAAAAGAGATTCCCTGCACTTTCCAGCAGACTCAGATGCTGCCCCTTAGGGAGTCAGTTTAAGAGAAGATCCATTTTCTAGGCTTTCTCTGTAGATCAAAACACTTGCCTTTTTGTCTCCAAGACATAAGTGACACCTTCCCACCCTTCCACCAGGTTAGTTTATACCTGAACCCAGAGTCATGGAGAATATGTTAGGATGTGGATGACAGGAGGCACAGTTTGCTGGTCTACAGAGCAAAGGAATGCAAAGGATGCTTCCCTTTGAGACTGAAATTAGCAGGGCTGGGGCTGTAGCTCAGTGGCAGAGCACTTCCCTTGCATATGTGAGACACTGGGTTCGATCCTCAGCACCACAAAAATGAATAAATAAAATAAATTGAAATTAGCAGTTTGAGCTTTGTGAGGAGATAGACCCCCTGAGTGTGATTTCCAACTGGAGCTAGGTACTGGCTCAAGTTGCAATTACCCAACCCATCACAGATTCTGCCTGTCAGCCACTCCTCCCACACTCAGAAGTATTTGGAGGATTCACTATCACAACAAGCAACACTTGATATGCCCCTGAAAACAGATTAAAGTTCTCAGGAACTGGGATGTGGTGCAATACAGGGTCCTCCATGGAGAGGTTTGGTGGGTGTCTCCTTCTATAGCTATACACCCCATCTCCAGGAACAAAATAACAGCTTTTGAAGGTAAATTTACCCCTACAGTAGACAACTTTCCCTCATAAACTTGCTGGTTGATGAAGAGGAGAGTGGACCTAGGCATACAGACTTCTGTAACAAGTATGGCCTGTTTGCTCTGTTGCTGAGAAGAAACAAAAACAATTGTATTTGCAACTCACAGCCCCCTAATAGCTGGTCAACTCTAAAATTAGAAACCTGGGAAAGTATCTCCATTTAAATTATGGTAGCTGGTAGGCAATCTGCTGCTCCAAGATGAAGCTGAATATGTCCTTGCCAGCCACTGGCTGTCAGAAACTCATTGAAATGGACGATGAAGGCAAACTTCGTACTTTTTGAGAAGCATATGGCCAAATGCGAATGCTCTGGGTGAAGAATGGAAGGGTTAAGTGGCCTGAATCAGGAACAACAAACAAGGTTTCCCCATGAAGCAGGGTGTCTTGACACATGGCCATATTCACCTACTACTGAGTAAGGGGCACTCCTGTTATAGACCCAGGCAAACTGGAGAGAGAAAGCGCAAATCTGTTGCATTTGGCATTGTCGATGCCAATCTGAGCATTCTCAACTTGGTTATTGTAAAAAAATAAAAAGGAGAGAAGGATATTCCTGGACTTACTGATAGTACTGTACCTCGTAGACTGGGACCTAAAAAGCTAGTAGAATCCGCAAACTTTTCAATCTAAGGAAGATGATGTCCGCCAATATGTTGTCAGAAAACCCTTAAACAAGGAAGGTAAAAACCCAGGACCAAAGTACCAAAGATTCAGCGTCTTGTTACTCCACGTGTCCTACAACATAAGCGCCGGTGTATTGCTCTGAAGAAACAGCATACTAAGAAAAATAAGGAAAAGGCTGCATAATATGCCAAACTTTTGGTCAAGAGAATGAAAAAAGCCAAAGAAAAACGGCAGGAACAGATTGCCAAGAGACGCAGGTTGTCTTCTCTGAGAGCTTCTACTTCTGAGTCCAAAAATACGAATTTTTATCAGTAACAAATAAATAAAATCAGACCTTCTGAATAAGTAAATAAGTAAATAAAGTTAGCAAGGAAAAATCTTATGTCTTTCTTTAGTTTGTTCTTGCTTTTGCTTTTTTGTAATTTGTTTTGTTTTCCCTTATGATTTGTTTTTTTATATTTCTGTTTAATTTTATATATTTTATTGAATTTTTTCTTGGTATCTCCTTTCTTTCTTCTCATTGTATTTCCTTCTCCTCTCTTTTGTCGTTCTTTCTCTCTACATTTTCTCTTTTAATTGTGGTGTGAACTGATAAATGTAATCAATAAGAGTGTAAATTACAGGTTATAGATTAATAAAAAATATAGAGTATAGGTAAAAACCCAGGAAGATCATATAAAATGTTTTTATTAATGTTGATATATGGTTTCCTCTTAAGTTGCCACTGTATAAGATTTTGGTAAGTAAGATAAGATAGTTATAAAGCAATAACTCATAGGTAGGCCTAAGATTTCATTTTGCTGCCTTCTATTAAAAAAAAAAACTGTTACAAGAGCTATTTCTGAGAAATTGAAGTGAAAGCTATTTTCTTATAATATATTGTTTTCTGTACTTTGTACACTACACAATGTACTCAACCCAGGATATGGTGGTCTTGGTGACCCAAGACTTTGAAGTACATTCTCACCTCCACTAACTATCTGCTCAAACTCAGGATACAGTTGTCTAACACCTGCTCAAATCCAAGATGTGATTGTCTGAGTTGCTGTGCTAATTGCTCTCTTAGCTTCTATGACTGGCTTGCTTACATGGCGTTAAGGAAAGTCCCTGAGCTGTGGTTTTCATCCTTAAATTCCCAAGACACAGGCCATGAAGTTGCTGTTCTCCCACAGAGCTTGTCTCTCTCTACAGGTGGGTGACAGTCCCTGGCCAGGAAAATAAAGCTCTCTTTGATTTGAATTTGGACGTAAGAGTATCTTCTGAAGTGGCTCCTCATGACATTTTATTTCTTTCTCCATACTTTATGTACACACACACAAACACACACACACACACATTTACCATTAATTATTCTATCCTTAATGCCTAATTTTTCAGGTTATTTCTATATTGTTATACTCCCTTATCTTTGTTTAATGGGGTTGTAGAGATCATATAAAATGTTTTTATTAATGTTGATATATGGTTTGCTCTTAAGTTACCACTGTTAATGGTGGTTATTCTCTACTCTCAAAGAGGTGGTGGTGATAGAACATGCACTTTGGCCAGTTGAGTGGAACAGATATAGCCCAAGCTCAGAACACACTGGAAAGAGAAATCTGCTTACTAAAAACATCCTCACAAAATAGAAGAGAAATAAATCCTAAAGAGATACATGAATCTCAACATACAAACACAGGAAACAAGAGAAAACAAGAAAACAAGATACTTCTAAAATTTCATAACTCGGAAAAATTGAATCCATAGATAATAAAGTGCATAAAATGCTGAACAAAGAATTCTAATGACTGTTATGTGAACTCAGAACACATAAAAAACTGAATGAAATAAGGAAGGCAATACAGGATATAACTGAAATTTTTCAATAAAGATAGATTCTGAAAAAAGCACCAAAAGGAAACTTTGGAAATGATACTGAAATAAGTTAAATTTAAAAAACTCAGTTGAAAGTCTCAGAAATAGACTACATAAAGCAGAAGGCAGAATTTCAGGCTTTGAGGACAAGGTGAAAGATCTAAGAAAGTAAAAATGAACAGAATAAACAAGAGCGGATTCCTGACATGGTGTAGGGCAGACAGGGTGGGGACTGGCCGGGGAAGGAGTCGTGCTCGGCTTGCCTGCGGCGGGGCCCTGTGGCGGGGCTTTGAACTGGGAGCGACGGTGAACGAAACTTTTGGAAGTAGTGCCTGCGGCTCTCCACCCCCAGAACTTGTATGGATCAGTTTGCTAAGGACGTGTGAGATTTGAAGAGCTGAAAAAAGTCAGTATTAAACCTGTTTTTTAAAAATGGCGGCAGGCCTCGCACCAGCGCGAACTGGACTTTGTCTGCGGGCCTTGCTGTGACTCAGCATTAATCCATCCGGCTGAAACAACTGGTCAGCCCTTCTCATCCTACGGAGGTAAATGCCTACTGAGCCTTCATAAGTAGTGGCCACAGGTTTGAAACGGGGCTTGGGAGAGACAGTAAGGACCCACCTGTTGCATTGGTCACCCGGCAAAGGGAAACGAACTGTCGCCATTTGCAAGAGATACCACCATGGCAGAGAACTGACGTCATCAGACAGTGGCGGAGGAGATAACTTCATTGAAACCTACAGGTGTGTAATCCCCTAGCCTTCCCTCTCCACACATCGGGGAAACCTTAAGGGCCCCTCCCAGCTCTCCCGTAAGGGCCCCTCCCAGCTCTCCCGTGAGTGCGACAGCCACCCCGAGGGAATCAGAGGTAGCGCGGGACCCGCGGCGCGGAACTACCGCTCCCACCAGGGCTGAGAGCTGAGGTCTCTTGCACCAGCTACCGGGGGCGTGGCTAGCGGAGGGCAACTAAAATTCGCTGAGGATTCTCAGCCCCAAGCTCTACAAATTTAGGGTCTGAGGGAATGGAAAACTGGAAGAGTGTGCCCAGTCGTTCATGAAAACAGGGCTCCCGGGAGCAGCAGACCTGGCGTGTAGCCAGTATTGTGGTGAGCGGCACCCGTGAGAGGGGCCTGGCTAGAGGAAAAGTGGGAAGTGACTAGACACAAGAGGAGGCCCTAGACATCACCCTGATTCCGAAACCAGACAAAGACACCTCAAAGAAAGAAAACTACAGACCAATATCTCTAATGAACCTAGATGCAAAAATCCTCAATAAAATTCTGGTGAATCGAATACAAAAACACACCAAAAAAATTGTGCACCATGATCAAGTAGGATTCATACCTGGGATGCAAGGATGGTTCAACATACGGAAATCAATAAATGTTATTCACCACATCAATAGACTTAAAGATAAGAACCATATGATCATCTCGATAGATGCAGAGAAAGCATTTGACAAAGTACAGCATCCCTTTATGTTCAAAACATTAGAAAAACTAGGGATAACAGGAACTTACCTTGACATTGTAAAAGCTATCTATGCTAAGCCTCAGGCTAGCGTCATTCTGAATGGACAAAAGTTGAAGGCATTCCCTCTAAAATCCGGAACAAGACAGGGATGCCCTCTATCACCACTTCTATTCAATATAGTTCTCGAAACACTGGCCAGAGCAATTAGACAGACGAAAGAAATTAAAGGCATAAAAATTGGAAAAGAAGAACTTAAATTATCACTATTTGCAGATGACATGATTCTATACCTAGAAGACCCAAAAGGGTCTACAAAGAAACTACTAGAACTAATAAATGAATTCAGCAAAGTGGCAGGATATAAAATCAACACGCATAAATCAAAGGCATTTCTGTATATCAGCGACAAAACTTCTGAAATGGAAATGAGGAAAAACACTCCATTCACAATATCCTCAAAAAAAATAAAATACTTGGGAATCAACCTCACAAAAGAGGTGAAAGATTTATACAATGAAAACTACAGAACCCTAAAGAGAGAAGTAGAAGAAGATCTTAGAAGATGGAAAAATATACCTTGTTCATGGATAGGCAGAACTAACATCATCAAAATGGTGATATTACCAAAAGTTCTCTACAGGTTTAATACAATGCCAATCAAAATCCCAAGGCATTTCTTGTAGAAATAGATAAAGCATCATGAAATTCATATGGAAAAATAAAAGACCCAAATATCAAAAGCAATTCTAAGCAGAAAGTGTGAATCAGGCAGTATAGTGATACCAGATTTCAAACTATATTACAGAGCAATAGTGACAAAAACAGCATGGTACTGGTACCAAAACAGGCGGGTGGACCAATGGTATAGAATAGAGGACACAGAGACTAATCCACAAAGTTACAACTATCTTATATTTGATAAAGGGGCTAAAAGCATGCAATGGAGGAAGGATAGCATCTTCAACAAATGGTGTTGGGAAAACTGGAAATCTATATGCAACAAAATGAAACTGAATCCCTTTCTCTCGCCATCCACAAAAGTTAACTCAAAATGGATCAAGGAGCTTGATATCAAATCAGAGACTCTGCGTCTGATAGAAGAAAAAGTTGGCTCCGATCTACATATTGTGGGGTCGGGCTCCAAATTCCTTAATAGGACAACCATAGCACAAGAGTTAATAACAAGAATCAACAAATGGGACTTAATTAAACTAAAAAGTTTTTTCTCAGCAAGAAAAACAATAAGAGAGGTAAATAGGGAGCCTACATCCTGAGAACAAATTTTTACACCTCTCACTTCAGATAGAGCCCTAATATCCAGAGTATACAAAGAACTCAAAAAATTAGACAATAAGATAACAAATATCCCAATCAACAAATGGGCCAAGGACCTGAACAGACACTTCTCAGAAGAGGACATACAATTAATCAACAAGTACATGAAAAAATGCTCACCATCTCTAGCAGTCAGAGAAATGCAAATCAAAACCACCCTAAGATACCATCTCACTCCAGTAAGATTGGCAGCCACTATGAAGTCAAACAACAACAAGTGCTGGCGAGGATGTGGAGAAAAGGGTACACTTGTACATTGCTGGTGGGACTGCAAATTGGTGTGGCCAATTTGGAAAGCAGTTTGGAGATTCCTGGGAAAGCTGGGAATGGAACCACCATTTGACCCTGCTATTGCCCTTCTCGGACTATTCCCTGAAGACCTTAAAAGAGCATGCTACAGGGATACTGCCACATCAATGTTCATAGCAGCACAATTCACAATTGCTAGACTGTGGAACCAACCCAGATGCCCCTCAATAGATGAATGGATAAAAAAAATGTGGCATCTATACACAATGGAGTACTATGCAGCAATAAAAAATGACAAAATCATAGAATTTGCAGGGAAATGGACGGCACTAGAGCAGATTATGCTTAGTGAAGCTAGCCAATCCCTGAAAAACAAATACCAAATGTCTTCTTTGATATAATGAGAGCAAGTATGAACAGAGCAGGGAGGAAGAGTAGGAAGAAAAGATTAACATTAAACAGAGACATGATTTGGGAGGGAAAAGGAGAGAAAAGGGAAATTGCATGGAAATGAAGGGAGACCCTCATTGCTATACAAAATTACATATAAGAGGTTGTGAGGGGAATGGGAAAATAAACAAGGAGAAAAATGAATTACAGTAGATGGGGTAGAGAGAGAAGATGGGAGGGGAGGGGAGGGGGGATAGTAGGGGATAGGAAAGGTAGCAGAATACAACAATTACTCATAGGGCATTATGTAAAATTGTGGATGTGTAACCGACGTGATTCTGCAATCTGCATTTGGGGTAAAATTGGGGGTTCATAACCCACTTCAATCTAATGTATGAAATATGATATGTCAAGAGCTTTGTAATGTTGTGAACAACCAATAAAAAAATAATTATAAAAAAAAGAATAAACAAGAATTCTGGGACAACATTAAAAGGCCTAACTTAAGACTCATAGGTATTGAAAAAGAAGTAGCAATATAGACCAATGATACAGAATACCCACTCAATACAATAACAGCAGAAAAATTCCCAAATTTTAGGAATTATACACATCAGACATAGCAAGTTGTATTTAGAATCCCAAAGAGACATGACCAGGAAAAAAATATCTCTACAACATATAAAATGTCAAAACACAGAGCAAGGAAACATTTTAAAAGCTACAATACAGAAATGCCAAATCACTTAGTAAAGGCAGTAGCATCAGAATAACAGCAGATTTTTCAGAAAACTGATAAAGGTCAGGGAGAGCATGGAATGATGTATTTCAAGCACAGGGGAAAAAAAACAACTGTCATTAGCGTATCCAGTAAATTTAAACTTTAAAATAAAAAAGAAATAAAACCTTGTAAGATAAGCACAAATCAAAGTAATTCATGACCATTAAGAAAGCATAGAAAATATTTAAAGGAATCCTCCACCTAGACAAGGAAGAGAAACATAATCAAATGAACATAGGAAGGAAAATAAATTCTCAATAAAAGAATAGATAAACAAATGAGAATTAGAAATAAATAAACCATTTGAAAATGACAGAAATTAGTACTTACCTTTCAATAATATTCTTGAATTTAAATGACAGTAATTTGTCAATCAAGATAAACCGGCAGATTACATGAAAAAACAAGACCCAACTGTTTACTGTCTGCAAGAAATACACCTCACTGACCCAAAAATAAAAAATAAAAATAAAAAAAAGAACATGCACAGGATGAAAGTGAAAAAAATGGAAAATGCTATTCTATGTAAATAAAATCTGAATGCAAGCAAAAATGGCTATTCTCATACCTGAAAAAGAAGACTTCAATCCAAAATTAGAAGAGACAAAGAAGGTCACCACATATGAGTAAATAATCCACCAAGAAGATGTAACATTTGTAAATAGTTATGTCTCATATGTCAATACACAATCTCATAAAACAAATACCACCTGGCATAAAGGATCAGATAGGTTCCAATTAAATAATAGAAGGTGATTTCAATACACATTCTCACTAATAGAAATTTGTTTTTTTTAATATATGGAAATTTATTGCTGAAAACTTCTAACTACTGCTTTTGTAGCATACTGTAAGTTTTGGTACATTGTATTTCCGATTTCATTTGTTTCAAGAGATATTTTTATGTCCCTTTTGATTTCATCAATAACCCACTGTTCATTCAAAAATGTGCTGTTCATTCTCCATGTATTTATATTCTAGCTTTATTCCATTGTGATCATAAAAAATACAGAATATGATTTTGGTTTTCTGAATTTGTTAAAATTTGTTTTGTGGCCTAATATCTGGTTCTTTCTAGAGAAAGTTTTGTGTGCTGATTTTTTTTTAAATGAAAAAAAAAACCCTGTCTTCTGCAGCTGTTTAATAGAATGCTATGTCAATGTTCAATTTCATTTGATCTACACTATAGTTTGAAGTTTCCTTGTTGAATATTTTGCTGGATCATCTGTCCACTGATGAAAGTGGAATACTGAAGTCATCCAGTATTATGACATTGCAGTCTGTCTACCCCTTTAATTATAATAGGGTTTGTTTTATTAAACAGAGTGCTCAACAGTAGGTGCACATAGATTTACTATATCATATTTTTGTTGAATTGATCCCCTGATCATTATAATGTGAACATCTTTGTTTCTTCTTACAGTTTTTGTCTTAAAATATATTTTGTCAGAATATAGATATTACTACTCACTTTAGGTTTCAATTTGCTTGGAATACCATTTTCCGTTCTTTCACTTTCAGTTTCTCTACATGTTTTCTCATAATGTAAGTTTCTTCTAGTTAGTATATTGTGGGGTTTTGTTTTTTAATCCATTCAGTTAGTCTGTATGTTTTAACTGGATAATTTAGTCCATTTACATTTATGCTTATTATTTATAGGGAAATGGTTCCTGTTGTTGAAAATTTTTTCTTCTAATTGTTTTGAATAGTTTTTATTCTTTTTTTCTTTTATTCATCTTTGTGGTTTAATGTTGTACTGTACTGATGTTTAATTATTTTCTATTTCCATTTTTTTCTCTTCAAAAAGGGATTTGACCTTTCACATGCTTTTAGGATAATAGTTTTTCTTTTCTTTTTTCGCTTCTGGATGTAGAACTCCCTTAAGCATCTTTTGTAAGGCCAGTATTGCTGTCATGAATTCCCTCAGTTTCTGCTAATCTTGGAAGGTCTTTGTTTCTTCTTCTTTTCTGAAGGACTTTCTTATAGAATATAGAATTCTTGGTTTCTCTGAGTTGTTTAATGAGGTCAGTGTAACCTTGATAACAAAATTTGACAAAGGCCATTGGATAAATTGGAGTTATAAATCAATCTTACTCTGGGATATGGGAAAAACTGGAATTAATATTAACCAACAGTGAAATTGATAAATTAGAATTAACAGCACAGCAATAACAGAGTGGACAAATATAATCATTACAATGAAATACTACATGACCACAAAAGTGAGTAGCCACTCAATCTGGCAACATGAGTAAATTTTTAAAAATTATTGAGGGAAAAAAATAAAAGATTAAAAACTATAGACACACTAATATAAATATATCTAGATGATAATTTTATCTCTAAAACACACAAATGTATAGAATTTAGGATTACATATAGTTTAAGACACAGAGGAGGTAAATTAACACAAAATTCATAACAGTCATTAAGTCTGTGTGTGGCAAGAAGGGATTTTGGAACGATCTTTAAGATGAAAAGAAGGACTGTTTTTGTTATCATTATTATTTAACTGTACATATGAAATATATATTAACTTGTTTATGTGTAATAAAATAATAACTGTAAATAATGTAAAACAATAAATGTAATAAATGTAAAACAAGGAAAATGAGTGCTCATTCAGAAGGAAATACATCAAATTGGTTTTCAACCAGATAAAGGTACACAAATGAGCAACAGGACAATTCATGATCCCCCAAAGGTAGAATAAAAACAATTAAACTCAAAATTTGTACCGATAATATGAATATTTAATATTTAAATGTGATATACAAATATTCTAAGGAAAAGAGTCCCCTCACCCAAACTGTATAAATTGAAATGTTAATTAATAGAGCTGATCAATTCACACATCTATACTGTTTGCTTGAAAGCTATATTTCGCAAAATAGAGTATTTTGATGGGGTCTTAAAGAGATATAACCTTTTTTGAGGTTTGATCTACACACAAATCTATCACATTCTGAGTACAATTCAGAATTTTGCAAAATGTATATGCTGTATAACTGTCATCAAAAAGACATACAACATTTTCCTTACTCTTCAAAAGTTTTTGTCTATTTATAGTCAGTTCCCAGATCTACTTCTGGTCCCAGAAAACCATTGATTTTTTTCATAAATATACTTTTTCTTGTTCAAGAATGTATTAATTTTGATTCATAAAATATGTACTCTTTGTGTCTGATTTCTTTTATTTAGAACATTTTTAAGATCCATCAATCTTGTTGCATCTATCAATGGTTAATTTCATTACTGTTTATTATTTTTTATACAGATACAGCAAAATTTGCTTATTTTTCTATTCATGGATATCTGAACTATTTCCAGATTGGGCTTTTATGCAGAAAGCCACAAACAGTTGTATAAGTTTCTATATCAATAAATGTTTTCATATTCCTGAAGTAAATACCTTGGGTAATTGCATATTTAATTGTGTAAGAATGCCTGTGTTCTAAAATGGTTGCACTATTTTACTTTCTCATTAGCAACAGAGGAAGGTTTCA
Organism: Spermophilus citellus; assembly: GCF_964194105.1. Lineage (NCBI taxonomy): Eukaryota > Metazoa > Chordata > Mammalia > Rodentia > Sciuridae > Spermophilus > Spermophilus citellus. Next base: position 26,882,025 of record NC_138188.1, on the reverse strand, counting down.
TCTGCTGTACATCAATGTCTATACTTGATACTGTCTTTAATTTGCATTTCCCTGATAATTATTAATGCTGATTATATTTTCAATAGCTATTCATTTCTTTGTCTGTGATTGTCTATTCAAATCATTTGTTGGGTTATCTCATTACTGAGTTTTGAAAGTTCTTTTTCTTGATGTGACTCCTTTGTCAAGATATAAGTAAATTAAGTATTGTCTCCTACTCTGGGCTTATTTTTCTCTTCATTACACTATGTTCCAAAGAAAGAAAGTTTTTCATTTTGATGGAGTTTCCAACTTTTATTTTTATGTTACTTTTATTTTTATGGTTTCTAATGACCTTAGAAATCTAGCCTGTTCCTAGGATGCTTAGATTTTTATGTCAGATTTTTATCATTAAATTTTATATTTGGTTCATTTTTTCCTTCATATATAATATCCACTATTCTCTTTTATTAAAAAGACTTCCCTTTTCCCCCAAAATGCCTTGTCACCTTGTGAAAAATTAATTAACTTTATCTGAATTGTTTCTATTCAGTTCTACTGATTTATATCCCTAACCTTTTATCAATACTATACTGTCTTGATTAGTACATATATACATTCTAGTAAACCTTGATATCATACCGAAAGATATCCAATTTTGTTTTTCAGAAAGTATGCACTGAATATTCTAGTCATTTAAATGTATTTAAAGGGCTGGGGTTGTGGCTAAGTGGTAGAGCACTTGCCGAGCTCTTGCCTAGCACCTGTGAGGGAGGCACTGGGTTCAATCCTTAGCACCACATAAAAATAAAATAAAGGTTATTGTGTCCACCAATAACTAAAACAAATATTAAAAAAGATTTTAAAAATATATTTTAGAATAGATTTAATAATTTCTACTCAAAAAATGTCTGTTAAAGTTCTGATTGCTATTAAGTTGACACTGCATATCAAGTTTGGAGAGAAGTGACATCTTAACAATATTTGAGTTTTCCATTCTGTTAACATGTTATCTCTCCCCCATTTATTTGGATGTTCTTTAATTTCTTTTTTATAGCTTTTAGTGAACAGATATTTGCATTTTTCAATAAGCTGACCTAATGTTAGTCACAAATGCTATACTAAGATAACGCATCTTGCATGAAGGTGGTAAGTGGAAGTAGTTTATAAACTCAGAATAGGTTGTGATCATGCTTAAAATGAATAATAATACTAATTCTGGAAAACAAATTCCTTTCATAGCTACGTTAATGAGTGGCCTCAATTTTATTTTGGCAAAAGGAAAAAGATAACATATTTGTGATTTCTAATGAGCTTTCAGCTTCAAAAACTATTTGGAGCATAAATATCTATTTAAAATTATACAATCTAGTTTTTAAATCTTTTTTTAGTTGTAAATGGACACATACCTTTATTTTATTTGTTTATTCACATGTGGTGCTGAGGATCAAACCCAGGGCAAGCACTCTACCACTGAACCACAACCCCAGTCCCACAATCTAGTTTAGACAGGAATACATAATAATGTCACCATTTTCCACAACTGATAGTTCTCAGGTAATTTTTTTCCTGTCAAAATAAAATTACTGATTAGGGAGGTTTTTTTTTCTATTTGTTCAACTTAGTTGTACATGACAGCAGAATGCATTTCAAAGCATCATACACAAATGGAGCGCAACATTTCAACTCTCTGGTTGTACACAATGTAGAGTTGCGCCATTCATGCAATCATACATGTACCTAGGAGTAATGATGTCTATCTCATTCCACCATCTATAGGGAGATTATTGTATTAACCACTTTAGAAGGATGGGGTTTTTTTCTATCCTGGTTCAAATGTGCATGTATGTATTTTACATGTATCAGTGTGTGTTTATTGTGTGTACACACACATGAATATTTTCTTATCCAAACACCCCATTATACAAATGAAATCCACTTCATTATGTCTATTTATTTCTATATACAGAGAAGCTTAAGTGATGAATCTACTATCACTCTATTATTAGGAAATAGATGCCAAACGTGTATACACACAGAAATATAATGTATATCAAAAAGAGGATGGTGCAATTAATATCTATAGACTACTTGAATTATATATTATTTCATTTTAAGACCTCTTTGAAGTGGGCTGGCTTACAATACCTAATCACTGCACAAAAAAACTAAGATCTAATACCAAGCCTAACATTGAAGATGCAGAATTGGATTCAAGTTCAAGTCCAAAGCTCTTTTCTATTTCACAAAAACTACATTAGAATTTAATCAATATGGCCACGTGCAATAGTGTACGCCTGTAATCCCAGTGGCTTGGGAGGTTAAGGCAGAAGGATCACAAGCTCAAAGCCAGCCTCAGCAATTTAGCAAGTCCCTAAGCAACTTAGAAGACCCTGTCTCAAAAATTAAAAAAGTATGAGAGTATACCCCCCCAAAAAAAGAATCTAATAAATGCTTGCTAACAATGTGATAAGCATGAAACATAGCACATTAAGTAGCAAAATCCTTTTTAAGCTCTTGTAGACACTACTTAATGACAATATTGGTAGTATTATTTCACATTATCAGTTGTTGTGCTTATTTTGTAAGTGAAAGTACCATTCTATTTTTCCTAACCATTAAAACAATAAATATTTACAACTGAAAAATTTGAAAATAGAAGAAATTAATGCTAAGGTAATTGCCACTAATATTTTGGTACATATTCCTCATCTATTTCCAAACATGTTTTCAGAATACAGATAAGATCATACTTTACATGTTATTTGTACATACACCTTCACTTTATTGCATAACATTTAAATTTTAATGGCTTTTTACATGAAAACAATAACTCATCAGTCTTAAATGGACCATAATTGGAACAATTAGTAAACTTATTTTTGCTACTGAAATTATGCTGCAATGGACATACTTATGGAATAGACTCACCCCGTACTATATTTACATCCTCTTAAAATTCTCAGGATTAGAATTACTAGAATCTGAAAAATTTTAAGGTTTTTTTCCAATTGTGCTAACAAAACTTGATATCCAGCAGCAAAGAATGAAGGTATCCATCAATAGATTTCGATAGCAGAAGATAATTTCCATTTTATCTGTTAATTGAAAGGAAAATTATTATCTCATTGAATTCATTTACATCTCTTTTGATCATTAGTTAAGAGTGTTCATTTCCCTAGGCTAGTGTTTGAAAATGGCTTATTTTTGCCTTTACTGATTATGTAATGGGGTCTTCACTGGTTTTCTTACTAATTTTTATACATTCTTTTTTTTTTTTTTTGATGCAGCTCACTCAGTGCTGCTCTTGACTCTCCTAGGTTGAAACTTAGGCTGCTGTTGAGTTAGATTCTCTTCTTTTCCACTGTTTTTACATTATGGTATCACATATGCAGGTGTACTCAGGGGTAAAGTTTGGCTAGAGCAGGGAGGGGCAGCTCTGACTAGTGTTTATTCAAAAGAAATTGAAAGATTCCCTTTGAAGAGTGACCACTTAATAAGGCCAATTAGATGAAAGGTAAGATTAAGGAAAACTACAGCAACCAAGGGAATGACAATTGCTACTTCACATCCCGTGTGTTTTACACTGGCCCCTACAATTGCTACTTAGTGCCATATGTCAGGTAATACATATGTGCATGTCTTTTTTTATTGTTTATTTTTTTATTTTTATGTGCTGCTCAGTATTGAACCCAGTGCAAGGCAAGCACTGTACTGCTGAGCCACAACCCCAACCCCAACTTTCATGATTTTTTTTTATTGGTTGTTCCAAACATTACAAAGATTGCAGAATCACATCGGTTGCACATCCACATTTTTACATAATGCCATATTAGTAACTGTTGTATTCTGCTACCTTTCCTATCCTCTACTATCCCCCCTCCCCTCCCCTCCCATCTTCTCTCTCTATCCCATCTACTGTAATTCATTTCTCTCCTTACATTCTTCTATAGAAAGAAATCCATCTTTATAGTCATATACTTAAGACTTATTTCTCATACTTTACCATTTATCATTTATTTACATTTTCCTTTTGTTTTCAAAGTCAGACAAATTAGTATTGAGAAGCTATTGGCTAGATTCATTCTGGTTAAGCATTAGTACTTCTTCTTGCTGATAGCCAGGTAATTAACTGCCTCTTAGTAAACTTAGATTAAGAAACAACTATGAAATGGAGGGAGACCCTCATTGTTATACAAAATTACATATAAGAGGTTATGAGGGGAATGGGATAACAAACATGGAGGGAAATGAATTACAGTAGATGGGGTAGAGAGAGAAGATGGCAGGGGAGGGGAGGGGGGATAGTAGAGGATAGGAAAGGTAGCAGAATACAACAGTCACTAATATGGCAGTATGTAAAAATGTGATGTGTAACCGATGTGATTCTGCAATCTGTATTTGGGGTAAAAATGGGAGTTCATAACCCACTTGATTCTAATGTATGAAATATGATATGTCAAGAGCTTTGTAATGTTGTGAACAACCAATAAAAAAAATAAAAATAAAAGAAGGAACAGAATAAAAAAAAAAGAAACAACTATGAGGTTTGGAATTAAGTAGGGAAAACAAAGGGAGAACTGTTGAGTTTCCTGCCTAATTTTAGTAATACAACAGATTCTTCTATTCCAGTAGAAAGATAAATTTGAATATGACTTCTGTTTATTTGGATTAAGTCTTATAGTAACTCATTTAAACTGTGCCTGCTTGGTAGTTTTTTGTATTCTATCCCATGAAGTTTGAAAACCTGCTTAAGAGTTATGACTTTTTACTAGAATTAAACACTAGAATGAATTCACTTTTTAAAAATCTAGTTGGCTATGTATCTGACTTCCCATGTGCATAACAGAATGAAAAAAAAATCATTTGACGTTAGTCATGTAAACAGTAGGCTAAAACTAACAAGCAACACTGCTGTTGAAATGAAAAAAAAAAGCAACAAGATCTTATTCATAAAACTGAAAAATATCTAGACATATTAGCAATTTCAAACTTCTTTTAGCTGGCTTGATGGCACTTGCCTATAATCCCAGTGAATCAGGAGGCTGAGGCAACAGGATCACAAGTTTGGAGTCAGACTTGGCTAACCATATATCAAAATTTATAAAAGGGCTGGGGATAGAGCTCAGTGGTAGTATGTCCCTGGGCTTAATCCCCAAGACCACACACATACAAAAAAATTCTGAGAAAAAGTATAAGAATTATTGTTTGAAACCATCTTCTTTTCAATTATCTCCCACTTTCATGTCCACCCCCACCCCCACCATGTCTGGAAAAACAAGGGTATCCGCCTTTTCCATGTCTGGAAAAACAAGTGTATCAGGTGTGAATGCACACCTAGAAGATTTTTCAAAGGTTAAATTTTCAAAACTATTACATCAAATAGCAGCTCTGATTTATCCAAAACATTTTTTAATGTTATCTACTATAACAGAAGATATCATGTTGGTACCATTTTAACTTTTATGCACATATATTTATCCTCACAAATGCATATCAAATTGTGAAAAAAAATTTAAAGGAAAGCTTAGGTGAATCTAATGATTATTAACAATACAATACCTTTATCACTTTTCTATGTTTTACCTAAAATTCATTGTTCCATATAAATAAAATATTCAATAGGCTGGTGAATTCCACTATTTCTTAAACAGATTTAGCAAAGGAAGTTCATTAGAGCTTTATATGGAAACAAGAGTCATCATCACTATGGTGTTCTTGTAGGTGATTCCTCATTATTCATTTTCCTCTTTTTCCATAGTAATAGAAACCATGATATTTGGCTAATATATGGTCATTTGGAATAAAGACCAGTTCTCAGGCTGTTTAATCTAAAGATTACTTTGTGATTTCAGTTTGAACTAATATGCAGTAAGCAGGGAATGTTTTCCACAACTTTTAAGAAGTATTCTTTTTTTTAAAAAAAAAAAGGCAGATTCCTTTTTTTTTTCTTTCTTTCATCCTACAAGCCATACTATAGATATGCTATATAGTATTAGCCATCTGGGACAACCAGGCTGAAGTACAATAAAGAGGACAAAAAGCAGGAGGACAAAATAAGCCCAAGTGCTTGTTTTTTAAATGTATTTAACTACTAATATATATTAATTGCATAGTAAATGGGTTTCATTGTGACAATTTCCATACATGCGTATGATGAATTTTGACCATATCCATCCTCCCCTATTCTCCCTTTCCTAAAAGTTTCTCTTCTACTTTCATGTTATTATTGTTAAAGATTCTACATATGAAAGAAATATGATATTTGTTTTTCTGAGCTGGCTTATTTTGTTTAACATGATGATCTTCAGTTACAAACATTCTCCTGCAAATAACATAATTTCATTTTTCTTTATTGCTAAATAATAATTGTGTATATAGTCTACATTTTCTTAATCCCTTTTACACTGATGAGTATCTAGGCTGATTTTATAGGCTATAATGAATAGTAGCATCATAAACATGTGTATGTAGGTATCTCTACTGTATGATGGCTTTGCTGCCTTCAGATATACACCTATTAGTGGCATAGCATGATCATATGGCAATTCTGGTTTAGTTTTTTAAGGAACCTCAATACTGTTTTCTATTGTGGCTATATTAGTTTACATTCCTACCAAGAGTGTATGAGGGTTCCTTTTCCCCTGAATCTTTGCCAATATTTGCTAATTTTGTTTTCTTGGTAATGGTCTTTTTAATTGTGGCCATTGTAGTTTTGATTTGCATTTCCCTAATGACTAATGATAAGGAACATTTTTCATATATTTGTTGAATATCTGTACTTCTTTTGAGAAATGTCTCTTCAGTTCATTTTCAATTTACTGATTGGATCACTTATTCTTTTGGTGTTATGTTTCAAGTTCTTTATATATTCTGGATATTAATCCTTGGTCAGATGAATAACTGGCATAGATTTTCTCCCATATCTAGACTATTTCTACACTCTTCTTCCTTTGCTGTAAAGAAGTGTTTTAATTTGATATAATCTCATTAGGCAATTCTTGTTATTAATTACTGAGCGACTAGAATCCCATTCAGGAAATCACTGCCTATACCAGTATCTGAAGTGTTTCTCTTACATTTTCCTCTAGTAATTTCAGGTCTTACACTGGGGTCTTCAATCTATTTTCAGTTGAACTTTGTATAGGGTAAGAGATGGGGATCTAGTTTCAATCTTTTATAGGTTGATGTTCAATTTTCCAGCTCCATTTGTTGAAAAAGCTCTTTTCTCTGGTGTGTGTGTGTGTGTGTGTGTGTGTGTGTGTGTGTGTGTGTTTAGCTCCTGTATTGAGAATCAATGAGCTTGAGTCATTGATAACTGTAGACCTGCCATACTAAACTCAGAGTGTGTATTCTTACTTGAAAAAGGAAAAAATATCTGCTTAAAGAGGCATTATTTCTATCTAGGGTAAAGAATGCCACTTACAGATAATCAATTTCCTATCATAAGATAGTAATAGGCAGCTACTAAAACTAAATGTGAGATATCAAAAGAATAATCCAAAAGATAAAATAATGACTTTATTAAAGCCCTGGAGATTAATGAACCCAGGTTTGGGTTCTTGATGTACACTCACTGCTTATATGACTTTGGATATATTCCTTATCCTTTTTAATTTTCAGTTTCCAATCTGTAATCTGAAAAGGATAATAATTGTGATGACAATTAAAACAAAATAATGAATGTAAAGTATGACAAATGGGCACAAAGTAAGCATATGTTAATTACATTCATGTGTTTCAGTTAACAACAGAATACATATATAATGGTGGCCCACATCAGCCATCTTAGTTTGCATAAGCACTTTGTGATGTCTGCACAACAGTAAAATCACCTAATGAAGCATTTCTCAGAATTTTTCCCCAACATTAAATGCCACATGATGGTAATAGTAATACTATTATCATCAATATGAAATTAATATCTTATCAATCTTATTGTTTTTAATGAGTTAATGTAAGAATTATATGAATTATATTACTCTCCATCAAAGATCTATCCCCTATTAATCATATCTATTTGATTTATTTTCTTGAATAGTAAAGAAAAATTAAAGAGTATATTAGTAAAATGAGTATAGTTCCTATTTATATAATTATTATGATTTAAGAATCATACGAACTCAAGAAGTTGTTAATTACTGATTAGACTTGAATTTACATAGAAAAGTGCTAACATTTATATTTTAAATAGAACATTAGCATTGTAATATTCATTTGTATTACTATAATAAATACATTTAATGAATGACTGAGTAACCACATGGAAATCTTTTTCACATGCTTACTGGCTAGTCTGTATCCTCCTTAATGAAATATCTATTCAAGTCATTTGCTCATTTTCTAACCAAATTACTTTATTATAATTCAGTTTAGGGAATTCTTTATATGTTCTACATATAAGCCTTTTGAGGAATATGTGACTTATAGATATTTTCTTCCAGTCTATAGTCTTATCTTTTCATCCTCTTAACAGGGTCATACAGAGAGCAAAAGATAGTACTCTTTATAAGTCCATTTTATAAAGCTGTTCTTTTGTGAATTATGTTTTCAGTGTGCCTAGCCTGTCTACCTTCTTTTCCCTAATTTTTGAAGTTTTCGGGTAGGTAGTTTGCCTAGATGCTATAATTAGTGAAAGGACTAAATTGGAATATGTGTACTGCATCATATATGGAACCCAGCAAGACCTTAAGTGGAATGTAAATGGCTATCTCATCCAGAACTCAAATACTGTTACTTATTTTTCGTGCAGATATTATAATTTGATATTTTATCATCTTCAACTCTCTTAAGTTCATAGAGGATTTTTATAATACTTGGTCTTTATTTCATTTCTTTTATATTTCCAAATAATTGTTAGCCTACCAAAATGTTATATATGATATATCCTCTAGGCTTAGTAGTTGTAAGATATTACTACATACAATTCCCTTGTCATTAGTCACTATTAGGATCACAAACAATAAAAGTTAAACTCTTCTCATGCATTGTTTATTCATTTTTATAAAAGCATATAGCACACAAAAATCCATAAGATAGCTAAGATTCTTAATGGTATGAAAATTACATTCTAGTGACTAAAGTAGGGTAGAGAGATTACAGACATATGAATATGTTCTCTTCAGGTTGGAAAAACCTAGTCTGCTATGTTTTGGTTAATATTAGGAATATACATTTGAAAATCTGAAAATATTAAAAAATTTCAAACAGTAGATTGGGTTAGGTTAGAATATATCTTTACTTGGTACAAAAGAATTTTAATGCTACAGTAAACTATAAACAAATACTTACAACATATAGTTGTTTCCACAGACTGGCCCATTCTTGAAGAGTTGCTGTAACCTCAGTCACAATGGAATCTTCGAGTGGAACCACAGTTTCATACTGCCTAGAATCATAGCCACAATATACAGAGACATTATTTTTGATAAAATCTTAGAATATCTCTGCTACATTTTTCAATATGCTTAATTCAAATTTTAAATTATTGCAAATAGGAAAATAAGTACATCTAATTGATTAAAGACCTTTTTTGCAGTGATACTCTGCAATGGTATAACTGAGCTGAATTAACATAAAACCATTTGGATTTTTACTACATAATTTGTAGTTATTTTCCATTTTCCTTTTTTTAATTTGTTCTTTTTAGATATACATGACAATAGATTATACTTGACATACATACATGGAGTATAACTTATTATACCTAGGATCCCATACTTATGGTTGTACATGATGGGAAATATAAGATATGGTTTTTGGCATGAACTTTAAGCATTAAACTATTTTTAGTCAATGAAAACCATAATATTGCCAAAGCCTTGCTTAAGTTTTTTACTTTAAAAAAATTGTGCCCTTTAAAATTTTTCTTTCATGCAAATTGGGGGGCTTTTAAAAGATCTGAAAGGCATGGAAGACAATGGATTCTTTTTCAAAAATTATAAGCATTCTATTATGTTGGTGTTGTGTTTTCTTAGAAATAAGTGTCAAGAAAGAATGCTACATCTGATAGAGGAATTGTGACCAAGGAATAGAAAGGTGCTTTGGTTCTCTCAAACCACCTCATAAGCAATATCCTCTATGATGCCAATCCCTATGCAAATGATCGAAAATTTATTGGTGAACAAAAAGGAAAGAGTTCCTTCCTTCAGAGACCGGTTGGTTTGGATAAAGAACCAGAGTGATAAATAATAAGAAAATAGATAGGGACAATGATAAATCTAAGAAGGAACTGAAAAGATTACAATGAGAGATTTCATCTTGGGAACACAATTTAAGATGAGAAAATCCATGAACTCCTTCCTCTCTGAAAAAGTGTTAAGGACCAAAACAATGGAAGAAGAAAAAAAAAAGCTTGACAAGAAAAAGTGTGTGGGCAGGAGAAAATCAGGTATGGTATCATAAGAAAAGGGGAAAAAATATACCAAAAAATGCTGAGTTGGAAAATAATATCATATATTCAAGATGAGGAAAAGGATGATATTGTTGGGGTCTACTCTCATAGGGACTTTTTGAAAGAGAATAAAGATTTCAGATTTTAACATAAGTAATATATATGAAAAGTTATTGAAAGAAGGAGTAGAACTTGATTTTCTGGGACTATAGAGTTCATTTATGATGTCATGAGGTTACTGGAATTCACATTCTGATTTTGTTAGCCAGAAAAAGCACAGGAAAATGCATTTCACAAAATTAGCATTAAGTATCATTTCTTCTTAAAGGAAGACAGCTAACAAAGCACTGAAATGTTCAAAAATGACTCAGTGCATTATACTGAGTGCAAATGAATATGTTTTAACTTTTATTTTGTTTTGTATAATTTATTTCAGATGATAAAAATTACCTTGGATTAATACTCCAGCTCTATTAGTATCCATCAAATTTACAAGCTATCTAAAGTAAAAACTTTTTGGGCTGGGGATGTGGCTCAAGCGGTAGCGCGCTTGCCTGGCATGCGTGCGACCCGGGTTCGATCCTCAGCACCACATCCAAACAAAGATATTCTGTCCGCCGAAAACTAAAAAATAAATGTTAAAATTTAAAAAAAAATAAAAAATAAAGTAAAAACTTTTATCAAGGGTTTGTTGGGAGCAAAAATGTTACAAAGGTGACATTAGCAAGATGGCAAAATAGGTGTTTTCTATTGTCCTCCACCAGTAAAAACATTGATTTGACAGCTACCTATGAATAAAATTCCAGGGGAGAAGTTTCAACCTGCTGGAGCAAGAAAAAAATCCAAGAATAAATACACTAAAAAGGGTGGAAAAAAGTTTTACTTTATCTGAATCACCCCTCCCTTAAGGTGTCAGCTCAGTGCCAAGAGAAACTCTCAGCCCATAATTTCTCCCACAGTTAAAAATGAAACACAGTGGGGCTGGGGTTGTGCCTTGCACATGTGAGGCAATGGGTTTGATCCTCAGCACCACATAAAAAAAATAAACAATAAAGGTATTGTGTCCAACTACAACTAAAAAAAAAGTCCTCTAAAAAAAGTGAAACACAGTTAAGTGAGTACCCATTTCCACTACCCACGTGAGATACTAGCCAAGAGGCCCACTTCTTTCTCACCACACTCAGAATACTGAAGTGATTAATTTATCTTAGTATTTGAGGAAGGCTGTGAACAGAGAAGAAAGACTATCAAAAAGCCCACTAACAAGTTGCTTTTGATGCACCACTCATGAATCCCTTCCACAACTGGCTCAGTGGTACACAAGCCTTATGTACACAAATGTGACACAAATGTTACAAGAGCCTTCCCACCTCTTTCAGGTCAGCTCCACAAGCACTGCTGTACAGATTGGGAGTGTGAGTGCATTTTTTTATCTTTTGTGGTTCAGGGGTTGAACCCAGGTGTGCTCTTCCACTGAGCTACATACCTATCCCGTTAAAGCCTGGCCTCAAACTTCTGAGTAAAAATATTGTTGGTCGAAATTGGGTTGATAAAGTCAAGGAACTAAAAGAAAAGCACATATCAATCAATAATACTTTGTCCAGAAAAGCTGAACAAAAGCTAAGGAAGTTCATTAATAAACTGCCTTGTAAGAAATGCCAAAGGGAGTACTTAAAGATAAAATAAAAGAATGCTAATCAGCGACATGGAAACATATAAAAGTATAAAATGTGTTAATCAGAATACTCTAAAACTCTAGTCAAACCCAGAAAACTCTATAATGGTGATGTGTAAATCACTTACAGGAATTAAAACAGAAAAGACTTGAAAATAATTATAGCTACAATAATTTGTTAATTTATATACAACAAAAAGATAAATTTTGACATCAAAAATAAAGTGTGGGTGGGCAGAGTATTATTTTTCATCAAAATTTTTATCAGTTTTAGTTTTATACAAACCTGATGATAACAACAAAGAAAAACTTTCTACAAGATACACAGATGAACAGAAAAAAATCAAAGCATACAACTTCAAAAAATAATCAATAAGGAGACCAATAACAAGAAAAGAGATTGAAGCAATCATAGAAATGAAAATCAAAACTATAGTGAGATTTCATCTCACTCCAATCAGAATGGCAGTCACCAAGAATAATAAGTGTTGGCATTGCTGGGGGTGGGGGACAAATTAATGCAACCACTCAGGAAAGCAGTACAAAGATTCCTCAAAAAACTAGGAATGGGGATAGAGAGAAAATATGGTGGAATAGAGAACAGCTGCATTCCAAGTTGCACCATGGGGTGAGACAATGAGTGTTCAGCTTCTGAGCAAAGTGGATAAAAGAAGAATTTCACTAAAATGTAATATCGTGCACTAAAAGTGGCTTAGGGACTCACAAATTTGGATATGATTTAAATAAAGAAGAAAGCCCACTGCCATTGGCCACTGAAGTGGATTCACCACAGATAAAGTGAGGGAGAATAAAGGAAGTCACATTCCAAGCTGTGTCTTGGCAATGTCTTGGTGCAGAGAAACCTCAGATCAAAAACACTGCCTAAACTTATCTGACCCAAGGGGTTGCACTGCAAGTGGGTCCTTAAAAACCATACCCAGATACTTAAACAATCATGCTCTGTATCAACTGGCCTACAAGAGCTGAGGGGGGGGGGAGCCATCTTGGGGCATGCCCCCAATGGCATCTGTGGGACTTGGGAGATAAGAAACACACTGCCACAATATCTCAGCAGGTGCCTGTGGAGGGACCCAGGTAGTGGCTCACTGAACATGAGAGAAACAGTCACAGAGTAGCCTATACCCAGAGGGATTTGAATCAGAAGAGGAAAGAGAAGCCTTTGTGTCTGGAGGCTCATCTGACAAGCTGAAGCTGGACAGGGGTCTGAGTGGGCAGTGGATAAGTACATTGAGAAACTAACATTGGGAAGGCTGTACTCCTGGGCAGCAGTGAGTGGAGAATCAGCCCCCCTGCCCCATGACTGGATTTCTTGGGAGGCACCTGAGAACCAGAACCACGAAGTGATCAGCTAATGTCTGATCACCAGTCCTAGGGGTGGGTCAACCTAGTCTACCCAAAGAACACTCCACTCAACAAAGCCAAATCAGACCTGAGGCCGAACTACAACTCAGTGTCACCTACTAAAAACTCCCTTCACACAACACTGCAGAAATGGTACCCTGGGAAGTACACTAAACTGGTCTGGGGGATCAAAATGCAAACTGACTATATGTCTTAAACCTACCCCACCTCATATTGGTGAGAAAGATAACAGGATTCTATCAAAGAGCTTTAATCTTAGGCAATTCCAACAGGTATCAAACAGAGAAACACAAAACCAGAAAAGGGTTAACATTCTCCAACTATATTCTAGTAGTATATAACTCATAAAAAATTAGAAGGACTATTAGACATAAAAAAGATTACTCATTCCAGTTAAATATTTTGACTACCTCAGTGAAGAAAGTACCTTCAGTCTTCACTAAAATTTTGGATGTGTGTGTGTGTGTGTGTATGTATTTTTTTTCCTTTTAAAAATTTTTTCCTTTAAAAATTTTTTTTCCTTTTAAAAATTTGAAAGATCAGCTGTTATCCTGATTGGTTTACCCCTAAATGTAATCTGCTTCCTTTCTCTTGTAGCTTTTAAAATTCTCTCCTTATTCTGTATGTTGGGCATCTTCATTATAAGGTGTCTAGGTGTGGATCTCTTATGATTTTGCACATTCGGCGTCCTGTAGGCTTCTAGGATTTGGAATTCTGTTTCATTCTTCAAGTCTGGGAAGTTTTCTCGTATTATTTCATTGAACAGATTGCTCATTCCATTGGTTTGGACCTCTATACCTTCCTGTATCCCAATAACTCTTAAGTTTGATTTCTTTATGTTATCCCGTATTTCTTGGATGTTCTGCTCATGGTTTCTGAACAGTCTCACTGAGCTGTCTATGCTTTTTTCAAGTTGAAATACTTTGTCTTAATTGTCTGATGTTCTATCTTCTAAGTGTTCTACTCTGCTGGTAGTACTCTCATTTGAGTTTTTAATTTGGTTTATTGCTTCCTGCATTTCTAGGATTTCTGTATGTTTTTTATAACCTCTATCTCCCTGTATAGTTGATCTTTTGCTTCTTGGATTTGTTTATGTAATTCATTGTCAAAGTGATCTTTCATTGTCTGATTTTGCTGTCTAATGTCTTCCTTGAGACTCCAGATCATCTGAAGCATGTATATCCTGAATTCTTTATCTGACATTCCATCTGCTGCAGATATTACCTCTTCTAAAGTTGAATTGACCTGCATTGCTTGTGGTCCTTTCTTTCTTTTTCTTTTCATAATGCTCACGTTTCTTTCTTCTTTGTGAAACTGTTATGTTATTGATTTTCCCCCTATATATTTATATTGCTCTTGTATAGTTGCAAAGTCTCCCTTTTGTGGAGAAAGACAATATTAAATAAAATAAAATATCAGCAAAACCCAATCAAAAACACATCAAAGAGATATTACATGATGATCAAGTGGGTTTCATTCCAGGGATATGAGGATGGTTCAACATATGAAAATTAGTAATTGTAATTCATCACTTTAAAAGAATTAAGGACAAAAATCACACCATCATCTCAATAGATACCAGAAAATCCTTTGACAAAATCCACTACCCATTCATATTGAAAATGCTGGAGAAGCCAGGGATTGAAGGAACTTATCTCAACATCATAAAGATCATTTATGACAAATCCAAAGCCAACAATAGAGAAAAACTAAAAGCATTTCCACTAAATTCAGGAACAAGACAAGGCTGTCCACTCTCACCATTCCCATTAAATATAGTCCTCAAAATATTAGCCAGTCCAATCAGGCAAGAAAGGATATCAAAGGGATACAAACAGGAAAAGGAGAAATGAAACTGCCACTAATATGATCCTATAGCTAGAAGCTTTTTAAAATTCTACCAGAAGACTTCCAGAACTTATAAATGAATTTAATGAAGTAACAGGATCCAAGATCAACACCCATAAATCAATAGCTTTCCTATACTCCAACAATAATTCAGTCAAGAAAGAAATCAGGAAAACCATCCCATTTACCATAACTTCAAAAAGATTAAATACTTGGGAATCTAACCAAGGAGGTAAAAGAGCTCTACAATGAAAATTACAGAACACTTAATAAAGAAATTGAAAGAGACCTTAGAAGATGGAAAGACTCCCCATGTTCTTGGATAGGCAGAATTAATATTGTCAAAATGGTCATACTATCAAAAGCAATATACAGATTTAATGCAATCTCCATCAAAATTCCAATGAAATTCTTTACAGAATTAGGAAAAAACAATTCTTAAATTCATTTCTAAGAGTAAGAGAATAGACAAAGCAATACTGAGCAAGTCAAGCAGGAGGCATCAAAATACACGATCTGAAATTATTCTTCAGAGCTGTAGTAACAAAAACAGAATGATATTGGCACTAGAATAGATTTGAAGACTGACGATCCACAAGCCTATAGCCATTTGACATTTGACAAATGCACCAAATGTATCTTGGAAAAGATAGCTTTTTTAACAAATGGTGTTGGGGAAACTGGATAGTTGTATATAGAAAAATGAATTATATCCTGTCTCTCACCCTGCACAAAACTCAAATTGAAATGGATCAAAGACTAAATTATGGATTCAACACAGATGCCCATCAGTTGATGAATGGATTAAGAAATATGTATATCACAATTACATACACACACACAAACACATACAATGGAGTTCTACTCTGTCATTAAAAAGAATGAAATTATGGCTTTTGTTAGTAAATGGATGGAACTGGAGTCTATCACGCTAAGTGAAATAAGTCAGACTCAGGAAAGTCAAAAGTCAAATATTTTCTCTGATATGTGGAAGCTAGTCCAAAATAAGGAGGTGAAGAAGGAGCAGAAGAGACAAAAGGAGAAGGGGGGATTCCACTGATCATTTAAAAACACAATGATCAATGAACTAGATAAAGGGAACTAAGAGAGAGGGACAGGGACAGGAGAAGGGTATACTCTCAATCATGTATATATACCAGAAACTAACTCTAAAAACTAAAAACATAAGTGTAACTAGCAGAAAGATTAGTAGAGTATAGGGAAGGAAACAGGGGGAGGAAGGAGGAGAGGGAAAGGGGAAATACTGGGGACTGAATTAGAGCAAATTATATTCTATGTTTTTAAAACTATGTCAAAATGAATCCTATTGCCATGTATAACTAAAGAGAACCAATTAAAAAAGAAAGGAGTTTGAATTGGCAATAAAAAAATCCCCCACCAAGAAAAGCCTAAGACTGATGACTTCACTGATGAATTATATTAGTCATTTAGAGAGAAATTAATGCCAATTCTTCTCAAATTTTTCTAAAAATTGAAGAGGCAAGAAAAGTTTCCAAATTAATTTTACAAGGTCAGCATTACCCTGATACAAAAGCCAGGAAAGAAGAAAACTGCAGGCCCATTTCCCTGATGAATATAGATTCAAAAATTCTCAACAAAATACTAGCAAATTTAAATTCAATAGCACATTAAGAAGATCATACCAATAATCACATGGGATTTAACCATGAATATAAGGATGGTTCAACATAGGCAAAGCAATAAATGTAATATATCAATATACTAAAAAAACAAAGATCACATGATCATTCTCAAAATGCTAAAAAATGAAACAAAATTCAATATCCTTTCATGATTATAACAAAAATTCAGCAGAACAGCTACAGAAGGAATGTTCCCCTAGATAATATGTTGTCCATACAACAAGCTCATAGCTAACATTTTACTCAATGGTGAAAAGCTGCAAGCTTTTCCTCTAAGATTAAGAACAAGACAAAACTGTTCCACTACTTCTAGCCAATATATTACTGGAGGTCCTAGCCAGAGTAGGCAACAGAAAAAAATAAAATGTATCCAAATCTGAAAGGAAGTAAGATAGCAGATAACATCATCTTAAATGTATAAAACCCTGAAGATTTAGTAGAGTTGCAGGAGACAAAAATCCAACATATAAAAACCAGTAGCATTTCTATACATTAACATTTAACTACAATGAAAGGAAAAATTTTAAATCCCATTTATAATAACATCAAAATGAATAAAATCCTTAGGCATAAATTTAGCCAAGAAGGTAAAAGATCTATACACTTAAAAGTATAAAACTGTGTTGAATGAAATGAAAACAGAAGCAGAAAGATAGCCCTTGCTCAAAGATCTGAAGAAGTAATAGTCTTAAAATTCCACACTATTCAAAGCAGTCTACAGATTTAATAAAATCATTTTAAAAATTCCAATGGCATTTTTCATAGAAATAGAAAAAAAACCACGAAATTCAACTGGAGCCAAAAATATCCTAAGTAGCCAAAGCAATCTTGAGAAATAAAACATCTGGAGGCATCACACTTCCTGACTTCAAACAATATTACGAAGCTATAGCAATCAAACCAGCATAGCATTGTCATAAAAGTAGACAAATGCACCACTAGAATAGAATAGAAAACTCAGAACAGAGATGCCAAGAATGTGCTATGAAGAAAGGATAGCCTCTTCGATAAATAATTTTGTGAAAAAGTGCATGTTCAGTAAAAGGGATGTTTTCTTACACCATAGTCAAAATTCAACTAAAAATGTTGATTAAGGACTCAACAAAAGACCTGAAACTCTAAAACTCCTGTAAGAACACATAAGGGGAAAGCTCTCTAATACTGGTCATGGAGTGGTTTTCTGCGTTTGCTACCATAGCACAGGTTACAAAGAAAAGACAAATAAGCAAGCCATATAAAGCTAACAAGCTTTTGCACAACAAGAAATGGAAAATGAAAAGGCATATCAGAATGGGATAAAATATTTGCAAATCATATATCCAATAAAGGGTTAATCAAAATACATAAGAAATTCCTACAATTTAATAGCAAAAAAACAAACTTAGTAAATAAATAACTCATTTTAAAAGTACACAGATTTTTCTCAGAAAAGAGACTGCATGGCAAACAGGTGTATGTAAAGGTGTTCAAAATCACTAAGCAGAAAGGAAACACAATAAAAACTAATTTAAAAAAGAGAAAAAAGTGACACATTTTTTCCTATCATCACCAGCATCTAAGGATTTTGAAATAAATATGGTTTAATTTACTGTAGTTTCCTTAAATAAATCATACTGATATTTTCAGATTATATAAGCCAATGATAAAATCCTAAGAAAAATTCAGAATGACTTACTATACTTATTATCACCTCACACCTGTTAATATGCTATTATCAAAAAGTGAAAAAATAAGAAATAATGGTATGACTTCAAGATGGTAGAATAGAGGAGGCAGCTTTCCAAATTCAAAAAATTGGTTAGGCAGCTTCTCTATATGTTGAGTGGAAAAGTGGGGGGCTTCATTGGGAATTAATACTGGGAATTCAAAGCAGATCAGGGACTCAGGAGGTTGGATATGATAGAATAAGGAGAAAATTCCACACTTGCTTAATCTCCAGGATAAACAAAGAACTCAAAAAACTTAACACAAAAAAAAATCAATAAACAGGCAAAGGAACTGAACAGACATTTAATAGAAGAAATACAAATGGTCAACAAATATATAAAAAAATATTCATCATCTCTAGCAATTAGATGTAGAGAGCCACTACATAGGAGCTGAGTGTCCCCTAGCTTTGAGTGACAGAAATGTGGGGACTGGCTTCCCTAACCAGGAAGCAGGTGGGTTGCCCATCTCTGCTCATCAGAGGAGCACAGCTTTGGGAGTGGGAGTTACCCAATGGGAGTGGGGCTGTCCCTTGTAACATTACCCCTCTGCCTTATATGGATGGAAAGCTCTTTCGAAAAGCCCCCCCCCCAAATAAAACCAGGGTTCCAGGCTTGCTTCCTTGTCTTTTTTTGCATGCCTTGCCCACTTTGTGGGAGTTGGGTCAGAGGAGCCATCACAGGACCCAAAGAAAAAGGTATTTTCTCCTTGTGTGATTATTTCGTGCCAGCCCAGTTAACCTGGAGTGACCCTGACTGATTTAGTCAAGTGTTGCGACAATTAGAGAAATGCAAATCAAAACTAAACTGATATTACATCTCATTCTAGTCAGAATGGCAATTATCAAGAACACAGCAACAATAAGTGTTGGCGAGGATGTGGGGGGAAAGGTACACTCATACATTGCTGGTGGGACTACATATTGGTGCAACCAGTCTAGAAAGCTATATGGAGATTCCTCAGAAAACCTGAAATGGAAACCACCATTTGACTCAAGCTATCCCACTCCTCAGTATATTCCCAAAGAATTGAAAATCAGTATATTCCAGTGACATAGCCACATCAATGTTTATAGCAGCTCAATTCACAATACCTAAGCTATGGAATCAATGTAGGTACCCTTCAACAGAATAATAGATAAAGAAAATGTGGTATATATTGGAACATTACTCAGCCATAAACAAGAATAAAATTATGGTATTTGCTAGTAATGGATGGAATTGGAGACTATCATGCTAAGTTTCATGCTAAGCTAGACCTCCCAAAAAACAAAGGCCAAATGTTCTCTTCAATATGTGGACACAATAAGAAGGGGGAGGAAAGAATAGAAGCTCACTGGATTAGACAAAGAGAAAGAAGAGAAGAGAGGGGATGGGAATAGGAAAGAGAATAGAATGAATCCAACATAATTTCTGTGTTCATTTACACAAACATTGTAAATCTACATCATGTATATCCACAAGAATGTGATCCTAATTAGAATATTATACTCCATGTATGTATGTCAAAATATACTCTACTGTCATGTATATCTAAAAAGAACAAATAATAAATAAACAAAATAAAAAATGTTTTGAAAGATGGCAAGGATGTATTTTAATTCTTTGAATTTATTTTTAGGCTCTGTAATCCTAAGTCAATAGCTTGGGGTTGTTAAGTGCAATGTTTCTGTGTTCCTCAGCAAGTTGCCAGCCATTGCCAAAGCTCATGACAGTAGCTCTCAGTATAGGGTGGGATATACTGGTAATGTACAAATTGTGTATTTTGTAGTAGGTGTATTCAGAGTTCTAAGCTGGAAGACCCAATAGTTGGGATTTAGTCTTGGCGGACCTTTGGAATTCTGCCGGTGGATATTTGGGATTTCATCCATATGTCCTGTTGCTGGGGACATGCTCATCTCTGCTGAAAGCCTAGATCTCAGAGGCCTCCCATAAATTTAACTTTTAGCATGTAGGGTCCAATACTCCACAGGTTTCACATTCATTTGTAATTAAGATCAATATGGAAATCAGATGTAAATTATCCAGTATAGACACTCTCTAAGTGGTTATTATTAACAGCTTTCCAATAGCTCTTGTGGGGCATCAGAAACAAAGGGAGGTCTCTCTCCTTAATATCTGGGGCCTATTGCCCTAGTCAAATTTTCTTTGCACCTGCTTCAGTCACACATTATGTCCAGGCACATAATAGGTAACTGTTAGGTCACCTGGCAACTTCCTTTATGAGTTCTCAATCTCTTGCCTTTGCTCATGGCCACAGAATGCTTATAAATAGTTCCCACACTGACCACCTCAGTTCCCATTGAACTATCTGCCCTGCCCGCAGGCTGAAACAATTTTGCTTGCTTTTCACTCAACATCTTCCTCCCACTGATTCTGGGTCCATTAACATCAGCCTTGCTCTCTATTCCACAGGTTCCCCCAATCCAATACTATACCCTAGATGTTCTTTCCTCTTTGTGTCTATACTCCCCTTCTCCCCTCAGCACCTGTGGCTGCCACCATCACCAGTCAAGATGTCACAAGATGAACATATTTCTTATATTCAAATTTTCCAACTTTCTATACTTCTATTATTTCTTTTACTGTCCAGTATTGAATTTCGGTGAGTTCCCTTAGTTACCCATCTCACTGAGAAACAGTCTTCCCTATTTAGTCTGATAAGGAAATGCTGAGAAGTGTACTCTTCCTCTAATCTGCCATCTTCTCCTCTTTCTCCAAATTGTTTTCTTGATCTCTCCTTTCTCTAATTTCTTTTCTTGATCTCTAAGATACTGTTTCCTGTCTCCATCTACAGAACTGGCTACAACTTTTCAGCCTCTTCTAGTTAGGTTCTCCTGTTCCTCCCAGTTCTACACACTAGTTCCCAAGGATTCTGACTTTACTGCAGTTCCTCTCCATCTACACTAATTCCTTTAGTGTTTTTCACCCAGCCTCCTGGCTTTAGATTGTTTGAATATTAATGACTTCCAACTTTATCCCAAAACTCCACATTCAGCCAACTGCCTATTTCATATCTCTGAAACAGTCATTTAAAATTTAACATATGCAAAATGTAATTCTTTGATTTTTTTCTGCAAAATATATCCCTTCCAAAACATCTTTATCTATATAGGTAGCAACTACATCCATACTCAGGTCAAAAATCCTGGAGTCATCCTTGATTTCTATTTTGTCTATATGCTACTAAAAATTCTTTGTCAGATCTCACTCCAAAATTTATACATTATTTTACCTTGTTATTTTATTCCAGTGAACATCTATGTTCAAACAATTATAATATCTTCTACAAATAATTATAATCTTCCATTCTCTTTTTCTCCTCTCTATCTTCTACAAATATTTATTTTGTGGTTATTAAGAGACTTATGTAAAATATCTTATAACACCTTTTTTGAGCTAATATATTGAATCACATAAAAACTCTACAGTTTTAATTCCTACCACAAACCTTATTATTGATGTCCCAATTAACATCTATTACGTTTGGGATGAAAAACTCTTAGAGTTATTCTTAATACTCTGTGTTTTAACTTAATACTAGAATCATAAGTGATTTTATGCCACCTGTATAACATGACAGTGCTCTGCATATTTCAATACATTTGCTTTTACACATGAATTCTACATTTTCATAGACTTTCCTGTTCCTTAAAGTTGTTCCAACTTCAAGAAATCCTTTCAGGACTTTTTTTTAATGTAGATCAACTCCCTTACCTATTACTGCCTGGGAAATCTTTTCTCTCACCTTCATTTTTGAAGGAGAGTTTTGCTAGGTTATAGAATTTTTTAATTTTATATTTGTTGTTCTTAGATATACATGACAATAGGGTGTACTTTGATATATTATGCACATATGGAGTAAACCCATTACAGTTCTGATCCAGAAATGGGGTTTTTGTTTGTTTGCTTATTTTTTGGTAACAAGGATTGAACTCAGGGGTGCTTAACCACTGAGCACATCCCCAGCCCCTTTTTAAATATATATTTTATTTAGAGACAGGGTCTTGCTGAGTTACATAGGGCCTCTCTAAATTGCTCAGGCTGGCTTTGAACTTGCAATCCTCCTGCCTAAGCCTCACGAGATGCTGGAATTACAGGAATGTGCCACCACACCAGCCTGGGTACAGAAATCTTGGTAGGTTGGGGCAGGGGGGCTTTCTTTTAGTGCTTTGAATACATCATCCCACTCCCTTTGTCTTGAAATGTTTCTGCTGAGAAATGTGCTAATAGTCTTATGGAAGGCTTCCTTATATGTTATAGGTTCTTTTTCTCTTGCACTTTTAAAATTTTTTATCTTTGACTTTTGAAAGTTTGATTATAACATGTATTGATAGATATAAATTTATTTCAGTAAGGTTCTTTGGGCTTCAAGAATTGATCTCCATTTCCCTCCCCAGATTTGGGGAGTTTTCAACCATTTTTTCCTTTTTTTATTTTTTAAAAAATAAATGACAGTGGAATGTATTACAATTCTTATTACACATATACAGCACAGTTTTTCATATCTCTGGTTGTATATAAAGTATGTTGACACTAATTCGTGTCTTTATACATGTACTTTGGATAATGATGTCTATCACATTCCACCTTCCTTGATAATCCCCTGCCCCCTCCCTTTCCCGTTATTTCTTTAAATAGTTTTTGCCACTTTCTCTCTCAATTGTCATTCTTGTAATTCCACATTATACATCTTATTTTGTTTGCTACTGCCCTATTCATTCTTTAGGCTTCCTTCACTCTCTTATTCTTTCTTCTTTTCATTCCTCTGAACAGTAATTTGTCTGAGTTCACTGATTCTTTCTTCTATTTGATCAACAACACTGTTCTATTGAACTTTTCTGGTGAGGTATTGTATGCTTCAGCTCCAGAGTTTACGTTTGGTACTTTTTTCTCCCTTATTATTTCTATCTATTTGTCAGTTGTATTGTTTGTACATCATTTCCCTGATTTATTTTAGTTATCTATCTCTATTTTCTTGTAATTCAGTAAACTTCTTTAAGACGATTATTCTGAATTGTTAGGTAATTACCTAGAACTCCATTTCTTAAGGGTAAGTTATCAGATATTTATTTTGTTCCTTTTGTTGTGTCATATTTCCCAGAACCTTCATATTCCCTGAAGTTTTGCTTTTGTTTGTGAACATCTGAAAAAATGTCTTAAGGTCTGGCTTCAACAGGAAATTATCCTCACCAATCAGCCATGCAGATAATCTGGGAGTGTTCTGAACCTTATCTATGGTTGTGCAAGTACCATTCCTCACTTCTTCCTTGGAATTTCAGGTTGTGCACCTTCTCCCAATCTCCCAAAGCCATGCTGGCCACAGTAAGTCATCTATCTCTTTATCTTAGGGATATAAGGTCAGGACAATGGATGAATGCTCTGTTCATACCTCTTCCTCCTAGGGTCAAAGTCTCAGAGTTTTCCACCACTAATATCACAGAGCTGTGTTAGCTACAGTGAGCTACCCACTCCTTGTCTTTGTTCTTACCTGCTTCTACACATTTAACTACATAGGTTACTTTAGCAACTGGAATAAAACAGGATAAAAAAAAGGCAATAGGCAATCTGGAATGTCCAGAAATGCCAGGGATGTTGAATGGACACTCAACTCACTCTTTCTTTTGACCAAATAGAAGAAACTCAGGCTGAGGCAAATATTGTCTTGGCAGCATATGGAAGGAGCTGACATGGAAAAAGTGAAATTGCTCTGATTCAAATTGGCTATTCTCTGTTTTGTGTTCCACTGGGATCCTGCAACTTCTTCACTAGAGTTTGGACCTGTCCTAAAAGTATACTGCCCCACACAACATTGTTAAATCCATACGGGGAGAGGCAAGGCTTTCATATTCTGCCATGTTGCTGGTGCAATAAAAGACTACCACTTTGTAATTGGACTCTACTGCACCACACAACAAATTGAAAAATTCTCTGCAGAAGAAAGCCAAAGCAAGCATGGAGCTTTCCTTTTGTGCATAACTTAATTCAGGATCACAGACTGTCAAGATATAATTATTAATTATTCTATATTAATTATTCTCCACTGCCTGAAGACAGCTGTTTTTAAATAATTTCCACGGATTTTACAACTATTATTCTGTACCATTAAATACTGAGTATTTGGATACAAACTTGATTCTAGGTAGGTTTCTAAGATTTATATTCAAAACCAGGTTAAGACTACATTCAACAAATATAATGCTTTGTAATTCTTTGTATAGCCATAATGAAAACTGATTCTTACATGGCCAAAATAAGTTCTACACTTTCTTTACTAAAACTGATAATTATGTGATCAAAATGTTCCCTAATCCTTTACTGATATGATAAATAAGGCACATGACTCGTGGACTTAAGATGAGTTCTTTATAATCGAAAAGCATTTTTTGAGGCACTCTACTTCTGTATCTGTATATATATTTTTATAATTCCTTCTCTCACCTCACTCTATATGGTTTCTGCTCAATTTCAGCTCTGATTATTTGTATTATTAACCCTGCTATTATAAATCAAGAATATCATTTTGCATTTTAGAATAACCCACTCACATTCAAAAGAAAATTTTATCATCTTATAAGATACAAGCTTCATTGATCATAAGTATCTAAAACTTCCTTTTTTCACACAATTTCTATCCAATATTTATGAATTTGACAATCCTTGTAAATAAATGTGAAGGAGCAGATTGTTCCTTGCAAAGATACACTAATGCAGGATTTGCAAGTTTTCTACACATCCTTATGGCTTTATAAGTTTTGTTAAAAGAAGAACAAGAAGTATGCTAGGGGCTGGGACTATAGTTCAGTGGTACAGTGCTTCCCTAGCATGGATGAGGCTCTGGATTCAAACCCCAACACAACAAACTTAAAAAGAATTATGATAGTTGCATTTTCATATCAGAATCAGATATTTTCAAGTGTGTGATCAAATTATGCATGCATTTTCAATAATGTCTTCTTATTCTTAAGGCATATCTCTGTTTTTTTCAATTTCTAATTGCAAATAAAATATTTTTTTAAAAGTCTCTTTCATTTTGACTATAGAAGAAAATAACAGATTTATATCTAATTCCTATCCAATCAATGACTAGTCTCTGTTGGGAGTCTCCCTGAGAACTCCCGGGCCTTTCAAACATGGCAGTGGGCAAATTGCCAGTGGGCAGCTAGAACTCCCTGGGCCTTTCAGATAAGGAGCCCCTAATGCAACATGGCGGCAGGCAAGTTGCCAGTGGGTGGATAACAAGTTGTTTTGAAAATTTTCTAATTGGTCCCCCCATCTTCCGTGATCGTGGACAGCTCGTGCCCCCCATGAATCTTATGCAGGGCGGACGTGCATGCACCGTAGGTAATGACCTGACCTTTACTATGATTGGCCCCAGGAGCTTCCTGGTTTAAGATAACTGACTCTCACTTTCTATATAAGCTAATACCAGCTTACAAATGGTGCTTCATCTTTGTCACTGCTATCTGTGTGTGTGCATTTTAATCTCTGACAACGAACCTTGGCCTTTCAGTCTCAAAATGGCACAATTTTTTAAAATATATTACATACATAACAATTTTTATAAAAATCAAAATTAAGGTTACTTCTCCAGGATACAATAAAAAAGATAAAAGTTGTCAGGATTTTAAGAAAAAATTGTTCTCAGAATCATATACAATAATAAACATACATTTTTGCCAGATTATCAATAATATATTTTATAGTATGAACAAAAAAAAGAAAGTCTTCCTTTTCAACCTACAATAGTTATAAGTAAATTTATTAAGGCAAATTACTTACCCCCTATTACTGACAATTGCTTTTTTCAAGTGAATGTAGTTTGCAGGAAAGATACCCTGTATGGGAAAAAAAAGATTTCCAGTTAGAAAATTAAATTGTGATTAACATCTCATACATAATGAAATAGCAATGGAAACATAGTGACTCCTATTGTAGCAACTACTTTGCATATTTATAATGCAAAATTGCACAAACTATATTAGGTAGGAATTTCATGAACAGGTGCAAAGAGGATCTATCTCCAGGGGAAAAAAAACAAACTTAAGCATGATAAAAATAATTTTTTTTAAGTTTTGTAAAAAAAGTACAGATTGGAGATGGTACATCAAATCACTCTCAGGTATTATGTACAGAGGTCACTATGTATCTCCAAAGCAACATCATTACTTAACCAATAATTTATAGATTATCCAAATCTAAGTTGGAGAAATAATTCCCAGACTCAGGATTATATTTAGATGCACAAGAATACATCAATTTGGAGTTTTTATACACATTCCAACTTTATTTCTTCCAAACTATTCCAATTTTTGTATTTACCACAATTTGACTACATTGCCTAAGTGACATGGAATGTATTGCTTTTAAAACCATTTCAGTTTTCAACCATTGTTCACTCCTTCTGATGTATTCTTTCAAATAAAACATGATAAGTTTAAAAGTCTTTATACTCTGGCCCACACTACCACCAATTACAAACTGAATCTGTACCACACAAGGTTATGAGCAACTGGACTACAATAATAAATTTTATATATTGGCTCATGACAAAGTCACTCTACACCAACAAGGAATATGGGAGAATACACAAAACCTAAGATAAAACACAAAACTGCATCAATCATAGCTAAATGATGGCTATAGATTATCTGTAAAGGAAGAATTGAAAATAAAAATTAAAAAACACACAGGATTAGCACTAGGCATCGCAAATTCCTCCTAGCGAAGAAAGAGTCAGACATCTGGAAGAGAACTGGAACACCAACTGCTGTTAAGCAGAAATGAGATTCCCTCCCTCTTGAAAGTTCACAGAGGATAAGTGAAAACATGGACTTCTACTCTCTCTTGGTAATAACATGGCAAAAGCTTTTTCCTTCCCCTATAGGCGCACAGGTACCAAAACCAGCTCAAACAGAAGGTTAAAATAAGATGCGATATCTAAGCATAATAATCAAAATGTCCAGATATCAATAGAAATCACCTTGTTATACCAAGAAACATAGAAATACCAAACTGAATGAAACAAAAACAATACGTTAACAAAAAAAAGGAAAAAGATGCTTAAATCATCTGACAAAGACCTTAAAGCAGACATTATAAAAATGTTTCAACAATCACTTGAAATCAATGAAAAAACAGAAAATCATGGAAAATAAACCAGAAAGTTTCATCAAAGAAACAAAATATGCTGCATGGATTCAACAGCATAATAATAGGAGAGACAGGAAAGAATCAGTAAACCAGAATGTAGTACAATAAAATGACATAATATTAATTATAAAGAGAAAAGAGAACTATAAAAAGTGACCAATTTCATTCTGCAGTTACTTCCCTTTCTCATTCCTCTTCCTTCCCCCTCAATTCTGATCCTCTGCTCCACTGAGCTTCTGTTTACATGGGGTCCTTCTTTTAAAAAAAATCCTCTCTCTCTGTAGCTTCCACATATGAGAAAAAACATTCAACTCTTGACTTTGAGTCTGGCTTATTTCATATAGCATGATGTGTTCTACTTTCATCCTTTTGTCAACAAATGCCATAATTTCATTCTTCTTGATGGCTGAGAAAAACCCCATCATAAATACATATCACAATTTCTTTATTCATTTATCTATTGAGTGACATCTAAGCTGTTTCTATAACTTAGTTATTGTGAATTGTGCTGCCATAAACACTGGTATGTATGTATCTCTATAGTATGCTGATTTTAGCTCTTTTTGATAAATACCAGAGTCGCGTACCTGGGTCATTTTTTCATGAATCTCTATACTGGTTTCCAAGAGGTTATCCTAGTGTGAAGTCCCACCAACAATGTATGAGTCTACCTATTCCCCCACATCCTCACCAATATTTATTATTATTTTTTTTCTTTATGCTTGTCATTCTTACTATAGAAAGATGAAATTGCACTGAGTTTTGATTTGCATTCCCCTGGCTGATAAGGATGTTGAACATTTTAATTCTTTATACTTGTAGATGGACAGAATGCCTTTGTTTATTTTTATATAGTAATAAGGATCAAACCCAGTGCCTCACACATCCTAGGCAAGTGCTCTGCCACTGAGCTACAGTCCCAGCCCTGAACTTTTTTTTTAA
The DNA here is from genome assembly GCF_964194105.1 of Spermophilus citellus. Lineage (NCBI taxonomy): Eukaryota > Metazoa > Chordata > Mammalia > Rodentia > Sciuridae > Spermophilus > Spermophilus citellus. Next base: position 26,853,282 of record NC_138188.1, on the reverse strand, counting down.
ATATATTTGTTGGTTTCTATTTCTTCCTTTTAGAAATGTCTATGTAGATTATTTGTCCATTGATTTTTGAGGGTTTTTTTGGCATTAACTTTTTTGAATTCTTTATATATTCTAGTTGTTAATATCCTGTCAATAGAGTAATGGGGCAAAGATTTTTCTCTCATTCTGTAGGCTCTCTCTTCACATTCTTATTTTATTTGCTTAAGGAAGGTGGTACCTGTGCCAGTGTGCATGCATGAACATATCACAATAAATTCCACTTACATGTATGTATGACTGTAATGCACGAGTTAAACAAATTAATATAAGGAATACTAATACAGTACAGGAAAGTAATTGGGGGAGGGAGAGAAATGATGGGGACAGTACTAGGAATTGAACTGTAGCAAATTATGTGCATTGATGAATATCTCAAAATGAACGCCATAATTATTTATAATTATAATGCACTAATAGAAAAGAAATAATCACAACTGCAGGAACTGTAGAACTATGTCAAAAACAAGAAAATACTTAATGTTTATGTCATTGAGTCCTGGAATAAGAGAAGATAGAGAGCTAGGAAAAGACTAAAAATGTACATTAAGAAATAATGTCATCAAGATGGCGGCGGGAAGTAAGCCGCTCCGTGCCCGCAGCGAATGTTGCCACGTCTTAAAAGATGAAGTAAAGATCATTAAAGGAGATCTGTCAACAAAGACTCAGCACCGTGTCAAGAAAGGGGCCTAGGTGGAGTGAATCCGCCACGACTCCAGCCAAGGTGGAGTGAGTCCATCACGACTTCAGCATGAGCAGTAAGGCTGCAGCCCGAGCTGCCCGGCTCCCTCGGCCCCTTCTCCTTCTCCTCTCCACCTATCCGCTTTGCATCTCCCCCGCCGTCTCTCCTCCCATGCTCAGTCCCTAAATCTAGATCTCAATTTCTTTCCCCCACCCCGCCCGCTCTCCCGCGTGTCCAGTACCCGGCCCGCGCGGCCCGAGGGGCTGCCTCCCCTCCCCCAGCCCGCACCCCCTCCCCAGGGGTCCCGAAGGCCACAGCTGGGCCGCCACCGCGCCGCCGCCACCGCTTCCCACGGAGCACCATAGAGCAGACTCTTCACCGCGCGAGTGAGCTGCCGAGTTAAATAGAACAGCTGATAAGATGAGTGACAATTTAAAATCTAAGTGATGCAACATTCTAGTTCTGCATTCTAGTTCTGGTTCGCCTGCTTCTAGTGACTCAGCACTACTGATCCCGCTGAAATAACTAGTCGGCCCACATGAACTCACAGAGGTAAAAGCCAACTGAGCACGATAGTCAGACCCAGGGCATCCCTCTGCTGACAACAGAGGTCCCTTGCACCAGCTACCAGGGGAGTTGCTACCTGAGGGCAAACAAATTCGCTGGGGGTCCTCAGCCCCAAGCCCTACAAACTTAGGGTCTGAGAGAGGCAAACAGAAAGGGTGTGCACAGGCATCCATGGAAACAGGGCTCCCAGGAGCAGCAGACCCCACGTGTAGCCAGTATTGTGGCGAGCTTCACAGGTGAGCGGGGCCTGGCTTGAGGAACCACAAGAGAAGGCCCTAGGCACTCAGGATTGGAGACCCGCACAGTCTGGGAAGAAGAGCTGAGGAACAGTGATTGGTTCCCACCCATCAAGAAGAGAAGCCTGGCCCAGTTCCCACCTACTGGAAGAGAAGTTAATTGAGCTCTATGACTGCATTTATTATTATTATTTTTTAATGATTGTTATTGGTATTTTTTTTAATTTTATTTTCACTTTTTGTTGTTGATGTTGTTGTTGCTCTTCAACTTTCTTATTAATGGTTTCATTTTTTTTAATTCTTTTTATTCTATTATTATTACTATTATTTTTTAAAATTTAATTTCCATTTGTTTATTATCATAATTTTTTTTTTTGGTTTTAAATTTTTATTTTTTCATTTTTTCTTTCTTTCTTTTCACTTTTTTTCTTTTGTCTTTTCATTTCTTTTCAATTTTCTTATTCCCCCTTTCTTGAATTCTACCTGCCCACACTCACTCCCTTTAGTGACTTCTTCCCTTCCCTTCTAATACTTCTCCTCCCAAGCATCAAATAAATTTATAAGAGTAAACAGTAACTCAGCAGTCAAACAAAACAAGAAGTATCATGAGCATAAAAAAGCAGGGAAGAAAAGCAGTACAAACAATGAAGGACACCCTAAATATTCAGTAGGACCTGGAGTCATCAGAAAAATGGTCATATAAAGAACTCAAGGAACACCTTAGACAGATGGAATGGAACCTTAAAGATCACATTGAAAACAAATTACATAAACAGATAAAAGAAGAAGTTAAGCATCTTTATCAGGAGATAGAGATTATAAAAAAAATCAAACAATAATTCTAGAAATGAAGGAAACGATAAAGCAAATTAAAAACTCAATCGAGAGAATCACTAACAGAGTGGAGCAAGTAGAAGCCAGAACGTCAGATAATGAAGACAAAATATATCATCTTGAAAAGAGTCTAGCCAACTCAGATAGGCTGGTAAAAAATCACGAGAAAAACATCCAAGGGATTTGGGATAACTTAAAAAAATCAAACTTACGAGTCATCGGGATAGAGGGAAGGCACAGAGATTCATACCAAGGGAATGAGTAACTTGCTGAATGAAATAATTACAGAAAACTTTCCAGAAATAAAAAAGGAAACAGATATACAATTTTAGATGCATACAGGACACCGAGCACACAAAATCACAGTAGACCAACGCCAAGACACATTGTTGTGAAGATATCCAATATACAGAACAAAGAGAAAATATTAAAAGCTACAAGAGAAAAGAGGCAGATTACATTTAGGGGTAAACCAATAAGGTTAACAACGGATTTTTCATCACAGACACTGAAAGCAAGAAGGTCATGGAACAATGTATTTCAAACACTGAAACACAATGGATGCCAACCAAGAATTCTGTATCCAGCAAAATTAAGCTTCAGATACGACAACGAAATAAAAATCTTTCAAGATAAACAAAAGCTAAAAGAATTTGTAGCCAGAAAACCAGCATTGCAAAGCGTCTTGACCAAAACTCTACACGAGGAAGAAATGAAAAACAATAACCAAAACCATCAGCGGGAAGTGCCTCGGTAAAGACAGAGGACGGGGGGAAAGCTAATCATGGAGAAACAAACTAAATTAGAAAAAAAAAAAGAGATAAATAATCAAACATGGCAGGAAGTACAAACCATATGTCAATAGTAACTCTAAACGTTAATGGCATAAACTCTCCAATAAAGCGACATAGGCTGGTAACATGGATTAAAAAAACAAATCCAACAATATGCTGCCTCCAGGAGACACATCTGATTGGAAAAGACATACACAGGCTCAAGGTAAAAGGTTGGGAAAAAATATACCACGCACACGGTCCTCGTAAGCAAGCAGGGGTGGCCATTCTCATATCGAATAAAATCGACTTCAAGACTAAGTTAATCAAAAGGGATACGGAAGGACATTATATACTGATAAAGGAACCATTCACCAACAAGACGTAACAATTATCAATATTTATGCACCAAATAATGGCGCTACGATGTTCATAAAACAAACTCTCCTCAAGTTCAAGAATCAAATAGACCACAACACAATAATCATGGGTGACTTCAACACACCTCTCTCACCATTGGACAGATCCTCCAAACAAAAGTTGAATAAAGAAACTATTGACCTCAATATCACAATCAATAACCTAGACTTAACTGACATATATAGAATATATCAACTATCATCAAGTGGATATACTTTTTTCTCAGCAGCACATGGATCCTTCACAAAAATAGACCATATATTATGCCATAGGGCAACCCTCAGTATATATAAAGGGGTGGAGATAATACCATGCACTTTATCAGATCATAATGGAATGAAACTGGAAATCAATGATAAAACAAGGAAGGAAAAATCCTACATCACATGGAAAATGAACAGTACGTTACTGAATGATCAATGGGTTACAGAAGACATAAAGGAGGAAATCAAAAAATTCTTAGAGATAAATGACAATACAGACACAACATATCGGAATCTATGGGACACAATGAAAGCAGTTTTAAGAGGGAAATTCATCGCCTGGTGGACATTCCTCAAAAAAAGGAAAAACCAACAAATAAATGAGCTCACATTTCATCTCAAAGCCCTAGAAAAGGAAGAGCAAAACAACAGCAAATGTAGCAGAAGGCAAGAATTAATTAAAATCAGAGCAGAAATCAATGAAATTGAAACAAAAGAAACTATTGAAAAAAATTAACAAAACTAAAAGTTGGTTCTTTGAAAAAATAAATAACATCGACAGAGCACTAGCCATACTAACGAAGAGAAGAAGAGAGAGAACTCAAATTACTAACATACAGGATGAAAAAGGCAATATTACAACAGATGCTTCAGAAATACAGAAGACAATTAGAAATTATTTTGAAAACCTATATTCCAATAAAATAGAAGATAGTGAAGACATCGATAAATTCCATAAGTCATATGATTTGCCCAGACTGAGTCAGGAGGATACTCACAACTTAAACAGACCAATATCAATAGATGAAATAGAAGAAGCAATCAAAAGACTTCCAACCAAGAAAAGCCCAGGACCGGATGGGTATACAGCAGAATTTTACAAAACTTTAAAGAAGAATTAATACCAATACTTTTCAAGTTATTTCAGGAAATAGAAAAAGAGGGAGCTCTGCCAAATTCATTCTATGAGTCCAACATCACCCTGATTCCGAAACCAGACAAAGACACCTCAAAGAAAGAAAACTACAGACCAATATCTCTGATGAACCTAGATGCAAAAGTCCTCAATAAAATTCTGGCTATGCTAAGCCTCAGGCTAGCATCATTCTGAATGGAGAAAAATTGAACGCATTCCCTCTAAAATCTGGAACAAGGCAGGGATGCCCCCTATTACCACTTCTATTCAATATAGTTCTCGAAACACTGGCCAGAGCAATTAGACAGACGAAAGAAATTAAAGCCATAAAAATAGGAAAAGAAGAACTTAAATTATCACTATTTGCGGATGACATGATTCTATACCTAGAAGACCCAAAAGGGTCTACCAAAAAACTACTAGAACTAATAAATGAATTCAGCAAAGTGGCAGGATATAAAATCAACACACATAAATCAAAGGCATTTCTGTATATCAGCGACAAAACTTCTGAAACAGAAATGAGGAAAAACACTCCATTCACAATATCCTTAAAAAAAATACTTGGGAATCAACCTAACAAAAGAGGTGAAAGACCTATACAATGAAAACTACAGAACCCTAAAGAGAGAAATAGAAGAGGAGCTTAGAAGATGGAAAAATATACCTTGTTCATGGATAGGCAGAACTAACATTATCAAAATGGCGATATTACCAAAAGTTCTCTATAGGTTTAATGCAATGCCAATCAAAATCCCAATGGCATTTCTTGTAGAAATAGAGAAAGCAATCATGAAATTCATATGGAAAAATAAAAGACCCAGAATAGCAAAAACAATTCTAAGCAGGAAGTGTGAATCAGGTGGTATAGCGATACCAGATTTCAAACTATATTACAGAGCAATAGTAATAAAAACACCATGGTACTGGTACCAGAACAGGCGGGTGGACCAATGGTACAGAATAGAGGACACAGAGACTAATCCACAAAGCTACAACTATCTTATATTTAATAAAGGAGCTAAAAACTTGCAATGGAGAAAGGATAGCATCTTCAACAAATGGTGTTGGGAAAACTGGAAATCCATATGCAACAAAATGAAACTGAAACCCCTCCTCTCGCCATGCACAAAAGTCAACTCAAAGTGGATCAAGGAGCTAGATATCAAACCAGAGACACAGCGTCTGATAGAAGAAAATGTTGGCTCCGATCTACAGATTGTGGGGTCGGGCTCAAAATTCCTTAATAGGACGCCCATAGCACAAGAGTTAATAACAAGAATCAACAAATGGGACTTTCTTAAACTGAAAAGTTTTTTCTCAGCAAGAGAAACAATAAGAGAGGTAAATAGGGAGCCTACATCCTGGGAACAAATTTTTACTCCTCACACTTCAGATAGAGCCCTAATATCCAGAGTATACAAAGAACTCCAAAAATTAGACAATAAGAAAACAAATAACCCAATCAACAAATGGGCCAAGGACATGAACAAACACTTCACAGAGGAGGACATACAATCAATCAACAAGTACATGAAAAAATGCTCACCATTTCTAGCAGTCAAGGAAATGCAAATCAAAACCACCCTAAGATACCACCTCACCCCAGTAAGATTGGCAGCCATGATGAAGTCAAACAACAATGAGTGCTGGCGAGGATGTGGGGAAAAGGGTACTCTTGTACACTGCTGGCGGGACTGCAAATGGGTGCGGCCAATTTGGAAAGCAGTATGGAGATTCCTGGGAAAGCTGGGAATGGAACCACCATTTGACCCTGCTATTGCCCTTCTCGGACTATTTCCTGAAGACCTTAAAAGAGCACACTACAGGGATACTGCCACATCGATGTTCATAGCAGCACAATTCACAATTTGTAGACTGTGGAATCAACCCAGATGCCCTTCAATAGATGAATGGATAAAAAAAATGTGGCATTTATACACCATGGAGTATTACGCAGCACTAAAAATGACAAAATCACGGAATTTGAAGGGAAATGGATGGCACTAGAGCAGATTATGCTTAGTGAAGCTAGCCAATCCCTAAAAAACAAATACCAAATGTCTTCTTTGATATAATGAGAGCAACTAAGAACAGAACAGGGAGGAAGAGCAGGAAGAAAAGATTAACATTAAACAGAGACATGAGGTGGCAGGGAAAGGGACAAAAAAAGGGAAATCACATGGAAATGGAGCGAGACCCTCATTGTTATACAAAATTACATATAAGAGGTTATGAGGGGAATGGGATAACAAACATGGAGGGAAATGAATTACAGTAGATGGGGTAGAGAGAGAAGATGGCAGGGGAGGGGAGGGGGGATAGTAGAGGATAGGAAAGGTAGCAGAATACAACAGTCACTAATATGGCAGTATGTAAAAATGTGATGTGTAACCGATGTAATTCTGCAATCTGTATTTGGGGTAAAAATGGGAGTTCATAACCCACTTGATTCTAATGTATGAAATATGATATGTCAAGAGCTTTGTAATGTTGTGAACAACCAATAAAAAATAAAAATTAAAAAAAAAGAAATAATGTCATGCTGGTGAGGACTCATCAATAAGAAATCTGTTCACTGATGTGGGAATACAAAATGGCACAGGCACATTGGAAGACAAAGAACGAGTATAAAATTAAGCACAGGAAGAAAAAAACTAAACACACTTTTATTATACAATTCACCAATTTCACTCCTAGGAATTTACCCAAATGAGTAGAAAACTTATGCATGCATGTGTATGTGCACACACAGATACACACGCACAAAAAAAAACCCTGCATACACAAAAAATTGTAGTTTTACTTATAAATGACAAAATTTAGAAGCAACAAAGATGCCCTTCAATACATGAATTAATAAACAAACGGTAGCCCATTCATACAATGGAATATTATTTAGCAATAAAAAGCAAAAGCATGTAGGAAATTTAACTGAATATTGCTAAGGGAAAGTACTCACTCTAAAATGTCTGTATACTGAATGATTCCAACTATATGAGGTTCTAGAAAAGGCAAAATTACAGAAGACAATAAAAAGACTACAATGGGAGATAAAAAGGATGACAATGTAGAGCATAGGACATTGTTAAAGCACTGAAACTATTCTGCCTGACAGTATAAGGATGAGTGTATGCTATTATGTGTTTGTTAATCAAATCCACAGAATTATACAGCAGAAAGAATAAATCCTAATGAAAGTGTGTAATGTTAATAGTGTATCAATATTGTTTTATCAATGGTAATAAATGTACCACATTAATAATAGTATAAACCATAGGGAGAATAGGGAAACTATACTCTGTATTTCTGTATGTCTGTTTTAAAATACACTCTAATAAAAATATAAAATGAAAAAAGTAACAGAAATTTCCCCTAATGTAGTAACAGATATAAACCTGCAGATTCAAGAAGATGAATAAATCCCCAAAATGAATAAACTCAAAGAAATGCACACCAAGACACAATAGAGTCATACTTCTGAATACAAGCAAAGAAAAAAATCTTGAAAGTAACAAGAGAAAACATACCTCTCAATTACTAAGGGAAAACAAATGACAGCAAACTGTTCATCAAAACTATAAAGGACAGTGACACTAGTCACAATAGTCAAAAAGCAGAAATGCCCATCAACTAAGGAATGGATAAATGAACAAGGTATCTCCACACAATGCATTTCAGTCAAAAAAGATATGAAGTATTGACATATGCTATACAATGGACGACCCTTGAAAAAATTATGCTGACTGAAAAAAAACAGACACAAAGACATATATTATATGATTCTAATTATGTGAATTATTCAGGATAGTTAAATTCAGAGAGATAGAAGACAAGTGGGTGTCAAGGACTAGAAGGTGAAAGAACATGACTCCTTAATAGATGCAGAGCTTTCTTTTTGAAGTATTTGGAAATAGATACAGTGGTGTTTATAATATACTGTGATTGTACTAAATTTCATTCATGGTAAACATTTTAGGTATTTTAACCACATAAGTTTAACATTTTAGAAAATACATACAAAAGATCAATGCAACACAGAGTTGATTCTTTGAAAAATAAACAAGACTGATAAAGCCATGGCCAAACTAACCAAAAGGAAGAGAAGATCCACATCAACAAAATTAAAAATGAAAAAGAAGACATCACAAGAGACACTTTTGAAATCCAGAGGCTTTTTGAAAATTTATGCTTCAATAAACTAGAAAATAAGACATTAACAAACTTCTAGATACATATGATCTATGCAAAATGAACCACAAGGATACATAAATATAAACAAACCAATATTAAGCAATAAGATAGAAGCAGCAATTAAAATCCTTCCAACAAAGAAAAGCCCAGGACCAGATGGATGGTAATCCAAGTTCTACCAAACTTTTAGAAAATAATTAATGCCAATCTTCCTGAAATTATTACATGAAATAGAAAGGATGTTAAAAAATTCATTCTATGAAGCCAGTCTCACCCTGATAACAAAACCAGATAAAGCATATCAAAGAAAAGAAGACTACAGACCAACATCCCTAATGAACAAAGATGGAGAAATTCTTAATAAAATATTGGCAAACCACATTCAAAAACCACATCAAGAAGATAGAACATAAAGATCAAGTGGATTTCATTCCAGAGATGCAAGGTTGGTTCAACATGCACAAATCAACAAATGAAATTCACCACATAAATAGAAGAACGAGAATCATATGACCATCTCAAGAGATGCATTAAAAGCCTTTGATAAAAACCAGAACCCATTCATGTTAATACTAGAGAATCTAGAGCTAGAAGAAAATCACCTCATTTAATAAGGATTATATAGAACAAACCCAGGGCCAACATCATGTAGAATGGAAAAAACTGAAAGCATTTCCTCTAAAATAAGGAATAAGACAAAGGATATCTACTCACCCTCCTATTCAATAGTCATTGAAACAGTCACTAGAATAATCAGGCAAGAAAAGGAAATTAAAGGGATAAAAATAGGAAAAGAATAACTCAAATTATCTTTTGCTGATTATATGGTCATATATCCAGAAGACCCAAAATCTTCACTGGAAGACTTAATAAGCAAATTCAGTAAAGAGCAGGATACAAGATCAACATAAATAAATCAATCACTTTCTTATATTCCAATAATACATTAATCTGCTAAGAAAGAAATGAGGAAAAATATCCCTTTCATAATACTTCAAAAAATACAATAAAAAAAACATGGGAATAAATCTAACCAAAGATGTGAAATACCACTACAATAAAAACTACAGAACACTGAAGAAAGGAATAGAAGAGGGCCTTATAAGACAGAAAGATCCCCCATGATCTTGGATAGGCAGAATGAATATTATCAAAATGGCCAAACTGCCAAAAGCAATACACAGATTCAAAGCAATCTCTGTCAAAATACCAATGGCATTCTTCACAGAACTAGTTTTTTTAAAAGTCCTTAGATTCATAAGGAAGAATAAAATACCTAGAAAAGCTGAAGGAATCCTGAGCAAGTAGAGCAATGCATCACATCATCTGATCTCAATTATACTTCAAAAACAGCATAGCACTGGCATCGATGCAGACATAAAGACAAATGGAATAGAAAACACAGAGACCCACATAGGTGCAGACATCTGCAACTTGACAAAGATGTCAAAAATACACATTGGAGAAAAGATAGCCTTTTAAGCAAATGGTGCTAAGAAAACCAGATATGTAGAAGAATAAAACTATATCTTTATCTTGGACCCTACAAAAGAGTCAACTAAAAGTGAATCAAAGACCTAAGAATTATATCAAAAACTTTGCAACTGCTGGAAGAAAATATAGGTTCAATATTCTAGCATATTGGCATAAGCACTACTTACCTTAAAAAGACCCCTAAAACTCAAGAAATAAAACCAAGAATCAATAACAGTGATGCCATTAAATTTAAAAGCTTCTGCACCATAAAAGACACAAAAGCATGAAGAGAGAGCCTATAGAATGTGATAAAATCTTTGCCAACTACTCCTCTGATGAGCAGACTAGGATCTAGAATATATGCATTACTCAAAAAATTTAACAACAATAAACTAATTAATTAATTGGCAAAAGAATTAGACATTTCTCAAAAGAAGAAATACAAGTGGTCAACAAATGTATGAAAAAATGTTTACCATCATTAGCAATCAAGGAAATGCAAATCAAAACTACATTGAAATGTCATCTTACTATACTTAGAACGTCAATCATCAGGAACAAAACAATAATCTCTCTTCTACTTTTATGAGATCTATACTCTTTTTTCCTTATTTTGATTTAGGAAAAAACATTCAACCCTTGACTTGACAATCTGGATTTGGTTTACTTTACTTAGCATGATGTTATCCAGTTCTAAACATTTGCCAGCAAATGCCATAATTTCATTCTTCTTTATGACTGAATAAAATTCTATTGTATATTTATATATCACATTTCCCAAATCCATTTGTCTGTTGGCAGGCAACTAGGCTGGATCCTGGGATGGATAAAGAGGGAGAAAGGAGAGGAAAATGAAAAAATGGTGGAAGGTGGAATGAAACTGACCAAACTATTTTATACACATACATTAATTCACCACAGTGAATTTCACCTTATGTATATCTGTAATGCACTAATTTTTTTTGAAGGAATAATATTTTTATTGGTGCTTTCAGAAAATTCTGGTACATACTTAAGTTTGAGAACCGTAATGCACTAATTTTTAAAAATATATTTTAAAAAACAGTAGAGAGATGTGTAGAATAGAGAAAAGAGACAGGAGGAGGGAGGAGGATAAGAAAAGGAGAAGTACTATGTACTGAATTGGAGTAAATTGTATTTTATGCTTGACTAACTATGTAAAAATGAACCTCAATAATATGTTCAACTATAATGCACTAATAAACACTTTTAAAATAAAAACATCAAATCCTTTAAAAAAGAATACAAACAATATATGCTAGTAAGGATATGATGAAAAAAATGTACACTTTTATACTGTTGGTGGAACTGCAAATTAGTACAACCATTTTGAAAACCAGTACGGAGATTTATCAAAAAACTAGGAATGGAACCACTATATGAACAAGCTATTCCACATCTTGGTATTCATCCTAAAAACCTAAAATCAGCATATTACAATTATACAGGCACATCAATATTTACAGCAGTGCAATTCAGAATAGCTAAGCTATGAAACCAGCCCAGATGCCCATCAACAGATGAATGGAAAGGAAAATGTAATATATATACACAATAGAGTTTTACTCATCCATAAAGAAGAATGGAATTGGGTCATTTGCTGGCAAATGGATGGAAGTAGAGAACATTATGGAAGTAAAATAAGCCAGGCTCAAAACGTCAAGGATTGAATATTTTTTGGCATATGCAGAAGGTAAAGAAAAATGAGAAAAGGTGGGGGTTCCAATGGAAATAGAAGGAAAATGAGTAGAGCAGAGGAAGGTGACTAAGGAGCAATGGGAAAAGGGAGGGACTGCAGAAGGAAACTGACCCAATTTTGCTATGTTCATATAAGAATATACATACCACTGTGAATTTCACCTTTGTGTAATTCTATAAAGCATCAATTTAAAAACCAATAAATAAACAAAAGAAAATCCAGCAGAATAAAGAAAAAGGAACAGGGGAAAGAAGGAGGAGAAGCAAAGAGAAAGTACTGGGGGCTGAAATGGAACAAATTATATTCCAGATATATGCAATAATGTCTACATGAACACCAATATTTTGTATAACTATAATGCACTACTAAAACATTTTTTTAAATATGAAATAAATATATTTGAAGTCCATATTCCTTAAAATTTTTAGTTTAGAATACATAAGGAATAGAAGAAAGAGGTTTAATATTTTTTAAAATACTGATAGAACAGACACCTTATCAAATAGACCACAACAAAATAATTATGGGTGACTTCAACACACCTCTCTCACCATTGGATAGATACTCCAAACAAAAATTGAATAAAGAAATTATAGAACTCAATATCACAATCAATAACCTAGACTTAACTGAAATATATAGAATATATCAACCATCATCATGTGGATATACTTTTTTCTCAGCAGCACATGGATCCTTCTCAAATATAGACCATATATTATGCCATAGGACAACCCTCAGTAAATATAAAGGGGTGGAGACAATACCATGCATTTTATCTGATCATAATGGAATGAAACTGGAAATCAATGATAAAAGAAGGAAGGAAAAATCCTACATCACATGGAAAATGAACAATATGTTACTGAATGATCAATGGGTTACAGAAGACATAAAGGAGGAAATCAAAAAATTCTTAGAGATAAATGAAAATACAGACACAACATATCGGAATCTATGGGACACAATGAAAGCAGTTTTAAGAGGAAAGTTCATCGCCTGGTGGTCATTCCTCAAAAAAAGAAAAAAACAACAAATAAATGAGCTCACACTTCATCTCAAAGCCCTAGAAAAGGAAGAGCAAAACAACAGCAAATGTAGCAGAAGGCTAGAAATAATTAAAATCAGAGCGGAAATCAATGAAATTGAAAAAAAAGAAACTATTGAAAAAATTAACAAAACTAAAAGTTGGTTCTTCGAAAAAATAAATAAGATCGACAGACCTTTAGCCATGCTAACGAAGAGAAGAAGAGAGAGAACTCAAATTACTAACATACGGGATGAAAAAAGGCAATATCACAACAGATTCTACAGAAATACAGAAGACAATTGGAAATTATTTTGAAAACCTATATTCCAATAAAATAGAAGATAGTGAAGACATCGATAAATTTCTTAAGTCATATGATTTACCCAGACTGAGTCAGGAGGATACACACAATTTGAACAGACCAATATCAATGGATGAAATTGAAGAAGCCATCAAAAGACTACCAACCAAGAAAAGCCCAGGACCGGATGGGTATACAGAGGAGTTTTACAAAACCTTTAAAGAAGAATTAATACCAATACTTTTCAAGTTATTTCAGGAAATAGAAAAAGAGGGAGCTCTTCCAAATTCATTCTATGAGGCCAACATCACCCTGATTCCGAAACCAGACAAAGACACCACAAAGAAAGAAAACTACATACCAATATCTCTAATGAACCTAGATGCAAAAATCCTCAATAAAATTCTGGCGAATCGAATACAAAAACACATCAAAAAAATTGTGCACCATGATCAAGTAGGATTCATCCCTGGGATGCAAGGATGGTTCAACATACAGAAATCAATAAATGTTATTCACCACATCAATAGACTTAAAGATAAGAACCATATGATCATCTCGATAGATGCAGAGAAAGCATTTGACAAAGTACAGCATCCCTTTATTTTCAAAACATTAGAAAAATTAGGGATAACAGGAACTTACCTTGACATTGTAAAAGCTATCTATGCTAAGCCTCAGGCTAGCATCATTCTGAATGGACAAAAGTTGAAGGCATTCCCTCTAAAATCCGGAACAAGACAGGGATGCCCTCTATCTCCACTTCTATTCAATATAGTTCTTGAAACACTGGCCAGAGCAATTAGACAAAAAAAATTAAAGGCATAAAAATTGGAAAAGAAAAACTTAAATTATCACTATTTGCAGATGACATGATTCTATACCTAGAAGACCCAAAAGGGTCTACAAAGAAACTACTAGAACTAATAAATGAATTCAGCAAAGTGGCAGGATATAAAATCAACACGCATAAATCAAAGGCATTCCTGTATATCAGTGACAAACCCTCTGAAATGGAAATGAGGACAACCACTCCATTCACAATATCCTCAAAAAAAATAAAATACTTGGGAATTAACCTAACAAAAGAGGTGAAACATTTATATAATGAAAACTACAGAACCCTAAAGAGAGAAGTTGATGAAGATATTAGAAGATGGAAAAATATACCCTGTTCATGGATAGGCAGAACTAACATCATCAAAATGGCGATATTACCAAAAGTTCTCTATAGGTTTAATGCAATGCCAATCAAAATCCCAACAGCATATCTTATAGAAATTGATAAAGCAATCATGAAATTCATATGGAAAAATAAAACACCCAGAATAGCAAAAGCAATTCTAAGCAGGAAGTGTGAATCAGGCGGAATAGGGATACCAGATTTCAAACTATATTACAGAGCAATAGTGACAAAAACAGCATGGTACTGGTACCAAAACAGGCGGGTGGACCAATGGTTTAGAATTGAGGACATAGAGACTAATCCACAAAGTTACAACTACCTTATATTTGATAAAGGGGCTAAAAGCATGCAATGGAGGAAGGATAGCATCTTCAACAATTGGTGATGAAAAAACTGGAAATCCATATGCAACAAAATGAAACTGAATCCCTTTCTCTCGCCATGCACAAAAGTTAACTCAAAATGGATCAAGGAGCTTGATATCAAACCAGTGACTCTGCGTCTGATAGAAGAAAAAGTTGGCTCCGATCTACAGATTGTGGGGTCGGGCTCCAAATTCCTTAATAGGACACCCATAGCACAAGAGTTAACATCAAGAATCAACAAATGGGACTTAATTAAACTAAAAAGTTTTTTCTCAGCAAGAGAAACAATAAGAGAGGTAAATAGGGAGCCCACATCCTGGGAACAAATTTTTACTCCTCACACTTCAGATAGAGCTCTAATATCCAGAGTATACAAAGAACTCAAAAAATTAGACAATAAGATAACAAATAACCCAATCAACAAATGGGCCAAGGACCTGAACAGACACTTCTCAGAAGAGGACATACAATTAATCAACAAGTACATGAAAAAATGCTCACCATCTCTAGCAGTCAGAGAAATGCAAATCAAAACCACCCTAAGATACCATCTCACTCCAGTAAGATTGGCAGCCACTATGAAGTCAAACAACAACAAGTGCTGGCGAGGATGTGGAGAAAAGGGTACACTTGTACATTGCTGGTGGGACTGCAAATTGGTGTGGCCAATTTGGAAAGCAGTTTGGAGATTCCTGGGAAAGCTGGGAATGGAACCACCATTTGACCCTGCTATTGCCCTTCTCGGACTATTCCCTGAAGACCTTAAAAGAGCATGCTACAGGGATACTGCCACATCGATGTTCATAGCAGCACAATTCACAATTGCTAGACTGTGGAACCAACCCAGATGCCCCTCAATAGATGAATGGATAAAAAAAATGTGGCATCTATACACAATGGAGTACTATGCAGCAATAAAAAATGACAAAATCATAGAATTTGCAGGGAAATGGACGGCACTAGAGCAGATTATGCTTAGTGAAGCTAGCCAATCCCTGAAAAACAAATACCAAATGTCTTCTTTGATATAATGAGAGCAAATATGAACAGAACAGGGAGGAAGAGCAGAAAGAAAAGATTAACTTTAATCAGTGACATGAGATGGGAGGGAAAGAGAGAGATGAGGAAAATTGCATGGAAATGAAGGGAGACCCTCATTGCTATACAAACTTACATATAAGAGGTTGTGAGGGGAATGGGAAAATAAACAAGGAGAGAAATGAATTACAGTAGATGGGGTAGAGAGAGAAGAAGGGAGGGGAGGGGAGGGGGGATAGTAGGGGATAGGGAAGGTAGCAGAATACAACAATTACTAATAGGGCATTATGTAAAATTGTGGATGTGTAACCGACGTGATTCTGCAATCTGCATTTGGGGTAAAATTGGGGGTTCATAACCCACTTCAATCTAATGTATGAAATATGATATGTCAAGAGCTTTGTAATGTTGGGAACAACCAATAAAAAAAAAAAGAATTCAGTACCTACCAAAAAAATCATTTAGGAATAAAATAGAAATCAAAATACTAGGACAAGGGAAACTAAGAGATTTTGTAGATTTAAGGCCTATCCAAAAAAATGCAAAAGAAAATTCTATAAACAGAAAAGAAACAAATAGTAACCTGGAGCATTTAAGATGAAAACAAATGAAGCAAAACTATGTGCAGTGACAGTGACAACAGAATTTCCTTTTAATCTTAGATTTGCTTAATTATTTTTGAGGGTTGAAGTAAAAATTATAACACTATGTGATATGGTTCTAAATGCATGTAGAGACAATATTTAATACAATTATAAAGGGGGAAGGAAAAGGGATACAGAAAAGGAAGATAAGGTTTCTAAAATTCACTCCATTAAAAATGACAATACTAGCAGACTTATAAATTCTAGATGCACAATATACACTTAGGAATAACTACTAAAACAACTCTTCAAAAAGATACACAACACGTATTATACATATGTGAATGTATGTGTCGGTGTGTTTGAGTGTGTAATTGCATGCATGTATGTATGGAATTTTTAAAAAAATAAATTCAAATAAACCATGATAAAGAATGGGGGAATGGAGGAAAAAAGAGCAGAACATAAAAGAAAAAAATAAAATGACAAACTGAAGCCCTAACACATTAAAAACTACATTAAAGGTAAATGGTCTGAATGTACTCCCTTAAAAACAGAGGTATGCAGAGTCTATATATGGACATGACCTACCTATATATATCTACAAAATAAAAAACACTTTAGAATCTAAATATGACAATGTAGACAAGTTTAAAGTAAGGATGAACAAAAACAATATGAATATTAATCAAAAAAGCAAGACATTACATAATAACAGAGGGCCAACTATCAAAAAACAAAACAATAATAAATGTATATCCACCAAACTACAACTACAAAATGTGTGAAGAAAAACAGATAAAGTGACAGAAAATACCGAAATCAAAAATTATGATTTACAAAATATTAAAAATCAGCAACCATGAAGAACCTGACCTTACCATCAATCACAGGTTCTAATGACATTCATAGAACATCCTTCTAATTGAAGAATACATATTCTTTACAAGTGTCAACATATACCAAGATGGATCATATCCTTAGGTGGGTGAGCCTCAGAAGGTTTAAAAGAAATAAAATCACATACAGAGAATATTATTCAACCACAACAGAATCAAACTAGTAATCAACAACTGAGAGAAAATTCTTCAAACATTTAGGAATAAAAAACATACTACTATATAATCCATGTATTAAAGAGGAATTCTCAGGGACATCAAAAATTAAATTAGACTGAATGAAAATGATAATAAAGAGGAAAAAGGCAAAAAGGTGGAATAGAAATTCATTTTACATGACTTTGCAAGTGAGAAGAATCAAGGCAGCACAAGAGAAACTATAGACTCCAAGGAGAAAAGTAAGGGAAAATGATAAGAGTTAATAAGAAGTGATGGGACTCTAAACAGCATGGGCATTGATAAAAGAAATGTAAAGTAAGGCATGAAACAGGTTTCAACAGTTAGGACCCATAGCAAGGGAGGAGAACATATACCACAAGGACAAGCTAAGCTAGAAAATGCACACAACCACATGACTGCAGACTGGCAGTCTTAACTGCAGGAGAAATTCACATTTAATACAAACTTTAAATCCAGTTTGGGAATTTGGTCTGACTCCTCCCAAATAGCAAAGTAGCTTTAAGAGAAAAAAAAATCAATACACTGCTCAGCAAACTATCAGAATGCTACAACCAGGAACCAACCATCTTGAAAGGTGTTCTACAGTGACAAATTCACTGCTATTGAGAGCAGAAAACTTAATAACAACCACAATTCAAGGTTCCTATGGGCACCCTGACAAATTTTACTGGGAATACCAATGAACCCAAGCCCACTGAAAGGCTTTAGCAGCAGAAAGCATGAATTGAAAAGTGACAGAGAAGGAAAGAGTAGGTGGTGGTCCTTCCCTCTGGGATGAGGGCTGAAACCAGTCCTATGTAGTCCAGATCAGAGAGCTCTGAAACTGGGATGACAAATCACTCAATTCCTGCAGTCCTGGCTCCAGGATAGAATTTGATTTGACTGCTCCTACCACACAGCCTGGGACATCCTTGGATGTACATAATACCTTGGGTATTTGCCATAGTGCATGGCTCATTGACAACAGTTCATAGGGCTCAATATATATGCACCACATAACATCAAAACTCAGCTGGTAAGATTGGTTAGCTGTGGCCCAGACATTGACCATAATGCTGGACAGAAGACTAAAGGACTCTCAAGCAAATGTGTATATTTCAAGAAAGATAACTCCAATCCAAACACCATGGATTATGATTATAAATAATAAGTAGAATCATCACTACAAACTCGTACATGCATGGAAATCAATTTCAGTTCACAATCTCCCTTTTCCCTCACCACTTTCCTCCAGAACTTCCCCCACCAGCCTCCCCTTCTCCTTCTTTTAATCTACCAGACTTCCTTGTGCTCATCTATTAATTTGTATTTGATTGGTTCTTTCTGTAATCATATACTTCCCTCCCCTTTTCCTTTATTTTACTAGCTTCATCATATGAAAGAAGAAATTTGAGCTTTTGAGTTTCTCTGTTTGGCTTATTTCACATAGCATGATGTTCTGCATTTACATCCATTTAACAGCAAGTGTGTGTGTGTGTGTGTGTGTGTGTGTGTGTGTGTGTGTTTGTGTATGTACAGCACAATTTCTTAATCCATTCATCTACTGACAGGCATTCTGGGTTGATTCCATAATTTAGCTATTGTGAATTGTGCTGCTATAAAGGCTGATGTGGCAGTGTCACTCTAGTATATCAATGTCAGATCTTTGGTAAAAATACCTAGGAATGGAATAGCTAGGTCATATGGTGATTCAATCCCTACTATTGTTGAAGAATCTCTACACTGCTTTCCAGAGTGCTAATACTAGTCTACAGTTCTATAAACAATGTATGAGTGTGCCCTTCTCCCCACTTCATCAGCATTTATAGTTTGTATTCTTTTTCATTTGCTATATATGACAGAATTCATTAAAATTCATATTACACATATAGAGCACAATTTTTTATATCTCTGGTTATATACAAAGTTGAGTATAACCTTCGCGTCTTCACACATGTACTTCATACATGTCCATCTTATTCCACCTTCTCTCCTACCTGCATGCCCTCACCCTTCCCTCCCTCTCCTTTGCCCTATCTAGAGTTCATCTAATCTTCCCATGTCCCGCCAACCCCATTATTAATCAGCATCTTTAAATCAGAGAAAACATTCAGAATTTGGTTTTGAGGATTGGCTTATTCCACTTAGCATTATAATCTCAAAGTCCATCCATTTACCTGCAAATTCCATGATTTTATTCTCTTTTATTTCTGGGTAATATTCCATTGTATATACATACCACATTTTCCTTATCCATTCATCTACTGAAGAGCATCTAGGTTTGTTTCACAGTTTAGCTGTTGTTAATTGTGCTGCTATAAATATTGATGTGGCTTTGTCCCTGTAGTTTGCTGTTTTTAAGTCCTTTGGATATAGATCAAGGAGTGGAATAGCTGGATCAAATGGTGGTTCCATTCCCAGTTTTCCAAGGAATCTCCAAACTGCTTTCCATATTGGCTGCACCAATTTGCAGTCCCACAAGCAATATATGAGTCTCAGAAACTGCCTTGGATGCAGACACCTTTAAGTCCTGATGCACCAGGATTCTGAACAATTATTGCACAGTAACTTGGGCATTAACTCAGTTCAGATAACAAGGCATGGCTCCAGAAGTAGGCATCACCTGCTAGAGTTGAGTTACACTCATCTGTTCCTTTGTAATCCTATCCCGTTGCTCTTTTGGGGATAGAATATTCCATGGAACAGCCTACCCAATAAAACCTAGGTTTGAGGCATGCTCTCTTTCTTGCCTGCCTTGCTTCCTTTGTGGGGGCTGGGTCAGAAGAGCTGTCACAAAACCCAAAGGAAAAGGTATTTCTCTGTCTCTGAGTGATTATTTTGTGCCAGCCCAGTTCACCTGGAGTGACTGTGACTGGTTTAGTTGTGTGTCACAACAAATGGTGACCCATGTGGAGACTCCAGGGTGAACCTTAGAAATTTAGTAGGTTTGAAATTTCTCTCCAGAAGTTAAGCATGTTTAGGATTTCACAGTACTGTGAGCTGAACTGCAGAAAATAAGTGAAATAGAAGAAAAATTGGTGACGTTAAACTAATAATATCTGGGCTTTTTTCGTCTTTAGAAAGATAAAAGATTATTTTTAAAACTCTATAGATCATAAATAAATGAAAAGAGTTATAAAGGTGATTAATGGGATATGTTGCTAAGCTTGGTCCTCTCCAATGGGAAAAGTGCATTTGTAGATTTTTTGTGATTGTTTTTGTAAATTTTTATATTTTGAAATATAAGATAAAGAATTTTTTGGAATTTATATGCTAGAAATCAATGTTTGGAGAGTGAAAGGAAAAAAAAATTCATGGTGAGACTTGATGCTGGGGATTTTCTACTTCTAGAGAGGCAAATTTCGGGTTTTTTGCTGTTTTTTTAGAGGTACTCAAACAATTTACATAGACTCTCTTCACTGTATTCTTGTCCTACCAAGGTCAAAATAGCTGTAAATCATCCACTGAGGATAAAAGACTCTAGTCTTGGTTCCCAATGGGGTCTGTAACTAGAGACACTGCCAACAATGCTTTTGGCCCTTAAAACACCTGGCCTGGGTGCCAAACACAGACTGCCTTAAGATCTGATAATAACGCTGGCATCTGCCATTAAAACTAACTTTTAAAGAGCCCACAAGCTGCGAAGGGAAAATACAAAAGACAGAACACACACTTTGAGGGAAAGATACAGGGAAACGGTCCATTAATTGCGAGACTGCTAACACAAAAGCAGGTTGCAGAGACAATGCGAGCCACTGCCCATCCCTTGGTTCCTGCCTGGGGTGGGGAATGTGGACAAATTCAATGGAGTGCAACTGAAGTTCAGGGACCCTTAGCCCAGGACAATGGGAACCAGGCAGCTTGTGGCACCGGCCACAACCAACAGCTCCAAGCTGCTCCATCACCATGATAACCGCAGAGCCTGGCAAGGCCTAGCCCTTCCTGATCCTGCCCTTTGCATTTTCATGGGCTTCCCATTGGTCCTTCCACTGTCACTCAGAAAGGGCTTCTGATTTTTGAGTTCTTTATATACTCTGGATATTAGGGCTCTATCTGAAGTGTGAGGAGTAAAGATTTGTTCCCATGATGTAGGCTCCCTATTTACCTCTCTTATTGTTTCTTTTGCTGAGAAAAAAACTTTTTAGTTTGAGCAAGTCCCATTTGTTGATTCTAGTTATTAACTCTTGTGCTATGGGTGTCCTATTGAGGAATTTGGAGCCCGACCCCATAGTGTGTAGGTCGTAGCCAACTTTTTCTTCTATCAGATGCCTTGTCTCTGGAATGATATCAAGCTCCTTGATCCATTTTGAGTTAACTTTTGTGCATGGCGAGAGAAAGGGATTCAGTTTCATTTAGTTGCATATGGATTTCCAGTTTTCCCAGCACCATTTGTTGAAGATGCTATCCTTCCTCCATTGCATGCTTTTAGCCCCTTTATCAAATATAAGAAAGTTGTAGTTTTGTGGGTTGGTTTCTGTGTCCTCTATTCTGTACCATTGGTCCACCCGCCTGTTTTGGTACCAGTACCATGCTGTTTTTGTTACTATTGCTCTGTAGTATAGTTTGAAGTCTGGTATCGCTATACTGCCTGATTCACACTTCCTGCTTAGCATTGTTTTTGCTATTCTGGGTCTTTTATTTTTCCATATGATCATGATTGCTTTCTCTATTTCTACAAGAAATGCCATTGGGATTTTGATTGGCATTGCATTAAACCTATAGAGAACTTTTGGTAATATCGCCATTTTGATGATGTTAGTTCTGCCTATCCATGAACAGGGTATATTTTTCCATCTTCTAAGATCTTCTTCAATTTCTCTCTTTAGGGTTCTGTAGTTTTCATTGTATAAGTCTTTTACCTCTTTTGTTAGGTTGATTCCCAAGTATTTTATTGTTTTTGAGGATATTGTGAATGGAGTGGTTGTCCTCATTTCCATTTCAGAGGGTTTGTCACTGATATACAGGAATGCCTTTGATTTATGCGTGTTGATTTTATATCCTGCCACTTTGCTGAATTCATTTATTAGCTCTAATAGTTTATTTGTAGACCCTTTTGGGTCTGCTAGGTATAGAATCATGTCATCTGCACATAGTGATAGTTTAAGTTCTTCTTTTCCTATTTTTATGCCTTTAATTTCTTTCGTCTGTCTAATTGCTCTGGCCAGTGTTTCGAGAACTATGTTGAACAGAAGTGGTGAGAGAGTGCATTCCTGTCTTGTTCCAGATTTTAGAGGGAATGCGTTCAATTTTTCTCCATTCAGAATGATGCTAGCCTGGGGCTTAGCGTAGATTGCTTTTACAATGTTGAGGTATGTTCCTCTTATCCCTATTCTTTCGAGAGTTTTGAACAAAAAGGGATGCTTTACTTTGTCGAATGCTTTTTCCGCATCTATCGAGATGATCATATGGTTCTTATTTTTAACTCTATTGATGTGGTGAATAACATTTATTGATTTCCGTATATTGAACCAGCCTTGCATCCCAGGGATGAATCCTACTTGATCATGGTGTACAATTTTTTTGATATGATTTTGTATCCGATTCGCCAGAATTTTATTGAGGATTTTTGCATCTAGGTTCATTAGAGATATAGGTCTGTAGTTTTCTTTCTTTGAAGTGTCTTTGTCTGGTTTAGGAATCAGGGTGATGTTGGCCTCGTAGAATGAATTTGGAAGTTCTCCCTCTTTTTCTATTTCCTGAAATAGGTTGAAAAGTATTGGTATTAGTTCCTCTTTAATGTTTTGTGAAACTCTGCTGTATACCCATCCGGTCCTGGGCTTTCTTAGTTGGTAATCTTTTGATGGTTTCTTCTATTTCCTCAATTGATATTGGTCTGTTTAGGTTGTCTATATCCTCCTGTCTCAATCTGGGCAGATCATATGATTTAAGAAATTTATCGATGCCTTCACTATCTTCTATTTTATTGGACTATAAGGATTCAAAATAATTTCTGATTATCTTCTGCATTTCTGAAGTGTCTGTTGTGATATTGCCTTTTTCATCCTGTATGCTAGTAATTTGAGTTCTCTCTCTTCTTCTCTTTGTTAGCATGGCTAAGGGTCTGTTGATCTTATTTATTTTTTCAAAGAACCAACTTTTAGTTTTATCAATTTTTTCAATTGTTTCTTTTGTTTCGATTTCATTAATTTCAGCTCTGATTTTAATTATTTCTTGCCTTCTACTACTTTTGCTGTTATTTTGCTCTTCTTTTTCTAGGATTTGGAGATGAAGTATGAGATCATTTATTTGTTGGTTTTTTCTTTTTTTAAGGAATGAACTCCATGCAATGAATTTTCCTCTTAGAACTGCTTTCAATGTGTCCCATAGATTCCGATATGTTGTGTCTGTGTTTTCATTTATCTCTAAGAATTTTTTAATTTCCTCCTTAATGTCTTCTATAACCCATTGATCATTCAGTAACCTATTGTTCATTCTCCAAGTGATGCATGATTTTCCCTTCCTTCTTTTATCGTTGATTTTCAGTTTCATTCCATTATGGTCAGATAAGATGCATGGTATTATCTCTACTCCTTTATATTGTCTAAGAGTTGCCCTGTGACATAATATATGATCTATTTTTCAGAAGGATCCATGTGCGGCTGAGAAAAAAGTGTAACTGCTTGATGTTGGGTGGTATATTCTATATATGTCAATTAAGTCTAGGTTGTTAATTGTGTTATTGAGTTCTATAGTTTCCTTATTCAACTTTTGTTTGGAAGATCTGTCCAGTGGTGAGAGAGGTATGTTGAAGTCTCCCATGATTATTGTATGGTGGTCTATTAGACTCTTGAACTTGAGGAGAGTTTGTTTGATGGATATAGCTGCACCATTTTTTGGGGCATATATATTTATGATTGTTATGTCTTGTTGGTGTATGGTTCCCTTGAGCAGTATGTAGTGTCCCTCTTTATCCCTTTTGATTAACTTTGGCTTGAAATCTATTTTATTTGATATGAGTATGGACACTCCTGCTTGTTTCCGAAGTCCATATGAGTGATATGATTTTTCCCAACCTTTCACCTTCAGTCTATGTATGTCTTTTCCTATCAAATGTGTCTCCTGTAGGCAGCATATTGTTGGGTCATGTTTTGTGATCCATTCAACTAGCCTGTGTCTCTTAATTGGTGAGTTTAAGCCCTTAACATTTAGGGTTATTATTGAGATATGTGTTATCCTTCCAGCCATATTTGTTTGTTTTTGTTACTGAATATGGTTTGTTTTCCCTTTTGATTATTTTCCCCCCTTTACTGTCCTACCTCCCACTGTTGGTTTTCATTGTTATTTTCCATTTCCTCTTCCTGTAATGTTTTGCTGAGGATTTTTTGGAGAGATGGTTTTCTAGCTGAAAATTCTTTTAACTTTTGTTTATCGTGGAAGGTTTTAATTTCATCTTCCATCTTGAAGCTTAATTTTGCTGGATACACAATTCTTGGTTGGAACCCATTTTCTTTCAGTGTTTGAAATATGTTATTCCAGGATCTTCTAGCTTTCAAAGTCTGTTTTGAGAGATCAGCTGTTATCCTGATTGGTTTACCCCTAAATGTGATCTGCTTCCTTTCTCTTATAGCTTTTAAGATTCTCTCCTTATTTTGTATGTTGGGCATCTTCATTATAATGTGTGTAGGTGTGGATCTCTTATGATTATGCACATTTGGCGTCCTGTAGGCTTCTAGGATTTGGGATTCTGTCTCGTTCCTCAAGTCTGGGAAGTTTTCTCGAATGATTTCATTGAATAGATTGTTTATTCCTTTGGTTTGGAGCTCTGTGCCTTCCTGTATCCCAATGACTCTTAAGTTTGGTCTCTTTATGTTATCCCATATCTCTTGGATGTTCTGCTCATGGTTTCTTAACAGTCTTGCTGAGCAGTCTATGTTCTTTTCAAGTTGAAATACTTTGTCTTCATTGTCTGATGTTCTATCTTCTAAGTGTTCTACTCTGCTGGTAGTATTCTCAATTGAGTCTTTAAGTTGGTTTATTGCTTCCTGCCTTTCTAGGATTTCTGTTTGTTTGTTTTTTATAACCTCTATCTCCCGGTATAGTTGATCTTTTGCTTCCTGGATTTGTTTATGTATTTCATTGTTGAAGAGATCTTTCATTGTCTGATTTTGCTGTCTAATGTCTTCCTTGAGACTCCAGATCATCTGAAGCATGTATCTCCTGAATTCTTTATCTGACTTTCCATCTGCTGCAGATATTACCTCTTCTAACATTGAGTTGACCTGCATTGCTTGTGGTCCTTTCTTTCCTTGTCTCTTCATACTGTTCGCGTTTCTTTCTGCTTACTGAGACTGTTGTATTGTTGAATTTTCCCCCTATATATTTGTATTACTCTTGTATAGTTGGAAAGTCTCCCGCGCAGGCGCAGGCAGGGGCTCTGCTCCTCCTCCAATTGGGGCACTGTGCCTACCACATTGGCAGGCCGCTGGGCCTGTTCTGCTGGTTGGTAGCAGGTGCGCCTACCTTGCAGGCGCGTGGGGCAGCTCTGCCACTCCCAGGTTGCTGGGCCTGACCTGCTGGTGGGTTGCAGGTCCGGCTACCTTGCAGGCACGGGGGGAGGGCGCACACCTATTTGCATTTAGACAGTTACGCGAAATGGAGGACGTAATGCTTGGGATGAAAGTTGGGGGGGAAGGGGAAGGTAGGTGCTCTTGAAAAGAAAGAAGGAGAGGGAGATAGATAGCATAGAGGAGAATGGAAAGAGCAGTAAACCTTGGAAGGGGAAAGAGAGAGGGAAAAAGGAGAGAAAAAATTAAAATGAAATAGGAAATAAAATTAGGTCTTAGAGATCCATTTTCTTCTCTTCCCGTAGGCAAAGCTGTGCCCTCCGGGCTGAGTTTTGCCCTCAATGTGTCAACAGTAATCCCTGTAAGGCGGTTCCTGGGAGTCTCTCAATCCTGTTGGTCCAGAGCCGTTTCACTTCTATGGCCCCTCCTCCCCTTCCTCCTGCCAGCCAGCCAGGTCCTTCTCACCGGAGGCAGTTCCCCAAGGATTTGGTTACACTTTCAGCCCCACCAAGTGCTCTATTTCCCTAACTACTGAGCACTCTCGCTGTCATTCATCTAAGCCCCAGTGCTGTGGAATTGTAGTCTGGGAGTCAATTGTTTAATTTTTCCGGACCCCTTTGGTGGGCACACCTTCGGAATCTGGCAGCTAAGACCATTGGTGTCGCTGCTGGTGGTAATAGGAGTTGGGGGTCGAGGATCCCCTCTACTTCCCTCAGCCCCTACAGTCACAACCACACTGCTGGCGGTAGGAGGAGTTGGGGGTCTGGAGTGTCCTCTGTTTTCCTCCGCCCCTACCGTCACACCCTCTCAGTTCGATGTTGGGGGATTTGGGGGTGGGGAGTCTTCTCTGCTTCCCTCTGCCCCTACAGTCACGCCCTCGTCACTGGCAGTAGGGGGAGTTGGGGGTCGAGAGTCCTTTGGCCCTTACGGTCACGCCCACGGAGCGATTTTGAAGTTTCCCGGTTGTTTGTATCTGGTGTGGGTGGGAGTCACACACCTGCTAAAGTCGATTTCGCTGGGAAGGAATCTCTTTGGCCGAACTTTGGTGACTTCCCCTCTCTGCTATGGCGGGCCCCTGGCTCCTTGCCAGAGTGTCCGAAGGGAGGGTTGGAACTGGCTTGTCTCTGGTCTGACACAATCTCTGGTTTTAGTTCCCAGTTCGCTATTTCGTAAAGGGTTGGTTAGATTCCCTTCACGCTGTCTCGGCAGGGGGGGGAGCCGTTCGCCGGGTGGGCGGGGCTGTTAGTAGAGCCGGGAGGGCATGGGCTGTCTGCTGGGCCAGGCGGGGACACTTCTCGCTGCGCCGGGCCGCCGGGGGCTGCCTGTAGAGCTGGGCAGCTGCGGCCGCGTGGCTAAGATCAGGGCGGGTGGGGTGGCCGTTCGCTGAGCGAAAGCAGGGCCTCCCCGGGACGGCGAGATGGCGGGTGCCGTCTGCGGGTTCGGGCGGGCCGCGCCACTCTGGGCCGCCAGCCGCTTGCAGAAGCGGCTGGTGGCTGCGGGACTGGACCTCCGCGCCCGCGTGGCCGGCCAAGATCCACTTGTCTGGGACAAACTGACACTTCTAATAAACCTACCAATTCCTGGCAGGTGCCCTCTTAACGGAATTTTGCTAGAAGTTCCTCAGTAGGTAGACTGCCGCTGTTCCAATGGGTCTTTCTGACCCCGTTAATGTGGAGACATTGGAATTGCTGCTTCCTCGCCGGTGGCCATGTTGGATCAGGTTGATATTTATATACTTTTATTCTTGATGCATATTTTTCCATGTATTTAATCCATACTCTTTTCATAAGATAATTGAAATATGTCTATACATTTAGTTAATATGTATCTATCTGTTATTAATCATTTTCCTTCAACAGAAAACATATACATAATCTACATATACATTATCTGATGGTCTGCTTTTATAATTAGAAAAATCTAAAACAAATATATTTTACTATAAAAAATTTTCCTTCAAGGGAAACCGTCAAGTAATCTACAATTCTCAAATTATTGTACAAACTTTTGTAGGATGATAAACAAATATGATTCTGTCAGCAAAGATGTCTAAGGGCTTTAACTATATTTTCATTGAGATATTTCTTCTTATAAAGGTACAATAATTTGTTTAGATTCTAAGGTTACAGAAATTGTTCCAAAGTATAACAACAAAAAAAAATTCTAAAAGGAGAAGAAGATACTTCCAGAGAGAGGAAGAACACATTTGAGGTTCTAAGAAGAAGAAAGTAATCATTTTTGGGTAAAATAAGGTCTTTATATTCTAGACTATAATGATTAAGGAATTTTGCTAAATAAGGAAATCCTTAAATCATTATCTAGACAGATGATATAGAAAGTTAAAACAGTTTAAAAAACATATTTATGTATAACTAGACTGAGTATAGTAATTTGAACTGATTAAACTCTAGGATATTTCAGACTTTTCCCCCTTATTTTATTTTACTAATATGAACCAAGATTTTGTCCATATTTTTACATTATAAAGACCTGTTATAAAGTTAAGTTTATTTCCATTAAGAAAGGTCTTTATTTGCCTAGTGAATCTTGATGTTTAAGAGAAGGGTTGATTTTAGTGAATAAATCCACATCCTTCATTAAACAATAAATATTTTAAAATGCTGACTTAAATTCCAATTTTGACAGTTCTCCTTAGAGGCTAAAATCAATTAATTCAAAGACATCATTAGATGTTTATGGGCTTTGGGAGAACATTTTATTAAGATTGGTGTTCTCCAAATTAAAGTTGTACATTAGTTTTGAACAATAAAAGTTGGAAACTTTGTTGAAAATTCATTTGTATTATATAAATTCTCTGACTGGACCTATTATCCATAAAAAATATGGTAAGACTTATATACTACTCCCTACACTGGAAAGTAACCTTAATCATATTTTCTAAAAGTCAATTAAGAGACACTGATTTAAAGGATAATATTCTGAGATACAGAGATATTTTGAGACCTTATCTCAGAGATTGAGGGTTCTTTTTAAATTAATAGGATGGATCAACTAGTCTATATGCTGGGAAATTACAATAATCAATAAAAAGTATCTCATTTTCATATCTAGCCTCAACTACTATCATCAAAGAAGGCCTTAAAAATTACCTACTACAAAGAAAGATCAAAGGGAAGCTCTCAAACTTAATATAGACCAAAACAGATTCAGGGAGATTTTTCCAAAAATCCAAATTCATGTATTATTTTAAAATTTATGCCAGATGTCTCACCTTATCTAGAGAAATATTATGCTATTGCTTAACTAACCTTTAAAATATATGGCTGTTTAAAAACAGTTTTAAAGGAGATTTATCTTAACCATGTCCCAGTAACACAAAATAGGAACAGGCCTGACAGTTTGTCTGGAACACAGACAACCCCCCAAAACAGATATCCATCAGGTAAACAAAATGCCTAAAAACTAATTTTAGTAAGACTTTTTAAAAAATCCTACTATTTTCATAGAAATCCCCAAAGGACTTTATAGAATTTATGAATTTGAATTTATAGAGGGCCACCCAATTTCAAAGGATTACAAAAATTGGCATGATCTTAATCAAATTTAGCTGTTACCTCACATTTATACAGAGATCAAATAAAAGAAATAAAAAACATACAGACAGAAAGAGATTAAAATGCAAATCCTAGGCCCAAGAAAAATAAGCTACCTGGGTAAAAATTTTACTCCTCTTCTAAGCTATAAAAAAGCTTTGAAAGCCTGTAAACATTAAAACAGGGCTTTACATCGAGTTCCTGTCAATACTTTATCACTGAGAAAAATGACTCTAGAAATAGTTATCCCTAAAATATTAGAGCCATAAATAAATTAGCTCAACAGCGGATGGCTTATTTCAATAACAAATTTGACATGATAGACATTTTCTCATCTTTAATAATATGAGGTAATGCCCTACATACATTGATGTTTTTGAAATTAGTAAAGTCATAAATTATACATAATTATTAGAGCTAATTTTGCTACATTAAGTAAAAAATTAAGGATGTTCATGCAACTGTTTCTTTATATGAGAGGATTATTTTGACATGGATCCCTCAAAATGCCATATTTTAAAAAAAACATTTATTCTTTAGTTTTACGTGTACACAATACCTTTATTTAGTTTTTAATTGGTGCCGAGGATTGAACCAAGTGCCTCACACATGCTAGGCAAGCGATTTTCCTCTGAGCCACAACCCCAGCCCTCAAAATGCCATCTTAAACAATACTGTTGACTCATTCTTACCCACTGATGTTTGACATACTAATTCTCCACACTTGAGTCAACAATGAGCATTATAGCAATGATGACCATTTTTCATAGATTTCTAGATGAAAAATTATTCGTTTTTCTATTTCATTATTCTTACAAGTGAAAAACAAAATATTTTCTCTAGGTTTATTTAACATGTGTACTTTCTATTTTGAATAGATGTCTATATTTTTCTCATGCCCCTAGTAAAGACCACCATTCCTAATTTAAAAGCTCTGTCTCTAGCCTCATCACAAATTGAATTAATTATTTAAGTTAATATAAAACTAATTTCAAAATATAAATTTTCATGTACAACTTATTTTTAATTATTGGGCAATTCTGTTAAAGTCAAAAGCAAGTAATACAATTAGTAACTTGTATTTAACATGATTTCTATGTTTCTATTTAACATGGTCCCTTTCCAATTCATTAATATTAAACTTGACATAACTAGTAGATTGCCTTTGTCAAGTTTTATGATAATAAATCTTTTTTATTATTTAAATACTTGTACTATTGTCTATAACTTAAAACTAATGATACTATGGCTTATGCCAAGCCTGTACTCAATTTTATTAAATAAAAGGGGGAGGGAGGAAACAGGACCCTATAGGCACATAATAGCTCTTACAAAATATTTTTTAAATTTTTCTTAATTGTGATACTGAGAGTCTTACTGCTGCTGAACATGATTTAGTAAGCTAAATCAAATTTCAAAGATAAGAGTTTAAACTGGTCATCATAGAAAGGTTGAAAACCCTGACACAGGAAGATAAATCTCCCAACTGCAGAGTTTATAGCCATGCAGCTTCATGAGCTTGTCAGGTAAGTAAAAGTTATGAACAAACTTCTATTAACCCATTTCTCAGGTCTACCTTTAATGTCCCTTTCAGTGTGGACTGGAAAGTCCACCCATGAAACTACATTAATTGTAATGACTGTAATGGTCATTTATATCTATATGTTCATCCTATGGTAAACAGGCTGGCAGTATCTTGAGAAAAATATAGCATATGAGAAACCTTAACCAGCCAATTCTGCTGATCCTTAGAAATTAAGAGTATGTATCTGGGCAATTGTCAAAAGAGAAAGACTGTTGAAATATAACTTTCCTATACAGACCAGTTATTTACATAAAATATCCACCAATGTATTATTGCCCTGATCATACTACAATAGAAATTGACAACTTTTCTAAGCAACTTGAATGTTCATGTGTCTTGCCAGTACAACATAAGGTGTCCAGAAATAGTGGATATATTTTAGGTTGTTCTACAATTACATGAGGATGCTATAACTCCTAGAAACTTAATCCTCAATAAGATGACACCCAAAAGGATGTTTTGATGTTTGACTTCTGCCAGAATATTTACATTATTGACAGACCTAAAAGACTTCTTAAATGTGAGACTTGAGAGAAAGCATGGTTAAATATCCTGTAACCTATAAAAGGTACAATTTGCCTAATTGTATCACTAGTTATAGTAGAGAAAAAGGACATTGATCTTTCATCAATGTTCCTTTGTCCTACTGCCAGCTAGCATGCTGAAGTTAACAATCAGGCCTTGAAACAGGTGCATGCCAATTAACCAAACCTAGGCAAGTTCTTGATCTCATGATCCAAGAAGTGATACTTAAAATATTATTCACTGTTCCTACAATACAGCCATTGTGGCTATAATTTAAAACTTAAAACATATGGGTTTTCTTAATAATTTGACTTAAATTACTCCCAAGATCCTTCATAGTCCGATCAGTGCTGATAGAAGGATTCAAACTAAGTTAAAATACTCTAGATGCCACTATAATGAATAATGCGAATCAGCCCTCTGCTCTCTGGTTTGTGGAAAGGCTTAAATGCCATGCAAAATAAAAATGTCTCTGTTACTATGACCAACCAGAATGCTTTCCAATAAAATTGGGGAAAGATTAAGAATCTTCTGGTGAGTGTTTAGCAAAGTAATTATAATAACCTGGATCTTTCAAAGTTAATTGAATGACTTTGATGCTAAGAATGTTGAAACATTCTCTATAGTATGTTATTGAAATGATACGTTTTCTACTAATTCCTTTTGTGTTTCAATAGTAAATCATGAAAAATTTGGATAAAGAATCCAGTGATTGGAAGATATAATTCGCCAGTTGCCTTTATTTATATTAAGAAAGGGGGAATATGTCGGAAGCTGCCCTGGATGCAGATGCCTTTAAGTAGTGATGCACCAGGGTTCTGAACAATTATTGTATCCAGCTTGGGTGTTACCCCAGCTTGGATACCAAGGCATGGCTCCACGAGTAGGTGTCACACCCACTGGGGTTGAGTTTACACTCAACCTTTGCCCTTTTTGGGATACAATATTCCCCGAAACAGCCTCCCCTAGTAAAACCCAGGTTCAAGGCATGCTCTCTCTCTTTCTTGCCTGCCTTGCCTCCTTTGTGGGATGTGTGTCAGAGGAGCCATCACAGAACTCAAAAAAAAAAAAAGGTATTTCTCTCTGTGTGATTATTTCATGCCAGCCAAGTTCACCTGGAGTGACTCTGAATGGTTTAGTAGTGTGTCATGAGATATTAGTGTGCCTTTTTCTCCACATCCTTGCCAACACTTATTGTTATTTGTATTCTTAATAGCTGCCATTCTAACTGGGAGAGGACTCAACAACATATTCCATTAATCATCTTAAAAACTCTTTACATTTATTTAGAGTCTCTAGAATTATAAAAACATTTTTTTTCTTTCTAAAGACAAAATATTTCCAAATATCAGAAAAATTCACGTCATAAATTTTTCTTCTAATTCACTTACTTTCTACAATTCAGCCCACAATACTCTGCTATTCTAAGGATGCTTAACTTCTAAAGAGAAATTCCAAATATACTAAATATAGAATCATATCGTTGGCACATAGTGCTAACTTATTCTTTTCCTATCCATATCCCTTTAATTTCTTTTATCTAATTCTTCTGGCTAGTGTTTCAAGAACTATGTTAAATACAGTGGTGAAAGAAGTCATCCCCGTCCTGCTCCTGTTTATGGAGGGAATGCTTTCAATTTTTCTCCATTTAGAATGATGTTGACTTCAGGCTTAGCATAGATAGCTTTTACGATATTGAGGCATGTTCCTGTTATCCCTAGTTTTTCTAGTATTTTGAACATGAATGGGTGCTGTATTTTTTCAAATGCTTTTTCTGTATCTATTGATGTGATAAATTACATTTTTTCATTTCCATATGTTGAACCAACCTTGCATCCCTAGGATGAACCCGACTTGATTGTAGTGCACTCTTTTTGATATGTTTTGTATTCAATTTCTCAGAATTTCATTTAGAATTTTTGTACCTATGTTCATTAGAGATATTGGACTGAATTTTTCTTTCTTTGATGTGTCTTTGCCTAGTTTTGGTTTCAGGGTGATATTGGCCTCCCAGAATGAGTTTGGAAGCGCTTTCTCTTTTTCTATTTCCTGACAAGTTGAAGAGTATTGGTATTAGTTCTTCTATAAAAGTCTTGTAGCTGTGTGTACATCCATTCCTGTGTGTACATCTTTTCTTGATTTGTAGGCTTTTGTTGGTGTCTTCTATTTCATCACTTGAAATTGATCTGTTTAAACTGTGTATATAATCCGGATGCAATCTGGGCAAACCATATAACTCTAGAAATTTGTTGATACCTTCGATATTTTTTTTATTGGACTACAAGTTTTCAAAATAATTTCTAATTATATTCTGTGTTCTGTAGGGTCTGTTGTGATATTTCTTTTCTCATCATGTATGTTAGTAATTTGAGTTTTATCTCTCCTTCTCTTCATTAGCATGGCTAAGGGTCTGTCAATTTTATTTATTTTTTCAAAGAACCAACTTTTTGTTCTGTGAATTTTGTCAATTGCTTCTTTTGTTTCAATTTCATTGATTTCAGCTCTGATTTTAATTATTTCCTGTCTTCTACTGCTTTTGGTGTTGATTTGTTCTTTTTCTAGTGCTCTGAGATATAATGTTAGGTCATTTATGCATTGAATTTTTCTTCTTTTAAGGAATAAACTCCATGCAATGAACTCTCCTCTTAGTACAGCCTTCATAGTGTTCCATAGATTTCGATGAGTTGTGTCAGGATTCCCATTTACCTCTAAGAATTTATTAATCTCCTCTTTGATGTCTTTTGCAACCCACTGTTCACTCAGTAGCATATTATTTCATCTCCAGGTGTTGAAGTAGCTTTTATTTTCTATTTTATCATTTATTTCTAATTTTATTCCATTATGAAATTATGAGCAGTATCTTTACTATTTTGTATTTGCTTACAGTTGCTTTGTGGCATAATATACTCTTGTTTTAGAGAAGGATCATGTGCTGCTGAGAAGAAAGTGTATTCATTCATTGAAGGATGAAGTATTCTATATATGTCAGTTAAGTCTAAGTTATTGATTGTATTATTGAGTTCCATAATTTCTTTGTTCAGCTTTTGTTTGGATAATCTATCCAGTGGTGAAAGAGGTGTTAAAATCACCCAGAATTATCATGTTGTGGTCTATTTGATTCTTAAACTTGAGAAGAGTTTGTTTGATGAATGTAGATGCTCCATAGTTTGGGGCATATAAATTTATTATGGTCATGTCTTGTTGAATAATGGTTCCCTTAAGCAGTATGAAATATCTTTCTTTATCTCTCTTGATTAACTTTGACTTGAAATCTACTTTATTTGATATGAGGATGGAAATCCCTGCTTGCTTACGCATTCCATGTGAGTGGTATAATTTTTCACAACCTTTCACTTTCAGTCTGTGGTTGTCTTTCCGTATGAGATGAGTCTCTTGGTGTCAGCTTATTGTTAGGTCTTCTTAAATCCAATCTGTCAGCCTATGTCTTTTGCTTGGTCAGTTTAGACCATTAACATTCAGGGTTATTATTGAGACATGATTTGTATTCCCAGCCATTTTTGTTTGTTTTTGGTATTTAACTTGACTTGGTTTCTACTTTGATTAGTTTTTCCTTTAGTGTAATACCTCCCTTTCCTTATTTTAATTGTTGCTTTTCATTTCCTCTTCATGGAATATTTTGCCAAGGATGTTCTGTAGTGCAGGCATTCAACTTGTAAATTTTTTTGTTTTGTTTATCATGGAAGGTTTTTATTTCATCATCAAATCTAAAGCTTAATTTTGCACGATATAAGATTCTTGGTTGGCATCAATTTTCTTTCAGAGCTTGGTATATGCTGTTCCACCATCTCCTGGCTTTGAGGGTCTGGATTGAAAAAATCTGCTGAGATCCAAACTGGTCTCCCCCTATATATGATATGATTCCTTTCTCTTTTTTTTTTTTGTGGTCTTTATGATTCTATCCTTATTCTGTAAGGTAGGCATTTTCATTACAATGTGATTGGTGTAGAACTGATGTAATTTTATACATTTGGTGTCCTGTAAGCCTCTTGTATTTGATTTTCCAACTCATTATTCATGTTTTGGATATATTCTGACATTATCTCATTGAAAGAATTGTGCATTCCTTTGGTTTGAAACTCTGCCTTCCTTTAACTCTTAGATTTGGTCTTTTGATACTATCTGATAATTCTTGGATGTTCTCTTCATGGTTTCTACAATCTTCACTGTGTGGTCAACTATATTTTTCCAGATGGTATACTTTGTCTTCATTATCTGACGTTCTTTCTTTCAAATGATCTAGCCTGTTAGTGATGCTTTCTATTGAGCTTTTTATTTGGTTTATTGTCTCCTTCATCAAGGATTTCTGATTGGTTTCTTTTCCAGAAACCAATCTCTTTCTTTAAGGAATCTTTTACTGCCTGTATTCATTCCCTTATTTCTTTATTGGTGTGATCAATGGACACCTGTATTTTCTGTCTTAACTCTCTGTTGGAGTGGTCGATTTTTTACTGTATTTAATCATTTAGGTCATACTTTAATTCATAGATCATTTTAATTGTCAACATTCTGAACTCCTTCTCTAACATTTCATAAAGTGTGCTGTCCATGGGTTCTATTATTATAACATCCTTGTTTTGGGGGAGCCCTTTCCTCCCTTGTTTTTTCATGTTGTCAATATGTCTTCCTTCCTTGCAGTGTGGATCTGAGATATTATAGTTTATACACTATAATCTTGTAGTATCTATGCAAATTATCTACTTTACCTTGGTGTTGGGCTTCCAAACCCTGTCAGTGTCCCACGATGGATACTAATGCAACTAAAGGTGGTCGTGGCAATACTGGAGTAACTCGAGACAGCAGGGGAAGTGCCCCAAGATGGATGCAAAATCTTTCAGAGAAGGGACAGAAAAGATGGGCCTTACACTGGCTTTGGGATGCCAGTTCCTAGATGCAGCTACTTCTAGGCCCTGTCTGTTGTTGCAAGGTAGAAGCTACTGCATGGGGAAGGCTATAATAATGGTTGCAGTGATGGAAGATGGAAGTGGGTTAGGCCTAGGCTCCCAAGTATGTGGGAGTAGAGAGCAGACCTTAGCCTACCCTGGGCCTGGGTTCCTGTAGGTTCCTGTAGGCTCTTATTTGTATTCTTGATCATTGCCATTCTGACTCAAGTAAGATGAAATTTTAGTGTAGTTTTGATTTGCATTTCCCTAATTGCAAAAAATGTTGAACATTTTTCCATCTATTTCTTGGCCTTTTGTGTTTCTTATATTGAAAATCTCAAAAGTCTCTCCCCAGCTCTCAGTGGGCATGATTATCAGAGCCGAGGGAAACAGGAGGGACACTAGACCTCCAACTCCCCCTCCCACCAGGGGCAAAAGCGGAGGCCTTTTTCGCCAGCTCCCGGGGCGTGGCTACCAGAGGAAATTAGACAAAATAAGCTGACGTGCTCCACAACCTTGGGGTCTGGGTGAATGGCAAACAGAGAGAGTGCCCAGTCGTTCAAGAAAACAGGGCACCCAGGGGGCTGCAGGCCTGGAGTGTAGCTAGATCTGTGGATAATGGCACTGGTGAGTGGGGCCTGGGTGGCAGGAGAAAGGGGAGGGGGCTGGGAAACCAGGATTGGAGAGCAGCGCAGTTGGAGAAGAGGAGCCCCCTCACAGGGATTGTTTCCTGCATATTGAGGGCAGAAGCTTGGCCCGGAGGGCACAGCTCCACCTACTGGAAGAGAAGATAACAGAACACTAAGACTGCATTTTTTTTCAATTTTTAGTTTTCCCTTTTCTTTTATTCTACCTATTTTTCTCTCTCTTTCTCTTTAGTGACTTCTTCCTTTCCCTTCCCCTACCTTTCCTCCCAAGCATTACGACTTCTATTACATTTAATTTACTAAATGAATATAGGTGAATGTTCAGAGGCTGTCTATAGTGCTCCCAAGTCCCTAGCTACCCCAAAATACCAGTCCATTCTCCTGTTAATATCTTCCAAGGTACATAAGATATATTAATCCCCATACCATAACATCACCCGACCTAAACATAAAGTCCTAAGACCAAACCGCAGATCGCTATATGCCATCAGAATCCATATACCTTTTATGAAACAAATGAATTTGCTTTAAAGTACAATAAAACCTGACATCTCTAGACATAGTCTCCCATCACAAAGGAGAGATCCCAGAGATATACAAAACCAAAACAAATTTATAGGAGTAAATAGTAACACAGCAAACATTGCTGGAAAGTAACATGAGCATCATGAAAAAACAAGGAAAAAAAGATTACAAACAATGCAGGACAGCTTAAATTTACAGGAGAACCTAGAAGCATCAGAAAAATAGTCAGATAAAGAACTCAAGGCATACCTGACTCAGATGGAATGGAATCTTAAAGAGCTCATTAGACAGCAAATGCAAACGATGAAAGAACACTTCGACAACGAATTACATAAACAAATTCAAGAAGCAAAAGAACAACTCTACCGGGAGGTAGAGGTTATTTAAAAAATCAAACAATAATCCTAGGAATGAAGGAAACTATAAACCAAATTAAAAACTCAAATGAGAGTATTACCAGTAGAGTAGATCAAGTAGAAGTCAAAACATCAGACAATGAAGACAAAATATATCATCTCGAAAAGAGTCTAGTCAACACAGAAAGGCTGGTAAGAAACCACGAGCAAAACATCCAAGAGATATGGGATATCATAAAAAAAACTTAAGAATCATTGGGATAGAGGAAGGTATAGAGGTCCAAACCAAAGAAATGAGCAATCTATTGAATGAAATAATTTTAGAAAACTTTCCAGACATGAGAAATTTCTGTTTCATTCTTTTGCCCACTTATTGAGTGGGTGGTTGTTGTTGATATTATTATTGGTGTTAATGTGTTTTTATTGGTTCTTTTTAGTTATACATGACAGTAAAGTCCATTTTGATATAATTATATCACCATAGAGTATATCTTATTCAAATTAGGACCCCCTACTCTTATGAATGTAAACAATGGTGAAATTCACTGTGGTATATTCATATATGTACATAGGAAAGTTATGTTAGAAACATTTCAGTTTTTCTTTTATTATCCACCCTGCCTATACTTCATTCCCCTTTGTGTAATCCACTGAACTTCTATTCTTCCCCTCCACCCTTATTGTGGGTTAGCTTCCACATATCACAAAAAAAACTCTTGACCTTTGGTTTTCTGGGATTGGATTATTTCACTTAGCATGATACTCTCCAGCTCCATCCATTTACCAGCAAATTTCACAAAGTCATTCTTCTTTATGGCTGAGTAATGCCCCATTGTGTATACATATCACAATTTGTTTACCCATTCATCTATTGAAGGGCACCTAAGCTTGCTCCATAACTGAGCTATTGTGAATTGTGCTGCTATAAACATTAATGTGACTATGTCACAATACTATACTGATTTTAAGTCCTTTGCATATATACCAAATATTGGAATAACTGGGTTAATGGTGGTTCCATTTCTAGTTTTTTAAAAAATCTCCCTACTGCTTTTCAGAGTGATTACACCAATCTGCTAGTCACACCAGCACTGTATGAGAGTGCCCTTTTCTCAAAAACATTTATTTCATTCTGAATAATTG
Organism: Spermophilus citellus; assembly: GCF_964194105.1. Taxonomy (NCBI): domain Eukaryota; kingdom Metazoa; phylum Chordata; class Mammalia; order Rodentia; family Sciuridae; genus Spermophilus; species Spermophilus citellus. The sequence continues at coordinate 26,813,923 of NC_138188.1, read as the reverse complement.
CCATTATGACGTTAGTGAGATGAAATTTCAGTGTAGTTTACATTTACATTTCTCTAACTGTGAGAGATGTTGAACATTTTTTTCATATATATGTTTTTATTCTTTTGAGAAGTGTCTGTTGTTCTTTTGAGACATTCCTTTGCCCATTCATTGATTAGGTTTTTTCCCCCCCTGTGGTGTTAAGGTTTTTTAGTTCTTCATATATTCTAGATATTAAAGACATTTCAGAAGTGCAGGTGGCAAAGATTTTCTCCCATTCTGTAGGTTCTCTTTGTGCTCTTCATTGTTTCCTTTGTGGTAAAGAAGCTTTTTAATTTGATTCCATCCCATTTATTGATTTTTTAAACTTTATTTCTTGCACTTTAGGAATCTTTTGGAGGAATTCAGTTCCTGAGCTAACATATTGGAGTGTTGGGCCTACATTTTCTTATATTAGGTACAGGGTTTCTGGTCTGAAGCCTGGGTCTTTGATCCACATTCAGTTTTGTGCAAGCTGAGAGATAAGGGTTGAATTTCATTCTACTATATATGGATTTCCAATTTTCCCAGCACCATTTATTGAACAGGCTATCTCTTATCTAATGTATGTTTTTGGTGACTTTGTAAGTATGAGATCACTATATTTACGTCCGTTTGTCTCTGTCTTCTGTTCTGTTCCACTGTGTTCATGACTGTTTTCTTGCCAACACCAGACTATTTTGTTTCTATAGCTCTGTAGTATAATAATTGCTTTGGCTATTTTGGGCCTCTCATTTGTCCAAGAATTTCATGACTGTTACTTCTATTTCTATGAAGAACATCATGGAAATTTTAATAGAAATTCCATTAGATCTGTATAGCACTTTTTGTAGTATAGCCATTTTAAAAATATTAATTCTGCCTATCCAAGAACATGGGAGATCTTTTCATCTTCTAAGGTCTTCTTCAATTTGTTTCTTTAGAGTTTTTGTAGAATTCATTGTAACAGTCTATCACTTCTTTTGTGAAATTAATACTCAGATATTTTTGAGGCTATTGTGAATAGGATAGTTAATTTCTCTTTAAGCTGATTCATCATTGGTGCATAGGAACATGATTTATGGGTGTTAATTTTGTATCCTACTGCTTTGCTAAATTTGTTTATGAGTTCAAGAAGTTTTCTGATGAAGGTTTGTGGGTCTTCTAAATACACTGGTAAAAAAGAGAGAGTTTGAGCTCTTCTTTTCCTATTTATATTCCTTTAATTTCTTTCTTTAGCTGAACTGCCCTGGCTAGAGTTTCAAGGACTATGCTGAATAGAAATGATGAAAGTGGGAATCCCTGTCTTCTTCCAGTTTTTAGAGGGAATGCTTTCTGTTTTTATATAAACATGATGTTTGCCTTGGGTTTGTTATATATAGCTTTTACAATGTTAAGATATGTTCCTTCTATCCCTAATTTTTCTACTATTTTGAGCTTGAATGGGTATTTTGTTTTGTCACATGTGTTTTCTGCATCTATTGAAATAATCACATTATTCTTATGTATAAGTTTATCGATGTTATGAATTACAGTTGATTTCTGTATGTTGAACCAACCTTAAATCCCTGGAATGAAACATATTTGATTGTGGTGCACAATATTTTTAATGTGTTTTTGTATGGTATTTGCTAGTTATTTCACTAATAATTTTTGCATCTATGTTCATAAAGGATATTGGTATGAAGTTTTCTTTCCTTGGTTTTGATATCAGGGTGATACTAGCATCATAGAATGACTTGGAAGGGTTCCCTCCTAGTTTATGGAATAATTTGAGGAGAATTGGTGTTAGTGCTTCTTTGAAAGTCTAGTAGAATTCAGCTGAGAATCCATCCAGTCCTGGGTTTTATTTGTTGGTAGGTTTTATTATTGTTGTTATTAATATTTTTTAGTTGTAGATGGACAAAATGTCTTTATTTATTTTTATGTGTTGCTTAGGATCAAACCCAGTGCTTCATGCATGCTAGGCAAATACTCTACCACTGAGCCACAATCCCAGCCCTGTTGGTAGGCTTTTGATGACTGCTTGAAATTGATGTTTAAATTTTCTGTATTCTCCTGGTTCAATCTGGGTACACGCTTTGTCTCTAGGAATTTGTCAATGTCTTTAAGATTTTTTATTTTATTGAAATATAAATTTTCAAAATAGTTTCTGATAATCCTCTGGATTTTAATAGTGTCTGTGGTGATATTTTTTCATTAAATTTTTCACTAAATATTTTAATAGCTTGAATTTATCTCTCCTTTTCTTACCTTGGCTAAGGGTTTAACAATTTTGTTTATTCTTTCAAAGAAGAATTTTTTGAATCACTGATTTTTTTAAAATAAAGTTTTAGTTGTTGATGTACCTTTATTTATTTATATATTTGCTTATTTGCATGCAGTGCTGAGAATCAAACCCAGTGCCTCACACATGGTAGGCAAGCACTCTACCACTAAGCCACAATCACAGCCCCAATTCACTGATGTTTTCGGAATTATTTTTTATTTCAATTTCATCAATTTCAGCTTTGATTTTAATTATACCCTTTTTTCTACTTATTTTGGTGCTGATTTGTTGCCTTTTTCTAGGATCTTCAGATGTAATATTAGCTTATTTAATTGTTATCTTTCTATTCCTTAATATATGAGCTCAATCTTATGAACTTTCCTCTTAGAACTACATTCATAGTGTCCCAGAAATTTTGATATGTTATATGACTAACCCCACTCACCTCTGTTTTTAAATTTTCCCCTAATTTCTTCTGCTATCCATTAATCAATCAAAAATGTTTTAAGTGTTCTGATGTTAAAGTGGTTTCTATTTTTTTAAATTACTCATTTATAATTTCATTCCATTATGACTTGATTGAATGCATGGTATCTCTATATATTGCTATTTGCTAAGAGTTTATTTTTGGCATAAGATTCAGTCTATTTTTGAGAAGAATCCATGTGCTGCTGAGAAGAAAGTGTATAAAGTAATGATGAATGAAATGCTCTACATATGTCTCTTAAATCTAAATTATTAACTGAATTTTTTAGTTCTATAGGTTCTTTATTTAGTTTTTGTTTGGAAGATCTATCCAGCGGTGAGAGAGGCATGATAAAGTCACCCAATACTGTGTTGTGATCTATGTGATTCTTGATATTGATAAGGCTTTCTTTGATGTACACAGATGTTCCATTGTTTTGGGGCATAAAATTTGGGATCATTATTTCTTGTTGTTATACAATTCTGATAAGCAATATGAAATGATCTTTGTGTCCTCTGATTAACAATGGCTTGAAGTTAACTTCATTTGACATAAGAATAGTAACCCCTGCTTCTTTACAAGATCTATATGAAGGATATGTTTTTTCCCATCCTTTCACCTTCAGTCTGTGGATGTCTTTGCTTTGAGGTGAGTCTTGGAGACAGAATATTATTGGGTCTTGTTTTTTCCCAATCTGCCAGTAAATAACTTTTTTTAATAAAAAAAAATTTAGTTGTAGATGGACAAATATCTTTATTTATTTACGTTTATGTGGTACTGAGGAGGGAACCCAGAGCCTCATGCATGACACACAAGCACTATATCATAACCCCAGCCCAGTTTTTGACATTTGATTGATGAGTTTAGGCCATTTACATTCAATGTTATTTTTCAGATATGCTTTTTATTCCCTTTCATTTTATTTCTAGATTTTAAGATGAAATAAATTCTCCTTTCATTGACTATTCTAGTGTAGTTCTGCTCTCTGCTGGTTTTCATTTTTTTAATTTCTTCTTCATAAAATATTTTTTGAGTATATTTTGTAGTGTAGGCTTTCTAGTTGTGAATTCTTTTAGCTTTTGATTATCATGGAAGGTTTTCATTTTTTCTTTAATTCTGAAGCCTAATTTTGCTAGGCATTCTTGCTTGGCATCAATTTTCTTTCAGAGCTTGGTACATATTCCAAGACCTCCTAGCTTTGAGGGTCTGGGTTGAGAAATCAGAGGAGATACAGATTAAATTCCCTCTAAATGTTACCTGTCACTCTTATCTGGCAGCCATTAAAATTCTATCCTTATTATGGATATTAGGCATTTTCAGAATAACATGCCTTAGTGTGTATCTGCTATAATTTTGTATATTTTCGTTCCTATAAGCATTCTGTATTTGATTTTTCCATTCCATTCTTTAGGTTTGGGTAATTATTTCATTGAAAAATTGGTGCATTCCTTTTGTTTGTATCTCTGAGCCTTCATTCATCCTGAAAACACTTAAGTTTGGTTTTTTTCATGTTATCCTATATTTCTGGAAGTTCTGTTCGTGTTCTCTTTAACATCCTTTTCTCCTCAGTAGCACAAAATGCACAGACAAACCCTCCAACCTATTTCTGTCTGGTATTTGACAAGGATGCTACAAACATATCTTGGAGAAGAGAGAGTCTTTTTAACAAATAGTTCTGAGGATCTTGAGTTCAAAGGCAGCCTCAGAAAAAGCAAAGCTCTAAACAATTCAGTGAGAAGACCCTTTCTCTAAATAAAATACAAAATAGGACTGGAAATATGGTTCAGTGGTTGGGTGGTCCTGAGTTCAATCCCTGGTTACCCCCCACCCCGAAAAGAAGCAACAGTCTTATGGAAAGACTTGAGTAGAGGAAAGAAGCAGAAATTAAAGGGTAGAAAAGTGTTCTCAAAAGGATAGCATCTTCAACAAATGGTGTTGGGAAAACTGGAAATCCACATGCAACAAAATGAAACTGAATCCCCTCCTCTCGCCATGCACAAAAGTCAACTCAAAGTGGATCAAGGAGCTAGATATCAAATCAGAGACTCTCCGTCTGATAGAAGAAAAAGTTGGCTCCGATCTACAGATTGTGGGGACGTGCTCAAAATTCCTTAATAGGACACCCATAGCACAAGAGTTAATAACAAGAATCAACAAATGGGACTTTCTTAAACTGAAAAGTTTTTTCTCAGCAAGAGAAACAATAAGAGAGGTAAACAGGGAGCCTACATCCTGGGAACAAATCTTTACTCCACACACTTCAGATAGAGCCCTAATATCCAGAGTATACAAAGAACTCAAAAAATTAGACAATAAGATAACAAATAACCCAATCAACAAATGGGCCAAGGTTATGAACAAACACTTCACAGAGGAGGACATACAATCAATCAACAAGTACATGAAAAAATGCTCACCATCTCTAGCAGTCAAGGAAATGCAAATCAAAACCACCCTAAGATACCACCTCACCCCAGTAAGATTGGCAGCCATGATGAAGTCAAACAACAACAAGTGCTGGCGAGGATGTGGGGAAAAGGGTACTCTTGTTCACTGCTGGTGGGACTGCAAACGGGTGCGGCCAATTTGGAAAGCAGTATGGAGATTCCTGGGAAAGCTGGGAATGGAACCACCATTTGACCCAGCTATTGCCCTACTCGGACTATTTCCTGAAGACCTTAAAAGAGCACACTACAGGGATACTGCCACATCGATGTTCATAGCAGCACAATTCACAATTGCTAGACTGTGGAACCAACCCAGATGCCCTTCAATAGATGAATGGATAAAAAAAATGTGGCATTTATACACCATGGAATATTACGCAGCACTAAAAAATGACAAAATCACGGAATTTGCAGGGAAATGGATGGCACTAGAGCAGATTATGCTTAGTGAAGCTAGCCAATCCCTAAAAAACAAATACCAAATGTCTTCCTTGATATAATGAGAGCAACTAAGAACGAAACAGGGAGGATGAGCAGGAAGAAAAGACTAGCATTAAACAGAGACATGAGGCGGGAGGGAAAGGGAGAAAAAAAAGGGAAATCACATGTAAATGGAGGGAGACCCCCATTGTTATACAAAATTACATTTAAGAGTTTACTAGGGGAATGGGATAACAAACATGGAGGGAAATGAATTACAGTAGATGGGGTAGAGAGAGAAGATGGGAGGGGAGGGGAGGGGGGATAGTAGAGGATAGGAAAGGTAGCAGAATACAACAGTCACTAATATGGCAGTATGTAAAAATGTGATGTGTAACCGATGTGATTCTGCAATCTGTATTTGGGGAAAAAATGGGAGTTCATAACCCAATTGATTCTATTTTATGAAATATGATTGGTCATGAGCTTTGTAAAGTTGTGAACATCCAATAAAAAAAATAAATAAAAAAAAAAAAAAGAAAAGTGTTCTCAATTTCAAGGGTTGAATATGGCAGATGCAGTGATAACTTAGTCTCAAAGCACAGTCACATCTACCTATTCAAATTCCCAACCAGCCACAGCTGGTCCTATAAGCCACCAGACATAAAAGTCAGGGAGCGATCAGGTCCATTACTGGACTCTCTGACCCAAATTCCCCTGGGTAAAATACTCTCCATGTCTTTTTTCTTTGGTTTGTCAGGTAGAGTCCAGGTCATGCAGTGGGTGCTTGCCATGCTCATGTATTGAACCCAACTCAGATTTTCCAGATCCCAATTCCTATAACCTCCAGCCAAGGCAGCACAGGTATTTCAAGATGGCTCTTGCCTTGGACAAAAGGTGTCTTTCATGCACCAGTATATTGTGCAGTACAGCCTCTGGGGAAGGTACTCTGACCAATATTATTGATCTTATGTTTTCTGAAGATGTTTGGTCTAATTCCTATCTTTCATTTCAGCTTGAATTGTATACAGTTAGAGATAAGGGTCTATTTTCATTTTCCAAGATATGTTTGTAGCATCCTTGTCAAATACCAGACAGAAATAGGTTGGAGGGTTTGTCTGTCCATTCTATGCTATTGAACTCTAATCTCTCCCAGAGATATTTATATTTTGTGTCTTTATTCTCATTCATTTCCAAAAAGAAAGTTTCTTGATTTCAATCTTCATTTCTTCCTTAATCCATTCTTAATTTAAGAGAGTGCAGCTCAATCTCCATGTGATTACCTGGTTCCTATTATTTTTCTTGCTGTTGATTTCTTATTTTATTCCATTATGATCTGCTAGGATACATGGAATTATATCAGTTTCTTATATTTGCTAAGGTTTCCTTTGTGGCCTAAAATGTGGTCTGTTGTGGAAAAACTTCCATGTGCAGCTGGAAGAAGGTAAATTCAATTGGTTTAAGCTGCAATATTCTATAAATGTCCATTAGGTCCATTTGATTTATAGTGTTGGAGATATCTTTGTTGACTTTTTGTTTTGATGACTTGTCTATTGCTGATGAGGGTATATGAAGTGCCCAACAATTATCGTTTTGGGGATCTTCCGGACTTCAAGGTCCTGGAGTATTTTTTTTTCCATGTAATTGGGTACACTGACATTTGAGCATGTGTTCATTCATATAACTGTATATTCTAGTTGGATTGTTCCTTCTATCCCAATAATTCTCAGGTTTGGTCCTTTAAAGTTGTTCCAGAGTTCTTGCATATTCTGGTCATGTTCTATAATTATTTCCCCTTTGCTGCCTTCTGTGAACTCAAGATCATACAGCCTATCTTGCCCAACTAAAGTCCCCATATACGTTCACTTCACGCTTACTTCTCTCACATTACACCAGACATCGCCTAGTCCTCACCTAGACTAGATGCCAGCAGGAATACTGTCTTCAAGAGCTGAGGTTCTATTTTCTATGCACTAAATAATCTGTTAGTGAGGGGTTCATGTGAGTTTTTAATTTGATTGTTTTCCATTCCATTTCTAGGAGTGCTCTGGTGCCTTTTCGCTGTTTCTACCTCTTTCAAAATGGTCTTTCATCTCCTGTAATTGCTCTCTTAATTCCTTCCTCAGATCTGCTTTTAGTTCATTGAGCATTTTGATAATCAGTTCTTTAATCATCTTTCTCTAGGTTTTTTTTCACCTCACTATCAGTGGGATCCTTTGTTGGGGGAATTATGGGTTCAGGGGGATATCTTTTGCCCGTTTTCCCATGTTTTCAGAGCTCTTGTTCTTGCTCATCAATTGAATGGATTCCACTACCTCCCGTTTTTTGTGCATGTTCTTTTGTGTGCAGTTATTTTATTTCAGGACTTCTTTCTGTGTCCAATGTATGTGTAGATGCCCAGTAGTGGAACCTGAGTTCTCTCTCTGTTTATTCTTTCTTGGGTCCTTGTTGATGGTTGGAACTTTTTGTCTCCTTTCTTCTTTGACTTGGAGCAATATGAAGGGATCTTTAGTTCTGCAGCAGAATCTTTAAAGTTGTTTCCCCTTACATTCCCAGTGTCTCACAGAATGGGGGCAAAATAAACAACAGTTAACAGTTACTGCAAACAACAAGCAATAAACAGGATTAATGTCATCAACATTAATTGCCACCAATAAATAGGAATGATGAGTTCAGTAGTTGTCAATCAGTGAAAACAATAACGATGAACCAGCTCTGGCTTTAAAGCAAATAGGAGGTGTGGGCTATATCATGAACAGCAGTAATGACTGTATTAGCACTAATGGTGAGGGCAGGTGTTATATAAACCAATTAGTCTTGAAAAATGGTAAAAATACAATTAATTGGATGAAAGAAAAAGTGTTAAGATGTTAGGAAGGACTGGGCACATTGGTGCACACCTTTAATCCCTGTGGCCCAGGAGGTGGAAATAGGAGGATTACAAATTCCAAGTCAGCCTCAGCAAAAGTGAAGTGCTAAGAAATTCAGTGAGATCCTGTCTCTAAATAAAATACAAAATAGGTCTTGGGATGTTGCTCAGTGTTTGAGTGCCAATGAGTTCAATCCCTGATACAACCCCCCCCCCAAAATGTTAGAAAAGACTTTATAATTTCAGAAAGTGAATAAAAATGCAGAAGAATCATAGCAGGAGAAATTTATACAGAGGGATGGGAAAAATAGAAGTGAGAAAGGGAAAAAGAACAATTGATTTAGGCCAACAGCATAAGAAGATTTGAAGAGAAATAAACACATGAAAATAATACAAAATCAAACTGAGAAATACAATCCTGAACTTGAATCCTCACAATGCTAGAAAAAGTTAATTTTTTAAATGCCTAATATGCAAGAAACCAAGATAAATAAGTGTATATGCATATGTCCCTGAAAGAATCCAGCCAGAATTCATTCATATTCTCTCTCTCCTCTCTCTCTCCTCCCTCCCCCCCCTCTCTCTCTCTCACACACACACACACACACACACACACTCACACACACACACTCACTCACACAAGGAATAAGGTTATATATATATATATTTTTTTTCCCCAATATCTTGGTGTAGACTAAAAGGACCATTTCCACTTAGGTGGTCAAAATATTTGTCTAGAAAGGGTGGTCAGTGTCTATGTCCAACAGTCTTTCTTAGCAATTATTATTGAGTAAAGTACTGACACAACAAGGGTTGCAGGATGTTAATCCCTTCCTGTTATTTTGTTGCTCTCTTGAGTTACCAGTTGGAGTGGCATAAGATTGAAACTACTCGATGTAAGTCTCAGTTTTCGTTCTTGCCAGTACGAGGTGGGATGGGTTAAGATGTACAGTTGGTTTGTGTTTCATCCATTCATACCTGAACCATATACTCCCAGGGTATCACTTCTGCAGCATTGTCTGTGAGGGGAGAACATCTGGCAGATGATGCTGAGATCTATTTTGGCCTCTAGTCTAGTTGGGCTACACTGAAAGATGCCTTCTTTGGAAAGTCTAGGTTTGATATGTCCCTACGGCTAGACTTTGGTTGATTCCTTCTATGGGTGTTGTTTTCAGATGCCTCCAAAGAAATCCAATCATGGGGCAGTGGGGCTGATCCTGCACTCTTTTGCCTAGGACTTCAGCTTTTCCAGGTATAGTTTCTGAGTGTATTCACCCCTGCCCACCCCAACTCCCAGACTGCTTCAGCTAGTCATATGAGTAGCCAGACACAAAGGTTCCTCTTTGCCCAACTAAAGTCCCCATAAAGTTCACTTCATGCTTACTTCTCTCAAATTATACCAGTAATCACCTAGGTCCCTCACTACGTGCCAGCAGGAATACTGTGGGTTTGAGTTGGGTTTCCTTTTTTCTAATTTCTCAAGTCCCACTGATGTCATGAAGGATACTTTCACCCCAAGATGGCTCCTGCCTCAGCTCTCTGCATGTTTATTAAACCTTAGTGCTTATTAATGTCCCAGCATGCTTGTCACGGAACCACATGATTTGACACCTCTTGGTTCAGATAAATTCAGGCAGTGTTTTTAAATCTGCTCTCTCTGTACCAAGACACACCACAGCATCATGGGAAACATGGATTCCTCTAGTTCCTCTCCCTGTGTCCATGGTGGGTCGGCTCCAGCAGCTGCCACATGTGGTAGGCTTTCTTTTTTATTGTATCCAACCTCCTGAGCCCCCAAGTTGCTCTGAAAGTCCTACGTTAATTCCCAGTTTAATCCCTCTTCCAGCCACCTCACCAAGAAGCTATCTATCCTCTACCATGGTCTCATGCCTCAGAGCAACTTGGAAATCTGCCTCCTCTGCTCCTCCTTCTTCCCAAAATCATCCACAGAGAAGTCTCTTTTTCTTTCCTTTCATCTACTCTATATTTTATCATTTTTCTTTCAGCTTATTTTTTATATTTTAATTTAATTTTTCTCTTCTAATTTTTTCATTTTTGTTAGTTTTTCACCTTTCAGTTTATTCTATAACATTTATTACCTTTCTCTTCTATTTTTGTTGATGTTGGATTGGTTTTTATTTTTAACTGATTGTTACTATATTTCTTCATCTGGCTTCTTTATATGTTGTGATGTTATTATAATTTATTTTATTTCTCCGTATGGAGCTGGGGATCAAACCTGACACCTTGAACATGATAAGTGAGTGCTTTCCCACTTCAGCCACACATCCCACTTGAGAGAAAACGCATCTTATTCCAGCCCCGACCTATTACAGCTCAAACTTTAGCAGATATTTTGACTTAAGAGAACAGGAAGGTAAAAGAACCCCCACTGACCTCACAGACCTATCTGGCACAGGCACACCTGACAGGGATAGGGCTGGAGTCCTATTCCTGGATATCAACAGCAGACAAAAATAACATACTGTTTTGGATACCACACCTCTGAAAGTCCTCAACATAGGTAAGTCCCATACAGACAGAGCATTGTTAATAAGGCTAGAGGAATAACAACAGAGCATGCACCCTATATAATCTGCTATGTATAACACACCACTTGAACCACAAGATGGTCCTGATTCTTGAAAGACCCCAGAGGAAATAGGTTCTTCAAGCTCCAACATAGTAGGCATTCTGTCTGAATCCATCAATTGCAGTCAGAGAAACCACAATGAAACTACACTACTAACTTCATTTGGAATTAATCAACAATACACAACACACTGATAACCCAGGGCACATCATTAAGATTATTCCCTAAGAAGTCCCTCACATATAAGTGAAAGATACACGGCATAAAAGATGTGAAAATATTAATAAATACCAGAAACATGAAAAGAAAATATGAGTCCTCCAAGTTCACAAATCTTCGGTAATTGATTCCCTAGATATTGCAAAGTGGATGAAATGCTGGAAAAAAAATAAAAACAATGATGATTTTAAATTACCAATGAATTCAAAGAGGATACAAGTAAATGGCTGAATTAATTAAGGAACAAAATGTAAAATACGAATGAGCAATTAAAAAAGCAGAGATTCTGGAAAAAAGAACCAAAGAGAAGTCTTGGAAATGAAAAGCTCAATAAGTCAAATTTGAAAACAAACAAAAAAAATAGTTCAAAGCCTCACCAACAGACTAGCTCAAGCAAAAGAAAGAAGATCAGGGCTTTCAGACAAGGTTGATGAATTATCACATTCAGGAAGTAATTTTAAAAACTAACCTTATGAATCACAGATGCAGACAAAAAAAAGCAAAGGAACAGACTAACAGAATTTGGTGAAATAATTGCAGAGAACTTACCAAATGTTGGAAAATATATGGACAACCGGGTAACAGAAAGCATTTATACCCCAAAGGGACATGACCAGAAAAGATCCTCTATGCATCATATTATAGTTAAAGTGCCAAATATACAGAATTTTAAAAAGTATATTTAAAGTGCAAGAGAGAAGTACCAAGTCACTTAAAATGACAAACCTATCAGAATAAAAGCAGATTTCTCAGCAAAAACTCTAAAAGCCAGGGAGACATGAAACATATTTAAGCCCTGAAAGAAAATAATTGCAACCCAGATTACTATACCCAGCAAATTATCCTTCAGAATCAAATGAGAAAATAAAGGTACTTCAAGATAATATAAGAATAAATAATTCATGATCATGAAACCATCACAAAAAATATATTTAGGACTGATTGCAGCTCATCCAACCATAGAACAGGTAATTTCAGGCTGCCATTCGCCTGCATCTCGCAGACAAATTACTCAGGCGCAGTGATAAAGAACCCGCGGAAACTGCTTCTTGGGCCCTGCTCCTATCAAAACATACACGGAGCCCGGGGCGGCCGAATTCTGACTCCCGGAACTGCTCTGACCCAGGGCTAAGGAGCCCGCGAAGGCTGCTTCTTGGAGCCTGCTCCTATGAGAGCATGCACAGAGCCCAGAGCGGCCGGGTTCTGGCTCCCAGAACTGCGCTGGCCCAGGGCTGAAGAACCCGCGGAAACTGCTTCTTGGGGCCTGCTCCTATCAGAACATACACGGAGCCCGGGGCAGCCGAATTCTGGCTCCCATAACTGCTCTGGCGCAGGTCTAAGGAACCCGTGGAGGCTGCTTCTTGGAGCCTCCTCCTATCAGAGCATGCACGGAGCCCAGAGTGGCCGAGTTCTGACTCCCGGAGCTGCTCTGACCCAGGGCTGAGGAACCCGCGGAGACTGCTTGTCGGTCCGGATCCTGCTGAGTGCTGTGGGGGCCAGAGAGGCAGAGCAGAGCTGCAGCCCGCGTCTGGAACAGCCCCAGCGACCCGCCGGCGTGGTAGCACTTCACCCCAACTGCGGTGGGGGCTGAGCAGAGCTGCCGCCCGAGCCCGCAAGGTAGGCAGACCACAGGCTGATCGGCAGAACGGACCCAGCGGCCTGCCAACGTGGTAGACACGTCACACCAATGGGAGTAGGGGCAGAGCAGGGCAACCTTAAAACCTACAAGAGAAGGGAAGCAGATCACATTTAGAGGTAAACCAATCAGGATAACAGCTGATCTCTCAAAAAAGACTTTGAAAGCTAGAAGATCCTGGAATAACATATTTCAAACACTGAAAGAAAATGGGTCCCAACCAAGAATCGTGTATCCAGCGAAATTAAGCTTCAGGATGGAAGATGAAATTAAAACCTTCCACGATAAACAAAAGTTAAAAGAATTTGCAGCTAGAAAACCATCTCTTCAAAACATCCTTGGCAAAACATTTCAGGAAGAGGAAATGGAAAACAACAATGAAAACCAACAGTGGGAGGTAGGACAGTAAAGGGGGAAAATAATCAAAGAGGAAAACAAACCATGTTTAGTGACATAAATAAACAAATATGGCTGGAAGAACAAACCATATCTCAATAATAACCCTAAATGTTAATGGCTTAAACTCACCAATTAAGAGACACAGGCAAGTTGAATGGATCACAAAACAAGACCCAACAATATGCTGCCTACAGGAGACGTATTTGATAGGAAAAGACATACATAGACTGAAGGTGAAAGGTTGGGAAAAATCATATCACTCATATGGACTTCGGAAACAAGCAGGAGTGTCCATACTCATATCAAATAAAATAGATTTCAAGCCAAAGTTAATCAAAAGGGATAAAGAGGGACACTACATACTGCTCAAGGGAACCATACACCAACAAGACATAACAATCATAAATATATATGCCCCAAACAACGGTGCTGCTATGTTCATCAAGCAAACTCTTCTCAAGTTCAACAGTCTAATAGACCACCATACAATAATCATGGGAGACTTCAACACACCTCTCTCACCACTGGACAGATCTTCCAAACAAAAGTTGAATAAGGAAACTATAGAACTCAATAACACAATTAATAACCTAGACTTAATTGACATATATAGAATATACCACCCAACATCAAGCAGTTATACTTTTTTCTCAGCAGCACATGGATCCTTCTCAAAAACAGACCATATATTATGTCACAGGGCAACTCTTAGACAATATAAAGGAGTAGAGATAATACCATGCATCTTATCGGATCATAATGGAATGAAACTGAAAATGAACGATAAAAGAAGGAAGGAAAAATCATGTATCACTTGGAGAATGAACAATGGATTACTGAATGATCACTGGGTTATAGAAGACATCAAGGAGGAAATTAAAAAATTCTTAGAGATAAATGAAAACACAGACACAATATATCGGAATCTATGGGACACATTGAAAGCAGTTCTAAGAGGAAAATTCATTGCTTGGAGTTCATTCCTTAAAAAAAAAAAACCAACAAATAAATAATCTCATACTTCATCTCAAAATCCTAGAAAAAGAAGAGCAAAATAACAGCAAAAGAAGTAGAAGGCAAGAAATAATTAAAATCAGAGCTGAAATTAATGAAATCGAAACAAAAGAAACAATTGAAAAAATTGACAAAACTAAAACTTCTTTGAAAAAATAAATAAAATCGACAGACCATTAGCCATGCTAACAAAGAGAAGAACAGAGAGAACTCAAATTACTAGAATACGGGATGAAAAAGGAAACATCACAACAGACACTTCAGAAATACAGAAGATAATCAGAAATTATTTTGAATCCTTATACTCCAATAAAATAGAAGATAGTGAAGGCATCGATAAATTTCTTAAGTCATATGATCTGCCCAGATTGAGTCAGGAGGATATAGATAACCTAAACAGACCAATATCAATTGAAGAAATAGAAGAAACCATCAAAAGACTACCAACTAAGAAAAGCCCAGGACCGGATGGGTATACAGCAGAGTTTTACAAAACCTTTAAAGAGGAACTAATACCAATACTTTTCAAGCTATTTCAGGAAATAGAAAAAGAGGGAGAACTTCCAAATTCATTCTACGAGGCCAACATCACCCTGATTCCTAAACCAGACAAAGACACTTCAAAGAAAGAAAACTACAGACCAATATCTCTAATGAACCTAGATGCAAAAATCCTCAATAAAATTCTGGCGAATCGGATTCAAAAACATATCAAAAAAATTGTGCATCATGATCAAGTAGGATTCATCCCTGGGATGCAAGGCTGGTTCAATATACGGAAATCAATAAATGTTATTCACCACATCAATAGACTTAAAATTAAAAACCATATGATCATCTCGATAGATGCAGAAAAAGCATTCGACAAAGTACAGCATCCCTTTATGTTCAAAACTCTAGAAAAACTAGGGATAACAGGAACATACCTAAACGTTGTAAAAGCAATCTACGCTAAGCCTCAGGCTAGCATCATTCTCAATGGAGAAAAATTGAAGGCATTCCCTCTAAAATCTGGAACAAGACAGGGATGCCCTCTCTCACCACTTCTGTTCAACATAGTTCTCGAAACACTGGCCAGAGCAATTAGACATACGAAAGAAATCAAAGGCATAAAAATAGGAAAAGAAAAACTTAAATTATCACTATTTGCAGATGACATAATTCTATACCTAGCAGACCCAAAAGGGTCTACAAAGAAACTATTAGAGCTAATAAATGAATTTAGCAAAGTGGCAGGATATAAAATCAACACGCATAAATCAAAGGCATTCCTGTATATCAGCGACAAATCCTCTGAAATGGAAATAAGGAAAAACACTCCATTCACAATATCCTCAAAAAAAATAAAATACTTGGGAATCAACCTAACAAAAGAGGTGAAAGACTTATACAATGAAAACTACAGAACCCTAAAGAGAGAAGTAGAAGAAGATCTTAGAAGATGGAAAAATATACCCTGTTCATGGATAGGCAGAACTAACATCATCAAAATGGCGATATTACCAAAAGTTCTCTATAGGTTTAATGCAATGCCAATCAAAATCCCAACGGCATTTCTTGTAGAAATAGAGAAAGCAATCATGAAATTCATATGGAAAAACAAAAGACCCAGAATAGCAAAAACAATGCTAATCAGGAAGTGTGAATCAGACGGTATAGCAATACCAGACTTCAAACTATACTACAGAGCAATAGTAACAAAAACAGCATGGTACTGGTACCAAAACAGGCGGGTAGACCAATGGTACAGAATAGAGGACACAGAAACCAATCCACAAAACTACAACTATCTTATATTTGATAAAGGGGCTAAAAGCATGCAATGGAGGAAGGATAGCATCTTCAACAAATGGTGCTGGGAAAACTGGAAATCCATATGCATCAAAATGAAACTGAATCCCTTTCTCTCGCCATGCACAAAAGTTAACTCAAAATGGATCAAGGAGCTTGATATCAAATCAGAGACTCTGCGTCTGATAGAAGAAAAAGTTGGCCAAGATCTACATACTGTGAGGTCGGGTCCCAAATTCCTCAATAGGACACCCATAGCACAAGAGTTAATAACTAGAATCAACAAATGGGACTTACTCAAACTAAAAAGTATTTTCTCAGCAAAAGAAACAATGAGAGAGGTAAATAGGGAGCCTACATCCTGGGAACAAATATTTACTCCTCACACTTCAGATAGAGCCCTAATACCCAGAGTATACAAAGAACTCAAAAAATTAGACAATAAGATAACAAATAACCCAATCAACAGATGGGCCAAGGACCTGAACAGACAATTCTCAGAGGAGGACATACTATCAATCAACAAACACATGAAAAAATGCTCAGCATCGCTAGCAGTCAAAGAAATGCAAATCAAAACCACCCTAAGATACCATCTCACTCCAGTAAGATTGGCAGCCATTATGAAGTCAAAGAAGAACAACTGCTGGTGAGGATGTGGGGAAAAGAGTACACTTGCTCATTGTTGGTGGAACTGCAAATTGGTGCAGCCAATTTGGAAAGCAGTATGGAGATTTCTTGGAAAGCTGGGAATGGAACCACCATTTGACCCAGCTATTCCCCTTCTGGGTCTATTCCCTAAAGACCTAAAAAGAGCATGCTACAGGGACACTGCTACATCGATGTTCATAGCAGCACAATTCACAATAGCAAGACTGTGGAACCAACCTAGATGCCCTTCAATAGATGAATGGATAAAAAAATGTGGCATCTATACACAATGGAGTATTACTCTGCATTAAAAAATGACAAAATCATAGAATTTGGAGGGAAATGGATGGCATTAGAGCAGATTATGCTAAGTGAAGCCAGCCAATCCCTAAAAAACAAATGCCAAATGTCTTCTTTGATATAAGGAGGGTAACTAAGAACAGAGTAGGGACGAAGAGCATGAGAAGAAGATTAACATTAAACAGGGATGAGAGGTGGGAGGGAATGCGAGAGGGAAGGGAAATTGCATGGAAATGGAAGGAGACCCTCAGGGTTATACAAAATTACATACAAGAGGAAGTGAGAGGAAAGGGAAAAATAATACAAGGGGGAGAAATGAATTACAGTAGAGGGGGTAGAGAGAGAAGAGAGGAGGGGAGGGGAGGGGAGGGGGATAGTAGAGGATAGGAAAGGCAGCAGAATACAACAGACACTAGTATGACAATATGTAAATCAATGGAAGTGTAACTGATGTGATTCTGCAATCTGTATACGGGGTAAAAATGGGAGTTCATAACCCACTTGAATCAAAATGTGAAATATGATATATCAAGAACTATGTAATGTTTTGAACAACCAACAATAAAAAAAAAAAGAATAGGAGGGGACAGAGTCACTTTCCTGTGGCATGATCCTGCAAATTTTATAAATTTCATCTTAGAAGTAGAATAGGAGAGGTGTCCAAAGTCCATTTCAGCCCAGGGGAAGCCAGCCATGGAGGGATTAAGGGCTTGGGGCTATTAGAAGTGACCCTGGACTCAGAGAACCTGATATCCCCACTCTCTCAGCCTTTTCCTGGTGCGATACAGATTTTGTAATTCTTAATCACCTAACTGTCAACTGTAAAATTAAAGAAATAATAGTACCAAAAAAAAAAGAAAGTTGTCTTGTTGGTAGCAATGGTTGCCAATGACACGATGCAAGCTGTTAAAAGTATGGGTTTGGCATAAGCTAGGGCTCCACCACAGCACTGCTACTGATGGTAAGCTGCATAACCTCATCTTGCCTCACTTTCTACGTCTGCATCCTTGGGTGAATAAGAACACCCTTAATCTTTTTATGCTGTTATGAGAATTATATAAGGTAATGCATGTGAAGGACATAGTAAGTGCTCAGTAAGTGCAAGAATTAATTTTGTGGGGGAGTACTGGGGATTGAATTCAGGGACACTCGACCACTGGGCCACGTCCTCAGACCTATTTTGTATTTTATTTAGAGAGAGGGTCTCACTGAGTTGCTTAGTGCCTTGCTTTTGCTGAGGCTGGCTTTGAACTTGAGATCCTCCTGTCTCAGGCTCCCGAGTCACTGGGATTAGAGGCGTGCACCACTGCACCCACCAAGAATTAATTTTTAAGAACAATCATTCATGATCAAATTGCCTCTTTCATGACAAGAAACATATCACTAGTTTTTTTCGTGTTCTCCTAGTTTACATTTGGCTTTCCTCATCAATGAAGACAAATCACAATTTTCTTTCCATAGGTGATCTTTCCATTTCTTAGCAAAAACAGAATTTTTTTAAAGTCATAGTTAAATGTCCCTCCTTTTTGGTAAGCTTGAGTCCCAATCTTGTTCTCAAGGACAATCAGAAGCATGATAGTCACTCTTTTGGGTGAATCTACTAGAAGAAGAATTTATAAAGACAAAGCAATGTTAACTCTGAAATAAATTTTACAAATCATCTAATACAACTCCATCCTGAGAAAACTGAGACCCAGAGAGATGAAGTGTACAATTTCCCTACGGTCCTGTGGGTTTGTGTAGCAATGCACTGTGGCCATGTTTGAGAAGTAGCAGAAGAAAACTAAAATCATCATAAGTACTTGAAATAAAGGCTCAAGTTGCCCTTTTCTGCAGAGAAGCAAGTGCTATATTTAATTTTGCTAAAAAACAGGCAATTTTTTAAAAAAGTATTTATTTTTTTTAGTTGTAGTTGGACACAATATCTTTATTTTATTTATTTATGTGGTCCTGAGGATCTAACCCAGGGCCTCGCATGTGCTAGGAGAGCACTCTACCGCTGAGCCACAACATCAGCTCTCTTTTTTTTTTACCTATTCCTTCCTTTAATGTAGAATAAAGACTTTGAGAATTTCTTCATCTCAAAAAATATATATATTTTTAAAGGAATTTTACACACTGAAGCAGAAGCAGCATAAACACAATCACACAAGCAAAGTAAACAATAGCTCTCACCAGAGAAGTAAATATACAAATGATAGTAAGTAGGGAAGAATCAATCATTAATGTAGTAAAACACCAAACCTCTAAAATAAATAAGTAAGAAATGAACATAGATATTAAACTGTCCAGAAAATAAAAACAAATCAATGACAGAAATTAGTACATACCTTTCAATAACTGTGAAAATAAATTGTCTCAATTATCCAATTAAAAGATGCAGACTAGCTGAATGAATTTAAAATCAATACCCAACATTCTACTCCCTATGTGAAACACACCTCACTGACAAAAAAATATACAGAATGAAAGTAGGATGAAAAATAATATTTCAAACAAGTGGACTCTGAAAGCAAGGAGGAATATATTATTCATATTTAACAAAATAGACTTGAAACCAAAAATCAGCCTAAAGAGCAAAGAAGGTCACCATATATTGTTAAAAGGAATGTTCCACCAAGGTGATATAAAAATTGTAAACACATAGGCACTGTTGAGAGCCACAGCCAAAGGGGCCCCAGCAAACTTCCAACTGCCAGCAAACTTCCAGCTGCCGGCTGATGATTGGTTCATAGCGGCCCCAGCAACATCTAGCTGATTGGCTCCTCTGCGGTGATGTTCATTGGGCTGTTTCCCCGCCCTTCAGACTGCCAGCTGATGATTGGTTCACAGCGGCCCCAGCAACATCTAGCTGATTGGCTCCTCTGCGGTGATGTTCACTGGGCTGTTTCCCCGCCCTTCAGACTGCCAGCTGATGATTGGTTCACAGCGGCCCCAGCAACATCTAGCTGATTGGCTCCTCCACGGAGCTGCTCATTGGAGGACTTCTTTGGCTCTGCCCACGCAACCCAGCCAATCGGCCTCAAGAACAGGAGGATTGTGGGAGGTGGTGAGGGTTGTGTGGGGGTGAGAGGCTTCTGGGAAGCCAGTGGTGGCAGTTGGGCTCTGAGGGTTTTTTCCTGAGGAGCTGTTTTGTTTGGCGTTTGTAGTTCTAAAAATAAAGTTAGTTTCTTTGGACAAGAGGCTCCTGAATTGTGCCCAGCCAGACTGCGGTATTTGGTGGCTCGCACGGGGAGCGACTGAGGGTAAGTAAACTGCTCACCCCTGAGGGCAGGGCGAGAGGATTGGTAGCCATTCTAAGTTTCCTCTTTTGTTTTGCTTCATTTTTGTTTTAACTTGCCTGTTCCTGGAGATGTGTGAGATGGAAGAAAAACCGCTCACATCTGAGGAAAAACTATTTGTGTCTGAGGAACAGATAGGGAAAAAGGACGGATGCACATGTCAGGAGGATAGAAAGGCTATAATGAATTTTTTTGTTCCCTTTTTATTTCATTCTGTCTCGGTTTTGTTTGGTGTTATCTTGTTGGGTTGTATTATAGTAGAAATACGGGAACAGAAATTAGTAAAAAAACAAACCAAAAGACTGTTAAGTAAATTGCATTTACTATCCCTGCACTAAATCATGAAGGTCCTGATCAGAGATATGAATGGAAAGTACTCCCTCAAGGGATGGCTAACAGCCCAACTATGTGTCAAATTTATGTTAACAAAGTAATCCAGCCACTTAGAAATCAAAATCCTGAACTACAAATATTTCACTATATGGATGATGTATTATTAGCACACAAAGCTAAAAACACATTGCTAGAATGTTATGCCACACTTAAAAACTTATTTAAAAATTATAATCTAGAGATAGCAATAGATAAAGTACAATTAAATTTTCCAATTAATTATTTAGGAGTTCTATTATCCTCAACCATGGTCCGTCCACAGAAAATTCAAATACGAGTAGATCACCTCAAATCACTTAATGACTTTCAAAAGTTATTAGGAGACATAAATTGGATAAGGCCTTATCTAGGTATTCCAACAGGAGAATTGGGACCTTTATTTGATATCATAAAAGGTCCATCAGATCCAAATTCACCCCGAATGTTAACGCCTGAAGCAAGAAAGGCATTAAAATTCATTGAAACATATATGGAAAATATGCATTTGGATAGAAATGATATAAGATTGCCTTTATTATTTATTGTACTACCAACAAAAAATATTCCTACAGGAGTATTTTGGCAAGAAGGTCCATTATTATGGATACATTTATCTTATTCTCCTAACACTATTCTTACTAGGTATCCTGAGGCTGTAGGACAATTAATACTCAAAGGAATAAAAACAGCAAAGGGAGTATTCGGAATTTCTCCCAATAAAATTATTACTCCATATACTATGAATCAAATTGATGAATTAGCTAATGAGTTAAATACTTGGGCAATAATCATGTGCAAATCTAATGTTTCATTTGATAACCACTTACCATCGAATCCTTTATTGTCTTTTTGGTCATTGCATCCTGTAATTTTTCCAAAAATGACAAGAAAAAGACCTATCATGAATGCTCCAAATATATTCACTGATGGGTCAAATAATGGTACAGCAGCAATAGTTACACCTGATCAAACTTTTACATTTTTAGTACCCAAACAATCAGCTCAAAAGGTAGAGCTTAATGCAGTATTACAAGCTTTTGTGATGTATAAAGATTCTGTATTTAAGTTATTTTCTGATAGTCAGTATATAGTTAATGCTATAGTATCCCTTGAAGATGCTGGTAGGATTTCCCCTTCTTCTACTGTTTTCTCTTTGTTTTCCACTATAAAAAGTTTAATCTGGGACATAAAAGACCCATTCGTTATAGGACATATCATAGCACATACAGGATTGCCTGGAGCCCTTAGTTTGGGCAATGATTTAGCAGATAAAACTACACATGACATACATATTTTCTCTACACTAGAAGAAGCTATAAATTTTCATAAAAGGTTCCATGTCAATGCTAATACTTTACAAAAGCGTTTTAAAATAACTAAGGAACAAGCTAGACAAATAATAAAACAATGTCAAAATTGTGTGACCTTTTTACCACAAGTTAATCTTGGAGTCAATCCTAGAGGATTGATACCTAACCATATTTGGCAGATGGACGTCACACACTTGCCAGAATTTGGAAAATTAAAATATTTGCATGTTACAGTTGATACTTCTTCTGGATTTTTGATGGGCTCCCTTCATACCGGAGAAAAAACTAAAGATGTTATAGCTCATTGCTTACAAAATTTTGCCACTGTGGGCATTCCAAAACAGTTAAAAACAGATAATGCCCCTGGTTATACTTCTACCTCTTTTAAACAATTTTGCTCATCATTTGACATTACTCATATAACAGGAATCCCATACAATCCACAGGGACAAGAAATAGTTGAAAGAGCTCATCAAACTATTAAAATGTACTTATTAAAGCAAAAAGACGGAATTGGGAAGGGGTATATATTCCCCAAAGATAAACTTAAAATAACCCTTTTTACTCTAAACTTTTTAAATTTGGATTCATCAGGACTTAGTGCTGCAGAAAGGCATATGTGTCCAAAAAATGTACATAAGCCCAAGGTACTTTGGAAAGATATTCTAACAGGACAATGGAAAGGTCCTGACCCAGTAATTGTCTGGAGTCAGGGGTCTGTTTGTGTGTTTCCACAGGAAGAACAGCAGCCGATTTGGATTCCAGAGAGATTAACCAAGGTCCTGACCCAGTGATTGTCTGGAGTTGGGGGCCTGTTTGTGTGTTTCCACAGGAAGAACAGTAGCCGATTTGGATTCCAGAGAGATTAACTAAAGCGATTTCTACAGACCAAAAAGATGATGATTTGGCTCAAATCCATAACAGCTGATATCCAAAACTCCAGTTTGGCTATTCTTACATCTGCAACAGAACCAGGATGCTTTTTTCAATATCTATTTTATTATTGCCCTTTCCCATATCATGAAGTTCTATTTTGTTTTTTGAGCTCATACAGACCTAGGTTAATGTTTTGCTGATCAGTTCTATTTTTTTTTTTTTACTATAGAGTTTTTAAACATTGCAATGGAGGTTTCACCTGTAAAAAGTTATAAGGCCTTTACTATTATGTGTTGTATGTATTATATTATGTGTGCATACTTGTGTTTTGTGTTATATGTTTGAATGTACGTATGTCCATATATCATATATGATGAGCGCTCATGAAAAAATGGATCCAATTTTTTTTTTATTCACGTGATTTAAATGGTTTAATTTAAATTGGGTAAATAACTGTTAAGAATTGTTTTAATATGTAAACAAAAAAGAAGGTTAACAGATCTGTTTGTTTACTTTCACCTTTCCTTTTCATTATATTTAATAATTCTCTTCAAGATAATGTAAATTGTTAAGAAAATTGTTTTCTTTTCTCTTCAAGATAATGTAAATTGTTAAGAAAATTGTTTTCTTTTAGTGCCTTCTGGAATGTTACATAATTTTTTCTTTAGCCATTATTGCTAGAATTCCTATCTTCATCCCAGTGCCGGTGAAGACAAAGATAAAACTAATCTACAGTTTCTGCAATAGCCATCACTGAACTGCTTGCAGAACTTGCCTAAACTATGTGTCACTTGTATGCATTGTGAACTCACTTGTATGCATTGTGAACTATCTGTTGGTGCAGCGACTTGTGGTAGTGTTGGAGTATTTTTACTGATGATGTCATCAGTTGTACAATTTTTCCAACAAGAGCCGTCAATTGGCTTGGTGTATCTTCCTCCCTTCTGCTTGTCATGACAAAGACCTCTCCACAGGTGTGGCTGTATACTGGACCGGTAGTCAATGATGGGTAAGATCCAATTACAATGGTACCAACCTAAGACAGGAGGCTGATGCCCTGAGGTCAGCTCATCCGAAGACGGGTAAGGACCATATGTACTATTGGACAACCTAAGGCAGGCACGGTCCCTAAGCCACATGCTTGTTGTTTAAACAGAGAGGGGGCGATGTTGAGAGCCACAGCCAAAGGGGCCCCAGCAAACTTCCAACTGCCAGCAAACTTCCAGCTGCCGGCTGATGATTGGTTCATAGCGGCCCCAGCAACATC
Source organism: Spermophilus citellus (assembly GCF_964194105.1). NCBI lineage: Eukaryota > Metazoa > Chordata > Mammalia > Rodentia > Sciuridae > Spermophilus > Spermophilus citellus. The sequence goes on along the minus strand of NC_138188.1, from coordinate 26,789,746 downwards.
TAGCTGATTGGCTCCTCTGCGGTGATGTTCATTGGGCTGTTTCCCCGCCCTTCAGACTGCCAGCTGATGATTGGTTCACAGCGGCCCCAGCAACATCTAGCTGATTGGCTCCTCTGCGGTGATGTTCATTGGGCTGTTTCCCTGCCCTTCAGACTGCCAGCTGATGATTGGCTCACAGCAGCCCCAGCAACATCTAGCTGATTGGCTCCTCCACGGAGCTGCTCATTGGGGGACTTCTTTGGCTCCGCCCATGCAACCCAGCCAATCGGCCTCAAGAGCAGGAGGATTGTGGGAGGTGGAGAGGTGTTTGTGTGGGGGTGAGAGGCTTGTGGGAAGCCAGTGGTGGCAGTTGGGCTCTGAGGGTTTTTTCCTGAGGAGCTGTTTTGTTTGGCGTTTGTAGTTCTAAAAATAAAGTTAATTTCTTTTGACAAGTGGCTCCTAAATTGTGCCCAGCCAGACTGCGGCAAGGCACCACACATCGGAGAACCCAGTTTTATAAAATAAAGATATAAAGAGAGAAGCAGACTCCAATACAACAAATGGGTAAGTTCAATACCTCATTCTCACCGAAAGATAGTCCAGGATAATAAAATTTTAAAAAATTAAGAAAAAAAGATGTGAGACAAATTACACTAGAGATCAAATGGATTTAACAGATACCAATAGAATCTTCCATCCAATGATGGTAGAGTGCATATTCTTTTCTCAGCTCATGAAACTTTTTCCAAAATAAGATCACATTTTAGGCCACAAAGCAAGCCTTAAGATATCCAAAACCCAAAAAATAACTTCTTACATCATATCAGACCATAACAAAATGAAATTAGAAATCAATAACAAGAAAAACTGCAGAAACTATACAAATGCATGGAGATTTAAACAATACACTTGAACAGAGAGTTGGTCATTAAAGAAACCAGGGGAGAAATTTTAAAATTCCTAAAATCAAATGAAAATGAAAACACAACATACCAGAAGCTGTAGGATGCACCACAGTTACTCCTAAGATAGAAGTGTATAGCAATGGCTACCTATATATAAAAAAAAAATTGAGATCTCAAATAAATAACCAAATTAGGTGTGTGTGTGTGTGTGTGTGTGTGTGTGTGTGTGTGTGTGTATCAAGGTATTTGGGGGGAGGGAACAAGAATAAAGCAAACCTAAAATTAGTTGACGGCTAGGGTTATAGCTCAGTTGGTAGAACACTTGCCTAGCACATGTGAGGCGCTGGGTTCGATCCTCAGCACCACATAAAAATCAAATAAAGCCGGGCATAGTGGCGAGTGTCCATGAGTTCAATCCTTGGTACCAAAAAAAAAAAAAAGGTAGTGTGTTCATCGACTATAAAAAATAAAATTAGTTGAAAGAATAAACATCAGAGTAGAAATAATAGAAAACTAAATACAAAGGTTCAATGAAAAAGAGAGTTGTTTCTTTGAAGAGATAAACAAGATCCTTAGCTAAATTATTGACCAAAAAGATAAAGAGAGGAAAGAACTGAATTACTATAAATAAGAGTGGGGGGAAGAAATATTACAACTGATAACCACTGGAATTCAGAGGATCATTATGGACTAACTCGAAAAATTATATTCCAACAAATTAAAAAATCTAGAAAAAAGTGGACAATTTTCCAGATACATATGACCTACTAAACTGGACCATGGTGGCAAAAAGAAAACCTAGTTAAATCAATAGTAAGCAATGAGACTGAAGCAGTAAAGTATCCAAACAAAAAGTTCTGGACCAGACAGACTCTCTGATTAATTTTACTAAACTTTGAAAAAAATAATAGCTATGCTTGGCATGGTGGCACACACCTGTAATCCCAGCTCAGGAGGATCACGAGTTCAAAGCCACCCTAGGATTGGTGACTCAGTGAGACCCTGACTCTAAATAAAATACAAAATAGGGTTGGGGATGTGTTTCGTTGGTTCAGTGCCCCCAAGTTCAATCCCTAGTATCAAATAATAATAATAACAGCAGCTACATTCCTCAAATTACTCCATGAAACAGGAAAGGAAGAAAGCCTTCCACATTCTACAATGCCAATATTACACTGCTACCAAAACCTGACAAAAACAAATAAATGAAACTATACATTTATATCATTAATGAACAAAGCTGCAAATATACTCAAAATAATTTCAAACTGAATTCAACAACCCATTAAAATAGACCATACACGGGCTGAGGCTGTAACTTAGCACATGTGATGCTCTGTGTTCAATTGTCAGCACCACATAAAAATAAAGTAAGTTATTTCCATCTACAATTAAAAAAAAATATTTTAAAAATATCATACACCAGTCTGTGTGGTAGGCAAGTCCTGCGAGAGGGGCAAGGTCGAGTGCCAGGTGAAGGTGTCAGCAGCAGGTGAAGCTGTCTGCATCAGGTAGAACGGGTCAACTGAGGCCATCCCGTTACCCGCCATCTACAAGGAGTGAGCTGAGCAGCAGGAAAGGAAGAACGTCAGAATCCCTCTAGAGAAGCCTGGCAGTGGTGGCTCCTGCTTGGCTGACACCTCAGGCTCCAGCCTGCAAGTCGGAGTCAGAATCAGAGTCGGAGATCCATGCTGCTGTGCGCACAGCCCTGGCCAGAAGCTGGGCAGGAGTAACTTCAGCCCTGGCAGGAACTGGGCAGGAATAAGTCTGCCTTGGTGAGGAAATGTATAAAAAAAGATTCTAGAAAATAACTTGCAGCCAAGTTTATGAGAAAAAGAAGAAAAGGCCAAGACTGTCGGATGGAAATAATTCATGAGACTGTTTGTACTGGAACCAGCATAGGACAATCATTAATTTACATGAAGTTTATAGAACTCCATCAGAAATTATCTTGGTTCTGGAATATATTACTGAAGGTAAAATTTTTAACCAATGTGATGCAGACAGAGAAGAGCTTTTAAAGAAAAAGATGTTCAAAGACTCATGAGACAGATTTTTAGAAGGTGTCCACTTTTTACATACTCATGATGTATTTCATCTAGATTTGAAGGATTATGGCCAGTTGGACTTGGAACACAGAGTGCCTTTGACAAATGACAAGAGATTGATCCTGGAAAAGTCGTAGGAGCCAAATCATAAACACTAATTGCTGAGCAAGGTTTATAGAATTTGTCAGTATCTAGGTTTCTCAGTTCAGCTATGGAAATGTCCTTAATGTCAGAAGACAGGAAGTACAGACTTTCTGAAATGAAAACAAAATTTTTAAAAACTTTTTAAATGATTTTTATATTCTAGTTCACAATTGCTTATCTTTTGTGTGAAATTATCTTAGTCAATTTTCCCTTGGGTAAAAATTAGTCCAAGGATATGAACCACCTTGACCACCATATACTTCCTAATCCCCACCCTGTTTGAGACTGTGATGTCTGTTGGTAATAGCAATGACCTACAGCATCATAACCAGACTTGCATTACGGGAAGAGTACAGTCTATTCTCTGTATCTATGGATTTTTTATTCACAGAATTAGCCAACCATAGATTTAAAGTATTTGGGAAAAAATTGCATGCACTGAACATTTTGTGTTAGCTGGCTTTTTATCTCCATGACTATAAGACCTGACAAGAACAACTTTGAGGAGGAAAAGTTTATTTGAGGTGCACAGTTTCTAAGGTCTCAGTCCATGTCACCTTACTACATTGCTCTGTGCCTGAGCCTCATAATATTCTGTTGACAAGTAAATCTCCATTGGGTGACATTAAGATAGTTGATTTTAGCCTTTCAAGAATAATGAAGAACAGTGAAGAGCTCTAAGAAATTATGGGGACTCCTGAATATGTGGCTCCTTGAAATTCTTAGTTATGATCCTATCAGCATGACAACAGATATTTGTAGCATTGGAGCGTTGACCTATGTAATGCTTACAGGAATATCACCTTTCTTAGGTGATAATAAACAGGAAACAATCTTCAACATCTCACAGATGAATTTTAAGTTATTCTGAGGACGAATTTGATGATGTGTCTGAATCTGCTATTGACTTCATCAAAAGACTTTTAGTTAATAAACTAGAAGATGGAGCCACTGCTGAAGAATGTCTAAAACACCCATGGTTGTCAATAGAGCAGTATTCAAGATCCTTTTTTAGGATGAAAGAGTCATTAGGAGAAGCAAATGCCCTCCAAGAAGGTGATTCTGTGCCTGAAATTAAGTCAGAAACCAAGGAATTTCTTGTGACAGAGGAGTTAATTGTAGTTGCTTTGTATACTTTAGGGCAATGGAGACAGTCTGAAAAAGAGAAAATGGAGCAAAAGGTCATCTCCAAATGATTTAAATTTGAGGAACCTTTGCTACAAGAAATTCCAGGAGAATTTATTTACTGAGCAGTATTTCCCTTTAAAACTTTTAAGATTTCTACATTGAAAACATTATTATTATTTATGGACCTCTGGCCAAATGCTACAGGTACTAGAAGTGGATATCAAAGTATCACTGATATGAGAAAAAATAATTTTGTTAAACTTGTGGAGTTAGATCAATCAAGCCAGAGTTGTACATGTTGCCAACCTGGACCTAGAGATTATTTTTAAGAAGGGAGATGTTTGCACCTTTTAATTATACATCCTGTTTCTCTAAAATGAAAATTTGTGAACAACAATGTTTGTATTCACTTTTCTTTAAAAATCCAAGTAAATGACAAAATCATGGAATTTGCAGGGAAATGGATGGCACTAGAGCAGATTATGCTAAGTGAAGCTAGCCAATCCCTAAAAAACAAATGCCAAATGTCTTCTTTGATATAATGAGAGCAACTAAAAGCAGTATAGGGAGGAAAATCATGAGAAGAAGATCACCATTAAACAGGGACGAGGGCGGGGAGGGAAAGAGAGAGAGAAAGGAAATTGCATGGTAAAGGAAGGAGACCCTCATTGTTATACAAAAATTACATATAAGAGGAAGTGAGGGGAAAGGGGAAAAAAATGAGAGAGAGAAATGAATTATAGTAGATGGGTTAGAGAGAGAAGATGGGAGGGGAGGGGAGGGGAGGGGGGATAGTAGAAGATAGGAAAGGCATCAGAATACAATATACACTAGTATGGCAGCATGTAAAAAAGTGGATGTGTAACCGATGTGAATCTGCAATATGTATACAGGGTAAAAATGGGAGTTCATAATCCGTTTGAATCAAATGTATGAAATATGATATGTCAAGAGCTTTGTAATATTTTGAACTAATAAAAAAAGAAAAAAGAAAAAAGAAAAAAATAAAAATCCAAGTAAAAGTGCCAAAATTAAAAAATATCATATACCACAATCAAGTTGGTTTCATCCCAATGCTACAAAGCTGATTCAACATACACAAATCAATAAACACCACACAAATAAAGTCAAAGATAAAAATATGATCATCTTTAAAAAGTCAGAAAAAATAATGCAAAAAATTTAACATCCCTTTTATGATAAAAGTCCTGAAGAAACTAGGTATAGAGGTATAATACCTTAATATATTAAAAGTTATCTATGACAAACCCAGTGCCAATAGCACAGTGAATGGGAAAAAACTGAAAAATATTACCTCTAAAATTAAGAAAGAGACATAGGCACTCTTAACAGAATACTTAAAATTTTATCTGGAGCAGTCATGCAAGATGAATAATTAAGAGTGCCACAAACAGGAAATTAATAATTCCATTTATCCCTGTTTGCAGATATGATTCCATTAAAGACCCTAAAGACTTAGAAGACCCTAAAGACTCCACCAAAAGAGGAAATCAAAGATGGAAGATTAAAGGAAAGCTGCATTTCCAGATGCTTTGTGGTTCAGAATTGAAGCAACATAAGAAGTACTGCTTCTCAGTGAGGTGGGGTGAGTGAAAGGGGGGGAAATTCACTGAAATTAAATATCTGACAGTCAAAAGACTCTTACAAATTCCCAGAAATTCAGGTGCATTATTCAAAGGACAAGAAAGGGTACTTTAGAGCCAAGCTGGTGGCAGCAGCACTGGTTCACTACAGAAGGGACAGAGAACACAAGTGGAAAGAGAAACAATGGACAAATTTGGCATGAAAAAAAAAACAAAGAACAGAAAAACAGTCTGAACAGAGCTGAACCTGAGGATGCACAGCAAGGCAGTGTTTGAAAAGTGCTCTGTTTCTCAATTGGCAAGTGGTGAGCTAAAGAGGGGAGCCATCTGGAGGAGACCACACTAGACCTTGTAGCTGTAGGACCAAGCAGATTATAGCTAATATGGTCATACTATCCCAAAAAGTACCTACTAAGTGACTTTTGGTATACACAGCAGAACATGATTAAAAGAGGCACAGAGGATTATAACCAGGGGAATTTCAGTCAGTTATGGAACGGATGTATCTCACTTTCCCTTTAAGGATAGCAGCTCACATGACCATCTGAAAGGGCTAGGAAACTGAGCAGGTGGGCATGATTACACATAGGGATTTCACTCGGGGATTGAGTTTGAGACTGTCACATTTGTGGGCAGCATAATGTGCAAGTTCTATGGGGGGTTGGCTCCTCAACACTACTAGTAGACTTTTGGGCCTGTCCCTAAAATCAGCATCTGCCCACGCTTCGGGGTGTGTTGATCTAATCTCTCCAGAGCAGACATCACCCAACAAAGTCCCAAAGGCCTCATTGGAGCTAAAGCCCAAACACCAAAACTTCCCATTTGAACTTGCAGCAGTCCCGGGAGCACACTAATCTGATCTGTCCAGTGAAAAAAACTATGAGTGACAGAACTTCCCATTCTATCTTGCCTGAGGTTCCAGATAACTCCAACTAACATCTCAGTGAGCAACACCAAAAGAGGAAGAGTTAACAACCCCTTGCCCTTTCTTTAAGGGGTAAAAATATCAGGGGTAAAAATACCAAGAAGAAACTGAAAAAAGGTCAGTCTAGCATAGGCAAACATATATTTGTCAACAGTTTTGAGCAAACTCAGCAGAGATAATTCTTTCATTTTCATTAAAAACTTTTTCCTTTTTTTTGGTTTGTTTTATTTTTGGTGTTCTTTCTGTACTGATTGCTTTGTGCATCTACATACATATACATACCTGCTCCTATTTATTATGTTTATTATTTTTCTTTATCTTTTAAGGATAAGAATTTTTCAATTCATTTGGGGTTTTGTCTCTATTGTTGCACTCTCTACTATCTTTTCCCTCTAACAGCCAATTTCTCTTGTTCTCTCATTCCCTTTATTTTGTTGCTTTCATTTTCTTTCTTTATAATCATCACTTGCTCTATATATATATATATATATATATATATATATATATATATATATATCCCTTCTGTCTTCTGTTCACATTTTGAATATGTTAAACTTTCTTTTACCTACCTATTATATTTTTTCTTTATAAATTATTTTTACTGTCTTTTACAACTACTTGTTTTATATAATTCCTGACCCCACCATTTATATTGTTGTGGTTATTAGTATTGCCAATGTATACATGACACTTGATGTTTAATGCCAGACCTAGTTCGCAGCAAGTTATGTTTGCTGCTGTTGCAACTGCTGATTGTGGTAGTGTTGTAAAAATATCATAATATAAACTGGATATTTATTTTAATGTTTCATACTGTTCACTGATGATGTAATTATAGTTTGTTTCCCCTGTTTCTGTGAGATGCTGGGAATCTACTGAGACTAAAAGTTCACAGGGTAGAAACTCTACTTCTGAGCTAAATCCAAACCACAATCAAGAGACACTGCACCTTGCTCCACACACAAACCATCCACAAATTTCAGAAAAGAGTCAAAAAACAGACCCCCAAGTAAGAACAGATAAGGGCAAGGGGGATCTTAGGTCCTACTAATGGACATCCACTCCTATAGTAAAATCATAATTAACACAAAGACTAGACAGCACACCTATGAGGGGTCTCAATGGAGATTACTCCCATACCCCTTTAGAATACACAGAGATGTTGAATGAAGAAGATCAATCACAGAGGATATAACACATATACCCTGCAGAAGAGAACTGCCAAATCAATCAGAAGGACCACACTCTTGTGAGAGGGAAAGTGACACAAAATACACACTCTACAAAATACACTAATCATCACCAAAGAACCAGCAGGAAAATTATACTACAAAACTTGCTTGGAAATATATTTTAAAATTCCCACCAACCTGATATCCTACAACAGTTTGCCAAGAAAAGCCTGTGCCCTAAAAAACCCATACATGAAAGCGGAACAGAGATCCACCCTGATAAATGCACAAAATCCAACACTGCAATTAAAAAAATGAAAAACAAGGTAATATGAGACCTCCTAAAGTTCATAATTCACCAGTAACAAACTCTAAAGATATTGAAGTAAATGAAATATCAGTTAAAAATTCAAAATAATTATAAAATTGACCAATAAATTTCGAGGGAACGTAGAAAAATAAATAAACAAATTAAGAAAGCATAGGATATGAATGGGAAATTCAATAAAGAAAAAGAGATATTGAAAAAGAACCAAAAGGAATTCTGGAAATGAAAGGCACAATAAATCAAAGGGTTTAACTGAAAGTCTCTCTAATAAAATAGAACAGGCAGACGAAAGAATTTGAGATATAGAAGAAAAAGTGGCCAGCTTTGAGCATTCAAAGCATATCAAAGAAAAGAACAAAAAAGGGAAAGATGAGAGAGTAGAGACAGCAAACATTGCCTGGCAGCTCCTATAAGGGAGGTACATAAGCAAATACACTGAAACTTAATAATAAACTGAAAAACAAAAATATTTAGATGCAAAAATTCAGTTACTTGAACATAAGAAATAAAAGTGTGCCATGGCCGCCAGTGGTGGTCACCAGCAGAAGGGGTAGTGCAGACAAATGAGAAGGTACAATAGGTAGATAAAGTATTTTAGAAAAAGGCGGGGATGGGGGGTTGACTTGGAGAAACCTGTGGATTATAGAAGCTGACAGACTTCAATGGACTCATGGTCAGTGGGAGAGGGGTTTGGTACAAACAAATTTATGACTGGCTCCACTCCCTAAAACCATGCACAAAATTCTGGGAAGTGAAACTGGCTGCTGGACTCTCAGGGAAAAGGGCACCACAGTTGTGCTCTACTTTCCAGGTAGAGTAAGCCACCTGTAGGTGACAGGACTACAGATATCAAAAGATACACCAAACAATTATCTTAAAATTTATTCTTCTGTCATTGTCATTAGTGGTATTTCTGGCTCTCACTCCAAATAAAAGTGGCAGGAAAATCATTGGGACAATTCAAGCTTCCAGAGTAGAAACCCTGCTGCCAAGAAAGACTCACAACTCAGCCAAGCAACAGGAATCCTCACCCCATAATTGATCCAACCCTGCTGGAGCCTAAACATGACTCCAACTCATAGAAATGGGGAGACAAAAACTCCAAACCAAAAACAAGGCCCCAAGGAAAGATAATCAGAGGGGATTCAAATCACAAATTCTATAATAAAAAAGAAATAGACACATAAAGACATGCACATGGAAGAGGAAGGGGAACCCATTTCAACTGATGAACAACAGCAGGACCTCGGAAAGCATGAGGAAAAAGGCAAAGAAATATTCCCCCGGGGGATCCAACATGGCAGCCGGCGAGGAAGCAGCACTTTCTTTTTTTTTTAATATTTATTATTTTTTAGTTCTCGGCGGACACAACATCTTTGTTTGTATGTGGTGCTGAGGATCAAACCCAGGCCGCACGCATGCCAGGCGAGCGCGCTACCGCTTGAGCCACATCCCCAGCCCGGAAGCAGCACTTTCAATATCTCCACATTAATGGGATCAGAAAGACCCATTAAAACAGCTACATTCTACCTACTGAGGAACTTCTAGCAAAATTCCGTTAAAAGGAGACCTGCCAGGAATTAGTAAGTTTATTAGAAGTGACAGTTTGTCCCAGACAAGTGAATCCTGGCCCGCCACGCAGGCGCAGAGGTCCAATTCCGCGGCCACCGGCCGCTTCTACAAGTAGCCGGCGGCCCGGAGTGGCAGGCGAGAAGGGTACCCGCCCGACCCGGCAGACGGCCCCCGCCATCCGGGCTCTCCTGGCAGCCCCACTCTCGCTCTGCGAACAGCCACGCCGCCCGCCTGGCTCTTAGCCACTCGGCTGCAGCTGCCGGGCTCTACAAGCGGTCCCCGGTGGCCTGGCTCGGCGAAAAGGGTCCCCACCCGGCCGGCAGACAGCCCCCGCCATCCTGGCTCTCCTGGCTTCCCCGCTCTCGCTCTGCGAACGGCCACCCCGCCCGCCCGGCTCTTAGCCATGCGGCCGCAGCTGCCCGGCTCTACAAGCGGCCCCCGGCGGCCCCACGCAGCGAGAAGGGTCCCTGACTGGCCCGGCAGACGGCCTGCGCCCTCCCGGCTCTATTAACGGCCCCGCCCACCCAGCAAACGGCTCCCCCCCGAGACGACGTGAAGGGAATCTAACCAAGCCTTTACAAAATAGCAAACTGGGAACTAAAAACAGAGATTGTGTCAGACCAGAGACAAGCCAGTTCCACCCCTCCCTTTGGACACTCCAGCAAGGAGCCAGGGGCCCGCCATAGCAGAGAGGGGAAGTCACCAAAGTTTGGCCAAAGAGATTCCTTCCCAGCGGAATCTACTTTAGCAAGTGTGTGACTCCCACCCACACCAGATACAAACAACCGGGAAACATCAAAATCGCTCCGTGGGCGTGACTGTAAGGGCCAAAGGACTCTCGAACCCCAACTCCCCCTACTTCCAGTGATGTGGGCGTGACTGTAGGGGCAGAGGGAAGCAGAGAAGACTCCCCACCCCCACCTCCCCCAACCGCCAACTGAGAAGGCATGACAGTAGGGGCGGAGGGAAACAGAGGACACTCCAGACCCCCAACTCCTCCTACCGCCAATGGAGTGGTCGTAATTGTAGGGGCTGAGGGAAGCAGAGGGGATCCACAACCCCCAACTCCCATTACCACCAGCGGGGACACCAATGGTCTTAGCCTCCAGATTCTGAAGGTGTGCCCACCAAAGGGGTCCGGAAAAATTAAACAATTGACTCCCAGACAACAGCTCCACAGCACTGGGGCTTAGATGAATGACAGAGAGAGTGCTCAGTCGTTAGGGAAATAGAGCACTCGGTGGGGCTGAAAGTGTAACCAAATCCTTGGGGAACAGCCTCCGGTGAGCAGGACCTGGTTGGCTGGCAGGAGGTAGGGGAGGAGGGGCCGTAGAAGTGACATGGCTCTGGACCAACAGGATTGAGAGACTCCCAGGAGCCGCCTTACAGTGATTGCTGTTGACACATTGAGGGCAAAACTCAGCCTGGAGGGCACAGCTTTGCCTACGGGAAGAGAAGAAAATGGATCTCTAAGACCTAATTTTATTTCTTATTTCATTTTATTTTTTTCTCTCCCTTTTCCCCTCTCTCTCTCCCCTTCCGAGTTTTATTGTTCTTTCCATTCGCCTCTATGCTATATATCTCCCTCTTCTTCTTTCTTTTCAAGAGCACCTACCTTCCCCTTCCTCCCAACTTTCAACCCAAGCATTACGTCCTCCATTTCGTGTAACTGTCTAAATGCAAATAGGTGAATGTTTTGAGGCCGTCTATAGTGCTCCTAAATACCTAGCTTCTACCAACACCCTGATCGAATCGACAGTTAGTATCCCCCTTCAGTAGAGCAATCTTCTAAAGTAGCCAAGACATACGAACACTTATACCTGCATAGCACCTAACCTAAAGTCCTAAGAACAAAAAACAAACCACTATATGCATACAAAATCCAGAAGCCCTTTATACATTGAATGAATCAGCTCTAAAGTACAATAAAGCCGAAATCTATAGGCATAATCTCCCACCACAAAGGAGAGACAACAGAGATAAACAAAGCCAAAACAAATGTATAGAAGAAAGCAGTTACAAAGCAGTCAAACAGAGCTGGAAAGTAACGTGAACAACATGAAAAACCAAGGGAAAAAAGGATTACAGACAATGCAGGAAAACTTAAATCTACAGGAGGACCTAGAAGCATCAGAAACATTGACAGGGAAAGAAATCAAGGCATACCTAACTCAGATGGAACGGAATTTTAGAGAAGACATGAGACAGCAAGTCCAAGAATTTAAATCATATTTTGAAAACGAACTAAACAAACAAATTCAAACTGCAAAGAACAAACATTACCAGGAGATAGAGATCTTAAAAAAAACAAAAAGTAATTTTAGAAATGCAAGAAACCATAAACCAGATTAAAAACGCTAACTAGAATATTACAAATAGACTAGATCAAGTAGAAGTCAGAACATCAGATAATGAAGACAAAGTTTATCAACTTGAAAAGAGTATAGTCAACACTGAAAAGATGCTTAAATCTCACGAGCAATCTATCCAAGAGATATGGGATCTCATCAAAAAACGAAATTTGAGAGTCATTGGGATAGAAGAAGGCACAGAGATTCAAACCAAAGGAATGCACACCTATTAAATGAAATAATCCTAGAAAACTTCCCAGATGAAAGATGGAATGGATTGCCAAATCCTGGAAGCCTACAGGACCCCAAACATCCAAAAGTGTAATAGACCGATACCAAGACATATAATTATGAAGATAGCCAACATACAGAACAAGGAGAGAAAATTAAAAGCTACGAGAGAAAGGAGGCAGATTACATTCAGGGGTAAACCAATTAGGTTAACGGCTGATTTTTCATCACAGACTTTGAAAGCGAGAAGATCCTGGAACAATATATTTCAAACGCTGAAAAATAATGGTCTCTAACCAAGAATACTGTATCCAGCAAAATTAAGATTCAGATTTCACAATGAAATTAATATCTTTCACGATAAACCAAAGCTAAAAGAATTCGCAGCCAGAAAACCAGCACTGCAAAGCATTTTGGGCAAAATTCTACAAGAAGAGGAATGCAAAAATAGTGCCCAAAATCAACAGCGGGAGGTATCTCAGTAAATGGGGAGGAAAAAAACCAAAAAGTAAAAACTAACCAAACTAAAATAAATAAATAAATAAATATGACTGGAAGTACAAATCATATTTCAATTGTAACCTTAAATGTTAATGGACTAAACTCACCAATCAAGAAACACAGGCTAGTAACCTGGATCAAAAAAACAAACCCAACAATATGCTGCCTTCAGGAGACTCATATGATAGGAAAAGACATACACAGGCTGAAGGTGAAAGGTTGGGAAAAATCATACCACTCACATGGCCCTCGGAAGCAAGCAGGAGTGGCCATACTCATACCAAATAAAATCAACTTCAAACCTAAGTTAATCAAAAGGGATAAAGAAGGACACTATATACTGTTAAAAGGAACCATCCACCATCAAGACATAACAATTATCAATTTGTATGCACCAAACAATGGTGCTGCAACGTTCATAAAACAAACTCTACTCAAGTTCAAGAGTCAAATTGACCACAACACAATAATTATGGGTGACTTCAACACACCACTCTCACCATTAGACAGATCCTCCAGACAAAAGTTGAATAAACAAACTATAGAACTCAATAGCACAATCAATAACCTAGACTTAACCGACATATATAGAATATATCAACCATCATCAAGTGGATACACGTTCTTCTCAGCAGCACATGGATCTTACTCAAAGATAGACCATATCTTATGCCATAGGGCAACTCTTAGTAAATATAAAGGTGTGGAGATAATACCATGCACCATATCTGATCATAATGGAATGAAACTGGAAATCAATGATAAAAGAAGGAAGGAAAAATCCAGCATCACATGGAAAATAAACAATATGTTACTGAATGATCAATGGGTTACAGAAGACGTAAAGGAGGAAATCAAAAAAATTTAGAGATAAACGACAATTCAGACACAACATACCGGAATCTATGGGACACAATGAAAGCAGTTCTAAGAGGGAAATTCATTTCCTGGAGTTCATTCCTCAAAAAAAGAAAAAACCAACAAATAAACGAACTCACACTACATCTCAAAACCCTAGAAAAGGAACAGCAAAACACAGCAAATATAGCAGAAGACAAGAAATAATTAAAATCAGAGCGGAAATCAATGAAATCTAAACAAAAAAAACATTGAAAAATTGATAAAACTAAAAGTTGGTTCTTTGAAAGAATAAATAACATCGACAGACCGTTAGCCATGCTAATGAAGAGAACAAGAGAGAAAACTCACATTACTAACATACGGGATGAAAAAGGCAATATCACAACAGACACTACAGAAATACAGAAGATAATTAGAAAGTATTTTGAAACCCTATATTCCAATAAAATAGAAGACAGTGAAGACATCAATAAATTTCTTAAGTCATATGAGCTTCCCAGATTGAGTCAGGAAGACACACACAATTTAAACAGACCAATAACAAAGGAAGAAATACAAGAAGCCATCAAAAGACTACCAACCAAGAAAAGCCCTGGACTGGATGGGTATACAGCGGAGTTTTACAAAACTTTCAAGGAAGAATTAATACCAATACTCTTCAAGCTATTTCAAGAAATAGAAAAAGAAGGAGCTCTTCCAAATTCATTCTATGAGGCCAACGTCACCCAGATCCCAAAACCAGACAAAGACACTTCACAGAAAGAAAACTACAGACCAATATCTCTAATGAACCTAGATGCAAAAATCCTCAATAAAATCCTGGCGAATCGAATACAAAAACACATCAAAAAAATTGTGCACCATGATCAAGTAGGATTCATCCCTGGGATGTAAGGATGGTTCAATATACGGAAATCAATAAATGTTATTCACCACATCAATAGACTTAAAGATAAGAACCATATGATCATCTCGATAGAGGCAGAAAAAGCATTCGACAAAGTACAACATCCTTTTATGTTCAAACACTAGAAAAACTGGGGATAACAGGAGCTTACCTTGACATTGTAAAAGCAATCTATGCTAAGCCTCAGGCTAGCATCATTCTAAATGGAGAAAAACTGAAGGCATTCCCGCTAAAATCTGGAACAAGACAGGGATGCCCTCTCTCACCACTTCTGTTCAACATAGTTCTCGAAACACTGGCCAGAGCAATTAGACAGACGAAAGAAATTAAAGGCATAAAAATAGGAAAAGAAGAACTTAAATTATCACTATTTGCGGACGATATGATCCTATACCTAGAAGACCCAAAAGGGTCTACAAAGAAACTACTAGAACTAATAAATGAATTCAGCAAAGTGGCAGGATATAAAATCAACATGCATAAATCAAAGGCATTCCTGTATATCAGCGACAAATCCTCTGAAATGGAAATGAGGAAAACCACCCCATTCACAACATCCTCAAAAAAAATAAAATACTTGGGAATCAACCTAACAAAAGAGGTGAAAGATTTATACAATGAAAACTACAGAACCCTAAAGAGAGAGATAGAAGAAGATCTTAGAAGATGGAAAAATGTACCCTTTTCATGGATAGGCAGAACCAACATCATCAAAATGGCAATATTACCCAAAGTTCTCTACAGGTTCAATGCAATGCCAATCAAAATCCCAACAGCATTTCTTGTAGAAATAGATAAAGCTATCATGAAATTCATATGGAAAAACAAAAGACCCAGAATAGCAAAAGCAATTCTAAGCAGGAAGTGTGAATCAGAAGGTATAGCGATACCAGATTTCAAACTATATTACAGAGCAATAGTAACAAAAACAGCATGGTACTGGTACCAAAACAGGCAGGTGGACCAATGGTACAGAATAGAGAACACAGAGACCAATCCACAAAATTACAACTTTCTTATATTTGAAAAAGGTGCTAAAAGCATGCAATGGAGGAAGGATAGCATCTTCAACAAATGGTGCTAGGAAAACTGGAAATCCATATGCAACAAAATGAAGCTGAACCCCTTTCTCTCACCATGCACAAAAGTTAATTCAAAATGGATCAAGGAGCTAGATATCAAATCAGAGACTCTGCACCTGATAGAAGAAAAAGTTGGCTCCGATCTACATATTGTGGGGTCGGGCTCCAAATTCCTTAATAGGACACCCATAGCACAACAGTTAACAACTAGAATCAACAAATGGGACTTAATTAAACTAAAAAGTTTTTTTTCTCAGCAAGAGAAACAATAAGAGAGGTAAACAGGGAACCTACATCCTAGGAACAAATTTTTACTCCTCACACTTCAGATAGAGCCCTAATATCCAGAATATACAAAGAACTCAAAAAATTAAACAATAAGATAACAAACAACCCTATCAACAAATGGGCCAAGGACCTGAATAGACACTTCTCAGAGGAGGACATACAATCAATCAATAAGTACATGAAAAAATGCTCACCATCTCTAGCAGTCAAAGAAATGCAAATCAAAACCACCCTAAGATACCATCTCACTCCAGTAAGATTGGCAGCCATTATGAAGTCAAGTAACAATAAGTGCTGGCGAGGATGTGGGGAAAAGGGTACACTTGTACATTGCTGGTGGGACTGCGAATTGGTGCGGTGTATATGCAAAGCAGTATGGAGATTCCTAGGAAAGCTGGGAATGGAACCACCATTTGACCCAGGTATCGCCCTTCTCAAGTCTATTCCCTGAGGACCTTAAAAGAGCATACTATAGGAATACTGCCACATCAATGATCATAGCAGCACAATTCACAATAGCTAGACTTTGGAATCAACCTAGATGCCCTTCAATAGATGAATGGATTAAGAAACTCTGGCATTTATACACAATGGAGTATTACGCAGCACTGAAAAATGACAAAATCATGGATTTTGCAGGGAAATGGATGGGATTAGAGCAGATAATGCTAAGTGAAGCTAGCCAATCCTTAAAAAACAAATGTCAAATGTCTTATTTGATATAAAGAGAACAACTAAGATCAGAACAGGGAAGAAGAGCATGAGGAAAAGATTAACATTAAGCAGAGACGAGTGGGGTAGGAGAAAGGGAGAGAGAAGGGAAACTGTATGGAAATGGAAGGAGACCCTCATTGTTACACAAAATTACACATAAGAGTTTGTGAGAGGAAAGGGAAAAAACAAGGGAGAGAATTAAACAACAGCAGATGGGGTAGAGAGGGAAGGTGAGAGGGAAGGGGAAGGGGGATACTAGGGGATAGGAAAGGTAGAAGAATACAACAGTCATAAATATGGTATTATGTAAAAATGTGGATGTGTAACCGATGTGATTCTGCAACTTGTATTTGGGGTAAAAAATGGGAGTTCATAACCCACTTGAATCAAATGTATGGAAGATGATTTGTCATGAGCTTTGTAATGTTTTGAACAACCAATAAAAAAAGAAATATTCCCCCAAAATTAAAAATCTCCCAACATAAAGACCCACTGAAATGGAAGTACAGGAATTTCCAGAGAAAGATTATTTAAAAACTGATCATCAGATTGTTCAAAGAACTAAAAGAAGAACTAAAGAATGAAATAAGAGAGCATGTACAGGAGGAAAAAAAAAAGACCATTTCACTAATACAAAAAGAAAACAATCAGAACTCCTGGAAATAAAAGACATGATGAAGCAAATTAAAAACTCACTTGAAAGCATCACCAACATATTAGAGTGTATATAAAACAGAACTTGAGCACTTGTAAACAGAACCTGAGGCCTTGAAAAAACAGGATAAATTTGAGTACAACGAATACAAGAAAAAAATAAAACATGATCACAATATATAAGAATGCTGGAACAACATCAAGAGAACAAACTAAGAATCACTGGGATAAAAGAGAACATGGAGATATAAGCTAAAGGGCATTAAGAACACTTTTTAAATGAGACTGTCACAGAAAACATTCGCCATATAAGAAAAGATACAGACACCCATATACAGGAGATGTACCAGACCCAGATAGACCTAACAAGAAGGGAAGTTCTCCAGGACACATCATAATAAAAATGCTCACCACAGCAAATAAGGAAAAAATAATAAAAAGCTGAAATAAAGAACAACATGCACATTTAGAGACAAACCAATTAGACTCACTTCAGACTTCTCTACTCAGACCTTAAAAACAATAAGTGCATGGAACAAAACTTTTCAAGCTCTGAAAGAAAATAACTGCCAACCAAGATTGCTGTACCCATCAAACTTCTTTCATATTTTATGGGGAATAAAAAACCTTCTATGACAAAGAAAAATGAAAAAAATACATGACAACTAAGCATTACAAGACAATGTGAAAATAAATGGCACACAGAAAATCCAAAAGCAAAATCCAAAATTCCCAAATAAATGAAGATCAATAGAAGACAAATCATCTAAATGAGAAACAAGGCAGAATTAAATATAGGAAAAACAAAAATGGCAGAAAACCATAAGCACAACAACACTAAATATAAAGTTTCAACTTCCCAATTCAAAGACACAGATTTGCAGAATTGGTCAAAAGACCAAGAGCCAATCTTTTTTCCTTTTTTGCAAGAAACTCATAGGTAGGGACACTCACAGGCCAAATGTAAAAAGATGAGGAAAAATATTCCATGCAAACTGACTCTGAAAACAGGCCAGAGTAGCCATATTCATATCTGATACAGCTGAATTCAAGCAAAAATTAGTTAAAGGAGGCAATGAGGGGCATTTCATCATAATAAAGGGGACAAAACAACAAGAAGAAATAAGGCTAGTTAATATATATGCCCCAAATTTAATGTACCCTATAACACTTAAAAAATACTCCTAAACATTAAATACTAGAAAGACCTCCATACAATAATACTGGAAAATTTAAACACATCTTTAGCATCAATAGACAGGTTATCAAAGTATAAAATCAATAAAGATATATAGCCAAGCCAAATAATACTATAAATCAAACTGACCTAACAGAATACTTCACCCCAAAACAACTGAATTTACCTTCTTCTCAGAAACTCATGGAATCTCCTCCAAAATATCATTCTAGATCAAACTGTAAATCTAAGCAAATACCAAAAAAGTGATAATACCATGCATCATATCAGACCACAATGGAAATAAAATTAGAATGATAGCAAGAAAAAAACAGACCCACACAAACACATGGATATTAAACAACCGTCTTTGGGGAACGGTACTGTAGATTGAAATCAGGGGCACTCAACCACTGAACCACATCCCCAGCCCTATTTTGTATTTTAGAGACAGGGTCTCACAGAGTTGCTTAGCACCTCGCTTTTGCTGAGGCTGGTTTTGAACTTGTGATCCTCCTTTCTGAACCTTCCAAGCTGCTGGGATTATAGGCATGCGACACCTTGCCCAGCAATAAACAAACATTTTTTAAATGAAGAACAGATCAAAGTAGAAATGAGAGAAGAAATCAAGAAATTCTTAGAAACAAATGAAAATAAAGACACAACATATAAAAATCTCTGGGATAGTATGAAACAGTACTAAGAGGAAAATGTATTATACTGAGTGCATACATTAAAAATATAGAGGTCCCAAAGAAACTTCTGCTCCCCCTCAAAGCCTTAGAAAACAAAGAAAGGAATTCTAAAATAAGAAGAATACAGGAAATAATAAAGATCAGAGCCAAAATTAATGAATTTGAGAATAAAAAACAATAAAGGATCAATGCAACCAAGAGCTGGTTCTTTGAAAACATAAATAAGATTCATAAACCCTTAGTGAAACTACCAAAAGAAAGAGATAGAAGAACCCAAAAATTAGAGATGTCATCAGAAACTATTCAAAAATTATACTATAATAAACAGAAAAATCTACAAGACACTGTCTAATTCCTAGACACATGACCTACCCAAATAGAATTAGGAAGATATAGAACACTTTAACAGAACAGTATCAAGTAATTAAATTGGAACACCAATCAAAAGGCTAAAACAAAAAAAGCACAAGACCAGATGGACTCTGAGCAGAGTTCTATCAGACCATTAAAAAAACTAACAGTAGTCTTCCTCAAATTACTACATGAAATTGAAAGGAAAACTCCAAGATACATTCTATGAAGCCAGTATAACCTGATACCAAAATGACACAAAAAAAAATCATGGAAAGAAAACTAAATACCAATATTGCAAATGCAAAAAATCCTTAGTAAAATACTAGCAAAATGCATTAAAAAACATATTAGGAAGGATAATACACTATGACCGAGTTGACTTTACTCCAGGGATGTAAGGCTGGTTCAATATACACAAATCAATAAATGTAATTTACCACCTAAAGATCAAGAATCATATAATCACTCAATAGATGCCAAAGAGGCATTTGATAAAATTCAGCAATGATTCATGTTAAAAACACTGGAGAAACTAGGAATAAAAGGAACTTGCCTCAAAATTAATAAGACAGTGTACAAGAAACCCATATGCAACATCATACTAAATGGTGGAAAAAAAGAAAGCTTTTTCTCTAAAGTGATGAACAAGACAAGGATGTCCACTCTCACTACTTCTATTCAATATAGTCCTCAAAATTCCATCAAGAACAATCAGGAAAGAGAAGGAAATTACAAGAATACAATTCTTATAATACAATCAAACTTTCACTTTTTGCCAATGACATGTTACTTTATCTAGAAGACACAAAAAAATTCCACCAGAAGACTTCTGGATAAATGAATTTAGCAAAGTGGCAGAATACAAGATTAATACTCATAAATCAACAACTTTTCCGTATTCCAACAGCATGTCAGCTGAGAAAGAAATCAGAAAAACTATCCCCTTTACAATAATTTTTTTAAAAGCCTGGGAATTAATATAATCAAGGAAGTAAAAGAACTCTATAATGAACACTATAAAACATTTGAGATAGAAATTGAAGAAGACCTCAGAAGATGGAAAGACCTACCATTTTCTTGGACATGCAAAATTGATAACTTTAAAATGTCCATACTACCAAAGTAATATACATATTTAATGAAATTCCCATCAAAATCCAAATAAACTTATTTACAGAATTAGAAAAATTACTTCTTAAATTCATTTGCAAGGATAAGAGACCTCTAATAGCCAAAGCAATTCTGAACAAGAAAAGCAATGCAGGAGGCATTATAATACCCAATCTCAAAATTATACTACAGAGCCACAGTAACAAAGCTAGTATGGTACTGTGATCAAAAGAGACATGAAGATCAATGAAACATAATACAAGACATCAAGATAAACCCAAACACTTATAGTCTGATTCTTGATAAAGGTGCCAAAAATGTTATGTTGGAGAAAAGACAATCTGTTTACCAAATGGTACTTGGAGAACTGGATATATACATGTAGAAGAATAAAATAAGATCCTTATCTCTCACCCTGAAAAACACTCAAATCAAAATGGATCAAAGACTTGGTAATTAGACCAGAAACTATGCAATTGTCAGAAGAAAATTAGGGTCAACATGCCATCATATAGGGGCAGGTATCAACTTACTCATTAAGACTCCTGAAGCTTAAGAAATAAAACCAAAACTCAATAATTGGGATGCCATCAAACTAAAAAGCTACCCACCACAAAAAAAAAAGTGAATGAAAAGAGAACATTCAGAATGGGAAAAAAATTTACCACCTATTCTTCTGACAGAAGATTAATATCCAGAATATATATAAAAAATACTTAATGCCAAAAAGCAACCCAATTAATAAATGGATCAAAGAGCTAAACAGAAACTTTTCAAAAGAAAAAACACAAATGGCCAACAAATATATAAAATATGTTCAACATCTCTAGCAATCAGGGAAATGAAGATCAAAACTACACTAAGAATTCATCTCACCCCAATCAGAATGGCAAATATCTAGAACACAAACAACAATAAAGAAATGCTGAAGAGGATATGGGGTAAAAGGTAATATCATGCATTGTTGGTAGAAGCATAAATTAGTATAAGGCAGTGTAGATATTCTTCAAAAACTAAGAATGAAGCCACTATATGAACCAGCTATCCCACTCCTCTATATTTATCTAAAAGAACTTAAGTCATCATACTATAGTGATAAGGCCACTTCAGTGTTTACAGCTGCACAAATCCCAACGGCCAAATTACGGAATCAACTCAGATGCTCACCAACAGATGAATGGATCAGAAAATGTGGCATATATACACAATGGAGTTTTAGGCAGCCATAAGGAAGAATGAAATAATGGCGTTTGCTGGTCAATGGATGAAAATGGAGATTATACTAGGTAAAATAAACCATATTCAAATAATCAAGAGCCAAATGTTTTCTCTCATATGTGGAAGCTAGAGCAAAATAAGGAAAAGAAGGTAGCAGAAGAGGAGACTGGCTATCATAAATAGATCAGTGGAATCAAGAAGGAGAACAAGAAAGGACAGGAAAGGGGTAGAAATATGGAAGGAAATAAATAATAGCCTGTTACGTATGTGAATGTACCAAAATGAATACTATATAAAAATAGACATATATAAAATATATATGCAGGTATATGTATATATGAGTGTATATATAATATAATATAATCAAACATAAATAGACCAATGAGTGAAAGGAAGATCACAGAAGAGAGGAAAAGAAGGAGGGAAGGAAAGAGGGAAGGGACACAGAAAGGGGTAAATGGGGATGATATCAAATTCCTTGTGTGTACTGTTTTGATAAAATTAACCCAAATACTATATATAATTATAATGCTCTAAAAAGCAATATGAAAAGAAAAGAATACAAGAACCATGACCAAAATATATAAGAACTCTGGGGTAACATTAAGAGACCAAATTTAAAAATAATTGGAATCAAACAGGGTAGTGAGAAGCAGGCTAATGGAATGGATGCCCTTTTCAGGGAAATAAAACCAGAAAGTTTCCCAAACCTTGAGAAGGAGATGGAAATATTCAGAACCCTAAATAGACAAGATAAAAAAAAACTCCCATGACACATTATAATTAAAATACCTAATATAAAAAGCAAGGATAAAATTTTTAAAGCCTCCAGAGAAAACAACAGGCTACATTTGTCGAGGCAAGCCAAACATATTTGCTTCTGATTTCTTAGCACAAACCCTAACTTCTAGAAGGTCATGTAATGATGTGCTCCAAACCCTGAAGGAAAATAACTGTCAACCAAGACTGCTAGATCCAACAAAATTATCCTTCAGAATCAAAGATGGAATAAAAATCTTCAAAGATAAGCAAAATCTAAAAGAATTCATGAATATTAAGCCAGCACTATAGGAAATATTAAGAAATACTAAATAAAGAAGAAATCAAAATCAAACTCCTAATTTCACAAATGGACAAAAACTATTTGAAGGATAGATAAGCAAATAAGAAATAAGACCAAACTAAACATCAGAAATAAGATTAAATGGCAGGAATTGATAAACACTCTCTATAATAGCATTGAGTGTAAATAGTACCAATTAGCCAATTAAAAGATAGGCTGGCATAGTGATTTAAAAAACAAAACCCAACCATCTGTTATTTGAAAGAGACTCACTCCACTAGCAAAGATAGCCAGAGACTGAAAGTGAAATAATGTAAATTCACACACTATGCATATAGAGCCTGAAAACAAGCAACAGTAGCTACTTTCCCATCCACTCAAATCAAAGTAAATCAGAAGAGACAAAGAAGGTCACTTCATTCTGGCAAACTGAAGACTCCCAACAATAAGACATAATAATAGTAAACATTTATGCCCCAAACATCAGTCCATCTACTACATAAAACAGACACTAATCAACAAAGACTCAGACTCTAGTACAATAATATTGAGGAATTTCAGCATACCTCTGTCACCAATAAATATGTCATCCAGACAAAAACTCATTAAAGACCCCTCAGACCTAAAAAAAAATATTATAAATCAAATGACTTAACAGAAGTCTATAGAATATTTCATCCAACCATAGCTGAATTCATTTTCTTCTCAGGGGTTCCTGAAAATTCCTCAAAATAGACCACAATTTATCCTACAAAGCAACACTTAGCAAATACCAATAGTTATAGATCACTTCTAACGTCTTATGTGATGATCCTGGAGTAAAATTATAAATCAACATCCAAAAAACTCAAGGAATATTATATAAACAAATGGAGACTGAACAGTAATATACTTTTGAATGATGTATTGGTGATAGAAGATATCAGGGGAGAAATTTAAAAATTCTTAGAATCGAATGATAATAGTGATACAACCTACCATAATATCTGGGACACTATGGAGTTGGTTCTAAGAGGAAAAGTTATAGTTATTACTGCCTACATGAGAAAATCAGAAAGATCCCAAATAAATAACCTAGTGATTCATCTCAAGGTCCTAGAAAAAAAACATAAACCAATTCCAAAATCAGTAAAAGAAAAGAAATAATTAAAAACAGAACAAAAATCAATGAAATAGAAAGTTTAAAAATGCAAAGGATCAATGAAATAGAGAATAAGATAATAAAACAACAAATCAACGAAATTAAGAGTGTTGTTTGAAAAAATAAGCTAGATAAACCCATAGCCAACTACCCACACATTTATAAAATTAGAGATGAAAAAGAAGAAATCATTACAGACATCACAGAAATCTAGGACTATATTAAAAAGACTTTACTGAAACTTATACTTTAATAAATTGAAAAACATAGATTAAATTGCTACATTTCTAGACATAAAATTCAATCAAGAAGATGTAGAGGGCTGGGGCTCAGTGGTAGAGAGCTTGCCTTACATGTGTGAAGCACTGGGTTCAATCCTCAGCACCACATAAAAATAAATAAATAAAGATATCTTAAAATATATATTAAAAAAGAAGATATAGAAAACCTAAACAGACCAATAACAAGGAATAAGATACAAGCAGTAATGAAAAGGCTTCCAACAAAGAAAAGTCCAGGACCAGATAAGATTCTCAACTGAATTCTACTAGACCTTTAAACAAGAACTAATAATGTCAATGCTCCTCAAATTATTTTGTAAACCTGAAAGGGTTATTTTAGTAAGCTTTTCATCACTGTTACCAAAATACTTGACATGAAAAAATTAGAAGAGGATAAATTTATTTCGGTCACATGGCTTCCGAGGGTCTCAAGTCTACAGACAGCCAATTCCATTGCTCTGGGCCCAAGGTAAGACAGCACAAGCAGAGGAACAGAGGAAAGCTGCTCAGCTCACTGCTGAGTCAGAGAAAGAGAAAGATAATGGAGCCATAGCAAACATGGATCTTTGCAGAGTATAACCCCCTTGACCTATTCCTCCAGTAAGGACCCACCTGTCAACAGTTACAACCTGCTTCATTCAAACTAAGATGGACTAATTGGGTTAGAGCTCTCACAATCCAATCATTTTCCTGCTGAACATTTAAGCCATAAAAGTGAAACACTTCCAAATTCATTCTATGAAACCAGTATCACCCTGATAATCAAATCAGATAAGGACAAATCAAGAAAAAAACAATATTCCTAATAAACTTAGATGCAAAAAATTAGCAAATCATATTCAACAACATATTAAGAAGACTGTACATCATGATTAATTTGGTTTCATTCCAGGGAAGCAAGGATAATTTAACATACATAAATCAATAAATGTCATTCACCACATAAATAGAATTAAGGACAAAAAAATCAGTTATCTTGATAAAGAGAAAGCCTTTGACAAAATTCAGCACCCACTTGTGTTAAAAATGCTGAAGAAACTGGCAACACAAGAAACTTACTCAACATCATTAAGGCTATAAAGACAAACCCAAAGCCAACATCACAGTGATTAGGAAAAAAGAGAAAGCATTTCCTTTAAAATCCAGAACAAAAAACAACACAACAATAACAATAACAAAAAAACAATGTCTGTTGTCACCACTCCTAGTCAATATAGTACTAGAAATTCTAGCCAGAACAATCAGGCAAGAAAAGAAAATAAAGTGGATAAAAATGGAAAAGTAAGAAGATAAATTATCACTGATTATAAATGATAGGACTCTATACTTAGAAGATTCAAACGGCTCCAACAGAAGACTGCTAGAACTAATAAATTTAGCAAAGTAGTAGGTAACAATCCCGCTCATAATAGCCTCAAAAAAATATCTAGGAATAAATCTAACCACCAAGATGAAAGACTTCTACAATGAAAACTGTAGAACACTGAATAAAGATATTGATGAAAACACAAGATGAAGAAAAGATTTTCCATCTTGGATAAGCAGAATTAATATTGTTAAAATGGCCATATTAGCAAAAGTAATAGACAACTTCAATGCAATCCCCACCAAAATGCCAATGATATCCTCACAGAACTAGGGGGAAAAGAGTCCTAAAATTACTTTGAAATTGCCACAGCAATTCTAAACTCACCCATAAAGCAATGCTGGAGACATCACAATACTCATGCTAAGTTAAATACTCCAGAATCAGAAAGTCAAGATTCCAATGTTTTCTCTCATATGCAGAAGCTAGAATAAAATAAGGGGAAAAACAGGATTGGGAAATTCCATAAAAATTTTAGAAATATCAATGGAGTAAAGAAAAGTAATGGGAGAAGGGAAAAGGGATAAGAAAAGATTTGGGATGGAGGTAAAATTAACCCAATTATGCCATATACATATATGAATATACCACAGTAAATTCTACCTTTACGTATACCTATAAAGCACTAATCACAAAAACGCTAAATAGAAGGAAGACCAGTAGAATAGAGGAAGGGGAAAAGGAGGAGAGGATGGAAAGAGGAAGTACTGGGGACTGAAATGGAATAAATTACACCCTATGCTTATATGATTATGTAAAAATGAACCCCTATTATGTGTGACTCTACTGGAGTCATTAAAACATTAAAAAATAAATTGGGGTCTGGGGCTGTAGCTAAGTGGCAAAGCCCTTGCCTAGCATTTGTGAGGCACTGGGTTCAATTCTCAGAACCACATAAAAAAATAAACAAAATAAAGGCATGCTGTCCATCTACAACTATAAAAGATTTTTTAATATTTAAATAAATAAATTTTAAATTTATTTAAAATTTATAAGAAAAAATAAATTTTAAATTTTTTAAATTAATATTAGATTTTCTATATACAAAAATAAACTGGCTGATAAAAAATCAGAAAAACAATCTCACAATTTTAGCAGAGAGTTAATTAAACCACACAATTTCAGAGGGTTAATTAAACCACACAATTTCAGAAGTACATTAGCCTAAAGTGAAGAAATTAATGGAATCTAATCTGACAAAAAGAGCTCTGACACTGTTTAGGGTAATGAGATTTAGCTTCTTCATTTTCACCAGTTTATCAAACAACTACAAAGACAAATCACAAAATAATCACATCACAGAGCCTAAACAACTGATTTACATGGAAAAGAACTGAAAAATAGGTATGAGGTTCTGAGTACTTCCCCTTAACTATAAAATGAAATTTTAGTTACTCTGCTGGAGAACCCACATGAACAGATACCTGAGAGTACATGGAGAAACCCAATTAACATATATTGGTGGTACACCTGAGAAGAGATCTCCAACCATCCATGCCAAGATGCCAAAAAAAAAAAATACTCTCGGACATTCTGGCCATTTGAGATCCCAGATGACTATAGCTACAAGATGACCTCACAGGTATCCAAACATCCACCCAGCTGACTCCTCAAACTACAAAATCATGAAGAGATAAAATGTTAGTTTAATCCATTACATTCTATTGTACTTGTTATTTAACAATAGATAAAACAATTATTTTAATATTTTAAAGGTATTATCACTAATGTTTCCCTTGATACCATTTTTAAACAAAACACTGTGAATCAACTTGATACATCAATCACAAACATATAATAACTTCAATGACCAAAGTGATCCCCAAATACTAGTATTGGAAGCAAAGTAGAGGAGTGACCAAGATCAAATATTACTAAGAATAAATTTATAACATGTAATAGCACAAATTAAAGCTTTCTACTCATTTATAAGAGTTCTTATTTATTCAAGTGCTAACCTTTTTGGCAATTCAAGCAAGATTTTAAAAATAAAATGCAAATAGAAACTATTCCCATGTAAGCATTCTTACGACAAAATTAACACCTAAATTGTAGCTCAAAATCAGAAATAGAAGGGGAAAAATTACCTATTGAGCTGTGGTTCTCAACCGGGAGCAATTTTGCCCCCATAATACATTTGGCAATACCTGGATTGCTTTTTCACTGTCACACATAGGGGGAGATAGTTACTGGCATCCAGTTGATAGAAACCATATATGCTGATAAATATCTTAACTACACAAGATAGCCTCCTACACCAAAGAGTTGACTAGCCCAACATGTTAGTCGTGCCAAGAATGAGAAAACTGATTAAAAGAAATTAAAACATGAAGATATTGTTTCACTATAATTATTACCTCAGAAACCAACAACTCGGTGTTCAAAGAGAATACAATTATGCATTTCCAGGTAAATGGATGGAGTTGAAGAATATCATGCTAAATGAAGCAAGCCAATCCCAAAAAACCAAAAGACCAAATGATCTCTCTGATAAGTGGATGCTGATCCATACGAGGGGAAGGGGCATAAGAAAAATGGAAGAACTTTGAATGGGCAAAATGGATGGTGGGGTCGGGAGGGGGAATGGGAGTAGGAAAAATGATGGAATGAGACGGACATCATTATCATAAGTACATGTATGACTGCATGAATGGTGCAACTCTACATCATGTACAAACAGAAATGAAAAGTTGTGTACCACTGGTGTACAATGAATCTAAATGCATTCTGCTGTCATGTATAACTACTAAGAACAAATTTTTAATAAAAGAAAGAAACTAATAAAACAATTTCACTGGCAAAACTGATGGTTAAAACTTGGGACAATTTTTTAATGAAAATAATGTGATAATTCTGTTATTTATTTTGTTATTTATCTACATAAGAAAAAGCATAATACAATGAGTATTAAAATACAGAAACAAGAAAATGAATAATATTAATTATATGAAACAGCTCTCAGAACACACACTGAGCCCGGATCGGATGAATTCAAGCTCCCGTTCGCCTGCTTCCCGCAGACAAACAGCTATGACTCAGCATCAATCCATCCGGCTGAAACAACTGGTCAGCCCTTCTCATCCTACGGAGGTAAATGCCTACCGAGCCTTCATAAGTAGTGGCCAAAGGTTTGAAACGGGGCTTGGGAGAGACAGTAAGGACCCACCTGTTGCATTGGTCGCCCGGCAAAGGGAAACGAACTGTCGCCATTTGCAAGAGACACCACTATGGCAGAGAACTGACGTCATCAGACAGCGGCAGAGGAGATAACTTCATTGAAACCTGCGGCTACAGGTGTGTAATCCCCTAGCCTTCCCTCTCCACACACCGGGGAAACCTTAAGGGCGCCGCCCAGCTCTCCCGGAAGGGCCCCTCCCAGCTCTCCTGTGAGTGCGACAGCCAGCCCGAGGGAATCAGAGGTGGTGCGGGACCCCCAGCCCGGAACTACCGCTCCCAACAGGGCTGACTGCTGAGGTCTCTTTCACCAGCTACCGGGGGAGTGGCTACCAGAAGGCAAGTAAAATTCGCTGAGAATTCTCAGCCCCAAGCTCTACAAACTCAGGGTCTGAGGGAATGGCAAACTGGAAGAGTGTGCCCAGTCGTTCATGAAAACAGGGCTCCCGGGAGCAGCAGACCTGGCGTGTAGCCAGTATTGTGATGAGTGGCACCCGTGAGAGGGGCCTGGCTAGAGGAAAAGTGGGAAGTGACTAGACACAAGAGGAGGCCCTAGACACTCAGGATTGGAGACTCTCCCAGTCTGGGAGGAAGAGCTGCTGCACAGTGATTGGTTCCCGCGTATTGACAGGAGAAACTTGACCTGGTGGGCACAGCGCCACCTACTGGAAAAGAAGTTAATCAAACTCTAAGACTGCATTTATTAGTTTTTTTTTTCTTTTCTCTTTTTTTTTTGATTTGGGTTTTTCTTTCATTTTCATTTTTCGTTCTTGTTGTTTTTCTAATTTTTTAAAAATTTTTAAAAAATTTTTTTTCTTCTAATTTTAATTTTAATTTTTTTATTATTATTATTATTTTTTAATTTTTTTTCTTTTTTTATTTCCTGTTTTTTTCTTATTTTGTCTTTTCATTTTTCTTATCCCCCCTTCCTTGAATTCTACCTGCTTACTCTCATTCTCTTTAGTGACTTCTTCCCTTCCCTTCTAATACCCTTCCTCCCAAGCATCAAATAAATTTATAGGAGTAAACAGTAACTCAGCAGTCAAACAGAACAAGAAGTAACATGAGCAGCTTCAAAAATCAAGGAAGAAAAGGAGTACAAACAATGCAGGACAGCCTAAATATTCAGGAGGACCAAGAGTCATCAGAAAAATGGTCATATAAAGAACTCAAGGAACACCTTAGACAGATGGAATGGAACCTTAAAGAGGATACAAGACAGCAAATTCAAGCAGCGAAAGAACACATTGAGAATGAATTACATAAACAGATAAAAGAAGAAGTTAAGCATCTTTATCAGGAGATAGAGATTATAAAAAATAATCAAACAATAATTCTAGAAATGAAGGAAATGATAAACCAAATTAAAAACTCAATTGAGAATATCACTAACAGAGTGGAGCAAGTAGAAGCCAGAACGTCAGATAATGAAGACAAAATATATCATCTTGAAAAGAGTCTAACCAACTCAGAAAGGCTGGTAAAAAATCACGAGAAAAACATCCAAGAGTTATGGGATAACATAAAAAAACCAAACTTACGAGTCATCGGGATAGAAGAAGGTACAGAGATTCAAACCAAAGGAATGAGTAACCTGCTGAATGAAATAATTACAGAAAACGTTCCAGAAATAAAAAAGGAAACAGATATACAAATTGAAGATGCATACAGGACACCGAGCACACAAAATCACAGTAGACCAAGGCCAAGACACATTGTTATGAAGATATCCAATATACAGAACAAAGAGAAAATATTAAAAGCTACAAGAGAAAGGAGACAGATTACATTCAGGGGTAAAGCAATAAGGTTAACAACGGATATTTCATCACAGACACTGAAAGCAAGAAGGTCATGGAACAATGTATTTCAAACACTGAAAGACAATGGATGCCAACCAAGAATTCTGTATCCAGCAAAATTAAGCTTCAGGTACGACAACGAAATAAAAATCTTTCATGATAAACAAAAGTTAAAAGAATTTGCAGCCAGAAAACCAGCATTGCAAAGCATTTTGAGCAAAACACTACACGAGGAAGAAATGAAAAACAATAACCAAAACCATCAGTGGGAAGTGCCTCAGTAAAGACAGAGGGCGAGGGGAAAGATAATCATGGAGAAACAAACTAAATTTTTTTAAAAAAGGATAAACACTCAAACATGGATGGAAGTACAAACCATATATCAATAGTAACTCTGAATGTTAATGGCTTAAACTCTCCAATAAAGAGACATAGGCTGGTATCATGGATTAAAAAAACAAATCCAACAATATGCTGCCTCCAGGAGACACATCTGATTGGAAAAGGCATACACAGGCTCAAGGTAAAAGGTTGGGAAAAAATATACCACGCACACAGTCCTCGTAAGCAAGCAGGGGTGGCCATCCTCATATCGAATAAAATCGACTTCAAGACTAAGTTAATCAAAAGGGATAAGGAAGGACATTATATACTGTTAAAAGGAACCATTCACCAACAAGACATAACAATTATCAATATTTATGCACCAAATAATGGTGCTGCGACATTCATAAAACAAATTCTCCTCAAGTTCAAGAAACAAATAGACCACAACACAATAATTATGGGTGACTTCAACACACCTCTCTCACCATTGGACAGATCCTCCAAACAAATTTGAATAAAGAAACTATAGAACTCAATAACACAATCAATAACCTAGACTTAACTGACATACATAGAATATATCAACCATCATCAAATGGATATACTTTTTTCTCAGCAGCACATGGATCCTTCTCAAAAATAGACCATATATTATGCCATAGGGCAACCCTCAGTAAATATAAGGGGTGGAGATAATACCATGCATTTTATCTGATCATAATGGAATGAAACTGGAAATCAATGATAAAAGAAGGAAGGAAAAATCCTACATCACATGGAAAATGAACAATATGTTACTGAATGATCAATGGGTTACAGAAGACATAAAGGAGGAAATCAAAAAATTCTTAGAGATAAATGAAAATACAGACACAACATATCGGAATCTATGGGACACATTGAAAGCAGTTTTAAGAGGGAAATTCATCGCCTGGTGGTCATTCCTCAAAAAAAGAAAAAACCAACACATAAATGAGCTCACACTTCATCTCAAAGCCCAAGAAAAGGAAGAGCAAACCAACATCAAATGTAGCAGAAGGCAAGAAATAATTAAAATCAGAGTGGAAATCAATGAAATTGAAACAAAAGAAACTATTGAAAAAATTAACAAAACTAAAAGTTGGTTCTTCGAAAAAATAAATAAGATCGACAGACCTTTAGCCATGCTAACGAAGAGAAGAAGAGAGAGAACTCAAATTACCAACATACGGGATGAAAAAGGCAATATCACAACAGACACTACAGAAATACAGAAGACAATTAGAAATTATTTTGAAAACCTATATTCCAATAAAATAGAAGACAGTGAAGACATCAATAAATTTCTTAAGTCATATGATTTGCCCAGACTGAGTCAGGAGGATACACACAATTTGAACAGACCAATATCAATGGATGAAATTGAAGAAGCCATCAAAAGACTACCAACCAAGAAAAGCCCAGGACCGGATGGGTATACAGCGGAGTTATACAAAACCTTTAAAGAAGAATTAATACCAATACTTTTCAAGTTATTTCAGGAAATAGAAAAAGAGGGAGCTCTTCCAAATTCATTCTATGAGGCCAACATCACCCTGATTCCGAAACCAGACAAAGACACCTCAAAGAAAGAAAACTACAGACCAATATCTCTAATGAACCTAGATGCAAAAATCCTCGATAAAATTCTGGTGAATCGAATACAAAAACACATCAAAAAAATTGTGCACCATGATCAAGTAGGATTCATCCCTGGGATGCAAGGATGGTTCAACATATGGAAATCAATAAATGTTATTCACCACATCAATAGACTTAAAGATAAGAAGAATATGATCATCTCGATAGATGCAGAGAAAGCATTTGACAAAGGACAGCATCCCTTTATGTTCAAAACAGTAGAAAAACTAGGGATAACAGGAACTTACCTTGACATTGTAAAAGCTATCTATGCTAAGCTTCAGGCTAGCATCATTCTGAATGGACAAAAGTTGAAGGCATTCCCTCTAAAATCCGGAACAAGACAGGGATGCCCTCTCTCACCACTTCTATTTAATTTAGTCCTTGAAACACTGGCCAGAGCAATCAGACAGACAAAAGAAATTAAAGGCATAAAAATAAGAAAAGAAGAACTTAAATTATCACTATTTGCAGAAGACATGATTCTATACCTAGAAGATCCAAAAGGGTCTACAAAGAAACTACTAGAACTAATAAATGAATTCAGCAAAGTGGCAGGATATAAAATCAACACGCATAAATCAAAGGCATTTCTGTATATCAGTGACAAAACTTCTGAAACGGAAATGAGGAAAAACACTCCATTCACAATATCCTCAAAGAAAATAAAATACTTGGGAATCAACCTAACAAAAGAGGTGAAAGATTTATACAATGAAAACTACAGAACCCTAAAGAGAGAAGTAGAAGAAGATCTTAGAAGATGGAAAAATATACCCTGTTCATGGATAGGCAGAACTAACATCATCAAAATGGCGATATTACCAAAAGTTCTCTATAGGTTTAATGCAATGCCAATCAAAATCCCAATGGCATTTCTTGTAGAAATAGAGAAAGCAATCATGAAATTCATATGGAAAAACAAAAGACCCAGAATAGCAAAAGCAATTCTAAACAGGAAGTGTGAATCAGGCGGTATAGGGATACCAGATTTCAAACTATATTACAGAGCAATAGTCACAAAAACAGCATGGTACTGGTACCAAAACAGGCAGGTGGACCAATGGTACAGAATAGAGGACACAGAGACTAATCCACAAAGTTACAACTATCTTATATTTGATAAAGGGGCTAAAAGCATGCAATGGAGGAAGGATAGCATCTTCAACAAATGGTGTTGGGAAAACTGGAAATCCATATGCAACAAAATGAAACTGAATCCCTTTCTCTCGCCATGCGCAAAAGTTAATTCAAAATGGATCAAGGAGCTTGATATCAAATCAGAGACTCTGCATCTGATAGAAGAAAAAGTTGGCTCCGATCTACATATTGTGGGGTCGGGCTCCAAATTCCTTAATAGGACACCCATAGCACAAGAGTTAATAACAAGAATCAACAAATGGGACTTAATTAAACTTAAAGTTTTTTCTCAGCAAGAGAAACAATAAGAGAGGTAAATAGGGAGCCTACATCCTGGGAACAAATTTTTACTCCTCACACTTCAGATAGAGCCCTAATATCCAGATTATACAAAGAACTCAAAAAATTAGGCAATAAGATAACAAATAACCCAATCAACAAATGGGCCAAGGACCTGAACAGACACTTCTCAGAGGACATACAATCAATCAACAAGTACTTGAAAAAATGCTCACCATCTCTAGCAGTCAGAGAAATGCAAATCAAAACCACCCTAAGATACCATCTCACTCCAGTAAGATTGGCAGCCACTATGAAGTCAAACAACAAAAAGTGCTGGCGAGGATGTGGGGAAAGGGGTACTCTTGTACATTGCTGGTGGGACTGCAAATTGGTGCGGCCAATTTGGAAAGCAGTTTGGAGATTCCTGGGAAAGCTGGGAATGGAACCACCATTTGTCCCTGCTATTGCCCTTCTCGGACTATTCCCTGAAGACCTTAAAAGAGCATGCTACAGGGATACTGCCACATCGATGTTCATAGCAGCACAATTCACAATAGCTAGACTGTGGAACCAACCCAGATGCCCTTCAATAGATGAATGGATAAAAAAAATGTGGCATCTATACACAATGGAGTACTATGCAGCAATAAAAAATGACAAAATCATAGAATTTGCAGGGAAATGGATGGCACTATGGCAGATTATGCTTAGTGAAGCTAGCCAATCCCTAAAAAACAAATACCAAATGTCTTATTTGATATAATGAGAGCAACTATGAACAGAGCAGGGAGGAAGAGCAGGAAGAAAAGAGTAACATTAAACAGAGACATGAGATGGGAGGGAAAGGGAGAGAAAAGGGAAATTGCATGGAAATGAAGGGAGACCCTCATTGCTATACAAAATTACATATAAGAGGTTGTGAGGGGAATGGGAAAATAAACAAGGAGAGAAATGAATTAAAGTAGATGGGGTAGAGAGAGAAGATGGGAGGGGAGGGGAGGAGGGATAGTAGGGGATAGGAAAGGTAGCAGAATACAACAATTACTAATAGGGCATTATGTAAAATTGTGGATGTGTAACCGACGTGATTCTGCAATCCGCATTTGGGGTAAAATTGGGGGTTCATAACCCACTTCAATCTAATGTATGAAATATGATATGTCAAGAGCTTTGTAATGTTGTGAACAACCAATAAAAAAATAGAAAAAAATAAATAAATAAAAGAGTATCTACAAAAAAAATATATGAAAGAATTAAGCAGAAAGAATGTTTTACAAATGCATTATACTGAAGAAGAATGTTCCTAATGGTATTATAACTGTTAGTTAAAATATATTTTATTTGATCAAATTACCAATTATATAAACACATAAAACCTAGAACACTAAATTAGTATCATACACCAATATCTCATTTAGATTCAAATTTAACAAGAATATCAGGATCAACCAATGTCTAATTAGACATTATTTGACTGTTTTTAAATTTGGTATTAGTAGAAATAAATTCATCTAACTAGTCACATTATTATTTTGGCATTGCCTGGATTGCTTCAAATTCCAAGGAACTAGTCCTATAAATAATTCAATTTACTTTTTGTCAAATATTTGAAAGAAAAACAATTTAAAACTTAAATAGGCCTGCCTCTTCAAGTTAAGTTTTATAACTATGATCACATTTGCATTTTCTGTCCTTTCAGAAAAATTATTTTAATATTCCTGAATCAGAGAAAAGTCTGGTACAGTTGTGTAGAGGAAAAATATGTTTGTGGCCACTATAAAAGACTTAAGAGATAGATCAGTAAGAGTTGTTATTTTACCAAACATACTTAGACATCTCCCTCTGGAATTAAAAAAGCTAACAAACATTTCATTACCTTTACATTTGGCTTCTTTGTTGACACTCCTCTGTACCAACCTAAAAGAAAGCATACAAAGGATATTAAAATCATATTTTTGTCTTTTTTGTAAGAGACTGAATATACTATTTTTAGAAAAAATAAATTAATACAAGCTTTCCTTTACATACCAGCATAAATTCATTAGAATCTAGAGTTATCCTAGTAACTTCCTTCAAAAGGAATAATTTTATTGTTACTACAGTCCAATTTTCATCACAGGGTGCACACCCCTTTTAATGAATAAGAAAAAGTTATTATACGTAACTCTACTGCACCAAAAAATCCCAGATAAATATATTAAAGGCAAAGAAATTCCAAAAACATTGAGTGGTTTTGTTGCAAACAGGAGTATAACACAGACTTTCATTTCCTGAACTCATTCAATCTTATATGCAGTATACTATACTACTCTCATTTCTTTGCCTTCTAGTTATTAAAGGCAACATCCCTGACAGTCCAGGTACTTACTTATTACTTTTCCTCTCCCCTGCCCTCACTTAACTCCTTTAAGCATTCATACATAGCAATGCTAACAAAATTTCCAATTACATGATACAAACAATTTTCAGGGAAAAGAAAATTATATTACCACATTTTCTCAATGCCAAGCTATCATATTTTTTGTTTGGCTTTTGTTTTGGGGGTACTGGGGACTGAACTCAGGGGCAACCACTGAGCCACATCCACTCAACCACTGAGCCACATCCCAGCCTAGTTTGTATTTTATTTAGAGACAGGGTCTCAATGAGTTGCTTAGCACCTCGCCATTGCTGAGGTTGGCTTTGAACTTGCAATCTTCCCCTCTCTGCTTACAAGCCCCTTGGATTACAGGAATACGCCACCATGCCCAGCAATTCCAATCAGTTCTTTTCAGAGCTCTGCTATGGTTTCATTAATAGGGTTTAAGAAAGCAGTTCCTGCATTTAGGAGGGCAAGCCAAGAGCTGTATGTTTAAAGGAGGAAGATGGAGAAAAAGGAGTAAAGATTATTAACAACAGCTAATATTACATAAAACTTATTGATCTTTTTTTTTCTTTTATTGGTATCAGGAATTGAACTCAGAGGCACTTAACCACTCAGTCATTTCTTTTTCTTTTTTTTTTTTTTTTTGAGAGAGAGAGAGAGAGATTTTTTAATATTTTTTTTTTTTTAGTTTTTCGGTGGACACAACATCTTTTTGTTTGTATGTGGTGCTGAGGATCAAACCTGGGCCGCACGCATGCCAGGCTAGCTCACTACTGTTTGAGCTACATCCCCAGCACCTCAGTTTTTATTTTGAGACAGGTTCTCCCTAAGTTGCTTAGGACCTCATTAAGTTACTGAGGCTGGCCTTGAACTTGTAATCCTCATGTCTCAGCCTCCCAAGCCTTTTATACTGAAATTGAAAGCTTATTCTCTGTATTTGGTTTAAGTCTTGTAACAAAACTATGAGGAAAAGAATCAATTACTTCTCCCCTGAAACAATAAAAGAAAAGAAACCTTCCTTTCTTTATAGGGCAACTGCTGAGATAATAAGTTTCATTAACTCATTTTACACACTAAATTTCAATTTATTTTCTTAAAAAGTGACAATTTTTTTCAATATGATAACTTTACAGATAATTAAGAAACATAATGACATCAGAATGATTTGCAGAGTAAGGCTCTCCAAAAAGCCCTTTTTCAATAAAGTCACAAGAATACTACAAAGCTACTGTAGTTAATGCAGTGGGCTACTAATGAAAGAATGGGCAAAATGATCTATAGGATTAAACAGAGCATCCAGAAATAGCCCAACATAAACTGATCTTTGACAAAGGAGCAAAAGAAATACAATAAGGGGGGGGAAAAGCAATGTTTTCAACAAATGGTGCTACAACAACTAAACAACTAAACATACCCACACAAAAAATAAATGTGGATACATACCATATACCAGTCACAAAAACTGACTCAAAATGTATAATAGATATAAATGTAAAATGTAAAACCACAAAACTCCCAGATAATAACAGGAGAAAATCTAGGTGACAACTGGGTATGGTGATGACTTTTTAGATATAAAAATCAAAGGCATGATTCACAAATTCTTTAGTAAGTTGGACTATATGTTAACTAAAAAGTCTGCTCTGTGAAAGAAACTATCAAGAGAATGAGAAGACAAACCACTAATTAGGAGAAAATGTTTATAAAACACACATCTGATAAAGGACTGTTAGCCAAAATACGCAAAGAACCCTTAAAATTCAACATTTAAGAAAATACACAATTCAATTTAAAAACAGGTAAAATACCTGAACAGACACCTCACCAAAGACACCACACAACTATGGCAATAAGAATATGGGGGTGGGGGTAGCTCTTAAACATTGAGATACCACTACTCACCTATAAGAATGGCCCAAATCAGGAAATACTGACACCACCCAATGCTGTTGAGGATGTAGAACAACAGGAACTTTCATTCATTGTTGAGAATGCAAAATGGTAAAGGCACTTTGGAAGACAACTTGAAGGTTTCTTAAACAACTAAACATAATCTTACAATAGGATCAGCAATTCACTCCTTGATATTTACCCAAATGTGTTGAAAACATATGTGCACATACACACACAGAAAAAAAACTACAAATGGGTATTTCCAGATCATAATTGCCAAAACCTGAAAGTAACCAATATGTACTCTTTAGTAGGTGAATTTACATAAACTATGGTACATCAACATCAATATAAAGGAAAGTTATAAGGTGATATAAATATGCGACTTATAAAGCAATGAAAAGATATGTAGGAACCTTAAATGTGTATTGTTCATGCCCTTAATACTATGTACTGGGGAAGAAAGCCTGACCATTCTCCCTGACCCACTTCTCCTGATCCGTGGAAAGCTCTAATTTAAGATTTAAAAAACTTTTTTTCATCTTCATGAGATGCTACCATAATGAATGAGGGTTATGAGAACTGTACACAGTGAACATCAGTCATCCATTTTCCTATTGTTGTTAACATGTATTATTGTACATGTTAATGAGGTTCAGTATGATAATTTTATACATGAACATAGCATGCACTGACCAAATCCAACCTCCCTTTTTTAACCTTCCCACAACAGAGATTCCCAATGTCTAGTTGACCCTATTCTACTTTCAGGTTGACGTTTTTAGCTTCCATATTTGAGAGAGAACATGCAGAATTTGCCTTTCTGTGGCTTGTTTCATTTAACATTATATGTTCCAGTTCCACACATTTTACTGCAAATGACAGGATTTCATTCTTCTTTATGGCTGAATAACATTCCACTGTATATAGGTGCCATATTTTCTTTATCCATCCATCTGTTGATGGGTACCCAGGCTGATTACATATCTTAGTTATTGTGAATATCACATCAATAAACATTGGCATACAGGTATCTTCTTGGTATGCTGGTTTCATCCCTTTTGGACATATAGCTAGCAGTGAAACACCTGGACTGTATTATATTATAGTTCTATTTTTAGTGTTTTGAGGAACTGCCATAATGATTAATTTACATTTCTACCAAACATTTTCTGTTTTTAGTAACAAAAAATGTTGTTATGTAATTATGTTCTGTCTCCATGATTGTTAATGATATATGGGCATTTTTCATATACTTATTGACCATTTGTATTTCCTCCTTTTATAAGGGCATATTCAGCTCATTTGTCATCTTCCCTATTTGGTTTATTTGGGTTTTTGTTGTTACTTTCTTTGAGTTCCTTATATATTCTAGATATTAGCCATTTGTCAGATGAAGAGTTGTCAAATATTTTCTGAAATTCACTGTTAATTGTTTAGTGTACATAAGCTTTTTAGCTTGATGTCATCCCACATGCCAATTTTCCTCTTGTTTCTGCACTTTGGGGGTTCTATCAAGAAAATCACTGCCTGTTCCAATGTCTTAAAGTATATCACTTATGTCTTCTTCCAGTAGTTTCAGACGTTCTAGTCTTGATAGATTTTGAGTACATTTTTATACACAGTAAAAGAGAAAGGTAAAGTTTCAATCTTCTGTATGTGCATATCCCATTTTTCTGACATCATTTATTAAGAGGATATAATTTTTCTAAAGTACTTTTGGCCTCTGTGGGGGAATCATTTGTCCATAAAAGAATGAGTTTACTTCTGGGCTTTCTATTATGTTCCAATGGTGTGCATGTAAGTTTTTGTACTATATCTGGCTGTTTTTCTAACTGTGGCTCTGTATGTCTTAAAATAAGGTATTTTGATGCCTCTAGTTTTATTAATTTGTTCAAGATAACCTTGGCAATCCACAGTCTTTTATGCTCTCATGTAAATCTTAGTCATTGTTTTCTAGTTCTATTAAGAATATCACTGGTATTTTGATAAGGAAGACACTGCATACATAGATTCACTTTGAGAAGTACAGACATTTTAACACTATTAATTCTTCTAATAAATTAACAAGGAAGGTCTTCCATTTTTTAATGTCTTCTTCAACTTTTTTTCTTTTGTTTTTTTAATTCATTTAAATTTTTTCTAATTGTTTTACATGACAGTAGAATGCACTTGGACAACTGTACATAAATGGAGCACAATTTCTCATTCCTCTGGCTGTACATGGATGCAAAGTCATACCAATAGTATAATCATACACGTATCCAAGGTAATAATGTCTGCTCATCCTACCAACTTTCCCATCCCCATGGTCCCTTCTCTCCCCTCATCCATTCTTTCCTACCTGGCCCCCACCAGCAACTATGGATCAGCATCCACTTATCAGACAAAACATTTGGCCTTTGTTTTTTTTTTTTTTGAATGGTTTATTTCACTTAAGATATTTTCTAGTTTCATCCATTTACCTGCAAATGCCATAATTTCATTCTTCTTCAAGGCTGACAAATATTCCATTGTGGATATGTACCACGTTTTCTTTATCCATTCATCTGTTGAAGGGAACCTAGGTTGATTCCATAGTTTAGCTACTGTGAATTGAGCTGCTATAAACAAATATTGATGTGGCTGTGTCACTGTAGTACGC
The DNA here is from genome assembly GCF_964194105.1 of Spermophilus citellus. NCBI lineage: Eukaryota > Metazoa > Chordata > Mammalia > Rodentia > Sciuridae > Spermophilus > Spermophilus citellus. The sequence goes on along the minus strand of NC_138188.1, from coordinate 26,748,661 downwards.
TGTTTTTAAGTCCTTTGGGTAGGAACCAAGGAGTGCGATAGCTGGGTCAAATGGTGGATCCTTTCCAAGTTTTCTGGGGAATCACCATACACCTTTCAATAGTGGTTGTACCAATTTGCAGAGCCCGGTGTGAGTGTAACCGTATCTTTTTTCCCACATCCTTGCCAACACATATTATTGTTTATATTCTTGATAATTGCCATTCTAACAGGGGTAAGATGAAATTTTAGAGTAGTTCTGATTTGCATTTCTCTAATTACTAGAAATGATGAACATTTTTTCCATATGTTTGTTAATCGGTTGTATTCTTCTTCTGTGAAGGGTCTGTTCAGTTCCTTAGACCATTTATTGACTGGGTTATTTATTTTTCTGTTGTTAAGTGTTTTGAATTCTTCATATATCCTGGAGATTAGTGCTGTATCTGAAGTGCATGTGATACAGATTTTCTCCGATTCTGTGGACTCTCTCTTCACGTTCTTGTTTCCTTTGCTGAGAAGCAGCTTTTTAGTTTGATACCATCCCATTTATTGATTCTTTTTTTTTTAAAGAGAGAGTGAGAGAGGAGAGAGAGAGAGAGAGAGAGAGAGAGAGAGAGAGAGAATTTTTAATATTTATTTTTTAGTTCTCGGCGGACACAACATCTTTGTATGTGGTGCTGAGGATCGAACCCGGGTCGCACGCACGCCAGGCGAGCGCGCTACCGCTTGAGCCACATCCCCAGCCCCCATTTATTGATTCTTAATTTTATTCTTGAACTTGAAGAGCCTCATTAAAGAAGTCAGGTCTTAAGTTGACATGATGAAGATTTGGGCCTACTTTTTCTTCTACTATGCACAGAGTCTCTGGTCTAGTGCCTAAGGCTTTGATCCATTTTGAGTTGATTTTTCTGCAGGGTGAGAGATAGAGGTTTAATTTCATTTTGCTACATATAGATTTCCAGTTTTCCCAGCACCATTTGTTGAAGAGGCTATCTTTTCTCCAATGTATGTTTTTGGCACATTTGCCTAGTATAAGATAGCTATATATATGTGAGATTTTCTCCATGTCTTCCATTTTGTACCATTGGTCTACATGTCTATTTGGTGCCAATACCATGCCATTTTTGTTACTATTGCTCTATATTCTAGTTTAAGGTTTGGTATTGTGATGCCTCTTGCTTCACTCTTCTTGCTAGGGATTGCTTTGGCTATTCTGGGTCTCTTATTTTTCCAAATAAATTTCATTATTGCCTTTTTTAGTTCTATAAAAAATGTCATTGGGGGCTGGGGATGTGGCTCAAGCGGTAGCGCGCTCGCCTGGCATGCGTGCGGCCCGGGTTCGATCCTCAGCACCACATACCAACAAAGATGTTGTGTCCGCCAAGAACTAAAAAATAAATATTAAAAATTCTCTCTAAAAAAAAATGTCATTGGTATTTGAATAGAAACTGCATTAAATCTGTAAAACACTTTTGGTAGTATGGCCATTTTAACACTATTAATTCTGCCTATCCAAGAGCATGGGAGATCTTTCTATCTCCTAAGGTCTTCTTAAATTTCTTTCTTTGGTGTTCAGTTGTAGATGCCTTTCACATCTTTTGGTAAGATTAATTCCAAGTATTTTATTTTTAGGCTATTTTGAATGGGATAGCTTTCCTAATTTCTCTTTCAGAGGGTTCATCACTGATGTATACAAATGCGTTTGATTTATGTGTATTAATTTTATATTTGCTACTTTGTTGAATTCATTTATTAGTTCTAGAAGTTTTCTAATGGAATTTTTTGGATCCATTAAATATAGAATTGTGTCATCAGCAAACAATGATAATCTGAGTTCTTCTTTTCCTATTTATATCCTTTTAATTTCTTTCATATGTCTGATTGCTCTGGCTAGAGTTTCAAGAACCATGTTGAGAGTTCCCAGATTGAATCTCCAGGGGCCAGTTGATTTTCGGAGAAATCACCATCACTGCAACCACCCACATGGAAATCAGAGCCTCTGGGCCCAAGTAAGTCTCCAGACTCTGGACCCAAAGCCCACAGGTCTAGCTCACGCACTGCTCACAAGAAGCTTAGCAGAAACACCTATCAGCACATCTGCAGAACTCCAGACTGCGCACCACTCCCTCGCAGATCACTTGGAAACTACCTACCCACAGCACAAGGCCATCGCCCAGCTCCCCCCACATAACCAGACACCTGGGCACTGGAAACAGACTAACTCCATCTTGAAAAACCTTCCCCACCATTTTGTGGTGGCCATGGCTATCAGATCTGATTGCCATTTGAGCTGGAGAGACCATGGAACTCTACAAGAGCACTACAAATTTATAGAGTAAAAACAATAACACACCAGATCCACAGAGCTGGAAAGGAGGACACATGAGCAACATGAAAAGACAAAAAATAAAGTACCACAAACAAATCAAGAAGACAACACATAATGAGAAGAAATGGAAGCTACAGCAGAAAAAATGACAGAGAAAGATTGCAGGATATACATGGTTAAAATGTTTTGGGATCTCAAAGAAGACATAAGAGAACAAATACAGTCAGTGAAAGATCACTTCCACAATGAGCTACAGAAACAAATCCAAGAGCAAAAGATCACCTCAAAGGGGAGATAAAGGTTATATAGAAAAAACAAACTGAAATCCTTGCAATGAAAAAAATAATAAACCAAATTAAAAACTCAAATGAAAGTATCACAGAGTAGACCACTTAGAAGATAGGATATCAGACAATGAAAATCAAATAAATCATCTTGAAAAGAACATAGACCACACAGCAAAATGATAATAAATCACAAGCAGAACATTCAAAAAATATGAGATAGCATAAAAAGACCAAATTTAAGAGTTACTGGGATAAAGGAAGGCATAGAGATGCAAACCACAGGAATAAACAATTTTTTCAATGAAATAATATCAGAAAACTTTCCAAACATGAAGAATAAATTGGAAATCCAAATATAAGAAGCCGACAGGAAACCAAATGTACAAAAGCACAACAGACCCATATCAAGGCACATTATAATGAAAATGCCCAAAATACAGAATGAGGAGAGAATAGTAAAAGCCACAAGAGAAAGAAATCTAATTACACATAAGGAAAACCCAATTAGGATAATGGCAGACTTTTCAACACAGACCCTAAAAGCTACAAGATCCTGGAACAAAATATATCAAGCTCTGAAAGATAATAGGTGCCAACCAAGAATGCTATATCCAGAAAAATAAGCTTTAGATTTGAAGATGAAATAAAAAGCTTCCACAATAAGCAAAAGTTACAAGAATTTATAGCTAGAAAACTGGCACTACAAAACATCCTTGGCAAAATATTTTCTAAAGAGAAAATGAAAAACAGCAATGAAAATCAGTAGAGAGAGGTAGTACACTAAAGGAAAAACTATCAAAGAGGAAAACTAATTCAAGGAAAATAACAAAAATAAACAAATATGGCTGGAAATACAAACCATGTCTCAATAGTAACCCTAAATGTTAATGGCTTAAACTCACCAATCAAAAGATATAGGCTAGCAGATTGGATTTACAAAAAAAAAAAAGACCCAACAATATGCTGCCTCCAGGAGACTCATCTGATAGGAAAAGACATACATAGACTGAAGGTGAAAGATTGGGGGAAATCATACCACTCACATGGACTGTGAAAGCAAGGAGGAGTTTCCATATTCATATCAAATAAAATAGACTTCAAGCCAAGGTTAATCAAAAGGGATAAAGGTGGACATTACATACCGCTCAAGGAAACCATACACCAACAAAACATAACAATCATAAATATATATGCCCCAAACAATGGTGCAGCTATGTTCATCAAACAAACTCTTCTTAAGTTCAAGAGTCAAATTGACCAAAACACAATAATCTTGGGTGATTTTAACACACCTCAGTCACCACTAGGTAGATCTTCCAAACAAAAGTTGAACAAAGAAACTATAGAACTAAATAATACAATCAATAATTTAGATTAACTGACACATACAGAATACTTCAACCTGCATCAAGCGGATACACTTTCTTCTCAGCAGCACATGGAACCTTCTCTTAATAGACCACATACTGTGCCACAAAGCAACTCTTACAAAACACAAAAAAGTAGACATACTACACCATGCATTTTATCAAATCATAATGGAATGAAATTGGAAATCAATGACGAAATAAAAAGTAAAATTTCTTCACTACAGGGAGACTAAACAATATGCTACTCAATGAACAATGGGTCAAAGACAACAAGGAGGAGATTAAAAAATTCCTAGAGGTAAATGAGAACATAGACACAATATATCGAAATCTCTGGGACACTATGAAAGCAGTACTAAGAGGAAAATTCATTGCATGGAGTTCATTCCTTACAAGAAGAAGAAGTCAACAAATAAACGACCTCAAACTAAATCTCAAAGCCCTAGAAAAAGAAGAACAAACCAATAGCAAAAGCAGTAGAAGGCAAGAAATAATTAAAATTAGAGCTGAAATCAATGAAATCAAAACAAACAATTGAAAAAATTGACAAAACAAAAAGTTGGTTCTTTGAAAAAATTAATAAAATTGAGAGAAACATAGCCACGCTAAAGAAAAGGAGGACAGAAGGAACTCAAATGACCAGCATATGTGATGAAAAAGGTAATATCACAACAGACACTACAGAAACACAGAGGATAATTAGAAATTATTTTGAAATCTTATACTCCAATAAAATGGAAGACACTGAAGGCATCGACAAATTTCTTAGTCATGTGATTTGCCCAGATTGAGTCAGGAAGATCATACACAATTTAAACAGACCAATATCAAGTGAGGAAATAGAAGAAGCCATCAAAAGCTTACCAACCAAAAAAAGCCCAGGACCGGATGGATACACAGGTGAGTTCTACAAGACCTTTAAAGAAGAACTAACACCAATACTTTTCAATTTATTTCAGGAAATACAAAAAGAGGCAGTACTTCCAAACTCATTCTATGAGGCCAATATCAACCTGATCCCCAAAACAGACAAAGACACATCAAAGAAAGGAAAACCAATATCCCTAATGAACACAGATGCAAAAATTCTCAGTAAAATTCTGGAAAATTGAATACAAAGACATATCAAAAAGATTGTGCACCATGATCAACTGGGATTCATCCCAAGGATGCAAGGTTGGTTCAACATACGGAAATCAATAAATGTACGGAAATCAATAAATGTAATTCATCGCATCCATAGACTTAAAGATAAGAATCATATGATCATCTCAACAGACACAGAAAAAGCATTTGACAAAATACAGGACCCCATTATGTTCAAAATACTAGAAAAACTAGAGATAACAGGAACATATCTCAAAATAGTAAAAGCTATCTATGCTAAGCCCCAGGCCAACATCATTTTAAATGAAGAAAAATTGAAGGCATTCCCTCTAAAAACTGGAACAAGACATGGATGCCCTCTTTCACCACCTCTATTTAACATAGTTCTTGAAACACTGGCCAGAGCAATTAGACAAAAAAAAATGAAAGGGATACACATAGAAAAAGAAGAACTCAAATTGGCACTATTTGCTGATGATATGATTCTATACCTAGAAGACCCTAAAAACTCCACCAGAAATCTTCTAGAACTAGTAAGTAAATTCAGCAAAGTAGCAGGATATGAAATCAACACCCATAAATCAAAGGCATTTGGGTATATCAGGGACAAAGCCTCTGAGAAGGAAATCAGGAAAACTACGCCATTCACAATAACCTCAAAAAAAATAAGATACTTGGGAATCAACTTAATGAAAAAAGTGAAATATCTATACAATGAAAACTACAGAACCCTAAAGACAGAAATCAAAGAAGACCTTAGAAGACGGAAAGATCTACCTTGCTCTTGGATAGGCAGAATTAATATTAGCAAATTGACAATACTACCAAAAGCAATATACAGATTTAATGAAATTCCAGTCAAAATCCCAATGTCATTCCTTATAGAAATAGAAAAAGCAATCATAAAATTCATCTGGAAATATAAGAGGCCCAGAATAGCTAAAGCAATCCTTAGTAGGAAGAGTGAAGCAGATAGCATTGCTATACCACACCTTAAACTAAACTACAGAACAATAGTGACAAAAACAGCATGTTACTGGCACCAAAACAGGCTGGTAGACCTATGGTACAGAATACAGGACACAGAAACTAACACACAAAATTACAAATTATCTTATATTAGACAAAGGTGCCAAAAACATGCACTGAAGAAAAGTTAACATCTTCAACAAATGGTGCTGGGCAAACTGGAAATCCATATACAACAAAATGAAATTAAACCCATCTCTCTCAACATGCACAAAACTTAACTCAAAATAAATCAAGGATCTAGCAATTAAACCAGAGACTCTGCATCTAATAGAAAAAAAACTAGGCCCTAATCTTCATTATGCGGGATTAGGCCCCAACTTCCTTAATAAGACTCCTATAGTACAAGAATTAAAACCAAGAATCAATAAATGGGATGGAATCAAACTAAAAAGTTTCTTCTCAGCAAAAGAATCTGTGAGGTGAACAGAGAGCCTACATCCTGAAAGCAAATCTTTACCTGTCACACATCAGATAGAGCACTAATCTCTAGAGTATATCAAGAACTCAGAAAGCTAAACACCAAAAAATAATAATAATAATAATAACCCAATCAACAAATGGGCCAAGGACCTGAACAGACACTTCTCAGAAGAGGATATACAACCAATCAATAAGTATAAGAAAAAATGTTCATCATCTCTAGCAATCAGAGAAATGCAAATCAAAACTACTCTAAGATACCATCTCACTCCAGTCAGAATGGCAGCCATTATGAAGACAAACAACAATAAATGTTGGAGAGGATGTGGGGGAAAAGATATACTCATACACTGCTGGTGGGATTGCAAATTTTTGGAACCAGTATGGAAAGCAGTATGGAAATTCCTTAGAAATCTGGGAATGAAATCACCATTTGACCTAGCTACCCCTCTCCTCAGTCTATACCCAAAGGACTTAAAAATAGCATACTACAGAGACACAGCCACATCAATATTTATACCAACACAATTCACAATAGCTAAACTATGGTGCCAACCTATATGCCCTTCAGTGGATGAATGGATTAAAGAAATGTGGCATATATACACAATGAAATTTTACTCAGCATTAAAAGAGAATGAAATCATAGCATTTACAGGTAAATGGATGACGTTAGAGAAGATAATGCTAAATGAAGTTAGCCAATCCCAAATAAACAAATGCCAAATGTTTTCTCTGATATAAGGAGGCTGACTCATAGTGGGGTAGGGAGGGGGAACATAGCACGAATAGATAAATTCTAGATAGGAAAGAGGGGAGGGAGGGAAAGGGAGGAGGCATGGAATTAGCAAGGATGGTGGAATATGATGGACATCATTATCCAAAGTAGATGTATGAAGACTCGAATTGGGTGTGAAGCAGGTGGCATCGCTATACCAGACCTTAACCTAAACTACAGAGCAATAGTAACAAAAACAGCATGGTACTGGCACCAAAACAGACTGGTTTACATACAAACAGAGATAAGAACAATTGTGGTAAATATGTTTAATAAGAATTGTAATGCAAAAATACAAGTACATGCATAAAGACATGAATTGGCATGAACATACTTTATACAAAGATATGAAAAATTGTGCTCTATATGTGTAATAAGAATTATAATACATTCAACTGTTCTGTATTTAAAAAATAAAATCAATTAAAAAATAAGTTTACAAAAAAGAGCCATGAGGCTGACTGATTCGAGCAGCCTGCCCTGCGGCTAAACGAAACCTGTCTAGCCAGCGCTGGGGGAGGGGCAAGCAGAAAAAATCAAAACGATAGAGTGCCAGGGATCCCAATAGCCAACTCTGCGACCCCAGAGATCCAGGCTGACAGATTCGCACAGCATGCCCCGCGGCTACAGAAGGTGGGGCGCCGCAGAGAAGCGGTTAATTAGCAAGCAGGGAGAAAAGTAGCTTCGATTTGGTGGAATCCCGCCGGCTGAGCCCGCACTGACCCCCGGGCTGAGTACGGGATTTCAGACGGGGAAGGAAGCGGTACAGTCCTATCCGCCACAACGGAAACTCTACCAAGGCAATCAGGGGCCACCATCTTGGAGAGCTGAAGTATCCACTGCCACTCTCCGACAGACTGCAACAATAAAACAGGTGTGTGTCACTCAACTCATCCCCCATACATCGGGGAATTTGCATAAAATCTCTCCTAGGCTTTCCGGGGGAGGGAGAATCAGAGTGAGCCTACACAAAGACTAGGGGAAAACTAGAGACACCTGACCTTCAACACCCCCTCCCATCAGCAGCCAAAACGAAACCTGTCTAGCCAGTGCTGCGGGAGGGGCAAGCAGAAAAAATCAAAACGATAGAGTGCCGGGGATCCCAATAGCCAACTGTGCGACCCCGGGGATCCAAGCTGACTGATTCGCGCGGTCTGCCCCGCGGCTACAGAAGGCAGGGCGCCGCAGAGAAGCGATTAATTAGCAAGCAGGGAGAAAAGTGGCTGCGATTCTGTGGAACCCTGCCAGATGAGCCCGCACTGACCCCCTGGGCTGAGTATGGGATTTCAGAGGGGGAAGGAAGCGGTACAGTTCTATCCCCCACAACGGAAACAAAACAATAGAGTGCCAGGGTTCCCAATAGCCACCCTCCACACCCAACTAACGGCAGGCCCAGAGTACAGTTTGAACTGCTGAGAGCCATCACTCAGGAGAAATCTGGTCTAGCAGGAGAAACCAAGACTAGCAGGAGAAACAAGGGGACTAGAGGCCAGGCCCTCGCGACTGGGTGGCTGGAAACCACAGGCCCGCCAGCGACAGTTCACCCACTGCCCGCGTAACTGGGCGGTAGGAGAACGCCCGCCCGCCGGCTACCGACCGCGCGACTGGGTGGCTAGAGATCACCCACCCACCGGCGACAGTTGGCCCGCTACCAGCACGACTGGGCAGCTGGAGTCCAACCCCCGCCGGTGACCGATCACCCGCACACTGCCTGTGATACTGGGCGGCTGGAGACCGCCCGCCTGCCACGACCCGGAGCTGAAACCAAACAGAGACAGTCCAGTCACACCCCCCCATTAGGACACCCCGGCAAGGAGCCTGGGGCCCGTCATAGCAGAGTAGTGACGTCACTGGAGCTCGGCTGTCGGAATTCCTTCCCAGCGGAATCCACGTTAGCAGGCATAGTTTAACAACACAAAGGAGAGACAACAGAGTAATAGAGAACCAAAACAAATCTATAGAAGAGAGCAGAAACACGGCAATCAAATAGAGCAGGAAAGTAACATGAACAACATGAGAAAACAAGGGAAAAAGGAGTACAAACAATGCAGGACAACTTAATTCTACAGGAGGACATAGAAACATCAGAAGCAAGGATAGGGAAAGAACTCAAGGCATACCTAACTCGAATGGAAAGGAATATAAGAGAAGACATTAGACAGCAACTCCAAGCAATAAAAGTATATTTTGAAAATGAATTAAACAAACAAATTCAAATGGCAAAGAACGAGCTCTACCAGGAGATAGAGATCTTAAAAAAAAATCAAACAATAATCCTACAATTCCAGGAAACTATAAACCAAATTAAAAACTCAAACGAGAATATTACAAATAGACTTGATCAAGGAGAAGACAGGCATCAGATAATGAAGACAAGGTTTATCAACTTGAAAAGAATATGGTCAACACAGAAAAGATGCATAAATCCCACGAGCAATCTATTCAAGAGATATGGGATGTCATAAAAAAAAACAAATTTGAGAGTCATCGGGATAGAAGTAGGCACAGAGATTCAAACCAAAGGAATGGACAGCATATTAAATGAAATAATTCTAGAAAACTTCCCAGAGATGAAAGATGGAATGGATTGCCAAATCCTGGAAGCCTACAGGACCCCAAACATTCAAAACCATAATAGACCAACACCAAGACATATAATTATGAAGATAGCCAACGTACAGAACAAGGAGAGAATATATTAAAAGCTACGAGAGAAAGGAGGCAGATTACATTCAGGGGTAAACCAATTAGGTTAACGGCTGATCTCTGATCACAGACTTTGAAAGCAAGAAGATCCTGGAACAATGTATTCAAACACTGAAAAATAATGGATTCCAACCAAGAATACTGTACCCAGCAAAATTAAGCTTCAGATTTGACAATGAAATTAAAATCTTTCACGATAAACAAAAGCTAAAAGAATTCACAGCAAGAAAACCAGCACTGCAAAGCATTTTGAGCAAAATACTACAAGAAGAGGAATTGAAAAATAGTGCCCAAAACTAACAGCAGGAGGTATCTCAGTAAAGGGGGAGGAAAATAACCAAAAAGTAAAACTAGCCAAACTAAAATAAATAAATAAAGAACCATGACTGGAAGTACAAATCATATCTCAATTGTAACCTTAAATGTTAATGGCCTAAACTCACCAATCAAGAGACACAGGCTAGTAACCTGGATCAAAAAAACAAATCCAACAATATGCTGCCCTCAGGAGACTCATATGATAGGAAAAGACATACACAGGCTAAAGGTGAAAGGTTGGGAAAAATCATACCACTCACATGGCCCTCGGAGTGGCCACACTCATATCGAATAAAATCAACTTCAAACCTAAGTTAATCAAGAAGGATAAAGAAGGACACTAAATACTGTTAAAAGGAACCATCCACCAACAAGACAGAACAATTATCAATTTGTATGCACCAAACAACGAAGCTGCAACGTTCATAAAACAAACTCTCCTCAAATTCAAGAGTCAAATTGACCACAACACAATAATTATGGGTGACTTCAACACACCTCTCTCACCATTAGACAGATCCTCTAGACAAAAACTGAACAAAGAAACTAGAACTCAACACCACAATCAATAACCTAGACTTAACCGACATATATAGAATATGTCAACCATCATCAAGGGGATACACATTCTTCTCAGCAGCACATGAATCCTACTCAAAGATAGACCATATCTTATGCCATAAGGCAACTCTTAGTAAATATAAAGGCGTGGAGATAATACCATGCACCATATCTGATCATAATGGAATGAAATTGGAAATCAATGATAAAAGAAGGAAGGAAAAATCCTACATCACATGGAAAATGAATAATATGTTACTGAATGATCAATGGGTTACAGAAGACATAAAGGATGAGGTGAAAAAATTCTTACAGACAAATGATAATACACACACAACATACCGGAATCTATGGGACACAATGAAAGCAGTTTTAAGAGGGAAATTCATTTCTTGGAGTTCTTTCCTCAAAAAAAGTAAAAACCAACAAATAAATGAACTCACACTACACCTCAAAAACCTAGAAAAGGAAGAGCAAACAACAGCAAATATAGTAGAAGACAAGAAATAATTAAAATTAGAGCAGAAATCAACGAAATTGAAACAAAAAAAACCATTGAAAAAATTGATAAAACTAAAAGTTGGTTCTTTGAAAAAATAAATAAGATAGACAGGCCCTTAGCCATGCTAACGAAGAGAAGAAGAGAGAGAACTCAAATTACTAACATACGGGATGAAAAAGGCAATATCACAACAGACACTACAGAAATACAGAAGATAATTAGAAAGTATTTTGAAACCCTATATTCCAATAAAATAGAAGACAGTGAAGATATCGATAAATTTCTTAAGGCATATGATCTGCCCAGATTGAGACAGGAAGACACACACAATTTAAACAGACCAATAACAAAGGAAGAAATAGAAGAAGCCATCAAAAGACTACCAACCAAGAAAAGCCCTGGACCGGATGGGTATACAGCGAAGTTCTACAAAACCTTCAAAGAAGAATTAATACCAATACTTTTCAAGCTATTTCAAAAAATAGAAAAAGAAGGAGCTTTTCCAAATTCATTCTATGAGGCCAACATCACTCTGATCCTGAAACCAGACAAAGACACTTCAAAAAAAGAAAACTACAGCCCAATATCTCTAATGAACTTTGATGCAAAAATTCTCAACAAAATTCTGGCGAATCGAATACAAAAACATATCAAAATACTTGTGCACCATGATCAAGTAGGATTCATCCCTGGGATCCAAAGCTGGTTCAATATACGGAAATCAATAAATGCTATTCACCACATCAATAGGCTTAAAGACAAGAACCATATGATCATCTCGATAGATGCAGAAAAAGCATTTGACAAAGTGCAGCATCCCTTTATGTTCCAAACACTAGAAAAACTAGGGATAACAGGAACTTACCTCAACATTGTAAAAGCTATATATGCTAAACCTCAGGCTAGCATCATCCTAAACGGAGAAAAACTGAAGGCATTCCCTCTAAAATCTGGAACAAGACAGGGATGCCCTCTATCACCACTTCTATTCAATTTAGTTCTCGAAGTACTAGCCAGAGCAATTAGACAGACAAAAGAAATTAAAGGCATAAAAATAGGAAAAGAAGAAATTAAATTATCGCTATTTGCGGATGACATGATAATATACTTAACAGACCCAAAAGGGTCTACAAAGAAGCTGCTAGAGTTAATAAATGAATTCAGCAAAGTGGCAGGTTATAAAATCAACACGCATAAATCAAAGGCATTCCTGTATATCAGCAACAAAACCTCTGAAATGGAAATAAGGAAAACCACTCCATTCATAATATCCTCAAAGAAAATAAGATACTTGGGAATCAACCTAACAAAAGAGGTGAAAGATTTATACAATGAAAACTACAGAACCCTAAAGAGAGAGATAGAAGAAGATCTCAGAAGATGGAAAAATGTACCCTGTTCATGGATAGGCAGAACTAACATCATCAAAATGGCGATATTACCCAAAGTTCTCCACAGGTTGAATGTGATGCCAATCAAAATCCCAATGGCATTTCTTGTAGAAATAGATAAAGCAATCATGAAATTCATATGGAAAAACAAAAGACCCAGAATAGCAAAAGCAATTCTAAGCAAGAAGTGTGAATCTGGAGGTATAGCGATACCAGAGTTCAAACTGTACTACAAAGCAATAGTAACAAAAACAGCATGGTACTGGTACCAAAACAGGCAGGTGGACCAATGGTACAGAATAGAGGTCACAGAGACTAATCCACAAAGTTACAACTATCTTATATTTGATAAAGGGGCTAAAAACATGCAATGGAGGAAGGATAGCATCTTCTACAAATGGTGCTGGGAAAATTGGAAATCCATATGCAACAAAATGAAATTGATTCCCTTTCTCTCGTCTGATAGAAGAAAAAGTTGGCTCCGATCTACATATTGTGGGGTCGGGCTCCAAATTCCTTAATAGGACGCCCATAGCACAAGAGTTAATAACAAGAATAAACAAATGGGACTTACTTAAACTAAAAAGTTTTTTCTCAGCAAGAGAAACAATGAAAGAGGTAAATAGAGAGCCTACATCCTGGGAACAAATTTTTACCCCCTACATCTCAGATAGAGCCCTAATATCCAGAATGTACAAAGAACTCAAAAAATTAAACAACAAGATAACAAATAACCCAATCAACAAATAGGCCAAGGACCTGAACAGACACTTCTCAGAGGAGGACATACAATCAATCAATAAGTACATGAAAAAATGCTCACCATCGCTAGCAGTCAGAGAAATGCAAATCAAAACCACCCTAAGATACCATCTCACTCCAGTAAGATTGGCAGCCATTATGAAGTCAAGTAACAATAAGTGCTGGCGAGGATGTGGGGAAAAGGGTACACTTGTACACTGCTGGTGGGACTGCAAATTGGTGAGGCCAATTTGGAAAGCAGTATGGAGATTCCTTGGAAAGCTGGGAATGGATCCACCATTTGACCCAGCTATCGCCCTTCTCGGACTATTCCCTGAGGACCTTAAAAGAGCGCACTATAGGGATACAGCCACATCAATGATTATAGAGGCACAATTCACAATAGCTAGACTGTGGAATCAACCTAGATGCCCTTCAATAGATGAATGGATAAAAAAAATGTGGCAACTATACACAATGGAGTATTATGCAGCACTAAGAAATGACAAAATCATAGAATTTGCAGGGAAATGGATGGCATTAGAGCAGATTATGCTAAGTGAAGCTAGGCAAGCCCTAAAAAACAAATGCCAGATGTCTTCTTTGATATAAAGAGAGCAACTAAGAACAGAACAGGAAGGAAGAGCATGAGGAAAAGACTAACAGTAAACAAAGACAAATGGGGGGAGAGAAAGGGAGAGAGAAGGGAAAGCATATGGAAATGGTAGGAGACCTTCAATGATACACCAAATTATAAGAGGTTGTGAGGGACAAGGGGGAGGGAAAAAAGGGGGAGAGAATTGAACAACAGCAGAGGAGGTAGAGAGGGAAGATGGGAGGGGGGGAGGGGGAATAGTAGGAGATAGGAATGGTAGCAGAATACAACAGTCACTAATATGCCATTATGTAAAAATGTGAGTGTGTAACAGATGTGATTCTGCAATCTGTATTTGGGGTAAAAATGGGAGTTCAAAACCCAATTGAGTCAAATGTATGAAAGATGATATATCATGAGCTCTGTAATGTTTTAAACAATCAATAAAATAAATAAATAAATAAATAAATAAATAAATAAATAAATAAGCCATGTTGAATAGAAGTGGTGAAATCGGGCAGTCCTGTCTTGTTCCCATTTTTAAAGAAAATGCTTTCAATTTTTCTCCATTTACAATGATGTTGGCCTTGGGCTTAGCATAGATAGCTTTTACAATGTTGAGGTATGTTCCTACTACCCCTAGTCTTTCTAGTGTTTTGAACATGAAGGGGTGTTGTATTTTGTCAAATGCTCTTTCTGCATCTATTGACAGAATCATATTTATTGTCTTTAAGTGTACTAATGTATTACATTTATTCATTTTCATATGTTGAACCAACCTTGCATCTCTTGGATGAACCCCATTTGATCATGGTCACTATCTTTTTATGTGTAATTGTATGCAATTGGCCAGAATCTTATTGAGAATGTTTTCATCTATGTTCATCAGGAATATGGGTCTGAAGTTTTCTCTCCTTGATGTGTCTGTCTGGTTTTGGTATCAGGGCGATATTACTTCAAAGAATGAGTTTGGAAGGGTACCCTCCTTTTCTATTTCATCAAATAATTTGAGGATTACTAGTGTTAATTCTTCTTTGAAGGTTTTGTATAGCTCACTGGGAATCTGGTTCTATATAGGCTTTTCTTGGTTGGTAGGCTTTTGATGGCATCTTCAATTTCATTGCTCGAAATTGATGTGTTTAAATTGTGTATATCCTCTTGATTCAGGTTGGGTAGATCATGTGTCTTTAGAAATTTATTGATGACTTCGAGATTTTCTATTTTATTTGAGTATAAATTTTCAAAATAGTTTCTAATTATCTTCTGTACTTCAGTACTGTCCAACATGATACTTCCTTTTTCATCACAAATTTTCGTAATTTTTCTTTTTCTCTTCATTAGGGCTTATCAATTTTATTTATTTTTTTCAGAGAGTCAACTTTTCATTTTGTCAATTTTTGTATTGTTTCTTTTATTTCAATTTCATTGATTTCAGCTCTGGTTTTAATTATTTCCTGTCTTCTACTGCTTTTGGTGTTGATTTTTTTTCCTAAGGCTTTGAGATGGAATGTAAGGTCATTTATTTGTTGACTTTTTATTATTTTAAGTATGGGCTCAATGCAATGAGCTTTCCCCTTAGCACTGCCTTCATTGTGTCCCAGAGATTTTGATATGTTGTACTGGTGTTCTCATTAACCTCTAAGTATTTTTTTTTAATTTTCTCCCTGATTTCTTCTGCTATCCATTCATAATTCAATAGCATGCTATTTGGTCTCCAAGTGTTGGAGTGGCTTCTACTTTTTATTTTATCATTGCTTTCTAGTTTCATTCCATTATAATCTAATAGAATATAGGGTAATATTTCTATTTTTTTGTATTTGCAAAGAGTTGCTTTATGGGATAAATATTGTCTATTTTAGAGAAGAATCCATGTGCTGCTGAGATGAAAGTTATTTGCTCCATTGATGGATGAAATGTGCTGGTTCAAGTCTAAATCATTGTATTATTTAATGCTATAGTTTCTTTGTTTAGTTTTTGTTTGGATGGTCTTTCCAGTGGTGAAAGTCTCATAGTATTATTGTATTGTGGTCTATTTGATTCTCAAAATTGAGAAGGGTTTGTTTGGTATATGTAGATGCTCCATTGTTTGGGGCATATATATTTACGATGTTACAACTTTTTGATGTATGATTCCCTTAAGCAGTATGAAATGCCCTTCTCTGTCCCTTCTAACTTTCATTTGAAGTCCACTTTTTCTGATATGGGGATGGAAACCTCTGCTTGTTTACATAATCCATGTGAGTGATATGTTTGTTCCCAACATTTCACCTTCAGTCTGTGGATGTCTTTTTCTATGAATGAGTCTCTTGAAGACAGCATATTGTTGGTCTTTTTTTAATCCAATCTGCCAATCTATGTCTTTTGATTGATGATTTTAAGCCATTAACATTCAGGGTTATTATTGAGAAATGACTTGTATTCCTGGTCATTTTGGTTCTTTACTTGACTCAATTTCTCCTTTGATTGACATTTGATTTAGTGTAGTTCCTCCCTTTGCTGATTTTCATTTTTTCCCCTCTTCATGGAATATTTTTCTAAGAACGTTCTGTAGTTCTGTAGTTCTGCAGGCTTCCTAGTTGTAAATTCTTTTAACTTTTGTGTATCATGAAAGGTTTTTATTTCATCAAGAAATTTGAAGCTTAATTTTGCTGGATATAATATTATCCATTAGCATCCATTTTCTTTCAGAGACTGATATATGTTATTCCATATCCTGGCATTGAGGGTCTGGGTTGAGAAATCAGTCAAAATCCAAATCAGTTTCCCCTTATATGTAATTTGCTTTGTTTCTCTTGCAGCTTTTAAAATTCTATCCTTATTCTATATGACAATCATTCTCATTATAATGTGCCTTGATGTGGGTCTGTTGTAATTTTACACATGTGGGGTCCTATAAGCCTCTTGTAGATGAGTTTCCATTTCATTCTTTAGATTTGGGAAAATTTATGGCATTATATCATTGAAAAGACTGTGCGTTCCTTTGGTTTGGATCTTCATACTTTCACCTATTCTGATAAATCTTAAATTTGTTCTTTTCATGTTACCCCATATTTCTTGGAAGTTCTATTCATGGTTTCTTACCATGTTCTCTCTGTGGTTGACTTTATTTTCAGGAGTATGTATATTTTTGTCTTTATTGCCTGAGGTTCTGTCTTCTAAGTAGTCTGTTAGTGATACTTTCCATTGAATTTGTAATTTGGTTTATTGTTTCTTTCATTTCGAGGATTTCTGCTTGATTCCTTTTTATAATTTCTGCCTCTTTGATGAAATGATCTTTCACTTTCTGTATTCTCTCTCTGATACCTGCCTTTATTTCAAAGATCACTCTAAATATGTACCTTCTAAATGTCCTCTCTGACATTTCTTGTACTGTGTTGTCTATGGATTCTATTGATGGAACATCTTAGTTTGTCTGAGGCATTTTGTTCCCTTGTTTTTTCATGTTGTATGTGTATCTTCCCATGTAGCAGTATGGATCTAAGGCAGTACAGATTCTACTCTATAGTCTTAGGGTTTCCCTGAAGCATTCCAATACCTCACCTTTAAAGAGGAGACCAACTGTCGCAGTCCAGGAGGTGACAAGCAACTTGAAGGTTGAAGCGGGGAACTGCTTTATTGCAGAACAGCAGGGGTATATATATCTAACTGATTACATACAGCTTGTCTCAATCAGCATCATCCAATCATAGCATTGCTCTCCTACAGATACAGCAATCAGCCAATAAGGAGTCCCCACCATCTTGATGGCTCGGTGGCGTTTTCTCACAAACCACTCCTCCTGGCAAACTGCCAGGCACCATCTTGACTTGGTCGCGGCCTCCAACACCAATATTTACAGCACCCAACACAAACAATATACAACCTTATACCAAATAGCTCCTATTAAGGTGTCTACAGTTTTGTCACAATAAACAGAAATTATGTGTTCAATTATTGCCTACAATATAATCAGTAAGTTTGCTAAAAGGGTTTACCATTTCAAATGATGTGATGTTGATGAATGAGAAGGAGAGAAGATAGAGGCAAAAATTTATAGTAAGAGCGAAGGAGGAATTAATAGAGGTTTTCTGTTAGTATGAGAGAAGTGAGAAAGAGAATCCAGGAACACAGACAGGTGAGAGGAAAAAAATACAGATTTTTTTTTAAGTAAAAATATTAGGAGGGCTGGGGATGTGGCTCAAGCGGTAGCGCGCTCGCCTCGCATGCATGCGGCCCGGGTTTGATCCTCAGCACCACATACCAACAAAGATGTTGTGTCCGCCGAGAACTAAAATAAATAAATATTAAAAATTTAAAAAAATATATTAGGATATACAACAAAAGTGTAATATACTATTCAGGCATCCCATTCCTCAATAAATTGATGCATAGCACATATTTGGATTCAAAGATAGTAAAATATATGAGAGATACAGAAAAGGAAGGAAGGAAGGAAGGATGGATGGATCATTCCAATGGAATGGAAAATTGAACGATTGCTTCTGTTGGCTTTTAAAATTTTTCTCAGCTTCTCTTCTCTGATGATAGGTGGGGCTGTCTGAAGTTTGATGGTAGCTCCAGCCTGGTGGGTGCTGGACTAGTTGGCTGGGTGAACCAAGAGCAAGACGCTCTCACATCCTCTTCCAGCCTTCTGACCCACTACAGACAGCCCCTTCCGTCCCACACATTTCAGAACTCTGAGCTGGAGAGAGCCCAGTTTTCTTCAACCTGTTTTCCACAGGCTTTCCAGACCCATATTGGCCCATGCAAACCCAGCTTCAATCTTAAAGACCTGGGCTTCAGCTTCCTCAGGCTGTCTTGCTGCAGACCCAAGATCTCAATGCCATTTCAACTTGCAGAGAGACCACCAGAGAAGCACACACACAAAGGAGCAACACTACAAAGAGGCAGCCAGATGGTGACCACTAGCACTGAGACCTACAACTATCCAGACAATATATCTCCAGGCCCTGGCACTGTCTGGAGGTTGAGGTGGCCACCAAGATGGTGGCAGTACCAGTGGCAAACATGCAGGCTCTGGCTGGTGTCCCAAGATATAGGCAGCTGCATGTAACCAAATCTTTGGGTACTCTGCAATGGACTTCTAGTTAGCAGTGGGCAGCAGGAGACCCACCATCAGACTGTGGGTGTTGTGCAGGCAACAACAGCAAGTGGACCTCAGGTCCAATCAGCAAGTGGACCTCAGATGGCTTTTGATGGGCAGGCAAAAGTCAGGCAAACGGCCAAATGGGGTACCACGGGCCACCAGCAAGTGGTCTGCTCTAAAAAGGCAGGTGATAAACTAGCAGATGGTGGGCGATCATGATAAACAAATGGTGGTAAACAGCGGGGTATCAGTGGGCAGTAACAGCTGCCTCACAGAGAAACAGTATTTCCTCTTCTTGAATCCTTAGTCATGGAGCAACAAAGAACACAACCTCCCTCTAGTTCACCATTCTGGATCTCTTCAATATCTTCTTCAACATCTTTCAAAAGTGTTGTGCAATTTTCTTTATAGAGGTTTTTCATTTCCTTCATTAAGTTTACTTCTAAGTCCATCAGTCTGTCATGTATGTGTGTGTGTCTATCTATCTGTCTCTCTCTCTCTGCAGGTATGGTGATTGGGACTACTTTCATGATTTCTTCCCAGCAAATACATTACTGATGAATAGAAAAGCTACTGTTTTATGTTGATTTTGTATTTTGCTTTTTTACCAAATTTGTTTGTCAGTTCTAATAGGTTTTTGGGAGTTTTTCTACATGTATATCTCATCTGCAAACAGAAATATGTCTTCCCCATTCTAATTATGTCTGTTCTTTCTTTATCTTGACCAACTCCTATTCTAGTACTGCACTGAACAAGAGCAATGAGAGTGGACACCACTGACATGTTCCTGACCTTAGAGGAAATGCTTTTAGCTTTTCCTCATTCACTATGATGTTGGCTATAGACTTGTCATACACAGCTTTAATTGTGTTGCGGTATGATTATTCTATAACTAATTTGTTATAAGCTTTTGTCATGAAGGGATATTAAATGTTACAAATGTTTTTCCTGCAACTATTTAGATAGTGATAACATGATTTTTATCCTCTGTTCTGTTGATATTATGTATTGAATTTATTAATTTGTATATGTTGAACTATCCTTGTATCCCTGGAATGAAACCAACTGATCATTGTAAATGAATTTTATTGATGGGCTGTTGGCTTCAATTTGCTAATATCCTGTTGAGAATTTTTGCACCTATGTTCATCAGGGATATTAGTTTACAGTTTCCATTAATTTTGTGTCCTTCTCTTATTTGCATATCAGTGTAATGCTGGACTTATAGATTAAGTTTAGAAAGATTTCCTCACTTTCAATTCTTTGCAATAGATGAGTAAACTGCAGTGAAGCCATTAGGTCCTGGGCTTTTCCTTTGGAGGGAGACTTTATTACTAATTTGATCTTCTGTTCTTAAAACCCTAACCCTCTTACAAACTACACTGATGTGCCCATTCTATGACTCAGAAGATAGAAAGAACCCAATTTTTTAAAGGTCTCTTCCTTAAGGACCAAAAAAGTTCACAAATTCTCATAGAAATAACTGGAGTCCACAGAATATAGACGCTTCTAATGAACTGGTACAAAGAAAAATATAAGTTGATTTGGGATGATATACAGTTCAGTGGTAGACTGCCATCATGGTCAAGACACTAGGTTTCATTCTAGCTTTAAAAAAAACCTACGCGTGCGCGCACACACACGCACACACACACACACACACACACACTTTGTATGTTGAAAATTAAGCACAGGGGCTGGGGATGTGGCTCAAGCGGTAGCGCGCTCGCCTGGCATGCGTGCGGCCTGGGTTCGATCCTCAGCACCACATACCAACAAAGATGTTGTGTCTGCCGAGAACTAGAAATAAATATTGAAAATTCTCTCTCTCTCTCTCTCTCTCTCTCTCTCTCTCCTCTCTCACTCTCTCTTTAAAAAAAAAAAGAAAAGAAAATTAAGCACAGAGGAAGGTGGTTTTCAACGTATAATTTAAAGATTGTTTCCTTCAGGAAATCTTAATGTATTCATTTGACTTAAATTATAATATGACTGAATTCTAAGAAACGCTAAATAGGTATTTGCCTCCAAAAATATTCGCTATTAGTCTTCTCTTTCTCTCCTGTAAATACCACAGGACTATTAGGGGAAATCATAGACCTTTTCTGCTTTACACAAATCCAAATGTCTGGCAATGAAACTTCATGATGCAAGAATTACTAGAAAATATTTAGGTATTTTTCTTAAATTCCAAAAGTAATATATCACTCTCTAAACCTCAATTATGCCTCTGCTCAAAATTCTCTAATGGTATCCCATCTCTAAGTAAAATCTGATGTCACTATTAAAGCCTTTGTTTATCTCATCCCTCATCATTCTCTCTGCTCCTCCCCAAACTTCCCCTCTTCTTTGGTCATACTAGTCTCCCTGAAATTCCTTCGCCTAAATAAGCAGGTCCCCATATCAAATCCTTTATACATTTTGTACTATAAGAACAGCACTTACGGGGGCTGGGGTTGTGGCTCAGTGGTAGAGTGCTTGCCTAGCATGCTTACCTAGGTGCTGGGTTTGATCCTCAGTACCACATAAATGTAAAATAAAGATATTGTGCCAACCTTAAAAAAAAACTTAAGAATAAATATTTTTAAAAAAGAACAGCACTTACTTTCCTCACTTCAATCTGTGTCCTCTGCCCAGATGTTATCATCCCACAAAAGTCATACCTAATCATTCTGTAAAAACATACAGAATACAAAAATTTCCTCCTTCCTTCCCCATGTTCACTCTGTCTCCCTTTACCTGTTTTATTCTTTTTTATTCTTCTTGATGAGAAGAGAGAATTTATTATTTTATAGCTGAGGTCCAATAGCTAAAACAGTAATTCACCCTCATTCAGCATTCAATATTTAGGGTGCTGGAAAAAATGAATGAATCTGAATATATAGGGTGATACTATCTGACAAGTCTGTTAATAAAATTAGAGTTAGTGCATTAAAAGTGCTTCTGTATAATGTCTGACACATAGTAATAACTCAATTACTGGGGAAGCAGCAGGCAACAGAGTAACAACACACACTAAAGCTCTATGTTTGACAAATAATGCTATAGTGTTATGTCTAAACCTCCCCAGAGGACTTATGAAATAAAATAACTGAAGTCTGAAGTTTCTTAATGTAGCACTGATTCTAAGAAACACTTGGAGAACAAAAGTACATTCTTCTAAATTTCCATCTCAAGACATTTTTTAAAAATTGGGATATAAATGAAAAGAAAAACTTACCCATCTAACATAGATTCAAATCATTACATGAATCAGCATCCATGACTTCTATTCTCATCTACAAGATGTTATACTATGCTATTACAGAGAGAATTTACTATTGCAACAAAAGCACAACCCCTGAACCTGAAATAAGAGTGAATACAAAGAGCCTCCACAAAGAGTAACTCTTCCTACATTAAACAGGAATGATTTCTTCACCATAAAACCTATCCATAATTAGTAATCACTGATAAAGTCAATACTATTGCATAATGAGTATGATTTTACCTAAAATCCCCTTATTTTCATACCATCAATCTCTCATGCTTCTAACCATAAATCTTTTTCAACTGATTTCTACTAATAATCCAGTCTCATACAAAATGCTCTCTAGAGCCTATCCATCCACCACTTATCTTTCTGCTCATGATTTAAAGTAAGACTTTCACCCAAGTCAACTAGACATAGAAAGTAAATTAGAGATATGAGAGACAAAATAAACCAAAATGTCTCTTTTGATCTTATATCCCAAAACACAGACTGGCCTAAGAGAACAAGCTATTTTCTTAGTCTATATAGATTGGGATTTTTTTGTTTTTGTTTATTGTTTATTGTTTTGTTTTTTGTGTTTTTTTTGGGGGGGAAGGTTGGGGGGGATTCTTGTTTGTTTGTTTGGTTGGTTGGTTTTTGATACCATGCATTGAACTCAGGGGCACTTGATCACGGAGCCACATCCCCAGCTCTATTCTGTATTTTATTTAAACAGGGTATCACACTGAATTGCTTAGCACCTCACTTTGGCTGAGGCTGGCTTTGAACTCACAATCCTCCTATCTCAGCCTCCCAAGCCGCTGGGATTACAGGCATGAGCCACCACGCCCAGCTATTTAATTTATTAATTAAGAGTATACAGTTTTTCATGAAAGCCAAACCAAACCACATTTACAAAACTTCTTTATATCACCTAATAGATTGACACAAGAAATACATTTTTTTAAAAATTATGGGCTGAAAAGAGCCAGAAAAACAACTATTATCAAGTAAGTAAAATAAAACACAGGTAGTAATCCCATTTAGAGGGCATAATATCAATGTAAATAATAATCTCACTTTTAAAAAGTAATTGATTTGCCAGGTGCAGTATAATCCCAGTGGCTAAGGAAGCTGAGGTAGGAGGATCCCAAGTTCAAAGCCAGCCTCAGCAACTTGGCAAGATGCTAATAAGCATCTCAGTGAGAACCTATCTCTAAATACAATGCAAAAACAGAGCTGGGGATGTGGCTCAGTTGTTAAGTGCCCCTGAGTTCAATCCCTTATTCACAAAAAAAAATTTTTTTATTCTACAGGGACCCAAGATTAAGACAGAAAACGGTAAAATAGTGGAAAAAGCTGAAAAAGCAATAGTGAAACAAAAGGCTCTAGAGTATTAACTGAAATTGTTTTTATTCCTCTACCATATAATTTGTATATGTGAAATTAATTCATTAATTTTGGGGATGACCAAAAGAGTGAAACATCTATATTTCAATTTGTACATTTATGATTATACTTTACTAAAAATGATATACTCACCTAAAATACCTTTCATAATTACACAGTAAATAGAGAAAATTCAATGACATATAGCTGAAAAGTCTACATTAAAAATATTAAAAATCTGAAATTTAAAAAGTGTCCAGTTGTAACTAAAAGTAATTAATAATTATGGTAACAAATGGACCTAAATTTCTAACTAGCAAGTATTTAAGAATTTAAGTGGTTTTAAAGGAGGGGTGGGAAGAGTGTATGGGGGCAGGAAAGATGGTAGAATGAGATGGTCATCATTACCCTAGGTACATGTATGACTGCACATATGGTACAACGCTACATCATGTATAACCAGAGAAATGAAAAGTTGTGCTGCAATTGTGTACAATGAATCAAAATGCATTCTGCTGTCATATATACCTAGTTAAAATAAATAAATTTTAAAGAGTTATTTAAAATATATTCTTCTTAAAATAATTAGTCCACAAAGGAAATAAAAGTAACATGGGAAAAAGTTTTAAATTTTTTAAGAAATCATATTCCTGGGAGTTGAAATGAATCAAATTATAGTCCATGCATGAATTAATATGTCAAAATGAACCACACCATTATGAATAATTATAATGCATTAATGAAAACATTTTTTAAATCATAAAATGCATAAAAGCAAGAAGCAAACTGTGGATTTTAGAAACACAGAAATTAGAAGGAAAAGATGGAGAAGGAGAACTAGGCAGCAAATCTCAACTCCTCCACAGTCTATAATCTAAGCAGTGAGAGAGTAGTTGATTTGAAAGGTGAATGACAGAGGTAATACATTAAGGCATTAATATTAATCAGAAATTAAAGGTACTCAGAAATTCTGGTTACCAGAAAAAGACTTCAGGAAAGAATTTATTTATCTGAACCGTGACCAACAAAGGGATAAAGAGTAGAAAGAAAAGCTAAAAAGTTTACTTCAGAAACAAGGGTAGAAAAGAAAGTCAGACTAAGTTAGTCCAGGGCAGGAGCTACAAAGCCACTAGTGAGTGAAAAGTGCACAGTTTATCAGAAATTGCTGGTGGAAAATTGTGCCAGACAGCCATTTTGTAGAGACCACACCCAAGCCAGCCTTAAAAGGAATTAAATCTATACAGCTTTGACCCATCTGCAGATAGCAGCAAATAATAACATGAGGAGTGTATTTGAAACTGGCTGAGTAATCATTACAAAGGAATCACTGCTAGCTGAAGGTTGCTGAATCACTACTAACCACTGGCAAGTAAAATGGGGTAAAGGATAACAGAGATAAATTCACTCTTAGGGAGTACAATATCTGGGGAGACGTATTCCAACTGCTGGCCACAGCACAGGAGCCACAGAAAATGGCAGAGGTATGGGTCCCCACAGGGCTGAATATGCCACAGAGAGGTCCTACTGACATACACACACCGAAGACAATGGCTTCTGCCAATAAGCCTAGACACAAAACAACTAATGCCTTACTTGGGGGAAGTCAACTCATACCTCTCACAGGCCACCCAGCACCACAAGTACTCTAGAGTCTGCCATGCCTCTGCCATGGGCCATCATTCCCCATACACTCCAAAATTTATAAGGGCAAATTCACAACCGTTTTGGTAGCTCTAGGTGCATAAAGCATTTCTATAGGTGAATACACAGGACTGCATTCCAAACCATGGACAGACAAGGTCATTAGGACACAGACAATTCAGGGTTCTTTTTTTTTTTTCATTACATTATTGTTTTATTTTTTTAATTATTATTAGTTGCTCAGGACAATATAATGATCTTGACATATCATACATTTGATTCAAATAAGGTATGAATTCTCATTTTTCCACGTGTACAAATTGCAGGATCGCATTGGTTATACATCCATGTGTATACATACAGCAATCCTAGTGTCAGTTGTATTCTGCTGCCCTCCCTATCCCCCCTCCCCTCCCCTCCCTTCCCATCACTATTCTCTACCTATTCTACTGTAACACTTATCTATCTATCTATCTATCTCTCTCTCTCTCTCTCTCTCTCTCTCTCTCTCTCTCTCTTTCTTCCCTTCCCCCTCACACCATCGTATATGAGGGTCTCCTTCCGTCTTTCGTGCAATTCCCCTTCTCCCTCCTTTTCCCTCCCTCCTTTTTCCTCCCTCCTTTTTCCCTTGTTTCATGGTAATCTTCTTCTCATGCTCTTCCTTCCTACTCTGTTTTGAGTCACCTCCCTTATATCAGAGAAGACATTCAGCATTTGTTTTTTAGGGATTGGCTAACTAACAGAGAAATGCAAATTAAAACCACTCTAAGATACCATCTCACTCCAGTAAAAAAGGCAGCCATTATGAAGTCAAACAATAACAAGTGCTGGCGAGGATGTGGGGGAAAAGGTATACTTGTACATTGCTGGTGGGACTGCAAACTGGTGCAGCTTGGAGGGCAGTATGGAGATTCCTTGGAAAGCTGGGAATGGAACCACCATTTGACCCAGCTATTCCCCTTCTCAGACTATACCCAAAAGACCTAAAAAGAGCATACTACAGGGACACAGCTACATCAATGTTCATAGCAGCACAATTCACAATAGCTAGACTGTGGAACCAACCCAGATGCCCTTCAACAGAAGAATGTATTTAAAAAATGTGGCATTTATACACAATAAAATATTACTCAGCATTAAAAAATAACAAAATCATGGCATTTGGAGGGAAATGGATGGAACTAGAGCAGATTATGCTAAGCAAGGTTGTTTCTTCTCATCCTCTAGAAAGCTATTAGGTACCCAGCACACTAAAAACCAGAGAGAGGTATTCTTTGCTTTGCTCCAAAAGCTTCTTACTCTCAAGAGAGCCCAAATTCATTCTTGAATGTGTATCTACTTTTATAAATAAGCCTTTGTTCCTGTCTCTGTTGCATGCTCAAATTCTTTTCCAACTTATATGCAAAGGACCCCATTTGTCCAGGGTTGAGATCCCTTATCTGGGAACTCCTAGGACCTCTTGTGACCATGCCAAACACAGAGCCTAGTCCATAAAACAACACATCAATGGATATGTGAAAGTGTTTGAAGCAGGTGGCCAACACTGATTCACCCAATACCAACTTGGGAGACATAATAACTCGTTTGGAGAGTTGACAGGATACCCAAAGAGATGAAGTTTGGTGTTCTTGTTAAAGGACCAAAGATCAGTCTGTGACTGAATTTTTATTCTACTTCTATTGCCAATTTCATCTGTTCATTTCTATCAAATGCTCCAGGGGAGACAAAGTTGACAGAGTAGAGCAGGTTGCTTTCCAAGCAGCTCAGTGGTGGGAGACCAGGAAAGTCGGTAAACAGCTTCTTAGTAAGATAGGTGGAAAAGAAGGAATTTTCTGGAATTTAATATCAAATTCTCAGAAAATCTCAGGGCCTCAGAAGCTTGGATATTTTTTTTTAAAGGAAAAGAAAAAAAACACCCATTGGAGGTGCTGAAAGCTACTGGAGCAAATCCACCATGGGCAAACTGAAGAGAGGGATTAAGAAAATTCACATTTCACATGCCACTATGGAATGATATGAAGAAATCAGAAATCAAAGACATTGTTGGACTGACCAGTGGGCAAACAACACTGTATTGTTGAGTGGGAAAGATACTGTATGCATCCTGGTTGTCCTCGAACAAATAAGACAGATGCTGTCCTCCCCACCACACCCCCGGACACCTCTGCACCCCCACCCACCCAATGAGCCAGTAGCTATGGGACCAAATTCTGGCACCCATACCTTTGTAATATAAGCTAGGCCCAAAAACCATACCAGACAGAGTTCCACCATGCAACTCAGAAGGTGCCTAGGAAACCAAGAGAAATTCAGACATGGATAGCATTTCACCTAGGGGAATACATGACACTCAGACCCTAGATATCCCCATGTCCCACTCACCCTTCAAGTCTGGTGATTCACAGGACCAGCTGGGGTGGGGAGAGAGAGAGAGAGAGAGAGAGAGAGAGAGAGAGAGAGAGAGAGAGAGACATACACACACACTTTGGGATGGAGCCCAAAAGCCCATAAAAGACCAGTTATGTAGGTGATGGAGAGGGTGAAGAATTGGCTCTTCCACAGCACAACCAAAACCTAGGGGAGATTTCAAAGGTACAGACTCCCAGAGTGCATCAACAGCTACCTGGGTCTGGAGGTATGCTGATTAAAACTCTTCACACCAATCCCAATTCAAAGAACTACTGGGGATTAACTTGATCAAAACTCTGCCTCCGGGAGCACTTCCAAGGGAACTCCTCTCACGGAACTCTATAGAACCCCACCTTGAAAGTGGAGCAGACATCAATCTCCTCTGTGACTCACCTCATAATGCTGAGAATGGAAATAATTTTTTTAACTCAAACCAGCAACTAAACAAGCAACACAAAAAGAAAAAGGACTTGACAGCCTACAGCTACTAACTACTCATGTACTCAATACATAGCTCAAGAAAAAGAAAGGAAAAAAGACACTTGGGAACAGAAATTCAAACAACATATATTATCACTGAGAATTTTTGACCACCACTGCAGAAACAAATTCCTTAATTTTTCATCAAGAACCTTATTTTTTTCATTTTTATGATTGTTTCTGTGAATGGCTTGTGGACATTTACACATATATGTATTTCTCTAGCTTATCTCATTTCTAGAATTTCTATAAGGAAGTCATTTTTTATGACTGTCTTTTAGGGGTAGAGATTTTGATTACTGTAATTTTTATTTTATTTTATATTCTTTTTCACTTGTCTATTTCTCTTGATTCTCTTTCAATCTTTTCTTTTGCTAACAACCAAATTCTATTGTTCTTTCACTTATCTTTTAATTTTTTGTTTATACTTTCTCTCCTTCTTTCTCATACTCATTATATCCTACATCTCTTCTGTATTCTCCCTCTTCAACTATAGAAAAAGTAATAAACCCTTTGCAAACTTACTGGTTTTACTATAGGCAATTAATTACCATTTCTATTTATTGTGCCAATTAGCAGTGTAGATGTCATAATGGGAACTAAGTACTTAGTTTATTGCTGTATATTGTTTGCAATGGTTGTTGTTATTCTTTGTCCCTCACTCCCCGAAAAACTGTGACGTACTGGAAACATTCAGGGACATTATAATTTGACAGGGTTTAACTCTGCCCCTCAGACTCATACAGATAAATGGGTAGACACACAATATGAAAAAGCAGAGGAACAAACCATCCAAAACAAACCAAAATACCTCAGAAACAGAGTCTGTTAATACTACAATGGAGGAAATGTCAGAGAAAAAATGTTGGAAGTTCATAGTTAAAAATTTATCTGCAAGGTAAAGGAATATGTAAAGAGAAAAATTGGAAAATACAGAAGTGAAAGATCACTTTCAATTAAGATAAGATTCCCAAAAAAAATCAAGGACAAATTTCTAAAATAAAGGCATAAATACACCAATTTAAAACTTTAATGGAAAATAACACCAGTAGATAGACCACATGAAAGACAGAGCATCAGGCAGTAAAGGCAAATATATAACCTTGAAAATAAACTTAACCATTGAGAAAAGATGTTAAGGGACCATGAATAGAATATTCAAGAAATATAATATGAAATAACATGAAAAGACAAATTTAACAATTATCAGGATAGACTAAGGCTATGAAATACAAGCTAAAGGAATACACAATCATGAAATAATATCTGAAATAATATCTGAAAATTTCCCAAAACTTAAATATGTAATGGAAAATCAAATACTGGAGGCATACAGAACTCCAAATATACAAAATTAAGACAGACTCATAGCAAGGGACATTATTATAAAAATGCCTAACATCCAGAATAAGGATAGAATATTAAAAGTTGCCAGAGAAAAACTACAGGTTACAATTAGAAGTAAAACAATTTGAATTTCAACCGATTTCTCAACCCAGACTCTCAAAGCTATCAGGTCTTAAAATAATATATACCAACTCTTAAAGAAAATGGATGCCAACCAAGAATACAATAACCAACACAATTAAACTTCAGATTTAAATATAAAATAAAAACCTTACAAAATAAACAAAGGTTAAGATAATTCATCACTAGAAATCCTGCACAACAAAACATACTCAATAAAATATTTCATGAGGAAGAAATGAAAAATGAAATTGAAAACCAGCACAGTAAGGAACTACATAGAAGAATAGTCAAACGAGAAACTAATACAAATTAAAAATTAGAAATAAATCAAAATGACAGGGAATACAAATAATTTCTCAATTTTAACATTGAATGTAAATGGCCTTAACTCATTAAACAAAAGACACAGACTGGCAAATTAGATTTAAAAACAATACCCTACAAATGCTGCCTCCAGGAGACTAGCTTCACAGACCAAGACATCCACAGACTGCAGGTAAAAGGATGAGAAAAAACACAGCATTCACCTGAATTTGGTAAACAAACAGGGGTTTCTATCCTAATACCAGATAAAGTGGACTTCAAACTAAAGTTAATCAGAAGAGACAAAAGACGACATTTAATACTGCTTAAGGGAATTATGTAGCACAACATCTAACAATAGTAAATATTTATGTCCCCCAAAAGAAATTATCTGCATACATAAAACAAAACAAAATAACCCTTCTCAATTTCAAGAATCAAATAGACCACAACACAATTTACTGCATGACTTTAACAATCCTCTCTCACTGGATAGATCCTCCAAACAAAAACTAAATTAAGAAGCTATACATGTAAAAATGCAATTAATAATTTAGACTTAGAAACAGACAATAGAATATTTCATCCATTAACAACTGAATATACTTTCCTCTTAGCAGCACATGGATTTATCTCTAAAACAGACCATATCTGAGATCACAAAGAAACTGTTCGCAAATTAAAAAAAAAAAACAGAAAATATACTTTGCATTTTATCACATCATAATGAAATGAAATTAGAAATCAATGATATAATAAAAATTAGGAGCTATTCTAACATCCAATGACTAAATCATACACAACTGTCTGATCAATGGATGGCTGAAGAAAATGGGGATGAAATAAAAAAATACTTAGAGGTAAATGACAATAGTGACACAACATATCAAAATCTCTGAGACACTGAAAAGGAAGTTCTAAGAGGAAAGTTTATTGCATTCAGCTCAGTCATTAAAAATAAAACAAAGTTACCAAATAATAACCTAACATTACAACTCAAAGCCCTAAGGAAAAAAGAATAAACCAACACCAAAAGTAGAACATAGGAAATTAAAATCAGAGCCAAAATGAAAGAAATTGAAACTAAAGAAGAATTTTTAAATAAACAAAAAAAATTTGACTCTTTGAAAAAAAATAAAATTGACAAACATTTAGACAGAATAATGAATAAAAAAGATAAAAAGCTCAAATTACTAATTTGTGATGAAAAAGGAAATATCACCACAGACACTGCTGAAATACAGATGATCATTAGAAACTATTTGAAAAATTATTTTTCTGGGGCTGGGGTCATGGCTCAGTGGTAGAGCACTCGCCTCTCATGTGTGAGGCTCCAGGTTCAATCCTCAGCACCATGTAAAAGTAAATATAATAAAGATATTGTGTCCATCTACAACTAAAAAAAATAAAACACAAGAAAAGGAAATTTATTTTCTAACAAAACAGAAAAACTAGAAGACATTGACAAATTTCTCAAGAGATATGATCTATCGAAATTGAATCAGGAGGACGTAGAAAATTTAAATAGATCAATTTCAAAGAAAAAAAATTGAAGATACCATCAAAAGTCTACAAAAAAGAAGAGCCTAAGGGCACATGGATTCTTAGCCAAATTCTACAAGACCTTCAAAGATTTTACACCAATCCTCCTCAAATTATTTCATGAAATAGAAAGAGAGAATCCTTCCAAACTCATCCTATGAAGCTATTATTACCCTGATACCAAAACCAGACAAAAGCACAAAAAGGAAAGAAAACATCAGACCAATGGCCCTGATAAAACATAGATACAAAAATGCTTAATAAAATACTGGTAAATCACATACAAAAACATATTAAAAAGATATGCACAATAATCATCAAGTGAGGTTCATCCCAGGGATGCAAGGTTGTTCAACATACAAAACTCAATAAACACAATTCATCATATCAATAGACTGAAACTCAAGAATCACATGATTATCTCAACTGACATAGAAAATGTATTTGACAAAACACAGCATCCATTAACATTCAGAAAACTAAAAAAACTAGGGATAGTAAAACATAACAACACTGTAAAAGCAATATATGTTAAACCCAAGGCCAACATCATTCTGAATGGAGAAACTTGAAAACATTCCTATAAAAACTTGAGCAAGACAAGGATACCCTCTTTCACCACAACTATTCAAAATAGTCTTTGAAACTCTAGCCAAAGCAGTATGGAAAAAAAAAGAAATTAAAGGGAATACAAATAAGAAAACAAGAGTTCAAACAACCCATATTTACAAAAGACAAGATTCTTTATTTAGAAGATCCAAAAAACTAGCACCCATAAATCAATCTCATTCCTATACATCAGTGATGCGTTGACAAAAAGAAATCAGGAAAATTATCCCATTCACAATTGCCTTGAAAAGATATATATTTAGGAATCAACCCAACAAAAATGTGAAAGACCTCTACAATGAAAACTACAGAAAACTCTTAAAAAAAGAAATTGATGAAGACATTAGAAGAAAATCTCCCATGTACTTATATAGACAGAATTAATATTATCAAAATGACCATATTACCAAAAGCACTATATATATTTAGTGAAATTCATATTAAATTCCAATGACATTCTTCATAGAAACAATAAAAGCAGCCATGGAATTCATTTGGAAAAATAAGAGCCCCTGAATAGCTAAAGTAATCATTAGGGAGGAAAATGAAGCAGGACACATCACAATACCAGAACTTAAATTATACTACATAGCTAGAGTAACAAAAACACCATGGTATTGATACCAAAACAGACATAAAATACAGAAGAGAAGACACAGAGATAAACCCACATAAATATAGTGATCTCATGCTAGACAAAGGTGCCATAAACATGCATTGGAGAAAAGGTAGCCTTTTCAACAAATGGTGCCAGGAAACTGGTAAACCCTGTGTAGCAAAATGAAGTCAAACTCCAATCTCTCACCCTACACAAAACTCAATTCAAAGTGGATCAAGGGCCTAGAAAGACTAGATACCCCACACCTACTGGAAGAAAAGGTAGTCCAACTCCCTATCATGTTGGGTTAGGAACTGAATTCCTCAACAAGACTCCTAAGGCACAAGAAGTAAAATCAAGAATCAATAAATGGGATGGAATCAACCTAAAAAGCTTCTTCACAGCAAAGGAAACAATCAAGAACATGAACAGAGAGCCTACAGAATGGGAGAAAATCTTTGCCACCTGCAGCTCAGAGCATTAAGCTCCAGGATATACAAAGAACTCAAAAAACTTAACACACACACACACACACACACACACACACACACACACAAATAGTCCAATCAATAAATGGGAAAGGAACTGAACAGATACTTCACAGAAGAAAGAAAGAAATATGGCTAGTTAAAAAAATATGAAAAAATGTTCAACATCAATAGTCAATTTGAGAAATGCAAATTAAAACCACACTGAGATTTCATATCATTCCAGTCAGTATGGTAATTATCAAGAATACAAGGAAAAATAACTGTTGGTGAGGATGTGGGGGGAAAGGTACATTCATACATTGCTAGTAGGACTGTAAATTGGTGCAAGCACTATGGAAAGCAGTATGGAGATTCCTTAGAAAACTTGGAATAGAATCACTATTTGACCCACTTATTCCACTCCTTGGCTTATATCCAAAGTACTCAAAATCAGCATACAACAGTGATGCAGCCACATCAACGTTTATAGCAGTTCAACTCACAATACCTAAGCTACCTAAGAACTGCTCTGCCTAGAGTTTCAAAGACTATTTTGAATAGCTGTGGTGAAGAGGGTATCCTTGTCTTGCTCAAGTTTTCATAGGGAATACTTTCAAGTTTTCTTCATTCAGAATGATGTTGGCCATGGGTTTAACATATATTGTTTTTACAATGTTGTTATGCTTTGCTATACCTAGTTTTTCTAGTTTTTTGAACGTTAATGGATGCTGTATTTTATCAAATGCATTTTGTGTATTTGACTAAGAACCAACCTAGGTACCCTTCAACAGATAAATGGATAAAGAAAATGTAGTGTATATACACAGTGGAATATTACTCAGCCATAAACAAGAATAAAATTATGGCATTTGCTGGAAAATGGATGGAACTGAAGCCAATCAAGCTATATGAAATAAGCCAATACCAAAAAACCAAAAGCCAAATATTCTCTCTGATATGCAAATGCTAACACATAATAAGGGGTAAGGGAGAACAGAAGTTAATTGGATTAGACAAAAGGGAATGAAGGAAAGGGAGGGGCATGGGAACAGGCAAGACAATATAATGAGTCAACATAACTTTCCTATGTTCATATATGAATACACATGATGTACGACCACAAGAACAGGAAATTATACTCCACGAATATATAATACATCACTGTACATTCTACTGTCATGTACAACTAAAAAGAACAAATAAAAATCTTATAAAGTCAATAAATTGGAAAATATAAAAGAAACAGATAAATTTTTGTACATAACAACTTACCAACATTGAATCAAGAGGATATAGAAAAATTAAACAGAACAAAAACAAGCAATGAGATAGACATAATATTTAAAAAATTTGCAACAAAGAAAAGCCAAAGATTACATGAATTCTCAGCTGAATTCTCCTCAAATTATTCCATGAAAAAGAACACAGATGATACTTCCAAATTCATTTTATGAAATAAGTGTCACCTGATACCAATATGAGATAAAGACAGTTCATGGAAAGAAAACTACAGGCCAAAAACTTTGAAGAACATTGATGCAAAAATCCTTAATAAAATATTAACAAACTATAGGATTCAGTGGGACACAATTGTAATTCCAGAGATCAAGGCAGGAGGATTGTGAGTTCAAAGCCTGCATCAGCAACTTAGTGAGGCACTAACAACTCAGTGAGACCCTGTCTGTAAATAAAATACAACAAAGGCTCAGTGGTTAAATGCCCCTGACTTCAATCCCCAATGTGTGTGTGTGTGTGTGTGTGTGTGTGAGAGAGAGAGAGAGAGAGAGAGAGAGAGAGAGAGAGAATTTGTGTATGCAATCTCTATTCAACACTAAGAAGACAGTACATCATGATGAAGTTGGTTCAAAATATACAAATCAATAAATGTAATGCACCACAAAAGCAAAATACAGAACAAAAATTACATAATTATCTCAATATATGCAGAAAAGCCTTTGACAAAATTCAATATCCATGATTTTTTTGAAAAACTGAAGAAATTTAAATAGAAGGAAGTTGCCTCAACCTCATAAAAGCCACATGTGACAAACCCAAAGCCAACATTATACTGAGTGGGATCACTGAAATTGTTTCCTCTATCATCAGGAACAAGAAAAGGATATCCACTCTCACCACTTCTGTTCAATGTAGTATTCAAAATTTCAGTCAAAGAAAATTACAAAATATAATAAAATAAAAGGTACACAAATTGGGAAAAATCTAAATTATTATTGTCTGAAGATAATATGATCCTATTCTTAGAAGACTCAAAAGCTCCACTATAAGTTTTCTAAAGCTAATAAACAAATTCATCAAAATAGCTATATACAAAGATCACACAACAATCACTAGTTTTTCTGTACGTGCATAAAAATGCACTGAGAAAGAAATAAGAAAAACAATTCCATTAACAATATCATCAAAAAACCTAAAATACCTTGAAAAAATTTCAGCCAAAGTGGTTAAAGACCTCTATAATGAAAAGAGGTAAACGATTACAGAATAGAAAATTATGGGCTGGAGATGTGGCTCAAGCGGTAATGTGCTTGCCTGGAGTGCGCAGGGCGCTGGGTTCGGTCCTCAGCACTGCATAGAGATTAAAAAAAAAAAAAAAGAAAAAGATGTTGTGTGCACCAAAAACTGAAAATAAATATTTAAAAAATTCTCTCTCTCTCTCTCTCTCAAAAAAGAAAAAAGAAAATTACACAAGACAGAAAGACCTCCCATGTTCATGGATAGGCAGGGCAAAATTAATACTGTTATAATGGCAATATTACTGAAAGCAATCTCAGTTTCAACATTATCCCCATGGAAATACCAATGAAATTCTATACAGAACTAGAAACAACAGCCCTAAAATTCATATGGAAAAATAAAACCAGAATGTCCAAAGCCACCCTGAGCAAGAAGATCAATGTTGGATGCTTCATAATACCTGATTTCAAATTATATTATAGAGCTATAGTAGAATCAGAATGGTTCTACAATAAGAACAGACACAATACCAAGGGAATTAGAAGGCTCAGACAAACCCACATCTGATCCTTAACAAAGATGCCAAATACATATGCTGAATAAAAGACAGCATTTTAAACAAATAGTGCTGCAATAACTGGATTCCCATATGTAGAAAAATGAGAGAATCCTATCTCTTACCCTGCACAAAACTCAACTCAAAATGGATCAAAGACAGGTATTGGACCAGAAACTTCGCAGGTGCTAGATTTTTCCTTTGTAGATACTAGAAGAAAACATAGGGGCAACAGTTCAAACATATAGATACAGGCAATCACTTCCTCAGTAGAACTCCTAAAGCTCAAGAAATAATGCCACATATCAAAAAATGGAATGGTTCCAAATTTAAAAGCTTCTAGCTCGACAAAGCAAACAAATCCATGAAGACTGCACTTACAGGATAGGAGAAAATCTTTACCAGCTACTCTTCTAAAAGAGGATTAATATCCTGGATATATAAAGAACTCAAAAATCTTCACACCAAAAACAAATAATTTAATCAATAAATGAGCAAATAAACCAAACAGATATTTCTCAATAGAGTTTAATACAGTACAGGAAGTATATCAAGAGTGAGGGAGTAAGGTAAATGAGAAGAGCAACACAACATATCAAAATCTCTAGGACACTATGAAGGCAGGTCTAAGAGGAAATTTTATTGCATTTAGCTCATTCATTAAGAGAATAGAAAGTCACCAAATAAATAATCTACATGAAACAAACCCTTCTCAATTTCAAGAATCAAATAGACCACAACACAATATAGTGCATGACTTGAACATGCCTCGCTCATCACTGGATAGCTCCTGTAAACAAAAACTAAAGAGGCTATAGAACTAAAAGCTTAATTAATAATTTAGACTTAACAGACATTTATAGAATATTTCATCCATCAGTGACTGAATAGATTTTCTTTTCAGCAGAAAATGGATCCTTCTCTAAAACAAACTATATTATGGGTACAAAGCAACTCTTAGCAAATCAAAGCCCTAGAAAAAGAAGAACAAAGCAACACCAAAAGCAGAAACTGGGAAATAATTAAAATTAGAGCTGAAATCGATGAAATTAAAACCAAAAAAATACAAAATAAAAAATTGGTTCTTTGAAAAAAATAAATAAAATTAGCAAACCCTTAGCCAAACTAACAAAGATATGTGAATACTGCCCCCACAGCAACAGACAGTGGGGAGGGGAAGAACAGAAATTCACTAGATTAGACAAAGGGAATAAAGGGAAGAGAGAGAAATGGGAATAGAAAAGAAGAGTAGAATGAATGAATTGGACATAACTTTCCTATCCTTATTTACGAATACACAATCAGTGTAATTCCACATCATGTACAACCACAAGAATAAGATCCTAATTAGTATAAATTATATTCCATGTAGGTATAATATGTCAAAATACACTCTACTGTCATGCATAAAGAATAAATAAAAAGCAAGTGGGAGAGTAGTGGAAGACTTAGGGAAGTAGAGAGAAATAAAGTCAACCAAATTATTCTCTGTCCATGTACAAATACATTACAATGAATCCCACTTTCACATATAATTATAATATACTAATTTTACCCTTAAGTATTTTTTATTTTATCCCTAATTTCTTCTACTATCCATTGGTCATTCAATAGCATATTATTTATTCTCCGAGTGTTAGACTAGATTTGAATTTTTTTTTAGTTGTTGATAGACCTTTATTTATTTATTTATACTCGGTGCTGAAAATTGAACCCAGTGCCTCACACATGCCAGGCAAGTGCGCTACCACTGAGCAACAGCCACAGCCCTAGCTTCAATTTTTTTTGTCACTGATTTTTAATTTCAGTACATTATGATCTGGTACAATGGAAGGTATTTTCTCTATTTTTTGTATTTGGTAAGAGTTGCTTTGTGACCTATAATATGGTCTATTTTAGAGAAGGATCCATTTTCTGCTGAAAAGAAAATCTATTCAGTCACTGATGGATGAAATACTCTATAAATGTCTGTTAAGTCTAAATTATTAATTATATTTTTAGTTCTATAGCTTCTTTAGTTTTTGTTTACAGGGGCTATCCAGTGATGAGAGAGGCATATTTATTCAAGTCATGCACTATATTGTGTTGTGGTCTATTTGATTCTTGAAATTGAGAAGGGTTTGTTTTATGTATGTAGATGCTCCATTGTTTGGGGCATAAACATTTATGATTGTTATGATAAGGGATGAAATGAAGTGACCTATTTGTCCCTTCTGAATAACTGCAGCTTGAAGTCCACTTTATCTGATGAGAGGACAGAAACCCCTTCTTGTTTACAAGATCTAGGTGAATGACATGTTTGTTTCCCATCCCTTTACCTTCAGAATGTGGATGTCTTTGCCTATGAGGTGAGTCTCTTGGAGACAGTATATTGTTGGGTCTTGTTTTTTATTCCAATATGCCAGTCTATGTCTTTTGATTGATGAGTTTAGGCCACTTACATTATTCAATGTTATTATTAAGACATTTTTTAATCATCTTGATTTATTTCTGACTTTTAATTTGTGTTAGTTTCTCCTTTGATTAACTATTCTTCTAGTGTAGTTCCTCTTCTGGCTTTCAATTTTATTTTTCATTTCATTTCTTCTCTACAAAATAGTTTATGGAGTAAGTTTTATAGTATAGGTTTTCTACTTGTGAATTCTTTTAACTTTTGTTCATCATGGAAGGTTTTCATTTCATCTTTAATTCTGAAGCTTAATTTTGCCAGGTATTCTTGCTTGGCATCCATTTTCTTTCAGAGCTTGGTATATATTATTCCAAAACCACCTAGTTTTAAGGGTCTGGGTTGAGAAATCAATTGCGACATGAATTTATTGCTATCTAAATGTGACCTGTCATTTTCATCTGACAGTCTTTAAAATTCTATCCTTATTCTGGATGTTGGGTATTTTCATAATAATAGGCTTTGCTGTGGGTCTATTGTAATTTTATATATTTGGGGTCCATTTCATTCTTAAGGTTTGGGAAATTTTCTGATATTACATCATTGAAAAGATGGTGCATTCCTTTGGTTTATATCTTTAAGCCTTCCCATATTTCCTGGAAGTTCTGTTCATGGTCTCCTTAACATCTTTTCTCCATGGTCAATTTTATTTTCAAGATTATATATTTTGTCTTCACTGCCTGAAGTTCTGTATTCCAAGTGGTCTAGTCTGTTGGTGATGCTTTCCAATATATTTTGATTTTGGTTTATTAATTTCTTCATTTCAAAGATTTTAGCTTGACTTTTTATATTTTCACTGAAGTGATCTTTCGCTTATCTGTGATTTCACTCCTTACATTTCACTCCTTACTCCTTAAATCCTTTACCTCACAGATCATTTTAACTCTGAATATTCTAACTTCCTTCTCTGACATTTCTTCCAATGTGGTGTCAATGGATTCTATTACTGAAGTATTGTGATTTGTTGGGGGCGATTTGTTCCCTTGCTTTTTCATGTTATTTGTCTACCCATCTAACAGTATGAAACTGAGGCAGTAGAGTTTCTTACCCCCATGGACTTATAGTGCCCCAAAAGGTTTCCAGTACCTCACCATTTCAGAGGAAAAATTAATAACAACCAACAGAAGCAATATACAGAATTAAACTAAATAGTTCCTGCTATGCAATGTACAATGTTAATTGTCACAATAAACAGGAATGAAATGACCAGTTATTGCATACAGTAAAAACCGTAAATTTTCAAAAGGATTTTCAATTTCAAATGGCAAACAGGAAGAGAACAGAAGTGATATATGATGTGATGATCATGAGAGAGGAGGAGAAAATATGAAGTATAATATACTAATTTTAAAGGTAATAATACAAGGGAGACCAGTAAAGGTAGGGGGTCAGGTGAGGGAGGAGTCATCAAATTATATTATATGCATGTACAAATATGGCATATTGAATCCCACTACTATGTATAATTATAATGCACCAATAAAATGAATGAATAAATAATTAAATAATTTTTAAAAGAAGAAATACAAATGACCAATAAATATGTGAAAAACTGTTCAACATCAGGGAAATGGAAATCAAAACTACAATGAGATTTCATCTCAGTCCAGCTAGAATGGCAATCACCAGGAACAAATAATAATAAATGCTAGTGAAGATGAGGGGGAAAGGAACACTTATGCATTGCTTATAGAACTATAAATTAGTGTGGCAATTAGTATGGAGGTTCCTCAAAAAACTATGAATAAAACTACCATATGACCCATCAGTACCTCTCTCATGTATTTATGCAAAAACAAATTAAGGTCAGCATACTATAACAAGACATGCATATACCCATGTTTATAAGTATAAATCAGTGAAAGTCATGGAACCAGTCTAATGCCCAGTAACAGTGAAATAGATGAAAATGTGCTATGTATACATGATAGTTTTTATCCAGCCATAAAGAAGAATAAAATTCTACCACTTGCAGGAAAATGGAGTGTACAGAATGATGCTGAGCGAAATAAGCCAGACTCAGAAAGACAAATGCCATTATGTTTTCTCTCATATGTGTAAGAGATAAAAAAGTTAAAAAAGAAAAGAAAGACTTCATGAAAATAGAAGAGAGATCATTAGTGTATCAGGGGAATACTGCAGGTGAAGGTAAGAAGAGGCAGTGGGGGATGAAACCCATCAAATTATGAATATGGACAAATGTCATAATCCCTTCAAATCTAATCTGAAAAAATAGGAAATAGTTTTATATTTGAATATATTACATTTAACAAATTTATTCAATCCTATTAGGTTAAATAAGCAAGTAAATAAGAAAGGAAATACAAATTCAGAAGAAAATCTGTTTGGAAAATATTCTGGGTCTTGATTGTAAATATGTTACAGATTTATTAACGTGAATGCTACAATTACTTAAACATATAGACAAAAAAAATTATAATGTTCTACTCTTGTGCCAATTCCATACTAGATGTTTATAATTTTTAACACTGAATACCATTTTTGTTACATATGCATTATTATTTAGATTATCAAATGTCCTTACCAATCACCCAATACAAGTTAAGCCATACTAACCCAGAGCCAACAGTACTACTACAATTCCTACTGACAGAAATGCTACAGAACAATGTCAGCAGTGTTAACCCAAAGAATGAATCCTCTATATAGTCCAGGCCATGTGACCATCAACAATCAGCAGTCCTTTATGAAGATTCCAGGTGCAAACCAGTCAAGTCAGATCAAAAATACCAAACACTGCCCAATAAAAAGTACTGTTTGACAAGTTACAAGATAGATATCAAAGGTGATGTACATATATGGTGTGTGTGTATGTGTGTATATATAAAAGGTTTTATATATATGTATATCACCTTTGATTGATATATATATAATCATATATATATATATATATATATATATATATATATATATATATATATCCATACACACAAAAGGAAAATGTACAGATTTATAGACCCTCAACTCCCAGCTAACAGCTGCACAGGAGGTAGAGACAGAGAGCAGCTGAGTTCAATGAAATGAAATAAGTAGCAGACATGCACAACTTCTCTTCCATCCCATATCATAATTTTAAAAGTTTAATTAAGAATCATAGTTATCTGTGAAGAACAGACTTACATAAGGACTAACTCTAGAGATTATTTACATTATGAATTGTGAATTTAAGAGCCAAAAATGAAATCTACAGCCTTTCAAAAATATAATTTTTTTCCCGTGGTGCATAAATAAAAATATACACAGCCCTCCAATTCTGGATCCCTTCTCCAATTCAGGAAATAGAGTGAATGACTCATAAAACTAAGAAACTTCTCATAAATTTCAGCCCCAAAATGGGGAAACATAATTATTCAAAAAGCCTACATTCAAAATTCTCTTTTCATTATTTTCACTGAAAAGTTTAAAGGATAATCTGTGTCTTTATTTGCATAATTTAATGCTATTTTAAATCTTTATAAGCTATAAGTATAAAAGTAAATAAATGTGCATTAATAGCATACTATAGTATTTCAGCCACATCAATGTTTACAGCAGCTCAACTCACAATAAATAGCTAAATGATAAAACTAACCTAGATGCCCTTCAACAGATGAATGGATAAAGAAAATGTGGTATATATACACAATGGAATTGATTCAGCCTTAAAGAGAATGAAAGTATGGTATTCGCCAGTAAATGGGTGAAGCACAAGAATATCATGCTAAGCAAAATAAGCCAATCCCAAAAAATCAAAGTCCAAATGTTTTCTCTGATATGCAAATGCTGATTCACAATGTTGGAGGGGGGCTTAGGGAATAATAGAGGTACTCTGAATTAGACAAAGGAGAGTGAAGGAAAGGGAAGGAGATATGGGGATAGGAAGGATAGTAGAATGAACACTAAGAGACATTAATACCCTATGTGCATATATGACTAACATGACTGATGTGATCCTACATCATGTACAACCAGAAGAAAGAGAATTATACTCCATTTATGTATGATGTGTCAAAATGCATTCTACTATCATGTATAACTAATTAGAACAAATTAAATAAATACACATTTTAAAACTGGAAATTTTTACCTCCAAATGAGTTATTGTTTCCTTGAAATCATTCACTTTAGAGAGCCATAAACAAATTTCATTAAAACAGCCACTAATCAAGGTATTTTTTAAACTCTTAAAAAATTAAAATATATGTATAATATTTATGAATATTTTGTTCTAACACTACAAAACATTTTGCATGGATAAATATAAAAGCTTTTCAAAATACATGAAACAATTATGAAAGCACTAAAGTGCAACTATCACAAACAGAACTTGAGGCACTATAACCCTTAAGAAAATGGAACCACAACAAGATGAGCTCCTCGTTTACCTGAGGTTTTTCCCTGAGGGCATCCCATTAGAAAATGACAAGTTCTACTGATGAAGAATACAGGTTGACAATGGTGGCCACCAAAGTCAATGAATGATCCCTTCAGGACAAAATCCCAGAAAGAAGTAAATTACAGTAGATCCAAAATTTTGTATACAATCTCCACTCTTAAGATTGTCCCTGCATGCAAGACATGGCTTCAAGAAATCCAGAAAGGGGGCTGGGGATGTAGCTGAAGCGGTAGTACACTTGCCTGGCATGCGCAGGGCACTGGGTTCGATCCTCAGCACCACATAAAAAAAATAAAATAAAGATATTGTGTCCACTGAAAACTAAAAAATAAATATGCAAAAAAAAAAGAAATCCAGAAAGAACAACACCTGAGAGGCTAAAGAGCTGAACCACATTACCTTTAGGAGAAAACAGTAACCCTCGCAGTTACATAACAGAAATTATGGGAGTCAAATATTAATTGAAATCATTAAATGTTAAAATATCCATCAACCTAGAATTCTCTTTCAAGAAGAATATCTTTCAAAATTAATGACAAATTTTAAAAAGATTCATAAAAATGAAAGCTGAAAGAATATTAATTAAACCTGCAATAATACACACACACACACACACACACACACACACACACAGACACACACACATTTTTCAAAGTATCTGAGATGGGAAAAACATGATCCCAGATGGAGCCATGTAAAAGTGGAACTAAAGGAAGAGCACTGGAAAGTATTGAAAACATGGGAAAAAATATAATATAGACATAAGTAAAAAATGCATGACAAAAATAGCACAAAAGGCAAGAGGGTTAAATGCCATTAAATCATTATAAAGTTCATGCTCTGCAGGGAGTAATAAAAGAATAATTTAAAGTAGTTCTAATATTAAAGTCCAGGAAGCTTATTTTAACCTCTAAAGGAAAAAAAAATAAAACACTGTAAAAACCAAGAAACTAATAGAGGAGAATAAATAGAAAAATAAAAATGGTGGGGTAATTCAAAGAAGGCAAAAATTGATAAATCTAGAAACAAATAAGGCATGAAGAGACAATAATGACCAAGAGGGCAAACTTAAACATAATTACAGCAACTATTAACTAGATTTTTTAAATAACTCAGATTGTCAGACTAAATAAAAATAAATTCCTCATTATAAGCTATTTAGTACAGATTAAATATTTTTGACCCCTCTCCAAACACACACACACACTTACATGTTGAAACTTAATCCTCAACAAAAGAGTAGCTGAAGAAGGTGAACCTTTGAGAAGGGATCAGGACATGAGAGTAGAGGGTAGAGCCTGATCCCATGAGGAATCCCTTGCCAGACACCTTGATCTTGAGACTTCTCAGCCCTTCTTAGACCTCTAGGAAATAAATTTCTGTTGTTTGTAAACCATATATTCTATAATATTCTGTTATGACAACCATAACAGAAAAGGATAACACAACACACATACTCTAAAAATAAGAATACATAAGTTAATAGTAAAAGAATCAGTAATTTCGGGCTGGGGATGTGGCTCAAGTGGTAGCACACTCGC
The DNA here is from genome assembly GCF_964194105.1 of Spermophilus citellus. Taxonomy (NCBI): domain Eukaryota; kingdom Metazoa; phylum Chordata; class Mammalia; order Rodentia; family Sciuridae; genus Spermophilus; species Spermophilus citellus. The sequence continues at coordinate 26,703,906 of NC_138188.1, read as the reverse complement.
CTAGCTTGTGTGAGGTACTGGGTTTGATTCTCAGTACCATATAAAAATAAAATAAAGATATTTTGTCCATCTAAAACTAAAAAATAAATATTAAAAAAAAGAATCAGTAATTTCAATATGGTCCCAGAATAATGACAGGTATTGAAATCTCTCCACACAGACTCCAAAAATTGATATAAATCAAAAATGGACAAATACAACCTTATATGAATAAGATGATCTTAAAAATACATTTTTACAAAAATTCAAATTACAACAGCTAATTCTAGAGATCCTAGCACTGCTGTATTCTTCCCTACTACATCTCCAAGGGGCGCCTCATGCTACTACTTACCTATTTCCTCTCCTGATACAGTGTTTTCCTAAGACTGCCACTTCTTCTTCATACAGACTCTTCATACTACTACTTGCACTCTACACAAAGGCTTACAGTGTTAAAAATGAGTCATTTCAGCTGATACAGGCAGCAGAACAAGAAGAGTGCAGGAACCTTGACAAAACAAGTCAAATATAGATAAAAATATGAGTTAAACTCATGTGGACAATTCTATCCTCAGATTTAAAAAGTGACACAATGAAATCAAGAAACAGTGGTGGTGACAGCCTTCATGGTGTTTTTCTGTCTCAAGTCATAGCTCTGATTTGTTCTGAATACACTCAACTTTTGGTACTCACTTGTTATCATGATCATTGCCCTTAAAATTCATCCTGGGGATTACGGATTACCTTCAGGAGTATCTTCAATGCTCTATTTTCCTAATTCCTGTATCCCAACTCTTCCTCTTCCTTAATTTATTACTTTGTTTTAGAAGAACATTTCCCCCTAGGAGCTTCTTGAAAAAACTTATTAGGTGGGAAACTGAGATCATGTTATGTCAGGAAGTATCTTTGGTACACTCTCATTCAGTTCATAGTTTAGCTGGTTTTGTTAACCCATGTTAAAAAAAAATCTCCCTTAATCATTTGGAACCCACAGCTCCACTGTCTCTTAGTTTCCATCGTTAAAAGTAAAGGAAAAAAGGACTGCATCATGGTAGAGACAATGGAAACTAAAGATTTGGATCTACTAGTTTGCAGCTAGGTCTGCATTTTCCTGTCTGAGCCTAGCAAGAACTTGGCTGGGCCTAGTAAATGCATGGAAAGTCAGAAACTGGGAGCATTTTGCCTGGAAAAACACAGATTAGAGAGGCTGAAGAGAGCCTGGCTCTCCCCTGCCTGTGAGTCCTATGACTCGCAGGGGCAGACAGGTCCAGCTCAGGAGGTTGGAAGGACGGGTGTGGGGGCATTTGGCTCTTGGCTTGCCCAGCAAGCCAGTCCAGCACCCACCAGGCTCCCAGGGCCCAACCAGTTGACACTTGCTGGGTCCCAGCACCAGCCTGGTCCCAGACTTCACCCCAGTCTGGCATCCACCAGTCCCAGTTCCTGGGAACCACTAGGTCTGGCAAAAGTCCAGCCCACCAGGCCCTTCTAGGCCCCCACAATAAAAACGACTAAAAAACGCACTACTCCTATGCTTAGTACATAGCTGAAGAATAAACAAAAGGAAAATTAGGCAGGCACAGAGAACATATAAGCTAACTGAGTATTTTGTTTACCATAATGAAAATGACACCTTAATTTATTAACATTTCATCAACATTTCTTGTTGTTGTTGTTGTTACTGTTCTGTTTTGCTTCTTTTTTATGGTTTTCTGTATTGGGTTTTTGTTTTATTTGAATTTGTTCTGATTGAATCAAGAACTCCTACACAGGGGCTGGGGATGTGGCTCAAGCGGTAGCGTGCTCGCCTCGCATGCATGCGGCCTGGGTTTGATCCTCAGCACCACATACAAACAAAGATGTTGTGTCCCAAATAAATATTAAAAATTCTCTCTCTCTCTCTCTCTCTCTCTCTCTCTCTCTCTCTCTCTCTCTCTCTCGCTTGCTCTCTCTCCTCTCTCACTCTCTCTTAAAAAAAAAAAAAAAAAAAAAACATTAACCAAACTAGTGTTCAAAGTGCTCTTGGGCTGGGGATGTGGCTCAAGTGGTAGCGCGCTCGCCGGGCATCCGTGCGGCCCGGGTTCGATCCCCAGCACCACATACAAACAAAGATGTTGTGTCCGCCGAGAACTAAAAAATAAATATTAAAAATTCTCTCTCTCTCCCTCTCACTCTCACTAAAAAAAAAAAAGAACTCCTACACATATACATATAGGTTTCTCTCTCCTCATTTCTAGTCTTTTTTTCCCTAAAGATGTTATGTTCCCATGCCCTATACTTTGAGGGTTAGGGTTTCTAAATACTATATTTTGATTTTGTTTTGTATCATCTTTGCCAATACTCCATCTCCCTTGTCTCTCTCTCTCCTTTTTACATTGCACCCAAATTTCATTCTCTCCCTTCTCTTTACATTCTTCTATTTTTCTTCCCCCTTTCACATTAACAACATATCCTAAGTTACCATGCATCTGCCCTATTTTCCCTTTGAAATTGCAAACACTTTTCTACCCTTCAATTTCTTCTTTCCTCATACTCAACCGTATCCTTAATACCTCTTAATACTAACTGAGGTAAATAACATCTACCCCCCACTGCCAACATCACAGCAACAATACAGGGGGAATCATAGACATCACCCACTGTTTTATTTAAACCAGATATAATGCATGATTATATACTGTTTTTATTGATGGAAACTGATGATCTTACTATTTCTATGTATTCTGCCAATTAACACTAGATATAAAAATAGAAACTAAGGACCTAGTTTACTACTGTATACTGTTTGCATAGATTATTGCTATAACTGGCCCCCACCCCCAATCTGTGAGGTCCTAGTAACAGAGGGACACTATAAACTCATAAGATAGAAACTCCACAGCATCAGATCCTTCCAATAAGACATGCTGACACACAAACAATGTGAAAAAGCCAGAGAACAAACAACACAGAATACCTCAACAATAGAATACATTGATACTACAGTGGAGGAATTTCAGAGATGGAAATCAGAAAGTTTATAAAGTTAAACTGATTCATGAGATAAAAGATAATGAGGTAAAAGAAGTGAAATCAGAGAGAAAATATAAGAAGTGAAAGATCATTTCAAAAAGGAGATAGAGATCCTGACAAAGAATCAGTCAGTCAGAAATCCTTGAAATGAAGGAATCAATAAACCAAATTCAAAATTCATTGCATCACCAACAGACTAGACCATTTCAAAGACAGAACTTCAGGCAATGAAGACAAAATACATAATTTGAAAATAAAGTTGACCATGGAGAAAAGATGTTAAGAAACCATAAACAGAACTTCAAAGAAATATGGGGTAACATGGGGAAAAAAACTTAAGATTATTTAGGATAAATGAAGGCTCAGAGATACAAACCCATTTCTTTTCAATCAAATAATATCAGAAAACTTAAGAATGAAATAGAAAGCCAAACATATGAGGTTTACAGGACCCCAAATATACAAAATTACACACAACAAGGCACATTATTCTGAAAATGCCTACCATCCATAATAAGAATAGAATTTTAAAGGCTGCCAGATAAAAGCAATAGGTAACATTTAGAGGGAAACTAATCTAGATCTCAGCTGATTTCTCAACCCAGACCCTCAAAGCTAGGTGATCTTAAAACAATATATACGACACTCTGAAAGAAAATGGATGCCAGCCAACACTACCCTACCCTGCAAAATTAAGCTTCAGATTTGATGATGAAATTAAAAAGTTTTAAAAATTCACAAACAGAAAGCATGCACTACAAAACATACTGGATAAAATACTTAAAGAAGAAGTGAAAAATAAAAATGAAAATCAGAGAAGGGTGGACTGCACTAGAAGAACAGTCAATCAAAGGAGAAACTAATTCAATTAAAAACCAGAAATAAAATGACAGGGAACAGAAATCACATATAAGTAACAACATGGAATGTAAATGGCCTAAACATATCAATTAAAAGTTACAGAATGGCAGCTTGGATTAAACAACAAGGACCCACAATATGCTGTCTCAAAAAGACTTACCTCATAGGCAAAGGTATCCACAGAATAAAGTTGAAAGAATGGGTAAAAATATATCATTCACATGGATCATGTAAACAAGTAGGAGTTTCTATCCTTATACTATATAAAGTGGACTGAAAGCCACAGTTAAATTAGAAGAGTCAAAGAAAGTAATTTCATACTACTTAAAGGCATTATACTTCACAAAATATAACAATCACAAATATTTATGACCAAACAATATTAGCACCTATGTATAATAAACAAACCCTTCTCAATTTTAAGAATCAAATAGACCAGTATGGATGACTTTAAATGCCTCTCTAATCACTAGCTAAATCCTCCAAAAAAAAAAAAAAGAAAAGAAAAAAAGAGCTACAGAACTGAAAAATGCAATGAATAATTTAGACTTAACAGACACATATAGAAAATATTTTATCTGAATATACTTTCAGCTACTGAATATACTTTCTTTTTTAATATTTATGTTTTAGGTGTAGATGGATACAACACAATGCCTTTATTTTTATGTCGTGCTGAGGATCGTACCCGGGTCCCACTCGTGCTAGGCGAGTGCTCTACTGCTGAGCCACAATCCCAGCCCCGTGAATTTACTTTCTTCTCAGAAGCCACACAGATCCTTCTCTAAAATATACACTATCTTAGGCCACAAATCAACTCTGAGTAAACACAAAAAATAGAGAAAATACCTTGCAGATCATAAAGGAGTGAAATTAGAAATCAATGATAAAATAAAAAATAGAAGCAACTTTAATACTAGGAGACTAAACAACATGCTACTGAATGACCAATGGGTAGCAGAAGAAATCAGGGATGAAATAAAAAAAAATACTTAGAGGTAAATGGGAATATCGATACAACTCATCAATATCTCTGAGACAATATGAAGGCATTTCTAAGAGGAAAGTTCATTGCACTGAGTGCATTAATTTAAAAGAATAGAAAGTAACCAAATAAATAAACTAAGATTATGTATCAAAGCCCTGGAAAAAGAAGAACAAATCAATACAAAAAGCAGTAGAAAACAGGAAGTAACAAAAATCAGAGCCAAAATCAAAGAAATTGAAAAATAATTTTAAAAATCAAGAAAACAAAAAGTTGAGGAATAAAATTGATAAAACCTTAGCCAAGCTAATGAAGATAGAGAAGAAAAATCACTAAAATTTGTGATGAAAAAGCAATTATCACTAATGGACATTATATAAATACAGATGATAATCAGACACTATGAAAATCTATACCCCAATAAAATAGAAAATCATAAAGACATCGACAAATTTCTAGAGACATATGACCTAACAAAATTGATTCAGAAGGACACAATTTTAAAGAGATTAATTTCAATCAATGAAATTGAAGACTCCATTAAAAGCCTACCAACAAAGAAAAGCCCAGGACTGGACAGATTCCCTGATTTCTCCTGGAACTTCAAGAAGAACACCAATTCTACCCAAATTATTCCATGAAACAGAAAAGGAGGGAATCCTTCCAAACACGTTCTATAGAGTCAGTATCATCTGATACCAAAACCAGATAAAAACATATCAAGGAAAGAAAACTTCAGACCAATATCTGTGATGAATATAGATGCAAACATTCTTAATAACAGCAAATCTCATACAAAAACATATTAAAAATATAGTGGGGTTCATTCCAGGGATGCAAGAAATGAACATGGAAATCAATAAACATAATTCATCACATTAACAGAAGACAAAAGCCATATGATTATTTCTATAGGTGCAGAAAAAGCATTTGACAAAATACAGCACCCATTTGTGCCCCAAATATTAGAAAAACTAGACATAGTAGGAACACACCTCAACATTGTAAAAGCTATAGAATTTAAACCCAAGGCCAACATCATTCTGAGTGGATAAAAATTGAAAGCATTCCCTCTAAAACCTGGAATAAGACAGGAATGTCCTCTTTCACCAGAGTCCTTGAAACCCTAGCCAGAGCACATAGACAAAATAAAAAAAAAAATTAAGAAGATACAAATAGAAAAACAAGAGCTCAAACAATCCATATTTGCCAACAACATGATTCTGTATTTAGAAAACCCAAAAACCTCCACCAGAAAACTTCTAGAACTCATCAAAGTAGCAGGATATAAAATTAACACCCATAAATCAATTGCATTCTTATACACTAATGATGAATTAGCTGAAAGAGAAATCATGAAAACTATCACATTCACAATAGCATCAAAGAAAATTAAAATACTTAGAAATCAATCTAATAAAATATGGGTAAGACCTCCGCAATGACAACAAAAGAAAACTAAAAAGAAATTGAAGAAGACCTTAGAAAATGGAAAGATCTCCCGTGTTCTTATGTAGGCAGAATTAACTGTCAAAATGGCCATATTACCAGGGCAGGGGTTGTGGCTCAGTGGTAGAGTGCTCGCCTAGTATGTACAAGGCACTGGGTTCAACCCTCATCACCACATATAAATAAATAAATAAATAAAATATGTGTCTAACTACAACTAAAAAAAATCATAAAAAAGTGACCATATTACCAAAAGTAATATTGAATTCCTATTAAAATTCCAATGACATTCTTCATAGAAAAGAAGAAAAGAAAAGACAGTCATGAAACTTATTTGAAAAAATAAGAAGGCAGAATAGCAAAGCAATCCTTAGTGAGAAAAGTGATTCACAATACCAGACCTCAAATTATATTACATAGTTAGAGTAACAAAAACACCATGATATTGGTACCAAAACAGACATGAATACCAAAAGTACAGAGACAAACCCACATAAATACAATTATCTCATACTAAACAAAGGCACCAAAAACATACATTGGAGAAAAGATAGCCTCCTCAAGAAATGGTCCTCAACCAGAAGTCCATATGCAGGAAAACGAGATTAAATCATTCTCTCTCACCATGCACAAAACTCAACTAGAAGTAGATGGAGAACCTAGGAATTAGACCAGAGACCATGTGCCTAATAGAAAAATAAGTAGGCCCAAATCTTCATCATGTCGGATTAGGTCCTGATTCCCTTAACCAGACTTCTAAAGTGCAAAAAATAAAACAAGAATCAATAAATGGGATGGATTCAAATAAAAAGCTTCTTCTCAGCAAAGAAAATAATCAATAACATGAAGAGAGAGACCCCACATAGTGGAAGAACAGCTTTACTACACACATCAGATAGAGCATTAATTTCCAGGATATATAAAAGAACAAAAAAAAAACACCAAAAAAGCAAATAGCCCAATCAATAAATGGAGTAAGGAACCAATCAGACATTATCGGAAGAAGATATGCAACTGATCAACAAATACATGAAAAACATCTCTAGCAATTAGAGAAATGCAAATTAAAACTACTCTAAGATTTCATCTCAACTCTAATCAGAATGGCAATTATCAAGACTACAAGCAACAATTGTTGGCAAAGATGCAGGGAAAAAGGAACACTCATACATTGCTGGTGGCACTGCAAACTGGTGCAACCACTCTGGAAAGCAGTATGGAGATTTCTTAGAAAACTTGGAATGGAAAGACCATTCGACCCAGCTATCCTACTCCCCAAAGGACTTAGAATCAGCAAACTATAGTGATATGGCAACATCAATATATAGCAGCTCAACTGCAGAACCAATCTAAATGCCCTTCAATAGATGAATGCATAAAGAAACTGTGGTATATACACTCACTGGAATATTACTCAGCATTAAAGAGAATAAAACTATGGCATTTGCAGGTAAATGGATGGTTTTGGAGAATATCATGCTAAGCAAAGTAAGCCAATTCCAAAAAACAAAAGGCCAAATGTTCTCTGATAAGTGGATGTTGATCCATAATGGGGGCAGGTGGCAAGAAGAAAGGAGAAACTTTGGATTGGGTAAAGTCAGGGAGGGGGCATGAGGGTACATAAGATGGCAGAATGTGACAGACATCATTACCCTAGGTAGATATATGATTGCACCAATGGTGCAACTCTACATCGTGTACAACCAGAGAAATTAAAAGTTGTGTTCCATTTATGTACAGTGAAATGAAATGCATTCTGCTGTCATGTATAACTAATTAGAAAAAAATCGAAATATTTAAAAAAAGAAAAAAAGAAATAGAAGTAAAAAAGGCAGTCATTAAATTTATTTGGAAAAATAAGAAGACCAAAATAGCCAAAGGAATCCTTAGCAAGAAAAGTAAAGCAGGAGGCATCACAATACCAGACCTCAAATTATACTACAGAGCTAGAGTAACAAAAACACCATGGTACTGGTACCAAAACAGACATGAATACCAAAAGTATAGAAGAGAAGACACAGAGACAAACCCACATAAATACAGTTATCTCATACTAGACAAAGGCACCATAAACAGACATTGGAGAAAAGATAGCCTCCTCAACAAATTATGCTGGGAAAACTGGTAATCCAAATGCAACATAATTGAAATCAAACCCCCATCTCTCACCCTGCACAAAACTCAACTCAGAGTGGATCAAGGACTTAGGAACTAGAAGAGAGACCCTGTGCCTTCCAGAAGAAAAAGTAGGCCAAAATCTCCACCGTATTGGCTTAGGAACTGACTTCCTTCTCCTAAAGCTCAAGAAGTAAAATCAAGAATCAATAAATGAGATGGTATTAAACTAAAAAGCTTCTTCACTGCAAAGGAAACAATCAAGAATGTAAACAGAGAGCCTACAGAATAGGAGAAAATCTGTGCCCAACTGCATCTCAGAGGATTAATCTCCAGGACACACAAAAAACTCAAAAAACTTAACACCAGAAAAAAAATAACTCAATCAATAAATGGGAAAGGAACTGAACAGCCACTTCAAAGAAGAGATACAAATGGTCAAAAAATATATGAAAAAATGTCCACCATCTCTAGCAATTAGAGAAATGCAAATTAAAACGACACTGAGATTCCATCTCACTCCAGTCAAAATGGTAATTATCAAGGATACAAGTCTCAATAAGTGTTAACAAGGATGTGAGGGAAAAGATTCACTTATACATTGCTTTTGGGACTGCAAATTGGTGCAACCACTCTAGAAAGCATTGTTTCCTTAGAAAATTTGGAATGGAACCATCATTTGATCCAGTTATCTCACTCCTTGGTTAATACCCAAAGGATTTATGAAGCCACATCAATGTTTATAGTAGTTCAATTCACAATAGCCAAAGAAAATCTGGTATATATACACAATGGACTATTACTCAGTCATAAAGAAGAATCAAATTATGGCATTTGCTGCCAAATGGATAGAAACTGAAAGCTATCATGCCAAATAAAATAAACCAATACCACAAAAACAAAGGCCAAATATTCTCTCTAATATGTGAATGCTAACCCAAAACAAGGTAGGGTAGAAAGAGGAAGAACAGACGTTCTTTGGATTAGACAAAGGGGAATGAAGGGAAGGGGTGATGAGAGTAGGAAAGACAATAGAATGAATGAGACATTACTTTCCTTTGCTCATAAATGAATACATGACCAGTGTAACTCCACATTGTGTATAACACAAGAATGGAATCCTAATTGAAGTGGATTGTACTGTATGTATGTATGTCAATACATACTCTATTATATATAACTAAAAACAACAAATATTAAATAAATTGATACATACATACCTACATACTATGCTAAATAAAACACTAAGGCTTCTGGCAGGGAAGTGAAAAGTTTCTCATTTTCTACAACTTTGTCTTTCATTCTGTTTTCTAGGAAATTCCTTCAACTTTATACTAAGATTCTCCATTCCTAATACCAGTTTTTAATTTCTTTTCTATCATCTGAATATTCCTTTATTAAACTAAAATCAAGATAAAATGTTCATTAAACTTTTCTATAAAAGGTTCAAGGCATTGTAACATTGTTTGTTCTTTAGAGATCCATGTTCAATTAATTAGGACTTATTAGTATGACTCTATGAGATCTAATAGCAGCATGAATACTTAAACACACATACGTATTCACCTCCCCAGCATGCAGGCTATCCTTTCTACCATAAGAATCTTCTCTTTCTTTCAAAACAGTTTACACATTTATATGATTTAAGTGATTTCTCTTATTGATGGTAGAGTGATTTCTCTTATTCATGGTACGGTGAGACAAAAATCTGCTTTGAAATTCTTTCAGAGCTAAGGAAAAAAGACATATCCATCTTTCTGCATGTGAAGAAATTAATAATTAAATAGCTATGTCTTATGCTATGTTTTGTTTAAAGACATACAGATCCATTAATAAAATTAAAATGAAATAGTTAATTGAATAAAATACAAAAATCATTAAAAGTTTTTAAAATAATATAAAATAATCAAGGAAAAAAGAGACATTTTGTTGCCTGATTCTTTGTATATAAAATGCTTTTTCTTGCCTTTTTTATTTTTTTAGTTGTAGATGGACATAATACCTTTGTTTCTTTCTGTCTTTTAATGCTTGAAAATCATCTTCTTCATAATATTCTGAAATTTCACAATGATATGCATCTATTATCATTTATTTGTGCTAGGTTCTTCCTGGACCTTTTCAATCTGGAAACCTATGTTCTTCTACTTTGGGAAATTATCTTCAATCCCCTATCCACCATTCTTATAGTGAATTTTTATACTTCAGTTTCTCTCTTCTATGTTTCTCAAATGGCATACCTCTTTAAGCAGGCCTCCAATTTTCACCTTTTCCCATCTTCTACAACTTTTGTCTTTCATTCTGTTTTCTAGGAAATTCCTTCAATTTTATCTTCTAACCATTATACTGAGATTCTCCATCCCTATAACCAGTTTTTAATTTCTTTTTTTCATTACTAAAAAGCATTATTTATTTCTTTATATCTTACCCACTTTAACTTATATTTTTGTATATTTTCATGCACATAAAACATCAGTACAGTAGAACATTTTAATAACATATAAATAAATACACAAATACTTTAGGGAATGGCTTACTGTTTTAAACTAATATATTGTGCAATCCCTAAATACCAGAAGATTGACATAAATTAGCACATTTATACACTATAAACTATAAATGGTCATTTTCTTTCTTTTATTCAATATTCACTACACACACATAAGGTCTCAATGATTATTGATTGAATGTATGTGCTAAAAGACATTTAACTGAAGGATGGTTGGCTTTTGTAAACAATATACAAAAAATATGACTGTTCTATACACCTAAGAATAAGAAAACAGTTATCCTTTAGATAGGATTACGCATCTGTGTTGTGGCATGCCCTGGGTCTGGACCATTTATCACATCTCTGCATATCTGGTAAAGGAGTAGGAGCCAAAGGGAGAATGTGGTCCATAGGATCCTGAGATTTGTTGGTTTTTTAAATATTTTTAAAAATTTATTCTAATAATAATATTCTGAAATTTATCTAGTTATACATGACAGTAGAAATGCATTTTGGCACATCATACATAAATGGAGTATGACTTCTCGTTCATCTGGTTATACATGATATAGAGTTACACAAGTCACATAATTATGTATGCACATAAGATCATAATCTCATATTCATTCTACTATCATTCCTAACTCATGCCCCCTCGCCTCCCTTCACTCTCCTATGTCTAGTGCAATATGCCTCTATTTCTCCTCCTCCACTACCACCACCTCCCCTTCCACCATCTTATTGTGAATTAGCATCAGTATGTAAGAGAAAACATTCATCCTTTGGTTCTTTGGCATTGGATTATTTCACTTAACATAATATCTCCAGGGCATCCTTATATTAGAGAAAACATTCAGCATTTGTTTTGGGGGGATTGGCTAACTTCACTTAGCATTATCTTCTCCAACGCCATCCATTTGCCTACAAATGCCATGATTTTATTCTCTTTAAAAGCTGAGTAAAATTCCATTGTGTATATATGCCACTTTTTTAATCCATTCATCCACTGAAGGGCATCTAGGATGGCTCAACAGTTTAGCTACTGTGAACTGTGCTGCTATAAACATTAATGTGGCTGTGTCCCTGTAGTATGCTGTTTTTAAGTCCTTTGGGTATAGGCCTAGGAGAGGGATAGCTGGGTCAAATGGTGGTTCCATATTAGTGACAAATCCTGTGAGAGGGAAATGAGGAAAAACTACCCCATTTATAATAGCACCAAAAAATAAAAAATTCTTGGGAATCAACTTAACGAAAGAGGTGAAAGATCTATACAATGAAAACTACAGAACCCTAAAGAGAGAAATCAAAGAAGACCTTAGAAGATGGAAAGATCTACCTTGCTCTTGAATAGGCCTTGCTCTTGGATAGGCAGAATTAACATTATCAAAATGACCATACTTCCAAAAGCACTATACATATTTAATGCAATTCCGATCAAATCCCAATGGCATTCCTCATAGAAATAGAAAAAGCAATCATGAAATTCATTTGGAAAACAAAAGAGACCCAGAATAGCTAAAGCAATCCTTAGCAGGAAGAGTGAAGCAGGTGGCATCACTATACCAGACCTTAAACTAAACTACAGAGCAATAGTAACAAAAATAGCATGGTATTGGCACCAAAACAGACTGGTAGACCAATGGTACAGCATAGAGGACACAAAGACTAACCCATAGAATTACAATTATCAAAGGTGCCATGCCGCAGTTTGGCTGGGAACAAATCACGAGCCACTGAAGCAGGAACAAACTTTATTTCTGAACTCCACCAGCACACTCCCAAACACCACACCGCTCGTCCAGGAACCAGCAGCCGGAAATATCCCTCCTCCGGCACTTCCCCAACCAATGGGAACTCTCTGGGAATCCCTGCGAGAGCTCAACTGGATCTCAACAGGAACTCCGCGAGAACTCGCTGGCGTCACCTCTCAACCACTACTTCTGGCAAAAATGCCATGTGTTATCCTGACTCGGCTGTGGCCCTCAACAATAAACAAAGACGAGTGGGGGGAGAGAAAGGGGGAGAGAAGGGAAAGCATATGGAAATGGTAGGAGACCCTCAATGTTACACAAAATTACATAGAAGAGGTTGTGAGGGGAAAGGGGGGGAAACAAGGGAGAGAATTGAACAACAGCAGATGAGGTAGAGAGGGAAGATGGGAGGGGAGGGGAGGGGGGATAGTAGGGGATAGGAAAGGTAGCAGAATACAACAGTCACTAATATGCCATTATGTAAAAATGTGAGTGTGTAACCAATGTGATTCTGCAATTTGTATTTGGGGTAAAAATGGGAGTTCATAACCCAATTGAGTCAAATGTATGAAAGATGATATATCATGAGCTTTATAATGTTTTGAACAACCAATAAAAAAATATTAAAAAAATGTAAAGTCAGCATTGGAATTTTAAACAGAGAATTACAAGTGATTCTATTAAGGGCTCAGATAACAAGGAAACTAGTAAAGAGCTATAAATATCTTAAAGACCAACTTAGTAGTCATAATCAGAATGCTGAAAGAAATGTAGACAGTAAAGCCATGATGACAAGTTCTCAAAGATAAATGAAGAATATTCTATTGGATATTAGAGTGAAGGATACCCTTGTCACATTATTGCAAAGAATTTGGCTGAACAGTGTCCATGCCCTAGAGCTTTATGGAAGGCTTAATTTAAAAGTATTAAACTGGAGCTGGGTGTGGTGGGAGATGCCTATAGACAGCTAATGAGGAAACTGAGGCAGGATGATCACTTGAGCCCAGGAGTTCCAAGCCAGTCTTGGCAACATAGAATGACCCTGTTTCAATCAATCTATCAATCAATCAATCAATAATGATGATGATGATGATGACAATGATGATGAAGAACTAAGACGTGGCAGAGGAAATATCTCAACAACAAAGCATCAAATTGCTTCTTGGTTACTTTAACTGCACACACTAGCATTCAAAACAATGGCATGACCAATAGGCATAATGTAAAACTCAGAATGAATAAATTTTTTTTAAATCTGCTATATGGCCAGGAAAGAAGCAAAAAAGCATATAAGGGAACAGTCAAGAAGGTGCAGTTGCTAAAGAGATTATAGTAAATAAAAAGCTAAATGCTTTGCATTGGAACAAAAGGAAAGCTGCCTCCAGAGTATCTCATAAATCTGCAAGGTCACTGCTCCCATCACAATGTACAGAAGTGCAAATTTTTTTCAAATTCTTTACACAACAAAAATCATCTCAGACCCAACCCACCTATCCAGTTTACCTGGGAAAAGGCTCCACAACGAAAGCAGTGGTTCACAAGGGCCAAGGTGCAACTCATGCTAGTGGAAGTGTGTGGCATGGTCCACATGATGCTGCTTTTGCAGGCTTGCAGAATGCAAGAGTTAAGTGGTCCTAGCTACTTCCACAGACATTTCAGAGGAAATCTTGGGAAGCTAGGCAATGGGCTGCTGAATCCAAGTCTTTGCTAGGAATCCTGGATGGGGCAATATTGATTTAATGGAGCTGTTGGAGTGAACCTGCAACTCATAGCCAGAAGGTATAGGTGCCAGTGCGCAGCACCCATCAGGGCAAACTGAAAGCAGAGAGTAAAATAAGCCTCTGAGAGTAACCATGTGGGCTGCTACCAGCAAAGCTGAAAGGGCAGGGTTGTCCAAGTCCTTTGGGACCACATCCTACTGCAGTTTGCCCCAGATACTAGACATGAAGCTATAGGATTTAATGTTTGTCTTGCTAGGTTTCAGTCTTGCTTTGGGCCAAATCCTCCTTTCTATTTCCCTGTTCACCTCTTTTGGAATAGGTGTACTCACCTAGTACCTGTCCCACCATTGTATCTTGGAAATATGTCACTTGTTTTGTATATTTTTTTTCCCTACCAGGGCTAACAGATTAGACTGTGAACTTGGACTTCAGAGCAATACCGAAACAAACTAGGACTCTGGGATTCTTGGGAATGGAATGAACACATTTTACACTGTAGGATGGACACGAACCCTGAAGGACCTGGGCAGAATGCTACGGTTTGAGTGTAGACTGAGTGTCCCCCAAGCTTGGTCCCCAGGGTGGTAGTGTTAGAAGGTAACACTACCTTTAAAAGGTAAGACCTAGTAGGAGGTCTCAGATCACCGGGAGCATGCCCTCAAAGAGAATTATAAAACACTTCTCTCTCTCCCCCTCTCCCCAGCTCTACCCTAGTTTTAGATATAACTGCTTGCTCCTGTCAGCATTCAAGACACCAAATCCACAGGGCCTTCTGATCTTGGACTTGAATCTCCAAAATTATGAGCTAAGTAAACCTTTCTCATCATATAGTTGCTTCAGGTACTTCATTGTAATGGTGTAAAGCTATGCTTAAATATTTAAGGAAAAAAATACAGCCTAAAAGTAACCCTCAGTATTAAACAGTAGCTAATCAGCAATTAAATAACTGAAAAAACAGATTCATCTTTAAAATTAAATTTTACATTTCAGCTTAAAAACTATATGAAACACAACTGATAATTTCTGCCCCTTTCCAAAAATCTCTATAAAACTGCAATAACTAAAAATAAATTAATAAATGCACGTAGCCTAAGAAAAGATTGCTTACATGAAAGCGGACACAAAGCACTTAAAACTCTTAGAATTTTAAAAGCAGACAGACAGATACTTAGATCTAAGTGTACAAACAGAGAAGCAAACAGGAGTCAATTCCCACCAAAAATAAAAATAAAAGCCCCTAGAAAATCTTGGGAATTAAGGACATCAGATAGTTCAGAAGGCCTGGGAAGCCATGGACCTGAAAAGAAAAACAAAGGAGAAAAAAAAAAAACGAGTTAAAACTTTTCAAGAAAAACAGAATGCTACACTTCTTCCTCTGTCCTGCCCAACAAGTAAACTAGATATCCCTCCATTCTCACACAGTCTGAAAACTGCAGAGTCACCCCTTGAAAACTTGGCCCAGGCATAGAGACAGACATAAGCACTAAACGGAAAACAGATTCTAACCCCTACA
This sequence comes from Spermophilus citellus, assembly GCF_964194105.1. NCBI lineage: Eukaryota > Metazoa > Chordata > Mammalia > Rodentia > Sciuridae > Spermophilus > Spermophilus citellus. The sequence goes on along the minus strand of NC_138188.1, from coordinate 26,688,032 downwards.
GCTAGGACAATGAGATAAAGCATCTAAACTCCCATGTAAAGTACTTAAAAATTAGTTCTCAAAATAGGTACTTAATTGAGAAGAAAAATGGCTTAAGTACAGCAGTATTTGGCTGGGGCAGAGTAGGAAAATCTAATGAAATGCAGATATCAAGGTAGTTACCTGATAAGGTATCAGGGTGAAACGTTTCCCTCCTCAGCCTCATAACCTGCATAACCAAGGTTTATCAGTCACTTAAGCAAAGCCTCAAACACAAAACACAGAGACAAAAACAGAGAAAGATGAAGAAGAGAGAGGTAGGAGACTCAGAGAAGAAATAGCCTCAAAAAAGAAAAACAGATTTATATCCACCAAGCAGAATAAAGTAGAAAGAAAATACTCCTGGAAATGGAAGAGCAGAAACAAAAATCTAAGGTTTTGAGAGATAATATCACCTATATTTTCTAGGACAAAGAGATAAAAGATAAAGGATAAATTTACAGAATCAGCCTACACTGGAGGATCACCTTGCAAGTTACAGGCTGTCTAAGAACAGAAAAAAAAAATACTAAAAGAGAAAAATTCTGAAAGTGTAAAGACATTATTTTCCAAATTGAAAAGATCCAGTGAATATTCAGCATAAGTAATAAATGAAGGAAAAACTACATGCCCAAAGGTATAACACTGTAAAATGTCAGAATCCTAGAAATAAAAACAGCCCAAAAGCTTTCAGAAAATGAAGGATCAAAAATCCAGAATGTCATATTTTTATGCAACAGCAAATGAAGCAATGCCTTGAAATGTATGAAAATAAATAATTTTCAATCTAGGATTCTGTACCCAATGAAATTATCAATCAAGTATGAGAGCAAAATAAAGACATTTTCAGGCATCTCAAAAAAAATTTACCTTCCCTGATTTTTCTCAACAAACTCCTAGATGATTTTCTTCACAAAATTTAGAAAGCTGACAAAGAAAATGGATGGAATGGGATCTAGAAAACAATTTTCAACACAAAAATAGACAAAAGTCAATTCCATTCAAATGTTTCAGATCTTGGTATTGGTATTTCCCTTCCTAAATTATCAGAGAATAATGCAGTTGTATGACCACTATTCAAATAAATAAAACTTTAGAAGTATTCCCAAACCCACGTATATCTTCTCTCACTCACCAACATATATACACCCTTAAAAATATAACCACTGCAAATTAGTGTAGCCAATTTGGAAATCAGTATGGAGATTCCTTGGAAATCTGGGAATGAAACCACCATTTGACCCAGCTATTCCTTTTCTCGGACAATACCCAAAGGACCTAAAAACAGCATACTACAGGGTCACAGCCACATCAATGTTTATAGCAGCACAATTCACAATAGCTAAATGTAGAGCCAACCTGGATGTCTTTCAGTGGATGAATGGATAAAAAAAATGTGGCATTTATACACAATGGAATATTACTCGGCATTAAAAAAGAATAAGATCATGGCATTTGCAGGGTAATGGATGGCATTAGAGAAGATTATGCTAAGTCAAGTTAGCCAATCCCAAAAGAAATGCTGAATATTTTCTCTGATATAAGGGGAGGGTAAGTCAAAGTGGGGTAGGGAGGGAGAGCATGGGAGGAAAATTACCTCTAGATAGGGAATGGGGGGGGAGGGAAAGGGAGGGAGAAGGGAAATAGCTAGGATGGTGAAAGGAGACGGTCATCAGTATACAAAATACATGTATGAAGATGTGAATTTGATGTCAACATACCTTATATACAAACACAGATATTGTGGTATAAAGGTATTAAAAATTGTATGCAAAAAAATAAGAGTGCTCATGTATAATGGCATAATTTGGTGTGAACATACTTTATATACAAAGTTACAAAAAATTGTGCTGTGAATGGATAATTATGAATGTAATGCACTCCACTATTGTCATGTATGAAGGAAGGAAGGAAGGAAGGAAGGAAGGAAGGAAGGAAGGAAGGAAGGAGAGAGAAAAGAAAAGAAAAATATAACCGCTGTCAGGCATGGTAACATACACCTGTATCCAGAGGCTGAGGCAGGAGGATTTTAAGCTGGACACAGCTTAAAATTAGTTACATGCCACATTCATGTTGATAGAAGACCTTTAAAAAGGTCCACTGAGCATAACTCTATCTCAAAATAATTTTTTAAAAAAGAGTAGTTCTGAAAACTGCTGATTTTTAAAAATATACCAGTCAACCAAAGTAGAAAGATGACAAGGATAACTTTATTAGGGAATGAACAGCTATAAAGTCTCAATAAATCTTTTTAATCATCTGAAAGAATGAAAAGCTAGGAGGGTTGGGGGATGAAGTGTGATTAGTTCAGACTTACTTTTGACAACAAAGAAAAGCAAATTTTGTATAACTCCTTTTGAATTTTCATTTCCACAGACTAAACTTTTATCTACCTGAGAACCACAATCATTGTCTGTGATAACATGGATTCAGGAAGAAGTCCTAGCTATTTAGGAGATATTTATTTTAAAACATTTATCAGGCCTTCCCCAATCTTTTCCTCACCAACAAGCTTTCTAAATACCTACATCATATATAGTTCATTTTATTATAGTTATTTTTAATGTACCTGTTTTTCCCTGCAATTCTATAAGTCCCTCCAGGGAAAGGTTTATGTTCTTTCTTTTCTGCCCTGCATATAAGTACGCAATAAACATTTACTCAATTGAACTAAGGGCTATATTTTTTCTTTGAAAGTACAATTGTGCTTAATTTTTTAAATGAGCATTACTTTTCTGATAGATTATGAGTACAATAAGCTGGATCTGGCAATCAATAAATCAATTTTAAAACATAAATTTTTACTTTTTTGTTTTTGTTTTTATATTTTTAGTAGTGAATTATAGTTATACATAATAGTGGGGTGGAGTTAGTTTTGACATAATCATACATGCATGGAATATGATTTGCTCCAATTCAGACCCCAGTACTACTTCTTCCCTCCCTTCTCCCTCCCTCTGTTCCTTTCTCTCTTCTGCTGGTCTTCCTTCTATTTATTTAGTTTTCTTTTAATTGATGTTTTATAGATATGCAAAAAGGTGGGATTCACTATGATATATTCATATATGTATGTAGCATAATTGGATTAATTTCACTCACAGTTCCTTTTCCCAACTTTCCTCCTTCTCCCTCAATCGTCTTCCTCTATTCGACTGATCTCCCTTCTATTTTTATGGGGTTCCCCGAGTTTTTTTCCCCTTATATTGGTCTAATTTCCCACATATGAGAGAAAACACTCAATCCTTACTTTCTGAGTCTGGCTTATTTCATGTAGGATGATGTTCTCCAATTCTACCCACTTACCAGAAAATGACATAAGTCCATTCTTATTAGGGTTCAGTGAAACTCCAGTGTGTGTGTGTGTGTGTGTGTGTGTGTGTGTGTGTGTGTGTATCACATTATCTTTATACATTCATCTGTTGAGAAACACCTGGGCTGGTTTCATAACTTGGCTATTGTGAATTGTGCTGCTATCAACATTAATGTATCATGCAACTATAGTATGCTGATTAGTTATTTTGGATAAATACCAATAAGTGGAATAGCTGGGTCATATGGTACCTAGTTTTTTCAGGAGTCTCCCTGCTGCTTTCCACAGAGATTGTACAAATTTGTAGTCTCTCCATCAATATATGAGTATACAATTCCCCCCGCAACATTTATTATTATTTGTATTTTTGAAGAATGCTATTCCTATTGGAGTGAAATAAAACCTCAATGTAGATAGGAAAGGCAGTGAAATGAATTGGACATAACTTCCCCATGTTCATATATGAATATACAGTGAAACACCACATGATGTACAACCACAAGAATGGGATCCTAATTAGAAAAAGGTATACTCCATGTATGTATAATAAGTCAAAATACACTCTAGTGTCAGGTATATCTAAAAAAGAACAAATAAAAAATTAAAAAGAAATCGTACTTGCATATCCCTGATTGCTAGAGATGTTGAACATTTTTCATATATTTGTTGGCCATTTTTATTTCTTCTTTTGAGAAATGTCTGTTTAATTCTTTTGCCCATTTATTCAATGACTCTTTGGGAGTGATTGGTGTTTTTTGAATTTTTTATATATTTTGAATATTAATCCCTTGTCAGAGGAGTCACTGGCAAAAAGATTTTCTCCCAATTTTCAGCTTTCTTTACTGTGTATGCAGAAGCTTTTTAATATGATGTTGCCCCCCAACACCACCACTGAAAAAAAAAAGACTGAAAATGTAGATTAGTGATAGAGTCCTTGGCTAACCTGAATAAGGCTATGGTTTCAATCCCCAGTACTGAGAAGAAAAATGAAAAAGATAACTACTATTCTGACAAATGTGACCTATTATGTATATGCTGTTGTGTAAAATAGTATCAACTCTATGTCTGGCTTCTTTTTCCAAGAGTATGTCTGTGGTTTTCATCTGTATTCTTAGTAGCAATAATTCATTTTCCTTTCCATGTTCATATTTGATTGCATGAACATAGCACAATTTACTAACCTATTCTATTGGTGATGAACATTTGGTGGTTTTTTTCCCAGTTTAGGGCTATTCTGAATAAAGTTACTACTGACATTTTATGCAGAGTATTCTTCTGTTGGGTTTATACCTATGAGTATAACTGCTAAATTATAAGGTATATGTGCATTCAGCTTTAGTACATAGTGCCAAAGAGCTTCCATAATGGTAATCCTATTTTCTCTCCTACAAGCATGTATGAAAATTTCTGTTGTTCCACATACTCACTAGCACTTGGGACTGCCAGAATTTTAGTCATAATACTGGCTATTTGGTGGTCTCTCATTATGGTTTTAATATGCACTGCCCTAATGACTAACAAGCACATTTCTGTATGTATGGGCCACGATGGTATCTGTTTTGTACAGCACCTATTAGACCTGCTTATTCTTCTACTGGATTGTTTTTTAATTTTTGATTTGTAGTAGTTCCTCATATACTCTAAATACCCATATATTATCGAATAGCTCACACACTATGAGATTTGCCTTTTCCTTATCTTTCATATCTTTTGAACCGTAGAAGATATTCATTTTAAGAACACATAACATTAAATTTTTTCTTCATGGTTAGTGCTTTTTGTAGTCTTACAAAAACTCTTTCAATCCATAAACATGATAAATACCTTCATTTATTTAGATTTCCTTTCATTTCTATCAATGTTTGTATTTTTTAATGTAGATTTTTTTCCATTGGATTTACTCTTTGGCATTTGGTGTTTTTTAGTACTAAACAGCATTGTTTCTTTAGTTCATCTTCTGATTCTTTTTGTAAACATATAAAATGTATTTTTAAAATACTGACATTTTAGTCATCACACCTACTAAATTCCCTTATTTTTGTAGTCTTTTAAAATGGGTCTTATTGGGATATTTTATACACAATAATATCTACAAATGAATGTTGCAATATTTCCTTTCCATTCTTTATTATTATTATCTTAATCAATAGGAATAGTGATGGCAAGTATCCTTGTCTCATTTTAAGAATAGTGTGAAAATTATTTTTCACAACTGAATATTCACAATTGGATATTTTACAACTGATGGTTGCTACAATTCTTCATCAGGCTAAGAAAATTACCTTCTATTCTTATTTTGCTAAGTTTTTGTCATGAAGGAATGATGATTTATGCTTCTGTTTTAAGAATTTTTTAAGTAAGTGCAACACTTAAACTCACTTTCAGAAAAGTGCACTTCTAAATTTATTTGGCCCCTGGGTCATGGCAGATTGCATTTCCTCTTACATCATCTTAACAGTGCCCCAATATTAGAGCTCCACTTTCATATGCATTATCTCCATGCCCTCTCCATTATATAATATGAGATGGCTTCTACTCAGGTTGAACAGTCATACTAGACTAAGCAAGTTATTTCCCATGGTATTAATTTTGTTTTCGTAAATGCTCCGATTTTGCATAATTTCTCCATTCCTTTATTTTTCCCATAAGTCTTGTTGAATTTTGTGCACAATTCTGAAGAACATGATAAATTTCAAGAACGCATAAATTTTATACTGTAAGTACCTATATATGCCACAGAAGAGGATAATAGTCAACCCAAACTTCACCGGGGTATACTTTTTGCCCAATTATAGCTAAAGACACCTAGTCAATATGACAGAAACACAAAAATGAACTTTTTACAATTTATTCAAATGTAGATAAGATAGGTAGAAGATTTGTTGGAAATCAGACATAATCCTTTGACACAGTATATAAAAATCATGTTCTGACAGCCAGGCGCAATGGCACATGCCTGTAATCCCAGTGTCTCAAGAAACTGAAGCAGGAAAAATAATGAGTTCAAAGCCAGGCTCAGCAATTTAGCTAAGCTCTAAGCAACACAGTGAGATCCTGTCTCTAAATAAAATATTAAAAATGGCTTGGATGTGGCTCAGTGGTAAAGCACCACTGGGTTCAATCCCTGGTACCAAAAAAAAAAAAAAAAATATATATATATATATATATATATATATATACATACATATATATAAAATGTTCTGGCAACCAACAATTAATTATATAATTGGCACTACTATATTTTAAAAAGAAAAAAAACTCTCAAATCTTTGTGCTGAACATAGATCAGGAAGCTTTTTATAACAGTATTTATTAATGTGATCAATTATGGCTTCAAAATGATTGCTTAGCCGAGGTAAGAGGATTGCAAGTTCAAAGCCAGCCTCAGGAAAAGCAAGGCGCTAAAGCAACTCAGTGAGACCCTGCATCTAAACAATATGCAAAAAACAAGGCTGAAAATGTGGCTCAGTGCTTATGTGCCACTGAGTTCAATCCCCAGAACCCCTTCCCCAGCCATCTACCCCCCAAAAAATGACTTTATAATATAACACAAAATAAACACACATAATATTACCAGAATTATTTATGATCTTTATAGCTACACACTTACCTTCACATTTTTCAAGAATCTGGACTGTTTCTCCTATTTCTAAGATTAATCCTTGAGGAACAGATCCCCGAAAGCTGCATATCACTACAAAAGCAAGAATATACACATCAGTTAGCATGTCTAAATACTTAGGGTTTCTGAATTAAACACTAAGGTCTCTTCAATCTACACTCTCCCTTCCTTACTAATTCCTCTTTCTAATGTATGAGACTCTTCCAACTTAGTTACTACCTTTTGAAAGCTAATATTAAATAGTTCAGGACAATGACACTTCATTATACATTATAGCAAAATTATTCCTGAATGGTATGAGCATATATGCATGTATGGAAACATTTCTGTAAATAGATTCTCCCTTAACATGATCTACTTCATTTATACTTTTGGGCAAGTATATGCCTATTATTTTTGTAAAAATTAACATTGGGAACATCTTATCTACTATAAATAGACATTTTATAGCATTTTTTAAAGAATCACAAAATGAACTTAAATATATAGAGAGAAATAAAATTCTCATAAGAAAAATGAGAACAAAAATTAATGAAATAGAAAGCAAATGTACAACAGAGAACAGCAATAGATAGTAATAAAAATCTTATGTCTTTAATTTTGGGAAACTGACAAATTGATTCCAAAATCTATTTAAGAATATAAATAACAAAGAATAGCCATGTCACAGTCTTAAAAAAAAAAAAAAAACTTTCACTACCATCTATCAAGCATTATAATCTAAACTTTAGTTCTCTGAAAACATTGACATTGAAAACACCTAGCTCAGCTGATTTGGGGGGGGGGGTAAAAAAAAGAGAAAAAGTATGACATTAACAAAACATTGAAAACTTTATAAAATCATACTATAAAAAATAATTATCAACTGGGAGATCCAAGATGGCAGGACAGAGGGAGGCAGCATTTTGTGTCACTCCATGACCTGGGACTCAAGTAGTGAGAATACTGCATCTCTGAGAGTGATACTCCTGCTCCTGCATAGGAATCACAGTCACAGTGCCTGTCCAGGGCTCCATGCCTCAGCTTCAGAGGAAGTCTCCCAACTACTAGCCCAAAGAGAACTACAGGGTACAACACTGATGCAGAACTTTCAGCCACCCACCCGAGCACAAATCACAGGCGCTCCCACGCAAGACACCCAGAAAATTCCTACGTGCAGGAACTCCAGCCACCAATACTGTGTGGACTCCCATCTACCAACGTGGGGTTCCTCCACTGCTGCTATCTTGGGTCTCTATAGCAGTGGAGATAGTCCCCTAAGCGCAGTAGCCTGCCTGCACCGAGAACTTCACATAAGCTCTGAAGTCAGTGGACAGCCATACACTGCACACCACAGAGCTAGTCTCTGAACTCATTGTTCAATGTCATCACCCAACTCCCCTCACCCAACCTGACCCGCCATCACTGAAAGCAGGTGCCTCCATCTTAGGTTACCTTCATCACCATCTTCTGCGGGGCAACTCCCAGTTTGGAACTCCATCTGGCTAGTTACCCAATTTCTAACTACCCCCTCTCCCACGCAGCACTACCCTGGCACATGGCACCCTGGTTACCTTCACCATACTGAGGGCAGAGACACCAACTAACAACAGATGACCCCACCTATTGAATGAGAAGGGAAATGGAAAAGATACTGATCTCCAACCAAAACAATCCCTGTTTCTTCCTTCAAGATTTTTTTTCCTCTCCCTCTCTATTCTCCCGCCCTCACATCCCCAACATATGTAAAACCAAGTACTTTGCATGAAGGATTTTGAGGACTGGGGACATCTGAATAGTATATTACACTTGTGTTGTATATTCTTTTTTTTATTTTTGCCCACCAATTTCTACTATTTTAATAAATTTTATTTTTCTTAATATGTTTGTTTTATGTACACTATTGTCTTCACACTTACTTTTCTACACAAAATTCCTCTCCCTTCTCCTGCTATTAATCTTCCTCTTTAGATTTGTTTCACAGTTCCTAAGATATAATAACTCTATACCCTCACCTCAGCCTCCTGAGCATATCATCCTACTCATCATCCATAGTTCTTTGTCCACCATTAGAAACGGTAAACCCTTTTACAAACTACTGAGGGTATTGTAGATAATAACTGGATTCACCATTTCTGTGCATTGTGACCAAACTGTAAACATCTTAATAGCAAACATTTCTTTTAAGGGTGCATATTGTTAATATTGGTATCTGTTAACACTGTCCTTCACCTCAAAGGAGAGGTATTGGATAGCTACAGAGGCACTACAAGCCTATAGGGTAAAAATAGTACCACCTTGGATCCACAGTACTAGAAGGGAAGACACACAAGCAAAATGAAAAGACAAGGGAAGAAAGTGCCCCAAACAAATCAAGATGCCACATTATTACAATCCATGGCCAGCACAGCAGAAGAAATGACAGAGAAGGACTTCAGGATGTACATAATTAAAATGTTCTGTGAATTAAAGGATGATATAAGAGAGCAAATACAGTCAGCAAAAGATCATTTTAACACTAAGCTAAATAAACAAATACAGAAAGCAAAAGATTACTTCAATAGGGAGATAGAGGTTCTAAAAAAAAAAGAAATCCTTTAATTAAAAGAAACAATAAACCAAATTAAAAGCTCAATTGAAAGCATCACCAACAGATTAAACCACTGGGAAGACAGGACCTCAGACAATGAAGGCAAAATATAAAATCTTAAAGTAAGAAACCATGAGCAGAACATTCAAGAAATATGAAATACATAAAAAGACCAAATTTGGGGCTAGGGCTGTGGCTCAGTGGTAGTGCACGTGCCTGGTATGTGTGACACACTGGGTTCGATTCTCAGCACCATGTACTAAAAAAATAAAGATCTATAAGCAACTAAAAAATATTTTTTAAAAAAAAGACCAAATTTAAGAGTTACTGGGATAGAGGAAGACACAGAGTCCCAAACCAAAGGAATGAGCAATTTATTCAATGAAATAATAACAGAAAATTTTCCAAACATGAAGAATGAATTGAAATACCAAATTCAAGAGGCTTACGGGACGGCAAATATACAAAAATCAAAACAGATCCACACCAAAGAACATTATAATGAAAATGCATACCGGGATAAAAATGGGAGTTCATAACCCACTTGAATCAAAGTGTGAAATATGATATGTCAAGAACTATGTAATGGAAAAATGGAACAGCTGATAAGGACCACTAGGCAATGTTGAGCTGACGTGGATCCAGGGCAAACAGTCTGGGCTTCTCAGAACACACCGAGCCTGGATCGGCTGCACTCAAGCTCCGATTTGCCTGCTTCTCGTGACTCAGCACTAACGATCCCGCTGAAATAACTAGTCGGCCCGCCTGAACTTACAGAGGTAAAAGCCAACCGAGCACGATAGCCAGACCAAGGGAATCAGGAGTGACGCGGGACTAGCAGCGCAGAACTGCCGGCTACCGCTCCCACCTGTGCTGATAACTGAGGTCCCTTGCACCAGCTACCAGTGGAGTTGCTACCAGAGGGCAACCAAATTCGCTGAGGGTCCTCAGCCCCAATCTCTACAAACTTAGGGTTTGAGGAAGGCAAACAGGGAGAGTGTGCCCAGGCTTTCATGAAAACAGAGCTCCCAGGAGCAGCAGACCTGGCGTGTAGCCAGTATTGTGGTGACTGTCACAGGTGAGCGGGGCCTGGCTTGAGGAAACACAGAGAAGGCCCCAGGCACTCAGGATTGCAGACCTGCACAGTCTGGGCGGAAGAGCTGCTGCACAGTGATTGGATCCCACCTATCGAGAAAAGAAGCTTGGCCAAGTGGGCACAGCTCCACCTACTGGAAGAGAAGTTAATCGAGCTCTATGACTGCATTTATTATTATTTTTTTTTACTATTATTATTTCTTTTCTTTTATTTTATTTTCATTTTATTGTTGTTGTTCTTGTTCTTTAACTCTTTTATTAATGTTTTCAATTTTTTAATTCTTTTTATTTTATTATTATTACTATTATTTCTTAAACTTTAATTTCCATTTTTTATTATCATTATAATTTTTTAATTTTTGTTTTTTCTTTTTCTTTCTTTATTTTCAATTTTTTTCTTTTGTCTTTTCATTTCTTTTCAATTTTCTTATGCCCCCTACCTTGAATTCTACGTGCCTACACTCATTCTCTTTAGTGACTTCTTCCCTTCCCTTCTAATATCTTTCCTCCCAAGCATCAAATAAACTTATAAGAGTAAACAGTAACTCAGCAGTCAAACAGAACAAGAAGTAACATGAGCAGCATAAAAAATCAAGGAAGAAAAGGAGTACAAACAATGCAGGACAGCCTAAATATTCAGGAGGACCTAGAGTCATCAGAAAATGGCCATATAAGGATCTCAAGGAACACCTTAGACAGATGGAAAGGAACCTTAAAAAGGATATGAGACAGCAAATCCAAACAGCGAAAGAACACATTGAGAATGAATTACATAAACAGATAAAAGAAGAAGTTAAGCATCTTAATCAGGAGATAGAGATTATAAAAAAATCAAACAATAATTCTAGAAATGAAGGAAATGATAAACCAAATTAAAAACTCAATCGAGAGTATCACTAACAGAGTGGAGCAAGTAGAAGCCAGAACATCAGATAATGAAGACAAAATATATCATCTTGAAAAGAGTCTAGCCAACTCAGATAGGCTGGTAAAAAATCACGAGAAAAAAATCCAAGAGATTTGGGATAACATAAAAAAACCAAACTTACGAGTCATCGGGATGGAGGAAGGTACAGAGATTCATACCAAGGAAATGAGTAACCTGCTGAATGAAATAATTACAGAAAACTTTCCAGAAATAAAAAAGGAAACAGATATACAAATAGATGCATACAGCACACCGAGCACACTAAATCACAGTAGACCAACGCCAAGACACATTGTTATGAAGATATCCAATATACAGAACGAAGAGAAAATACTAAAAGCTACAAGAGAAAGGAGACAGATTACATTTAGGGGTAAACCAATAAGGTTAACAACGGATTTTTCATCACAGACGCTGAAAGCGAGAAAATCCTGGAACAACGTATTTCAACCACTGAAAGACAATAGATGCCAACCAAGAATTCTGTATCCAGCAAAATTAAGCTTCAGGTACAACAACGAAATAAAAATCTTTCATGATAAACAAAAGCTAAAAGAATTTGTAGCCAGAAAACCAGCATTGCAAAGCGTCATGAGCAAAACACTACACGAGGAAGAAATGAAAAACAATAACCAAAAACATCAGTGGGAAGTGCGTCGGTAAAGACAGAGGACAGAGGGAAACCTATTCATGGAGAAACAAACTAAATTAGAAAAAAAAACAAAAAAGATAAATAATCAAACATGGCAGGAAGTACAAACCATATATCAACAGTAACTCTAAACGTTAATGGCTTAAACTCTCCAATAAAGCGACATAGGCTGGTAACATGGATTAGAAAAACAAATCCAACAATATGCTGCCTCCAGGAGACACATCTGATTGGAAAAGACATACATAGGCTCAAGGTGAAAGGTTGGGAAAAAATATACCACGCACACAGTCCTCATAAGCAAGCAAGGGTGGCCATCCTCATATCGAATAAAATCGACCTCAAGACTAAGTTAATCAAAAGGGATAAGGAAGGACATTATATACTGTTAAAAGGAACCATTCACCAACAAGACATAACAATTATCAATATTTATGCACCAAATAATGGTGCTGCGACATTCAAAAAACAAACTCTCCTCAAGTTCAAGAATCAAATAGACAACAACACAATAATTATGGGTGACTTCAACACACCTCTCTCACCATTGGACAGATCCTCCAAACAAAAGTTGAATAAAGAAACTATTGACCTCAATATCACAATCAATAACCTAGACTTAACTGACATATATAGAATATATCAACCATCATCAAGGGGATATTTTTTTTTTCTCAGCAGCACATGGATCCTTCTCAAAAATGGACCATATATTATGCCATAGGGCAACCCTCAGTAAATATAAAGGGGTGGAGATAATACCATGCATTTTATCTGATCATACTGGAATGAAAAAGGGAAATCAATGATAAAAGAAGGAAGGAAAAATCCTACATCACATGGAAAATGAACAATATGTTACTGAACAATCAATGGGTTACAGAAGACATAAAGGAGGAAATAAAAAAATTCTTAGAGATAAATGAAAACACAGACACAACATATCGGAATCTATGGGACACAATGAAAGCAGTTTTAAGAGGGAAATTAATCGCCTGGAGATCATTCCTGAAAAAAAGGAAAAAACAACAAATAAATGAGCTCACACTTCATCTCAAAGCCCAAGAAAAGGAAGAGCAAAACAACAGCAAATGTAGCAGAAGGCAAGAAATAATTGAAATCAGAGCGGAAATCAATGAAATTGAAACAAAAGAAACTATTGAAAAAATTAACAAAACTAAAAGTTGGTTCTTCGAAAAAATAAATAAGATCGACAGACCCTTAGCCATGCTAACGAAGAGAAGAAGAGAGAGAACTCAAATTACTAATATATGGGATGAAAAAGGCAATATCACAACAGATGCTACAGAAATACAGAAGACAGTTAGAAATTATTTTGAAACCCTATATTCCAATAAAATAGAAGATAGTGAAGACATTGATAAATTTCATAGGTCATATGATTTGCCCAGACTGAGTCAGGAGGATACACACAATTTAAACAGACCAATATCAATGGATGAAATAGAAGAAGCAATCAAAAGACTACCAACCAAGAAAAGCCCAGGACCGGATGGGTACACAGCGGAGTTTTATAAAACCTTTAAAGAAGAATTAATACCAATACTTTTCAAGTTATTTCAGGAAATAGAAAAAGAGGGAGCTCTGCCAAATTCGTTCTATGAGGCCAACATCACCCTGATTCCGAAACCAGACAAAGACACCTCAAAGAAAGAAAACTACAGACCAATATCTCTAATGAACCTAGATGCAAAAATCCTCAATAAAATTCTGGCGAATCGAATACAAAAACACACCAAAAAAATTGTGCACCATGATCAAGTAGGATTCATACCTGGGATGCAAGGATGGTTCAACATACGGAAATCAATAAATGTTATTCACCACATCAATAGACTTAAAGATAAGAACCATATGATCATCTCGATAGATGCAGAGAAAGCATTTGACAAAGTACAGCATCCCTTTATGTTCAAAACATTAGAAAAACTAGGGATAACAGGAACTTACCTCGACACTGTAAAAGCTATCCATGCTAAGCCACAGGCTAGCATCATTCTGAATGGAGAAAAATTGAAAGCATTTCCTCTAAAATATGGAACAAGACAGGGATGCCCCGTATCACCACTTCTATTCAATATAGTTCTCGAAACACTGGCCACAGCAATTAGACAGACGAAAGAAATTAAAGGCATAAAAATAGGAAAAGAAGAACTTAAATTATCACTATTTGCGGATGACATGATTCTATACCTAGAAGACCAAAAACGGTCTACAAAAAAACTACTAGAACTAATAAATGAATTTAGCAAAGTGGCAGAATATAAAATCAACACACATAAATTAAAGGCATTTCTGTATATCAGCGACAAAACTTCTGAAACAGAAATGAGGAAAAACACTCCATTCACAATATCCTCAAAAAAAATAAAATACTTGGGAATCAACCTAACAAAAGAGGTGAAAGACTTATACAATGAAAACTACAAAACCCTAAAGAGAGAGATAGAAGAAGATCTTAGAAGATGGAAAGATATACCCTGTTCATGGATAGGCAGAACTAACATCATCAAAATGGCGATATTACCAAAAGTTCTCTATAGGTTTAATGCAATGCCAATCAAAATCCCAATGGCATTTCTTGTAGAAATAGAGAAAGCAATCATGAAATTCATATGGAAAAACAAAAGACCCAGAATAGCAAAAACAATGCTAAGCAGGAAGTGTGAATCAGGCGGTATAGCAATACCAGATTTCAAACTATATTACAGAGCAATAGTAACAAAAACAGCATGGTACTGGTACCAAAACAGGCGGGTGGACCAATGGTACAGAATAGAGGACACAGAGACTAATCCACAAAGCTACAACTATCTTATATTTGATAAAGGAGCCAAAAGCATGAAATGGAGGAAGGATAGCATCTTCAACAAATGGTGTTGGGAAAACTGGAAATCCATATGCAACAAAATGAAACTGAATCCCTTTCTCTCGCCATGCACAAAAGTTAACTCAAAGTGGATCAAGGAGCTAGATATCAAATCAGAGACTCTGCGTCTGATAGAAGAAAAAGTTGGGGGCTGGGGATGTGGCTCAAGCAGTAGCGCGCTCGCCTGGCATGCGTGCGACCCGGGTTCGATCCTCAGCAGCACATACCAACAAAGATGTTGTGTCCGCCGAGAACTAAAAAAATAAATATTGGAAATTCTCTCTCTCTCTCTCTCTCTCTCTCTCTCTCTCTCTCTCTCTCTCTCTCCTCTCTCACTCTCTCTTTTAAAAAAAAGAAAAGAAAAAGTTGGCTCCGATCTACATATTGTGGGGTCGTTCTCCAAATTCCTTAATAGGACACCCATAGCACAAGAATTAATAACAAGAATCAACAAATGGGACTTTCTTAAACTGAAAAGTTTTTTTCTCAGCAAGAGAAACAATAAGAGAGGTAAATAGGGAGCCTACATCATGGGAACAAATTTTTACTCCTCACACTTCAGATAGAGCCCTAATATCCAGAGTATACAAAGAACTCAAAAAATTAGACAATAAGATAACAATTAACCCAATCAACAAATGGGCCAGGGATATGAACAAACACTTCACAGAGGAGGACATACAATCAATCAACAAGTACATGAAAAAATGCTCACCATCTCTAGCAGTCAGGGAAATGCAAATCAAAACCACCCTAAGATACCATCTCACCCCAGTAAGATTGGCAGCCATTATGAAGTGAAACAACAACGAGTGCTGGAGAGGATGTGGGGAAAAGGGTACTCTTGTACATTGCTGGTGGGACTGCAAACGGGTGCGGCCAATTTGGAAAGCAGTATGGAGATTCCTGGGAAAGCTGGGAATGGAACCACCATTTGACCCTGCTATTGCCCTTCTCGGACTATTCCCTGAAGACCTTAAAAGAGCACACTACAGGGATACTGCCACATCGATGTTCATAGCAGCACAACACAATTCACAATTGCTAGACTGTGAAACCAACCCAGCTGCCCTTCAATAGATGAATGGATTAAAAAATGTGGCATTTATACACCATGGAGTATTACGCAGCACTAAAAAATGACAAAATCATGGAATTTGCAGGAAAATGGTTGGCACTAGAGCAGATTATGCTAAGTGAAGCTAGCCAATCTCTAAAAAACAAATACCAAATGTCTTCTTTGATATAATGAGAGCAACTAAGAACAGAGCAGGGAGGAAGAGCAGGAAGAAACGATTAACATTAAACAGAGACATGAGGTGGGAGGGAAAGGGAGAAAAAGGGAAATTGCATGGAAATGGAGGGAGACCCTCATTGTCATACAAAATTACATATGAGGTTGTGAGGGGAATGGGATAATAAACAAGGAGGGAAATGAATTACAGTAGATGGGGGTAGAGAGAGAAGATGGGAGGGGAGGGCAGGGGGGATAGTAGAGGATAAGAAAGGTAGCAGAACACCACAGTCACTAATATGGCAGTATGTAAAAATGTGGATGTGTAACCGATGTGATTCTGCAATCTGTATTTGGGGTAAAAATGGGAGTTCATAACCCACTTGATTCTAATGTATGAAATATGATATGTCACGAGCTTTGTAATGTTGTGAACAACCAATAAAAAAGAAAAAAATAATAATATAACATTAAAAAAAGAACTATGTAATGTTTTCAACAACCAACAATAAAAAAAAGAAAATGCATAACATACAGAATAAAGAGAAAATGTTATTTTTCAACCCAGACCCTGAAATCTAGAAGACACTGAAAGAACATGTATCAAGCTCTGAAAGAAAATGGATGCCAACCAAGAATCTTATATTCCACAAAATTAATTTTTAGATTTGATGGTGAAATAAAAACCTTCCGTGATAAACAAAAGTTTAAAAACATTTACAAGTCGAAATCCTGCACTACAGAACATCCTAGGCAAGAATGTCTTCTCTGATATAAGGGAGGTGACTCAAAATGGGGTTGGGAGGGAGAGCAAGGGAAGAAGATAACCTCTAGATAGGGAATTGGGGCAGGAGAAAAAAAGAGGGAGAAGGGGAAGAGCATGGATGGTGAAAGGAGACCCTCATCATTATACAAAATACATGTATGAAGATGTGAATTTGGTGTCAACATACCTTATATATAATCAGAGATATGATAAATTATTATATAATGGTGTATTAAGAATTGTAATGCAAAATAAATAAATTTTTTAAAAAATACAAATAATAAAAAAGGACATCCTAGGCAAAATATTCCATGAAGTGGAAATACAACAATGAAAATCAGCAAAGAGAGGTATTAAACTAAAGGAAAAATTAATCAAAGGAGAAACCAAGTCAAGTTAAATACCAAAAATAAATTTAAAAGGCTGAGAATAAAAATCATATCTCAATAGTAACCTGAATGTTAATGGCCTAAACTCACCAATCAAAACACATAGACTGGCAGACTGGATTTTTAAAGAAGACCCAACAATATGCTGCCTTCAAGAGACTCATGTCACAGGAAAAGGCATCCATAGACTGAAAGTGAAAGGTTGGGAAAAATCATATCACTCACATGGACTACAGAAGCAAGCTGGGCTTTTCATCCTCATATTAAATAAAGTAGATTTCAAGCCGAAGTTAATCAAGAGGGATAAAGAAGGATATTTCATACTGCTTAAGGGAACCATACAATACAAGACATAACAATAATAAATGTATATGCCCCAAACAATGGAGCATCTACATTCATCAAACAAACTCTTCTCAAGTTTAAGAGTCAAAAGGACCACAACGTGATAATTCTTGGTGACTTTAACACACTGCTTTAATCACTGAATAGATCATCCAAACAAAACCTGAACAAAGAAACCACAGAACTCAATAATACAATCAATAACTTAGACTTAACAGACATATATAGAATATTTCATCCTTCAATGAACAAATACACTTTCTTCTCAGCAGCACATGGATCCTTTTCTAAAACAGACCATATACTATGTCACAAAGCAACTCTTAGCAAATATAAAAAAGTAGAGACACTACCCTGCATTCTATCGGCTCATAATGGAATGATATTAGAAATCAATGATAAAATAAAAAATACAAACTACTCCAACATCTGGAGACTAAATAATATGCTACTGAAAGAACAATGGGTTGCAAAACAAATCAAGAAGGAGATGAACAATTCTTAGAGGTGAATGACAACACAGATACAACATATGAAAATCTCTGGGACACAATGAAGACAGTACTAAGAGGAAAGTTTATAGCATAGAGTTCATTCCTTAAAAAAAAAAGTCAACAAATAAACGACTTAACATTACATCTCAAAGCCCTAGAAAAAGAAAAACAAATCAACACCAAAAGCAGTAGAAGACAGGAAATAATTAAAAATCAGAGCTGAAATCAATGAAATTGAGAGAATTGAAAAAATTCACAAAACAAAAAGTTGGTTCTTTGAAAAAATAAATAAAATTGGGCTGGGGATGTGGCTCAAGCGGTAGCACACTCGCCTGGCATGCGTGCGGCCCGGGTTCGATCCTCAGCACCACATACCAACAAAGATGGTGTGTCTGCTGAAAACTAAAAAATAAATATTAAAAAATAAATAAATAAATAAATAAATAAATAAAATTGACAGACCCTTAGACATGGTAATGAAGAGATCAAAAAGAAAATATCACAACAGACACTACAGAAATACCGAAGATAATTAGAAATTATTTTGAAAAATTGTACTCCAATAAAATAGAAAATATCAAAAGCACTGACAAATTTCTAAAGTCATACAATTTGCCCAAATTGAATCAGGATGATATACACAATTTAAACAGATCAATTTCAAGTACTGAAATAGAAGACTCCATCAGAATCCTACTAACCAAGAAAAGCCCACAATGGGATGGATACAGAGTTGAGTTGTACAAGACCTTTAAAGAGGAACTAATACCAATACTATTCAATTTATCAGGAAACAGAAAGCACTTCCAAACTCATTCTATGAGGCCAGTATCACCCTGATTCCAAAACCAGGTAAAGACACATCAAAGAAAGAAAATTTCAGATCAATATCTCTAATGAACATACATGCAAAAATTCTTAATAAAATTCTGGCAAAATGAATATAAAAACATATCAAAAAGAATGCACCAAAATCAAGTGGGGTTCATCCCAAGGATGCAAGGTTGGTTCAACATATGGAAATCAATAAATGTAATTCATCACATCAATAGACTTAAAGATAAGAATCATATGACCATCTCAATAGATGTAGAAAAAGCATTTGACAAAACACAGCACCCCATTATGTCAAAACACTAGAAAAACTAGGGATAACAGGAACATATCTCAACATCATAAAAGCTATCTATGCTAAGCCCAGGCCAACATCATTCTAAATGGAGAAAAATTGAAGGCATTCCCTCTAAAAACTGGAACAAGACAGGGATGCCCCCTTTCACCACCTCTATTTAACATAGTTCTTGAAACACTGGCCAGAGCATTTAGATGAAAGAAATTAAAGGGATATGGGTACAAAAAGAATAAGTTAGCGCTATGTGCCTACAATATGATTCTATATTTAGAAGACCCAAAATATTCCACTAGAAACTTCTAAAACTAGTAAATGAATTCAGCAAAGTAGCAGGATACAAAAATCAACACCCATAAATCAAAGACATTTCTGTATATCAGTGACATATCCTCTGAAAGGGAAACAAGGAAAACTACCCCATTTATAATAGCTTCAAAAATAAATAAAATACTTGAGAATCAACCTAACAAAAGAGGAGAAAGACCTCTATAATGAAAACTACAGAATGCTAAATAAAGAAATTAAAGAAGACCTTAGAAGATGGAAGATTACCTTGCTCTTGGATAGGCAGAATTAATATTGTCAAAATGACCATACTTCTAAAAGCATTACACAGATTTAATACAATTCCAATCAAAATTCCACTGACATTCCTCATAAAAATAGAAAAAGCAATCATGAAATTCATCTGGAAAAATAAGAGAACCAGAATAGCTAAAGCAATCCTTAATAGGAAGAGTGAAGCAGGTGGCATCATTATACCAGACCTTAAACTATACTATAGAGCAACAGTAACAAAAACAGCATAGTATTGGCACCAAAATAAGACTGGTAGACCAATAGTACAGAATAGAGGACACAGAGAATAACCCACATAATTATAGTTATCCTATTTTAGACAAAGGCACCAAAAACATACATTGGAGAAAAGATAGACTCTTCAACAAATGGTGCTAGAAAAACTGGAAATCCATATGCAAAAAAATGAAATTAAACCCCTATCTCTCACCATGCACAAAACTCAACTCAAAGTGGATCAAGGACCTAGAAATTAAACCTGAGATGTTGTGCCTATTAGAAGAAAAAGTAGGCCCAAATCTCCATCATATCAGATTAGGCTGACTTCCTTAATGAGACTCCTATAGTGTAAGAATTAAAATCAAGAATTAGGGCTAGAGTTGTGGCTCAGCTGTGGAGTGCTCACCTAGCACGTGTGAGGCCCTCGGTTCAATCCTCAGAAAACTACAGAATGCTCCACAATAAATATTAAAAGACAAAGAATTTAAAATATCTTTTAATATAAAGATTTTTAATGGATATACAATATAAAACAAAAAAACCTGTAATATAAAATGTGAGGGTAGGATAAGATATATCATGTGGGGATTTTATTTTTAATTGACAAAAAAATATATATATATATATATATATGTTTATTGTCTATAGTATGTCATTCTTAAATATGTATATATTGTAGCATGGCTAAACCAAGGTAATTAACATATATTACCTCATATACTTATCTTTGTGTGTGTAATAAGAATAACATAAAGAATTCTCCTAGCAATTTTTAAGAGTACAATAATACATTGTTACTAACTGTAGTCACCATATTATAAGTGTAGAATTTTATAGGCTGTCCCAATTATAACCTATAATTTATATTTTATATTTTAAGTAAGCCTCCAACATCATCAAGAAAAATATCCATAGTGATACACACACAAAAAATAATTAAATCAAAGAATACCAGTACAAACAATTCTAAATTCACAAACACTGAAAGAACAAAAGGAACAACAAACAAAAGACAAGGAGCAAAATATCAATAGTATTTTGCTATCAATAATTAATTTAAATGTGAATGGACTAAGCTCACCAACCAAAAGACACAAAGTAGTTGAGTGGATTAAAGAAACAAAATCAAACCTTATGCCTCCTATAAGAGACTCAGCTTAGATTCCGGTTCATAAATAGTGTGGCACTGAAGATATGGAAAAGGATAATCCACCCAAATGGAAACTAAACTTATGTCCAACCAAAAAGACTTTAGTCAAAAACTGTCACAAGACAAAATTATTGAATGATAAAGGAATCCATCAAGAGGTTGGAACAATAACAAATATGTATGCATGGAACATTAAAGCACCTTTATACATAAAGCAAATATTAACAGATCTAAAGGGAAAAATAGATGCCAATACAATAATAGTAGGAGACCTCAATACACCACTTTCAACAATGGATTTACCATCCAGAGAGAAAAATCAATAAAGAAACAGTGGACTTGAACAAAATTACTGGACAAATTGACCTAAAAGACATATACAGAAAATTCCACTCAAAAATAGTAAAATAAACATACTTATCAAACGCTCAAGACATTTCCCAGGATACATTATGTTAGGACATAAAACAAGCCTTAATAAACTTAGGAATGGGGGCTGGGGATGTGGCTCAAGTGGTAGCGCGCTCGCCTGGCGTGCGTGCGGCCCGGGTTCGATCCTCAGCACCACATACCAACAAAGATGTTGTGTCTGCCGAGAACTAAAAAATAAATATTAAAAATTCTCTCTCTCTCTCTCTCTCTCTCTCTCTCTCTCTCTCTCTCTCTCTCTCTCCTCTCTCACTCTCTCTTTAAAAAAAATAAACTTAGGAATGAAATCATTTTTCTCATTTTTATTATAATTAGCTAATATTAATTATACAAACTAATTGGATTCACTTTGCTATTTCAATATATGCATACTAGGGAATGACTGTGTCCTTCCACACTCCTTCTAACCTTACATTCCTTCTTTCCCCTTCCCCATTCCTAGTAATTCCTCTTCTACTTTCATATCAGTGTTTTTATAAAATTTCCACTGAGAGAAAATGTGTTAACTGTCTACGTCTGGCTTATTTCACTTAACACAATGTCCACCAGTTCCATCCATTTTCCTGCAAATGACAGGATTTCAATTTTTCTTTAAGGCTGAATAATTCTCCATTGTGTATATGTAGTACATTTTCTCTATCCCTTAATCTGTTGACAGGCACATAGGATAATTATGTATCCTGGTTGCTGTGAATAGTGCCACAAAAAAAAATGGATATGCAGTCATCTCTTTTGCACGCCAACTTCATTTTCTTTGAGTATACATCCAGAAATGGGACAGCTGGATCACATGGAAGTTCTATTTTTACTTTTTTGAAGAACTGTTTTCCTTAATGGTTATACTATTTTACATTTACATCAACACTGTAAAAGGATTCCTTTTTCTCCAAATCCTTCCCAGCATTTTCGTTTTAGTGTTTTGTTTTGGTTTTTAACAGTCATTCTAACAAGGGTGAGACAGGATCTCACTGTAGTTTTGATTTGATTTGCATTTCCCTGATGGCTAATGATATTGAGCATTTTTTCATATAGCTATTTCTTTTGATATGTGTTTAATAAGATCATTTGCCCATTTTAATTGGATTACTTACTTTTGTTTACATTTTGGGGCTCCTTTTATATTCTGAACATTAATCCTTCCACAGATGAATAGCTGGCAAAGATTTTTCTCCCATTCTGTAGATCATCTCTTCACTCTTATTTCCTTTGCTGTGCAGAACCTTTTTAATTTGATGTAATCTTGTCCATCAATTATTTTGTTTCCATGCTTTTGGAGTCCTATCCAGGAAATTTGATTGTGCCAGTATCCTGAAGAGTTTCTCCTTCTTCCTCTAGTACTTTCAGAGTTTCAAGTCTTACATTTAGGTCTTTGATACATTTTGAGTTGATTTTTGTATAGGATGAGAGGTAGGGGTCAAGGTTCAATCTTCTGCATATGGACATCCACTGTACCCAGCATCATTTGTTGAAAATTATTTATTGTCCTTTCTCTCCTGTACATCTTTGGCACTCTGTCAAGAATCAACTGGTTGTATTATGTGGATTTACTTCTGGGTTCTTTATTCTGTTCCATTGGTCTATGTGTCTGTTTTGTTTTTAACATTTTATTTTTAGTTGTAGTTGGACACAAAACCTTTATTTTACTTTTATGTATGCTGAGAATCAAACCCAGGGCCTTGTACATGCTAGATGAGCACTCTACCACTGAGCCACAACTCGAGCCACCAAGTGTCTGTTTTTATGCTAATACCATTCAGATTTTGTTATAACTCTATAATATGTCTTGAAATCAGGGGCTGGGGATGTGGCTCAAGCGGTAGCACACCCGTCTGGCATGCGCGCAGCCCGGGTTCGATCCTCAGCACCACATACCAACAAAGATGCTGTGTCTGCCAAGAACTAAAAAATAAATATTAAAAATTCTCTCTCTCTCTCTCTCTCTCTCTCTCTCTCTCTCTCTCTCTCTCCTCACTCTCTCTTTAAAAAAAAAATATGTCTTCAAATCAGGTATTGTGGTGCCTTTATCTTTGCCTTTTGGCTCCAAATTGCTTTGGCTGAATATTCAGGGCCTTAAGTCCTTCCATATGAATTTTAGAACTGTTTTTTCTAATTGTATGAAAAGTGTCACTGGTATTTTGATAGGAAGTACATTGAATCTGCATATTACTTTAATTGCTATGGATATTTTTTAACAATATTAATACTTCTAATCCATGAACATGGAAGGTCTTTCTACCTTTTAACATCTCCTTTCAAGTATACTTTTTTATAGCAATGACATGAAATTAGAAATCAATAATGGGAGGAAAACTGGAAAATTAAAATATGTTGAAACTGAAAAACATACTTTTTGAACAACCAATGATTCCAAAAAGAAATTTTTTTAAACTTACCCAAAAATAGAAATAGAGTATACCCAAACATATGGAATGCAGCAAAAGCAATTTTTAAAAGGAAATTATAATAACAAATGCCCACATAAAGATAAGACAGGGCTGGGGTTGTGACTCAGTAGTAGAGCACTTGCCTAGCACATGTGAGGCAGTGGGTTTGATCCTCAGCACCACATAAAAATAAATAAATAAAATGAAGATTTAAAGAAAGAACAAGACAAACAAGACCAAAAAAAGATAAGACAAAGATCTCAAGCAACCTAGTTTTATAGCTTAAAAAAGAAAAGAAAGAACAAACTAAGACCACAGTTAGCAGAAGGGAAGATATAATAACGATCAGAGAATAAATAAATGAAATGCACTAGAGAAAACAAAAACAATTAGTGAAAGAATTTTTAAAATAATAATAATAAACAACTAAGCAAATCTTCAGCTAGACTAAGCAAAAAAAAGAAGTATCAAAAAATATGTATATATTGAGGCTGGGGATGTGGCTCAAGCAGTAGCGCGCTCACCTGGCATGCGTGCAGTGCTGGATTCAATCCTCAGCACCACATATAAATAAAGATGTTGTGTCCGCAGAAAACTAAAAAATAAATATTAAAAAATTATCTCTCTCTCTAAAAAAATGTATATATTAAAGAGGAGACATTATAACTGATACCACAGCAATGTAATGACCCATAAGAGACAAGAATACACAAATTTTATAACCAAGAAGAAATGAGGGCTGGGGATGTGGCTCAAGCGGTAGCGCGCTCGCCTGGCATGCGTGCGGCCCGGGTTCAATCCTCAGCACCACATAACAACAAAGATGTTGTGTCCGCAGAGAACTAAAAAATAAATATTAAAAAATTCTCTCTCTCTCTCCTCTCTCACTCTCTCTTAAAAAAAAGAAGAAATGAAAAAAAATCCTAGGAACACAACTTGCCAAGGCTGAATCATAAAGAAATTCAAAATCTAAACAGATATAACAAGAGACTGAGTCAGTAATCAAAAACTTCCCAAAAAAGGAAAGCTGAAAACCTCATGACCTTGTTATAGTGTTGTGGTAAATTATCACAAACATGGAAAGAATTAATGTAAATCCTTCTCCAACTCTTTCAAAATACTGATGAATTGGGAACACTTCCACATTTATTTTACAAGACTAGCATTACCCTGATAACAAAGCAAGACAAGTTAACTAGGAGGAAGAAAAATCGTAGATGAATTTCCCTATTGAAGACATATGCAAAAATCCTCAACAAAATAATAGTACACTAATTCTGGTAAACCAATCCAATAGTACAATAAAAGGCTCACACACCATCACATGGGATTTATCCATGAAATGCAAGAATGGTTCAAAATAGTCAAATCAGTAAACATGATACACCACAGAAACAGAATGAAGGATAAAAATCACATGGTAATCTCAACAGATGTAGAAAAAACATTTAACAAATTACAACATCCTTTCATGATAAAAAAAAATTCCAACAATTAGGAAAAAAAAGAAATATACCTCAATACAATAAAATACATGTAGCAAGCTCACAGATAATGTCCACCCACAGATAATGTCCTGCTCAAAAGTTGAGTTTTTCTCTAAGATAAGAAACAAGACAAGGATGCTTATTCTCATTACTTTTATTCAATAGAATATTGAAAGTTCTGGCCAGAGCTATTAGACAAGAGAAAAAAATAAAAAGCATCCAAACTGGAGAGGAAGAAATAAAATTATTTGTTCACATATAATATGGTATTATATGTAGAAAACCCTAAAGACACAGTTGAAGTGAATATATTCAGTAAAGTTATAGGATACAAAATCAATGTATAAAACTCAGCAGCATTATTCTACACTAACAAATGAACTATACTAAATCAAAATCAAGAAAACAATCCCATTTACATGAACTAAAAAAAAGTACTGAAAAGGTTTAACCAAGGAAGTGAAAGATTTATACGCTGAGAACTATAAAACACTGATGAAAGAAATTAAGATGACATAAATAAATGTTAATGGACTAGAAGAATACTGTTAAAATGTCCTAATTTGGGCTGGGGACGTGGCTCAACCGGTAGTGCACTTGCCTGGCATGCATGCGGCCCCAGGTTCAATCTTCAGTACCACATACAAAGATGTGTCCGCCGAAAACTAAAAAAATAAATATTAAAATTCTCTCTCTCTCTCTCTCTCTCTCTCTCTCTCTCTCTCTCTCTCTCTCCAAAAAGAAAAAGTCTTAATTACCCAAAGCAACATGCAGATTCAATTCCTTTCCTGTCACAATTCTAACAACATTTTCTTAAAAAAATAGAAAAACAATCCTAATTATGTGAATTCACTTCTGAACTCACTCTTCATTTTTTTATTGGTCCATAATGGTCACACATAATATTAGGAGTTTGCTCCCACTTAGTCCCTAGTACTTATCTTTGCCTTTCCCATTTACCCTTCCCCATTCTTTTTTTTTCCTATACTACTGGTCTTTATATTTATTTACATTTTTTAAAAAAAAATAGTGTCTTGTAGATATACATAAGGATGTCCTTTGGGAATAAACCCAGGAGTAGGATAAGTGGTTCAAATAGTGGTTGCATTCAAAGTCTTCTAAGGAATCTCCATACTGCTTTCCAGAGTGGCTACACCAATGTACTAGCAACGTATGAGTCAATCTTTTTCCCCATATAATCACCAATATTTATTGTTCCTTGTATTCTTTTGTTAAAAAATATTTACTTTTTAGTTGTAGTTGAACACAACATCTTTATTTTATTTATTTTTATGTAGTGCTGCGGATCAAACCCAGGGCCTCACAGGTGCTAGGCAAGAGCTCTACCACTGAGCCACAAACCCAGCCCTGTTCCTTGTATTCTTGATAATTGCCATTCTGACTGGAGTGAGATGGAATCTCAGTGTAGTTTTTAATTTGCATTTCTCTAATTGCTAGAGATGGTGAACATTTTTTTCATATATTTCTTGGCCATTCATATTTCTTCTTCTGTGAAGTGGTTGTTCTATTCCTTTGCCCATTTATTAACTGGGTTATTGGGAGGAGGGTTGATTTTAAGTTTTTTGAGTTCTTGATATATTCTAGAGACTAAGGCTCTGAGATGCAAAGATTTTCTTCTGTAGATTTTCTGTTCATTATTTTTATTGTTTTCTTTGCTGTGCAGAAGCTTTGATGCCATCCCATTTATTGATTCTTGGTTTTATTGCACTTTACGAGTCTTTTGGGGAAGTCTGTTTCTGAGCCAACATGATGCAGAGTTGGGCCTACTTTTTCTTATATAGGTGCAGGGTCCCTGGTCTAATGCCTAGGTCACTTCTCTTG
The DNA here is from genome assembly GCF_964194105.1 of Spermophilus citellus. Lineage (NCBI taxonomy): Eukaryota > Metazoa > Chordata > Mammalia > Rodentia > Sciuridae > Spermophilus > Spermophilus citellus. Next base: position 26,660,498 of record NC_138188.1, on the reverse strand, counting down.
CTAAAGATTGTTTTGGATATTCTGGCCTCTTATTTTTCCAAATGAATTTCATAACTTTTTTATTTATTAAGAATGTCACTTAGAGCCTGAGGTTTCCAGCAGTAGAGCACTCACCTAGCATGTGGAAGGTGCTTGGTTCAATCCTCAGAACCACATAAAAATAAATAAAGATATTGAGCCCAACTACAACTAAAAAAAATATTTTTAAAAAGAGTGTCACTGAGGGGCTCAGGTTGTGGCTCAGTGGTAAAGCGCTTACCTCACACCAGTGAGGCACTGGGTTCAATCCTCAGCACCACATAAAATAAATGATAAGTAAACAAAATAAAGGGATTGTGTCAATTTACAACTAAAAAACATTTTAAAAAAGAATGTCACTGGGATTTTAATAGTAATTACATTAACTTGATATAGTGCTTCTGGTGATAGGACCATTTTGACAATATTAATTCTGTCTCTCCAAGAACATGGAAGATCTTTCCATTTTATAAATCTTCTTCAATTTCATTCTTTAGTGTTCTATAGTTTTCATTGTAGAAGTCTTTCACCTCTTTTGTTATATTGATTCCCAAGTATTTTATTTTATTTTATTTTATTGAGGCTATTGTGAATGTAATAGTTTTCCTGATTTCTCTTTCAGCTGATTCATCATTGGTGTATAGAAACACAATTGATTTATTTTTTTAATGGTTATACCTTTATTTTGTTTTTTTTTTTTAATGTGGTGCTGAGAATCGAACCCAGTGCCTCACACATGCTAGGCAAACGCGCTATCACTTGAGCCACATCCCCAGCCCCAACACAATGATTTATGGTTGTTAATTTTATATACTGCTACTTTGCTAACTTCATTTATGAGTTCAAGAAGCTTGAAATAGGTCCTGAAGATGGCGGCCAAGGGAGTGCAGCACACCAGTACGCTGCGCCACTGTGCGGAAGAAACACGAGGTGAAATGGCTGAAGGCTACCTTGGTGGGAATCCCCAGTGAAATTGAGGTGCTCCAGAATCTAGAGGTCAGAATTCCAGCGCGCGGGATTCGGCTGCAGGGGCTTGGTCGCGGGCGATTTCTCCACACGGAGGGAAGCAGTACTTGGTCGGCGGACCGCCCCGTGGATGGAGTCTGGGACGCGCCCAAGTTAATTAGCCGCGAGGTACCAGAGAGGGATTACAGCGAAGCGGATTCTGCAGGCTCCTGCCAGTGGCACACTGGCCGCGCTGAGTGCTGAATTCCAGTTTTGAAATAGAGGAGAGAATCGGTCCAGTTCGATTCCCGACACCGGTCGGAACACGGAGGAGGACTGCAGCCGCCATCATGGAGAGCTGATGCAATCATCCCTGTTTTCTACTGATCTCAGCTCATTCAACTACAGAACAGGTGATTCCAGGCTGGTATTTGCCTGCGTCGCGCAGACAGATCGCTCAGGCTCGGGATTGGAAACTCTGAGGAGAATACTCTTCAGGCCTCACCCCTGGCAAGGCGGGCGCCGGGCTTTGAGCGGCCAGATTCTAGTTCCCCGGGTTGCTTTGGCCCAGGGCGGGAGATCCTTCTTGGCCCGGGGCTAGGGAACCCGCGGCGACTGTGTCTTTGACCCTGCCCCTGTCTGAGCGTACACTGAGCTGGGAGAGGTTGGAGCTGCCAGGCTCGGGCTCCCGGGGCTGCCTGGGCCTGAGGCTGGGGTACCTCTGTGGAGCCTGCTCCGAGCAGAGTGTGGCAGGGATCGGAGAGGCTGGGTTCTGGCTCTCGTGGCTGCTTGAGCCCAGGGTCGCGGAGACTGCGGGGACCGCGAGCTGAGGCCAGCCACAAGTGAAACTTGCGACGAGGGGCAGCGGGACTCTGTCTCCTGGAACAGTTTTGAACCGGAGCTGGGGAGCCCGCGGGATTAGACTCTGCTCCCAGGGGAGCGTGCACCGAGCAGGGACAGTTTGGTGCGGCCAGGCTTGGGAACCGAGCAGGGAGAGTCTGGTGCGGCCAGGCTTGGGCTCCCGGGGCGGCTTTGGCCTGGGATTGGGGAACCCGCGGCGGTAGCCCGGAGGAGCCTGCTCCTAGCAGAAAGTGGCGGGGATCGGAGAGACCGGCTCCTGGCTCCCGAAGCGGCTCTGGCTCAGGGTTGGGGATCCTACAGGGACTGCTTCTTGGTCCGGGTCCTGCTGGGTGCTGCGGGGGCCTGGAGGGCAGAGTGGAGCTGCCTCCTGTGCCCAGAGCAGGCTAAGGGTCCCGCCGGTGTGGTATTGCGACACCCCAACTGCAGCTGGGGCCGAGGAGAGTAGCTGCCCACGCCTGGAACAGGACCAGCGACCCGACGGCAGGGTAGCCAAGTCAACCCACTTGGAGTGGAGGCCGTGAAGAGCTGCCGTCTGACCCTGCAAGGTAGGCAGTCCTGCGTCCCACTGGCAGGACAGGCTCGGCAGCCGGCCAGTGTGGTGGACGAGTAGCATCGAGGCAGTCACGTCACACTGGTTGGAGTGGGGGTTGAACAGAGCCGCCGCCAGCGTCCGGAAGGAGCCCAGAGACCCGTTGGAGAGGCAGTTAGGTACCCCCACTGGGAGTGGGGGTTGAGCAGAACTGCCGCCCAGGCCCGCAGGGTGGGCAGATCTGAGACCCACCGGCAGAACAGGCTTGGAGGCCGACCACCGTGGTAGACACGTCACATCAATTGGAGTAGGGGTGGAGAAGAGCTGCTGCCCACGTCCGGATCAGGACCAACGATCCGAGGATGTGGTAGGAACGTCACCGCAATTGGAGTGGGGGCAGAGTAGAGCAGCCAGCCGTGCCCGCAAGGCGGGCAGACCTACGACCAACCAGCGTAGTGGATAGATCACCCTGATTAGAGGAGGATCACAGCCACTACCCGCCCTACAAGAGAGATATCCCAAATATACAAGAGCAACATAAATAAACAGGGGGAAAAATTTCAAAAACACAACAGTTTCACGAAGCAGAAAGACACGCAAGCAACATGAAAAGACAAGGAAAGAAAGGACCACAAGCAATGCAGGTCAACTCAACTCTAGAAGAGGTAATAGCTGCAACAGATGGAATGTCAGATAAAGAGTTCAGGATATACATGCTTCAGATGATCTGGAGTCTCAAGGAAGACATGAGACAACAAAATCAGACAATGAAAGATCACATTGACAAGGAACTACAGAAACAAATCCAGGAAGTAAAAGATCAATTTCACAGGGAGTTAGAAGTAATAAAAAACAAACAAATAGAAATCCTAGAAATGCAGGAAGCAATAAACCAACTTAAAACCTCAATTGACAATACTACCAGCAGAATAGATCACTTAGAAGATAGAACATCAGACAATGAAGACAAAGTATTTCAACTTGAGAAGAACATAGACAGTTCAGCAAGACTGCTAAGAAACCATGAGCAGAACATCCAAGAGATATGGGATAACATTAAAAGACCAAACTTAAGAGTCATTGGGATACAGGAGGGCACAGAGCTCCAAACCAGAGGAATGAACAATCTATTCAATGAAATAATACGAGAAAACTTCCCAGACTTGAAGAATGAAACAGAATCCCATATCCTAGAAGCCTACAGGACGCCAAAAGTGCAAAATCATAAGAGATCCACACCTAGACACATTATAATGAAGATGCCCAACATACAGAATAAGGAGAGAATTTTAAAAGCTACAAGAGAAAGAAAGCAGATTACATTTAGGGGCAAACCAATCAGGATAACAGCTGATCTCTCAACACAGACTCTGAAAGCTAGAAGATCCTGGAATAACATTTTTCAAACACTGAAAGAAAATGGGCTCCAACCAAGAATCGTGTATCCGGCGAAATTAAGCTTCAGGATGGAAGATGAAATTAAAACCTTTCACAATAAACAAAAGTTAAAAGAATTTCAGCTAAAAAACCATCTCTTCAAAAAATCCTTGGCAAAACATTACAGGAAGAGGAAACTGAAAATAACATTGAATACCATCAGTGGGAGGTAGGACAGTAAAGGGGGGAAAGTAACCAAAGAGGAAAACTAATCAGGTTTAGTAACATAAATAAACAAATATGACTGGAGGAACAAACCAAATCTCAATAATAACCCTAAAAGTTAATGGCTTAAACTCACCAATTAAGAGACACAGGCTAGTCGAATGGATCACAAAACAAGATCCAACAATATGTTGCATACAGGAGACGCATTTGATAGGAAAAGATATACATAGACTGAAGGTGAAAGGCTGGGAAAAATCATTCCACTCATATGGACTGCGGAAACAAGCAGGAGTGTCCATACTCATATCAAACAAAATAGATTTCAAGCCAAAGTTAATCAAAAAGGATAAAGAGGGACACTGCATACTGCTCAAGGGAACCATACACCAACAAGACATAACAATCATAAATATATATGCCCCAAACAATGGTGCAGCTACGTTCATCAAGCAAACTCTTCTCAAGTACAAGAGTCTAATAGACCACCATACAATAATCATGGGAGACTTCAACACACCTCTCTCACCACTGGACAGATCTTCCAAACAAAAGTTAAATAAGGAAACTATAGAACTCAACAACACAATTAACAACCTAGACTTAATTGACATATATAGAATATACCACCCAACATCAAGTAGTTACACATTTTTCTCAGCAGCACATGGATCCTTCACAAAAATAGATCATATATTATGTCACAGGACAACTCTTAGACAATATAAAGGAGTAGAAATAATACCATGCATCCTATCTGATCATAATGGAATGAAACTGAAAATCAACGATAAAAGAAGGAAGGAAAAATCATGCATCACGTGGAGAATGAACAATAGGTTACTGAATGATCAATGGGTCATAGAAGACATCAAGGAGGAAATTAAAAAATTCTTAGAGATAAATGAAAACACTGACACAACATATCGGAATCTATGGGACACATTGAAAGCAGTTTTAAGAGGAAAACTCATTGCTTGGAGGGCATTCCTTAAAAAAAGAAAAAACCAACAAATAAACGATCTCATATATCATCTCAAAATCCTAGAAAAAGAAGAGCAAAATGACAGCAAAAGAAGTAGAAGGCAAGAAATAATTAAAATCAGAGCTGAAATTAATGAAATTGAAACAAAAGAAACAATTGAAAAAATTGACAAAACCAAAAGTTGGTTCTTTGAAAAAATAAATAAAATTGACAGACCCTTAGCCATGCTAACGAAGAGAAGAAGAGAGAGAACCCAAATTACTAGCATACAGGATGAAAAAGGCAATATCACAACAGACAATTCAGAAATACAGAAGATAATCAGAAATTACTTTGAATCCTTATACTCCAATAAAATAGAAGATAGTGAAGGCATCGATAAATTTCTTAAGTCATATGATCTGCCCAGATTGAGTCAGGAAGATACAGACAACCTAAACAGACCAATAACAATAGAGGAAATAGAAGAAACCATCAAAAGACTACCAACTAAGAAAAGCCCAGGACCGGATGGGTATACAGCAGAATTTTACAAAACCTTTAAAGAGGAACTAACACCAATACTTTTCAAGTTATTTCAGGAAATAGAAAAAGAGGGAGAACTTCCAAATACATTCTACGAGGCCAACATCACCCTGATTCCTAAACCAGACAAAGACACTTCAAAGAAAGAAAACTACAGACCAATATCTCTAATGAACCTAGATGCAAAAATCCTCAATAAAATTCTGGCGAATCGGATTCAAAAACATATCAAAAAAATTATACACCATGATCAAGTAGGATTCATCCCTGGGATGCAAGGCTGGTTCAATATACGGAAATCAATAAATGTTATTCACCACATCAATAGACTTAAAAATAAGAACCATATGATCATCTCGATAGATGCAGAAAAGGCATTCGACAAAGTACAGCATCCCTTTATGTTCAAAACTCTAGAAAAATTAGGGATAACAGGATCATACCTCAACATTGTTAAAGCAATCTATGATAAGCCACAGGCCAGCATCATTCTGAATGGAGAAAAATTGAAGGCATTCCCTCTAAGATCTGGTACAAGACAGGGATGCCCTCTCTCACCACTTCTGTTCAACATAGTCCTCGAAACACTGGCCAGAGCAATTAGACAGATGAAAGAAATTAAAGACATAAAAATAGGAAAAGAAGAACTTAAATTATCACTATTTGCAGACAATATGATTCTATACCTAACAGACCCAAAAGGGTCTACAAAGAAACTATTAGAGTTAATAAATGAATTCAGCAAAGTGGCGGGATATAAAATCAACACGCATAAATCAAATGCATTCCTGTATATCAGCGACAAATCCTCTGAAACAGAAATGAAGACAACTACTCCATTCACAATATCCCCCAAAAAAATAAAATACCTGGGAATCAACCTAACAAAAGAGGTGAAAGACCTATACAATGAAAACTACAGAACCCTAAAAAGAGACATAGAAGAAGACCTCAGAAGATGGAAAAATATACCCTGCTCATGGATAGGCAGAACTAACATCATCAAAATGGCGATATTACCAAAAGTTCTCTATAAGTTCAATGCTATCCCAATCAAAATCCCAACAGCATTTCTTGTAGAAATAGATAAAACAATCAGGAAATTCATATGGAATAATAAAAGACCCAGAATAGCAAAAACAATGCTAAGCAGGAAGTGTGAATCAGGCGGTATAGCGATACCAGACTTCAAACTATACTACAGAGCAATAGTAACAAAAACAGCATGGTACTGGTACCAAATCAGGCGAGTGGACCAATGGTACAGAATAGAAGACACAGTAACCAATCCGCAAAACTACAACTATCTTATATTTGATAAAGGGGCTAAAAGCATGCAATGGAGGAAGGATAGCATCTTCAACAAATGGTGCTGGGAAAACTGGAAATCCATTTGCATCCAAATGAAACTGAATCCCTTTCTCTCGCCATGCACAAAAGTTAACTCAAAATGGATCAAGGAGCTCGCTATTAAATCAGAGACACGGCGTCTGATAGAAGAAAAAGTCGGCTATGATCTACATACTGTGGGGTCAGGCCCCAAATTCCTCAATAGGACACCCATAGCGCAAGAGTTAACAACCAGGATCAACAAATGGGACTTACTCAAACTAAAAAGTTTTCTCTCAACAAAAGAAACAATAAGAGAGATAAACAGGGAGCCTACATCCTGGGAACAAATCTTTACCCCACACACTTCAGATAGAGCCCTAATATCCAGAGTATACAAAGAACTCAAAAAATTAGATAATAAGATAACAAATAACCCAATCAACAAATGGGCCAAGGACCTGAACAGACACTTCTCAGAGGAGGACATACAATCAATCAACAAGTACATGAAAAAATGCTCAACATCGCTAGCAGTCAGAGAAATGCAAATCAAAACCACCCTAAGATACCATCTCACTCCAGTAAGATTGGCAGCCATTAAGAAGTCCAACAACAACAAGTGCTGGCGAGGATGCGGGGAAATGGGTACACTTGTTCATTTTTGGTGGGACTGCAAAATGGTGTGGCCAATTTGGAAAGCAGTATGGAGATTTCTTGGAAAGCTGGGAATGGAACCACCATTTGACCCAGCTATTCCCCTTCTTGGTCTATTCCCTAAAGACCTAACAAGAGCATGCTACAGGGACACTGCTATATCGATGTTCATAGCAGCACAATTCACGATAGCAAGATTGTGGAACCAACCTAGAAGCTTTTCAATAGATGAATGGATTAAAAAAATGTGGCATTTATACACAATGGAGTATTACTCTGCAATAAGAAATGACAAAATCATAGAATTTGGAGGGAAATGGATGGCATTAGAGCAGATTATGCTAAGTGAAGCTAGCCAATCCTTAAAAAACAAATGTCAAATGTCTTCTTTGATATAAGGGGAGTAACCAAGGACAGGGTAGAGACGAAGAGCTGGAGAAGAAGAATAACATTAAACAGGGATGATAGGCGGGAGGGAAAGTGAGAGTTAAGGGAAATTGCATGGAATTGGAAGGTGAGCCTCAGGGTTATACACAATTACATATAAGAGGAAAGGAGGAGTAGGAGAAAAATTATATAAGTGGAAGAAACGATTTATAGTAGAGGGGATGGAGAGAGAGAAGGGGAGGGGAGGGGAGGGGAGGGGTGAGGGGACAGTGGAGAATGGGATCGACAGCAGAATACATCAGTCACTAGAAAGGCAATTTGTAAATCAATGGAAATGTAACTGATGTGACACAGCAATCTGTATACGGGGTAAAAATGGGAGTTCATAACCCACTTGAATCAATCTGTGAAATGTGGTATATTAAGAACTATGTAATGTTTTGAACAACCAACAATAAAATAAAAAATAAAAAAAAGAAGCTTTATAATGGTGGTTTTCAGGTCTTCTGAATATACAATCATGTCATCTGCAAATAGGATTAGCCTGAGCTCCTCTTATTTGTACCCTTTCTTTCTTTTATGTAATTGTTCTGGCTAGGGTTTCAATGACTGTATTAAATAGGAGTGGTGAAAGAAGGCATCCCTATCTTGTTCCAGGTTTAGAGGGAATGCTTTCAAATTTTCCCCACTCAGAATGATGCTGACCTTGGGTTTAAATTACATAGCTTTTACAATGCTGAGGTGTACTCCTATTATCTCTAGTTTTTCTAATGTTTTGAGCATGAATGGATGTTGAATTTTGTCAAATACTTTTTTTGCATCTATTAAGGTAACCATGTGATTCTGTCTTTAAGTCTAATAGTGAATTATGTTCATTGATTTCCATATGTTGAACCAACCTTGCATTCCTGGAATGAACCCTAGTTGGTCATGGTGCACTATCATTTTCATGTGTTTTTGTATGCATTTTGCCAGTTTTTAATTGAGAATTTTTGCATCAGTGTTCACCAGTGATACTGGCCTAAAATTTTCCTTGAGGTGTCTTTATCTAGTTTTGGTATCAGGGTAATACTAGCCTCATAGAATGAGTTTGAAAGGGTTTCCACTTTTCTATTTTAGGAATAGTTTGAGGAGGATTAGTATAAATTCTTTTTGAAGTTTTGGAAGAAGTCGGATGAGAATTCATCTGGCCCTAGGCTTTTCTTTGTTGGTAGGCTTCTAATGGAGTCTTCAATTTCATTGTTTGAAATTGATCTTTTTAAATTTTCTATGTCCTCCTGATTCTGTTTGGGTAGGTCATATGACTCTAGAAATCTGTCAATGTCTTCAAGATTTTCTGTTTTACTGCAGTATTTATTTTTAATTATCATCTGTATTTCAGTAGTGTCTGTGATGACACTCCCTTTTTCACCACAAATTTTAGTGATTTGAGTTTTGTCTTTTTCTTCGTTAGCTTGACTAAGTGTTTATGAATTTTATTTATTTTTTCAAAGAACAAGTTTTTTGTTTCATGAAGTTTTTGAATATTTTTTATTCAATTTCATTGATTTCAGCTCTGATTTTTTTTTTTTTTTGGTCATTGTGTATAGACAGCATACCTCTATTTTATTTGTTTATTTTTATGTAGTGCTAAGGATCAAACCCAGTGCCTCACGTTAGGCAAGTACCCTGCCACTGAGCTACAACCCAGCCCCTCAGCTCTGGTTTTTATTACTTCCTGTCTTCTACTGCTTTTGGTGCTGATCTGTTCTTTTTCTAGGACTTTGATATGTAATATTAGGTTATTTATTTGATAACTGCCTATTCCTTTAAAGAATGCATTCAATACAATAAACTTTCCTCTCAGAACTACCTTCATATTGTCCCAGAAATTTTGATAAGTTGGGTAACTATTCTCATTTACCTCTAAGTATTCTTTTTATTTTATCCCTGATTTCTTCTACTATCAATTGGTCATTCAACGGCATGTTGTTTATAGTCTGCCAGTGTTAGAGTAGCTTCTATTTTTTATTTTATTGTTGATTCCTAATTTCATTCCTTTATGATCTGATAGAATGCAAGGTATTTTCTTTATTTTTTATTTTTCCTAAGAGTCACTTTGTGCCCAAAGACATGGTCTATTTTAGAGAAGGATACATGTGCTGCTGAGAAGAAAGTATATTCCGTCTTTGATAGATCAGATATTCTATATATGTCTGTTAAGTCTAAATTATTACTTGCATTTTTTAGTTCTATAGATTCTTTATTTAGCTTTTGTTTGGAGGGTCTATCCAGTAGTGATAGAGATGTGTTAAAGTCACCCCATATTATTGTGTTGTGGTCTATTTGATTCTTGAAATTGAGAAGGGTTTTTTTTTATGTACATAGATGTTCCCTTGTGTGGGGCATAAACATTTACAATTGTTGTGTCTTGTTGATTTCTTTAAGCAGTACGAAATGTCCTTCATTATCCGTTCTGATTAACTTTGGCTTAAAGTCTACTTTATCTGATATGAGTATAGAAATCTCTACATGTTCACAAGACCCGGGTGAGTGATATATTTTTCCCATCCTTTCACCTTCAGTCAGTGGATGTCTTTGCCTATGAGGTGAGCTTCTTGGAAACCACATATTTTGGAGTCTTGTTTTTTAAACCAACCTGCCAATCTATGTCTTTTGATGGCCAATTGCATTCAATGTTAATATTGATATATGATTTCTATTCCCTGTCATTTTGATTTATTTGTGGTTTTTAATTTAATTTCTCCTTTGACTGACTTTTCTTCTAGTGTAGTTTCTCCCTTTGCTGGTTTTCATTTTTCATTTCTTCTTCATGAAATATTTTATTGATTATGTTCTGTAGAGCAGCAAGCCTTCTACTTGTAAATTCTTTTCATTTTTGTTTATCATGAAAGATTTTCATTTTGTCTTTAATTTTGAAGCTTAATTTTGCTGGGTAGTCTTGCTTGACATGCATTTTCTTTCAGAACTTGGTATATATTCCAAGACCTCCTAGCTTTGAGGGTCTGGGTTGAGAAATCAGCTGAGATCTGGATTGGTTTCCCTTTAAATCTTCCCTGTCACTTTTATCAGGCAGCCTTTAATATTTTACCCTTATTATGGATGTTAGGCATTTTCAAAATAATGTGCCTTGGTGTGGGTCTGTTATAATTTTGTATATTTGGGTTTCTGTAAGCATTCTGTATTTGATTTTTCCATTCATTATTTAGGTTTGGGAAAATTTCTGATATTATTTCACTAAAAATTTGGTGCATTTCTTTGATTTGTATCTCTGAGCCTTCATTCATCCTGAAAAAAAACTTTGGTTTTTTCATGTTATCCCATATTTTTTGGAAGTTCTGTTCATGTCCTTCTAACATCTTTTCTCCATTATCAACTTTATTTTCAAATTATATATTTTGTCGTCATTACCTGAAATTCTATCTTCCAAGTGGTCTAGTCTACTGTTGATGCTAATAAAATTTCTAGTTTGGTTTTCTGATTCCTTCATTTCAAGGATTTGTGACTGATTTTTCATCAGCATCTCTATCTCCTTATTGAAATAATCTTTCACTTCTTGTATTTTCTCTGACTTCATTTCTTTTTTTTAATGATTTTATTTAATTAATCCACTATTATACAATAATTTATCATATCTCTGATTATATATAAGGTATGTTGACACCAAATTCACATCCTCATACATGTATTTTGTATAATGATGAGAGTCTGCCGCAGTCTGGCTGGGCACAATTCAGGAGCCACTTGTCAAAAGAAACTAACTTTATTTTTAGAACCACACACGCCAAACAAAACAGCTCCTCAGGAAAAACCCTCAGAGCCCAACTGCCACCACCGGCTTCCCACAAGCCTCTCACACCAACACACACCTCTCCACCTCTCCCAATCCTCCTGCTCTTGAGGCTGATTGGCTGGGTTGCGTGGGTAGAGCCAAAAAAGTCCCCCAATGAGCAGCTCCGTGGTCTGAAAGGGCAGGGAAATAGCCCAATGAGCATCACCGCAGAGGAGCCAATCAGCTAGATGTTGCTGGGGCTGCTGTGAGCCAATCATCAGCTGGCAGTCTGAAAGTTTGCTGGCAGCTGGAAGTTTGCTGGGGCCCCTTCGGCTGTGGCTCTCAACATCTCCCCCTCTCTGTTTAAACAACAAGCATGTGGCTTAGGGACCATGCCTGCCTTAGGTTGTCCAATAGTACATATGGTCCTTACCCGTTATCGGATGAGCTGACCTCAAGGCATCAGCCTCCTGTCTTACGTTGGTACTACTGCAATTGGATCTTACCCGTCAATTCCTTTAAGTTTCAGCTTTGCAACCATACTCCCCCAGGGAAGCCGAGGGCGAATGGCGGTGGCGGGCGGGAAGCTGGAGAGGTGCATCTCCTTCTCTGGGCCTGGAACCCTTTCTCTATGGCTGCTGACTGATTCCGAGCTTACACAGTTAAAAACAGATAATGCCCCTGGTTATACTTCTACCTCTTTTAAACAATTTTGCTCATCATTTGGCATTACTCATATAACAGGAATCCCATACAATCCACAGGGACAAGGCATAGTTGAAAGAGCTCATCAAACTATTAAAATGTACTTATTAAAGCAAAAAGACGGAATTGGGAAGGGGTATATATTCCCCAAAGATAAACTTAAAATAACCCTTTTTACTCTAAACTTTTTAAATTTGGATTCATCAGGACTTAGTGCTGCAGAAAGGCATATGTGTCCAAAAAATGTACATAAGCCCAAGGTACTTTGGAAAGATATTCTAACAGGACAATGGAAAGGTCCTGACCCAGTAATTGTCTGGAGTTGGGGGTCTGTTTGTGTGTTTCCACAGGAAGAACAGCAGCCGATTTGGATTCCAGAGAGATTAACTAAAGTCCTGACGCAGTGATTGTCTGGAGTCGGGGGCCTGTTTGTGTGTTTCCACAGGGAGAACAGCAGCCGATTTGGATTCCAGAGAGATTAACTAAAGTGATTTCTACAGACCAAAAAGAAGATGATTTGGCTCAAATCCATAACAGCTGGTATCCAGAACTCCAGTTTGGCTAACCTTACATCTGCGACAGAACCAGGATGCTTTGTTCAATATCTATTTTATTATTGCCCTTTCCCACATCATGAAGTTCTATTTTGTTTTTTGAGCTCATACAGACCTAGGTTAATGTTTTGCTGATCAGTTCTATTTTTTGACTATAGAGTTTTTAAACATTGCAATGGAGATTTCACCTGTAAAATTTATGAGGCCTTTATTATTATGTTATGTGTTGTATGTATTATATTATGTGTGCACACTTGTGTTTTGTGTTATATGTTTGAATGTACGTATGTCCATATATCATATATGATGAGCGCTCATGAAAAAATGGATCCAAATATTTTTTTATTCACGTGATTTAAATGGTTTAATTTAAATTGGGTAAACAACTGTTGAGGATTGTTTTAATATGTGAACAAAAAAGGAGGTTAACAGATCTGTTTGTTTACTTTCATCTTTTCTTTTCATTATATTTAATAATTCTCTTCAAGATAATGTAAATTGTTAAGAAAATTGTTTTCTTTTAATGCCTTCTGGAATGTTACATAATTTTTTCTTTAGCCATTATTGCCAGAATTCCTATCTTCATCCCAGTGCCAGTGAAGACAAAGATAAAACCAATCTACAGCTTCTGCAATAGCCATCACTGAACTGCTTGCAGAACTTGCCTGGACTATGTATCACTTGTATGCATTGTGAATTCACTTGTATGCCTTGTGAACACAAGGCAGCACCAATACAAATAGATCAAGGAACAGACAGACATGGATTGGATTTTCAGAAAGGGCCACTGAGACAATAAAAATTACATGGAAATCAGAAAGACCAGTATGGGTTCCTCAGTGGCCCTTGACTAAAGAAAAGATACAAGCAGCCCATGATCTGGTCAAACAACAATTAGCGGAAGGACATATACAACCTTCTGTATCTCCCCATAATACTCCCATTTTTGTCATCAAAAAGAAATCTGGTAAATGGAGATTATTGCAAGATTTAAGAGCCATTAATAATGAAATGGTTATTATGGGACCTGCTCAATCGGGGATTCCTCAATTGTCTGCTTTGCCCAAAACTTGGTATGTTTTAGTTATAGATATTAAAGATTTTTTTTTCAATTCCAATTCATCCTGAGGATAGTCCACGTTTTGCATTTACTATCCCTGCACTGAATCATGAAGGTCCTGATCAGAGATATGAATGGAAAGTACTCCCTCAAGGGATGGCTAACAGCCCAACTATGTGTCAAATTTATGTTAACAAAGTAATCCAGCCACTTAGAAATCAAAATCCTGAACTACAAATATTTCACTATATGGATGATGTATTATTAGCATACAAAGCTAAAAACACATTGCTAGAATGTTATGCCACACTTACAAACTTATTAAAAAATTATAATCTAGAGATAGCAATAGATAAAGTACAATTAAATTTTCCAATTAATTATTTAGGAGTTCTATTATCCTCAACCATGGTCTGTCCACCAAAAATTCAAATACGAGTAGATCAACTCAAATCACTTAACGACTTTCAAAAGTTATTAGGAGACATAAATTGGATAAGGCCTTATCTAGGTATACCAACAGGAGAGTTGGGACCTTTATTTGATATCCTAAAAGGTCCATCAGATCCAAATTCACCCCGAATGTTAACGCCTGAAGCAAGAAAGGCATTAAAAATCATTGAAATATATATGGAAAATATGCATTTGAATAGAATTGATATAAGTTTGCTGGGGCCCCTTCAGCTGTGGCTCTCAACAAGAGTCTCCTTTCACCATCCATGCTATTCCCCTTCTCCCTTCTTTTCCCTCCCACCCCTATTCCCTATCTAGAGGTAATCTTCCTGACTTCATTTCTTACATCCTCTTTTATCTTGTAGATCAGTTTAACCATGAACTCTGAATTCCATCTCTGACATTCCTCCACTGTGGTGTCAGTGGACTCTACTGTTGAGGTATTCTGTGTTATTTGAGATAGCTTGTTCTCTGGTATTTTCATATTGTTGTGTGTCTATTCATCTTTCTGGATGGATCTGATGCTGAAGATTTTCTATCTTATGACCATATAGTGTCCCTATGTTACTTGTACCTCACATATGTGGGGAGCCAATGATAGCAACAATCTATGCAAACAGTATATAGTAGTAGACTAGGTCCTTAGTTCCTATTTTTTATATCTAGTATTAACTGGTACAATATGTAGAAATAGTAAGATCATCAATTTCCATCAGTAAAAATAGTATATAATCATACATTATATCTGGTTTAAAATCAAACAGTGTTATCTATGACTTCCACCATATTATTTCTATGACACTGGTAGTAGGTGTAGATATATAACTCAATATTAAGAAGTCTCAAGGCCAGGTGTGGTGCACACCTATAATCCCAACGACTAGGGAGGCTGAGGCAGGAGAATCTTGAGTTCAAAGGCAGCCTCAGAAAAAATGAGGCACTAAACAACTCAGTGAGACCCTCTCTCTAAATAAAATATAAAATAGGGCTGGAGATGTGGCTCAGTGGGTGCACACCCCTAAGTTAAATCCCATGGTACCCCCACACACACTGAAAAAAAGAAGTAGTAGTAGTAAGGATAGAGTTGAGTATGAGGAAAGAAGAAGAGATTGGAGATTAGAAAAGTGTTTGCAATTTCAAGGATTGAATATGGCAGATGCAGTGATAACTTAGGATATGTTGTTAATGTGAAAGGGGAAGAAAAACAGAAGAATATAAAGATGAAGAGAAAAAATGAAATTGGTGTCAACAATGTAAAAAGGAGAGAGGAAGATAAGAGAGAGAGAGTAGTGGCAAAGATGATACAAAACAAAATATGCTAATCAAAACCCTAACCCTCAAAATACAGAGCATGGTAAAATAACACCATCCCAAAAAAATGAAAAAAAGAAAGAAAAATTAAAGAAAGATTAAAAAAGAAAGAAAAAAGCCTAGAAATGAGGAGAGAGAAACAAATAAGTGTCCTTGAATCAATCAATACACATTCAAATAAAACAAAAACCCAACATAGAAAACCAAAAACGAAAAACAAAACAGAACTACAACAAACAACAACAAAAATCTTAGTGAAATGTTAAGAAATTACTATAGTGGACAAAATAGTGTACGTATTCACACTCTGTGCCCACCTGATTTTCTTTTCCTTTCTTCTTGATGTTTGAATTAAGTATGGGAATAAGGGCTGTGGGTTGTCATGTCCTTCCTTTTTATTGTGTTGCTCACCAATTGAAGGTTAAGGTTTAAGACTTCCCAATTTTCCTTCTTGAGAGATTGGTGAGGGCAGGCTGGGCGGTAGGCATGCTGACCAAGCTGAGTTGTGGGTGGACAGTGAAGCAGCTGGTCTCACCCAGAGCCCAGCTGGCCTGGGCCTGGTGGATCAGTGTTAGGCATTGGGTCCTGCTGGCCACTGGTCAAGCTGTGTGCTAGCCAGGCAGGTCTAGCAGTGAAGTGGTCTGTGGAGCAAATTGGGTCCCATCCACATTCAGGGTCCCAGGTGGCCTAAGCCTGGTATTCAGGACCAGGAGCTGGATGCAGCAAGCCAGCAGTGAAGCTGTGTGCTGGGCCAGACAGGTCTGGCAGAGAATTGGTGTGTGGGGGGCAAGCTGTTTTGGGGGCTGGTAGCAAAGCAGCTGGCAATGTCCAGGGGGGGCCCAGCTGGCTGGGCCAGTTGAATTGGGGCCTAGCTCTAGATCCTGTGGGCTCACGGCAAAGCTGTATGCTGGCCCAGGCAGGTCTGGTTGAAGCAACGGTCTGACATCAGAATCAATTGGTTTTTGACAAAGATGGCAATAGCACACCCAAGAGAAATAAGTCTCTTAAACAAATAGTATTGGAGAAACTGGGTGGTCATGAAAAAGAATGAAATTACAACATTATCTCAAACCATATACAAAAATCAACTCAAAATAGATTAAATATTTGAATGTAAGTACTGAAACTATAAAATTTACCACAATAAAAGATGTGGGAAAAAATTCCATAGCATTGGTCTCTGCAATGATTTTTTAATATGACCTCAAAAACACAGGCAGTGAAATACAAAACAGACAAATGGGATTGTATCAAAATAAAAAGATTCTGCAACACAAAGGACACGAAATGTGTGAAGAGCCAGGTGCAGTGGTGCACATCTCTACTCCCAGCAACTCAAGAGTCTGAGGCAGCAGGATAACAAGCTTAAGGCCACCCTCAGAAACTTAGAGAGGCACTAAGTAAGTTAGGGAGACCCTATCGCAAAATAAAAGGGTTGGGGATGTTGTTCGGTGGTAAAGCACTCCTGGGTTCAATCCCCAATACCAAAAAAAAAAAAAAGTGTGAAGAGATAACCTTCAAAATAGGAGAAAATATTTGTAAACTAATAAACGTTTGATTTGATAAGGAGTTAATAGTCAACTACAAGAAACCAACCTAATTTTAAAATGGGCAAAGAGCTAGGCATGGTGGCACAGGCCTGAAATCCTAGCTACTTGGGAGACTGAGGTGGCAGAACCCAGACTAGTCTGGGCAACATAGGGAGATTCTATCTCAAAGGGAAATTAACAAATAAAAACAAAAATGGACAAAGGAACTGAATATATATTTCTCAAAAGAAGACTGAAAAATGGCAAATATATATGTGAAAAATGCCGTCACTAATTGCCACAGAAATGCAAATTGAAATTATAATGAGATATCATAGAAACCTGTCTAAATGGTTCTTATCAAAAACACAAAAAATAAGGAGTGTTGGCAAAGATGTAAAATTGTTACACACTGGTAAGAATGTAAATCAGCACACCCATTGTGGCTATACAGTACAGAGATTCCTCAGAAAAAAACTAAAATTAGAACATCATATGATTCAGCCATCTCACTGCTGGGTATATATTCAAAGAAAATGAAATCAGCATGTTCAAGAAATATCTGCATTCACATGTTCACTACAACATTACTCATAGTAGCCAAGATGTGGAATTAACCTACCTGTATCAACAGATAAATGGATAGATAAAATTTGGTATATATACATAATGGGAAGAAGAAAGTCCTGACATTGACAATACACAGTTGAACCCAGAACACATTAGGTTAAGTAAACTAAGCTAGCACAGAAAACCAAATACCATATGATCTCATTTATATGAAATCTAAAAAAGGAAAACTCATAGAAGTAGAAATAGAATACTGGTTACCAGCAGTAAGGAGCAGGCAGTAACAGGGGGAGGGGGACATAAGAGGAATAAATTCAAGAGATCAACTGTACAACATGATAATATTTAATAACAGTGTACTGTATACTTAAAAAATCTGAGGATAACTTTTGAGTGCTCTCACAAAAAGAGAAGAATGTGTGGTAATACATACGATAATTACATTGATTCAGCCCTTCCACAGTACGTGTGTATATTTTAGGCTTTTTGTATATTTTTTGATATATTTTAATTTCCACATATATAATTATACATAATAATAAGATTTGTTGTTACATATTTATACAGGCACATAATAGAACATGTAATTTGGTCAATATTTCAAAATATGTTGTACACAAATATATACAACTTTTGTCAATTAAATTTAAAACAATGGTAATTTAAAACCCACTATAATTTAAGAATGATTTCTTAAGAAGAAAACCTGAATCTATATATTGTAATGGTCCAACATACATCTGGAAAAACTGGTCCACTATGAAAACTCTGAGACATAACCTAGCAAAACAAATGAACTGGTGAAGATAAAGAAAAAAATCTCTAACTAGTGAAGATTAAGAAAAAATCCTCAAGGCATCCAGGCAAGAAAATCAAATAAGGCAGCAAGAAAATTAAACCAACATCATAATTTTTAAAAATAAGGTAACAATAAAGCAGTTTTCATAATTTCATAGCAAAGTATGCCTCAAAGATTTTATGTTCAGCCAACTAAGCTGTCTTTTAAGTATCAAGACTTGTTTTTAAATTTTAAACATAAAAGAAACCAGGGATTTCTTTATCCATGTCTCCTCTTCTTGAGCAACATATTGAAGGATGAGCCTCATCCAAACAATAGATAACTGGAAAAAGTTTGCCAAAACAAAAATCAGTGAAATTAACACATTTAATTGTATATCAAATAAAACACAGATAAAGATGAGGATAAACATGATACATAAATGTTACCCGTTCTAACAAAATACAAATAATACATCTAAACATGAGAAGAAAAAAGAGAAAGGAAGAAAATTAAATTAGCTTATAATCCCTGAGTAACATGTAGAAGTCAAAGGATAACACTGAAAAGTAATAAAGCACATAGTAAAAAGTTAAATAAAAAACAGGATATTATAGGCATTTGAAAAAAGTTAATATATAAATTTCTCTTTTTTAATTTGGAAGAGATTAACACAAACAGTTTGACAAAAATATAAGCCTTCTTAAATACCTAAAAATTTGGAAAATAAAAGCACAAAAAAGATGTGGTCAAATAAATATAATTCGCATAGTAATTTTATAAAATGACAGGGTTAAGACCAAACTTATCTACATGTGTGAATGAATTTTACTTATCCATTAAAAAACAAAAATGGTCACTCTAGCTCATAGGACAAGACCCATCTATATTTGTATACAGGAGACACATCTAAAGCAATGATTTCAAAAATGCAGAAACAAAGAGATTTTTCAGTCTCTGAAATAATTCACATTAGTTGTTGTGTATGGCATGGAGTAGAAGTCAATATTCATTTTTCCATATGAATATGAAGTTCTTCTGCCACTATTTAAATAAAAAGTTTACCTATTTCCCATTTAATTACACTGGCAACTTTGTCAAAAGTAAGTTATATATGTATGCTCTTTGTTTTGTTTAATTAATCAATATGTCTATCAGTATGTCACCAATACCATACTACCTTGATACAGAAAGTTTCAAAATCAGAGCATAAGCTCTCTGACACTATTCTTTTTAAACCCTATTCTGACTATTCTAAATCCATATAAATCTTAGAATCATCTTGGGCTAGGAATGTGACTCAAGCGGTAGGTAGCGCGCTCGCCTGGCATGCGTGCGGCCCAGGTTCGATCCTCAGCACCACATACAAAGATGTTGTGTCCGCCGAAAACTAAAAAGAAAAAAAAATATTAAAATTTTCTCTCTCTCTCTCTCTCTCTCTCTCTCTCTCTCTCTCTCTCTAAAAAAAAAATATTTAAAAAGAGAATCATCTTACCAAATTCCACAACAATAAAATAAAGGCCTGCTAGAATGCTGACTGGAATTACAGTATTCAATCTTCCAACCTATAAACTTGTTATCTAACAACTTATTTAGATCTCTAATTCCTCAGCAATGTATTACTATGTTCACCTCCTACACATCCCACACATTTCATTATATTTATCTCTAGGTATTCAATATTGCTATTGTGAAATATGTTATGTAATTTTACCAACTGTTCATTAGAGGAACATAAAAATGTAAAATTGATTTTATATATACTGGCCTTGTTTTTAAACCCTGACAAACTCCATAATAAATTCTAGGCATCTTTTTGTACATTGTTCACAGTATTCTATGCACATAACCATGATCATTTATCTGGAGCAAAACAGGAGGGGGAACCTCTTCCAGTTTGCAGATTGGCCTAAGTTAGGGCACTTCTTCAATACTTTAACAAAATCACTTAGAATTCTGGCTCTGCCTTCACTTCCTGTTTACACATAGACTACAGATGAGCTACTGGACTTTTCAAGGTCCCTGGCTTCCTGTACCTCAAGAAATCAGTCTAATCCAGTTTCCAGTTTTCAGTAGGCTGCTACTATACATAAACATAGTAATTAAAATATATTCCAGGATGATCTTTAGTGCCCTGTCCTCAGCCTCTGGCACATCATAGCCAGGAACTCAGTGAAGACCCCATCATCAATCTCAAGGGGTTCCTCCTCACAATCCTCCTGCTCCGCCTCATTCTTGGCCACATTTCCATACCATATTCAGTGAAGGCCCAATGTAAAATAATTGGCAGGTGGGTGTAAACTCATCTTGAGACTGGGGGCCCTGGAGATTCTGATCAATTAAAGGTTCATAAAAAGTTCAGCTGGTTTCTCTACCCTATCTATTGGAGGTTCTTACCTTCTCCCACCATTCACACTGGGATCAAAGAAGCTGGCCATGGTATCTCTTGTTCTAGGAAATATCTGTGTCTTTCTATAATTTAATACATTCTGCAGTACAACTCAGTAATAAAAACTATTGATATACATGATGTGAATTAATTTCAAAATAATTACGTTGAATAAAAGAAGCCAGATCAAAAATTAAATACATACTGTATGATTCCACTTGTATAGAATACTAGAAAATGCAAACTAATTTGTAGTTTGTAGTATAGTAGGGTTTGCCAAAGAATGGTCTGGAGAAAAGCAGAAGAGAAGTATTCAAATGGAACTAGGAAACTTAAGAGTAAGTGATATATTTGTTATCTTGATTGTGGTGATAGTATCATGGATATATACATATTACAAAATATATTAAATGGTATACTCCAAGTATGTGCAAATTTATTGCATGTCAATTATACTTCAATAAAGATTTTTTAGAAGTGGAACAGCATTGATAAAAAGATACTGAGTGAAAAATGGTTGAAAAAGCAGCAATACTTATAATCAACAGACAAGAACTGTATAAATAAAATTATGAGAGTTTCATCTTTAATTTTTAAAAAAACATAATGAACCATCTTTTAAAAAGAACCACAAAGCAGAAGCATCCTGTAATCTTCCAACAGAGAGTGTTTTCTTTCTCTATATTTAAAGAAGGGACTAATCAACTTAACCCCATCAGGGATTGAGATGGTCATATCTGTGTTGCACATATTTGGTGATATATACCATCACAGGAAAAATAAGGTAAAACAACAAGAGATGATATAAAAATTGATGCACAGTAAGAAAAAAGATGACAGAGTAAAGATAAACTGCACTTTCCAGCTGTTCCATAGCGCAGAATCAAAGCAGCTGGAGAAAAGTTACTCAGTGAGGTAGGTGACTGACAGAATTCAATATGGATAGTCAAGAGACTCCGAGAGACCCAAAAATTCTGGTCTTTGAAACAAGAGGGCAACAAAGAGTACATCAGCACCAACCTGCATAAGTGGTAACACCAGAAAGGGTAATACAAAGAGAAAATAGACAAATGTGGCACAGAAACACGTGTAGAACAGAAAAGCAGTCTGAACTTAGCTTATCCAGGAGCTTTACACAGTGGGCCGGTGTTTGAGAAATGCTAGGAGTTTTGTGAGCAGACAGATGTTGCAGGGAACCATCTTGTAACTAAGGAGGTTGTAACTAAGCTTACTGCTGTAGGAACCTGCAGAAAACATGGAAACTGCAGGAAAAAACATAAGAGACTACAGAAAACATGGCCACACTGTTCAGCTGGCACCTACCACATGGTATAGCATGGCCCTCGAGGAACATCACTGAATCAAGAACAGAAATTTTATGCAGTGAGATCCATGTCAGAGATACAAAAAGGGTGCAACCCACTTCCCTTTTTAATCTGGCTGCTCAGGTCAGGAAACGATATAGGTATGCATGATTGAATGTGGGGACAAGGCCTCAGAAGGCCAATCATCAGTAGTGAAGTATGTGGGACCTGCCATTTGCCCTCTACCCAGGATGTTTCATTGATCTACCTCAATAGTAGAACTCTTGGGAAGTAACCACCATTCAGATACATTGTAGAGATAGGCACTGGTCCAGCTCTAAAAGTGTGTCAATATAATCTGTCTGGAAAATAGTCCATTGGATAGAATGTCCCGTTCAGAGTGGGGTATCAGCTAATCCATCCACAACAAACTTCAGTAGATGCTACTTCCTATTCCATGCTACCTTGTACTAAAGGTAAGAAAGTTGAGAGTCATTTCAACCAGTTCCAGTCTCAGGCCACCATCAGGCAGCCTGTTGAGCAACACAAAAGTAGTAAGAGATTAATAACCCTCAGGCCTTGCTCCTTCTAATAAGGGATACACAGCCCAAGAAGATATAGAAAGAAGTGCATATTGGCATAGGTTGTGAAAATCCATTCTTCCCACAGCTTCCAACGCCTCAGAGCAGACCATTTTTATTAGGATTTGTTGTTGTTGTTGTTGTTGTTGAATGGGGTATTGGGGGGGGTGACTTTTTCCCTTTTTTCTCTTTTTTTTAATCATTCTTTTGCTTATTATTTTTGCTTTGTTTGATTTTTAGGGATTTTGGAGGGAAAGTTGTTTTGAGTTTTGTTATTACTCTTCCTCTCTTTTCTTCTCTTAATATATACTCTTAATCTCTCTTTTATTTTGTTTCCTTTTTATATTTTTCCCCTTCTTTATGGTATTTGTATGGTCTATGGTAGATGTACCTGGTTCATTGTTGCTGTTGCTCATTTCCACCTTTATACTAGATGTTCGAGAACCAGAGCAACTCCTCACCTTCATGGGGTAGACATGCTGCTGAGAAACTATAATCCTAGCCCAGCTAAGAGACAGTGCACACTGAGATACACACAACCCAACCCTGCTAAAATTTCAGCAAATACTTTAACACAAAGAATAGGAAAGAGGGCTGGGGATGTGGCTCAAGCGGTAGCGCGCTCGCCTGACATGCGTGCGGCCCGGGTTCGATCCTCAGCACCACATACCAACAAAGATGTTGTGTCCGCCGAGAACTGAAAAATAAATATTAAAAATTCTCTCTCTCTCTCTCCCCTCTCTCACTCTCTCTTTAAAAAAAAAAAAAAAGAAGTGCCAGACCATGACACTTTAAAAAAAAAAAGAATAGGAAAGATAAAATTCCCAGACAATGACCAGGCCCCAAGCAGACACAAGCAAGCATGGGTGGCTAACAACCTACACCTGGTCATCAGCTCCCACAGCAATAGCAGAGAGAATAACACAAACATAGTAGATATCATACCTATAAGGGGATTCAACACAGATTGCTCTAATATGCATTTAGGAGGTACAGTCTGAACAAGACTAAAGGGGTAATCACAGAGGGTATATCCCATTACTATACTTTCCACAAGACAATTGCCTGATTCACTAGAAGAACCCCACTCTTCTGACACCCACAAAGAAAGTGGGATCATCAGATTCACACACAGTACAAAGTACACTAGTCATCACTTATTATATGTCAAAGTACACTAGTCATCACCTATTATGGTTTAGATATGAGGTATCCCCCAAAAACTCATGTATAAGACAATGCAAGAATGTTCAGAGGCAAAATGATTAGATTTTGAGAGCTTTAGTGGATTAATCCATTGATATGGATTAACTGGATGATAACAACAGGTAGGTAGGGTGTGACTGGAAGAAATAGGTCATTAGGAGTATACTTATGGGGCTTATATCTTGTCTCTGTTTCCCAGTCACCGTGGCTTGAGCTGCTTTCCCCTGCCATGCCCTTTCGCCATGATGTTCTGCCTCTTGTGGGCATAGAGCTATGTAGTCAGCCAACAATAAACAGAAACTCTGAATCTGTAAACCAAAGTAAATTATTCCTATTTTACCACTGCTGATATCTATGTCATCATATTTTTCTCAAAATTATATAATGAGGGCTGGGGCTATAGCTCAGTGGTAGAGCACTTGCCTAGCATGTATGAGGCACTGGGTTGGAACCTTAGCACCACATACAAATAAACAAATAAAATAAAGGCATGCTGTCCATCTACATCAAAAAATAAATAAATATTAAAAAATTATATACTGGGGCTGGAGTTATGGCTCATTGGTAGAGTGCTCACCTAGCACGAGCAGGGCCCTGGGTTCGATCCTCAGCACCACATAAAAATAAAATAAAGGTATTGTGTCCAACTATAACTAAAAATGTATTTTAAAAAATTATATAATGATTCAGATTTGAACAATAGTTAAACCTTTTCTCATTTGTTAGCTGAATGTATAATTGCATTCCTTGGAAGAAGAATGTACAATAATATTTTTTCATTGTTTAAGTAGATTTTTAATATTTGAAGCATAATTAAAATTAGAAATTTATCAAAAATAAATAAACTATTCCCCCTCTACATTGTTCTTGTCAGGTCTTTTGGTCACAATGACACAAAGCTGACTAAAGGACCACCAAAGTAGTAGCAGGGAAACTACGATAAAACCCACTTGGAGATATATTCAACAATCCAACATCCAAGAAAACATCCTTAAGAGAAGGCTATGACCTAAAAAAGCTCTCACACAAAAGTGGAAGAGAAACCTAACCAAAATGATAAGCAAATCTAAACAGAGAAATACAAGAAATATAAGAAAAGTGTCATGTTGCCACATGACACTTCCAAAGGTTCATAATTTGCCAGCAACTGACTTCAAAGATATTGATGTGGAGACTCATGCAGGAGCCTAGGCCAAGGTTAGACATAGGACTGCCCCCAACTACCAACAGACCCATGTCAAAGCCCAGCCTCAGGCCTCAGACCGCCCCTGCCAACCCACTGGGGAGCCCAGGCCTAGCCCACCTCCATCTTGGGACACTGCAGCTATTGCCATAGCCCTCCCCATGCAGTAACCTCCACCTTGGGACAACAGTTAGGGCCTGGAGGCAGCTGCATCTCCAAACAGGCAGAATACAAAAGATAAAAAAGGCATTTTACATAACAGCACTATGAAAATACAACTCTATACAAACAATGGGTATAACATAGATGAAACAGACAAAGTTCTGCAAACACAAAATCTACCAACACAGAATCATACAGAAATTTTTAAAAATCTAAACATTATCCATAAAAAAAAAGATTGATGGGGCTGGGGATGTGGCTTAAGTGGCAGCGCGCTCACCTATCATATGTGAAGCACTGGGTTCAATTCTCAGCACCACAAAAATGTAAAAGATATTGTGTCCACCTAAAAAAACTAAAAAAATAAATATTAAAAAAAGACCAAAAAAAAAACATCAAAATCTTCCACAGGGGGGAACAGCTCTGGATCTGATGCCTTCAATGGTGAATCTTACCACACATTTCAAAAACACCAGATCTTTACAAACTCCCCCCAAAAATGAAGAGAGGGTTTCCTAACTCCTACATCAACACTTCCCTGGCACCAAAGCCAAAGACTTAACAAGAAAATTATAGACCAATATCTATCATGAATATTACTAGCATTTTGTCAAGGATTTCTGCATCAAACATAATTCAGCAACATATAAAATAGATTACACAACATCACCAAGTTGTTCTACTCAGCTTTTTCACACCTGTGAAGAAAGGACCCATCCAGAACAACTCTAGAGGAGGAAAAGTTTATTTGGGGGCTCACAATCTCAGAGAGGTCTCAATCCATAGACAGCTGGCTCTATTCCTTCTGGTTCACGGTAGAGGAGTGTGGTGGAAGGAAGCGGCTCACATGGCCATGAGGAAGCAGAGAGAAAGAATAGGCTCAGATCACCAAATATATTCCTCAAAGGCATGCCCCCAATGACCCACCTCTTCCAATCACACTCTACCCATCTTCAGTTACCACTCAATTAATACCGTAAGGGGATTAATGCACTGATTAGGTTAAGGATCTCAAAAACCAATGATTTCACCTCTGAATGTTCTTGCATTACCTCACACATGAGCTTTAGGAGGACACCTCACATCCATACCATAACACAGCAGAATTTATTCCTGGAATATTCAAGATAAGGTTCAACATATGAAAAATAATCAAAGTTGGGGCTGGGGTTGTGGCTCAGCAGTAGAGCACTTGCTTAGCACGTGCAAGGCCCTGGGTTTGATCTCAGCACCACATAAAAATAAATAAATAAAATAAAGTTATTGTGTCCATCTACAACTAAAAAAAAATAAAAATTTTTAAATTTTTTTAAAAAATTAATCAAAGTGATACACCACATTAATAAAAGGAAGAAATACAGCTAGATCATCTCAATGGATAAAAAGTATTTAACAAAATTCAACATCCTTTAATGATAAAAAAAAAATGCAACAAATCAGGAATAAAAAGAAACTACCTCAATATAACAAAAATGATATATGAAAACCACAACTAAGCTGAGCATGGTGGCTCACACCTGTAATCCCAATGGTTCTGGAGGCTGAAGCAGAGAATCCCAAGTTCAAAGCCAACTTCAGCAATTTAGCAGGCCCTAAGCAACTCAGATAAACTCTGTCTCTAAATAAAATATAAAATAGAGGTTGAGGATATGGCTCAGTGGTTAAATTACACTTTAATTTTGAAACTAAAACTATGAAAGTTAGTGAAAAAAGAAGGATGCACAGTTTTGCCATTTCTATTCAACATAATACTAAAAATTCTGGTCAGAATAACTAGGCAAGGAAAAAAAGGTATCAAATTGGTAAGGAAAAGTAAAATTAGAAGCTTCCAGGTAGCTGAACTTATGGGGTTCCCTGTAGGGTGATGCACCAAAGAGAACGTGGAGGCTACACACCTCCTCCCCCATACTTTGCTCTATGTGTATCTGCCATTTGGCTGCTCATATGTAACCTCTAGTGTCTTTACTGGATCATTTTTCCTCTTCCTAAAAAAGAAACTTCAGAATATTAATGGGAGTTTGTGGTAGCAGGTACCTCTGGCTATCACCAATCAGTATCTTTATATATTTTCATTTTATTTATAAATATTTGATACATTTTTAGAGTGGTAAAAAATGTTTGTGTACTAATCATATGATTTTATGTAGAGAAAACTAAACTTTAAATTTAAAAAAAAATCTAAAATAAAAGAATTAATCAAAATAGCAGAACACAAAAACAAAAATCAGTTGCATATTTATACAAGAATGAGGAAAAAAATCTTAAAAAAATAAAGAAAACACTTCCATTTACAATAATATCAAAATGTATTATATGAATTTGATATGGAATGAATTTAACAAAAAAAGCAAAAAACATGTACACTAAAACTTATAAAACACTGCTGAAAGAAATTATAGAATACCTAAATAAATATAAGGATATTCTGTGTTCATTGACAAGAGGACTTACCATCATTAATATTACAATACTGCACAAAGGAAGCTACAGATTCAATGCAATCCCTATCAAATCCCAACAATGTTCTTTGAAGAAACAGAAAAATTCATCCTAAAAGAAAGATGAAGTCTCAAGGTACTAAAACCAAAACAACCTTGAAAAATAAGAACAAAGTTGGAGGACTCAATTTTCCTGCTTTTAATTTATCATTTTATGCCTATTTCTTTTTTATTATTTATTCTTTTTAGATATGTATACATGACAGTAGAGTGTATTTTGACATACATACGTACATAGAATACAACATTCTAATTAAGATCCCATTCTCGTGGAGTTTTACTGGTCGTGTATTCATATATGAACACAGGAAAGTTATATCTGATTCATTCTACTGTCTTTCCTATTCCTATATCCCCTCCCTTCCCTTCATTTCCCTTTGTGTAATCCAATGAAAATCTGTTCTTCCCTCCAACTCCCTTATTGTGAGTTAGCATCTACATATCAGATAGAAGATTCACCCTTTAGTTTTGGGGGGACTTATTTCACTTAGCATGATAGTCTCCAGTTCCATCCATTTACTGGGAAAATGCCATAAGTTCATTCTTCTTTATGGCTAATAGTCTATATATATATATAGTCTATAGATATATATATAGATATATAGATATCTCCATTGTCTTTATCCATTCATCTGTGGTAGGGCACCTAGGTTACTAGGCTAGTTCCATAGCTTTGCTATTCTGAATTGAGCCACTATAAACACTGATGTGACTATGTAACTGTAGTAGTCCTTTGGGTATATACTGAGAAGTGGGATAAGTGGGTCAAACAGTGGTTCCATTCCAAGTTTTCTGAGGAATCTCCATACTGCTTACAGAGTGGTTGCACCAATTTGTAGTCTCACCTATTTTTCCCACATCCTTGCGAACATTTATTGTTACTTGTATTCTTGATAATTGCCATTCTGACTGGAGTGAAGTGAAATCTCAGTGTAGTTTTTTTTTAAGAGAAGAGAGAGAGAGAATTTTTTAATATTTATTTTTCAGTTTTTGGTAGACACATCTATATTTTTATTTTATGGGGTGCTAAGGATCGAACTCAGTGCCCCGCGAATGCAGGAGAGAGCGTGTATACCGCCTGAGCCACATCTCCAGCCCCTCAGTGTAGTTTTAATTTGCATTTCTGTAATTTCTAGAGATGTTGTTCCATATGTAGTAGAATAAAGTAAACCCCCATCACTCACCCTGCACAAAATTCAAAGTGGATCAAGGACCTAGGCATTAGACCTGTGCCTACTTATAAGAAAATGAAGACCCAACTTTCCATCATGTTGGCTTAGGAGCCAACTTCTTAAAGCATAAGAGGTAAAAGCAAGAATTTATAAATGGGATGGCATCAAACTAAAAAGCTTCTTCAGAAAGATATCCATGGGATTCCAACATGGCGGCGGGCGCAGAGAGATCAAGTCTCTGACCTCTTCAGCTCTGCAGGCATAGGGAGTCGTAAACAACCTAAATCTGTTTGCTCAGGATCACTAGGCAATGCTGAGCTGACATGGATCTGGGGCGAACAGTATGGGCCTCTCAGAACACACACTGAGCCCGGATTGGCTGAATTCAAGCTCCCGTTCGCCTGCTTCCCACAGACAAACAGCTGTGACTCAGCACTAATCCATCCGGCTGAAACAAATGGTCAGCCCTTCTCATCCTACGGAGGTAAATGCCAACCGAGCATTCATAGGTAGTGGCCACAGGTTTGAAACGGGGCTTGGGAGAGAGAGTAAGGACCCACCCGTTGCATTGGTCGCCCGGCAAAGGGAAACAAACTGTCGCCATTTGCAAGAGATACCACCATGGCAGAGAACTGACGTCATCAGACTGCGGCGGAGGAGATAACTTCATTGAAACCTGCGGCTACAGGTGTGTAATTCCCTAGCCTTCCCTCTCCACACATCGGGAAAACCTTAAGGGCCCCTCCCAGCTCTCCCGTAAGGGCCCCTCCCAGCTCTCGCGTGAGCACGATAGCCAGACCGAGGGAATTAGAGGTGGTGCGGGACCCGCGGCGCGAAACTACCGCTCCCACCAGTGCTGACAGCTGAGGTCTCTTGCACCAGCTACGGGGAAGTGGATACAGGAGGGCAAGTAAAATTCGCTGAGGATTCTCAGCCCCAAGCTCTACAAACTTAGGGTCTGAGGGAATGGCAAACTGGAAGAGTGTGCCCAGTAGTTCATGAAAACAGGGCTCCCGGGAGCAGCAGACCTGGCGTGTAGCCAGTATTGTGGTGAGCGGCACCCGTGAGAGGGGATTGGCTAGAGGAAAAGTGGGAAGTGACTAGAAACAAGAGGAGGCCCTAGGCACTCAGGATTGGAGACTCGCCCAGTCTGGGAGGAGGAGCTGCACAGTGATTGGTTCCCGCGTATTGACAGGAGAAACTTGGCCTGCTGGGCACAGCACCACCTACTGGAAGAGAAGTTAATCAAACTCTAAGACTGCATTTATTAGTTTTTTTTTCTTTTTCTCTCTTCTCTTTTTTTTTTGATTTGTGTTTTTCTTTCATTTTCATTTTTCTTTCTTGTTTTTTTTAATTTTTTTACAAATTTTTTTTAATTTTTTTTCTTCTAATTTTAATTTTAATTTTTTTTATTATTTTTTTTAATTTTTTTTCTTTTTTTATTTCCTATTTTTTTCTTCTTTTGTCTTTTCATTTCTTTTCAATTATCTTATCCCCCCTTCCTTGAATTCTACCTGCTTACTCTCATTCTCTTTAGTGACTTCTTCCCTTCACTTCTAATACCTTTCCTCCCAAGCATCTAATAAATTTATAGGAGTAAACAGTAACTCATCAGTCAAACAGAACAAGAAGTAACATGAGCAGCTTCAAAAAACAAGGAAGAAAAGGAGTACAAACAATGCAGGACAGCCTAAATATTCAGGAGGACCTAGAGTCATCAGAAAAATGGTCATATAAAGAACTCAAGGAACACCTTAGACAGATGGAATGGAAACTTAAAGAGGATACAAGATAGCAAATTCAAGCAGCGAAAGAACACATTGAGAATGAATTACATAAACAGATAAAAGAAGAAGTTAAGCATCTTAATCAGGAGATAGAGATTATAAAAAAATCAAACAATAATTCTAGAAATGAAGGAAATGATAAACCAAATTAAAAACTCAATTGAGAGTATCACTAACAGAGTGGAGCAAGTAGAAGCCAGAACGTCAGATAATGAAGACAAAATATATCATCTTGTAAAGAGTATAGCCAACTCAGAAAAGCTGGTAAAAAAATCACGAGAAAAACATCCAAGAGTTATGGGATAACATAAAAAAACCAAACTTACGAGTCATCGGGATAGAAGAAGGTACAGAGATTCAAACCAAGGGAATGAGTAACCTGCTGAATGAAATAATTACAGAAAACTTTCCAGAAATAAAAAAGGAAACAGATACACAAATTGAAGATGCATACAGGACAACGAGCACACAAAATCACAGTAGACCAACGCCAAGACACATTGTTATGAAGATATCCAATATACAGAACAAAGAGAAAATATTAAAAACTACAAGAGAAAGGAGACAGATTACATTTAGGGGTAAACCAATAAGGTTAACAACGGATTTTTCATCACAGACACTGAAAGCAAGAAGGTCATGGAACAATGTATTTCAAACACTGAAAGACAATGGATGCCAACCAAGAATTCGGTATCCAGCAAAATTAAGCTTCAGGTATGACAACGAAATAAAAATCTTTCATGATAAACAAAAGTTAAAAGAACTTGCAGCCAGAAAACCAGCATTGCAAAGCACTTTGAGCAAAACACTACACGAGGAAGAAATGAAAAACAATAACCAAAACCATCGTAGGAAGTGCCTTGGTAAAGACAGAGGGCGAGGGGAAAGATAATCATGGAGAAACAAACTAAATTTTTTTAAACAAGGATAAATAATCAAACATGGATGGAAGTACAAACCATATATCAATAGTAACTCTGAATGTTAATGGCTTAAACTCTCCAATAAAGCGACATAGGCTGGTATCATGGATTAAAAAACCAAATCCAACAATATGCTGCCTTCAGGAGACACATCTGATTGGAAAAGACATACACAGGCTGAAGGTGAAAGGATGGGAAAAAATATACCATGCACACGGTCCTCGTAAGCAAGCAGGGGTGGCCATCCTCATATCGAATAAAATCGACTTCAAGACTAAGTTAATCAAAAGGGATAAAGAAGGACATTATATACTGTTAAAAGGAACCATTCACCAACAAGACATAACAATTATAATATTTATGCACCAAATAATGGTGCTGCGACATTCATAAAACAAACTCTCCTCAAGTTCAAGAATCAAATAGACCACAACACAATAATTATGGGTGACTTCAACACACCTCTCTAACTATTGGACAGATCCTCCAAACAAAAGTTGAATAAAGAAACTATAGAACTCAATATCACAATCAATAACCTAGACTTAACTGACATATATAGAATATATCAACCATCATCAAATGGATATACTTTTTTCTCAGCAGCACATGGATCCTTCTCAAAAATAGACCATATATTATGCCATAGGGCAACCCTCAGTAAATATAAAGGGGTGGAGATAATACCTTGCATTTTATCTGATCATAATGGAATGAAACTGGAAATCAATGATAAAAGAATGAAGGAAAAATCCTACATCACATGGAAAATGAACAATATGTTACTGAATGATCAATGGGTTACAGAAGACATAAAGGAGGAAATCAAAAAATTCTTAGAGACAAATGAAAATACAGACACAACATATTGGAATCTATGGAACACAATGAAAGCAGTTCTAAGAGGAAAATTCATCGCCTGGTGGTCATTCCTCAAAAAAAGAAAAAACCAACAAATAAATGAGCTCACACTTCATCTCAAAGCCCTAGAAAAGGAAGAGCAAAACACCACCAAATGTAGCAGAAAGCAAGAAATAATTAAAATCAGACCGGAAATCAATGAAATTGAAACAAAAGAAACTTGAAAAAATTAACAAAACTAAAAGTTGGTTCTTCGAAAAAATAAATAAGATCAACAGACCTTTAGCCATGCTAACGAAGAGAAGAGGAGAGAGAACTCAAATTACTAACTTACGGGATGAAAAAAGGCAATATCACAACAGATGCTACAGAAATACAGAAGACAATTAGAAATTATTTTGAATCCTTATACTCCAATAAAATAGAAGATAGTGAAGGCATCGATAAATTTCTTAAGTCATATGATCTGCCCAGATTGAGTCAGGAGGATATAGACAACCTAAACAGACCAATATCAATTGAGGAAATAGAAGAAACCATGAAAAGATTACCATCTAAGAAAAGCCCAGGACCGAATGGGTATACAGCAGAGTTTTACAAAACCTTTAAATAGGAACTAATACCAATACTTTTCAAGCTATTTCAGGAAATAGAAAAAGAGGGAGAACTTCCAAATTCATTCTACGAGGCCAACTTCACCCTGATTCCTAAACCAGACAAAGACACTTCAAAGAAAGAAAACTACAGACCAATATCTCTAATGAACCTAGATGCAAAAATCCTCAATAAACTTCTGGCGAATCAGATACAAAAACATATCAAAAAATTGTGCACCATGATCAAGTAGGATTCATCCCTGGGATGCAAGGCTGGTTCAACATACGGAAATCAATAAATGTTATTCACCACATCAATAGACTTAAAAATAAGAACCATATGATCATCTCGATAGATGCAGAAAAAGCATTCGACAAAGTACAGCATCCCTTTATGTTCAAAACTCTCGAAAAACTAGGGATAACAGGAACATACCTCAACACTGTAAAAGCAATCTATGCTAAGCCTCAGGCTAGCATCATTCTGAATGGAGAAAAATTGAAGGCATTCCCTCTAAAATCTGGAACAAGACAGGGATGCCCTCTCTCAACACATCTGTTCAACATAATTCTCGAAACACTGGCCAGAGCAATTAGACGAAAGAAATTAAAGGCATAAAAATAGGAAAAGAAGAACTTAAATTATCACTATTTGCAGATGACATGATTCTATACCTAGCAGACCCAAAAGGGTCAACAAAGAAACTATTAGAGCTAATAAATGAATTCAGCAAAGTGGCAGGATATAAAATCAACACGCATAAATCAAAGGCATTCCTGTATATCAGCGACAAATCCTCTGAAATGGAAATGAGGACAACCACTCCATTCATAATATCCTCAAAAACAATAAAACACTTGGGAATCAACCTAACAAAAGAGGTGAAAGACTTATACAATGAAAACTACAGAACCCTAAAGAGAGAGATAGAAGAAGATCTTAGAAGATGGAAAAATGTACCCTGTTCATGGATAGGCAGAACTAACATTATCAAAATGGCGATATTACCAAAAGTTCTCTATAGGTTTAATGCAATGCCAATCAAAATCCCAACGGCATTTCTTGTAGAAATAGAGAAAGCAATCATGAAATTCATATGGAAAAATAAAAGACCCAGAATAGCAAAAACAATGCTAAGCAGGAAGTGTGAATCAGGTGGTATAGCGATACCAGACTTCAAACTATACTACAGAGCAATAGTAACTAAAACACCATGGTACTGGTACCAAAACAGGTGGGTGGACCAATGGTACAGAATACAGGACACAGAAACCAACCCACAAAACTACAACTTTCTTATATTGGATAAAGGGGCTAAAAGCATGCAATGGAGGAAGGATAGCATCTTCAACAAATGGTGCTGGGAAAACTGGAAATCCATATGCAACAAAATGAAACTGAATCCCTTTCTCTCGCCATGCACAAAAGTTAACTCAAAATGGATCAAGGAGCTTGATATCAAATCAGAGACACAGCATCTGATTGAAGAAAAAGTTGGCTACGACCTACATACTGTGGGGTCGGGCTCCAAATTCCTCAATAGGACACCCATAGCACAAGAGTTAATAACTAGAATCAAACAAATGGGACTTACTCAAACTAAAAAGTTTTTTCTCAGCAAAAGAAACAATAAGAGAGGTAAATAGGGAGCCTACATCACGGGAACAAATCTTTACTCCTCACACTTCAGATAGAGCCCTAATATCTAGAGTATATAAAGAACTCAAAAAATTAGACAATAAGATAACAAATAACCCAATCAACAAATGGGCCAAGGACCTGAACAGACACTTCTCAGAGGAAGACATACAATCAATCAACAAGTACATGGAAAAATGCTCACCATCTCTAGCAGTCAGAGAAATGCAAATCAAAACCACCCTAAGATACCATCTCACTCCAGTAAGATCGGCAACCATTATGAAGTCAAACAACAACAAGTGCTGGCGAGGATGTGGGGAAAAGGGTACACTTGTACATTGTTGGTGGGACTGCAAATTGGTGCAGCCAATTTGGAAAGCAGTATGGAGATTTCTTGGAAAGCTGGGAATGGAACCACCATTTGACCCAGCTAATCCCCTTCTCCGTCTATTCCCTAAAGACCTAAAAAGAGCATGCTACAGGGACACTGCTACATCGATGTTCATAGCAGCACAATTCACAATAGCAAGACTGTGGAACCAACCTAGATGCCCTTCAATAGATGAATGGATAAAAAAAATGTGGCATTTATACACAATGGAGTATTACTCTGCATTAAAAAATGACAAAATCATAGAATTTGGAGGGAAATGGATGGCATTAGAGCAGATTATGCTAAGTGAAGCTAGCCAAGCCCTAAAAAACAAATGCCAAATGTCTTCTTTGATATAAGGAGAGTAACTAAGAACACACTAGGGAAGAAGAGCATGAGAAGAAGACCAACATTAAACAAGGATGAGAGGTGGGAGGGGAAGGGAGAGAGAAGGGAAATTGCATGGAAATGCAAGGAGACCCTCAGGGTTATACAAAATTACATACAAGAGGAAGTGAGGGGAAAGGGAAAAATAATACAAGGGGGAGGAATGAATTACAGTAGAGGGGGTAGAGAGAGAAGAGGGGAGGGGAGGGGAGGGGAGGGGGGATAGTAGAGGATAGGAAAGGCAGCAGAATACAACAGACATGAGTATGTCAATATGTAAATCAATGGAAGTGTAACTGATGTGATTCTGCAATCTGTATATGGGGTAAAAATGGGAGTTCATAACCCACTTGAATCAAAGTGTGAAATATGATTTATCAAGAACTATGTAATGTTTTGAACAACCAACAATAAAAAAAAATAATAAAAAAAAGTCAACAGCAATTTTAACTCTCCAGTTAGGCGTACATGTTTATCTACAGTTAGATTTATATGTTAAACATGTTGTATGTTTAAGGTTGTGTTTCATCATAAAATTATTTCTCTTCTCTCAACAAAGTGGGTAAATGAACAAGAATTGGAGGGACTTTACTGGGATTTAATATTGTACACTCAAGAGGACGGGAGCCTGCCTGTCGCTGCTGCCTGCTCATCCTCTTCCTCGGCCACCACCGCTGTCTCGCCCCTCTCTGAGCCCCTGGCCCATGGAGGCAGCTAGCAATCAGTGACATGGCACCAGCCTGGGAATCGGCAGCAGCCACTACCCTAGGGCAGGCAGCAGCGGCCTGGCGCTGAAGCTGAGCGGTGCCCGGGGCACGGGCGTGCCTGCACGCCACTGCCTGAGCATCCCCACACACCTCTTCCTCCACTGGGGGACAGTGCCCGACCTAGCCGAGACCCAGAGAAGGGGGCATGAGTCAGGGGCCTCAAGCCGGGGCTTCCGAGGGACTATGGCCGTTTTGAGCCCCCACCCCCAAGTAGGCTGAGTTCAGGTACCCACTTGCCATCCATCATAATCTCCAAACCAGGCGTTTGGGCGTTTTTTGAGCCATTAATATTTATTTTGTGTGTGTGTGTGTGTGTGTGTGGCAGGGGATGTTTGAAGCCTTTTTTTGGGGGGGGGGTACTGAGCTCCCATGCTCCCGACCGCCTCCCTGTCTCCTCTGCTCCTGAGACCCTCTCAACTCCAGCCCCATTCCCCATCCTCAGATGGGTTCATTGTGAGCTCTGCAAGGGGCTGCAAAATCCGGCAAGGGGAGGGGGGGAGGAGGAGGAGGAGGAGGAGGAGGAAGAGAAGAAGGAGGAGGAGGAGGAGGGTGGTGGTGGGGTGGGGAAGGGAGGAAGGGGCCACAGGGGCCGGCGGGGGGTGGGGAGGAGGAAGGGGGCAGCTTTTTTTTTTTTTTTTTGCATAACTCGGCTCAGCCTAGTGGCCTCTGGACTCCCCACGACTGCAGCTGGGACCGGGAGCCCCCAGCTGCCGCACTGCAATAGGCAGGGCCCAGGAGTGCCCCCTGGGCCTCCCTCTGCCCCGAGAGGCCTCAGCAGGCCCGGCTGCCCACCCCACAGGGAGGCCGCACCTGACCTGCTCTCTGCTCCCCGTAGCCGCTGACCGAGCTGCAAAAAAAAAAAAAAAAAAAAAAAAACATTTCCCAGAGGCAGGAGGAGAAAGGGGAGAAGGGCTACCCAGAGCTGCGGGGGGCGGCGGAGCGCCCGGAGCCCCAAACATGTCCAGGCGGAAGCAGGCAAAGCGCGCTCGGTGAAAGGACAAAGGAGTTTGCTTGAATATTAGGAATGCTTCTAAATGTCATTTTAATAAACTTGTGTTAACGAGTGGTGGAAGATGGCGGCGAATAGAGTGCATCACCCCGGTGTACTGCATCACTGCGCAGGTGAATAACGAGTTAGAACAGCCAAAAGCTATCTTGTTAGGAATTTTCAGCAAAATTGGGGTGCACCGAAACCTAGAGGAAGGATTTCCATCGCCCGAGGATGGGTTACTGGGGCTCAACTACGAGTGAACCGTCCCCCCGGAAATTCAGGCTACTTGCTCGGTGGCCCACCCGGCTGCTAGAGACTGCGGCGCGCCGGAACCAGCTGCAGTGTGAGCAACGCAGAGGAACGGTGCTGCAGATTCTGTGGGCTACTGCCGGCTGTGCCCTCACTGTTCTCCGGGCTGAGTTCTGGGATTGAGACAGGGAAGGAAGCGGTCCAGTTCTGTCCTCCACACCCGACAGCCCACCGAGGAAACCAGCGGCCACCATCTTGGAGAGCTGACGGTCACCATCGCCAGTTTTCGACAGATTTCAGCAGCGATAGAACAGGTCTGTGTCATTTAGACCATCTCCCATACAGCGGGGAAATCACATAAAATCCCTCCCCGGCTTTCCAGGGGTGTGATTAACAGAGTGAGTGTGAATAGAAAGGTAAAGGCAAAGGTAAAGGCACCTGACCTCCAACTCCCCCCTCCCACCAGTGATGAAAACAAAACCTGTCTCACCAGCTCTCGGAGGAGGGGCTAGCAGAGGGAATCAAAACAATAGAGGCCGGTTCCCAATAGCCACGCTCCACTTCCAGGAAACTGCATGCCCAGAGTGTAGTTTGAACTGCTGAGAGGTATCTCACTGGGAAAGGCCTGGCTGGCAGGAAAAGTGAGGTGACTAGAGACCAGGAATAAACCTAAGCTAACAGATTTAGAGAGACACCAGAGGGGAAAGGAGGGAGCAGCCTCACACGGATTGTTTCCTACAGCCGGAGGGCAACATCTTGGCCCGGAAGGCACAGCGCCACCTACTGGAAACGGAGAAAATAGAAACCTAACAGTGCCCCCCTTTTTTTTCTTTCCTTTTTTTTAATTTTTTAATTTTTTTAATTTTTTAATTTTAATTTTTTTCTTTTTTTAATTATATTATTTTTAAATTGTAAATTTTATTTTACTGCATTTTATTATTACTTTTATAATTTATGTTTCTTTTCTATTCTCTTCTTTTTCTTTCCTCTCTCCCTCTCCCTTTCTTGGTTTGCTTCCTTACCTTTTCCCCATCTTTCCTCTAAAGCATGACCACCCAGATTACATACAACTTACTAAATGCAAATAGATGAGTACTACGAATTGGTCTATAGTCCACCTAAGCCCTTAACTACCCCTAAGTACTCCTGTCTATACACTTTTTAATATCCGCCTGCATTTGAGCAACCCCCCAAAGAAGGTAACATATACTAACCTCCATACCATCAAATCGCCCGACCTCAACATAAAATCCTAAATTCAAACCTCAATTCTCTATATGCCATCAAAATCTGTAGGAGTTTAATGAAACTAATGAACTTACCTTAAATCACAATTAAATCCAACATCTCCAAATACTGTCTCCCAACACAAAGGAGAGATATTGGAACTATAAAAACCAAAACAACTTTAAAGAAGAAAAGAAAAACACAACAGTCAAACAGAGTTGGAAAGTAATGTGAGTACCATGAAAAAACAAGAGAAAAAAGGATTGCAAACAATGCAGGACAACTTAAATTCACAGGAGAACCTAGAGGCATCAGAAAAATGGACAGAGAAAGAACTCAAGGCATACCTAACTCAGATGGAACGGAATCTTAGAGAAGACTTTACATAGCAAGTCCAAACAATGAAACTATACTTTCAAAATGAATTACATAAGCAAATTCAAATGGCAAAGAATGAGCTCTACCAAACAGTAATCCTAGAAATGCAGGAAACCATAAACCAAATTAAAAACTCAAGAGAGAATATTACAAATAGATTAAATCAAATAGAAGTCAGGACATCAGATAATGAAGGCAAAGTGTATCAACTTAAAAGAATATAGTCAACACAGAAAGGATCCTAGAAAATCACAAGCAATCCATCCAAGAGATATGGGATGTCATAAAAAAACCAAACTTCAGAGTCATTGGGATACAAGAAGGTATAGAGGTTCAAACCAGAGGAATGAACAATCTACTGAGTGAAATAATCTTAGAAAACTTCCCAGATATAAAAGATGGAATGGATTGCCAAATCCTGGACGCCTACAGGACCCCAAACATACAAAACCATAATAGACCAACTCCAAGACACATAATTATGAAGATATCCAACACATAGAACAAGGAGAGAATATTAAAAGCTACGAGAGAAAGGAGGCAGATTACATTCGGGGTAAACCAATTAGGTTAACGGCTGATTTTTCATCACAGACGTTGGAAGCAAGAAGATGCTGGAACAACGTAATTCAAACGCTGAAAAATAATGGATTCCAACCAAGAATACTGTACCCAGCAAAATTAAGCTTCAGATTTGACAATGAAATTAAAATATTTCACGATAAACAAAAGTTAAAAGAATTCACAGCCAGAAAACCACCACTGCAAGGCATTTTGAGCAAAACACTACAAGAGGAGGAATGAAAAACAGCACCCAAAACTAACAGTGGGAGGTAACTCAGTAAAGGGAAGAAAAAAAGTAACCAAAAAGGAAAAACTAGCCAAATTAAAATAAATAAATAAATAAGCATGACGGGAAGTACAAACCATATATCAATAGTAACCTTAAATGTTAATGGCTTAAATTCAACAATCAAGAGACATAGGCTGGTAACCTGGACTAAAAAAACAAATCCAACAATATGCTGCCTTCAGGAGACTCATATGATAGGAAAAGACATACAAAAGCTGAAGATGAAAGGTTGGGAAAAATCATACCACTCCCATGGTCCTCGGAATCAAGCAGGTGTGGCCATACTCATATCGAATAAAATCAACTTCAAACCTAAGTTAATCAAGAAAGATAAAGAAGGACACTATATACTGTTAAAAGGAACCATCCACCAACAAGACATAACAATTATCAATATGTATGCACCAAACAATGGTGCTGCAACGTTCATAAAACAAACTCTCCTCAAGTTCAAGAGTCAAATAGACCACAACACAATATTTATGGGTGACTTCAACACACCGCTCTCTCCATTGGACAGATCCTCCAGACAAAAGCTGAATAAAGAAACTATAGAACTCAATAACACAATCAATAACCTAGACTTAACCAACATATATACAATATATCAACCATCATCAAGTGGATACACATTCTTCTCAGCAGCACATGGATCCTTCCCAAAAATAGACCATATATTATGCCATAGGGAAACTCTTAGTAAATATAAAGGTGTGGAGATAATACCATGCATCTTATCTGATAATAATGGAATGAAACTGGAAATCAATGATAAAACGAAGGAAAAATCCTGCATCACCTGGAAAATGAACAATATGTTACTGAATGATCAATGGGTTACAGAAGATATAAAGGAGGAAATTTAAAAATTCTCAGAGATAAATGAAAATACAGACACAACATATCGGAATCTATGGGACACAATGAAAGCAGTTCTAACAGGGAAATTCATCGCCTGGAGTTCATGCCTCAAAAAAAGAAAAAAACAAGAAATAAATGAACTCACACTTCACCTCAAAACCCTAGAAGAGGAAGAGCAAAACAACAGCAAAGGTAATAGAAGGCAAGAAATAATTAAAATCAGAGTGGAAATCAACGAAATCGAAACAAAAAAAATGAAAAAACTGATAAAACTAAAAGTTGGTTCTTTGAAAAAATAAATAAGATTGACAGACCCTTAGCCATGCTAACGAAGAGAAGAAGAGAGAGAACTCAAATTACCAACATACATGATGAAAAAGGCAATATCACAACAGACACTACAGAAATACAGAAGATAATTAGGAATTATTTTGAAACCCTATATTCCAATAAAATAGAAGATAGTGAAGATACTGATAAATTTCTTAAGTCATATGATTTGCCCAGATTGAGTCAGGAAGATACACACAATTTAAACAGACCAATAACAAAGGAGGAAACAGAAGAAGCCATCAAAAGACTACCAACCAAGAAAAGCCCTGGACCAGATGGATATACAGTCGAGTTTTACAAAACCTTCAAAGAAGAATTAATACCAGTACTTTTCAAGTTATTTCAAGAAATATAAAAAGAAGGAGCCCTTCCACATTCTTTCTATGACGCCAACATCACCCTGATCCCGAAACCAGACAAAGAAAGAAAACTACAGCCCAATATCTCTAATGAACTTAGATGCAAATATCCTCAATAAAATCCTGGTGAATCGAATACAAAAGCATATCAAAAAAACTGTGCACCATGATCAAGTAGGATTCATCCCTGGGATGCAAGGCTGGTTCAATATACAGAAATCAATAAATGTTATTCACCACATCAATAGACTTAAAGATAAGAACCACATGATCATCTCGATACATGCAGAAAAAGCATTCGACAAAGTACAGCATCCTTTTATGTTCAAAACACTAGAAAAACTAGGGATAACAGGAACTTACCTCAACATTGTAAAAGCTATCTATGCTAAGCCTCAGGCTAGCATCATCCTGAATGGAGAAAAATTGAAGGCATTCCCTCTAAAATCTGGAACAAGACAGGGATGCCCTCTCTCAACACATCTGTTCAACATAATTCTCGAAACACTGGCCAGAGCAATTAGACGAAAGAAATTAAAGGCATAAAAATAGGAAAAGAAGAACTTAAATTATCACTATTTGCAGATGACATGATTCTATACCTAGCAGACCCAAAAGGGTCAACAAAGAAACTATTAGAGCTAATAAATGAATTCAGCAAAGTGGCAGGATATAAAATCAACACGCATAAATCAAAGGCATTCCTGTATATCAGCGACAAATCCTCTGAAATGGAAATGAGGACAACCACTCCATTCATAATATCCTCAAAAACAATAAAACACTTGGGAATCAACCTAACAAAAGAGGTGAAAGACTTATACAATGAAAACTACAGAACCCTAAAGAGAGAGATAGAAGAAGATCTTAGAAGATGGAAAAATGTACCCTGTTCATGGATAGGCAGAACTAACATTATCAAAATGGCGATATTACCAAAAGTTCTCTATAGGTTTAATGCAATGCCAATCAAAATCCCAACGGCATTTCTTGTAGAAATAGATAAAGCAATCATGAAATTTATATGGAAAAACAAAAGACCCAGAATAGCAAAAACAATGCTAAGCAGGAAGTGTGAATCAGGCGGTATAGCGATACCGGATTTCAAACTATATTACAGAGCAATAGTAACTAAAACACCATGGTACTGGTACCAAAACAGGCGGGTGGACCAATGGTACAGAATAGAGGACACAGAAACCAACCCACAAAACTACAACTTTCTTATATTCGATAAAGGGACTAAAAGCATGCAATGGAGGAAGGATAGCATCTTCAACAAATGGTGCTGGGAAAACTGGAAGTCCATATGCAACAAAATGAAGCTGAACCCCTTTCTCTCGCCATGCACAAAAGTTAACTCAAAATGGATCAAAGAGCTTGACATCAAATCAGAGACTCTGCGTCTGATAGAAGAAAATGTTGGCTCCAAT
Organism: Spermophilus citellus; assembly: GCF_964194105.1. Classification (NCBI taxonomy): domain Eukaryota; kingdom Metazoa; phylum Chordata; class Mammalia; order Rodentia; family Sciuridae; genus Spermophilus; species Spermophilus citellus. The sequence continues at coordinate 26,617,410 of NC_138188.1, read as the reverse complement.
CTACATATTGTGGGGTCGGGCTCCAAATTCCTTAATAGGACACCCATAGCCCAAGAGTTATATACAAGAATAAACAAATGGGACTTACTTAAACTAAAAAGTTTTTTCTCAGCAAGAGAAACAATAAGAGAGGTAAACAGAGAACCTACATCCTGGGAACAAATTTTTACTCCTCACACTTCAGATAGAGCCCTAATATCCAGAATATACAAAGAACTCAAAAAATTAAACAATAAGATAACAAACAACCCTATCAACAAATGGGCCAAGGACCTGAACAGACACTTCTCAGAGGAGGACATACAATCAATCAATAAGTATATGAAAAAATGCTCACCATCTCTAGCAGTCAGAGAAATGCAAATCAAAACCACCCTAAGATACCATCTCACTCCAGTAAGATTGGCAGCCATTATGAAGTCAAACAACAACAAGTGCTGGCGAGGATGTGGGGAAAAGGGTACTCTTGTACATTGCTGGTGGGACTGCAAATTGGTGCGGCCAATTTGGAAAGCAGTATGGAGATTCCTGGGAAAGCTGGGAATGGAACCACCATTTGACCCAGCTATCGCCCTTCTCGGACTATTCCCTGAAGACCTTTACTACAGAGATACTGCCACATCAATGTTCATAGCAGCACATTTCACAATAGCTAGACTGTGGAACCAACCCAGATGCTCTTCAACAGATGAATGGTTAAAAAATGTGGCATTTATACACAATGGAGTATTATGCAGCACTAAAAAATGACAAAATCATGGAATTTGCAGGGAAATGGATGGCATTAGAGCAGATTATGCTAAGTGAAGCTAGCCAATCCCTAAAAAACAAATGCCAAATGTCTTCTTGGATATAATAAGAGCAACTAAGAACAGAGCAGGGAGGAAGAGCAAGAGGAAAAGATTAACATTAAACAGAGACATGAGGTGGGAGGGAAAAGGAGAGAAAAGGGAAACTGCATGGAAATGGAAGGAGACCCTCATTGTTATACAAAATTACATATAAGAGGTTGTGAGGGGAAAGGGAAAAAAACAAAGGAGAGAATTAAATTACAGCAGATGGGATAGAGAGAGAAGATGGGAGGGGAGGGGAGGGGAGGGGGGATAGTAGAGGATAGGGAAGGTAGCAGAATACAACAGTTACTAATAGGGCATTATGTAAAATTGTGGATGTGTAACCGATATGATTCTGTAATCTGTATACGGGGTAAAAATGGGAGTTCATAACCCACTTGAATCTAAAGTATGAAATATGATATGTCAAGAGCTATGTAATGTTTTGAACAACCAATAAAAAAACATATTGTACACTCAAAACAGATCAAGGACTCGGGAGATTGAATATAATAAAACAAGGAACCCTAAATTCCTAGCCCTACAGCCACAGCAGCAGCTGGAGGCACAGGCTACAACAGTCCCTCCATGAATGCAGTAAATCAACAAGAGAATAAAAGGAACCCTGTTCTCAGGAGCACTGAGGCATGTTAGGGTAAGGAGTTTAGAGATCAGAGTCACTGTCCGATAAATAGTAAGCTGCACTGCACAGTATCCTTGTATGGGAAAGAAGACACCATATCTCTCTGGCTGCATGCAGAAGATAGCAGAAGGAACCATTTTGTAGCTGTAACACAGGGGCCAGCAGCTGGGGGAGCAGGTTCTGGCAGACCCAAGTCTGGCTCAAAAAACAAGCCAGGCAAACCCATGATGCAGGACAAAGAATATGCCTAAGTGACCAGGAAAAAAATCAAGCATGAAGAAAAGTTTACACAGGGGAATACTGATCAGAACCTACCTGGCTTCCTCTTCCCCTTACAATCTGGCTGCTTGCAGGACCCACTGGGAAAAAAGCACTTGACCAGGAATTTTTTTTTTAAGAGAGAGTGAGAGAGGAGAGAGAGAGAGAGAGAGAGAGAGAGAGAGAGAGAGAGAGAATTTTTAATATTTATTTTTTTAGTTCTCGGCGGACACAACATCTTTGTTGGTATGTGGTGCTGAGGATCGAACCCGGGCCGCACGCATGCCAGGCGAGCGCGCTACCACTTGAGCCACATCCCCAGCCCCTTGACCAGGAATTTGAAAGGGCAGATGCAGGAGAGATTGAGGCTGGAGATTGAATCAGAGACCAGGAATTATGGGGTCCACAGACAATATAGTAGGCTAAGAACAAGCTCCTATACCACACAAGTGGAACCCAAAGGAGATTCCTGGGGTAAAGTCTTCCAGTGTGGACCAGCAATTGCTGGGCCCTAGAGCCTGACTTAAAATCTCCAGAGGAACTGGCATTCAGCAAAGAGACAAGAGCATACCTAAGCATATGCCCTGCCTCCAGGAGTTCCACCTCCAGGATTAACCCTCTCACCCTAGCAACCCCACCTACCCTGAGGGTGGAACAAGCATCAAATTTCAGACAATCCCACCTATCTGCTGAAGGGAAACTGAGAAACTTCTGAACTCCAATGGAAACAATTGTTCAATTTTTCATTGAGATCATTTTTTTCTTTTTTCTCTCACATTTCTACCAATTTTGAAACCAATTATTATTTTTTATCCATCAGTTCACTGAGGACTAAAATGTCTGAACAGTATATTTCAGTTTTATTTTATATTTTTATTTTTACTTTTTTCTATTTTTACTTTTTTAATTTTTATATATATTTTTTCTCACTTTTTTCTCTTTTTCTACTAATAGCCAACCTCTATTATTCCCTCTTTTACTCATCTCATAATTTTTTACTTCTATCTTCTCTCCTCCTTCCTCATAAACATCACATCCCACACCACTTCTGTTCTCTACTTGTCCACCATTTAAAATTTTAAACTCTTTTTGCAAATTTACTATTTTTATTGTAGGCAGTAACTGAACAAATCATTTCTGGGTTTTTTGAAAAAAAAAACTGTAAACATCAAAATTGGAAATACTTGGTTTAAGGCTACATAGTGTTCACATTGGTTGCTGTTAATATTTGTCTCCCCATTAAAGGCAAGGTACTGGAAGTCTTCAGGGACAGTATAAGTCGACAGGGTAGAAACTACACTGCCTCAGATACACACTGCTAGATGGGTAGACACACAAACACCATGAAAAAATAAGGGAACAAAGCACCCCAAACAAACCAAGATGCCCCAATAATAGAATCCATTGACACCACAGTGGAAGAAATGTTAGAGAGGAGTTTAGAATGTATATAGATAAACTGATCCTCAAGGTAAAGGACAATTAAGGAATTAAATCAGAGATCAAATTCAGGAGTGAAAGATCACTTCAATAAAGAGATAGAGATTCTGAAAATAAATCAAGCAGAAATATTTGAAATGAAGGAATCAATAAACCAAATTAAAAATACAATGCACCACCAACAGACTAGACCACATGGAAGACAGAACTTTAGGCAATGAAGACAAAATGTATAATATTGATAATAAAGTTGACTATGGAAAGAAGATATTAAGAGAACATGAAGAGAAGTTTTAAGAAATTTGGGATAACAAGAAAAGACCAAATTTAAGATTTATCAGGACAGATAAATGTACAAAGTTACCAAAAACAAAAGGAATGTACCATCTTTTCAATGAGATAATATGAGAAAAATTCCCAAAACTTAGGAATGAAATAGAAAATCAAATACAGGAGTCTTACAAAACCCTAAACATACAAAATTACAGCAAGAGGAGGAAGCCCGGCACCACGCCCAGACCAGAGGAGGAAGCCCGGTGCCACGCCCAAACCGGAGGAGGAAGCCCAGCCCACCCCGCCTGCTAGTCCGGAGGAAGCCCATCAACCCTTAAAACCCATGAAAGGGGGTGTGGCTACCAGCATGGTTCTGCAGCTGATCCAGGTACCTGGTTTCCAACTCCCCCACCCTTAGCTAACTCAAAATATTTCCCACAAGCTTTTGGGGGTTGTAGCTATCAACGAAAAACAACTGAACAGGCACCTGGTTTCTACTTCAGAGACTAGAGTAGGGAAGATACAGGTGGAAGCTTATGTCCTTTCACACTGGCTATACCCACCACCCTGAAAACAGAGGCTCAAGCTAAGAATAGACAACGCCACCTACTGGAAGCAAGGAAAACAGTGTTCTGAGAGACTTTTTTTTTCTCTTTCTCTCTTTTCTTCTCTCTTCCACAACTTCAACATATGTGAAACCAAGAACTGTGCATTAACAACTGAATTACCAAAGTAATATAATATAGACGAATTACATATACCCGACCTTCCCCCCATTTTTTTTACGTTATTTCTATCTTTTTCCTTTTCCTTCTCTCTTATTTCTCTTTTCTTCCTTGTTATTTTTTTCTTTTCTTCATTCATATTCCCTCTTTCCCACTTTCAATCTCCTAACTTTTGCTATCTATACATAGGGTATCTATCTAAATACAGATAGGAGGTTGAGTCTATACATTCTTCCATAAATTACCAGTCTATTGGTTAGAGTTCTCCAAAGGTGCTAAGTTAGTTTAACCTCATACCCTCACTGCTTTCCCTCTAAGTATAACATCCTTCCTCTGAAATTAAGTTTTCTATATGCCACCAGATATGTTATGCCTTTTATGTAACTAATGACTATATTCTTTAATAATAATTAAAACCAATATCTATAGACTTAGAATCTAACTATAAATGTATTAATAATGAAAACTTGTGCTTAGATGATGTGCTGTTGATATTCAGAACTGTTAACATTGTCTTTCTCCGCAAAAGAGGGATTTTGGAGCTATACAAGAACAATACAAACATATAAAGGGAAAACCATTAACACAACAGTTTCACAAAGCTAGAAAGAATCATGAGCAGTATGAAAAGACAAGGAAAGAAAGGACCACAAACAATACAGGTCAATTCAACATTAGATGAGGTAATATCTGGAGCTGATGGAATGTCAAAGAGTTCAGGATATACATGCTTCAGATGATCTGGAGTCTCAAGGAAAACATTTTCAGCAAATTCAGACAATGAAAAATCACTTTGACAATGAATTACATAAACAAATCCAAGAAGCAAAAGATCAACTCTATAGGGAGATAGAGGATATAAAAAACAAACAGAAATCCTGGAAATGCAGGAAACAATAAACCAAATTAAAAACTCAAATGAGAGTATTACCAGCAGAGTAGAACACTTAGAAGATAGAACTTCAACTTGAAAAGAACATAGACAGCTCAGCGAGAATATTAAGAAATCATGAGCAGAACATCCAAGAATTATGGGATAACATAAAGAAACCAAACTTAAGAGTTATTGGGATACAAGAGGGTATGGAGGTTCAAACCAAGGGAATGAGCAACTATCCAATGAAATAATACTATAAAACTTCCCAGACTTAAAGAATGAAAAAGAAATCCAAATACTAGAAGCCTACAGGACACCAAATGTACAAAATCATAAGAGATCCACACCAAGACACATAATAATGAAGATGCCCAACATACAGAATAAGGAGAGAATCTTAAAAGCCACAAGAGAGAGGAAGCAGATTACATTTAGGGGTAAACCAATCAGGATAACTGCTGATCTTTCAACACAGACTCTGAAAGCTAGAAGATCCTGGAACAACATATTTCAAACACTGAAAGAAAAAGGATTCCAACCAAGAATCATATATCCAGAGAAATTAAGCTTCAGGATTGAAGATGAAATAAAAATCTTCCATGATAAACAAAAGTTAAAAGAATTTGCAGCTAGAAAACCACCTCTTCAAATCATCCTTGGCAAAACATTACAGGAAGAGGAAATGAAAAATAACAATAAAAACCAAAGGTGGGAGGTAGTACAGTAAAGGAAAAACTAATCATAGAGGAAAAACAAATCATGTTAAGTAACATACATAATCATATATGGCTGGAAATACAAACCATATCTCAATAGTAACCCTAAATGTTAATGGCTTAAATGCACCAATCAAAAGACATAGGCTAGTAGAATGGATTAAAAAAAAGATCCAACAATATGCTGCCTACAGGAGACTCATCTGATAGGAAAAGACATACACAGACTGAAGGTGAAAGGTTGGGAAAAATCATACCACTCATATGGACCCTGGAAGCAAGCAGGGGTGTCCATACGTGTATCAAATAAAATAGACTTCAAGTCAAAGTTAATCAAAAGGGATAAACAAGGACACTACATACTGCTCAAGGGAACCATACACCAACAAGACTTGACAATCATTAATATATATGCCCCAAACAATGGTGCAGCTATGTTCATCAAACAAACTCTACTCAAGTTCAAGAGTCAAATAGACCACAACACAATAATCATGGGAGATTTTAACACACCTCTCTCACCACTGTACAGATCTTCCAAACAAAAGTTGAATAAAGAAACCATAGAGCTCAATAATACAATTAATAACTTAGACTTAATTGATATATACAGAATATACAACCCAACATCAAGCAGATACACTTTCTTCTCAGCAGCACATGGATCCTTCTCAAAAATAGACCGTATATTATGTCACAGGGCAAATCTTAGCAATTACAAAGGAGTACAGATACTACCATGCATTTTATCTGATCATAATGGAATGAAATTGGAAATCAATAATAAAATGAGAAAGAAAAAATCCTACATCACATGGAGATTAAACAATATGCTACTGAATGAATAAAGGGTTACAGAAGACATCAAAGAGGAAATTAAAAAATTCTTAGAGGTAAATGAAAACTCAGACACAACATATCGAAATCTCTGGGACACTATGAAAGCAGTACTAAGAGGAAAATTCATTTCATGGAGTTCATTCCTTAAAAGAAGGAAAAGCCAACAAATAAATGACCTGACACTACACCTCGAAGCATGGAAATGGAAGGAGACCCTCATTGTTATACAAAATTACATATAAGAGGATGTGAGGGAAAAGGGAAAAAAATTAAAAAACAAGGGAGAGAAATGAATTAGAGTAAATGGGGTGGAGAGAGAAGACGGGAGGGGAGGGGAGGGGGGATAGTAGAGGATAGGAAAGGTAGCAGAATACAACAGTATGGCAATATGTAAAAACGTGGATGTGTAACCGATGTGATTCTGCAATCTGTATACAGGGTAAAAATGGGAGTTCATAACCCACTTGAATCAAATGTATGAAATATGATATGTCAAGAGCTTTGTAATGTTTTGAACAACCAATAAAAAAAATTTTAAAAATTACAGCAGACCCACACCAACATACATTATTCTGAAAATGTCTAACATCCAGAATAAGGATAGAATTTTAAAGACTGCCAGAGAAAAATGTCAGATTACATTTAGAGGGAAAACAATTTGGACCTCAGTTGATTTCTTAACCCAGACACTCAGAGTTAACAGGTCATGGAATAATATATACCAAGCTCTGAAAAAAAATGGATGCTATCCAAGAATTCTATACCCAGTGGGGTGTGGCGGCACACACCTGTAATCTCAGTGGCTCTGGAGGCTGAGGCAGGAGAATCATAAGTTTCAAATCCAGCCTCAGCAAAAGCAAGACACTAAACAACTCAGTGAGACCCCGTCTCTAAACAACACAAAACAGGGCTGGGGATATGGTTCAGTGAACAAGTAAGTGCCCCCAAATTCATTCCCTAGTACAAAAAAAAATTCTATACCCAGTAAAATTAAGCTTCAGGTTTAAAGAAATAAAAACCTTCCATGATAAACAAAAATTTAAAGAATTCATAAGAAAGCCTGCACTATAGAACATTCTCAGCAAAGTATGCCATGAAGATAAAAATGAGAAAAAAAAAGTGAAAACCAGCAAAGGAAGAAACTACATTAAAGAAATAGTCAATCAAAGGAGAAACTTATATAGATTAAAAACAAGAAATAAATCAAAATGATTGGGAATACAAATCATATCTCAATAATAACCTTGAATGTAAACAGCCTAAATTTATCAATCAGAAGACATATACTGGCCAGCAGCTCAGGAGGCTAAAATAGGAGGATCATGAGTTCAAAGCCAGCCTCAGCAATGGTGAGGCACTAAGCAATTCAGTGAGACCTTGTCTCTAAATAAAATACAAAATAGGGCTGGAGATGTGGCTCAGTGGTTAAGTGCCCCTGAGTGCAATCCCTAATACCCCCCAAAAAAATAAGACATAGACTGGATGATTGGATAAAAAAAAGATCCAACAATATGCTGTCTCTAAGAGACTCACCTCATAGGCAAAGACATCCACAGTCTGAAGGTGAAAGGATGGGGATAAACATAGCACTCACATGGGTCATGTAAACAAGTGGGGGTTTCTATCCTCCTATCAGATAAAAGTGGTTTCAGGCCAAAGTTAATCAGAAGAGACAAAGAAGGACATTTCATACTGCTTAAAGGAGGGATTATAGGCTAGGATTACAGGCATGTACCACCACACCCAGCTAGGTACAGAATTCTTTGTTGGAATCCATTTTTTTCAAAGCTTAATATATATTATTCCACAACCTCCATACATCAACAAGACATAACAATCATAAACATGTATGCCACAAACAATGGAGCATCTATGTACTTCACACAAACCTTCTCAATTTCAAGAATCAAATAGACCACAACACAATAATACTGGGTGACTTTAACACACCTGTCTCATCACCAAATAGATCCTCCAAACAAAAACTAAACAAAGAAACTATGGAACTAAATAACAAAATCAAAAGTTTAGACTCAACAGACATATTTCAATCAAAATAAGCAAATACACTTTCTTCTCAGCAGCACAAACACCCTTTCTTCTCTAAAGCAGACCATATGTTATGCCACAAAGAAACTCTTAGCAAACACAAAAAAAATAGATTAATATCTTGCATTTTCTCTGCTCATAATGGAATGAAATTAATTAGAAATAAACAATAAAATAGAAGCTACTCTAACATCTGGAGATTAAATAATACACTATTGAATGACCAATGTGTACCAGAAATCAGGATGAAATTAAAAATACTTAGAAGTAATTGACAACAGTGACACAACATATCAAAATCTCTGGGACACTATGAAGGCAGTTCTAACAGAAAAGTGCAGTGCATTGAGCACTCTCATTAAAAGAACATAAAACAGCCAAATAAATAACCTAATATTACATCTCAAAGGCCTAGAAAAAGAACAACAAATCACACCAAAAACAGTAGAAGACAGGTAACAGGAAATAATTAAAATCAGAGCTGAAACCAATGAAATTGAAACAAAAGAAATTATTCAAAAAATTGACAAAACAAAAAGTAGGTTCTTTGAAAAAATAAATAAAAATGATAAACCATTAGCCATGCTAATAAAGAGAGAAAAACAAAAAGTTGGTTCTTTGAAAAAATTAATAAAAAGGATAAACCATTAGCCATACTAACAAAGATAAAGAAAACTCAAATTACTAAAATTCATCATAAAAAAGGAAATATCACAACAGACACTACTGAAATGAAGACCACAGCCTCAAAGAAAATAAAATATTTGGCAATCAATCTAACAAAAGAGGTGAACGGTCTCCACAATGAAAACTACAGAACATTAGAGAAAAAACTGAAAAAGACCTTAGAAGATGGAAAGATCTCCCATGCTCTTGGATACACAGAATTAACATTGTCAAAATGGCCATACTATACTACCAAAAGCATATACAGATTTAATGCAATTCTATTAAAATCCCAATGACATTCTTCATAGAAGTAGAAAAAGCAGTCAAGAAATTCATTTGGAAAAATATGAGACCCTGAATAGCCAAAGCAATCCTTAGCAACACAAGTGAAGCAGGAGTCAACACAATACCAGAACTTAAAGTATACTACAGAGCTAGAGTAACAAAAATGTCATGCAATTGGCACCAAAACAGGCATGTCAGCCCAATGGTACAGAAATAAAAGACAGAGACAAACCCACATAAATACAGTTATATCATACTAGACAAAGGCACCATAAACATACATTGGAGAAAAGATAGCCTCCTCAACAAATGGTGCTGGGAAAATAGTAATTCATATGTAGCAAAATGAAACCAAAGCCCTCTCACCCTGCACAAAACTCAAAGTGGATCAAGAACATAGGCATTAGAACAGAGACCCTGCACCTAACTGAAGAAAAAGTAGACCCAAATCTACATGATGTCTTCCTTAATAAGACTCCTAAAGTGCAAAAAGTAAAATCAAGAATCAATAAATGGGAGCGTCTTCACAGCAAAAGAAAAATCAAGTACATGAAGAGTGAGCTTACAGAATTGGAAAACAAAGCTTTGCCACCTGCACCTCAGATAGAGTATTAATCTCCAGGATATATAAAGAACTCAAAAACTTAATACTCACCAAAAAAAAAACCCAATCAATAAATTGGCTAAAGAACTGAACAGAGGGCTGGGGATGTGGCTCAAGCGGTAGCGCGCTCGCCTGGCATGTGTGCGACCCGGGTTCGATCCTCAGCACCACATACCAACAAAGATGTTGTGTCCGCCGAGAACTAAAAAATAAATATTAAAAAATTCTCTCTCTCTCTCTCTCTCTCTCTCTCTCTCTCTCTCTCTCTCTCCTCTCTTACTCTCTCTTTAAAAAAAAAAGAATTGAACAGACACTTCACAGAAGAAATACAAATGGTCAACAAATATAGAAAAATGTTCAACATCTCTAGCAATTAGAGAAATGCAGGTTAAAACTATTCTGAGATTTCATCTCATTGCAGTCAGAATGGCAATTATCAAGAATATAAGCAACAATAAATGTTGGTGAAGATGTGGGGGGGAAGGTACACTCATACACTGCTGGTGGAACTGCAAATTGGTGCAACCACTCTGTAAGCAGTATGGAGATTCCTCAGAAAACTTTGAATGGAAGGAACCACCACCATGTGACCCACATCCCACTCCTAAGTTTATACCCAAGTAACTTAAAATCTGTCCTCTGTCTAATCCAAAGTACCTCTGTTCTTCCCTATCTCCCCCATCATTGTGAATTAGCGTCCACATATCAGAAAAAATATTTGGCCTTTGGTTCTTTGGGATTGGCTTATATACTGGCAATTATCAATAATATAAGCAACAATAAATGTTGGTGAGGATGTGGGGAAAAAGGTATACTAGCATACTACAGTGATATAGCCACATCAATGTAGCAGCTCAATTCACAATAGCTAAACTATGGAACCAACCTAAGAACCCTTCAACAGATGAATGTATAAAGAAAATGTGGTATATACACACGATGGAATATTACTTAGCCATAAAGAATGAAATTATAGCATCTGCCAGTAAATAAGCCAATCCCAAAGAACCAAAGGCCAAATATTTTTCCTGATATGTAGACACTAATTCACAATGGGGGGCGAAGGGAGGGAAGAACAGAGGTACTTTGGATTAGACAGAGGGCAGTGAAGGGAGGGGAGGGGTATGGGGTGGAAAGGATAGTAAAATGAATTGAACATTATGACCCTATGTGTATGATTACATGACTGGTAATGACTATACATGATTACATCATGTACAATTAGAAAAATGAGAAGTTATACTCCATTTATGTATGATGTATCAAAATGCATTCTTCTCTCATGTATAACTATTTAGAACAAATTTTAAAAAAAGAAAATGCAGTGTACATATACCACAGAATATTAGCCATAAAGAACAAAATTATGGTATTTGCCGGTAAATGGACAGAACTAGAGACTATCGTGCTAATTGAAATAAGCCAATGTCAAAAATCTAAAGGCTGAGTGTTTTCTCTGATATGCAGATGCTAATTCAATATGGGATGGGGATTTAGGGAAGAATAGAAGTACCTATTGTGGGAAACAGTGACAAAGAATGAGAGAACAGTGACTGAGATCGGGAAACTCTAATGACCTCATGGCTGTAGCAAGCCTGGCGCCTGGGAATATTTCTCTGCAAGAGCATAGGAAGCCTAGCTGCTATGGTAATGCCCTATATGAGGAGGCTCTGCAAAAGAGTCTTATCAGCTTTGATCCTGATCTCAGGCACATGGCTCCCGGGGATAGAGGAATTCTCATGCTAGACAACCACAATGTTTCATCAGCTCTACTACTCCTGAGCCTTCCTGCTTAACAGTAACTTTAAACAATGGACCTCCTTGAGAGCTACACAAAGCTCCTAATATTGCACTTTACTGCCGCAGTCTGGCTGGGCACAAATCACGAGCCACTCAAGCAGGACAAACTTTATTTCTGAACTCTACCAGCACACTCCACACACGCTCCCCCGGGAACTCTCCTGAACGTCACGCGGCTCCTTCAGGAACCACCAATCGGAAATCCCTCCTCCAGCACTTCCCCAACCAATGGGAACTCTCGGGGAATCCCTGCGAGAACTCTAACAGGAGAACTCCAAAGTAGCGGGTGCCCAAGGCAGCAAGAGCCACCCCATTGACTGACAGTAAAGGTCAAATATACAATACAATCAATCCAACATCACAGCAATTATATATAGCTTAACTCAAATCATCATCTCAATGGTTCACTGGTGTCACCTTTCAAACATTCCCTCTGGCAAATACCAGGCGTCATTCTGACCAGCTGTGGCTCTCAACACTTTACAACTGTGGATTCCAACTGCCAAAAAGCTGCATAGATGTTTCTAGTTTCTGCAACTTTCTGAATACAAAGAATAATACTTACATAGTCTTTAATCTGATAATGAGACATATATAAATAGAGATTGCTGGCATAACTCTTCAGCTCTACTTCTCCATCAGAGAACAGCACTCCACCTGATCCCAGCTATTATCTTCACAATCTGAATGTGTGAGTCTAATCCCTCACTGCCCTCATTGGAACCACAAGTTTGGCCACACTGGTCACAGCAACTTTGGATTAAACAAAGGGAATGAAGGGAAAGGAGGGGGAATGGGAATAGGAAAGACAGTAGAATGAATCAAACATTACTATCCTATGTGCATATATGACTACACAACAATGTAATTCTATACCATGTACAACCAGAAGAATGAGAAGCTACACTCTATATATGTATATTATGTCAAAATACATTCTACTATTATGTATAACTAATTAGAGCAAATTTTTAAAAAGAAATAAAAGAAAAATGGATAAGAAGTTAAGCATAGAATTACTATATGATTCATCAATTCTAATCCTACATACATATACCCAAGAGAAATGAAAATTGGGACTCATACCTGCATGCCAATATTCATAGCAGTTTTACTCACAATATATAGAAGATGGAAACAACCCAAGTATAAACAGATAAACAGAAAACCAAATGTGATATATACACACATACCAGAATATTAGTGAACTATAAAAAAGAATGAAATTCTGATATACACTACAATGTAGATGAACCTTAAAAAATTTAGGCTAATTAAAATTTAGGCTAATTAATTAGGTGACAGACAAATATCATTATTCTACTTATACAAGGTACACAGAATAGTCAAACTTAAAGAGATAGAAAGTAGCTAAGTGTGATGGTGCACACCTGTAATCTCAGCAGCTTGGGAGGCTGAGGCAGGAGGATCACAGGTTCAAAACCAGCTTAGCAAATTAGTGCAACCCTAAGCAACTTAGCTAGATCCTGCTCAAAAGGAAAAAGAATAAAAGGGCTGAGGATGTGGGTCAGTGGTTAAGCACCCCTGAGTTCAAAATCCCTGGTACCGGGCTGGGGATGTGGCTCAAGCAGTAGCGCGCTCGCCTGGCATGCGTGCGGCCTGGGTTCAATCCTCAGCACCACATACAAACAAAGCTGTTGTGTCCGCCGATAACTAAAAAATAAATATTAAAAAAAAAACCCTGGTACCAAAAAAGCAAAAACAAAGTGGGGGAGTAGAGTATAGGTACCTATGGGCTAAGGAGGGAGAAAGAGAGGAATAAGGAGTTACTATTTTACTACTTACTGGGTATAAAATAATGCTCTCCATTCCCCCACTAGGATGATAAGTTCTAGAAATAATGGTGAGAGTATAAACTTTATGAGTAAACTTAATGTCACTGAACTACATACTTAAAATGGGTGAAAGTAAAGCCCTTATCTCAAAATAAAAAACAAAAAAGGCTGGGAGTACAGTTTAGTGGTACAGTCCCCCTAAGTTTGAGTCCCAGTAATAGGAGGGGGAAAAATGGGTGAAATGTAAATGTTGTATATATTTTCCCACAATAAAAATAAAAATAGAAAACAAATTTTTAAATTAAAAAAATGAAGATGAAGAAGAGTTAACCAGCCGGGAGCTAGGGTTGTGACTCAGCGGTAGAGCACTCGCCTAGCACCAGCGTGACCCTGGGTTCGATCCTCAGCACCACATAAAAATAAACAAGTGAAATAAAGGTGTAGTGTCCAACTACAACTAAAATATAAAAATATATTTTTTAAAAAAAGAGTTAACCAGCCAGGCACAGTGGTGCACACTTGTAATCCCAGCAGCTGAGAGGCTGAGAAAGGAGAATCATGAGTTCAAAAGCTAGCCTTCAGCATCAGCAAGGCAGGCACTTAACAACTCAGTGAGACCCTATCTCTAAATAAAATGTAAAATAGGGCTGGGGATGTGGCTCAGTGGTTGAGTGCCCCTAAATTCAATCCCCATACCCCCTAAAAAAAAAGAGTTAACCAATAAATCACTACTCTATATAAACAGAAATCTGCTATAGTTTCTGAGAAACCAAATCAACAAAAACAATGAGTATTTTATGGGATAACTACAGTATCACTACTGTGTATCATATACAACTGGCTCCATAGGATTTAAATATTTCATTATGTATAAATGTATTATTTTTTATTTTCCTTCCTTCCATCCATAGTGCTTCAAGCAACCTTAAGTTCTTCTTCCTGTCCCTATACCAAAAAAGCAAAATAAAACCCCCTACTGTACTTGGCTTTCCTCATGACAAGATGGTTGCAGCAGTATCTAATGTCACATATGTATGTATTCACCTAAGAAAGGAAACTATGCTCTGCACAGACCAAATTTACATCTCTCCCAAACAGGCATTCCTATAGGGTCCAGCCTTGACCATGAGTGAAAAAGTTACTTAACAGGATTGAGTCTACCACAAAGGCACTGAAACACACTCCAAAGGAAAGAAAAACAATTTTAGTTTTTCACCACACCTAATTACTCAGTTTACCGTGACAAGTTTGATTTCAGTCTAGTTTCCAAGTGTATGGCTGGGAAAAGAAGCAAACATCAATGAGTGGCTGACAAACAGGAAATAGAAGATATTCCAAGTAGTTACAGAGAAAATAAATATGCAAAGAAAAAAATAACAAAGAAAAACAAAAATACCATTTCAAGGCACTGATACTGAGTCAAAGAATTCCATATATCTTTCCTACAAATTCCCTAGAAGCTTCACAACCAGGTGAGAAAAGGAACAAATGAACAAGAGAACCCTCAATGGAATTAGTGATTTTCCTACAGATTTCGGGGGGGGGGAGGGGAGAGAGAGAAAGACAAGGATTACTGTATTAATGTCATAATCAATTGTTTATATTAATAATGCCAAATAATCAGAAAGTTCAGTTAAACAATTGATGCCCAAGAAGTGGAACTAGAAGGAGGGGACCATTTACTTTTGTAATATAATGTTTGAGATTTTATTGCTCTCAAGTATATAACCATTTTTAAATTTTTGAAAATACAAAGTCTATGGAGAAAATATGTAATTCCCCTATACTAACGAAGGTTAAAAAAAAAAAAAGTACCCTCATTGTCCTTGAGGATAACTTGGCAATAGTTCAAACTTCAAAGAACCAGCTGCTCAAAAGTAGGAAACTGGGTAAATTATAGTATATATTCATAATATGGAACGGCAGTCATTAAAACAATGAGCATTCTAGATTTAAGAAAATGTTCACAGTATGATGTAGTTAAAATTTAAGTAGATCATAAAATATAACAGTACAGTACTAAATTTATTTTTAAATGCCTACTTATACATATATACAGGGAAAAACTAGAAAGATGCCAGTATGTGAAGAAGAATTATGTCTGGGTAACAAAAATAAGACATTGCTTTTATTTTCTGTGTGTGTGTGTGTGTGTGTGTGTGTGTAGATGTGTGGGTGTGTGGGTGTGTGGGTTTCTGTGACTGCTTAATAATATTTTTTGTATCTTATGTAATCAGGGAAAATCTAACATAGTAAAATAAACTCAAATATATTCAACATATTAAATTCATATTATAAGGAAGACTAGAATATGTTCTGTTTTAGAAATTTTTTAACCAAAATATACAAAATCTCTTCTGGGTGCTTTTAAGGGATTAATCTTGAGTTTTCTGGGGGAAAAAAAGCACTCATCCAAAACACAGCATTCCCCAAAGATGTCAAATGAAAGAGATAATGGGGTAAGTTCAAACTGCATTCTAATTACCTAATGCAAGACTTCTGAATCACTGTTGTCAAAACTGTGAAACTCTAGGTGAAACTCTAAGGCTCCCACCCAAAATCAGTCATTCAAACACAGCTATAGGCAGCAAACCTCTCTAACAGGCTCAAGAAAGAGAAAGGATGAGAAAAAAATATATATTCATGATGTCACAAATGTCTAAAAACAAGATATTACTAGATTTACAGACTTCCTTTTAAAATGCTTTCAGAATTAACAAAGAAAAAACCCTCTTCACTAGGTCAGACTCCTAATTATGCATTTATTGATCACTCACTATGTTCTAGTTCCTAGTGATATAAACATGAAGACAAAGTTCCTTGTCTTCAAGAAGCCCAGCCCTCTTGAGGCAAAGAGATGCAATCAAGCATGATGTAAAGGAATAAGTGACATACTAAAGACTGATACCAACTACAGAAGGAACAAGCAGCAGCATTTATTTTTATCAGGCCAGGCAGAGCTGTGGAAGGCACCAAAGAGGAGATGATATTTGAGCTTCTTCAGCTGGCATTCACCTAAGAAATAGCAATTCAATCATATTATAAGAACCTGGAAAAAGAGTGAACTGTCCAGCATAATTAGAGTATAGGTATGTTTGTTAGCTTTGCAGTACTGTAACAAATATCTGAGACACATAAACTTATAAAGAGAAAAGGTTTGGGGCTGGGGATGTGGCTCAAGTGGTAGCGCGCTCACCTGGCATGCACAGGGCGCTGGGTTGGATCCTCAGCACCACATACAAATAAAATAAAGATGTTGTGTCCACTGAAAACTAAAAACTAAATATTAAAAAATTCTCTCTCTCTCTCTAAAAAAAAAAAAGAAAAGGTTTGTTTTTTGGCTCATGGTTTTGAAGGTTGCAGTTCATAATTGGGCTGAACAACCTATTGCTTTCAGATCTTCAGATGAGGGGATGGGGAGGATTAGCACATTATAGTAGAAGCACATGGCACAACAAATCTTCCACATCATGGCCAGGAAGTAAGAAAAGAGAGGAAGAAAGGGTTAGGGTCCCACCATCCGCTTCAAAGGCATTCTGCCCTGTGACCAGAAGACTTCTAACTAGGTCCCACATCTTATATTTTCCACTGCCTCCCAACAGCCAAGCTAAATATCAAGCTTGAACATGGGCCTTTGGGGAACATTTCAGATCCTAACTACAGCGACAGAGAATGTGGCAATGATGTCAGAAACAAAACTCAAAGGAAAATTTTAGCATTAGCCTTCCTCCTATATATAAAGATAAAAATGGAATTAACATCTTTTTAACACATTACTTTGTCCCCAAGCTTTAAAGTAGGTCCACACAGTCCTCTCAGCCACATCTTTCTTCCTTGCCCTAAACCACAGTCTCCCCAGGAGCCCACCCTAATCACAAACAGTAATAGGTTCACAAAAGGTGGCATGGCTGGCACTGTCATGAAATGTTCATTCAAATAATTTACATCCAAATACAATATAGCAAAGATCTAGGTTTTATACATTAGACACTTCCCTCTAGGGCAATAAATATTCTCCTATCCTATTCAACATTTGTATTCGCTACTTGGAAAAAAGACAAGACACTTGGATAAGGCAGCCTTATCAATTGTATAGATAAAGCACCAACCAAGGAAAAGATAATAATATGTGAGATTACAAACTTAAGCGTCAAAAATATTTGACAAGTTGTACTGATGAGCCAAAATACAGTGCCTGAAATGTAACTGAAATAAATATAAAAATCTTAAAAAATAAAACCAAAATTTAGTCTCTGTTGAATATCAATCACCCAGGCTCAACATGGAAGAGTTACAGCTTGACTTTAATTCATATGAAATAAAACCTAGAGTTTAGTTGGTATAAATTCAATATGAGCAATCTGTGTGAAATGGCAGCTAAATAAGTCTACAAAAGTCTTATTAACAAAAATGTCCAATTCAATGCTACAAATACATGTATATAGCCTACATGACTGGTACTGAGTTACATCTGCCAAGAATACAAAGATAAATTTGGCTCAATCCCTATTTTTAAGAGTTTCCAAGCCTCAGGAAAACCAATTGTTTAACCATACTTTACACAAATCAAATCAAGTGAATGAGTTCCCAATTTTTTTTTTTTTTTACAGTACTGAGTATTATACCCAGGGGTGTTCTTCTGCCGAGCTACATCCCCAGCCCCAGCCCTTTTTATTTTTTGAGACAATGTCTTGCAAAATTGTCCAGAATGGCCTGAAACTTGCAATCCTTCTGCCTCAGCCTCTGGAGTCACTGGGATTACAGGCATGTGCCACAACACCTGACCACCAGTATTTTTACTGAAACAGAAATAAATAGAAAATATCAGAATAGATTCTACAAAGTACATGGTACAAGTAAACACACCATGAAACTTTTAACTTTTTTTCAAATATATGTGTATGTATATATATATATACCCATACACACATATAAGAGTAATTTTTAAAGTTTCCAAGAGAGGAGCCAGTCATCACCCCCCCCCAAAAAAAAAAGGTATCTCTATCTCTCCTGTGGTTATTTCCTGAGCCCAGTTCCCCTGGAGTGACCCTGACTGTTTTAGTCACGAGGAATGCGACAAGGCACAGAACAATACAGGGAGTCATTAATTCTACTCAATAACAAAGAATTTCTAGACATAACTGTCTAACAATAAAACGCACTAGCCCAAAAAGTGGTGAAGGCACTATTACTAGATGTGCTTGAATAAAAGCCAAATGTTCATTTAGTGGTGGTATGGTACTAAATCTACACTAAAAAGTTCTGTGTTTATCACACTTTAATTCTCCCATCAATGTTAGTTCTCACTCATAGGCAAGAGCTCATGAATGAATTTTGAAGAGTAAGGGAGAAACAGATGGAAGCAGGAGGTTGGGATTTTATCCCATTGTAGGAAAACAGGAAGCCTCTGAATGACATTTCCCAACACGGTCATTAACTTTACTACAGTATCTTAATGTGTGATATAGCAAATCAACTGCAAATACTTCAGTGGAAGCTAAAATAATTTGGGGATGAATTATAAACTTAACAATAAAAAAAGGTTTACAGAGCCTGTACATGCAAAAAATACAACATACAAAATCTGTCAAGTAAAGGGTATGCAAGAGACTTGAGAGCATAATCATAAACAGGTTTGTGAATATAACATTGAAATTAAAACTCTAATATGACATACTCAGTGATGCTCACATACTGGGAATAGTTTCAGATCATTTTACAATCAAGAATAAAGACACCAACATTCAAAAAAAAAAGACTCAAAATACAAACTACTAAAAACTAAACTGGGAACAATGGCACAAGTTTACAATCCCATCTACATAGGAG
Organism: Spermophilus citellus; assembly: GCF_964194105.1. Lineage (NCBI taxonomy): Eukaryota > Metazoa > Chordata > Mammalia > Rodentia > Sciuridae > Spermophilus > Spermophilus citellus. The sequence continues at coordinate 26,597,773 of NC_138188.1, read as the reverse complement.
GCTGAGGCAGGAGGAGCACAAATTCAAGGCCAATATGGGCAACTTAGTAAATCCATCTCAAAATAAAAAATAAAAAGGGCTAGAAACATAACTCAAGTGGTAAAGAGGGTGCCTGGCACATACAAAAAAAATTAAATCTAGCATGAATGTAAATTATGGTATGAATATAAAGTACTTTCAATCTTAGTGACCATTCTTTTCAATGCGCTATGCTTCAGAATGTATTATTTAGAATATGTCTTAAAATGCTACACAGAAAATGTTGCTACCTTTGCAATTTACCTTAATGTTTGTAAAGTATATTCTAACACTATGTGATAAATTGTGTATCTGAAATCTACTGACTATTGTTGCATATTAACTGAGCAGGTTACATGCACCTATAATCCCAGCAGCTTGGAAGGCTGAGGCAGAAGGATTATGAGTTCAGAGCCAGCCTCAGCAACAGCGAGGCACTAAGCAACTCAGTGAAAACCTGTCTCTAAATAAAATACAAAATAGGGCTGAGGATGTGATTCAGTGGTCGAGTGTCCCTGAATTCGATCCCCAGTATGTACGTACACACACACACACACACACACACACACACACACACACATCAGCACAGCAGCAATGATCACTCAGACCTGTACTCCCAGCTACTTGGGAGGCCAAATTATGAACTTCTTGAGCCCCAGAGTTGGAGACCAGCCCCAGCATCATAGCAAGATTCTATCTCAAAAGAAAAACATCACTGATAATTTCCTGTTGATTACTCCCTATTGGCTTTACAGAATATGAGATCAAAACAAACCCTCTTGGTTTGAGAAGCCAGGCTAAAAATGTTTGCTAAATTCAATTTCTTTCCTCCCTATTAATAATAGTACCCAACATACTCCTCAGGCCATTAAGTAAACCTGCCTTTTGAACTTTCATGCCCTGCATCTGTACTCATTATCAATGTAATGTTACATTCAGAAACAGAGCAATAAATACCATGTATTCTTATAAAATGTCCAATATAGAAATAAAATTTCTTAAGTATGTTTAAACTGCAAAGTCTGTAGAGTGTGTTTCAACTTCCAATCCAAAGACACACTAATGACAAATTCCATTCAGAGGCAACATGGTATAATAAAAGAATCTGAGGCTTAGAATCCTAAAGTGTTGGATTCAAATCTCAACTCAGCACTTACTATCTTAGAACCTTAAATCAATCACTTAACTTTTCGTATAAGGGTCACGTAAAATCATGAATGGGGATGTTCCTTGTAAAATATAAACCCCTGATCATAAAAACATGAGGCATACCTTCACTTTTCAGAACAATACAAAACTGCACACAGAAAATATTGCCCACTACAAAGAAAAGAAAAATAAATAGGGAAATATTCAATTGTTGAAGGACCAAACAACCTCTGAGATTCAGTTTCTTCATCTGTATAACAGAGACAATATTAGGACTACTCTGGGAATCTACAAAATGTAACGTAAGAGGAATTCCCCAATGCAAGGACTGGCCCATCACTGACAGATCCTCAGAAAAGGGCAGTGTCCTCCCCGTTCCCAAAGTCAATCATAGAATATTACAACAGAAAGGCAAGCTCAGGTGTCATGTCGTCCTAAGTGAATAAACCAAATAACTCATAAATGTCATCTGTACAGAATTCCTATATTATAAAAAAATTAAAATATAGTAGATATTACTACAGGATCTCAAGTCTTACCAATGTCAAATACAGTTGAAGAGCTACAGTGGGGAAAAAAAATCTGTACTGCTGTAAGAGGGGACTCCTTTTTCCTTCCCTCACCACTACCAGGACAAAAGGAAATTCTCATTTTTCTCCAAATTGGTAGAAAGTAAGTAAGTTTTCTCTCCTTGCTCTTATATATTTAGAGGTAGAAACAGAAATTTGTGCTCCATGTTAGTCATAAAAATCAAAGCTGAACTCAAAACATTTCTCACAGGAACAATGATTATGGTTAAATTGTCAAGTAAGCCCTCAAAGCAATTAAATGATGCAACTAAAATGCCATTTTAATTGGTGATATTTCTCATTATAAATACAATATTGAAGATGCTTTATAGATTGAACTGGATTTTATGAAAAGGCCTAGGAGTATAGCTCTAAGCTTTCCATATAGCCCAAGCTTATGGGAAAAAAATGTACCCTGAGTTTTAAACAATTTACCCAAAAACTTTTAGACCATAACTGAGGAAGGGACAGAAGAAAGCTGTAAGAAAAATAAGGAGTTGCCTTGCTTAGCAGAAAAAGGCATCTAAATTACCAAACCACAGCTGCTAAGAAAATGTCTTCAGGATAATTTTCTCTCATTTTATAAGCACTTAAGTCCTGCCCTGTGCCCAATGCTGTACCCATCCACAGGGAATAACAATTTTTCTAAAGCTAAGCACACAGTCCTAGGAATGCAAGAATTTCATTCCATCATCCTGATTAAATCACACACCAAATGCTAGATCCTCATATAGCTATCTTGATGGCCTTGCATGGTCTGTTTCAGAACTAGCATTATTATTCTAAGTACTAAGGGGGAAAGAAAAAATTAGCATTTATTGAGTACTTAGTATGGTCTCATTTGATGCCCACAACCCTGTAAGATAAATAAGCATTATCCCCAATTTATGCATTAAGAAAATATCAGTTAAGCAACTTGCCCACAGCACCAACAAAGAAAAGCCAAGACTCTCAAGGCCACTATCTCCACTAATTCAGAGCTCCTACCCAGAAGCAAAGAAATTAATCAGGTACTACTGAACAGCTGACTATTTCATTTCAATTACTTGTTATTCTACTAAACAGTTCTGGGAACAAGTTATGGTGAAGAAAAACCATCAACTCCTCGTTTCACAGCATCAACTTTGTATTCACGGAATGCTGTAAGAGAAAGGGTGCAACCCTAGAAGCAATTCCCAGTTCTTGGCATCATTTCCGGATTCCTTTTCAACAGAGACTCTAGGACTAGGGCTCTTTTTATCACTTCCCTCCTAGCATACCTAATTTAAACTTTGCAAAGTTACCTTTAAAAACAAGATTTTTCTACACCTAGAAGATCTCTCTGTGGGTCCTTAAATTTAAATAAATTCAATCTTTATATGATAACTTGCCTGACAATATTCCAAAACAACCCTTACCACTGCAGTTTAACGTCACTTTATAATGAAATATGAACTAAATTTTTATTAGACTGTAAGAAAACATGGAAGCAAAAACCTCTGTTCGCAGAGATTTCCTATTTAGAATGTTCTATTACAAGCTTAGAAAAAATAAAAACCTGTACACTCAACATTTTAAATGTTTCTAACTGAACACGATGATAGGTGATTTATAACAATGCAACGTGGCTGAACTCTTTTGTCGTGTAATTGTCATGGAATACTAACACTGTAAAAGTACAACAGTGAATCCTTTAAATCACTGAATATTCTTTTCAAAGAAACTGGATGTTAAAATGAATTATTTCACTTCTAGAATCTCACAAAACAGATAAAAAGAGGAATAATGTTTTCCTGTGAACACATTTTTTTAAACAAAACTGTGTCTATAAGATACACTAAACTTAGCATGGATACATGTCTAAAACACTTCCCGTTGCAAGGTTATTATTTCTGATACGACAAAACAAATTAAAAGGGATCAAACATCTGCACTCAAATATCTGCAAATTTTTGAATTGGGAAAAAATGATGTCAACGATCTCACTCTTTATTTGTAAGATTTCAGTCAGAAAATAAACAGCTCTCCGACTCATCAATTCAGGTGCAGAAATTCATTAAAATCGAGGTTGGAGAAAGAGAAAAGCAGATCCTCAGAATCCAGCATCTTGGGTAAACTGCCTTGAGCCGCACAGCAGAAACCTCAGGCAACTGCCCTGGCCTTGCCCGCCCCTCCAGCGGGCCGCACCTGCCGAGGCCGCGCCGCCAGCGCCCCCTGCCGCCCTCCAGGCTCCCAGAGACCCGCGCCCACCTCTGCACCCGCACCCACCCAGCGCTCGCACAGAGCGGAGGCCGTACAGCCTGTGCAGAGCACGGATTGAGCGTTCCCCAGATCCCCGGCCGCGGCCAGGCCCAAGCCTTACCTACCTACGCCGTATTTCTCTTCCTCCGTGGGGGTCCACATGGCCGGGCCGGGCGCGGCCCCGCGGGCGCGGCGGCCAGGCGACAGCGCGGCGGGAACGGCCGCGGGCCCGGCTGTGGCGCACCGCGAGACGAGGCGGGGGCGGTCAGCCGGCGCTGGGCAGTGGGCGGCGCATCCCTCACAGGCCGTCCGGGATGCCACCGTCGCCACGTCCAGACAGCGAAGCTCTGCGGGCGCCCCAGTAGCCCCTTGTGGCACGGGCGAAAGCTAGCCACCTGTCCGTCGCCACCACTCCCGCCGCGCCGCTAGTCTCTTCTCAGCTCCGCCGCTGGGCTCCGGGTGCTGCCGCGGCTCGGCTCGCCTCAGCTGGCTTGAAGGACGCCCGCGCATGCGCCGCTCCCCGGCGCGCGGGGGCTCGCGCCGCCCGGGCTCGCGCTGCCCGGGCTCGTGCCACCAGCCTGCGCGCGAAGCCACGCGCTGTTGCCGCGCGCCAACGCAGGGAACTCCATGAGAGGTGATTGGACTGCCCAGCCTGAACCTACTAGTCCTCGGCCCACCTAGGGTCTTTGGCTGCCCCTAGCGCAGTAGGAAAGCGAGAGCTGGTTGGTGGAGTCTCCCCTGGAACCTCTACTGGCTTCCGTTACTAATGCCTCCTGCCAGGCACACAGAGACGGCCACGGGCTTCTGGTTGCAGAGGGGAGATCCAGAAAAGGAGGGGACAGCACCGTTGTCACCCATCTCAGGTCACTCACAGTGCTTACACAGCCACATTTTCTGGAAGGTATCCCACCCACGCACCCCACCGAAAGGTGGACTTGCCACTAGGAATGCACTCGCTCTTGGGTCCCCAGAATGTCATTTAGATAAAGGCCGCTGACACCTCCTGGGTCCTTGTCTTGTTGAGTATATGGGACCTGAACAATCTCAGCAGCCTTCCTACTGAGAAAATACCTCCTCAGTTGCTCTGGGAGCTCATATACGAACCACTTCTTTGTGCCTGAATCTCTGCCTCCCATGCCATCCTGAGTTCTGGCTCACTCCCTGTACTCCCTAAGGATGTATTCGCTCTATAAATAAAGTACAAGTCATCTTGTGACATGCACCATCCCAACTCACCCCACACCTCACACCAGTACTCCTGTTAACTACTCCTCAAAGACCAGGACTTCTTTCCATCTACATGTGGACCACATAGTGTTCCCGGTCCAGCAGAACTTGTCATCTCTGTCAGCAGCACTTCGGAGTTAAAACCTTGGTGTCGTTACTCATTATCACTCTTGGACACCCCCACTCTTCAAAGCCTTGCTCAGCACCTCGGTGAGAGGAAGCCTGCCCTAATCCTGCAGCTAGCACACCTAATACCGAATACTTTCTTCCTTTGTTTGGGACTCCAGCTGTGTTCGTTTGTGTCTTATTTTCCCCATAGGACTGCAGCTTATTTGCTTGTAGGCAAGCTCCAAGCTAAAGATATTTTTCTAGCCCCTCAGCACTCAGCACCTGTGCATAACTGTTGAGTGGAAAGTAAGACTAGTATGAGAGTGTCTTAGTAATCACTAGATCTTATTGATTCCTCCTTCAAAGTGTCCTCTGTGATTGGTAACTCCTCCCAGACCTGTGTTAACCAATATTATTGCTACCACCTCCTAATCTATTGGACTCCTGCCCCACCAACGAAAGCTGCCCATTCCTGTCCAGAAAAATGTCATTTCTGTGAATGACTGCATTGCCCAATAGCCAGATACACTTTTAGGGTGAGGAGGACTTCAGATACAAGAATATAACAAAAGGGATGTCCTTACTTCTGTTTCTAACCGTTCCAGGAAGATAAATCCCTGTCCGTTGGCAACTGTAGATAACATGCCACGGAATAAAGTCACACTCTGACAAAGCTCTCTCCAGGGGGATCTGTCCAGCAAGCAGGGACAAGCTACACAGGCCTTCTGAACAACCATGAAGTTCTTATTTCATCCTTTAGTTCTTGACGGCAGTCACAGAGCCTAAGGACCAATTTTCCCAAAGTTTACTATCTTGTTTCCAGTCTGAATCCATCATAGTTAACATAGATGACACTTTCTTACACAAAGTTCACTCCACAACTGCACACCTCAGCTCTGAAGTGGGAGTACCTTAATCCCACTCCAGTAAAATGAAAAGAAAGGGGACCAAGGTGAGAAGGAAGGTAGTTGATAAATCCTAGACTCCTACATTCTTACTGTTGGTACCAAATTTAGGTTATTTTCTTGAAATGAAGCAAAAGGGTATAACACACATCATGGAATAGGTCTTTAGCAGGACTGTGCACCTGCTCTTCTGTCCCATAGCATCTGGTCTGAGTCTTCCCTTCCTCCAGCTGCCTTCCAACTTGCCGATGCCTGCTTCTTCTCAGGATCCCCAGGAACCACCACACTATTGTTGCCCCTTGTCGCCCATTTTCACACTGCCCTGCTCCAGCTGCCCCAGAAACACCTACTTTGTCAGTAGCTCCATCTTCCCCACTCCTTCTCTCTTCCTCCTCTCTCCATCTGACTTGGAAGGAGAATCATCCACCTCAGATCCTTGTATTTCAACAAAATTATTTAAATCTCAGTCCCTGAAAGGCTGGTTTCTGAGCTTGTCACCTCCTGATAACTGATCTAATAGAATTCTTCAGAGTTATCTGAACTCCAAACACAAGCAACTACCATTCCCTGGCTTTCACTGGACCTTTGCAAGATGTGTTTTTCAGTCCTCATCCTCTCCTCCCTTGAAACTTACAGACCATCCTTACAAGGACTGTCTCAGGGCTACCTTCCCCAGAAAGGCTTCCCCAACTGCCCTCAGTTGAAGTGGATTCTTTCCCAACAAGGTCTTTCCTGTAGCACTTGCTCTTCCTACCATCCTCCAAGAGATCCAATATGTCTGCCTTGCACATTGACAAACATCTTCAGTGACAAGTATTGCTCTTCATTTATCTTTACCTCCCACACAGACTAACATAGTGCCTGCCACCTAACAGGAATTTAACGTATACTCTTGAGTGAATGATCTGTTTACTGAGACCATAATGAAATGGGTTAGAAGAGAGAATTGGTATGCTTACCTCAGCAAGTCACAAATCTCCAAATGCAGAAACTTGAGTTAATTAAAGTAAATTTCCTTGATATAAGTTACATTGGTTTTAATTTAAAATTCATTTAAAATGTCTTATTGAGTAGCTATATAAAAGATAAACATGGTAGAACAATTTATCTGCAAAACAAAGAATTCTGCAATTTGACTTATCATATCACTGTTACTTTGGGGTTTACCTCATTATCTTAGATGATAAATTACAAGTTGATGAATGAGGAAGGATTCAAGTTTCGAGCAGGAAATTCTTTAAGATGGGTGGCTATTTAAATGTCTATAACCAATAGATTTTTAAATACAAAAAAATGCAGAAAGCATCATCTTTTCCTCTTAAATGAGATTTAAATTGATTAATAATTATTTTGTCATAAGCAAATTCCATAATAGCAAATTCCCCATCACCTTGCTGAGTGAGACTGGCCCTCTACAAAGCTTGATGAGCTACACTTCATATCTTCTCTCCTTGTTTTCTGCTGCCTGGATAATCAGACAGCATTTAAGGAGCCAGCCAGGCTGATGACTCAGCTCATGAAACAATGTGTGGCCACAAAGATGATGTTTATCCAGGAGCATTCTGGAGTCTTTTGCTACTGAAGTCAGCAAGCAGTGGGTAAGTGGCTCACGATGCTCATTCTCCCAAGAGTTTCTGGCAACATTGCCAGAGCAGAACTCACTTCCCTCTCCCAAGGGTTGATCTCATTTGATGTTTCATCCAAGCAGAATGGTAGGAAGACTTCAGAGAAATACAGTTGAAACAGGCAAATCCAAGCAAGTGCAGTGATAACATTGACATTCTGCCTTTTCCTGGCCAGGAGATGCCAGCAGTCAGAGCTTCTCCTCATACAAAGCCCAGGGGCAAGTGGATGAGACATGTTACCCAATTCATTTCTACCCTGCTGAGTCCCTCAAGGAGTGTGTCTTCTCTGATTAGTAAAGCACTTGGAGAGCTAATGTTCTTCATGGCAGAGAGACATCCAAGTTAGTCTTACTTCATTACCACTTCTTATGTCCCCACAAAACAACACTTTATAGGAAGCATTGGAATAAAGCATTTAAGGAGCCAGCCAGGCTAATAAAGTTAGGGTCCCTTCAGAGAAGAACTAGAGTGACTAAAAGATATGATTAGTATTTTGCTTTAAATTGTATTGCATCTGACTGTCTATGAAGTGGAGAGAGGACGGGGAAGAGTGTGAAAAAGAGACAGATTAAGCAGTGTAATATTTTAATATTTTTCCTGAAATGACAAACTTTAACCATCTGTTCCTATTTTATCAACCCATTCAAAATATTATTAAAATGCAGATTCCTTACAATTATCCAGAGTCTTCAAATGAGAAATGACCAAAATTCCCATGACTTCAACCCCTGAAGACTAATGTAGTACTTTAGGATGGATGATAACTATTAAGCCCCTTTATAAGCAGCTCCCTCAGATGTATCCGGGTGTGTCTGAGAATCCTCAGTACTTTTAGACCCCCAAGACTGTGAGGGGCTTATTTCTTTTTTTTATCTTCAGTGTCTAGCACACAGGATCTGACAAACAATAGGTGTTCAGTAAATATTATTTGAATGAATATATTAATGAAGGTGTGCTTCCATTTTTTTCCAGAAATGTATATCTTTGCTTCAGTTTTTGTTTATTGTTTTGTGGGCAAGAAAAAAAAGAGGAAAGGCAATCAAAAATTAGATAACTTCAGAAGGCAGGGCAAATAGAAAGTTGGCATTTCTTAGTTCTCCTTTCCCTTTGGGGGTAATAACTGTGCCCTTGAATTTCTGAACTAAGTCACCAAGGAGGAATTGAAATTAAAAACCTTGGAGAGTAATTAGCAACAAAACGTCCTAATGTCAAGCACCGAATTTTATGGGACCGTATTTGTAATATTAATTGAGCCTCTGTGTAGCCAAATGGTGGAATTATTGCTCCAATATAAATAGGCCCAAAAGAGAAAAACAGCCCAAAATAGCACAGATATTGCAAATCAGGACAGAGGTAATTTCTCTATACATAAAATGCAGGCAATTGCAATGCTTTCACCAAGCCCACTTAAGTGTAAAACAAAGCCCGTTTGGTATAGCACAACCTACCCAGGTCTAAAATGCTATGGGACTGGGGAAAGAAAGGGAACTGAGACTTTGATATCATTGACTCTTTATACTTTTTTTCTTAAAGTGTGGGAAATTTGACTCATTCATTCACCCAAAACTTATTGAGCACCTATTATCAGCAAAGTCCAGGGCAGAAAATGTTCACAGTCTTTCCCAACCATGAGTTTACCATCTAGTTATATGGAAGAGCCACTGAACCAATTATCACAAAAGTGAATCTCTAAAGACCCAGTGAACAAAAGGAGCACCAGCCGGGGAAGGGGAGAGGACTGACTGACCTAGTTTGCAAATCAGAGAAGGCTTCCTGGAGGAAATGATATTTAAAGTCTGACAATGCAGATGAATCAGCCAAGTTAAAAAGAAAAGAAAGTGGGGCTGGGGTTGTGGCTCAGCGGAAGAGTGCTTGCCTTGCACCTGTGAGGCACTGGGTTCCATCCTCAGCACCACATAAAAATAAATAAACAAAACAAAGATTAAAAAAATAGAAAGTATTCTAGACAAAAGGAGCAGCATTTGGGAGGTGGGGAATGATGCATCCAAGGAATAGAGAGGCCAGAGTGACCAGGATATGATTTTGAGTGAGCAAATAAATGGAGAGTAGAGAGAGGTATGACTGGAGTGGGAGGTGGGGCCATATCTTAGGCCTTTAATGGGTCCCATAATGATAGGGCACCAACCATTGTCAAGCCTTAAGTCAGGATCAGAGATAAGAGACATGGATAAGTCCAGGCCCCTCAAGTAGATCCTTGGTTCATTAAGGGACAGCAGAGGAAAAGGCTCATCCCTTGAAAACTGGGCTTAGAGGTACCACTACATATACTCCAATTCTCTGAGCACCCAACAGAGGTTTTGCAGAAGCATCTAGGACCACACCCTCACAGGACCCTTCCAGGCTTGCTTCCTCCTTGAGCCCATCCCTCCTTTGTGCTCAAGATGGCATACCTGTTCCCAGGCTCCAGGCTGAGAGGAGATCAGCTTACCTCCCTGCACAGCCCACTCTCAGGAGTCTGAGAAGGTTTCTGAGATCCCCTTCCTCAGCTGCATCTCAACACTGTTTGTCACCTGTAACTCTCACGTGCTGAGTCCCAGGAGAGAAAAATGACAAGCATGCCAGGAAGCACTTGGCCTTGAATCTGATCAAGGACCACTGCTAATATCTTCTTTGAAAGAAATTTATTAGAATATGCAGATAAAGTCTTTAAGGACTTCTCTTAAAAGAGCATGGACATGGAGCACCTGGGGAATAGCAGAAAGCAGAACAGTACTCACTCTGTCACCACCGAGGAAGGGATACTTTAAGAAATGGAGACTATTCAATTAGCACCAAGTATGATGGATCAGAATTGATAATATGCAGTCATAAATTATGGAATAATCAGAGAAGTGACCCTAATCGAGAAACCTGCCATGTCTGAAGCCTTAGCAATTTTTTATAACGCATCTCTGGATGGCCCCTGCTCAAACCACACCTGTACTTAGCCATTCATCCATGACCCTAGTCTATCACTCAAGCCCACTGCCAGCCATGGGTTTTTCTCAATTTCAGATGACCTAGATATAGGAAATAGAGCCTGAAGGCTTTGGAGTCAGAACTGAACTCAAATATAGCCCTAAACATTTCAAAGCTGGGTGATCCCAGGCAAGTCGTTCAACCTCTCTGAATTCACTTTCTTCTTCTGTCAAGTAAAAATCTCAACAATCCCTGTATCATGGATGATTGTGAGGATAATACCTGCAAAACTCTCAATCCATATCCTAGCAAAGGGTAAATATTCATTAAATATTGAAATCTCACTCCCCTCCCCACCCACTCAGATTGGTTCCTAGAAATTCTGGCTCTCCTTGCATTTGTGGGATCTGCTTCTTCTCCAAGCCAGCCTTTGAAAGCTGGTTTGGTCATCCTTGCACAGATGGACTGGTTGTGTGTATGTGCCTCTTACCAGCCAGCACTTAGCACCAGTTTCTTCTATTTGACACCAAAAGGTATTGATTTTCCTTGAGCTGCTTTCATGTACAACACCCTCAAGAACTATATATTCTATAAGTTCTCCTCCATGACCATCAAATCTCCTGCTCATAACCACAATCCCTAGAGCCACAAGGTCCTCAGCCGCTGAAGCATAGATCTGTTTCATTTTGCACTTGCTTAAAGGTCAAACATGAATTTCTCCCCATTATTGTACTGTGTCTTGTCACACAGACTCTCTGTTTCATGGATTAGTCACAGTCTTGCTATCAAATTAAATATTCCTCGGTGGTTATTTTTAGAGAGATCTTTTTCTAACTCTACATGGTGCAATGATGTGTGTGCACCCACAGCTCTGGAATCCAGGCATTACCAGGTGGGCTCCAAAATGTGTGAGGGCTCAAATTCCTCTAGAAAGCAGCAGCCAGAGGAGCAGAGGGATTTGTAACCTGACTTTGTCCATAGACTCCTCCATCCAGCTCAAGATATTTCATCCTCTATGCCTTGGATGATTTCTCATTCATCAATCAGTTCAGAAGGCTCTTAGCACAATTGTGAGTTAAGCAAAGCATATCTGTGCCATTCCAACCTCTTGTTTGGCTGTGTCTTCTATCCCCATGCAAGGATTATAGTGTCCATATGCCCCTGTACCCTGATAGAAATCTGCTCTCAGGAAAGAGCCCATTGTCCTTCTGACTGAGACCTGAGCCAATTCATTTATGATTACATCTATCTCTGCCTGCTTCAATAGGTTCTGCCTACACACTTAGGCCAACATCAATAGAGAAATGAGGTCCTCAGAACAGACCAGTATTTCAGACTTAGCTGGGGTAGAAAGGTCTTTCTAAGTGAGTCTTCTTCACCTACTTGAAAGCACTGTGAAAATAAGAAGCTATATGTACCTTGGGCCTTAAGGATCTGAAAGTATAACTAAAGCAGCAAAACCCACAGAGTTACTAACTTATAATTCAAGACAAGATTTAGCATTTTCCCCCAGGGTATGGTCTGTAAGAGGGCAGCAGATTTCTCATTCCCAATGTTCCTCCACTGACAGTGACACGTGGGGCCTCACTCATTTAGAGCATGTGAGACTGGCAGAAAGTCAGGAAGGGATAATTCTGGGATCTATTTGACCTCACTCTAAGCTATTCCTCCACCAAGTCTCCACTTATCGAAGTGAGGCATTGGCCTTCATTTAGGTTTTTCTTTTCTTTTTTTTAAAGAGAGAGAGAGAGAGAGAGAGAGAGAGAGAGAGAGAGAGAGAGAGAGAGAGAATTTTTTAATATTTATTTTTTAGTTTTCGGCAGACTTTATTTTCAGCATCTTTATTTGTATGTGGTGCTGAGGATCGAACCCAGCACCGTGCACATACCAGGCAAGCATGCTACCGCATCCACATCCCCAGCCCTCATTTAGGTTTTTCTGTCTTATTTTGTTCAGAAGTTGGATGGAGAGAAAGGAACTATTTATTTCAGAAAGCCCTTAGAGACTGCAAATGCTTCAGAAATTTAGAGGCAGGGGAGGATGAGTGGACTAGAAAAATCCAGGGAGACTTGACAAAGGAGGCAAGGTCCCAGAGGATGAGAATAATTGGACATGGCCCAGAAGTGAAGGGGGGCACTCTTGAAAAAGTTTTCATGAACCAAGACACAGAAGAAGGAAGAAACAGAACTACGCAGGAAGTAATGGCAAGACCAGTGTAACCAGAGCCCAAAATTTCCTTGGGAATATGGCAAGTGGGTAGAGTCAAGATATGGAGAATTATGAGCAATAAAGACAAGACTAATCAGTAGATCAAGTTCTATTTCCCAAAGACTCTTCTAGGTTCCAGGTGAAGTAGCCTCAGAGGCCTCAGAGGAAGAATACAACTGTGAAGACCAGATGGAAGTTATGAGGATATGAGAGGACACAAAGATTTAAACTTGGATCCCTCCAAACCTGAAAACAGCCCTGGCAGGGCCTGGTAAGCTATTCATGAAGTTCACTGGGAAAGATACAAATGTGCATCACTCAATGGGAGCTGCTTCCTCCCATGAGGGGAAATAGAATCAGTACATGAACAGATGGGAAAATGAGCATCTTATTTAACCACCAAAGAAATTGAAGCTATAATGAGACTCCTCTAGTCCATCATATTTTAAAAAAAAAAAATCTAATGAAGGGTGCAGGCAATTAGGAATGTAAGAGAAGGGGTCTACTCTAAGTGGGGTGGGTCCCATGGGTCCCTCCCACCAGAAATATGACAAGTGGATATCAAGAAACCTAAAAACTGTGTGCCAAGTGTGGTGGCACACACCTGTAATTCCAGCTATTCGGGAGGCTGAGCCAGGAAGATCTCAGGTTCAAAGCCAACCCGGCCACCTTAGAAAGACCTTGTCTCAAAATAAAAAGAAAAGCAGCTGGGTATGTAGCCCAGTGGTAGAGTGCCCCTGGGTTCAAGCCCCAGTGCCAAAAGGAGGAAGAAGTAGAAAAGGAAAAGGAGGAGGAGAAGGAGGGGGGAAGAGAAAAATAAAAGAAACTTTAAAACTCTTAGTTCTGTGAGAATGGATCAGAGATAAATTCTATTTACATAAGTATTCAATGTGCTTCTGTGTATAAATATTGTAAATTACCCAAATGACCACCAGTAGGGGATGATTTGTTTGAACACGGGCATTGCCTCCATGCAATTTTATGCAATCAAGAATAGGCTTGAGGGCTGGGATAGTGGATCAGCGGTAAAATGCTTGCCTAGCACAGGCGAGGCCCTGGGTTTGATCCTCAGCACCACGTAAAAATAAATAAATATAATTAAATTTTTAAAAAGAATAGGCTTGAAAACAATATATCAACATGGAAAATATCTATTATATAACTTTCAATGACAAATAATTAGTCCTAAAACTGTTCACAGTGTGGTTGTGATTATGCAAGAACAAACACATGTAGATACAAACCAAAGTAAAGTACTCCAAGAAGTTGCCCTTTTTTTCCCTAAATTTCCCAATGGGTATATGTTGCTTCTATCTCAAACTTAACTTTATAAAACAGTGCAGCTTCATCAGAAGAATAACACACACAGGTAGGACATGGAGCTGGACAGCACTGAAGTTCACCCTCCCATCCTCTTTGAAGTTTATCCTCCTGGTGATGAATAGGGAGGATTTCTCAAAATAAGGCCCTCATGATAGAGCCAGGACAGCACTGAAACAAAAATATATGTCCACATGGAGATTTGAGCACAAATGTTTGTAACAGCTTTTTTCATAATAGCAAAAAAATTAGAATACCTAATAACCACCAAATTGTAGTATATTCATAAAATGGAATACTAGTCAGCATTTGAAAGAAACAATAAGGTAGGCATGGTTTCTCATACCCGTAAGCTGCACAGCTACTAAGGAGGCTGAGGCAGGAGGATCACAAGTTTGAGATCAGCCTGGGAAATTTATCAAGACCCTATCTCAAAATAGATTATTTTTAAAGGGCTAGAAATATAACTCAGTGGTAGAGTGCTTGCCCTAGCGTGTGACAAGCCCTGGGTTAAATCCAAGTCTCTCTCTCTCTCTCTCTCTCTCTCTCTCTCTCTCTCTCTCTCTCTCTACACACACACACACACACACACACACACACACACAGAGAGAGAGAGAGAGAGAGAGAGAGAACTACTAATACAACATGGATAAATCTCCAAAAGAAGTCAGACACAAAAAGCTATATACTTACATACTATAAAATTCCACATATATGAACTTCTAGAATAGCTAAAATTATGATGATAGAAATCAGATCTCTATTTGTTGGGGTCTAAGAGAAGTGATGGGGATAGAAATGTTCTCTGTCCTGGGGCTGGGGTTGTGGCTCAGTGGTAGTGTGCTCACCTAGCATGCATGAGGCACTGGGTTCGATCCTCAGCACCATGTAAAAATAAATAAAATAAAGTCCAACAAAAACTAAAAAAAATTTAACAACAACAACAGAAAGAAATGTTCTCTGTCCTGATTAGTATACTGGTTTACAAGAATATACATAGCAGGTAAAAATTTTTCAAGCTTACACTTAAGATTTCATTTTATGTAAATTATACTTCAAGTACAAACTTCAGAAACTGCTTTGAGTATACCAGTGGCCAATGTATGAACTCATGGAGTGTCCTTAGAGCCCATCACCAACCTGAAGAGCAGGATTCTCTTCCTCATGGGAATGAAGACATGGATGCTTTTATAGCCCCCTCTTAGAAAGGTTGAAGAAATCAGACTTGAGAATGTAGAATATTTATTTGATCCGATTCATTCATCAGGTTCAATCCAGGCCTTGACTTCCAGGCTCAGAAATCTGGTCCTTGGGAGCAGGAAAGAGTAGATCTATGCTGGGTGATAAAAGCCAGGATTGCCAGGGGCTAGAGCTGGAACGGGACTGAAGACTTTGAGTCTGGAACTATAGAGTGCCCTCAAGATTTAACTTTTGCTTGTTAAGTTTTCTTATTCTGTCAATCAGGGAGCAGGGGATATGGGACTTACTCCCTGCCAACACCCAGGGGCTTCGCGGTGACTCAAGTTCATGAGCACAATTGTAGCCTTTGGAGAAGAGGACTTCATATACTCTCTTCTTCCTTCAGGATGGCCACTGGCCTCCTAAAATGCATGCCCCTGGATCCCTGAACCTCAAAACTTTTGACTGTTGTAAACTTTTCCAGGTAAACAGCAGACTATCCTCAGTGTCTGCACAACAGGGAACTTGGCAGGGGACAGAAGCCTTGGACTCCTAAATGCCGTAGCCCTCCTATCATATCAGATGCTAACTACCCTGCAGCTCATTTTCCTCTCCCCAACCTGTAGAGCAGGTCTGGGTACCCCATTTCCTCCATCCTAGAGTAATTTACCTCTGGACTTCACACTCACCCCAGACTTTGTTTTTTTTTTTTTTTTACATGTTCTTATATTGAATCTTCCCAAGAACCCTGTGAGCATCATTGTGATCATTTTAAAAAATAAGAAAATTGAGATTCCAAAGAATGGAAGAAGCTTGACAAAAATCACATATAGCAGCCAGCCCCAGAGCTCCAGACCTTACCGACACACACAAAAAATCCCTTCTTGACACCAGTGGAGAACAGCAGCCACAGTCTTGGGAGGGCTGAACCTGGAGTGGGCAGTGGCAGACCTAGGACAGTGGCACTCTACAGAGACAAGTCTGGAAGCTGTGAAAGATACTTTAGGGGAGAAAAAAGTAGAGAAAGTTTTCTCTTCTCTCCATGCACTTTCAGGTTATAACCTATGTTTTTGTGCTTTTGTTTAGATGCAAAGGGAATCCCAAGGGCTTCTTGAATGGCAGCTCTTCAAGGTAGCTCGTGACACTGACAAAATTGGCCAGAGAGAGACCACTATAGGTAGCACCTGGGCCCAAGGTCCCCAATCCCAGTTGTGGGGCAACATCATCCAGAGTTTGTATTAAATGCAAGCACCCTCCAAGATGAGGCAGATTTCCCAGGTGGAGACTTCAGGGAGTTTCTAATGAGGTCCAGGGCCAAGGAAACCTTGGAATCAAGGAACCAAGAGGGACTATGGAGGCTGCCTGAACAGATTTGGTTTACCAGGGTTTGTTAGATATGAAAAGGCTGAGAAGGGTAGCACCTGCCTCTTAGAACTGCTGCCTGGGCTATATGAATGAATAATTTCTGTATCCAACTGTCAATAATATGAGATTTCTTCCCTCTGTACATTGGACAAGAAGTTCTAGCTCAGGAGCATCCAGAAGGCTGGCAGCATGAGAATGTCTAGGCTTGCCTGAAAAACACACCTAGAGCTAGTTTTGAAATATCCCAGGAAGGCTTACCATGGGAGACTCTAATCAAGGGTGAACATGAGCCAAGGGACATTGATGGCTTACATGGGAATTGTCCTAGGTTGTTCTTCAGAATCCAGCTACAGTCTTAAGTCACCTTTGGAGAGAGATGCGTGCCCTGAGGCCAGAAGAGATGGCAGGTAAGTTCCTCCACTCCTGCTCCAACATTGCCAACCCCAGGTAAAGCTGTCCCAAATTGCACTCTTAACATATCACCTCAGTTCTAGTGCAAGGGTCTCTAATGGCTCTCTGTTTTCTCAGAGCAGTTTACATACTCAGCCTAGCATTTATTTCTTCACCCAAATCTAGATCCACCCCAAGATGCAAGACCCTTGTCGGAGCTGTGTCTTATCCTCTCTTCTAAGACCTTTCTAAAGTTCCATCTTCCTTCCAAACCCACTTGAAGTCCTAAGGCCAAGCAAAGCTGCTATTCTCCTCTAAGGATATCTAATAGCCCTGATTTTGTGATGGTATCTTGGTGCAGAAAACCAGGAGTGTCCACATCTCTAGCCAGGGAGTGAGAACCCAAATTCAGGTCATGGCTTCCAATGTCTCCACAGCTATATGGTGCATTCAGAAAGTCCCTCATATATGTCCAGCCTTTGGGCAGTACCAGTCCTGAGAGTGGCAGGGAGAAAAGCAGCAACTGGCCCAGAGCCAGATTCAATCAATCCCTGGGACCAGATCAGGGATGGGGTCTGAAAGACCCCCTCTCAGGCCTCCAAGCTCTCTGTGTTCCAGTAACCCAGCACCCCCAGCCTCCCCACACACCTGCCCTTCCCTCTGGCCATAGGAAGAACCCTAAACCCCAATGCCAAACAATCACGCTCTCCTCACTCAAAGCTATCCGGAAAGGAAGACCCAAGGAAGCCTGATTAAAAGCTGTCGGGGCTCCAGGCACAGTCACTAATAAAGTCCTAGCCAGAAATCAGCAAAAATGGAAAACACCTCTACAGAAGAAAGTGAAAGCCAGAAGGACCTGAGAGAGAACTCTGAGGCCAGGGAAGGCAGGGTAGCCAAACCAATGACCAAGGAGGCTGCATGTGGAGGAAGAAGTAGTCAAATCTGAGAGGCTGACTTGTGAGCTTCAGTTTTCTTATTTATAAATCCAGAATTAAATGTGACAAGGCACTTCTCAGCTCTGACCTTCTCAGATTCTGTCTAGAACTTCCTCCCCATTACAGCTCTCAAAGTCATTTTTTTGTAATTTTTTATTTGTTTTAATTAGTTAGAACTGACAGTAGAATGCATTTATGCACTTTGATATATCATACATAGATGGGATATAATTTCTCATTTTTCTGAGTGTACATGTTGCAGGAATCATATTGGTCATGTAGTCACATATATAAATACAGTAATAATGTCTGTTTCATTCTACTATCTTTCCTATCCCCACATCCCGTCCTCTTCCCTCCCATCACTTTCCTCTTCCTAATCTAAGGTAACGCCATTCTTCCCCAAGTGCCCCCCACCTTATTGTGAATTAGCATCCGCATATTGGAGAAAATATTCAGCCTTTGGTTTGTGGAGTTGGCTTATTTTGCTTAGCATGATATTTTCCAACTCCAACTATTTACTGACAAATGCCATAATTTCACTCTTCTTTAAAACTTTAAAGTAATATCCCACTAATATTCCATTGAATAATATCCACATTTTCTTTATCCACTCATTTATTGAGGGACACTTAAGTTGGTTCCATAGTCTAGCTATTGTGAATTGAACTGCTATAAACATTGATGTGGCTGCATCACTATATTAAATTGATTTTAAGTCCTTTGGGGATAAACCAAGGAATAGAATAGCTAGGTCAAATGGTGGTTCCATTCCCCATTTTCTGAGGAATCTCCATACTATTTTCCATAGTGGTTGCACCAATTTGCAGTCCCACCAACAATATATGAGTGTACCTTTTCCACCACATCCTAGCCAACATTTATTGTTGCCTGTATTCTTGATGATTGCCATTCTGACAGGAGATAAAATCTTAGAGTAGATTTGATTTGCATTTCTCTAATTGCTAGAGATGTTGAGCACTTTCTCATATATTTGTTGATCAATTGTATTTTTTCTTCTGTGAAGTGTCTGTTCAGTTCCTTAACCCATTTATTGATTGGGTTATTTGTTTTTCTCAAAGCCATTTCTGAACCACACTTGGGTTGATTTGCTAGTCCAAGATTTATTCCCATCCTTGGAAGGCTGGGTTTGACCAGTCCAGGAGGGAAAACATGGAAGCCAGAAAGTGCACCAACACAAAAGCCACAATTTTTCTTCCAGGTAATTGGACTCTGGAGTGGAAAAATCAGAAACCCCAAGTGGAAACCTATAAGCTCTTTTAGGTCCCTGCAGTTCTAATGTCAATATCTCCTGTCACCAAAATTTGGACTATCTTCAAGAGGTATTTTTTTGCTCACAGCTTTAGCTACTAACCTGTGTGATATTGGATAAGTCAATGTCCTCCGACTACCTTCCTTCCAGAAGGCAGAAACTGACTTCCTGCTCCTCCCCTAGGCCCCTCCCACTCACTGCATCTTTACTTCTTCCAGGCAGCTTTAGAAAGGACTTACTCCACAGAACCAGCTCCCATGTGTGAGGAAACCCACACAACCTCCAGAGTAACAAAAGGAAGAAAACACTCCAGAGTCAGTCCCTGAAGGATGGACATGGGAGGAGAGGTGGCTGTCCCAGAAGGAACACCCTGAGGTCCCCTATCAGTACTCTTAGCTCAGACCCCAGTCCTGTATTGACTCATGGGTTGGAGGGAGAAGGGGCTTGCTAACTGACGTTATGGTCAGTAACTATTGCTGAGAATTTCTGTTCAACTCCAACCCCATGGAGCATTCACAGAACTTCAGTGAGATTGAACCCCAGTTGTTGGAGCTCACTAAAATGAATTAACCCCCAGAGGGCAGGCCCTATCTCTATAGAACCTATCTTCAGAGGTTGAGTTACATCTTATTGCGTCTTGATGTGGAAACAGACACGGCTGTTGGCTTTGCTGATATTAACAGCCCCAGCAAGCTTTTGTATCCATGGTTCAGTGGGTTTAATTTATTGCTAAAGATAAGATGTTAAAGCCATTTCAGGAATTTATATTCCCTCTGTAGAATCAAGGGCCAGGTGAGGACTGATTAACATCTGACCAAGCTATTATGAACCCTGGACCAGACCCTGTTCTGGTCAGTGGCAGAGCCTAGAAAAAGGCACCTGCAAAAGCCTTGATTTCCTGGAGTCCCAGAAGGCTGCCCACACACTCACTTCTCTCCAGAGGAGGTTGGTATAGCCCAGCTCTCTCCAAGTACAATGTGGTCATATTTGAATATTTGCTTCTCAAAAAAACTTTTGACCTGTGAAGCCCCTGCACTTGCTTTTCTCTGCCTGGAATGCCCTTCCTCTTCTTCTTCTTGTCATTTGTTCTCAATTGAGTGTCCTCTACTTAGAGACTTTCCTGATCCTTCTGTTCCCATCTGTCACCCCATTCCTTAGTTGTGGGTTCCATCATTAGAGAAGGAGTCCCATCTGCTTAGCTTTGCCTCAGCCAACAGCACAAGGAAGCCTACCCACAGTAGGCACTCTGGGCCAATCTATCTCCTCTCCAGCTGATGCAGTGCCCAGCCTTGTACCCCAAAGTCTCAGGTTCCCTTCATGACTCTGTGAGGAGGGGGTTTTCTGGACCTGGGTGGGGCTTGCTCTGCCTCATGTGCCCAGCAGCCTCACCATACAGCCTACTAGGCCCTGGCCGGGCAGGGACCTTCACAGAGAGACAGGACTAAAGGCAGGTGGGTGGCTCTATCAGAAAGGAGCTCTAACTGCAGCTTCTGTCAGGGAATCAACCTCCTTTTAAGAGGCTTTAACCTGTGACTCGACACTTCCCTGAATACCATTATGTCCCACACAACCTCTTATGTGAGGTGAATTCTGGAAGACCTGTGACATAATGGGAGCTGGGCAGAATGTCATGCCTTATCTTTCACAGTCTCATAGTTCAGGAGATAGGCATTGCTGTCTACTTGTTCTAATGAGGAAATGAACTCAGAGTGAATAAGGGGATTGTCCAAAGTCACAAAGCAGAGTAAAGAGGGGACTTCAGGTTGTGTGACTAAGGCCTAACTTCTGTCTCATTTGCAGGGATTACCCTGACTTTAAACCTTCTTGAGAGGTGCTGGGCACTCCCTGCCTGGGCTCAGGGACCAGAAGCTATGGAAGTTCACTCCAAATTTTTTTTTTTTTTAAGTACCGGGGATTGAAACCAGGGGCACTTTACCACTTAGTCACATCCTCAGACCTTTTTATTTTATTTTGAGACAGAGTCTGACTAAGTTGCTGAGGCTGTCCTCGAACTTGCAATCCTTCCATCTCAGCCTCCTGAGTTGCTGGGATTATAGACAAGCAGCACTGCCCAGCCCCTAGTGTCATTTTTTAGCAGCCACAGATACACGAAGATCAGGAAAGGGAAAGCGCAGGTTTGTGACACCTCCAATTAGTCTAGGTCAGGGGAGAGATCAGATGACAGTAGAATTCTGGGCAGGGACAGCTTTCTTAGAGAAGGGACTGTGGAGCCCCATGGTCCTGGGTTTAGACCCTGGGCCTGTTGAATATCACTCACAGAAACATGGGTGCTTTTTCCTGGTGCCATTCAAGCTCCAATGACTTCATTTGTAAGATGGGCATAAATTTCTCCTTGGAGGGCAACTGGATAAACATAAATGTAAAGGAACATAAGTGTGAGATATGCCTGGCACACAAGAAATGTTCAAACCTGAGTTGTGAGGTGTGACAGCAGCAGGCCAGGCCCATAACAGAATAGTCCAGGCCCTCGCCTGACCTTTCTCAGTGGGTTCTAAGAACTTCCCATCCAGTTCCATTAGCCAAGTCGAGGAGATATGACCCAGGAGTCAAGGTCCCATCGCTGGAAAGGAAGGCTGAGTTGAGGTAGATCCCCACACTGGGAGTCTGCTTCAGGAGGTGGCTGAGAAGCCTGCTTCATTCCTACACTGAAAATCTCTGTGCCAGGTATGAGAATTGATGGCTTCCTGATTTGCTGTGGACATAGAGCAAGGCCATGAGGAGTGGAAATGGGGGCATAATCTGCTTTGTCCACGCCCAAAGCCCGTGCATCAAGGGCCAGTTTTGCAGGATAAGGCCAGGTCTGCAATACCTCCCCTGCTATCTCCTCATCTCCATTATCTTTCCTTTATCCTAATATTCTCTGACCAAAATGAATTCCCCACCAGAAAGGGGAATGCAAGTCATGCCCCCCCCCCAATTCATCTCTGTTCCCCTTGCCAGTCTCTGTTTGTAGCCCACCAGACAGTGCAGGCAATTGTTCTCTGCCTATCCCCCACAGAATCTGGACTCTCTGAGGGTAGGGGGAATGGGAGAAAGGACAACCTGGAAGCCATTTTGCCATGTCAGAGCCCTGCCTCCTATCCTCCCCAGCTAAGGACCTTAGCCAGTCTCAGCCTTGGTTTCTCATATGTTCCCTGGGGGTCATAATGCTTGCCCTGCTGCATTGGAGATATATTTTGCTAATGTCTATAGTTCAGTGATCCATAAGCATTTTTTTAAAATATTTACTTTTTAGTTTTAGGTGGACACAATACCTTATTTTATTTTATTTTTTTTTTTTTTTTAGTGAGAGAGGAGAGAGAGAGAGAGAGAGAGAGAGAGAGAGAGAGAGAGAGAGAGAGAGAATTTTTAATATATTTATTTTTTAGTTCTCGGCGGACACAACATCTTTGTTGGTATGTGGTGCTGAGGATCGAACCCGGGCCGCACGCATGCCAGGCGAGCGCGCTACCGCTTGAGCCACATCCCCAGCCCCCTTATTTTATTTTTATGTGGTGCTGAGAAGTGGACCCAGTGCTTCACGCATGCTAGGCGAGAGCGCTACCACTTGAGCCACATCCCCAGCCCAACCATAAGCATTTTTAATCACAAAAACTCTTGTTTAATTTCAATCTCAAGGGAAATTCCAGTACATAAAATAGCTCTGTTGGTGGGTATATCTTCATATCCTGGGGGTTCAGACAGTCCAACATGAAAAGAACTGGCCCCAAATCTGACAGCTAACTCCAAAACTAACTGGAAATGGCAGAGCAGCAAGAGGAGGTGGATGGATTGTTTGACAAACTGGCATCAAATCTGGGTGTATCTCTGTGGAGGCAGAAGTAGATATGGGGAGTGGAGAATGTGCCACACATGACAGTGGCCTGGGGGCTCTAAGAGCAAGAAGATGCCACCAGGTGCCCATGTCTCACTCTGAGTGCCCCTCTCTGGTTCTTCACAGGAGGGGAATGAGGAAATAAGAGAGCCCCTTGCCATGGTTGCCTCTCACCTGTTGGACTTATTCTCTGTTCTTCACACAAACACTTTGCCTCACCCTGCACCTGTCAGCTCTAATGTCCTTTCCCTAAATCTTGTCTATTAAAATCTGCCTTGCTTTTTGAGTTCACATTGTCACCACATCTGGGAAGTCTTCTGTGATTGTCCCCAGCCAAGAGTAGCATTTCCTTCCTCCAGCCTCCTTTGGGGCAGAGGGCTATGGCTAAGAGCTTGGGGCTCAGTTTCTCTGTCTGTAAGATGGGGCTTAAGTGAGATGATCCATATAAACCCCCAGCACAGTAGGCAGATGGAAGTCACTCGGTAAACAGCAGCTCTTCGTTATGTTATTGTAGTCTGTTCCACGGGTTCTCTTTCAGGCTCTGGCACATAGTAGGTGTCCACTGAATGCTTATCCCAGTGACCAGCAGGTGGCCCCACACCCCAATTAACCTGTCTTGCTTGCCACCAGATCCTCTGAGCCCCAAGAAGCTAGTCCCCTTGAGTCACTTTCTCCTGGTCAGGAAAAACAGAGAGAGTAGAACTGGTAGAGTGCTAGTCAGCTGGATACATCACCTAGCAGATTCTGGTGATCAGAGCCTTTGGGTTTGGCTGCCACATCCCCTTCTCCATCACACCCTTGCCTCACCCTTGTGAGGGGTACTCCCATTTAACAGGTAAAAAAACTTGGGGCCTAATAAAGTACAGGGACTGTCTGAGACCACAGAATATTCTTCACAATTCATCAGCTAGTGGTAACATGTCTGCCAAGAATGCTGGGAAAATCTGATACTCTTTAATCATTACCTTATCGTATTGATGGGAAACTTCAAAGATGAAAACAGACTTGACCAAGGTCTCAGGTAAACCAAAGCTCAGGTCTCCTGGCTCTTATTGACCCTACTCTATAAGATAGGAGATTGGCTTCCTGCATGCTGATCTTGATACCAAGTGGTGGCTGCCCAATGGGACAAAAGGAAGATTTTTACCCCACCAGACTTGAGAGCTGCTGTGAGGAACCCGTAGGGATGAGGAGGCTCAGCCTAAGGCAACCAGGTCTGGAGATAGGCACACAGGATCTGATGTACCACTCCCTCCCCATGCCTGCAGGAGAGATAGTTTTAAGCAGGCCTGAAAACAGAGACCCCTATAGAGACTGCAGCAGGCTGCATTTTGAGTCTCAATTCTGATGCTGCAGTGGAGGGGCTGAAATGAGGGCGAGGATGGAGAGGGGATGGTATAGAATAGCAATGAGCCAGGCTGCTGGAGGCCAGCCAGGTCCAGGTTCCCAGGACAGAATCAGGGGTGATATCTCTCTCTCTCTTTCTCTCTCTCTATCTCTCTCTCTACCCCACCCCTCCTTCTCACTCTCGCTTTCTTCTTCCCCTTCCCTCTTTCTCATTGTGTGTGTGTGTGTGTGTTTGTGTGTAATCCTTAAGTGAAACCTCCCTGCAAAGCCACTATGGATCGTGTGCAAATGCCTGTATGTCTGGATTAGCTGATGTGAATGTGTGGCTACCTGGGTTTAGCTCACCTGATACTGGCTGATTATCAGAAGATTTGTTCCCATTTCAGAGATGTTATACTGAGTGTGACTTGGCAGGGCATCCAACCTCCCAGTCTAGGCTTGTGAGAACTGCATCTAATGCCAGAGATCAGGGGGGTAGGCTTTGGGCTGGGTTTGTCCCTGGGTCACAATCCTCATGGGCTCTTGGAAGTGGTCCAGAAGACATGGAATATAAGGGGGCAATCCTTCTATCTTCTCCCCTGCTGACTATCTCTACAACAGAGGAAGGGACATGGTCCCTTCCCCGCAATAGCAACAAACTAAGTCTAATCAATAAGAATCCTTCCCCAGGACTGGCATGTGGACACCTGAGCAGATGAGAGACCCTATGAGACTTCTACAGATGTGTTCTTTCCTGTGGAGAAGACTAGTGCATTGGAGGCTCAAGGCCAGCCCCTGGAAGAAGCACAGACTGGCAGAGTTGAGGGGCCAGCAGAAGCCTAGACTATAGTCTCTCTGTCCCTGAGGCCCTGGTCTCAGATGTTCTACATCCAATTCTGTAGCCTATCAGCACATGCCCTGGTCTCTGAAGTGCTTCAATTCTCTTTTGGCTTAGATTGCCCCATGACACCCTTTCTCTGTGAGCCATGTCCTTCCTTCATAGACTATATCACGGCCATAATTTGATCATATTTGTATGTTTTATCTGTCTCCATCATGAATATAAACTCCCTGAGGTAAGAACCTTGTCTGCAGCTTCCGTAGCTGCTTTCTTTGTACCCAGCACCAAGTCCCAGGCACAGTGGGTGCTCAGGAGCCAGATGAGAGAGTCCATCTGCACCTCTGCAGCTTTGTCACTAGATGGACTATATATATATATATATATATATATATATATATATATATATATATATATATATATATATATATAACTTTGCATCTGGCCAGCATTCTGCCAGACTTAAAGGGTATGCTAGGAATGTTGGCCTGAACCACGTTCCACAGGGACCCTCAAATAATTCATCTGGCCACCCTCCTTTGAAGCCCAGAGATAAAGGCCCATGAGTAGAGGCCTAATTTTCTGGATGGAAAGTCCTAGGGGTAGATTTGAGGCAGGACTGCCTTTTCTCTCAGATACTAGGTACTTCTCTCCTTCCTGATGGTAAGGTTACTGGGGTAGCTAATGGGGTTTGGGTATAAGCCACTTATCAGGTACCCACTAAGTACTTCACACATATCATCTGCCTAAATCCCCCAGATGACATCCTGAGGTGGGCAATCTCCTCTCCAGTACATAGTTGAGGAAACGGAGGCCAGAAAAGCTGAGGGACTTGTCCAAGGTCACCAGGCTGGGAAATAGCAGAACATCTCTGGAGCGCTTGCCTATGCCCTGCCTTCTAACATCTCTGTGCCCTCCTCCAAGCCCTGAGGGAAGTGGGGGCGGAGGAGGGAGTGCTGCCTGAGCCAGATGAGCTCTTGGAAAACTGGGAGGTTTCAAGATTGAAGCTGGGGGAGAAATGCCACAGTAAGGGCCCCCTTGAGGCTGCCCGCAAGGGCTCCTGAGGGGTGAGGGTTCTCTCTTACTGCAGTAGTGAAAAGACAGTCTTCCAGCATCCTGTCCCCTCCCCTCTCTGATATTCTTGCTGCCAAATGAAATCTGGCAGCTTCTGAAAATAGCTCAGCGCTACAGCAGGCACTCTGCCCGCCCTTCAGCAGACTGGCACACAGCTGGGGGTGGCCACTGTGGGCAGACGCTGGCACATGCAGGGACGGGGGTGGGTGTCACACACACAGTGCACAGGGGCGGCACAGAGCTGGGGGCATGTGTCAGCTGCCATCCCTCAGCCCCTCTGACCTTCCCACGCCTAGTGAAGCTGCAGTGTCTCTAAGAGTCAGCCTGGCATGTTTACCAGGCCAGAGGCACCCTCTCCAGCTGAAGTGAAATCACTAGTAGGTCTAAGCAACAGACCTTTGGTCACTTCTTTCCACAAAGAAAAACCTAGGAACCGGGAGAAAATGTCAAAACAGTGTTTATTAATATGTGGATGTAAAACCCAGCAGCATTGTTCTATGTGACATAGTCTAGAGATTCCCAGCCAGTGAGAGAGGGGCCAGGAATCAGGAACTAGGCTGGGTGTCAGGCACTTGTCAGTCCCCATATCAAGCACTCAGCACCTTGAGGCTATACTTGGCAGGGTGGGACAGGGTAAGCCTGGATCAGCCAGGAGGGCTCTCTGCTCCAACTCAGGCTGAAGCCAGGACCACACCTTCTGAGCATGGCTCAGCAGCCTTCTACCACCTTGGGTCTGATATAGAGTCAGAAAGAGACCCCTGGTCTCTTTCTGGGAGCCAACTATCCTGTCTCATAAGAGTACAACAAAAGGTAACCCCTAGCATCAACAGAGAGGGGCTGTCCTACCTGGGATCTGGTAAGCAGGTGAGGGTAGGCGGCTTTTGTCACAGTGACATTTTCCAAAATTGAAAATGATTAAAGATACCCCCTACCTTCAGTTGAGATGAGAAATCAACCTTTGTGTAGTAGGTAGTGACAGGATGGCTAGGCCCAAGAACTCCTTGTGGAGAGAGCTCTGAGTGCCATCCAGTATTGAACTGCAGCAAGGCAGGGCTACACCATCCAGGGAGGCAGCAGGCTGGGCCCAGCAGCTTCAGGAAGATCAAAGAAGGGGCAGCCTGAGAGGGTCAGCTAGAGAGCAAGAGACCAGTCTCCCTAAGAAGGCAAAGGTAGGCCCTCAATTGTTTCTTCTTCCTCCCTTGCTCATTTACTCAGCAATTACAGACAGTAACACTGTCCCTGGTCACCATGACAACCAATGGCCAGATGCCTTTCTCAAGGCCAAGCCCATCTGTCTATCCTACATGGGTGTCTCCAAGGAAGAAAGGAAGTCCAGCCACAACTCCCAGTGACCTAGAAGGCTAAAGCTATGCCTCGAGTGGGACAGAGATACAGCCTCACTCAGGCAACGCTAGCCAAAGGTGCAGCAAGTGACTCCCTATCCCCTAGACCCTGGCCTTTTCTAGGGCCTGAGCCTGATCTGGGGCTGCTCTGAAGGAGGTTTTGGGTCAGGGTCCTCCATCCTGAAGTTCTAAGTAACAAATTAAAATGACAAAATAATCCTTTTGTTAAGAGATTGACCCTGGGCCCTCCTGGCCAGAGCCTCAGATGTAGTCTGTCACCCGGGCTGAGAAGCCCAACTCCTCCAAACACCCATGAGCTACTGGTTGTTGCAGCCCTGTGACGTCGAGGTGCTGCCTGCCTGCTTTTTTCTCCGCTTGTTGAGGAGCCGGTTGTTAGAAGTCTTCAGGTCCTTGATCTTCACCTGATCATAGTCCACCCGCATGGTGGCCAGGGCACTGGTCATCTCCTCCTGAGAACAGACAGCATGAAGGATGAAAAGTACAGGATATACTGACCTTAAGAGCCATCACCCTCCTATCTGGGCAGCTCCTTAACAACTTCAATGACAGGCTATGCTGCCCCAGCACCCACATAATCCTACTTATAGTCCTTTGTCATGGACACTGAGCTTATCTACTAGGGCACAGAAAGGTAGTGACATCCTTGGACCACATCAGGAGTAAGTAGGACAGAGAAGTGAGCCATTGCCACTTGTTCAGAACCACAAGGCCTGCAGAGAATATCATCTCACTTGGTACCCAGGACACTGGGGCCTGGAGATTGTGCCATGGGTGCCCAGGGCTCTGACTGCTATCCCATATGATCAAACCTGGCCTCTTCTAAGTCTAAAACAAGGGTGACCACCCTCCCAAATGTCAGAGGTCATAATAGAGGTTATAACCAAGACTTGAACTCAAAATCCTTCCACTGAGCCATTTGTTCAAAGTTCCCCTTCATAAAGGGAGTAAGCCAGGAGCACTACCCTGAATGGAATAATGCAGTCCAAAATGTGGAGTGCCAAGGGTTCTCCTGTGCTCTAGGCATGGGAAAAGAGCCAAGCCCTGACTCTAGGGAGCTATCACCATAGAAACTTCAGGAAGACTGAGACAGAATCTGCCCACCTTGACTTCATCCCAGTGGTCTTTGTCCTCCTGCAGCACTCGGGCTGTGTGGAGTGGGGTCTGTGGCACCACCGTTGATTGCTAGAAGTCCCAAGTCCATGGATTAGAGCCTAAGGGCATGTGGAACAGTACTGGCTGCCCCCTTTTACCCCCCTCCCAATCTCAGATGGAGAAACCAAAGCTCAGAGAGGTAAAAGACCCTGACTGGGTCAATGGCTAAGCCAGGTTGCAGATGGGATAGTGGCAAACATCTGTGTATAAGGGCCCATTCTAGTCCTGCACCAAGGCCTCCCAAACTACCATCCTCCTGCCAGGCTGCCATATTCCAGCTTGACACCCTGCCCTCTCTAGGAGAGGGAGTGCTCACATTGATCCAAGGATGGTTCATGAACTGTGTGATGGTCAGTCTCTCAGTGGGGTCTGTCTTCAGCAGCAGGCGGATCAGCTGCTTGGCTAGGGGGCCCAGGGAAGAGAGGGGAGTGATAAGATTATAGTTCCCCACCCCTCCCCACAGACCCTCCCACATGTTGGGCCCCCCATGTCAGCTGCATGTGCTCCTACTTTCCTAACCTACAAAACAATGAACTAACAACTATTTCTTATTTTAAGGCACTAAATGTTCAGGATAATTTGTTAAGCAGCAATAGATAACTAATACAACACAGATATGTTTGTGGTATATAAATAGACTTGAAGTTAGAAGGGGTTTTGAGTAAGTAGGTCCATTTGGCAGATGTGGAAACTAAGGCTCCAAAAGTTGAGGTGATTTTCCTTGGGTCACACAGCTAGGAAGTGGAGAAGTTAGGATTTAAACACAGGTCAGTTTGTCACCATAAACACAGGTCACTTGTCCAGAATGAAGGTCACGGGGGCCATGGTGGGACAGAGGGGCTCACTCACCATCCTCAGAGACCTCTGACCACTCAGGATTGGGGAAGCCATATTGGCCCAGGCGAATCCTCCTCTTCATCCCTGGAGAGATGGCCTGGCCCGTATTGGAGTAGAAGGGTGGGAAGCCACACAAGCTAGGAGAGGGAGGAAGTCATTTTGCATAAGAGTCAGGGGGTAGTGCTAGGACAGATCCATTCTCTACTCCAAGCCCCTCACTGGTGAGACAGGCAGCTAAACACCATGGTAATAATACTGGCTCTCTGGACTCCCAGGAACATCACTGGCCCTTGGCATAGGGACATCCTCAGTCAACCTGAAGAAGCTGTATCCCATGCCAGAAGGGAAGCACAGCCTGCCCACGGGGTGGTGACACACATGAGCCCCATACTATGGACATGGAGGGCAGGGAGCAAAAAAGCAGTATTGAAGGAACATGGTGGGGGTGGGAACAAGAGGTTGAGACAAGGGTGGGGATGGTACTCACAGGATATACATGATGACACCCAGGGACCACATGTCACACGACTTGTCATACTTCTCTGGGCCCAGGACCTCAGGGGCTGCCAGGGCAGAGGACATAGGAGGGTTCTCAGCCCCAAGAATCTTGGGGCCTAGGTAGAAGCCTGAAACCTGGGCAAGGTAAGAAGTAGGTACCCAGGCTGGGAGGTGGGGAGAGCAGACTGGCGTCTGACACCTTCTGGGAAGGCAGCACATACATGAAGTTGGGGGAGGAGAAATAGCTTCCAGAAAAAAAAAAAAAAGCTGCTTTCAGACAGCCCCAGCTCCTTTGGGCTCTTCTGCTAGTCTCAACCTTGGTGAGAGAAGGCAAGGGGAAAAGCCAGTCCAGAGCTTGGTGAAGTCCTGCCATAGGCAAGAGAGCCTCAGCCCTCCAGCTGCCCTGTGTCCCTTGCCTCCCTGAATATAAAGCCTAGGTCATGGGCAAGGAGGGCCCACAGATAGGTGGTCCTATGTATCACACTATCAGCTTGGCTATCAACCCAAAGGACCTCAGTCTTCATATTTGTGTGATGAGGTCGGCAAGCCAGAAGATTTCTAAGTTAAAATAATGCAAAAATGTCGAGCATGGTAGTACACACCCGTAATCCCAGCTACTCCAGAAGCTGAAGATGGAGGATCACAAGTTAGAGGCCAACCTCAGCAACTTGGAGGGACAATATCCCAAAATTAAAAATAAAATGGGCTGGGGATTAGCTCAGTGGTAGAGTACTCCTGGGTTTGCCATTTTGGTTGTCTCAGGGGGCATCCTGCCCCTTTAGCTGCCCTCCCAGAAGACATCCCCTGAGGGAAAAGAGCCCTTGTTAGCATCCTACTTCCAGGTAAAGGGCACTTACAGAATTCTGGGTTCTTTCCAGAGCTGGGAGCTACTCAGAGCTTTACCAGGAAGCATGAGTATGTACATACCCTTAAGACCCACGCAGGTCCTGATTCAAGGGACCCTTTCCTACAAAGCAGGTGACTGGTACCCTGTATCCCTCTAATGGTGGAGAAAAGGCCTACCCATTTTGTGAATATGAATCCCAGGAAGACAGAAACCAGAGAAAAACAACCACGGTTGGGCTCTGTCCCGAGCTGATGGCAGCCTTTTATCACATATATATTTAGAGCTGCTGTGATGTCATTCAGCTCACAGTCCACAGCCAGAATTTTCCTGGATCTATTTTCAAAAGCAGAAGCTGAAGTTTGGGAGAATATTTTTGCAGCCTCCGGCCCCCCACGTCACCCGCCTCCATGCAGACAGTTCTTCCCCTCCCTCCTCGCTAGGCTTTAACTCTTTTGTTTCCATACCCCACTGGATGCCACATATCACAGAGGTGTATGGTAGGGGTAGGGAAGTACTGAACGTGTCCCAAGGACTCACCCACATAATACGGAGTGTAACAGGGTGTCTGCAGGGCATTTTGGGTGGTCTCCTTGGCAAAGCCGAAGTCAGTGAGCTTAAGCACAGCATCTTTCTCCTTGGACGTATAGAGCAAGTTTTCAGGCTACGCCAGGAAAAGAAAATGTGTGTGGGGTTAGGTACCAGGCAGAGACAGAGCCCCAAGGTGATCTTTAGCCATACTCCCTCCCTCTGTTTCAATACAGGGGGAATCAGGTTCATCTCATGAATAGACATGGCCATTGACCATCTACAACATGGACCGCATATAGAGAAGTCAAGGTGACTGAGAGGTGCACTTTTGTTCATAGAGGAGAGAGTGAGGCAGGTGCTTAGTCAAGACTGAATGGCCAAGTGCCATAGCCTAGGGGCAGGAACTTCGGACCCTGAATTGTTGAGGCTACCATGAATTGCCATAATCGGGGGTGTAAGAAAAGGCAGACTGCTGGTAAGCCAGTGTTGCCAAGCACATGTCCCACACCCAGCCTGGAAGGAAACCTGCAAGGACAGCAGGGCAAAATCCACCTGAGGCTACTCAGAGAAGGCCCCCACTAATTAGACCCCAGGAGCTGTACCAAGGCAATTCTTCCCAGTTGTGAAGCACAGACGGGCCTGGCAGATGGGGGAAGTGGGGAGGGCTACAAGGAAAAGGCAGCCTTGAAGCTGGCTTTTAATGAATGGGCAGGATGTAGGTTCATGCCAAGGAGCAGGAGGGATTCCCAAGCAAGCTTGGGTAGGACAGGGAACTGGACAAAGCTCTGGTATGGAGCCAGTGGGAGCTATTTCTCAAGTTCCTTTTGAGATAATTTGACCTTGGATTGGGATAAAAATGGAGAAGCAGATTTAGCATATAGAAAGGCATCTGCTCTGCAGAAGGCTTTTCTCCCCTTAAGCAAAAAGAAAAAAAAAGAAAGAAAGAAAGAAAAAGAAAAGAAAGAAAATAGGAAGCAGCTAGGGGTCAAAGTCAAGCAAGGATTCACAAGGTGATCTGTTGTGGCTCCCCATGTATCCTAAATCACAGGATAACTATGGACTGGCAGCATTCAGCCAGAGGAAAGACTAATGCAGCAGTTGGCCCCTCCAATCACCTCTGCTTAGTCTTAGGAAGAAATAAGCCAAGTGGGGTAATGCTCCAGATTTGGGACAGAGGGCCCAGGAACAAACTCTTCTCTGATGGTGGCTTGCATATGCATGTTTATGTGTGCACGTGTATATGTGTGTGTGTGCATGAAGCACTGCCTGGAAGACACAGTCCTCCCAGGAGAAGAAATTTAGATCACTGAGCTTCCAGAATATCTTTCAAGTCCATCACTGGAAGGCAAGCAAGCCCAGGAAGTGGGACTCCCTGTGTTCCTTCCCCGCAGTGGCCAACATCTTTCTGTTAAAATGCTAGTGTTTGAGGTCCTAACCTATTGAAACTATGGCTGTAACTTTATAGAAAACCCAGTAGCATCAGGCAGACCCTGCCTGAGGCCTGGCACATTGTGTAGTCACAAAATTTCTTGCTGATTTAGTGGACAAATAAATGAATGAATCCTAGTGCAGCAACCACAGCCTTAGGCAAGCCACTCCCCCCCTTCTCTATCTGAACCTTGATTTGTTAATCCATAAAATGGGTAATGGCCCCTATCTCATAGGGCTGGATGAGGAGTGAGATGCTTGTCAAGGCCTACTGGCTGGAGGCAGGAAGTCAGTTATTCTTTTTACTATTGGGATTATGCAGTATTTGAAGGAAACAAAGAGATCCTTCTGGCAAGAGCATAATGAGTTTGCAGGAACCATCAGAGGAGAGGCAGAGAAAAGCAGTCTGGGCCAAGGAGCTGAATCGTGGAATGTTGACCAAGGAAATTGGCCACCATCCAGCGGGTGCTGGGAGCCATCAGGGGTGTGGAATGGGAAAGTTGCTCCTTCCCTGGGGACAGCCTGGGTCCTAGAGCCTCACCTTGACATCTCTGTGGGCAATGTTCTGGCTGTGCAGGAACTGGATAGCAGTGCCAATATCCCGCATTATCTCTGCAGCCTCTGCAGACACAGGGAGTTGGGGGGTTAGCGATGCCAATCAAAGGTCAGGTCACCTTGGGGTCCCCACCCTATCATCCATCCTGGACATGGTATAGTAGGCCAGCACAGAATGGTGACCTTTATCCTGAACCCCAACCCCAGATACCCCAGTTTTCTTCAAGGATGCTCCCAGTCCACCTGGGCCTCCTTCCTCAGGCCTTGGCTACCTCTTCCCAGCTCATTGCAAGTCAGCACCAAGAGGCTCTGAGGCATCCATTGGAAGTCCATCTCCAAAAGTGTCACAGACTCATAGAACCCCTTGGGGGTAAAGGACATTCCTTCCCACCCTTCCTTATTCTACTGGGAAGACAGTGATCACAGCCCTCTCACCCTGACTCCCCAACACTGGTCCAACTAGCTGCACATACCTCTCTCAGTAAAAGCCTGGTCACCACGCTCCTGAATCCTGCTGAATAACTCACCACCTTCCATGCTACAAGAGAAGGTGACCGTGAGTAGGGAAGGGGACACTGGGCGTCACTCTGCCCCTGCCCTGCATCAGAACTCTAGGCCACAAGCCCTAATGCTACTTCCCTGGTAAACAGACACTGTTAGCCTCCTGTGCCTTGGGGTACCTGGCGCATAGTGGGCTATCAGCTTGAGGGAGTTGATCTGAACTTACAGAACTAAGGGAAGGTGGTGGACTCATATCCCTGCCCAGAAGCCCTTGTGTTCCCTGTGGTGCTACATGGCTATGAGGGCTCAACAGCTCTAACCCCAACCAAGTCTCAGTTTCCCCAAATGCAGAACAGGAACCAATTATAATCATCATGACCTAATGTTCTCTAAGTGCTTACTGTATATTATACCCTGTGTTCCTTCATGTGTACTTCTGTGTGATCCTGGGCTGGTTCCTTCACCTCAAATTGAATATGCAATATACATGGGGCACTTTGATCAGAGTCAAGGTTAGGATAAATACTACATTAAGATCTTCCTCCATTTCACATTGTGAGTTACAGAAATTCAGAAATATTAGCAGCTACCCACAGTCCCATGGCTAGTGGATGGAAGAGCCAGGATCTAAACCCCTAATCTGAAGAGCTGGCTAACCTATTCAGGGAAGAGTTCTTGAAAGGTAGACACAGAGGAATTGAGGCCCAGACATGGAACTCAGGGTCTATGGAAGGCTGGGGTTGAACCACAATGCTAGTGGGAGAAACCCAAGGTGAAGGTGGTCCCGGCTTCCGGTCCTGAACTTCAATAATCAACATCTAGTGGGACCATGGCAGCACAGATCCAGGAAGGAGAAAGCTTAAGGGACTAAGTGTATCCCTTTCCCTCTCCCCCACTTGTCCCTACCTATACATGTTCAGGGTGTGTCAGTCCTCTCTGATGGCTCTTCCAGCCCTCTTCACAGAGTGCAAACCACACCCAGAAAGGCCATATGACAGCTGTAATCTCTTTCCCACCCTTCAGGAAATGCCACGGTGGCCAGTTACACAGCTCCATGACAGGCCCTGCAGCTACCCACTTTACTATCCCTCAGGTGCTTGGGTGTCACCCAGAGCCGCTTTCTGAAGAACAGAGAAAGTCCTAGAAGAATGGCCTGGAGCCTGGGGACAAAAGGATACCAGAGGGGCTTTCAGGAGGGTGCCAGCATACCATTCCATGACAACGAGGAGACAGCGCTTGCCGTGATGCATGTTCTCATACACGTCCAGGATGCACACGATGTGGGGGCCACCTGAGGCCTGCCAGTGGTGGTCCACTTCCTGCCGGGCCTTGGGGCTGTCATACAGGAGCTGTGGGTGGGTGGGCACAGAGAGCATCAGGCTCACAGCCCACAGCCTTCCTCTTGTAGATGAGAACATATAAGCTCAGAGAGACCTATAACCTCCCAGGTCCCATTCTGCCCTCTGAGGGGCAGAATGTAGATTCAAACCAGGTTTCCCTGCCTTGTGGTCCAATGAGTCTCTGGACTTATGGTACAAGCAGGTTAGTTAATTAATAACTCTAAGAAGTCCTGGGAAGTGGCTGGCAGGCTGGAGGGTCTCAAAGGCCAGAGAAGCCCCTGCTTCCCTTTTTGAGAGAAACAGATGCAGTGAAAATTGAGTGGGTTTGTAGTTAAGTCACATCTGCCATGGGATCCCAAACCAGTGACTACACATCCCTTCAGCCTCATTTTTACAATGAGGATGACACAGTTGCCACATTTCCCAGGCCAGGATTGGAAACTGTGCATGTCAAGTGTGCAGGATGACATGTGGCAATGTTAGGCCCTCGACAACACCCCCCATGCTCCCTCATCTAGCACCTCTGTATGACAGCGGAGGGTGCTGGAGAAAAGCTGCTGAAGAGTGAGGGGTAGGCCACTCTGACAAGCAAATCTTCCCAAAGGCCCCAGCATGAGCAGGAGGTCGCTGGAGCCAGAGGAAGGCTTCCTGTGGGAGAAGTTGAGGCCTGTGTCAATCAATCTATCCCTGGGACCTAGCACCAGGTGGAGGGAGACAAGACCACACACACTCCTGCAGGAGAGAAGGTAATTAAGACTTCAAATTCTCCAGGAGTGGGTGCAGGAATAAAACTGTCACTATCAAGAAAAGTGCTTCTAAAATGAGTTCCTTTATCATGACCTTCCAGTCAGTCTCTGGCTTCCAAGGTAACTTTGTAGCCTCCCTGGGAGCTGTTTCATGGGCTTTGGGGGAGCAGGGGACAATGCCATCCTCATTGCTAGAGAGGTGGGATCACTTCAAGGTCACCTAGTTGCCTAGGCTCCACCCTCATTATATGCCTACAGAACCCAGGGGAGGACCCAGAGACAGAGACTGAGGACAAGGAGAATCCTAGTTGAGGGAGATGACAGCTGGGTGGAGTGGGATGTGGGTTTGGGATTGAATTCCTCTAATGACTTGGTATGACCTTAGGCAAGCATGCACTTACAAGCCACAGCCCACAACTCTGTAAAATGCAGTAATAACAGAGTCTTTCCTATAAAATGCACCACAGTAAGGTAGGCATTAGGTGGGGGGGTGTCAGGATCCTTGTTCAGGTTAACTCAGCCTACGCTGCGACTGCCTAAGACTAATCACCTGGAAATGAGCAAAGGCCCTGAGTGGCCATGATCGAGGGAGCTGTAAGGAAAGAAGTCAGCATTCAAGGAGAGAGGGTCCAGGATGTGGAGAGTAAGAATAAGCCATCCTTCAGCAGTCTTGCTCACGCAAGGTCCAGCCACATTTTATTTCCTAACTGGGGAAGGCTGAGGACTAGGGCTGACACCCAAGACCAGAGCTCAGATCAGTCCTGCTCAGCATCCTGCTCCATTACTCAGACTAGGGTGGGAGAGAATATTGGGGTTGCTGCGGGCCAAAGCTTCTGGCCTGACACTATGGCCTGTGCCTTTCAGAGTATCCCTGAGGTCCACACCTGTACAGTGCCTGAGCACTAGCTTCTTGCTCTCTGTGTTGGGTCCAGAAGGCTCACTCACCCGTATCACCACACCAGCCCACCTCCACTGTGTCCTGAACAGCTTTAGTCAGGTCTATTCTAGTTCTTTGTCACAGGACACAAAATGTGCCATCCTCCCTCCCTGAACTTCATTTCTCCTATTCCTCCTAACCCTCCTGTTATCATCTCCCCCTGTCCACTACCCTCTGTCCCTGCTTTCCAGCCTAACCTGACATCTCTTATCAGGACTTTCAGCCTGGCTCCTGGACCCCTCCTCACTGTTTCCCTTCTGGTATATCATCCCCACACCAGAATCCTCTCTCTCTTCTTTCAGAGAATCCCAGTCCCACACTGGAATGTTTTTTGGTGGAGTCCTCTGTCTTCTCCCCCACCCCATCCCACCCATGTACTAACCTTGCCTGACCTTACTTAGCTTCTAAGATCAGACAAAATTGGGCGCATTCAGGGTGGTATGTCTAGACAGTGTCTCTCCCCCTCTAGCCCTTCTTTTCCTCTGAAGCTACTACAGTTGACCCCTTTCCTGTGGATAGACCCCTTTCCCATGTCCTCCAGATAAACACCACCTTTTCTCCTGGCATCCAGACTTGCTTTTTTTTTCCTTTTCCCACCTCATTTCCTGCTATCCCTGGGCAGAATGATGTACCAGGTATTCCCAAAAAGGCCCAAACCCTCTCTCAAGCCTCTACATCTATGCCCATGTAGGTCTCTGCCTCATGAATCCTTATCCCATCTCATTCTCCAAGGGGTCAACTCCCTCTTTTTGAGAAACCTCTGGAGTCAGTTCAGATATTTCTGCCTCTGG
Organism: Spermophilus citellus; assembly: GCF_964194105.1. Classification (NCBI taxonomy): domain Eukaryota; kingdom Metazoa; phylum Chordata; class Mammalia; order Rodentia; family Sciuridae; genus Spermophilus; species Spermophilus citellus. The sequence continues at coordinate 26,559,766 of NC_138188.1, read as the reverse complement.
AAAGTTCTCCCAGTTCCTCTCCTAATGTTTTGCCTCAGTTCCTCTGACCAGGCTGGGAGCAGCTTGAGGGTAGAAGTAGGCAGCTGGTCCTGGGGGTCCCTGACTGGAGCATAGCAGGAAGCCCTGGGTTCCTAGGCGAACAAAGGATGGAAGGATGGACAGGTAACAGGTAGAAAACAGGAGGTGTGGGAGGGAGGGAGGGAGGAGAAAGTGGTAGAGGGTGGAGCATTGCCGCATTGCCACAGACGGGACAGAGTCAAAACTGGGCCTGCACCTGTGTATGCTGAAGTGGAGGAGCAGGTGGCATGTCCCTGCATTAGAGCTTCTCAAAACCCCCTCCTTTGCTCAGTCCATATTTAAGAACCTATTTCCCCCATGAATTAAGTGGTCCTTCTCAAGTGCTAAGACCATGAGAACAGGCATCTGGATAGGGAAAGGGCAGCCCCTAGAAAATACAATGCTTCCTCTGGCCTCTGCAGGGGAACCCACAGGGGCAGAGTCCTGAACCTAGGCCCACTGAGGCCTAGCTGCTAAGAAATTTCCTGGGCTGACAATCCTAACCCCTCAGGTTGACCCTGAATATAGCTTCAGATCTCTCAGAGCCTCAGTTTCCTCATCTTTCTTCACCATAGCCAGAGCTGCTGCTGCCACCTCCTCCTCCGCTTCCTCCTCTTCTTCCTCTTCCTCCTCCTTCTCCAGGACTCTTTCATGTCCAGATGTTCTAACTGCCTTGTCTAAAAATGACCTGAAGGATCCCTCACACTCCTTTCACCCTATACTTTCCTTTCTCTATAGTTTCTGTGTGTTTGTTTATTGAGGTATAATTTACATATAGTAAAAGGCACAAGTCTCACAGGTGCAGCTCAATGAACTTTGAAAATTACACACACCCAGGACCCACACCCCCATCAAGACATAAAACATTCCCAACTCCCAGGTCACCACCCTTTTTACCTCCAGTGTAGAACTTACTGACAACCTACAATTAATATGTTCCTTTGATAACTCTTTAAACAAACACGTCATACAGATATTGTACTTTCAATGCACCTGGCTCTGCTCAGAGTACTTTATAAATATTAGAAGGAAAGGACTTTATTATCACTATTTTTTAGATGGAAAATTGAGGCACAAAGAGGAGAAGTAACTGGTCCCTGGTCACATGTTTGTTTTCCCGGCCAGAATGGCACCCAGTTGTCTTTTGCATCAGCCTGTGGGCCCAGAGAGTTGGGTCAGTCTGCCTGACCACCTATAGGTCCCAGGCCTCAGATTCAGAGCCTGGTATAGAGCACTGGCTCAGATAATGTTTGTAGATTTAATGAACAAATCCATAAAATAGGGATGAGGGGAAGACACTCTCACAATGCATCATGAGGACAAGGTAAGACTAAACTGAGGAGGAGCCAGGCAGGCTCAACAAATTGGCTACATGACATTCTCGCCAAACTTGTTCTCCACTGCCCAAGGCAGGCTGTACCTCATCTACTCTCTGCTGAACCAGACTTTACCTCTTTTTCCCAAGGACCATGAGGGCTGCTCCAATCCATGAGGCACTTACTGCAAGTTGACCTCATTTGTGCAGGTACATGACTCCACACCAGCCTTCCTAAAAAGCATCCCCCAGCAAAAGTTCCACCTTTCCAGACATGGGAACCAGCACCAGGTCAAAGCCCAGAAGGCCCAGGTTCTTCCCTATTCTCAGTGTGACCTTGGGCCAAGTCCCTTTCCTCTCTGGGTCTCTGTTTCCGCAATGTGAAACTGCAGGGCTTGGATAGAGGGAGGTGACAGAAGAGGAGTAACAAAAGGACAGTAATGTCTTGGCCGCCAGTTGTGGGAGTACAAGATGAAAGGACGGGCTTGTGACAAACTAATAGACCCCTGCCCTTGCCTCATTGTTGTCCTATGTTCCTTGAGCTTCCCAAAGGCCCACCAAAGATGGAAGATCTGTGATGGCACCTGGATCCAGCTTGTGCCAAATAGGTGCATACACACACACACACACACTCACACACTTGCCTAGGAGACAGAACCCCTGACTTTCTCCTAAACAATGGGGCTCCTGGCTGTACTGAAGGAGTAGGACCCCACTGAAGCTCAATGAGTATGGACACAGCTTTTGATGTAGCAGTTTCTACCTTCCCTTCATCCCTCACTGTCCTTTGCCAAATCCTCTCGTCTGTCCCTGGAGCCAGCAGCCAAGTGGCAAGACTCCTATTGACCTCACCAGCCAGCAAGCCCCCACAAAAAAATTGGGAGTAGACTGGGCTGGGCCCCACAGACACATGTTCATGCCCCTTTAGCACCATCAGTTGGAATGGGGGCTTCAGAACAGCCAGGCCCCCTTACCACCTTCACACTATGTCCCTTTCCACCCAAGGACAGGGCTTACTTGAGGGTGGAGGAATTCTTGAGTTCCAGAGCTTGGAAAACAACAGCAGCATTTGCCTGTTTGGAAAACAATTTTCAGTTTACAAAACACTCTGCTATCCTTTATCTCATGGGAATGCTTGGTGCCACCCTGTGAGGCAAGCAGGGTGGGGACTATTAGCCCCAATTTGCAGAATGAGGAAACAGAGGTTCAGAAAAATGAAGTCATTGCCCTGGGGCCCCCTGCTGCAATATAGCAAGGCTGAAGAGGGAGGAGAACAGAACTTTTGAGAGAGCATCCAGACAACCCCTCCCCAAGGGCAGATGAGAGGAGGGGGTGGCCCCAATTTGGAAAGGCAATGGCCAAAGCCACAGCTTGCACAAGACTTGAGAAACTTGTTCTAAAATAAATGTGTGAATAGGTATGTAAATACATATAGGTATGAGGAGCATGCGGGTACATGAGAACATGGGTGTGTGCATGCATAACTATATGCATGTGTAGGGGTGAGTGCATAGTGTATGAAAAATATGGGGTTGGGATGGGAATGGGGGAATGGGCCATTGAATGTGCATGTGTCTCTAGCCTCTGCAATATTGACCTTAAACTTCCAGAGGGCAGGACTCATCCATCTGTCCACTTATTCTTCCAGTGTTTTCTATTTCTCTGAAGTACCTAGCAGAGAACTGGCCACCAGGAATTACCCAAGAAAGTCTAGGTGTCTTGATGCCACAACTCAACCTATGACAGTCTTGCCTAGGATAGTGACCAAATCTGGATATCTTCATTCAGAAATTGTCTCCCCATCTAAGTCCCCATCTCCACTGCAGGACTCAACACCTGTCATGGCCTAGAGCTGGGAAAGCACTCAATCTGTGTTCCTAGAGCATCGGGAGGAGCAGGGACATCTCTAAAGACACAGCCTTGGAAACCAGCCTCCATAGCTCTTCTCCAGCCTTCTCTCATCCCAGGAAGGGCCACCTACCCAGATCCACCCACACATCCAGCATCTCCCTCCAGCTTACCGCAGGGTTGGGCTCTCCTCAAGTAAAACTGTTCATAGTATCTCCATTTGTCTCACACACAGGAGGCATCGAGACTACCGGACTGGACAAGCAGCTACCCCCAACACCTCTGCAACCCAAACCCCAACCTCCACACCCTCAGTCAATTACCCTGCAACCCTGGCATGGCTACTCTATGGCTCTAGCCAGAACACCCACTCTTTCCAGAGGAAGAGAGCTGACTTGTAATCTCTCCCATAAATGAGGCAGTAACAAATTAAGAAGATGAAACTCTAGATTTCATACCAACCCACAACTTTAGAGACATCAGCCCCACAGCAAAGGGAATCTCCTGGAAGCCAGGGATCTAACTCCTCTCACTGCCCCATGAGACACTCCAGTCTTATTATTTCCATATGCCTTGTGTATTTTATTTCTTATTTTTTAAGTACTAGGGATTGAACCCAGGGCCTTGTGCATGCTAGGCAAGTGCTCTAGCACTGAGCTACATCTCCAGCTCTGCCTTGCTTATTGACAACATGATTTCATGCATTCTATAATTCCAAAGCATAATAGAGGGCAAATTTTTTAAAATGCTATCAGATTCTCTTTAGAATGAAGAAAAAAGATAAAATGTACTGGAAACCCACTTAAGTTCATAAGTATAAACAAAGACAAATTTTAATTCTGAGCTTCCTAGAAGTCTTGGCAAAGAAGAAAACAGGTAGGCTCTATTGCTTTTATCAGAGATACATAGCCATTCACTGAATTTTTTCTAGAAGCAAATTCTAAAATGGATTTAGCATCAAACCTTATATGAAAAGGAAAAGTCTAACATTTTACATGACCTTCAACAAAATTTTGCAAAAGACATGGGAAGATTCAAATGAACATATCTAATATGGATTCCCACATAAAGACTGAGGCCAGCACATGGTACTAGCCTGACAGATCTGCCAGAATACTTAATAACCACCAGATCCTTTACTTTCTTGGGATGTCTGTGCCAGTAAGTTTAAGTAGAATTTCTGCCTTGGGAGCTGATGGCAAGGATTAGTGTATACCTCCAAAACTTTCTCTCCAACCTCAGGGGTCTTGTTCCAGACTTGGGCCAGTTTAGGCAGGAAAGCAGAATAGCTGCATTCCCAGTTGTTTATTAAACCACAATGCACATGCTCAACACCAAACACTCAGGCAGCAGAACCAAACAGAGTATTATAGGAAAATGAAGGTTTTTGACTCACACTGTTTTCATTGTATGAAACCCCTATTCTCTACAGGTGGAAGGTATGGATAAAACAAACAAACAAATAACCTACTGTCCTACTCCCTCCTTGACAAGAGTTTTCAATTCAGCCATCTCTGAGATCCATTCTGGCTCCTAATTCTGTGATTATTTGGGATTGTTTTCCCACAGAAAGACATCTCCATTTGTATAACACACCACTGGAATAATGGAATTCATTTCTCATCCAGCTGTTAAGACCACCCCTGCCTTGTGCTGCCAGCATCTGTGAGTGTTATTAACATACTTGGCCTTGGCCTCTAGTCAACTAGTGTGTCCCTTTGTGGGCTGCTTTGCCCACTGAGAGCATGGACCTCAGCCTCTGCTCTAGGGGCAGCTGTCAGGGATGGGGTTAGCCCCAAGTTTGGGGTTCAGAAGCAAGTGTTGCCCTCCGAAGGCCTGACCTGATAAAGCCAGAGCCGAACCCAGCCCTATGTTCCCCCAAGAGTGCCAGTGCTATTTGGAGAGCTGATAGTAGTGTCGAATCTAACTTCTTAGCCACAGTTTCAAATTAGAGCCTCAGACATATGCCATTATTCTCTCACATACTCATTTTCCCAGTTTTTGTAGCTCATTAAGAGAGCTAATGGAACCAATTTTGCAGCTATGGATTAGTTGGCCTCACGCCAGATCAGACCGTGCTTCATTAAGTTCTGACCACGGCTTGTCCTCCATCTCATTCTGTCCATTTACCCCTCCCCCTCAGACACAAAATTCCAGGGAGGTCAACTCACATGATACCAATGACCCCAAATGTCCAGCCCCTAGTTGAATGCACAGGGAATGATGGAGTCAAGTCAGCGTTAATGTCCCCTTCACAGCAACTGTTCCTCCCTTGTGCTGATGCCACAGTGCTCACCATATCCCAAGAAGAACCAGCAGCACCCTTTTATCTGTGGAGAAATTGACTCTCTCAGAGGTTATTTACTTGCCCAAAGTCACGCAGCTGCTCAGCGAGTCAAGACCTGAATCCCACCTGTCAGCTTCTAGGCAGTGGGGGCCATGTGCACAGCTGCTTTATCCCCTTTCCACACAACTGCAAGATTTGGAGTAAGGACTGGTCCCCACAACACCAGCCTGGGGAAAACAAAAAGTATCCTTCCCAGAGGTTGGCCTCACACCCCTGGGTCTAGACCAGGCTCTGCTACTTGGTAGCTATGAGAGCAGTGGAGGATGTTCACACATTCCCTGCCCTGTACTGGGCATATTGCGGCCATTAGCTCTTGTCATTCTACAGGTACATCATTAACCACCATTTTCAGATGAGGGGACTGTGGCTCAGGGAGGTATTGTGGCTTCTCCAGGTCACACAGCTCACTCTTGGCCACCTTCAAGTCTGGGAGCTTTTTGAGAACTAGGATTCAATTCAAGCCTGGGAGGACTTTTCATTTACAGATCCTGGTTCCCAGGCTCTGGGCCCGGCCCTGCCTGGGGTTAGGCATACAGCAGGGGCCAAGAATGCTACTACAGTCAGTGTCTTCAAAGATGTGGGGGTATATAGATGAGTTACTGCCAACTGGGGAGCTTGATGAGGATGTTGGCTCAGGGAAACTATCCTTGGCTCATTCTCTTTCCTTATCTGTTCTTCCCAAAGCAGAACCTTGCAGAGCAGGCAACATGGGACCACCTTCTCCAGAGGAAACTGAGGGCCCCCAATCACTCCCCTTCTAGGCCAACACCAGGACACCAGATGGGGGATAGCTGACAGACTGGAAAGCAGTTGAGATTCCAAGTCCAGTGCCTTCCCAGGAAGGGAAGGCAAGGAAGCCAACACACTTGATGATTTTAAAACTGTCAAGTCTCAGAACACAAGACTACTTCAGTTTCCTAAATTTTTTGATGGCTTTGGTTTGCCTGCTTCCTGCCAGGCCCAGACAACCTGGAAACAAAAGCAGAAGTGCCATGTCTGGCAGGAGAGGGGGTAGCGGAGAAATGCCTCCAGAAAGAAGGAACTGAGCTGAGCTCCCAGTCAGGGAGGAGGAAGGACAGTAGGAACACGAGTGCTGGTTGGGGCAGGCCAGGGAGTCTCAGTTCCTTAGGTCAGGGACCATGTACTACAGGATCAGCTATGACCACAGAGTTCCAAGTCAGACAGACTTGAATGCAGAGAACCAGTTCATCCTCCTACTTCACTTATAAGCTTGAGTAGGTCATTCTATCTCTATAAGTCTCTCTGGCCCAGTCTGGAAAGTGGGGACAGTGACAGTATTCATGTTCCCAGATGGCCACAAGAATAGAAGAACACACACACACAGAGCTCAGAATGTCACAGTGATAAGCACATATTGTCAAGGGGCTACTGCGTCATGGGTAGAAATTGGTTTCAAGGTTTGCTTGAGGACTCCTGACTTCAGAATTCCCCTAGGCCTTGCTCTGAGATGGCCTCACATTCTTCTAACCTTTTTTCCCACAACTCAGAAATCTAGGTGCAGTCTCTGGGACCTGGAGAAGACAGACTTCCTCCAATCCAGCAGGTGACAGGAAATGGTCTCAGATTCCCTCAGAGGGCAAAGTCAGACTGGGTTCTTCAAAGGTGAACCAAGAATCATGAGTTTATGGCTCCTGTTTTGCTGTGAAAGTCTCAGTAAAGAGGGGGCAGACCTTCCAGGATGGGGAAAGGTGGCTGATCTCCAGAGAGAAATCCCGAGGAGTGAGAGGCAAGGACTCAAGCCAAGGAACTAACTAGTTCTCATCTTTGATTGACTGGAGAATGGGCACATTTCCACTTTTCTGTGGCAGCCCCCACTTTCTGAGATGGCAGATGCCTTATATCTCTCAACTCCTCTGTATATCCTTCTAAGCAAGGTTCTCTACTGCAAAGTGTGTAATTCCAGGTCAACCTCTCAACCTCCCTGAGCCCCAACTTACCATCTGTGAAATGGGTTTACACTATTCTCATAACTGTTTTTCATCTGGGAGAAGAGGTCGAGAGAGAGCTATGACCTCCTCCCTATCCCAGAGGTTACACAGTAGGTAAGTGCAGAATCACATAGATGCCAAATATCAGGATTGTACCCACAACCTTCCAGCAGGGCTAGAGAAAGGTCACACAGGGCCTCCGCAAGCTTCCTGCTGCATACTCAAGAGGATCCGGCCTCGGCTAGTCTCCTTTAACTTCTCAGAGGAAAAAAAAAAAGATTTTTCTGTCAAAATCAGCTACATAATTTGTGAAACATTACCCTGGTACCATTTCTTCTATGATAGTGTAAAAATAGAACGTTTTTATCATAAGACTGGAAAATTTTAGCAAACACGAGTGTTTTGTTCTAATCTCAGAAATAATGTCCCTTCAGTGGTTTCTCTTCATGAAGAGACCCCCTCAGTCATGGAATATATGGCCCCAACTGGCCAGCCATGCTTCAGTGATGCCCGTGTAACTGGCACAGGATTACAGAAGGCAATCAGTGGCCATCCTCCCTAAGCAAGGGTTGCCAAGGACAAGTGACACCATGCCCAGGTGACCCCTACTGAGGTACCCAGTCCAGTCACCTCTGAGAGAGGGGACCCAACACCCTCTAACTCTAAGGAGAATGACAGCTGGTGTCATTCCTCCTGAAGGAGATGCCACAGAGATGACACGGGAATAAGAAATGGGGGGTGGGGCAGGGGTTGTGGCTCAGCGGTAGAGCACTCACTTAGCATATGCGAGGCCCTGGGTTCGATCCTCAGCACCACATATAAATAAATATAATAAAGGTATTATGTACAACTACAGCTAAAAAAAATTTTAAAAATAAAAAAGTGGGGGGCGGGGAGGAGGAGCTGGATCCCACCAGAGACATGGCATAGAGACCCTAGGAAACATTTCAACAGCCACCCCTATTCCTGCCCTTCCTGAAATCTACATCACCTCTGCTCAGCATCTCTTCCTCCTTTCTTAGCTTCATCCATGTCCCTGCAGCTCCCCACACAGGCCTGGGTAAGTACAGGCAGCCATTGCTCTACTCAGGCTCCTCTAGAGGCACTAGCTGTCCAGGTTCCAGCTTCCCTCGGACCCTGGCCCCCCTCTCTCTCTGCTCCTATTCATCCAGAGTGCTCCCAAGTCCCCAACACCCAGATGGCTCCTGGAAGAAATTTCTTGTCTCTAAGGATCATTCCATGGAGCCCCAGTCATGAGAAAAAGAGGGTGATAGGCCTTGCCCTCTGGGGGACCAGGGTGGTGACCTGGCAGTATTGAGGGATATTCCTGCCAAGGGAATAGGCTACAGTGACTCACTCCCACTCTCAGCCCTGCCTAAGGTGACGATATTCCCTGGTACTCTCTCTGCCTGACTCAAGTATTTAACTGGGCCATGAATACAGCAGAGAGGGATTTTCAAACTGAGTCATAACCCCAGAGATCCTATCCCTAGCATACTACAGACCCTGCTGGTAGCATTGCCACAACTGACTGTTTTTCCCTGGCAACACCATTTGCTGAGTGACTTGGGAAAGGCATCCTGGGGCATCTTCTGGTCAGTCTCCATACTGCTAGTCTATGTGCAAGAGCAGCTCCAGCAGGGGGCAAGGGATCCCCTCAACTTCCCTGAAACTGCTTCTTGTCACTGCCCACCAAAAGTGTCTTCACAGCCAGAAGGGAAGCCCTTACCAAGCAGAGCACCCAGTCCCTCATTTTACAGATGGGCAGACTGTGACTCCTGGTCCCAGCCGAATGGGTACATAGGGAATGACGGCAGAGAGCCAGGACTTGGCTGCCAGCCAGGCCTGGGTTCCAGCCCGGTCTCAACATGTCCCATGCCTTTTGAATCAGTTTCTGCATCCATGACAGCAAAATGGTACAGAGTCTGCTGTTTGTACTTAGTATGTAGGGAATACTCACTCAGCAAGTGGGGCTCTGCTCTCCATCACCTCATGCCCCAAGGCCCCTGTGCTGCTGCCTGCCAGAGGACCTGACAGTCCCTCTGCCACATTCTAAGAAGCGGGTTGTTTATGTTGAGGAGAACATCTATGGAGCAAGCTCTGGGTCTCCTGTGGAAAGTGAACCCTTAGGAATGGGGCAATAGGTGTGGCAGGTCAAAGCCTTGGTCATTCATCCCCTGGAAATAGCCTCTAACCTCTAGTGGGATAAGGGGGTCAGGTACAAGCCAGAGTATTGGGTGCCCACCCCAGCTAGTGCAGAGGCAGCTCACATTCTGGTCCACCCTCTAGAAAATGGAGGCAGGTTAGACCTTATATCTTGAGTCCTCCCTGACACCCTCCTTCCCTGGGCTCCTCCACTGACTCTGGGGCTTCAGCCCAAGTCAGACCCCAGTCCCTTTCTACCCCAACTGTGGCCAGGGAAACTTAGGGGTCATAATGTGCCCAATCTCATACTGTTATCCTAAGCAACAACCTCAGACCATTGGGCCATAAAAGGAGACCAACAGTAGAGAACGCAGCTCAGATTGACTTCCCAAACTCCAAACAGAGGACGCCTCGGGTTACAACTCGGCCCAAGTGTGCCTGACTCCACCGTTTTGACTGCCAAGGCTGCCAGCACCTGGTCAAGGCTAACAGTAGGAGAGGACACTGGGAGTGGCGGGGGCATTGCCGGGCACTCCTTGTTCCTGCCTACCCCCACCTCCCCTGGGGGTGGGGGGAGTTCAGGCTGTCTAGAATGAATCCCCAGCACCTGACCTGCCCCTGGCCTGTCCTCTGCCTGCTCTCAGCCTGCAGGCTGCAGGGAAGAGGCCAAGCCCAGTCTGAAACACTTGAGACAGGAAGAGTAGCAAGGCCTGAGAGGAAGAACTGCGCAGCTGCAGGAGAAACAGGCAGAGAAAAAGAAATGAAAGACAAAGAAAGGCATAGTGCCATGAAAGACATGTAGTGCCATACAGAGAAAGCAGCAAGGACAAATCCCTGATCTAAAGAAAAAGCTATCCTAATTCCAAACCTGCATAAAAAAACAGAATCAATATTCTCAGCCTCTCTGGCCTGGCCTGTGCTGAAAGACCTCCTGGGGCTCCCTGTTCCCCCAAACAAGCCTTTGTATTCCCACACAAGGCCCAATCTCTGGGTTCCCACACAGCAGGATTTTAATCACAATTGCACACAACCTAATCCACTTAGTTCCAAAAGGGCAAGAAGATGGGGAGGAGCCCAGGAACTACAGCTCCCTCCATGCCATTCTTTCTGCCACACAAAGAGCAGGTTTCCTTAGGTGCAGAGGGAACCAAGTAAGTGCTTATGAAGACCAATAATGTGCCACCAAAAAATGCATGCTGGCACTCAAAGGAGAGCCCCATTCTCTGAGAACATGTGCTGTGCTTCCTCACAGCACGAAGGCAGGGAACGTCACAGTCACTAAGATTGAATCCTGTTCCCTGCCCACAGAGTGAAACCCAGGCTCAACAGCACCACAGAGACCTTTACAAAAGATTCCCAAACTTCCTTCTGCTCAAGATCACTTGAAGAGAAGATAGCAGGAAGGATTTTAAGACTGGGACCCTGCTCCTTTTCCCACCTCAGATCTCATTTGGTGCCACACAAGATCTCAAATAGATGAAGCAATGTTCTAGGAAGTCACTGGAGCTTAGGGGAGCTGTAGTCTCCCTGTGCTGGAGAAGCAGAGCCAGCCTTCCAAAAAGTGTTTTACACACTATTATAGCACAGGAATGCCCCCCTCACCTAGGGATGACTACGGTCCTCTGCTCTCAATTGGTGGCCATCACACTCAGATGTGCAGTCAGTCACAAGACTAAAACCAGAGGAAGCTAGGGGACCACAGAACTAGATGTTCCAATTGCTGTCTCCTCCCAGAGGTCTCCCATTATGAGTGTCCCAAGGAAAGGAAGATGAGGGATGCAAGGAGGAAAACCACTTCCTCAAACATGAAGCTCAGAAGAGAGATGAAGCCTTTGTTGTCATGGAGACCAGGCCCTGAACAAAGAAGCCAGGCACCCCTGGAAATGGTGCTTTACCCTTCAAGTTCTCATGAAATGCCTCCTCCTCCCCGGAACCCTTCAATCCCTTACAGCTTGACAACAGCCCCACTGAGATCAGCCAGGTTCTGCCAGAACACAGGTGTGCAGGTGTGGTATTTCACAGCAGGTGCTGAGTATTTAACCCAGTCATGTTGTCGTACACAGTGGGCCCTCCTCTGTCATCCACATCCTTCTCAAATCAGAAGTCTGGATTAAAGTGGGCAATCCCTTCCAGGAAGCCCCCACTTCCTCTTACCCACTCACCAGATAGATTTCATGTCTGTGGCACTCTGGGCTATGCTGTGCCAAGCTTGTCTAAGACTCACAAGGCCCAGCACAGCCACACAATCTTTCAGAGATGGCCCTTGTATGCTGACCCTGTGAAACTACCACCTTCCCACTCACAGACATAAAGTTCCACACAGTGAGGAGAACTGGGCAGATATAGGTAAGCACTAGCAGATACAGGGGCCCAGCTGGAGCTACCAGGGCTCCCAGAAGAGCCATGGAGAACAATACCAACATCCTTCCAGGGGTCAGGTCTCAGAGTCCCTCATGTCTCTACAAACTTGTATGAGGTGGGGGGTGACTTACATGCTAAAACTCTGGTATCAAACTGCCTAGGTTCTTATCCCAGCCCTGTCACCCACCAAGCTATGCAACTTGGGCAAGCTGTTGACCTCTGAATTGCAGTATTCTCATCCATAAAATGGGAAGATAAGAATTAGATAAAACAATATATATTGCACATTGGGGTCAAGATCTGCCAGATAGAATGCTCTGGAAAATTGACAGCAGTAGCCAGATACAGTGGCACATGCCTGTAATCCCAGTGGCTCAGGAGGCTGAGGCAGGAGATCACAAGTTCAAATCCAGCCTCAGAAAAGCAAGGCACAAAGCAACTCAGTGAGACTCTGTCTCTAATTAAAACACAAAATAGAAGTGGAGATGTGGCTCAGTGGTCGAGTGCCCCTGAGTTCAATTGGTGGGGTATCCACGCCCCCACCAAAAAATTGCTAGCTGTTATGGAGAGGGTATTAGAATCCACAACACCAAGGCCTGAAACCTGGGGGGCTGGCATCAGCTTCTGCATGGGATGGGGAAAAAAAATCCTAGAAGCCCCAGCAGAGGTAATCTTGAAGGCAGGCTGAGAAAACAGCTTTCCACCCAGGTATGGTATAAAGTATCTCAAAACAATCATCCCCACCTAAATTTTACTTCTGCATTCTGTGGGTTTTGATGTCCTCTCCAGTTTAAAAAGCAAATTGCCCACTCCTTGAAGTTCAGAAGCTCCCACCTGTGGTAGCTCTGAGTGCCTCAGATTCTTTCCTACCAGGTGAGGGGCAGCCTGGAGAGAACCTTGGGTGCAGTGAAACTATTTAATTTCCAGGCACTCTCTTACACAGGGTCACCAGCCCCTCCACATGCTCCTGATTTGTTGACTCAGTAACAAGTGGCTCTATGGAGACTGATCTGACCAGTCTGGAGATAGTAGGTGAGGGGGTGGTGGCTGCCAAATGAGAAAGGGCTGGCCTATCTGGCAGCCCCACCCAGTTTCAAATCCAGCTCTGCAGCACCAGCCCTGACAGGTTCTAGTGCAATGGACTCCATCTCTCTGCTGAGGGTGGGGCATCCAGGGTCCTGGGCTAAGGGTCCACTGCCCCTTAGTATCTGCGTCTGACTCCCTCCCATTCTACCTTCCTCCTGGCATTCTGGTTAGAGAGAGCCCCTCTGCTCAAAAATGTGGCCTAGATGGTAGGCAGGAGACAGGAACAGCCTCATGGAAGGGCACTTCCCTTCTCCCAGGCCTTCTGCATGGGCTTTGTCTGGGGGCAGTAGAGTTGTTGAGTTCCTTTACAAAGTTTCATTGAGTTCCTTTGCAAAATCTCAGGGAAAAGAGCAGGTCCCTGTAGCTTTTCTTTGAAATGCAGTTAGAGAACCCCTCTCCTTTAGAGAAGAAACTGGAAAAAGTCTAGATCCTAGTGTTTTTTCAAAAGCTCAGAGGTACAATACATGGTCATTTCAATAGGCATTTATGAGTCCTTATTGTATGTCAGGCCCCAGACCAAGATGCAACAAGGGATCGTTGAGTCAAAAGTGACTACTACAGCTTTAGGGGTCAAAGTTTCCATACCTAGGTGTGGTGGCACATGCCTGTAATCCTAGTAGCTCAGGAGGCTGAGGCAGGAGGATTGTGAGTTCAAAGCCAGCCTCAGCAAAAGCGAGGTGCTAAGCAACTCAGTGAGACCCTGACTCTAAATAAAATACAAAATACGGTTGAGGATGTAGCTCAGTGCCCCTGAGTTCAATCTCCAGTACCAAAAAAAGAAGGTTCCATAGCCCCAAAGTCAGGAACTCTGGACAGATTCCTGGAAGAGGAGCAGTGAAGCTGAATCTTAACAGATGAGAAGAGATTCTCCAGTGTGTAAAAGCAAAGATATCACCTAGGGAGGAAAAGCAAGAGGTCTGGCCTGTCATGCCACATTTAGAGTCTCAGAGTATGTATAGTCAAGTCCTTAAATTCATATGTGAACTCAGGCAAGGCCTCCTGGTTGCCAGGGCTTTCTTTCCCACCTGTCAGGGAAAATGTGTCCTCCTCAGCACTGTGCTTTGGGACACCACATACAGCATGCAGAACAGCCTGCTAGCTACAGCCATCTAACACCAAGGGTAAGAGAACTGTCCTGTGTGAGGTAGCCTCAGGAACCTCCCTAATTCTGGAACCAAAAGGAGAAGGATACTAAAGAGATTCCACCCAGAGGACTCTACAGAAATCACCCCACCCCTCCCACTCCACTCTCCTTAACAAGGAAGAGAAGAGGAATTGGGAGCCCACTAGGGTCCAGTGATGAATGTGAAAGGCCCCAATCCCTCAGTCTGGAAGCAGAGCCAGGAAAGAGGACCTTCACCTTTACTCCCATTTGCAGATCACCTACATTGTTTTCTATTGCTTATATTTAGAGGCATTAAGTGCCACGGTCATTTTTGCCTGCCAGAAGGCAGACAACCATAAGCAGTTGTGACAGGAAGTCAAGAGAGGAGGAAATTCTGGCCCTTGCTGCAATCCCTTCCCCCAAGTCAAGTCATGTGACTTCCGACCACTAACTCAAGGTCCCAATTTTTACATACATGATAAGGGTCTTGGGTATACTGGCATAACTGATGGGTTACAAATTTGCAGGCCTTGCCCAGTTTGAGGTAAAGCTGAAGACTGCCAATTAACCACTTAGGTTTGGGAGGAGACACAAGCAAGAGGTTGCAGGAGAAATAGGAGCAGGAGGACTGCCTATCCCTATGCCCTCTCCTAAGGCAACCAGTCCCTCCAGTTCCTGCCAACAGGACAGTAACAAGTACTTGGTGTGGCATGGAGAGCAGAATGGCTGCACTGGTAATGGCTTGGACTGGTGAGGGAGGCTTTGCTGTGAGTGACGTCAAGATGAAGCAAGTGGGTGGTTAGGCTCTAATGGAAAGGGGAAGAGGCCCAGCTCCCAGGGAGGGAAGGGCCTACTCCTCTAGGGACCCCACCACACAGCAGTAGCTACAGGGACAGTGACCATAGTCTTCCTATTTTATGAGGGCCTGCTGTATTCCAGGCTTTCTGCTGAGACAAGTGGTACATAGGTACCATTTCTAGCAACAGGGCCAGAGGATGAGAGACGAGCAGAAATGGCCTAAACAAAATAAGGATAGATGAGGTATAGCCCTGGGGAGACAGAAAGGCCCTGAGTCATGACCTTCACTTAGGCTGAGCTAGGGCAGATAGCGAGAGGGCTAAGCAGAGACCACGAGAGGGCCGGGACCCATTCATGAGTGTTGGCTAAACTCCCTGGGCCCAAGCCTACACTTGTAGTGAGGTCCCCAGGTCCTGGCCCTCCTGGGCAGAGAGCAGAAACTAATGGTAGAGAGATGCCACCTCCCTCTGAATGGCCACAGCTATCACCAAAGTACCTGTACAATTACTGGGGAGGATCACCTCTATCTGCTCCAGTGCCCCTGGAAAAGATATAAAAAACTGAGCCCAGGTTCCTGCTCCAGATACTTGCAGATTTTGTGCCCTAAAAATGTCTCATAGCTTCTCCAAACTTCCCCATAGCTGACCCCAATCTTCGGGGATGGTGAGTATGCCCAACTGAGTAGGGAATTTGAGACTCTGTAACTTTTTTGGGGGGAAGGGGGCAAGAACAGGAAGGAGCTGGGGAGAGGGCCACATCTAATGCCTCTCCCCTTTGAGGATCAATGTAGGGCCAGGTCCCGAAAGTCCTAAGCCAGTAACCCCAGCCATGCTCACCTATAATCTAAAGAGCTAGAAGGAAAATCATTCCAGGACTGCCCCAGTTCCCAGCCCAGGATAGGGAGATCACTGAGGCCCTAGTTCCAAGAAGGGATACTATGGAAGTTGATGCAATCAGAAGTTCCCCCAAGTCACCTGTCAGATTCATCATCTACACAGAAAGGGCCAGGCTTAGTCCTACTTAAAGCTGATACTACTGTGGCCTACCACCTCACCCCTGCCTTGTTTACAGCATGTGGACCATACAAGGACAGCTCAGAGTTCAGTCCTGACTCCCAGGACCAAAGTCTTGGTATGGAGAATAAGTTCTCTGGCCTCAGTCAGTTCCACACCCACTCAGACTACCTCCTATCCTAGCATAGGTGGAAGGGCTAAATGGGTGCCAAGGAGAAGATGAAGGCTCATTTCTCATTCTCTTGTACCCACTGGCCCTCAGAAGAGCCACTTTTTTCCTGAGGTATTAAGAGAATCCCCTCCTTGGTCCTCCAAAAGTCCCTCTCTCCATTCCACTGTTGAGTTAGTAGGCAAAGGATGCCTGCGGCCTAGCCCTACCATCCCAGCCCTTATTGGCCCCAGACTCATGCTCATGATTCCCTACAGGGCCACTATCTGCCCCAATGCCCCTGGGAAAAATACAAAGAGCTGAGCCCAGGTTCCTGCTCAGATAATTGCAGATATTGTGCCCTAAAAATGTCCCATACCTCTCCAAACCTATACAGGCCCTTTACCAAGTACTTTACATGCATCTTCTCAGTTTGAGCTTAAAACTCCTGTTCTTTCCCCCCTGAACAAAGGCATAAACCTGGCTTCAAAAGTCTAGGATATTGTCCAAGGTCACAAAGCTGGCAAACACAGGGCAGAGATTAGAGCCACATCTCTAGTACTCTGTACTCAGGCTCGTAATCACAACTTGTAAAATGGGAAAACTTTTTGCTGTACATCTAACTTGCAGAAGCCACTCTCCCATCCAGGTGCCACTGGCATGAACCGCAGATGAGTCAAATTCCCAATGATAGCAGATTCAAGTGATTCTGGGTATGAGCAGGATCCTGGGCCAGAACTGTGTGTCTTAAGCCAGAATCAGGTAATTAGATCAGTCACTCCAAGACATCCACCTCCATTTCACTTAGATCAGTGTGCCAGGCCTCCAGGGAGCCTATAGTAGGACAACATGGCTAAAAGAATAGGCCACTCTCTACACAGGAAGCAGGATAGGTTGGGCTTGGGGTAGGACTGGTGACTCATCAGGAGCCCAGCAGAAGCCCCCTGCCCTAAGGAGTGATGGGCCTTGCCCACTAACCAGCCCTGAGAGGCTACTACCACTCCTACCCAGGGCAACAAGGAGGAAGCAGCCCCATCCCAAGCAAGGTGGGTGCTCAGTGTCAGAGGGAAACTCAGACCCATCCCAGACACAGAAGCTTCTCTTTGGGGTATTCAAGCTGAATGGGTCTCCCTTGGGCCTGAACACATAGGCCCAGCCAGAACTAGAGTCCCAGGCCACTCCTTCCCTCCTTCCGGGTACAACAGCTCTACCCATACTGACTCCACCCCTTGCTAACTGGGGCACCCTGAGCTTAGCTAGGATAAGCCTCTGTTTCCCCATTTGTGAAGCAGGGAGAACTGACCTTAACCTTACAGAAGAGTACAAGGGTGAAACATAACGCTGAGCATAGGAAGCCGAACAGGAACCTGGACATAAGTGAAACAAGTCTCTATTACTGAACCCTCCAGGTCACCCCAGGTCTCAGTGAAGGGTCACTAACCTTCAGGGCACACTTCTGCCCAGTGCGCCGGTGGAAGCACTCCAGCACCTTGCCGTTCACACCCAGGCCCAGCACCTGCTTGGATAACTGGTAGTCATCTGTCACCGCGTATTTCTTGGGCTCCCGCCGCCCCCCGAGGGCCGGAGCAACCCCCAAGCCTGGTCCCCCGAGTGCACCTGGAGGGGGCACAGGAGCCCCCTGCTCCTCTGCTGTCTCGACATCCATGGCCCCCGCGGGGCTCTCAGGGGCGGCCCCAGCCTGGCGCGTCCAGGGGCACCTGGGAGAAAGGGAAAGAGTAACTCCCCACCCAGACTTTTCCAACACACCCCAGCCTAGGAGTGCCTGAGCTGTTCTGGGGACAAGCTGGGAATGTGAGGCAGGCGAAGCTCCTGAGAGAAGTGGCGTGCAGGAGGAGGCGGTGGTCCCTCAGCCAGACTTAAGCTAATCTCTCCCAAGCACGTGTCAAGAGAAGAAGTTGGGTGCCCAGTGGCTGCAAAGTCCTGAGAGTGGGTCGCACAGGAGGCAAGGGAGGCATACCTGACGACGGCGTACCTGGCAGCAAGGCACTTGACGGCGGCGCTGGTAAGAGGGACAGGGGCAGCAATCGCGGGAGCCGCCGGCTGAGGGGCGCCCTGGGCCGAGAGTCGAGCCGCCCGCGGCCCACGTGACGTCCCGCGCGTCACACGGACTTGGGGCCCCGCTAGGTCAGCCTTAAAGGGCCAGGCGGGCCCGGGCCAGACTAGACACAGCAAGAGCCCCTGTCAGGCCCCGCCCCAGGGCCGGGAGAAAATAGGGGGCGTGATTTCCTGAAGGGGCCCGTAACCGTCCTGGAGCAGCGGACCCCTGCACCAGCTCTCCAGCCCCAGATTTTAAACCGCGGCCTAGAAAGTGACAGCACAAGACATCTTGTTTCTCTTGAAGCTTCTACTTGAGTCGAATGTTCCCTCTACGCTTCCAGGCGGCCCTGCAGTATGGCTTGCTAGGCTTCCAGCTTCCCTTGGTTCTGGCTAACCGCCCTCCACCCCAGTAACCAACTTCTTAATTTTTGCCAGCTCGGAGAGGAAAGGGGCATCTCTTTGATTCGGGACTCTCTAGTCCTTGCAGCTCTTGGCCTTTTTCCTGCACTGGCTACTGCCCCCTTCTGTGCACTTCCTACTTATATCCTTGGCTCATTTTCTCCTTTGCTATATAGCGTTGTTGGACCAGAAATTTTTATTTTCCACTTGGTCACACATCAACTTTTTACTTGATGATTCGGGCTTTTGATGTGGTGTTTAAAAACGCTTCTCCATCCCAGCGACTCCAGAGGCTGAGGCAGGAGGATTCCAAGCTCGTGGCCAACCCCAGCAACTTAGCAAGAACTTCAACTTAGCCAGACCCTGACTCAAAATGAAAAAGGCTGGGGATGTAGCTTACAGTTACAGCGCCCCTAGGTTCAATCCCCAGTACCAAAAATAAAAATAAAATCTTCCCTCACCCCAGTGACATATGCTCTATTGCCTCTTAGTTTTCCTTTCCACGTTTAGCCCTCTACTTCATTCTGAGCTCATCTTAACCTACCTTAGGTATTTTGAGCCAGTTTTTCCAACTCAGTCTCTCATATTACAGAGAAAACTGAGACTGCCAGAGAGGAAACGACTTGTCTAGAGTCACAGAAAATGTGGCTGTGGATGTCTCCTGGGTGAATCCGCATTTCCCCACTCCAGTATCCCCGAATCCCAGCCCAAACCTGAAAGTTGAGGGACCCTAAAGAAAGCTACGTCTCTGTGAAGTCTGAAAAGGTGAGGATCCAGGCAGGGTCTCTGTACGGGGCACTTCTGCCATCTACAGGCTATCCTTAGGACTGCATGCTCTGCGACCCGGTCCCACCCAAGCCATTCTTATCCGGGCTTCAGAATTGAGGCCTAACTCCACAGCTTCCCACAACACGCGCGCGCGCGCACACACATACACATACACGCGCGCGGGCGAACACACACGAACCTGCAGTGCATGCTCCTCAGAGCAGTAGCTCCCACAGAGCAGAAACTTGGTATCCTCCTGTTTGTGCAACAACATCCTGCATCTCTGACAACCGTTCTGTGAGGAACAAAGTGAGTGAGCCAAGGGTGCTACAACTATTGATAGGCACGCTCTATGTGCATGTTTTGAGTGGGGATTGGAGCTTGGGGGCTCTGCCCCTGTCTCCTCCAGGTGACCTTCAATTCAGAGAAACAGGGGTCCCCAGGGAAGGGCTTCAGCCGACCATGACTGAACACTCCTTGACACCCTGAACACTTCTCAGATGCTGGGAAGACGCTCTATCTGGACACCCATAACCTCACTAAATCTGGAGAAGGGAGAGCATACCCATCCCTTTGTGCCCATACTATAAACATAGAGTAAACACAAGCTCAGGGAGGTCAAAGTGACTTGCTCAAAGTCAGCAGATATCCCAACAGAGCCCCCATTCCAAACCCAGAGCACAACCTTAGGGACAAACTCCTACCCTCAAACTATATCCTCCTCTCATGGATCTCTGCCTCCCCACACACTTCCACCTATGCAAGCATACTTTACATATTCATATTACACATGCACTTGCACATGCACACACATGTGCATTCATATGCATAAACAAATGCAAACATGGAAATGTGCATATGCATAAACAAATACGCCCACAAATATACATGTGCATGCACACACCTATGCCCAGATGGGTCCAGGATAAATGTCCTTAATACATCTGAGAATTAGATCCAAGATCTCAGAGCTTTGAAGGAAACCCTGCAATCTGGAAGCTTCTACTATTAATAGGCTAGGGAAGGCACTGCCCTTTGGAGGCAGCTTGTTTGAGCCTGGTGAACCTAAGGCCAAGCAAGTTCTCATTCTGGATGAGAAGGGTCTTGCAAGTGAGCAGAGGGCTAAACAACTGAGGGTAGAGGTTGGTTCCCTATCCTAGCCAAAGGCATCTTAGAGGATTTTTTTTTTCTTAAAAATGGTATTAGATTACAGTTGCACTAAAATTTTTTATACTTGTGATTTTTTTAAGTTTGTATGGTTTTTACTTTTTTTGGTGGTGGGGGGGGGGACCAGGGATTGAACTCAGAGGAACTCCACCACTGAGCCACATCCCCAGCCCTATTTGTAGTTTATTTAGAGATGCAACTCACTGAGTTGCTTAGTGCCTCACTTTACCGAGACTGGCTTTGAACTTGTGATCCTCCTGCCTCAGCCTCCTGAACCACTGGGATTACAGGTATGTGCCCCCTTACCAGACTTTGTTTTTACTTTAAAAAAAATAAGCTTGGGAGATAGCTCAGTTGGTAGAGTGCTTGCCTCACCTGCATAAAGCCCTGGGTTCAATCCTCAGCACCATACACACACACACACACACACACACACACACACACACAAAATTGAGATAGGATCTCACTAAGTTGCTGAAACTGGCCTCAAACTTGAGATTCTCCTGCCTCAGCCTCCCAAGTAACTGGGATTACTGGCATGTGGTGTTCCATTGTATCTAGCTCTTTATTAAGATTTTTACTTGCATAAGTAAAACTTGCTTGTTGTAGTTAATTCAAGTCATACAGAAGTGTAAAATGAAACCAATTGGTGATATTCTCCTCTCCAAGTTCCACTCCAATGCCCCTATTTACACAGACATACACATATTGCTCACATGCATCCATCATATGCAGAGGTTTTACAATTGCTCACTTAACCAAGGACAGTCTGAATATGTGCTTTCCTCTCAGGGCTCATATTTCAGCAATCACCTGCCTCATCCTCCTTCACACTGATGGGAAGAATCAGTATGCAGGGTGACTGGGCCTGGGTGGGGTGGGTTTATGTTGGCTGACTTGCTTACACAGCCCTCCATAATAGCTGTACAGCAGGGGACAGAAATTGAGGCCTTTGAAGTAGTGTACAGTGATCAAGAGATCCAATGAGTAAGGGGAGCAGATGTACACACACACATGGACTGGGAGAGGGGAGGCTGCTCATGATAAGGACAGAGGCCACATCAGCCAGATGTTGAGGAAAGCACTGCTGTGTATTTGTGATTGTTCTAGGAGGGGAGGGCCAGGGGAGCCTACAGCATGATGATGTTGAGATTTGGCTAGTGAGGTCATAAGAAGGAGTGCCACTGGGTGGCAGTGTGGGCACGAGAGTTAGGTGGGGGTAGGGCTCATGGCGAACAAACAGGACAGAAGAATTAATAAGGAGATTGTCGGAGGGACCCACAAAGCCTGAAGCAGGCAGGCACCTAGGTCAGAACAGACAGGAGCACCCAACTTTTCCTAGCACGAAAGTTCAGGTGCATAGCGCTATCATTCACAAAAAGATGGCTAAAGGGCCCAAATTCTTGGGACCCTTTGGTTTAACACAGAACTGCCTAATCACTGATCTCTGTAGGGGTCGCCTCCAAGGGGACACCCAATGTGCTCTGACATTGACTGGCCCAGGGACAGGGAAGCTTGACTGTAGAGCTAAAGGCTGAATCCTGAAGGATGCCTAGGAGTTAGCAGGTCACCCATAACTAGAGAAGAAGTATGATGAAGTGGGTAAGGCCTTTGCTCTAATGCGCTACTCGCTTACTGTGAGATCTAGGGTAAGTGGCAATCTCTCTATGCCTCAGTTTCCTCACTTGTCAAACAGGATATTGTGTGGTAATTTTGTTTATGAAATGAGGTTAGTAATTGCTGAGAGTGTCTGAAGTGTTCATCAGAGTAGTCATAGTGAGTAAGAAGTGCAATAGTCTTGAGGAAGAGATGTTAGAATTTAGTCCCATAAAGACACAGTTTCAAAATTGTAGCTATAGAGGCTGGGTCTGTAGCTCAGTAGTAAGGCACTTGCTAGCAGGTGCAAGGCCCTGAGTTTATTTTTTTAAAAAGTATCTTTGCTTCATGGTAGCTGTGAAACCTCTGTCTTCATAGTAATGTAGCAGTAGATAGTTCCTACTGGAGAGACAACACCCTACACAGGGGCCTCATACAAGGCTTTTCAGGTAACTCAACTTTCAATGTGGGTAATGAAGTATCCATGGCACCCCACTTCTGTTCCAAGAAACTGACTTCTGGCCTATTTAGGAAAGGTCGGCAGGGCTACAGGAAAGCCTGGCTTCTCTTCAGGAAAGTTACAGAGAAGCAGGTACCCTGAGGTCATATCTCTTTTCAACCAATTATTTTTTTCTGTTTCACAGGGGTTTGTCCTCTGCTCCTCCATGGGTACCAGGCACTGAGCCTTGTCTGCCCTGGGGAAAAATCAGACACTGTCATTCAGACCTCTAAACACTGCCAGGGGTCTGCCTTCTTTGCCCTGGGTCTTGCAGCTCATCTCTTTTCTGAGGGACCTGGAGACACACACTGGTGGGGAGGAAAGGCCCCTATTGACTCTCCGAAGCTCATCTCCCTCAGTCCTTCTGGCCAAGGGTTTAAAGGAGGTTTTCACAGTCCTTCAAGATACTCCCTGGTAAGTCTAAGGAACAGAAAAATGTGAGGGTTGGAGGAGTCAGGTAGGAGCATGGGCTTCTGATTCAGATTTGGAATCAAACTGTGGCCCTGCTATTTCCTAGGAAGACATTTCATTCTCTGGGAGCTCTATCTTCTCATCTGCAGAACGGAGACAATCCCAAATGTTGAGAATCAAATGTTAGAAAGCACTTCATGTAGATGGGGCTATTGTTACTGGTCTGCCCCTCACCTCTATCACCCCACTCGGAATCCTCTCCCAGTGTTTGGAACTCCAGGTCTCTCTCCCAGCATTCACCGAACCAGTCTGGGGGCTGACTGTCCCTAAAAACCTCAAGTTGATAGTCACTTTCCTGATTGATGGGACCGACCAGGGGCCGAGAACAAATGGTCCGGCCAAATGCCTTCTCTCCCACTCTTTCAAAGAAAACGTTCTTGCTTTTGGTTGTGGGGGACGCGGGTTCCACCTCAGCGGACCTACTCATTTCTGGGGCCGCTCTCTGCACCCCGTTCCTCTCCCTTAAGTCTCTTTCCAGACCCCGCCCCCATGCCATCCACCTCCCCTTAACCCACACAGAATCCCCGAATCCAGGCGCGACCCAATTGGGAGCCTTTGCTCGACAGACCGCCTTGGAGGACCGGCTAGCAAGGAGGACAGGTCCAGGAACTCGCCCCCACGCC
The DNA here is from genome assembly GCF_964194105.1 of Spermophilus citellus. NCBI lineage: Eukaryota > Metazoa > Chordata > Mammalia > Rodentia > Sciuridae > Spermophilus > Spermophilus citellus. The sequence goes on along the minus strand of NC_138188.1, from coordinate 26,536,013 downwards.
GGCACGGGTTTGATAATGAGATAAGCGCGCCCATCCCCAAACAAGCAGAATGCCGGAAGGCAATCTAGGATCGGGTTGCAGAAGCCGCTGCCCCGCCCTTAACCTCCCCTAACCCGGTCTTCCCCTACAGGTCTCTTGGTCCCGCCCTGCCTGAGCACGTAAGTCCTGGGTCCACGCATGCAATTGGCACTCCCAGCCATTCGGCTCTACCTCCGACGTTTCGATTGGTCGGCTCGCGGAGCCCCGCCCCGTTTTCCTGGAAAGTTCTTGGAAATCTGTCAAAGGTGTTTTCCTTTTAGGGCCCAGGGCCCCACCGGCCGGTGCCCGCACCCCCCGCGCCAGCCCCCGCGCCCTTCCCCCAGCCTCACGGCCCAGCCTGCGGTTCTAGGAAGACGCGGCTTCCCGGAAGGGCTGGGACGTGCGGGACAAAAGATTAGGAGGCGGCTTGCCCCGCCCCACCCGCCCGGCCCGCCCCTCTCGCCCTTTCTGGCGGTCCGCTCCGCCACCTCTCAGTCTGTGTCCGCCGCGCGTCAGCCTCGGGACCCTGATCTGCTCGCGCTCCCGATCCATTGGCTCCCTTCCGCCGAATTCCTATCTGGTTCACACTCCGAAGCTGCTGCCTCCGGGACATGGTTCTTTGCGTTCAGGGGTAAGCGTGGCTCTCTGTCCCCGCCCAGCCTCCGTGAGGGGCGCATCGGAGAGGGCAGGCCTAGTGCTACCGGCCGGGCTTTGGGAGGGTTTGAAGGGCTAAAGGGGACCGAGTGCGGAAGGACCTTCAGGGACTGCTTAGGACAATGAACCACTCCCCACTCCCCACTCCACGCACAGGCTCACTGTGAATAGGGAAACTGAGGACTGAACGGCGACGGGAGGAAACAAGGGCGGGCTCCCTCTAGGTTCTCACTGGAGCATATGGACACCAACGTAAAGTCCTCTCCCAAGATGTGGCTCACTAGCCCAGACCTCTTACTGGGGGATCAGCACTCTATCCTAGCCTGCCGGCTGCCCTGCCTACTGGTGACCTTGGGCCAGCCCCTTGACCCTCTTTGTCCAAGTGACCATTCCCCTGTCCCAGGCTAACAATTAGGCTCCACTTGGGAAGCCAGCCTGAAATCCTTACCTTTCCCTATACTGGCACCTAATAACCAGGAGCTCATCAAGCATCCTCCAAATTGCTTTACCCTTGCTCTAGGTCCAAACTTGATTCCAGTGTGATAAGAACCTTGACTTCTGCCTGCCTTCTCCAAGTTTCCCTGAGATATGGAGTGGAGAACAGTGGTATGGGTGGGATACTGATAAGACAGTCTTGACCTCAGCTGAGCATTCTGGGCGCACCTGTGCACCCTCACCCTGGGCCTCAGCATCCTCTTCAGCTAAAGGTCTGGTGCTTTCTGACAGGAGCTTAGGAAGCTCCAAGGAGACTGGAGGAGGTATAAGTGGGTATTCTATACCCAGGGAAAGTGGTGTGGCCCAATGCCAGGTGTTATCAGAACTGACATGGTGCCAAGTGAGGAAAAGTGGAAGGCGAGGCCAGGCCCAAGTACCTCTTGTTCTGAGCGGTCTTTGGTCCAGTGGAGAGGATGTGGAGATGCTGAGAAGACTACTTCTCCTTGTTTGTCTCCAACATGTTCCTTGGATTTTGGGACTCCTGTACCTACCTCCCCCCACCACACACACACACACACACACACACACACTCACACACTCACATACTCACACACACTGCCTTCCTCCTCAGGAGTCTTACCCCTATTCTGGGAACCACAGCCTCTTTCACATTGCTCTACCTGAGTGCCCCTTGCAACCTCGGGGCCAGTGTTGGGGAGCAAGGTCTTTATCAGACACACACAGTACACACACAGGTGCATGGCCGCAAGGCTACAAAAAAAGAGCTGTTGCCCCTCTAGGGTAGAGGACAGGGATTCCAAACTGCTGCAGCTTTTGTGAGGGCCCCCTGCCAGGCTGAGTTCACCCCACTGGCATGTGTCCCCAGGCAGGATTTACTGGCTGGGCTCCAAGGCAGGCACACACACGTACCTGGCACACACCAGTCCCGCCCCCGCCGTGATGATGACACAGCCATGGACACACCCCTGCACAGATATGTAGTCACTCACCAGAAGCCTGTGGGGATCAATACAGCTATTCTATACTCCAACACCACACCAGCTTCAGAGATATCCACACCCACACATGGGACCTGTGCCCTGCTAAGCCTTCTGGTCATAGCCACCCCCAGAGATTCTGGACTGACCAGCTAACTGCCTGCCATACTTTGAGAAGGTTCCTAAGCCAAACGCTTAGCCCCAGAAGGCAGGTCACCTCAAAATTCTGCCTCCAGCTCCCCTAGCAGGATTCCAGAGCTCCTACCATGCAACCAGGGAAGGTGTGGAAAAATACTTGGCAGGCTATAGTATGAAAGAGTTGTGTGGGTCCTTTTCCTCATAAGTGGCCATAGGGCTGTGGCCTTCTAAGGGCCACCTACATTTCTCTGCCTGTCTCCTGCCATAAACTCCTGTTTACCTCTTCCCACCTCACAAGTACCCAGCACTGTATGCCCAGGCTGCTGTCTCTGCCTTTAGTGCCTTCCTCTAACTCCTGCCTTTGACCTGGCATACTAAGTTCAGGAACAAGCAAACCTTGACTACCCCATGACATCTTGCACTTATTTTTTTTTTTTTTTTTTGTAAATTAAAAAAAATTGTTGTTGGTGGAATTTTATTTTATTTATTTATGTATATGTGGTTCTGAGAATCAAATCCAGTGCTTCACACATGCTAGGCAAGTGCTGTACCACTGAGCCACAACCCAGCCCAACACCCTGTATTTTATGGCTTCCCAGGGCAGGTGGGCAGTGACTGTTTTTTTTATTTTTTATTTATTTGTTTATTGTTGTTGTTTGGTTTGGTTTTGGTTTTGGTACCAGGGATTGAACTCAGGGGTACTTAACCATTGAGCCATATCCCCAGACCCTTTTTTAAATATTTTATTTAGAGACATAATCTCGCTGAGTTACTTGCTAAGTTGCTGAGGCTGGCTTTAAACTCACAATCCTCCCCTTCAGCCTCCCAAGCTTCTGGGATTACAGTCGAGTGCCACTGCACACAGTGGGACCATGTTTTTATAATCTGAGCGTCCTAAGGCCCACCACAGACTAGACTCAGAACTGAGGCCTGGAGGTGTATTTTGTTAGGAGTGAGGGAAGACCATTCCCTGTCCCACTCTCAGGGAAGAAGCCCGAGGATCCCCATGCTGAGTGAGCTTCCCTAAGTAGGAAGCTGCTGCTTAGATTTTGGCCTGTTTAGTTCCCCTACCCCCAACCATCTAAGGCTATGATGTTACCCAGCCCTTCAGTGTCTTGGCTGATGGACCCCTCATTGGGAGAAGTAGAAGCTGAAGCCCATCAAGAATCAAGCTATGTCCAAGACCATAGAGCCTAGTAGGGGCTGGCTTGCCAGGGTGGGACATGGAATATGAGTTCGAGTACCCTGCCCTCTGACTTGAGTTCATATTTATGAGAGGTGAGGCTTGCTAGTACTTTTAGAGGCCACTATCTACCCATGACCTTGAGCTGGGAGGAACAAGCCAGGATGGCAGTCTGACCAATAAGGGTAGGGGAGTGTTTCAGCCTTGAAGTCCTAGCCAGTGTAGACCCAGCTCCCACTCACAGATGCTCTTACTGGTGGGCAGGTAGCATGTGACCTCAAGCTTCCTATTGTATGTAATCTTGGGACCTCCCTGGAGGACCCAGTTCAGTTCCATCCTGTGGCTCAACCAGGATCAGTGCCACTTAATCAGCCTACCTCAGCCAAGAAAGCACAATTGTGAGTCTACTTTGCAGTGGTTCCTATCACTGTGGTGATTATGCTAGGAATGCTTATAGAGAATTATTTGTGGTTTGGTTGATATAAAATAGATAAATTAGTATTTAATAAATGCAGAGGAATGGGAAAAAATTAAAAGAGGGTCTATAATGCTAGGGAAGTAGCTCAGTAGCAGAGCTCTTGCCTAGCATGTGTAAGGTCCGAGGTTTGATCCCCAGCCAGTACTACAAAAAATTTTTTAAAAAAAGAAGGTCTGTATTTGAGGGAAGAAATCAAGGGGATTGCTCTAGAAAGGGGGAAAGCATGGGCATGGGGCTTCCCCTCACTCTCCATCCACCCCCTTCTAGATCTTGTCCTTTGCTGGCTGTGGAGCAGATCGGGCAGCGGCCCCTGTGGGCCCAGTCCCTAGAGCTTCCTGAGCCAGCCATGCAGCCCTTACCTGCTGGGGCCTTCCTGGAGGAGGTGGCAGAAGAGACCCCAGTCCAGCCAGAGAGTGAGCCAAAGGTGCTGGATCCTGAGGAGGATTTGCTGTGCATAGCCAAGACTTTTTCCTACCTTCGAGAATCTGGTGAGTCTGAGCGGGGAAAGCAAGCCTTGTCCTGGGAAGTCTGGTATGGGAAGCTTAGCTCTCTGCCTGTTGAGTCTGATTTGGGGGGAATGGCCCAGCCCCAGAGAGTCTGATGGGAGAAGTGTAGCCTTTCTCCTCCTGGAAGTATGAAGAAAGAGGCATGGTCCTAACCTGTCCTGGGTTAAGTACTCTCAGCTAATTTCCATTGTGACCAGTCCCTTGCCCCCTCTTTCCATTTTCCTAGGCTGGTATTGGGGTTCTATTACGGCCAGTGAGGCCCGGCAACACCTGCAGAAGATGCCAGAAGGCACATTCCTAGTACGAGACAGTACCCATCCCAGCTACCTGTTCACGCTGTCAGTGAAAACCACTCGTGGTCCCACCAATGTGCGCATTGAGTATGCTGACTCCAGCTTCCGTCTGGACTCCAACTGCTTGTCCAGGCCTCGTATCCTGGCCTTCCCGGATGTGGTCAGCCTTGTGCAGCACTATGTGGCCTCCTGTTCTGCTGACACCCGAAGTGACAGCCCTGATCCTGTTCCCACGCCAGCCCTTCCTATGCCTAAGGAAGATGCACCTAGTGACCCAGCACTCCCTGTCCCTGTGGCCACTGCTGTGCACCTAAAACTGGTGCAGCCTTTTGTGCGCAGGAGCAGTGCCCGAAGCCTTCAGCACCTGTGTCGCCTTGTCATCAACCGTCTGGTAGCTGATGTGGACTGCCTACCACTGCCCCGACGCATGGCTGACTACCTCCGACAGTACCCCTTCCAGCTATGACTAGTCTGGGTATCCTGCCCAGCCTCACGCAGCCATATCCTGGAGGGGACACAGGCCCCAGCTGGACTTGGGCTCCTGCTATCCCTCCAGCCATCCTGGTGCCTGCGTGCATCTGGCAGCTGGACCAGAAAGAGCCAGCAAGAGCAAGGAAGGGGGAGGGGAGAGTTGTCATACAACTCAGAGCTTAGCACCCCCAGGTCCCATGTGGTTCCACTGTGGTGAGCCATGTATCAGAGAAGAGGGAGACAGGCGGGACCTTGTCTCACCCTGCTGGCTGGGCCCAGGTCTTCACTCACTTACTGACCCCAGCCACCTGAATTGTGTAGACTTTCCCAGCTCTGGTTTCTCAATATGCAGGGTGGGGCAGGCCCCCTACCTCCAGCCAGTCTGTTTCTGGGAGGATGGTGGCCAGAGGAACTAGGGTTGATAGTGACAGCCCCCTTGTGGGGAAGCAGGCTAGGCTGGGGAACTGCACAGTTATATGCTATTTATTTATTTATTCCCCTTGGGGTTGGTCTCCAGTGAGCCACCCTACCTCTCTGCCCTGAGTCCTGGGAGTCCAGAGACCCCAGCTCTGTTCTAGCTTCTCTGATTCTTCTTTGTGGAGAGCCCCATCCTAAGAAGTCTTGCTGGACCCAAGGCATTCCTGGATATCTGGCACTGACTCACCTGCCTGTGAATGTGGCCACTCTTTTCTGTCCCAGCCCTGTTTGGGGAGGATGAGTGAACAGACAAGAAAATGGAACAAGAGCCTCAGTCCCCAACAAAGCCTGTGGCCCACCTTCTTGCAGGACAGAATTGTGGCCACACATAGCTGCCTTCACCATGGCACAAGCCCTCAGAGTGTACATGCTGTGTCAGGAAGGGGATGCTGGTTCAAGGGCTGCTGCGGCAGCTCTGCTGCATTGGTTTCCTGCCCAGGAAGGTGCCTGCACAGTAGAGAGGGGAAGAAATACATATCTGATAAGACTTTATAAAATAATTATTATAACACAAACCCCAGTGTGGTAGTCCTTTTTCTTCCACTGATTTTTCTATAATGACAATAAAATTATACCTTTCATTTATGGAGCCCTCAGTGGGGCCTCTTGAGTTCTGCTCAGAGTTTTTCCTCTTTGGTCCTGTTATCATGATCTCCCATTTCACATCCAGGCTAGCAGAAGTCAGAGATCTTTCGTGGCTGAACAGTCTCTCCTGGGACACTCATTAACAGGGTGGAAGAGATGAAGAACCGTCTTTCTCATCTCATTCCTCCTTGTTTCTCTTGGAAAATGGGAAACAGGATGTGAAGGCCCATTGGGCTGCCTATAGGGTCACTAACCAGAGCACTGCTGGGTTGTAGGGACAGAGGCTGGGGGTGTCAGGAGTAGAGGCCTGAGAGGTATGTAAACAGGAAGTGCTCATTCAAAATGCAGATGGAGAATACCAATGGGGAGGGTTCTATGGCCTATTCCTGAGGGCAGTGACTTGAGAAGGATCCAATAGTCAGCATTCAGGACCAGTCCTTGCAGGGAGAAGGTGCAGTGACTACAAAGACACTGAGCCATGATTCACCACAACCCTGGGAATGGTGGTCCAAATGAGTAAAATGAGATTCCTAGTTGGAAGGGGGCTTGCTGAGGCAAGTGGGTCACAGAGCAGAGCTTATGCTAACTGTCCATCTGCCTGTGGACTGCTACATGAAATGGGGAGGACAGGCAGCTGGGATGGACACTGGTTTTGATCCCTATCTCCTTGTCTGCTGAGAGTTCTATAATCGTTGACCTGGCCAATGGGATACTGTCTGCCTTACCCTTCACCTCAGCTCAACCTAGGGTCCAACTGTCTCCTGGGAAGGCACTGTTAGCTACTTAAAATCCCAACATTTTCTGGTTTGATGTTTTTGTTTCCCTACCAGGGGAGTGCACCATGCCTGCCTGGAACAGGGACAGTAGGTGGCATTTCATTTGACCCTAGACCCAGCCTAACAGATGCAGGAAATCTGGTCAACACAATCACCTTGGGTGACCCAAGCTAGTAAAATGACACTAGCTGGGGAGAAAGGGATTAGCCATCTGGTGGGTGTACAGGACCCTGCATAATTTGCAAACAATAACTGATATAACCCTTTACCTATTAAGTCCTTCAACAGCACATGCACTCCTTGGCACCAACTAGGCCAGCCTCCATCTAGGCCCTGGGGACACAGCAAGATCATGTCTACATGGTCCCCATCCTCATGGGGCTCATGGCTAGTGCAAGAGAGGTAGTAAACAAATGAACAAATGGGCACACAGGACAAGTTTTTGAGAGTATAAAGAAAGTAAAGCAGGGGACAGGGCAGAAGTGACATTGAGTTTGGGAACACCCCTACTAAGAGGGTCAGGGAAAGCATTGAGCATGGTGGAAGCAAACCTGGATGCCTGAGCAAAGAGCAGGCATCATCCAGACAGCTTGGGGAAGGGATGTCACAAGAAGGCAACATCAGTGTGATGGCTCTGAGGCAGAAACAAACCTGAAGCTCAGAATGGGGTGGGAAGGGCAGAGGAGGCATGTGATTTTATTATAGTGTGGTGGAGCACCTCTTCAGAATCTAGCAGGGAGCAGTCCCCTGCAGTGCTCATTTCTAAGAGATGCATCTGTCAGTTAGGTGGGGATGGACCCATAAGGGCCTAGAAGCAAGAGGCCAGAAAGAAGGTTAAGAAGTATGAGACTTGGAGAGGTAAGGTATAATGGGAAGGAGGAGTAGGTGAGGGTGGCAATTTTTGTGACCCTGGGCAGTGTTCATATTCCATTAAATTCTCACTACAACTCTGCATACCAGCAGAGATTACTCCCATTTATGGTTGAAGAGGTAAAGTTCAGAGAGGAGTGTTATCTTGTCCAGGGTTACACTGCTAATGAGAGGCAGACCCAGGCTGGAGATCCTAACTCCAGACCTTTTTTTTTGTGTAACTGTTCTGTTCTGCCTAAGGGCTGGTTAGCTAAATCTTCAAGACTCCCAATATTTGGAGAGTATATAGAGGGGTGGTGATGCTCAGGAGGGCTTTCTGGAAGTGGGGAATCTGGGGGATGGATTCTGGAGAAGTTGAGTTTAGAGATTGATCCTGTGTAGTATCTCTCCCTGGATTCACAAGTCTCACTCTGAAATGACTTTGACACAGAAATGCTGGTAAAACATTCCAGGTATTTCTTGTCAGCGTATATTAGTGATATTCTGGCCAGCTAAACAGGATCTCTGAGTGACCCAGCATTCCTGGAATGACTGGGACCCTGCACCTAGGCCAGGCTTTTAATCTGCTGACTGAAGCTGGGCCCAGTAGCCCATGCCTATAGTCTCAACTACTTGGAAAGGTGGAAAGATCACTTGACCCCAGGAGTTCAAGATCAACCTGGGCAACATAGCGAGACCTGTCACAAAAAAGAAAAAATATATAAACACAGATAATCTGTTGACTGAGCAGATCTTGAAAAGCCAACGATGGACCCATGTCTAAATGGGGCTGTGGCTGTGGCTGGTTCTGCTCTCGGATGGGAACCCTCCCACCTTATACGGCTGTCCACACTGAAGTGAAGGAAGCAGAGGGCCAGGACCTAAAATAAGGCCTGACCAAGAAGGCAGGAAGATTTGGGGTCTGTGCATAGGGCATCCAACCCTGAGGACCTCATAAATATCTTCTTCCTCTAGGAGAAGTTGAGCCTGTGCAGGCCTCAACAGCACTTTCACATCAACCTGTTAGACCAGTTTTAATCTAAAGCAGGCTTGAGCTTCACGAGAAATTCAACAGTCTCCCCACCCCTTCCTGACCCAGTGGAGCTGCACAACCATTGCCCTGGTGCTGCAATGATCTCAGGGCAATAGGCTAGGATTCCCATGTCTGAGACTCAAAATGAGACAGTCCCTGGAGGTTTAAATCTGGCCAGACTGCAGATCAGAGGGTAATTGGGAGAGCTGCTGGGCCTAGCTAGCTTTACTGTTATGTAGAATAAATGGAAGCTGATACTCATTGATAAGCTCAAGGAGACTCAGCAAGCACAGCACAGTAGGAGGCCAAAGCTGTCTACTCATTGGAAACAGCTGTTTCCATGACCCAGGCCTGATTGAAGCAGCTGAGGATCAAAGCACAGGAGGGAGCCTCTGAAAGTTGAGGAAAGTTGGGGCTACCATGACTCCTCCAAGGAGTCCTCCAAGACTACACTACCTACAGTCCCAGTACCAGTGAATGAATGCACAGGCACCAAATATGCCCTGATGTTGTGACTGAAGGGGATATGGTATCCAGAAAATGTTCTTTAGGGGCCAAAACCTACTCCAGGGACTCTCCCCACTCCCAGCACCTATGAGCCAGATCCAACTCTTCCTGTCACCAGAACTGGGCGCTTCTCCACCAGAAGTATGGATTTCATTCATAGTCTAGGTTAGGCAAAAGTTGTGTTCATAAAACTGCCTCTCAGTCTGCTCCAGGAAAGCACTTTACTGCTCCCCACCTCCATCAGCCTCTGAGCACATCGTGTGTGTGTGTGTGTGTGTGTGTGTGTGTGTGTGTGTGTGTGTGTGTTGACCTTTCCACTTGGCCAACATTCCTTTATTTTCCTCAGCTCTTTCCGGTGGACAAACAGCTGTGGTAGGAGGCGCTGCCAGGAGAGTAAGTCCTCAGGAGACTTTCTCCTCAAAGCTCAGACATGGAACTCAAAGAGACACAGGAAAATGAAGGCTTATCCAGAAGGATATGACAGTCTGAGAAGAGTGGGTGAGCTACAATAAGGGACCTCTCCAGAGCTCACTAGCCCTGGTGCTCAGGTGCCTGTAGGGTGTGTTCCTGGGCATCCCTGCCAGATCAGTGTCGTCTGCCAGATCAGTGTCGTCAGCCAGACGTCTAGAGGGCAGGCTAAGCTTAGGCAGACAAAGCGAGGTGATCCTGGGCAGATTGCTTTATCTCTCTGAGCCATATATAGCCCAGGCCGTGGGTTTGCTGTCTGTGAGATCAGTTTGCTCTCTCTCCTGCTGCAGAGGTGCCTAGGCTGGGTCTCCATAGCCCCTGTACCTCTTCACTAGGATATAGCCAGTGTCTGGTTGGGAGCTGTGGGCTTTAAAGGCAATAGCACCCACTCCCAGCACCTTGACAATCACCCCTTTTCTCTTCTGGATCTCAGCAGGTAACCTGGGGGTGCCTTGTGCAAGGCAGAGAAGTCCTGGTGTGCGCACCCCTGCCCCCACCCTGGGTGAGGTGTTTTCGCCAGAATTGCAGCAGCTGTGGCTGGAGGCCTCTTCCCAGGAAGAGCAGAGCGCCTCTTCCAAGAACTCAGAGGAGGGCGGGAGGGGGTGGAGGGGGAGTTAATTTTAAACCAAACAGCCTTCAACGCTTCTCAGGAACTGGTTGCTCAACGTGATCTGGCAGGTCCCAGGCGGGTAGGCGGGCCTGGTGCCAGCTCAGAGGTGGTGGGGGTGGAGGACACACCCCAGAGGGGAGGCCCAGTGACCTTGAGGAAATTTGGGCCCTGTCCTTGCCCACTCATCAAGGCCTGTCAATCCCTGATCCCACTCACCCAGCCCACATTGCTAAGGGGTATGGGGTCTGATGATTTGTTCAGCTTTAAGCCGGCAAGGTGAAACTATAATAGGATTAATAATACAGGTGTCATGTCCTTCCAAGGGCCCTAAGACTGAATGTCCCATCTTTTTTCCCTGTTCAAAACCTGCCACGACTGTCCCCTGTCCTGTCTCTCTGAAGGTTATCTGATGAAGGTTTACTCTGAGACCAGGATAAGCCCTGGGCCAATTCTCTAGGGGATAGGAAGCTAGGTATCAGGCTAGTGGGGTGGGGAAGTGGGGGGTGAAGGGTGGAGTATAGCAAGCTGGCAGAAGTTCTGGGCCTAGGGAGCAAGTTTTCCTTTATGTAGAGAGAGAACTCATGGGCCTGCCCTCCATGACTGACTGGGAGTCAAGGCAGCTTCACTTCATTAACCTCCTGTCCCCACCTCAGTGTAGCTACCCCCTCCTGGCTGACAGCCTGGACCCACCTCCCAGTGTCTAGCCCATGGAATGTCTTCCCGACAGAGCCCTCCCTTACGCCCCTCTGACTGCCCTATGAGACCCCCCACAGATTGGGAGGGCTAAAGCATGGGTTCTAGGAAAGAATCCCAAGCAAATGCTGCCAGGAGCTGCAGTTCTTGGAACCACTACTGCAGGGTGAGGGGACGCTTCCTGGAACCTGCTGACTATTCCAGGGAGAGAGCTCAAAAGACAAGCAGTGATCTGGGGTGGGGTGAGGGAGGGATAGGGTGCTGAGACTTCAGCTTGGGACCTCACCTCCAGGAAGCCCTTCATGATTGCAAGTACCTCCTTAGCTTCCCCCTTCCCAGTGCTGGGGCTGCTGGGCCACTCTAAGGCCCTTCCAGGAAGATTCAGTTCTTTGGGGCTTCTGTGGTACTCAGTGTTCAGCTTAGAACAGAGTGGAAAACCTAGAAATGGAAATGGGTAGGGGGAAAAGAAGGCATATGTGCCTGTAAAGGTCAATGTGTGGGTGTGGGGACACAGGTGAAAGGGGGATGTCAAGCACAAGTGTACTGCCCTGGTTGCTGAGCAGGTGGAGGTGAGAGGAGCCAGAGGAGAGTAGGCAGGAAAGCAAGGCAGGGATAGCAGTGCCAGGGCCTACTCACTAATCCCCTTGTGCTAGGGGGCAGATAGCCTCATGTTCCAGTCCCTCCTTCAGGCCATTCTTATTCCTTCTCTTAGATCCCTGTCCCACCACAGGGGGTATAAGCTCCAGCTCTATCACCAAGCCACCCAGAGTTCTCCTGGTACCAGTATCCAACTGTGCATCCCTGAGAATGTGACCATGCTATTGGAGTCTTGGTTTCCCCACTTGGAGGGTAGAGAGAAGAGGCTGCAAGTAGGCGGGTACTGATGCCAGGCCTGGCTCTGGGGAAGGTCGTGGCATGCGTGCCCCAGGATGGGTTGGGGTACAGGAAAAATCTCAGGCTCAGCACTGTCAGAGCAAGGGCCTTAAAGCCTAGTTCAAGAGGATGGAGTTGCAGGTCATGGTCAGCAAAAAGGGGAAGTAAAGGCCCTCTCTCTGAATGGGATGCTATGGGGCAGACTTTTCACTGTTTGCCTTCAGAATGGAGAACGTCACATGAACAGGGCTAGATGGAGGTGTGAGCAGGGACTTGCCTCTCCATTCACATCCTGGGGTTACTCTTTGGTTTTCCCTGAGCACAGCTCCAAGCCTGGTGCCCATTCACCTCCATGTCATAAAGAAGGTGGCAGATCATCCTCCAGAAGTCAGTCTTAGGGCTGAAGGCTGGGTAAGTGTCTGGGGAGCAGCTGTGAGGTAGGGCTGTGACAGAGTTTCTCTGATCCACGTAGGAAGGCAGTAGAGGCAACAAAGGGACACAATTCATCACAGTGCTCAAACTTTGAAGCAGTTGATTTTCTGAGGCTACCTGGGGCAGCTGGCAGAGGATTAGAATGCTTCATTCTCTGCCACTTGGAACCTCAGTCGTCTGATCCCAGTAAAAATGGCGTTGGCCATAAAGAGCCTGATGGAAGAACTTAACCTAGGACCCACCCAACCTGAATGGAAGAGCTGCTGGGTGGCATCTTCTAGGTTTGCAAGGAATACCTGTGTCAAGCTTCAGGTGGTTCCAAAGCCAGATAAGCTTTGAAAATTCAGTTTTACCTTCTATAAAGTAGGGGCAATGTTATAACTTACCTTACAGGATCATCATAAGGAGTAGATTATAGATTTGATTTTACTTCTCCTTGGGGTATTCTGAGTCATCCCTCCCCTCCAGCTCTCCCTTCACCATGAGCCCATGTAGACACGAGTCCCAAGAGTACTTTCTGTGTTTTCCATTGTAGCAAGAAGTATCTGTGGACACATCAACTGGAGCACAGGCTCTGAGGTTTGTAGTATTCTGAACAAAAGGAGCAATGAAGGTCCTCATATCAGAATATAAATATTTAAAAATCATAAATCAAATACAAACTGCTAATAAAATATGTTCTATCCTTCTACTCAACCAGTAAACTTTCATAGCAATAAAAACCTGTAAATTTATGGTTTTTATATGTCTGAAAGTCAACAGATATGAAAGATGATTGAACTTAATGATTATTGCTCATGTCTAGGTGTTCAGTGATGGGTTTAAGATATAAGAGAATAGCGATATGCCTTACTTATAAAGTATTTCATATTTTTTTTAAAAATATTTTTTAGTTGTAGTTGGACACAATACTTTTTTTTTTATTATTTTTATATGGTGCTGAGGATCGAACCCAGGGCCTCACACGTGCTAGGCGAGCATTCTACCACCGCTGAGCCACAACCCCAGCCCAGCATTTTATATTTATTCTGTCCAACTAATTGTTCTTACCTTTATTCCAGTAAAATGACTGATTATGTTGTTATAATCAAGAGTTGCATGTAATTATTGTTCTTTTGGCAGTGACGATTTACAAGATTAATATAAATATCATTGTTAAAGAGCTTAAAATATAAATTAAATTAAAAAATCAAAAATTAAAAGTATTTCCAATAGGTTCCCAAAAGTTATTTTTAAATAATCAAAATAATTTAGTAAAAGTGAGATAAAATAAACTATACATTATAAGAAACTGACATCAAATTTTAAATTAAAATGATTTAGGGCTAGGGATATAGCTCAATGGCAGAGCACTTGTCCGGAATGTGCTGAGCCCTGCATTCAATCCCCAGTACTGGGAAAATAAAATAAAATAATAAAAAAATACATGATTTAAATAAATGATTTAAAGGGGCTGGGGTTGTGGCTCAGTGGTACAACACTTGCCTAGGGCATGTGAGGCACTGGATTCAATCCTCAGCACCACATAAAAAATAAAGAAGATAGGGTATTGTGTCTATCTTCAACTAAAATTTTTTTAAAAGATGATTTAAAATTTTTTTTACTTAACTTTTTCATTTTTTCCTTTTATTTTTTGACAGTACTGGGGATTGAACACAGGACCTCATGTATGCTAGGCTAGTACACTGTTCGGAGCTGCATCTCCAGCCCTGAAATTTTTATTAAGTAATATTAAATGTTCTCATATAAAGAAATCATCTCAGGGCTGGGATTGTGGCTCAGCAGTAGAGCGCTCGCCTAGCACAGGCGGGACCCGGGTTCGATTCTCAGCACCACATAAAATAAAGGCATTGTGTTGTGTCCATCTACACCTAAAAAATAAATATTAAAAAAAAAGAAAGAAAGAAATCATCTCAGTCCACAACTAAATTCCCCATGAAGGATAAAGTTGTGTCTGTTCTGCAGTCAGAAGCAACACAATCTGCATGAGTTTCCCTGGGGCCTAAACAGTGTTATCATGAGGGTGGACGTTTGGATTTATCTCATACTGTGCCAGCATAGAATGTCAAACTCCTGGTGATAGAGATGCCCATGTGTTCTGTAGTCAATTTATTGAAAACTGATCCTTTGTATGTTTATGGTACACTCTAAATAAGAGAACCCAGGAAGATTAAGAGAGAGTGGTAACAGACCAGGTACAATTCCCAACAACCTTTTGGGAAAAGGTCTGCCTCACATGCCACCACCATAAGTTCTTAGATGGGTCAAATATTTAAGTGTTAAAAGTGACCCAAGCATCCTTTAGAGCTCCTTTTAGAGACATAGAAATATGGGTTCTAGGTGAGAAACCCTTTTACATGACTACCCTGAATTATTTTCAGGATAAGAGGAAGTAGAGAAATCCCTGAAATCTATTAATGCCCATTTAATGTTGGAAGACTATTCTCTATGGTTCTTTCCCATTTCTGCACACTTTACAGTAGAGGCACCAACTGCCCCTATTCCAAACAAATTTTAGGGAGATGATGATAAGAAAAGCCTTAGAAGATAGAGGTGATCTGTTCTATATTTCTGAACCAGGAGTCTTGTATATTCTCCAGTATCCTTGAGAATATGATAGGCTAATTTTTTAGTACTTGCAAGGCAGATAAAAATCTGAAGACTTCAGAGTTCGTAACATAAAGGACAGGGGAAGTGAGATGGGGAAGGAAAGGAAGCCAAAGCAGGTGTGTTAATAACTAGGTTCCCTATTTTGGCAACCGAGGCTCAATCCTAAATTGAAATATGGTAGAGAACACACCTCAGGGTTGTCTCACCCAAGAGGTGGGGAAGCTGGAGCATGTGTCCACCAACTTTCTCTCTTCATTGGCTTAGACATGCTCCTGGGAATTAGTTTCTTGGCACTTTTGGTTACTTACCAGCCTGGCCTCTACTGCAGGCAAAGCCGTAGATGATGGTTTCAACTGCTTTGTGGGAACTTGAGTATGAGGGGACTGACCTGCTTAGTCCCCACCAGACTGGAGTACGATGTGAACAGGCCCTTGCCCAAATACTGTTCATTTCCAGTGCTGACACAGTGCCCAGCAGAAGGTGACTAAATGCACATCCCATGGACAAGCTAAGAGCCTATTTACTTGTCTCTCTTCTCCACTAGGCCATAAGTTCCTATAAATACAGACTGTCAATTTTTCATACCCCAGTGTCAAGTGTAGGCCTGGAAATCAGCAAATGTTTATTAAAGTTTTGTTGAATGAATGAAAGATGCAAATAAATAAGCTTCTAAAATAAACAAAATTCCAAGTATCCAGAACTAGATTACAACATCTTTAAACAGAGAAAGGCTACACAAACAAAATCCACTTGATAGGGAGGGGCCAGAGGCATCCCCATGGAAGTGAGAAGCAAGGTACAAATGCTCTACAAGGCAGATAAAATCTCAGTCATCAGAGTTCTTAACATAAAGGACAGGGGAAGTGAGATGGGAAAGGAAAGGAAGCCAAAGCAGGTGTGGTTTTCAATGTTACATTGACAGTCTTAGTCAAGCTATAAACGAGGAAATAAATAAAAGGTATAAGTACTAGAAAGGAAAAGATAAAGTTATTAAGTATCATATAGGAAATCCAGGAGAAGTGACGAATAATAAACCTTAAAATGGAAACCAAGAAGGTGAGTTGTTATAAGATAAACCCACACAAATCAATGCACCAGCAAGAACTAATTAGGCCATCTTTCTGGATAACAAATAACAGATTTATTTAGTAATAAATCTCTGTGCTGCTGACTGGTGTGTGCTGAAATTCTCTTCTGTCACATAAGTCAAGATCCTAGCTGGTCCTGAGTCAAGGTCCCCTTCTGTCTAGAAACTTCTTTGACCTTTATTCAGAAACACTTCTCCTGTGATACTGGCTGTGAATTTTGTCGTGCTACATGCCTTGAACCCAAATCTTTTCCAGGGCCTTAGGCCGGGTACACAGGGGTATCCAGATGTCCTTCCTGAATTAGTCCCTCAGTTGGACACAAGTTGACTGTCCCAGTGTACAGAGTGACTGTGTCCATTCCCTGAGATAGCAAAAAGCCAGGGCATCAGAAAAGCTATAGCTCTGATCAGAGTTCTCAGGCTCAGCCTGAAGCTCCCAGTCAGGGGTGGAGGTGGTATGGAAGAATGAGGGGCAGCCAGATTGCCATTGGGCCCAGGGCCTCATGGAGTAAAAGCAGTTTCTCTGCCTGCTCCCAAAATCTAAGTAGAAGGGAAGAGCTCTGCTAGTGAGTGAGTAGAGCACTGTCTGGAGTCTTTTAGTGAAAGGGTAACATTCACCAAATCTGAGGCCCCACTCTCATCCCACCAACAAATAGGCATAATTGAAGGATGCTCTGAGTGCTGAGGAATGAGACCTCCACAGGATCAACCTTGCTTTAAGCACAGTGCTCGGGGCCTTCTCTAACAGCCAGCAGCCTCCTCTGCCTGAGAAAGAGGATACACAGGACCTTGTGGGGAATGGGGTTGGGGGCAGATAGTAACTATGGTGGAGGCACTATCCTCTTCTAGCTCCAAGACCCACCTCAGTGTGAATGGCAAAATCTGAAGCTGGGCGGGCCTGGTGTGGCTCTAGTGGCTACTGCCACAGTCTCAAAGATGCTCCACCCCAAGCCTAGAGCTATATAGGGGTAAACTGTAGTCTTACTGGGTGGGAGTGAAGGGGACAGAGGTTGGAGGGAGGTTAGAAGCAGGGGAAAGTTCTAGGTGGTCAGAGAGGATAGAAGCATTTGAGCAGAATTGGGAAGGCTGATTGTTTTCAAGGGAAGGAAGGGGGGAATTTCAGTCTGCTAGACCAGTCCAAGCAAAGGTAAGAAATTCTGGGGAATGGTCACTAAATATTAAGAAAACCTAGGTTTGCCAACAGGTGGATTTTCTAAGAATATCACCAGCCTCATCTCCCAGTATTAGATGGAATGTGGTCCTCAGCAGGTGTCAAGTTCCCAGTACCAACCCAAAAGTTCGGGGATCTGGATAAGGTGCTCAGGTCTGGCTTGTTCCCCTCCCAGACCTACCCCAAGTTGCTATGTAACCCTGGGAATGTCATGGGTCCCTTCTGGGCTTCATCCTTTTTTTTCCATGAAATGGGGATACAATGCTTGAGTTTTGAGTTTCCTTGGGCTCCCAAGACTCAAAAACATTGGTTGGGCCTCTGAGGCAGGGTGATCTCTCTTTCTGTCTGTCTCTCTGTTTCTGTCTCTCTCTCTCACACACACACACACACATACATGCACACACACACACACACACACACACACACACACACACACACACACTTGGCCCTGACTAGTTTCCAGAGCCTGGGGCTATCCCATCCTAGCTGGGAGGTCCTGCATAGATACCTGTGATCATAAATATGGACCCCATGTTAGCCATGCTCATGTGCATGAACCTGTGAGTGGCCTGTGAATGGTGTGTGGGTCTCTGTGATATGTGTGTGTGATATGGCCTGGCCTCCCCAGAGCCTAATATCTCTTATGGCTCCTCGTCCTGAACAAAACAATCATAAGGACCCAGTCACGCATTAGGGGCCTGTCAGAAGTAATCTATGTTCATCCCACCTCCCTGGGGCTGACTTACAGTTTGTGTTTAATAAATGACTATGGATCCATGATGGGGATGGAAGGGGAGACAGGACAAATGAGGGACTCAGTCACCCCTTCCCTAAGCTTGGGGAGGTGTTCTGAGCCCTTAACAACCCAAGACTCCTCCCAAAGGATGTTGGCCTGGAAGGACAGCTTGTCCCAGATGCTGTTGTCCTCACCTGACCCTGAATTCTGCCCCACCCCGGCAGCCCAAGGGAGGCTGAGGTGCAGGGATCTTAGCTATGACTCAGCGGAAGGAAGACAGAAATGGAGGGTGGCAGGGTGATGCTGGGGCCCTAAAGGGTTTTACTTCTCATTTTTCTTTCCAAAGCACAGCCGGTTCTCAGAAATGAAGGTACCCAGAACCAGAGAAACTCCAGGTTTTCAGGGGCATCGGGTTCCCGAATCTTTTTACTTCAAAGGCATAATCAAGTGCGTGTGGAAGCCCCAAGCCCACGTCTCTTGCTGGGGGCTCTATTCCCTGCCCTAGAACAGGGATCAAGTGCAGGGCCAGATGGAAACTGTGACCCAGATTCACTTGCTATGACAGATGCTGGGTGGGAGGAGGTGCTGGGAGCTTATAGGTCTGTGGGTGGCTGGAGCAGTCAGGGCAGGCTTCAGGGAGGGAGAAGTCACGTGGATGCATTAGAGAGGCCTAGATGCCCCGCCTCATGAGTTCCTTCTTTCACTTTTCCTTTTTCTATCTTCTTCTCCCTTTTTCTTTCTCTTTCTTTCCCTCTCTCTTTTACATTTGTAACTATTTAAAAACCCCAATTTTATTTTGCTTTCATATTTTCGGTACTAGGGATTGAATTTAGGGGTACTTTATTACTGAGCAATATCCCTGGCCCTTTTTATTTTGAGACAGGGTCTGAGAGTCTCACTAAGTTGCTGAGGCTGGCTTGAACTTGTGAAACTCTTGACTCCTGAGTAGCTGGGATTACCAGTGTGTGCTACTACCATGCCCAGCTTAAAACAAAAAAAAAATTTTTTAAACCACACACTGAACTCTGATGGGCACAGCACCAAATTATGAGACATTAGAAACTTCCCCATGTAGCCCGACCCCACAATATGTAGATCGGAGCCAACTTTTTCTTCTATCAGACGCAGAGTCTCTGATTTGATATCAAGCTCCTTGATCCATTTTGAGTTAACTTTTGTGCATGGCGAGAGAAAGGGATTCAGTTTCATTTTGTTGCATATGGATTTCCAGTTTTCCCAACACCATTTGTTGAAGATGCTATCCTTCCTCCATTGCATGCTTTTAGCCCCTTTATCAAATATAAGATAGTTGTAACTTTGTGGATTGGTCTCTGTGTCCTCTATTCTGTACCATTGGTCCACCCACCTGTTTTGGTACCAGTACCATGGTGTTTTAGTTACTATTGCTCTATAATATAGTTTGAAGTCTGGTATCGCTATACCGCCTGATTCACACTTCCTGTTTAGAATTACTTTTGCTATTCTGGGTCTTTTATTTTTCCATATGAATTTCATGATTGCTTTATCTGTTTCTACAAGAAATGCCGTTGGGATTTTGATTGGCATTGCATTAAACCTATAGAGAACTTTTGGTAATATCGCCATTTTGATGATGTTAGTTCTGCCTATCCATGAACAGAGTACATTTTTCCATCTTCTAAGATCTTCTTCTACTTCTCTCTTTAGGGTTCTGTAGTTTTCATTGTATAAATCTTTCACCTCTTTTGTTAGGTTGATTCCCAAGTATTTTTTTTTTTGAGGATATTATGAATGGAATGTTTTTCCTCATTTCCGTTTCAGAAGTTTTGTCGCTGATACCCATAGCACAAGAGTTAATAACAAGAATCAACAAATGGGACTTACTTAAACTAAAAAGTTTTTTCTCAGCAAGAGAAACAATAAGAGAGGTAAATAGGGAGCCTATATCCTGGGAACAAATTTTTACTCCTCACACTTCAGATAGAGCCCTAATATCCAGAGTATACAAAGAACTCAAAAAATTAGACAATAAGATAACAAATAACCCAATCAACAAATGGGCCAAGGACCTGAACAGACACTTCTCAGAGGAGGATATACAATCAATCAACAAGTACATGAAAAAATGCTCACCATCTCTAGCAGTCAGAGAAATGTAAATCAAAACCACCCTAAGATATCATCTCACTCCAGTAAGATTGGCAGCCACTATGAAGTCAAACAACAACAAGTGCTGGCGAGGATGTGGAGAAAAGGGTACACTTGTACATTGCTGGTGGGACTGCAAATTGGTGCGGCCAATTTGGAAAGCAGTTTGGAGATTCCTGGGAAAGCTGGGAATGGAACCACCATTTGACCCTGCTATTGCCCTTCTCGGACTATTCCCTGAAGACCTTAAAAGAGCATGCTACAGGGATACTGCCACATCGATGTTCATAGCAGCACAATTCACAATAGCTAGACTGTGGAACCAATCCAGATGCCCTTCAATAGATGAATGGATAAAAAAAATGTGGCATCTATACACAATGGAGTACTATGCAGCAATAAAAAATGACAAAATCATAGAATTTGCAGGGAAATGGATGGCACTAGAGCAGATTATGCTTAGTGAAGCTAGCCAATCCCTAAAAAACAAATACCAAATGTCTTCTTTGATATAATGAGAGCAACTATGAACAGAGCAGGGAGGAAGAGCAGGAAGAAAAGATTAACATTAAACAGAGACATGAGATGGGAGGGAAAGGGAGAGAAAAGGGAAAATGCATGGAAATGAAGGGAGACCCTCATTGCTATACAAAATTACATATAAGAGGTTGTGAGGGGAATGGGAAAATAAACAAGGAGAGAAATGAATTACAGTAGATGGGGTAGAGAGAGAAGAAGGGAGGGGAGGGTAGGGGGGATAGTAGGGGATAGGAAAGGTAGCAGAATACAACAATTACCAATAGGGCATTATGTAAAATTGTGGATGTGTAACCGACGTGATTCTGCAATCCGCATTTGGGGTAAAATTGGGAGTTCATAACCCACTTCAATCTAATGTATGAAATATGATATGTCAAGAGCTTTGTAATGTTGTGAACAACCAATAAAAAAAAGAAAAAAAAGAAACTTCCCCATGTGCTCAGAGAATAGAATTTGTGCTGAGTTGGGGCTGGGGCTGGGGCTCAGCGGTAACGTATTTGCCTGGCATGTATGAGGTACTGGGTTTGATTCTCAGCACCACATATAAATAAATAAATAAAGATCTATAATCAAGTTTAAAAAACATTTAAAAAATTAAGAAAAAAAAAGAACTTGTGCTGAGTTTGAAATAAGACTCCTTCTACTGTTCTTGTCAAAGAGACTGCCTGGTGGGTTGCAGGAGCACTGCTACTGTTTGTAACCATTTATCTGTGAGTTGGGTCCCTTGGTCCTTCAAACATTGAAAGAAGCTGGATGCTTAGGCTAATGTAAGATTGCATCTCCCGTCCCAACCCCCAGTTCAAACATTTGTGTTCATTGCTATTTGCCTTGATGGGCTTTATGCGAATAAAAAATTTCAACTTGTAAAATATATTTATGCTATTAAGATGCTGCTTTTATCTTTTCTAAAACACCTATTTGAGTTCCCCATGAAACTTAGTTTGAAAGAACAAGCTCCACAGCTCTAGGGGGCTGAGGCAGGAGGGCTGGGCAGAATGAGGAAGAGACTGTGGATTTCAGTGTACTCAGAGAAAGCAGGAAGCTAGAGTCAGTTCTTGAACTATGAGTACTTGCAAGAAGGAGTTTTAGACACATCCAACCAGTGCCTCCTCTCTGAATCTCCCAGGCCTAGGGACCTGAAATGTTCCCCCAAGGTGGCAGATTTAATACCCACAAAACTGAGATGGGGATTTGCCTCCTTTACTCACCTGCTAGTTGAGAATCTGTGTGTGTGTGCATGCGCGTGCGTGTGTGTTGTCCCACCCCACATCCAATGTACACAGAGTCTCATTTCAAAGTAACAGCCACCTTTGCTGTCCTCTCCTCCCCACACCCAGGGCTTGTTGTCTAGCCCCTCTGTTGTGGGATATGAAAGCTAGGCACCCAGGGGTGGCTGGGAGGAAGCTTCTTTCATGTCTGGTGCCTACTTTTTGGTTTGCCATTTTTCTCTTTGTCCTGGAAGCCCTAGTCATCCCTGGGGCACCCTAAACAGTTGACAGGCCCCTCTGAGAGTTAAGGTCCAAGGCTGCAGGTGACCTCTGTGACCTGCTCACTCCCCTTCTGTTCAGATGTTAGAAGATTAGGTTTAAATCCCAGCATGGCCACTTGTTGGCTGTGTGATCTTGGACAAGTTAAACCTCACTCTGTGTCTCTATAGTGAGTCAAAGAAGGCATCTCTAATGGGAGGATTTGTGTCAACAGGTTTGTGGAATCTGGCATTGCTTATACATGGCAGATGCTCCGTTACTGTTGTTGCCAGCACTTAGGTGTGGGAGGATGGTCTTCCCAAATCTACTTAAAGGGCTGCCTTTGGGCTATGATCCCACACGGTCACATCTAGATCTACAAATGCCCAATACTGCCTCTGGGATATTCTGAGGGCATACTATACTCTCATGTTCACTGTCCCCAACACCCCAGTCTCCAGCTCAGAGTACTCCCAGGTCCCAATAAGAGCCCTAGGTCCTACTGTGGTCCTGGCTACCCCTTACCCCACATCCAACCCCCAACGGTTTTCCAGAATTCCTGATGCCACCACTATCACCCCTAGCCACCTCCAGATCCTAGACAGTTGTAGTCTCCTGCCCCAGATTCCTCTTCATGGCTGAGGGAGATAGCATGCCTAGCTGATCCTGTAACTCAGCTCAAAAGCCTTGTTTTTAGGGTTGAGGTTTTGGCTCAGTGGTAGAGCACTTGCCTAGCATGTGTGAAGCACAGGGTTCAATCCTCAGCACCACATTAAAAATAAGTAAATAAAATAAAGGTGTTGTGTTCATCTACCACTACAAAAATATTAAAAAAGAAAGAAAAGAAAAACTTGCTTTTAGGCTCTGTGATCCTCAGAAATGCATTCAGGGCTCAACCAAGAGATCCAACCCCACCACCTTGCCCCATACAATCCTGATGTGCCTTCAATCCTCCAGGCTTTTGCTCAGACTGTCTCTTCTGCCTGGTAGATCCTTGTCCTCTGTCCTCCCTACCTCAAGCCTGGTGTGACCAAAGTCTCAGACCTAGGATCGCAGCATGCGTCACAATCCCAGCTCAGCCAGCATGTAAGTAATTCTTTAGCATTCTCATCTTCAGTTTCTTTGTCTGTCAAATGAGAGGGTTCACAGCCTCCATCTTATGGGATTTCATGAGGGTTAAGATAATCCCGAACAGGGCTGGGGATGTGGCTCAAGCGGTAGCGCGCTTGCCTGGCATGCATGCTGCCCGGGTTTGATCCTCAGCACCACATACAAAGATGTTGTGTCCGCCAATAACTAAAAAATAAAATATTAAAATTCTCTCTATCTCTCTATCTCTCTCGCTCTCTCTTTAAAAAAAAAAAAAAAAGATAATCCCGAACAATCATGGCTCAGGATACACCAGTGGAATTCCATATTTTACAGTCCTTCAACATGGTATTATCTCCCTGGAGTCTAGCACATAGTAGGGCTTAGGAGACAAAAGTCCTGGCCCTGTGCTGCATGTATCTCAGGAGAGGAACCTATTAGGCTTCTGCTGGGTTCTAACCCTAATTCTAACCCTAACCCACCCTAACCCTAACCCTATTTCTGCTGGCATTCCCTATTCCTGCTCCAGAGGCCCCTGGACCCCAGTACTAAACCCTGCAGGACCTACCAGTGTCAGTCTTCTTGTCTCTGATAGTCATATTAGCACCAATGAAAGCATCATCCTCCCTTTTATTCTGGCTATGCAACCTAACCCATGATCATACACTGAACCTTAATGGTGTCCTCAACTGCAACACAGGGATGATTAAAAACCCGTGTCTATAGGATTCGTGAGACTTAAAGCTAATGAATTCAAAGCAGCTACTTGGGGCCCAGTGCCTAGAAGGAATTCAGAGGCAAGGAGGTGGAGGCAGCTAGGGGGCTGCCTGGGTCCTTTCTCCAACTGCAGAGTCTGAGGCCAAGCAATGCTCAGGCAGTGCTAGTTCAGGGTTTGTTCTTCACTTCATGGAGCTCAGCCTCATACTGACTTCCAGGAAGGGCAGAGGGACTGTTCTGGCTTTTGGCAGGTAAGACTGTTCCTAGAAAGCAAGGCAGGAAAGGGATCTTCAGATGATGGAGGGATGGCTGTTGACTGGGAGCCCCAAAAGAAACCTGGGCTTGAGCCCCAGAACTGTCCCTGCCTTGCTGAGCCTTAATTTCCTCATCTGTAGTATCAGGATCTCTGTAGGTGCTTCAAGCCCCAACAATCTATGTGCTCCCTAGGTTCAGAGGATAGGACATCTGACCTCTGCATTACCCAGACACATGCCCCAGAAGAATTCAGAACTGGTAGAGTGGTGGGCAATAAGATAGTATCCCCTGCTCTCAAAGGCAGAATCCCTGGGGGAGACCCCTAGGAAAGGGGCCATCTGATCAGGCCTTCTTCCCATGGGGCAGGGCTAGCCTAACTGTCTCAGCTGAGCCCTAGGCTCCCTGCTGCCTTGCCCACTTTGTGAATTGTAAAATTCACCTTTTCTAACCACTTCCCTTTAGGACTGTTGGGGAGATATCTGGAAGAGAAGGGATACCTAGAATTTGAAGCTCTTACATATCTGATTCCTGGTTATGAGGCCAAAAGTCCTTCTAAAAACCTCAGGAGGGCCCCAGGACTGAGGAGTGTAGAGCTAGTGCCCTCAGAGGAGAATTGCCCACTCATTATGTGTGGGAGAATCCTCCTCTTTTCACAGCTGCCAGGGTTTCAGATGTGACCTAGGGGCTACAATTGAGCTAATATAGCTGACATCAGCCCATAACATGGCCAAGAGGATTATATGGGCCAGAATCTGTGGGTTTAGGAGCTATATGAAAAGACATAGGAGCACTATTTAATTCATTGGCCACAGGATCTTGGAAACAATGGGGGCTGAGAACATTGTACCAGGAGTCAGGAGGCAAGTATACTAGTAAAATCATTCCCTCTCTGTTTGGGAAGAAGGATAAACAGAGATTAGAGATGTGTCCTATTATAATCTACCCCTTCCAATACAAACTGGTCCTCTTGGATTTATCCAAAGCACATTCAGGAGACTTGGAGCCAAGCAGGCTCTTAATTCCAGGTGTCTAGACTGTCTTTTTAAAATTTTTTTTTTTAATAGTTGTATATGGACAGCATGCCTTTATTTATTTTTTAATATGGTGCTGAGGATCTAACCCAGTGCCTCACATATGCTAGGCAAGTGTTTTACCACTAAGCTACAACCCCAGCCCTAGACTGTCTTTGAGTTTCTCTTAAAGAAGCATATCAGTCCATGTTTACCATCCCAGTAGTTCTCCCTATGGCCCCAGGTTGGGACTGTGGCTTCAGGAGCCCCAGGCCTTGGCCAGATAGGATGATGTCTCCAAAGCCCTTTAGTATCCTTCATCCAAAGTGGGGACTCAGCCTCAGCCTGGAAAGATGCAGGGTCAAAGGCACAGTAGACCCACCTCAGCTGAGAACCCCAGGGATGATCTGAATAGTGACAGAGTCCTGCCAAAGCCTTTGGTTGGAGCTAAGTACTACCTGGTAGCTGTGAGGGGTTTAGCCTTCCACCACTGACATGGAGGACTCACTCGGGTCATTTGCTTAGTCAGGAAAGAGACAGGGTCAAAGGCACAGTAGACCACCTCAGCTTTGGAGATCAGGAAGCTGAGAACTCCAGGGATGATCTGATTCCATTTCAGAGACAGAATAGTGACACAGTCCTGCCCAAGCCTTTGCTATGCTCGTTTCCCAAGTATGGCACCTGCAATACAAGGTGTGAACCCTGCTCATACTCAAAGGGTGCTGGGCTAGTCACACAACTCCATGAAGTACCAGGACCAGGCTTGGATCCAATCTCCAAGGTCCTCTCTGAAGGGCTGGGTAACACCTGTGCTACTGGAGATGGCCAAGGAGGCCAGCCTTACACCCTCTCACTGGTCCCAATCCCATTCCTCACTGCTCCCAGTGACAGGCCAGCCCCTCTGGGGCCCACCCTGGTCAATCTTCTAGTCCTTTCACTCTGAGAAAGGGCCAATTCTCTCCAAACATGCTAAGACATGGGGGTAAGGCCTTGAGAAGTTCAAGATGGCAGGTTGAGAAGGGTTCCTCCACCCTGGCCAGACTGCCTTTCAAAGGAGAGGTGTTCAAGGCAATGCCTCATGCTTCCCCAAATCTTCCAGCCTCTGCCCCTTTCCAAATTCCAATTCCAAAACCACTTACATTTTGAAGTGTTTATTACAGCAGTACTCTACTTTAAACACCAAAATCTGTATATTTCTTATGGCTGCTGCAACAAATTCCCACAAACTTAGTGACTTAAAACAACACAAATTCAGCCAAGTACAGTGGCACACATTTGTAAACCCAACTACTTGGGAAGCTGAGGTAGGAGGATCACAAGTTTAAGGCCAGCCTGGGCAACCAAGTGAGACCTGTTTCAAAATTTAAAATAATTTTTTTAAACTATTTATTTATTTATTTTTAAAATAACAATATCTTCATTTATTTTTATTTTTTAAAGAGAGAGAGAGAGAATTTTTTTAATATTTATTTTTTAGTTTTCGGCGGACACAACATCTTTGTTGGCATGTGGTGCTGAGGATCGAACTCGGGCCGCACGCATGCCAGGCGAGCGCGCTACCGCTTGAGCCACATCCCCAGCCCCCATCTTCATTTTATTTTTACGTGGTGCTGAGGATCGAACCCAGGGCCTCACACATGCTAGGTGAGCACTCTACCACTGAGCCACAACCCAGCCCTAAAATAATTTTTGAAAAGGGTTGAGGATGTAGTTCAGTGGTAGAATAACTCTGAATTCAGTCTCCAATACTACAAAAACAAACAAAAGAAAACAACAGCAACAACAACAAAAGAAAAAAACCTCCATAATTATCGCCTTACATTTCTAGAGGTTAAAAGTCCAAATTCAGTTTCACTGGGCTTAAAATCAAGGTATCACAGGACTGCATTTTTTCCTGGGGCTCTAGGGGAGGTCGGGCTGTCTGCATTCCTTGGCTCATGGCCCCTTCCTCTAGCAATTGCATCACTTTGACCTCTACTTTCATTGTCACAACTTCTCCAGTAAATATTCCTGCCTCCTTCATATAAAGAAGACCCTTATGATTAAACTGAGTTTAATTACAATCCAGGACAATATTTCCATCCTTAATTATACCTGCAAAGTTCCTTTTGCCACATAAAGTAACAGTTCCAGCTTTGGAAGATTAGGACATGGGCACCTTTGGAGGCTATTATTCTGAGAGGAGGACAGTGTTGCTTTGCCAGTCTCAGTACAGTATAGGACCCTTATCCTTGGCAGAAGAGTCTTAAAGGAGGATCAGGCCACTGTCCTAGCTACTACCCTCCAGGAAACTTGGTGCCTGACCCTGCTGCCGCCAAGGACAGCCTGTTCTCCTGGCGTGACTGTCATGCAGGGATCAGGTGCACTTGAGCCCTCAAAGCAGCCATGGCTCAACCTGAGCAGCTGCCTGACTCAGGCAGGAAGCCAGGCCCTCACGGCTTCCTCTCTGCTGACTGAAATACATGAGAGTTGCCATCAGGTCAGATGTGGGCCAAATGAGAAGTTCCAGCCCTATCCTAGAAAATGTAGGCACTGTGGACATTTAATGAACTTGAGAATGCCAGACTCACAGGGGGTCCCAGGGAGATAAGCAAGACAGGCAGGTTTCCAAATGTATGGGACAGAATATCATTGGCACCAGAAAAGATATAGGTTAGGGGCAGGTGGGGAGAACACAGAGGTCAGGGCAGGTGTCCCAAAGGAGGCAGCATTTGTGTTGGAGCTTGGAGGGTGAGATTTAAACTGGCAGTGGTGAACAACAGCACTCTGATGGAAGCACTGACAGGACAAAGGGAAGGTGTGTTTAGAGGGTGGAGGGTAATACAAGAAGGCCGAAGTCCAGGCAGCAGAAAAAAGAATCTAAAGGCAGATGGGAAAAGAAAAAGGCATGCAGGCCTGTAGAAGTTAAATGGGTTCCCACCTTAAGCCAGCAGTTCTCAAACCTGTCAAGAGTCAAACCCTTTGTTCACTTACTCAGCACTGATGGGGCCAGGAAGGGATTCCCAGGGCCTTTCCCACAGCCATCCTCCCTGACCTCTTCAGACCCGGATTCTGCAAGACACAGACACCATCCCTACCTAGGTCACAGGGAGTCAGCCAAGGGTTTAGGACAGAAATTGGGAGCAAGTGATGGACCAGGGTTCAAATGGGAGTCAGGGAATAGGAAAGGGTATATTTCTTGCAGTTAGGAGTTTGGTGGCATATTTCAATAAAGCAGTACATTTCAATAAGCTCCATGAAGAAAACCAAGGATAGCTTAGGAAAGCACCAAACTGTGAGACAAGACTGCAGTTGTCAGAGGAACAAGTGGAATTCTTTCTCAGAGTACCTTGAAGAAGGACTCCTATACCTGCTACCCAGGTTCTGGGCTCATGTTTAAGGAGGCTGGGTGAGCAATAGGGACATTCCTCAAGACCTCAGGAGCTTGCAGAGCCTGGACTGTACTATCCGCTCCACATGTTCTGGCCTCAAGGTCTTCTTTGACATGTACCAGAAAACATGGCTCAAGTCTCTGGCTCTAGCTTCAGAACTAAGGGTGGGGTGGGTGGGGGTGGAAGACAGGGCTGGTGAGCCTGGTTTGCCCTAAGTGAAGCCACTAGCTGCCCTGGCCTAGGCCTTAGGACACTCTGGCCCTGGTGAGGAGGGGCTAAAGGGAGATGTAGGCTGCCAGCCTCTCAGTGGCTCCATCTCCAGAGGGCAGAGAGAAGTTATGAATACAGGGCTGAAATCCCTGATGTCCCTCCTTTCCAGACTATCTTGGTAACCACTCTGATACAGTTTCAAATCGACATTTGCCAACCAGAAGTTTCCTATTACTGTCTATGCCTGCCTTACATCAGTGCTGAGCATGTGATGCAGGAGGGCATTCCGGTCTGTTCTCTTGTTTGCAGACGATCAAAACACCTGCAAGAAAAATGCAGCTCATGGGCCCCCTCACAAACATCCTATAAAATAAAGCACTCTGGTCCCATATTGCTGAGCCTGGAAGCCAAGGCTGAAAAGGTGAAGTCATCTGCCCAAGGTCTCATCCTGGTGAGGGGTAGACTGCAGAATGTGAATCCAGGCTGATAGATCTTCCACATCACAGCTCCACATCCAGGACCCAATCAAGTCCGTGGGTACAGGCTTAAGGCACTGCTTTGCCAATTCACTTGGCTTAGACCTTTTTCCCAGTGGAGTCAAGCCCCATATTTTTCTAGGAAGGAAGTTGTCCCCAGGGTGGTTCCTGCTCCAATGACCCCAGCTGCCCCTTCACTGTCATTCTCCATCATTACACTCTCTTGGGTGCCATACCTACATGTTTGCCAAGGCCCTTCCTTAGTCATGGGCCTGAGGACAGCAGGGTGAGACTGTCAAGGAGGCAGCACTGGTAGAGGTGTATCCCAAGCTGGAGGAACAAGGGTGTACCAGACAGCTAGGAGGTTATGGCGGCTGCCCTAAAATGCTTCTGAAGAGCCAAAAAGCACAGACAGTGTAAAGAAAGGGAAAGAGAAAAAAAAAGGGGGGGGGGACTTTGGAAGGCATGGGGGCTCGCTCAGGAAATAAGGAGCCTTGCTTGCTGAGTCCTACCCTGACCTCCCAGGTTCCTTATATAGCAGCTATGTGGAAAAGTTCAAGGTTGAGACAGAACACCAGGGCTCTGGGACCTGCAGCATGGCCTCTACAAGGTGAACTCCCCTCCCCTCACTTCACCATAGCACTGGGTATCATCCAGGCCTGGTATGACTCCAGGAATATAGACTACCTTAAGGCTGGGACCTAAGTTCTTGTTTCCACTTGGCTACCTCCTATAATACCATCTGGATAGTGGGCATGAAAGCTCTACTTGGCTGACCAAGAGTAAAGTGAGGCTGCTGCTTTGCATTGCCCTTGGGCTTAGAAGAGCCAGATTCACAGAGGAAAGAAGCTTGCATTGGTAAATGCAAGACCCAGTCCTAGAATTCAGCACTACTGACTCCAACAGAAGATACTGCCCACCAGACCACCTGCCTCTGGCTAAAGCACTTCAGGTCAGGCCCATGAAAGTACCAGGGCATGGGGGAGAGGTCTGGCAGAATGAGCCTGCTGGGTCTCCTTGGTTCTCACTCTGATACAGTTTCAAATCGACATTTGCCAACCAGAAGTTTCCTATTACTGTTGGCAGGAGTGCTGGTCTTTGGTCCTCCTGGTTGCCATGAATCTACCAGACTAGCTTAAGGAAGGAGCTGGGTGGAGGCCATAACTTGGTACGTACTGTCTTAGCTTCTCATTCTTCCAGCCCCATCCAAAGAAACTTGGAAAGGATATTCAGCTAAAAGCTATGGAAATAAAAATAAACAAAAGCCCTGATCACCTTCACTGGCTCAAACCTTCAGTTAAATGAATGTTGGTGTGTGACCCAGAATTGAGTGTCAAAGACCTCTAGCCCCATCCGTTCCAGGGAGTAAGCAGGCAACCCTCAGTTGAAGTTCTGATGAGGTTCCTATGCTCAGAGGCTAGGCCCAGTTAGAAAAGTATGTGTGCATGCACTCAGGGCAGTGGAGGACTAAGTCCATCTGAGGAGTGCAGGGCCCTATGGTATCCAAAGTTAAGAGTGTGTGCCTCTATGCCTTCCTCATACTATGTCCCACCCACCCACCAGGCAAGGGACTGATAGCCAGCCTTATTGGGATAGGAGGAAGCTCTCATCCCTATCACTACCTGGGGTTAAGAGGACAGGGCCCCATAAATCACAACAAAAACACTGGGTCACCATTTGTCAGTCTCAATACTTTACTTCCCAAAATCTCCACAGCAATTCTACTAACAGGAACAGAGAGCAACCTGCCCTTGACCACTCTGATTTGATGGAGCTAGATTCGGAACTAGGGTCTGCCTAGCTTCTGAGCCAAATTAGATGTCCCTGCCCTTAGCTTTTCAGGAAGCACATCCTCATCCTTGTTTCCAAGTTTTCTAGAAACGTAGAACATGGGGAATCACAGAACAATGGGAAATGCTACAAGCACCTGGGTTTCTGGAAAGCACCATCCATCTCCCTCTTAGCAGCATTCCAAGAAGAAATGGTCAGCTAGGCATTCAGTCAGGCTGGGGCCCTAGCCAAGCATCCAAATGATAGACACACTATGGCCCAGACCTCTGGACATGCAGGAACCGGGGCCTGAGGAGACAGTGGCAAGAGACTGGTTACTGCCTGCGCTCTAGGGAACAGATGCACACAGGGTGGAAATAGTGCACTTGGGGAAATGAGGGGTAGAGCTTACCTCCCACAGAAGTCCCTGCGTATAGCCACAAGATTGAGGCACAGGTCAGGATGACTCTGAAGCCAGTTGCTGACGAGCTCTGGGTGCCTCGGTTCTACTTCCAAAAAGATGCTTCTACATGGAAGGGAAATACATTGGTTCAACTGGGATTTTCAGTTTGGGGTTGTCTGGGCTGAGAGAGGTGGGGGAAGAATGACTTCCAGGGCATGCCCAGCACACATTGGGAATGGAAGAGGCTACTGGGGATAGACCTAGAACACCTGTCCCATCCGTACCCAGAGTCCTTCAGGAATTGGGGTGCCAGGGTCAGGATACGGGTAATGATGTCCATGCCTTCTTCCCCACCATCCAGGGCCACTGGGTCTTCATAACTAGATGGGAAAACAGTGGCAAGTGAAACCCTGGTGGGGAAGTGTGTCTGAAAAATGATAAGGAGATAGGAAGGGCCTCCACAAAAAGGCCCAGTGGCACTTACATTCTGGGCTGAGAGGCAAGTGTGAAGACCCAGAGAAAGTGGTACTCAAAGGGATGGCAGCTTTTACTTCCCTACTCCTGTGGGCAGCAGTCCCAACAAGCAATGCCAGGCATCCCTGCTGAATTCCACTGATAGACAGTCCCCAAGGTGTGCAGGTCTCCTCACCACAGGGCTATTCCTGCTCCTAGTGGGAAGGTCTAGGGCTGTCCTTAACCACCCTTGAGAGCCTAGAAAGGAGGAGCGAGCAACCCAACCCCTATTGTCATTGACCCACCTAGGAGGTCCTTGGCTACCCCTGGTTCTCAGCTCATGCAAAAATAGGATGGCTTGGTACAAAGCCTGAAGGAGGGTTTTAGACCCAGCCTTCCCACTAAGCCCACAGAGGCCCTTAGACAAGGCATCTTCCCTCTCTGGGCCTCATTCTTCTGTAAAATGACATAGACATCTACTGAGAACCTTCTATGAGCCCTCACTGTGTCCAGTGCTCTAGAGTTGTTACTGAGTCCTCCCCATGGCCCTGCAAACCATAGTCACTACCCCTGCATAAGTAAGAAACTGAGGCTAAGGGAAATTAAAGGGCCAGGAGTCAAGTGGGAAGGTGGAAGTTGAAGCAAGGTGGGCCTGTGGGCTGTAAATGTACCTCTCAAAACCACTGCTCCTTTCAGCTCTCACCTTACCCCTATAGATGGTGTGGTCATCCGGGGAGGACCAATTCTACTAGGCTTTCTCAGGGCTTGCCCTCTCATTCCACCCACTCCCCAGCACCTTCGGATCTCTGGGGCCAGCTGCTCCATGTCATGGTGGAAGACATAGGGAGGGTTGCTGACGATCAGGTCCGTGGGGCCCCAGGGCAAAAGGTGTGTCCAGCTCCCCACTATGGTCAAAGAAGGAAACATACAACATGAACATTCCACTGACAGATAAAGGTATTAACTCTACCTGCCACCATGTGCCTCTTTCCAAGCCATATTTTCCTCTAGACCTGATAAGCTAGATTTGCTGATTTGGGTCCAGAGTCCCTCAAGAGCAGCCCAGTCAGGAATGGACATGCTGACATGAAGCTTTTCACTCAATATGTCCTACCTCTTTCTCATTCCTGCCAAAACCTTATTAAACAAGATTCATTTCAAGTGCCACCTCTCTGACTGCCTAGGCAAAGCAAAAGCCTCTGTCTTCTGCAGCCCTACTGGTCTTGCCACACAGCCTTACAGCCAATATGGTCTGAAAGTACCTAGAGAGTCAACAACTTCTGATGGCTCTGTTTCTTTGACCCACCCTTTGACAGCTACTATACCAAGTGTATGACGCTCCACATGAGGCTCAGAGACTCCATGGTAATGCAATGGAGCAAGAATTGGAATTGGAAACCCGAGGACACTATGTAAAAGCTGAGGCTATGCTGTACAGTGCTGGGCCACTTCTTCCCAGGCCAGAGGTGGGGAGGGCACTTAAATATTTTGGCCCTAAAGGCTTTTGTTTGATCTTACTTATTGCTTGTCAACAAGTAAACCCTAGTTCAAATCATTAGTTATGGGGGAGGAAGAAGGTGCTCTCATGGGTCAGGTCAGTTACTGAGAAAATAGCAACTTGGATATCCTCAGCAAGGACTGGTCTGTAATGGCCAGGGTATATGTGACTGTTGGGTAACCCTCCCCCAACAGAGTGCCTCATCCACCCAGAATCCCCTGTATTCAGGATCCCCACTCCAAGGAAGATGGGTGGGAGAGAGTACCTGAGGTCACATCAAAGGGGATGATCTGAATCCTGTTCTGCAACCGAAGCCTGAAGAGATGGGGAAGTGGGGTGAGTACAGGTGGCAGATCCCAACCCTTGGCTACAAGGATCAGAAGGGATAGTGAACCTTTCATGAACCAGCAAATATTCAGTGTTCAGCATCCATTCACACCCTGTGGGACCCATGTCAGGCCACCCGTATTGCATCTCCTTCCTTGGGAGCAGACATCAGACTTCAGTGGGTTTGATATTTGAATAAGAGTCAAGTTCATGCCCCAAAATCCAACTCCCCTATGCTGACCCTCTGGCTGTCCCAGTCTACTTACCTCTGAGCATTCTCATAGGTCAGATTGATGGCAGCTTCCTCTTTATCCACAGCAATGACTTGGCTCTGCCCCAAGAACAAATGATGGGAAACAGAGTGTTGGGAGATGCCAGGTCCAATCACCAGCATCTCCCACCAGAAGACAAGGGAAATACTTAACAGTTTTTTCCTCTCTGGCCAGGATCTACCCAAACAGATGGGGATGAGAGTTAGAGGCTGTGACCATGATGGGCTGGAAACAATCCTCCTATCCTTTCCCTCATGTGCTTCTAGCAAAGAGATGTGGGAAGGACCAAAGGGAGGGACAGTGCGTATCACTCCCAGTCTGACCAGAGTAAGGCAAGGAATGTAGAGAGGGCTTACCTGAGGGAGTTGGCTCAGTAGGCTGAGGGAGATGGCTCCTGATCCACAGCCCACCTCCAGAATGAGGGGACCACCTTGGGCTTCTACCACATTGGGCCTCTGGGCCACCTCCTCCAGTACCCATTCAACAAGTTCCTGTGAGGCAGAGGGGCCTGGATCAGAGTTGGTGCCAACCTGCCAACTTGGCAAAGACACCCAAGCAGTTAGTGCCTGTGTGAATATAGAAAGAGGACTGAGCAAAGTCAGATTGAACTTTATGTCAGGTGGGGGCATAGGTTGGTGACCCTGCATCTTCATGCCTCAGGTCAGTTACTGAGACAATAGCAACTTGGCTATCCTCAACAAGGATTGGTCTGTAATGGCCAGGGTGTATGTGACTGTTGGGTAACCCTCCCCCATCTATAAAATTCAGCACAGTAGAGGATAACCCTCTTCATGGGACTGTGGTAAGGATTAAACCAAGTCATGTTCATGAAACATTGATCCTGCACACACAGGAAGTACACAATAAACCTCAGCGAAGCACTCTACAGACATCCTCCCATTTTGTGATCACAGAAATGCAAAGATCCATGCCTGATGCCTCCTGGCCACTCCCTGTGTGCCTGGCCCTGCTCCCAAAGCTTTCCCTGTATTAATCTGTTAGATCCTCACAACTGGCCCACAAGGCTTCTCCTAGAGCATGGCCTGTGGCTCATAGCAATCAAGATCAAGAGGCAGGGGATGCATCTCAGTGGTAGAGCATTTGCCTAACATGCAAAATGCTCTGGGTTCAAGTACAAGCAAGCAAGTAAAAAAGAAAGGGAAAGAAAGAGAAAGAGAATCAGGGGCTGGGGTATCCCCAGCTTCTGGGAGGCCCCTAGGGAGGCTCTACACCAAAGATCAAAAGGAAATTCCCTCTGTAGAGTAAGGACATATCTGAAGGGAGTTGTGGTATAAAGAGCGTGGGATAAAGGGTATGTGTGTGGGAGGAGGTGACTGACTTTACTGTACCTACCTTAGCAGTAGGAGGACACTTTAAGATATAATCACTTAGGAAAAAAGAAGGTTTCAAGTCTCAACTCACCATCTGCTGCCTTAAGAGACAGTGTAAGCAAGCTGACATAGGATGGGGCAAGGGGTAGACAGCTGTTGCTATCCTATGGCTGAAACATTTCCAATCAACAGCAGGGGTCCTGCATAGCCAGGCATAGAGCAAAGAAAGGACAGTGTAGCTCCTACTCAAAGGTACCCCTTTAAATGTGGGCAGAAGAGCCCCACAAGAGACTTAAGATTCCTGGGATTTCAGCTCCTTGGGCAAGACTGGCTCAGGAAACTGGAGAAAAGAGAGAAGAGACAAGCATGTGGGTCCTTCTCTTATCAGAAGAGAAGCCCAACTTCTCCAGAAAGCTTTCTCAGCTCCTAGCCAGGTTCTTTCCACCCTAACTTTCCCCATCCTCGTCTAGGATCAAGGATGGGGTTTGTCTTTCACCAGACTCCATGATGGGAAGACCTGGAGTCTGATCCATACTGGCAGGGCTTGGCCTGCAGTGGTGTCCCCTGGCTGCTTTCCAAGTGCTAGATAAGCTTTCCTTGGCCTGGGAAAGCCACGCTTCAAGTCTTATACCCCCAGGTCCTCCTAAACCTCCAATGTGATCATTTAGGTCCAAAGGAACAAAAAGCTCCAGATCACTCATTAGCCTTATAAGTTGGTCATGCTGAGTCCCAAAAAGTATCTCATCCTTCCTGGATGAGATGCTTTTTTATTTTTTTATTTTTGCTACTGAGATACCTCAGTAGCAAAACTTATCCATTCCAAAAATAACAAGTTTAAAGTAGGCAGAAGTTGGCAGTGGGTCCAGCCATCCCTGTTCTGAGTTCCTTCTGTAATTAAAAAAAAAAAAAAAAAAAAGCCATTGCCTTCAGCTTAGAGAGCCCAGCTCCAACAGGAAGTTTTCCATTCACTGGTCCTGTGCTAGGCATGGCTAGGGACCACTGCAGTGCTCTTAGCAAGCTGAGTACATAGGCTTCAACTGGTACAGAGTGTGCACTCCAGGGCTGTGGTTGAGAGACTGTGGTGAGGCCACATGCTGAAAGGCTGGAAGGGTGATGGAGATTTGTGAGGGGCCTGAGCCTCTTTTGGTTTGCTGACCACAGACAGCCCACTGTGGCTGATGGATGACCCCTCATCCAGCCACACTGACCAGCTATCTGTAAGACCCACAACCTCAGACACCTATGTGAACGGGGTAGGGTGCAAGGCTGACAGACTGGCCACTAGTGGCCTGTTGCTCTCCTTTCCACTCTAGGCCACAGGAACCTCATTTTGGTTATAGGGCCATCTGGAGGGGCACAGAGAGAAGTCAAGTGTCCAAGGAACCAGCAGGAAATCTAGAAACTTCTTCTTCCCCAAAAGTATAGACCTTCTTTGGGGGAGGCTGAAAGATGAGCTGGTCACAGCCCTAGGATATCTCCTCCAGGTGAACATGGGAAGAATTCAAGAACATAGTGAGATAGAGGGATAGAGACATATAGGAAGGAGGCAAGAAGCAGACTGTTGTTGGCTCTGCCTGGAACCACTGCATTCACATGCGTAGGTTGGCCTAAGAATTTGGCAGGACCTGAGGACGCTCCATTAGGATCATATCTCTAGTGGGAGAGCCCCAGGAAGGAGGCATTGCCCCCCAAAACCAATCATAGAAAAACCACTGAGCCTCCCACACCCCATACTGCCTCACCACATCAGACAAGGCCAGATGGCTCACACCCCAGCCTTGGGTTTCCTACTGTACATATTGCCACATGGGAAACTCAGTTACCTTATCGCCCCCAGGGAAAACTCAACTCATTAGGCCATAAGGCACTTGCAATCTTGCTTTTCAGACTTCATCACCCATCATCAGAAACCACCCTTCAATGGATGGAAAGAATACAGACACCATGATCCCTCCCCTACACTCATTTTCCCCATGCCCTGCCACAGGCCACGTCCTCTTGAGTTCTTGGTAAGGCACCCGCCCCAGTGTGGCAAACCTGGTGAATTCTCAGAAATGTCTACAATGAGACGAGGATCTGGCCTTCCAACCACAGCATCTCCCTTCTTCCTCACCTCTTGTAGTAAAGCTGTGCTCCTGGTCCACACTCAACCAAGAAAGGGGGACCAAATGGAAGCTAGAAGTTCATACTCTTCA
Organism: Spermophilus citellus; assembly: GCF_964194105.1. Classification (NCBI taxonomy): domain Eukaryota; kingdom Metazoa; phylum Chordata; class Mammalia; order Rodentia; family Sciuridae; genus Spermophilus; species Spermophilus citellus. The sequence goes on along the minus strand of NC_138188.1, from coordinate 26,498,422 downwards.
CTCAAATCCCAGAACACCTAGCTGGTGTCAGGTCAATCCTGAGGGGAGTCAAAGGTTACCATACACTCCCATTCTCTGACCCTTGGCAGCTTCAGGGGATGGCAAGTAACCTCCTAGCCAGAAGCTAAATGTTTGGGGAAGCCAAAACCTGCAGGTGATAGGCTACATCCTGCTCCAGGTCTCTGCAACCCACCTTGGGTCATGCCAATCCTAGATGGAATACACCTATGTAAAGGGTCAAGAAGTCTTAGAACTACCCCCACACCCCCCTCCTTTAAAAGCCATGTGACTCCATCAAGGCCTCAGATTTCCTACTGCCTCTGCCCTGACACTGGGAAGTAAGGCAAGGATCCTATCTCCAAACCATATGATGTGGAGGTGAGGGATAAAGCTTTCTTTGACTGAGAGACAGAGGTTTCGAGAGTGGGGAGGCGGGAGGGTTTCCTCTGGGACTCTATCTAGGGCAAGTGAAAGGATCCTGACCTTTCCCAGGAATGTTTGTGGCTAGATACTTTTATAGAAACAACCCTTATAAGAATTTGGTATCCTCTGGCTTGCCCACCAGGCCCCACCCAGGCCTGCTCCACCCTATGTCTACTCTCTCAGACTACCTGCTCTGCTATCCACAAAGTAACAGAGATGTCCAAGAAGGAACACAAAAACCATCTCTCCCAGGATCAGAGTACCTTACCAAGGGACAGCTTGTCTGTAGCACATATTCCCAGTTTGAGTAATTTGAAGAATGGATATAGGTGATTACCTGTCAAGACAGTGGACCCAAGAGGTCCTCCAAGCCACAGATCCACTGGTCAGAAGGCCCAATCTTCTCATTATCTGGGCCCAGAGGGGGCAGAGACCTTCCTATGAGCATCCAGCTAGAACCCTCTCTACCTCCCCCATGCCACCTAGGAAACTGCTAGAGGGCATTTGATTCCCATGGGTTAGGTGGTCCATGGGCCCATAGCATAGCTCCTACAGAAATAGGCAAGCACTTGAACAGCACTACTTGCAGCACTCTGGGATGCAGCCAGCTCTGGGACCTGGGGTGATGGCTTGGAATGTGAAGAGTCAAGGGGATCAACCAGGAGTCCTCTATCTTCTTGGTTTGGCCAACACAGCCAGCAAGGAGACCCATGCCTAGAAGAGCACTGCCCCTGAGAATGGCTGTCATGGGACACCAGCACCCCCTGGAGGACATCTTGGGCAAGACAAATACTATGAACCCTAGTCATCCCTATTCTATCCTGTCCTGGAAGGACACTCACTCACCTCTGTTTCTGGCCGAGGAATGAACACTGGGGGCACCATCTTCAGACTAAGCCCCCGAAAGTCCCACTCCCCAAGGATGTACTGCACAGGTACCCTACAGAGGGGGAAATTAGGTGGTCAGCACCAGAGCCAAGATAAATAGGACCATGCTTGTGTTGAAGAATAAATATCACTTGTAGTCAAAGCTGTCAGGCAGAGCCATAACCCAGTGCCCTGGGATACCTAGCTTAGACCTGTCCTCTCTTCCTTCTTCCTATTTACTACATGGCTCCCTCTTGCTACTTCATCATCCCAATACCTGCCTAGTTCTTTGATGCTTTCTTCTTCCCTAACCATGAACTTGGTGGGGCTAGGGGAGGCTGGACCACTGCTACCCATATAGAGTCCTCAGGTCTCACCCTTGGGCACTCACCTCTGCAATCGGCGGCTACACAGAACCTGGATACACTGCAGTTGCTGAGGAGTCAGGGGCTGTGTCCAAAGTACTGGCTTCAGGTTCTGAAACTGTACTAACAGAGAATGTGAGTAGCTGGCTTTCCTGATCCAGGGGCCCAAATCCAGGTTATGTGGACAACGCCTGCGTGTCCAGTGCTGGTCACCTTAGTCACCCCCAAATTACTAGTGCCAGCTGCATGTTTTAACAGTTTGTTGGATAAATGAATAAGTATCTGCCTAAGACATTTATTCAGAAAAATCCCATCAGGAATTTGGGTTGTAGAGAGCTTGCCCAGTACATGTGAGGCACTGGGTTTGATCCTCAGCACCATATAAACATAAATAAATAAAATAAATGGATGAATAAATAAATAAAATATAGGTACTGTATTCATCTACAATGAAAGAAAATTGAAAAGAAAAATCCCATCAGCTTTAGCTAAATGCTCATGGTAAAGAAAAAAGCCCAATGTCTCTTTCATAGAGCCCTCCTTCATCCCTCTTCCTGCCCTCCTGACAATACTGTACTTAACTGTTTTGGCTCCAAGGACATGGGCCACGATGTATTCACTGGATTCTCTGGCTTCTGGAATGCCTCTCTTCTCAAAGACCCTTGTCCAGTGGCTGACCAACCCTGTGGGACTCAACAGCCCAGCCAGAGGTGGGTGGGACTGCCAGGAGCTGAAGGCCAAGCCCGGGATGCCTCCCCTCCTTCCCCCAGGGCCAGAAAGGAGGGCCCATAGCATTCGGGCCCAAAGCTTCATGGCTTGGGGAAAAGCTGCCTGGAGTGCTCCCAGTTTCCAAGTCTTCCTTAAAATGTCAGGTGAGGTAGGTGCTAGGAGAGGGAAGTAGAGAAGTCACTGGCTTTGGCTCCCCAAAATGGTTCTGGTCCTCAGATGTGGGTACCACCTTAGGGGGAAAAGACAGGAGAATCAAAAGTTGCCTGAAAAAGGGCATGCTCTTACTCTGCCTTAACTCCATTTTGACTCTTACCTACCTATTAGACTCTTCTTGTCTTAGACAGTTGTTCTCTTCATATTTTCAGGTGAAGTAGGCTGAACCAGTAGCTGTCCCTGCTAATAAATAGGCTAGTGGTGGGTCACAAAATGGGTTTGGAGGTAGGACAGATCTGTGTCTTCTCCTAGCATGTGTGACCTTGGGCAAGTCATTATTTCTGATTTTCAGTTTCCTCATCCATAAAGTGGGAGAAATAACCCCACAGTGAGAAGTGCACTCGTCCATGAATGTCAAGAACCTGCACCAGCTTATCACACAGCAAGGGCTCCATGTTACAAGCTTTAACTAATGTTGTAAGTGGGAGACTGCCTGGTTTAGGAGATTTGCTTGTGACATTTGGTACTTCCTGTCATTGAGCCGAAAGTTTCCCTCTAATTTAACCCAGATGTTAGCATAAATAGCTAGGTAAAAAAAAAAAATTGAAATTTTTATATTTAAATGTTCACAAACAAGTTTAACTGAGGGCTTAAATCAGCGGTCCCTTTACTTTCAGACAGAATAAGGTCCAAACTTGCTTTTACCGAGCACCTTCTAATTGCTACATCCTCAAAGACAAGTAGGCTCCAGGAAGGGAAGCAACCTTCCCAACGTCACCCAGCTAGGAACTGTCCCGAGCAGGACATGAATCCGGGTCTGCCGCACTAGAGGCAACTCTGCACCTATGCGCTGCCGCTGGAGTAACCAAAGATTTAAGTATGGGGCACAGCCTGCTTCCCAGCTCCGCATGGGCATTATTAATGACCCCGAAAAGGCTGCCTCTCTACAAGTCTGCTTCTCCATCTGCACTAAGTCGGGTGGGGCTGGTCAGGTCTCAAGGGTGTTGCAATCCAGGCGCACACACCATGGTCCCCACCTATAGTGCACACCTGCCAGAGGGGCTGTTCCACCCACTCGGGGCTGCTCGCCTACCCACCCACCGGCCTGGGGAAAACCACTCGGTATCGGTTTCCGGACGTGCGTAGCCTTCAGTGTGTTCCTTCGGGTACCCAGTTTCCGGGTCGGCGCAAGCAAAAAAAGGCTCGGGCAGACTTTGTCACTCAGCTTCAGCGTTCCTAACGTCTCTGAGTTCCTCCGGATACTGTGAACTCCACGCCCACGGCTCCATGGGCGGGAAAGTCCGGAGACGTGTGTGGGGTGCACCCTAGCGGTCCAGACTGGCAGGTGTTCCTTAAGGTCACGGCAAGGATGTGGATCCAGCCTACCGTGAAAGACCGGAGCAGGCGTTTACGGACCTGGCTGGCGAGGAGCAGGCCGGAGCGGGTCATGTCACCAACTAACTTAGGTTCCGGCGCGGGCCCGATGTCAAGGGGCGTGGTTTCACATACTCTGTGGGCGGAGACAAGGTGTGGTTCACTGTGTATTCAGTGTGGAATAGTGGGTTCCAGTATTCCCAACGGATCCCAGTTTGGGGGAGCGGAACCCAGTATTCCGTACCTGGCTGAGGGTGATGACCCGGGGCGAGATTCAGTAGTGACCGGACCCCAGGGCCACTCCTGACCTTCTCTCTCTCGCTAGTAGGATTTGGAGCAGGGAGCTGAAAAAGCAGAACTCCAGAGAACTGGGTTCGAATTCTAATTCTATTAGCAACGCGTCACGAAGCTTGGTGCAGACGCCTAGACCTCTCTGGATCTCAGTTTCTTTCTATAAAATTCATGGCAGTGTCTCACGAAATACACCTCCTACCAGAATGTACTAATTAGATCACTATTAACACTCTACTATTAAACACGTGGCTCCCCGAGGAGCCACAGGCACCTGCATTTGTACCTAGCTACCCCGTGATCCCCATAAACTCCTTTTTTTAAAAAACAAACAAACAAACATTTTTTTAGTGATTGATGGATCTTTATTTATTTATATGTGGTGCTGAGGATCGAACCCAGTGCCTCACACATGCTAGGCAAGCGCTCTACCACTGAACCACAGCCCCAGCCCCTCCATAAACTCCTTTGAAAGCCATTGCATTAGAGGATATCTAAGGGCTTCTTGCAGTGATCGTGCTGTGGATTTCAGGTATTGTGAGATATAGGTAGACTTGCCTGCGTTGGGGTACCCAATAAATACCACCCAGATAAAAATTCCACCCGCCGGTGGTTGGAGTCATTTAACCAGAGTCCTCACTCTAGAGCCCCGGTCTGAATAGGAAGCCGAGACACAGGGAGGGGAAGCAGCTTGCTCAAGGTCACACGGCAAAGGGTCCTGTTAGAGTTGACTCAAGCCCAAAGAACTCCAACTCCAGTGCTCTCTCTAAGCCTCCTCCGTACGTCTGCGTTTTGGGGCCCGAGTGTGTCCCGGTGAAGTTGGAGCTGCCCAGGAGCCCGAGTTGTGGCCCAGTAAAGGCCTGGTCACCCTTGGTCCCCTGCCGGATGTCGGCGTAGGCCACCAGAGTGAGGGGTGGTCTCAGAGAATTGCTACCTGGCTCGGGGCTCCCGGCTCCCGCTTTAGGGAGGCGTCATATCCGAGAGACAGGCGAGCAGGCCAATGCTGGACGGGCTCTTGGCCTGGCAGCCAATCAGAGTCCGGGGGCGCGGAGAGGGCCGGAAGGCTAGGCACTGAAGCTTCGCTGATCCCCTGAGGCTGCTTGGCCTGGCCCCACCCCCGCCCTGGGTCCCGGCCCTGCCCACCCCAGCCTAGACTGACAGAGCTGGTGCTTGCAGCTGCCCACCGTGCAAGGTAGCCGGCCCGGCCCGCAGCTCTGAGCGTGCAGGGAGCGCCGACCTGGGGTCGAACTGTCGCCCCCACGCAGGGCCTAGATGTTCCCCTCGCCCGGTCTCCCGCCCGCCGCCACCACCCCTATCCTCTCTGACTGAGCTCGGCGCCCCGGAGAGGATTAAGTAAGTGCTGAGGTCTCTCATTCTGTGCAAGAATGGAAAAATCACTGGGTTGCGAAGGCGGGCATGGGAATTGAGGCAGGGAGGACTGAGGGACCTAGAGGAGAATGGCATGAGGGTTCTCAGAGGTCAGGCGCAGACCCCTTTCACTCTGTTTTTTCTCCTTCCCCTTTGGACCCCAAGGCAGGCCCGGAAAGTGGTCAGCAGGGCATCTTCTCTCCTCTGGATGGGAGGAGAGCCCCAGAACAAGTTAAGGGTCTAGCCCAAGGTCATGCCTAGGGTCAGTGGCAGAGCTAAGAATAGACTCCTTACCTAGCATAACTGGAGAGACAGGGCAGAGAGAGATGAGTCTACCCCACTCATGTCCCTCTGCCAGCCTTGACCTTTCCTAAGGGTGCAGCATGGATGTGGGTACACACACTCACACACATGCACGCACACACACAAATGTACCCATAAGCACAACAGGGATGCAGTCATGAGCTAGGAATCCCTCCTCTAGGTCTGCAGAATGGCTGGGACCCCTTCCCACACTGTCTTTCTGGGCTGGGAAAATCTCTGCTCCCAGAGGAGGAGGGAAGGCACAAGGGAGATGCTTCAAAGTGGGAGTTCCATCCCTACTTCTGAAGATAATCTCCCCTTGCCTTCCTCCTTTGTTCCCACCAGCACCCAGTTCCCCTATGAGGGAAGGGGGGGGGGGCATCCAAGGACCCTAAAGTCTGCAGAAAAACCATGCCTCTATTTCCCGTCTCCTGGTCTCCCCACATTTGCCCCCACCCCCACTTCAGGCACACAGCCTGGACCACACCGCTCTCTGAATCCAGTAGCTTCTGTGCCTCCCTGCCTCCTGACTGGGTTAGAACAAAAGAAAAGGTGGAATCTCTACTGGGTGCTCACTGTAAACATGGCTTGTGCTGAACTAAGTCTTTTCTAGGGACTTGTTCATTCTGTCATTTCAGTAACCCTGCAATACTGTGGGGATATTAGGCTTAGGAAAACTGAGGCACAGAGGTAGAGTGACTTGTCTGGGGTTATCCACTAAATGGCTGAGCCTAGACAGGATTCAAGGACAGGCCTATATGACTCCTAGGTAAGTTTTTTCCTCCAGGGAAGAAAAAAGCTACAGAGAGATATGAGGGGCAGGGAGTGAAGAGGTGGAGGTGGGAGGAATGAGGGGTGTTATTGCATAGGGGAGGGACCTTTTCTTTCAAATCTCCCTGATATCTTTCCTATCTCCCAGGCATGATTGCTATGATCATTGTACCCACAGACTTCATTTTCATGTTTCTAAATCTACATGGGAACCTAGGTATATAAAGCATGTGTCTTTGTGTCCCTGAACTGCCCTCAAATCTTTATTTTCCCAGTGTCTTCAGAACCTAGAGGCACTTCATCTCACTGCCACACCCCTGTCCTTAGCCTCATGTGTTTATTCTTCCTTTCCAGCACCCACCGAAGAAGGGGGCTTCCTTTATCAAGGAGGTGGCTATTCAGGTGGCCACCATGGGTGTTGGGAGCCATAGGCTTGGGTACTACTGATGTCAGAAGTGAATGGGCAGGTTGACTGACCACAGGCAGTCTCTCAACATCAGCATGAACTCCAGGATCCTGTCTGCTCGGGGCTGGCTCAATAGCCACCCACCTACCAATGAACCTGACCTAGAGCCTGCCACTGATGGGCCCACTTCTGAGACCACCACCCTCAGCCCAGAAGCCACAAGCTTCAATGACACCAGAATCCCTGATGTGGCTGATGGCACGGCTGGCGTGGGTACCATGCTTCTGTCCTTTGGGATCATCACGGTGATTGGCTTGACTGTGGCCATGGTGAGAGCTGGGGCAGGCTGGGGCTGGCCCAGAAGGCCCTCCATTGGGGGAAGGCAGTCAGTATTTAGAATAGAAAATCTAATCAGAAGTCAATTTTCCATTAATGTGGGGCTGGGGTTGTGGCTCAGTGGTAGAGCACTTGCCTAGCATTTGTGAGGCACTGGGTTCAATTCTCAGTACCACATATAAATAAATAAAATAATGGTCCATTGACTAAACTAAAAATTTTTTTTTAAAAATTCCATTAATGATAATGCAATCCTTATTTCCCCCTCCCCATAAGATTTGTCCACTGGGGCTAGAGACCCAGAGATAATTCTTCTGATTGGAAGACCCAGAAAACACTCTGGAAAATACATATTTTGAGATACTCCATGAAAGCCACACAGGATTTGGGGAGGGAGAAGTTCCATATGGAGGGTCCTAAGAGTCAGAATTTGGAGGCAAGGAGGTTCTGTGAGCAGTAAGCTGGGCAATGGGGCAAATTGTTATATGGGTTTCAGCAGGGGTAGAGACCAGAAGGTGCCTGGGATTGTGGGCTGTAAAGTTGGGGGGAATGCTCTGGGCTTGTCACATTATTGGTAGTATGTTTATTTTTATTCATTCATTCACTTGGCAATTATTTACTGGATAATTGCCCTGGATAAGACCTTTGGGACCTAACAGAGTCTGGGGAGACAAGATTCTGCCCTGTGGTTCTTATGAGAAATTAATTTAAAACCAAGAGTTTTAGCTGGGCATGGTAGTGCATGTCGGTAATTCCAGCAACTTTGAAAACTGAGTCTGGAAGAATATAAGTTCAAGACCAATCCCAGCAACTTAACAAGATCCTCAGAAACTTAGCAAGACTCTGTCTCAAAATAAAAATAAAAATGGCTGGGAATATTTAGTGGTAAAATACCCTTGGGTTCAATCCCCAGTCAAAAACCAAACAAGCAAACCCAAGGGTTTTCACCTAAGCTGGGTGGTCAGAGACATCTTGGGAAGCAACATTAGAGCTGAAACTCAAGGTAGGAACCTGGCTTATGTCATGAGAAGGGGCAGAGTTGAGTAGCTATCAGGATGGGGGTAATCTGCAAGAGGGCTATAAATGACCCCCCAAAATGATACACAGACCCTCAGAATGTCACTAAGGGAACACTGGCAATTATTCAAGGCAAATCCATGGAAATGGAGATCCAGAGGTCCCCCAAAGGGCCTGGCAATGGTGGTACTCTGCCCATTGCTCCTTCCAGGCTATAATGGCTGGCCTTAGGTTCAGGAGCTTGTTGCTCTAACAAACAAGGGTAGGATGGTCCGTCCATGGCCTGGCAGGAGCTGCTGTTAAACCAGGGTCACCATATGGGCCCTGCAGGCTCCGGACTGCTGCCAGGGAACAACGCTGGCCAATAAGCATGGCCAGGATGCAGCTCATGAATAGCAAGGCCAGGGCTGAGAGGTCTCCTGGGGTGAGAGTGAGGCAGAATGCCAGTGTTTCCCCTTGGCACCCACAGGATGGTTTTGAAGATCTAAGCACCCTAACCTCAGGGGCAAAATGGCCTAGAATCTGCCCTTATTACTCTTGGCAAATATTTTGTTCTAGGAACTTGCTGGTCTGAGGCCTAGGGTGGATGGTCTTCCTGCCAAAGGTGGGGAGGTAGGAAGCTTGTGGGACAAAAGCTGTGGAAGGCAGAAAACAGCTCCTGGACACAGGGCACAAGAGGGCTAGAGGTTTCCCTGAGTGCTGCTTGCTTTCCCCTCATGCCAGCACTGAACTGGGCCATGGGTACAACAAGGAGCAAGTCAGTGTCAGGCTTGTGCTTCACACAGGAGTGTGAAAAGTGCTTGGTGTGGGCAACACTTCGGAAACGCTTCCCAAAGGAAGCAGCTGGACAGTGAGAGGTGGGAACATTTGGAAGTGGAGGTGGGAAGGCAGTGGATGTCACCAGTTGTGGGCAAAGAGACCAACAGGGTAAAGGTATGGAGATTGAATGGAAGCTGGCCAATCCTGTGGATCCTTCTAAATCAAAGGTCACAGGTGAGGGAGAAGTATTGGAGCAAGGACCTTGAGGCAAGGGGGCAGCGAGTTCTGCAGCTGGAGCCACTTCCTCAGGGTGGGCCTCAGAGCTCCTATTGCATCTTCCCATAGGAGAACAAGGGGAACCCCACCCGGTATGAACCTATGGAAGGGATTGGGGAGCAAGGGACACTCTAGTTTCTTTCTAAGTCTTTGGAGTCCTATAGGAGGAGCTTTGGGTCAGTCTGGGAAACAAACCAGATTCAATCTGTGAATGGGCTACAAAGAATATGGGAGCCACAGAAGATTTGGGACAGACTCTAGGGATGTGGCTTTCCTAAAGGTAGAAGCAGTCGTGAAACTGCCAGTTTGGGGAAGAGCAGGTGGCAGGGGTCCCCAGAGTCCCTGCCCAGGGTGGTTTCCCAAGTCTCACCCCTTTGTCTCTCTCTTCAGTGCTTGGTACAGGGTTTCCTGCTCCAGCATGGGATGTTCTATATGTTTTCTGACTACCTAACACTTTGCCTTCATGTCTGCACATAGGGGACAGAACCTGGAACTTTCTTATGTTCCTTCAGTGACAGAGTTCTGAAGGGTTAGCCTGGGCTGACATCTAGAGCTCAGCCCTCTTCTCTGACCCCTGTCCACTGAGAGACGTGAGTCTCCCATGGAACCCAGTCCAGAACCTTACCTAGGACCACACTTTTCTACACTCTGGCCATTGCCTATCCACTGTTCTTTTTGCCTATATGTGGTTCTGGATCCAGTATGGGGGATGTGTTGGAGTCTTCCCCTCCCTCCTTGTCCCTGAGGTGTCATAAGCAGACACTGAATGGCTGGGGCTGCAGTCAATAATGATAGACCTGGACCCCACCACCAGTGTGACTGTAGTTTTCCCAGGCTGGGTTTCTAAGGGCAGGCCTAGTCTCCACTTGTCAGCATCAAAAAAACATTAAAGGGAGGCATGATCCAGACACCATGGCACACTCCTGTAATCCCAGCATCTCAGGAGGCTGAGGCAGGAGGATTGCAAGTTCAAAGCCAGCCTCAGCAATGGCGAGGCGCTAAGCAACTCAATGAGACCCTGTCTCTAAATAAAATACCCTGTCTCTTAAAAAAAAAAAAAAAAAAAACAGGGCTGGGGATGTGGCTCAGTGGTTGAGTGTCCCTGAGTTCAATCCCTGGTACCAAAAAAAATTTAAAAAAAAAAAAGAGGCATGAATGTAGGGTGTCCATGTCACTGGGATGGGGACATTGAGGACATGGGGATCCACACCACCCTTTAGCTTCCACATGTCCCCCCATCCCGAGGGCCTTCTGGGTCAGTCAGGGCTTACTTTCCTCACCATCTGACACTGCCCCTTCCCTTACAGGTTTTGTACATCAGGAAGAAGAAGAGGTAATTCCCCAACTGCCACCTAAAGTTCCAGCCTATGGGCAATGCTGGGCTGAGCTCCAGGGGGCGTGGGTGGGAAAAGAGAAAGAATACCCCACCACGAGGGCCTCTTCTCAGGGAGGGTTGAGGGCCTCCATCAAGATCTCACGTACAGGGCAGGAAAATAAAGATTCTATATTCATATATAACCCTGGAATGGAGGGTGGGAGACAAGAGGGAGAAAGAAGGGATTATCTCTACCCAACTGCCTGGCTACTCTTGCCCTGCTTCCCTGGCCTACAAGGGAAATCTTTGGCCCCTAAACATGGTTGTGTGCTGTGGCTCAGCTGGCCAAGAGGCAGAGCCTAAAGGGCTGGCAGGAGGGCAAGGGCCTGCCCAGCCCCCAGCACCCCTGCCCCCACCCCTAGGCTGGAGAAGCTGCGCCACCAACTCATGCCCATGTACAACTTTGACCCCACGGAGGAGCAAGATGAACTGGAGCAGGAGCTGTTGGAACATGGACGGGACGCGGCCTCCGTGCAGGCCGCCACCTCCCTGCAGGCCATGCAGGGCAAGGTGGGCACTGATACCCAGCCTGCAGCTGTCCATGCCTCCTCTACCCCACCCTCCATCCTTTACATGCTGCTTGCCAGCACCTGCTAGGTATCAGGCAGCAGCTATTTGATATACAGGTCTTGCTAGGTTTATTCAGAAACTGATAGAATTTTTTCATGCCATTCACAAACTTACTGCACAAGGCCAAGACAGGGACAGCCCTTGGATCTTGGAAACCCCAGTGGCATCTCTGAGCCTACTTTCCTCATCTGCAAATGAAAAATTCTAATTCTTGTCCTATGCATCTCCACATACTAGCTGGAAAAGTGGGAAAGGACTAATGTCAGGGATTATTGAGGACTGGGAACTTTACTTCCTCTGCTTCCTGAGGATTCATGGTCCTGAGCAGATTATAGATGGAGCCAGACTCTTAGGCAGTGCCAGTTTCAAACAGGCTGTTGGATTTCTAGTCACTGACAGACCACAGGTCAATCAGATTCCAGCCAAACTCATCTTCAATATCCAAAGGGATGGATAACTGTGGTCATCCTATTAGAGCCACTGGGCTGCCTTACCACTTGCTACCATTCCTCAAAATCTCCAAGGGCCAGAGCACCATAAAGGGGCTGGGCCCATCCCTAATCCATCTGTCCTCTTTGCATCTTCCTGGATTTAAGGAAGAGTCCAGGCTGAGTCTGGAGACCACTTGGTTTTACTTCCAGTTCTGTCACCTGAGTCAGGTGAGACCCTGGCTCAAAATTTTTAAAAAGGTTAGGGATGTAGCTCAGTGATAGAGCATTCCTGGGTTCAATCACTGGTACTACAAAAAAAAAAAAAATCACATAGAATCATGGTCTACCCAGCCCTGGAGACCACTGACCATTTGACAGTTGTTTCTTGTGCACCTTCCTTGTACCTGACCCTGTTCTGGGAGTGAGAAGGGGTGGGGCAGAGGTGAGATCTCCCCTGCTGGGAGAAGGTGATGCATGCATAATTCATCCTGCACAGGAGTCCACTGTAAGTGCTGCCAAGCTGAAAGGAAAGCTGGGATGGCTATGGGGGGGTGGGGAGGAGGCAGTCATCTGAGCCAGGTCGAATTTCTAGGCTGAATTTGCAGGGGAGGACATTCTAGGCAGGAGGCAGAACACTAGGAAGTGAGGGTGGCAGTGACTGGGCCAGATAGTACATGGCCTTGGTCAAGGTCTCTGATACCCCTGCCTGTCTTTCTGCAGAGTGCTCTCCCCTCCCAGGGCCCACTGCAGAGGCCTAGCCGACTGGTGTTTACCGACGTAGCCAATGCCATCCATGCGTGAGTGGCCACGACAGGCCTGGACCTCTGAAAGAGACACCTGCCACAGTGCCCACAGAGCTGCCCACTCCCTGATTGTCAAGACCTATTCTCAGGACCTGCCCTGACAAGACGGGAAGGGGCTGGGCCATGCCCCAGCTATTCGGTAGACCCACCTGCTGACTCTCCAGCCTTGAAGAGAGGCCCTGGCCAGCCTAGCCATCTGGCCACTGATCTCTCCTGACTTGACGGACCTGGCACAGAGGGTATCCTTTAGGCCAGGAAGGTCAAGAGCCATTGCTGGCTTAATTGTCTGCTGGTCACACCCCTCTCATCAAGGTCTGCTTCTCTAATATGGAGGAAATTGGGGGAGATACTCTGGGAGAGGAAGAGGGAAAGGAGAGGTGGTTCCTCTCTGTTGGGAAGAAATCTGTATTTTAAAATTTGGAGCCTCTTCTGGAGTGAAAAGAAGCAACCACCAACTTCACTGGGACAAGGTGCGGCAGTACCTGTTTTAGTCCCTGAAAGGCCCACAGATGAAGTTGAATCTGCCCAGTGGACAAGATGCCAGGAGAAGGGCTGTTCATGCCCAGGCTCCATCCATATTACAGAGGGTCTGTGAGGTCTATCCCTGGTAGCCACCTGCTTTGGGGCCCAAGTAATGGTGGAGCTGAGAGAGAAGTAACTGGGGGTATGGATGTGGAGGGATGCTGACCCCAGACCTGCTGAAAGTCTTCATGCATGTGCATAAGTGGACCTACATGCAGATGTGTGCGGGGCACAGTAGAGACCCTCTTAGTTGGCTCTACCCTGTAAGTCAACCTCCCCCTATAGTACATAGTGGAGCACTGGGGTAGGCCACCTACTCTGGCCTTCAGTAATTGGGGACTCAGGGGAAGATGGAAGCAAAGCTGATTTCCACTCTCTACTGCACTTCTCCAATGGGCTCTAAAAGCCGTGCTTACCTGCTTCTGGAAATGGCTCCCTGTCTTTATCAGGGATGGTATTCAAGGAGAGGCTCTTGGTTTGAGGGCAGTGGGGATAGGCTATAGGCTAGTGGAAGCAGTTCTAACTGCCTGAAAAGGAATGCCCTGTGGGAAACTGGAGCTTCCTCTAGGGTGGAGGAAGGCAACTACTCACATGGGACAGGATAGAGCAGCACCTGTTATAGGCCCTGAGAGACCCAGATATAGAGCTGAAACTGCCTAGTAAGCAAGATGCCAGGAGAAGGGCTGCTCATACCTAGGGTCCATGCACATTACAGAGGGCCCATGGGATCTCCCAGACTCCTCCTAAGAAACCTAGTCCATCCTTTAATTTTCTCTCCTACTCCCATCCATGGGAAGGGCCCCTTGGTGTTCATGGAGTAGAAAAGAGGGTCTTTGCACTTGTCCTCCCCCTTAACTTTGAAAGTCCAGGATGATGCCAGAGACATCTGGGCAAGAGAAAAACCCCAGGGGCTGGGCAGTTTTTCTACACTGGGCACCCATACACACATGAGCACACACAGAGGCACGTCCCTACGTCCAGCCTCACCATCATCACTGTCCTCTGCTGGTTGGAGGAGACACAGGGGTGGCACATATGGATCTTCCATTGGACAAATGCCACATGTCAGGAAGTGAGGGCCTAGGAGGCCCCCATGGGGAAGGTTCTGGATTTATTCCCTCTTTTAGATGCTATAAATACATTAGCACTTGAACGACTGGAAGGCTGCGGGTAATTTAGGATGCACAAAGCTGTAATTTAACTCACAGCATCTCTATGTGTGAGAGCATTAAAGATGTAATTAAGATGTTTACATGAAGAGCGTGAAGCCTGTGACATTTGGGCTGTGAAACCCCAGAAGGGGACAGGATGGGTGAGGGGCTGTGGGAGGTCTGGGGATAGTCACTTGGATCCCAGCTATGAGGTGGCAGTCCAGTTGGTTTTCCCTGATTTATCCACAGAAATGCTCTGGCCCTAAGTCAAGGCTGTTCTGGGGCCTTGTGTCTCAACTATGGAATGGGGTCACAATGCCACTCCCTGGGGTGGAGAGGCTATATGGACAGGATCTTATGGGACCAGGGGAGGAAGGGGACCTGCTGGTGGTGGGGGGGGGTGGCACCTTAGAACCTACAGGAATCCTGGCTTGGTGATGGACACAGGACCTCTATCTCTGTAGTGACAAAGGGCACTTCCTTATCTCTTGTGCCCTCACAGTCACCTTTTTCCCTTCCATCCACCATTTTTTCCCTAGCTCTTTCTCCCAGTCCTGAAGGAAAAACCAAATTCCCAGATCTTCCAAAGAATGTGGGACTGAAAGTATTGGAGTGAAAAGTTCTGATGAGTGTGTTCCCCTTGTGGCCACAAGCCTAGGGAGGTGACCAGGACTCTCCTCAGTGTCCTCAGCTGGGCAGACAGGTGAGATGGAGTTGCCTGCCATCATTGCTCCCCAAATTGACTATTTATTAAGATCCTCAGAGAAATTTTTCCCCACCCAACATAAACACTTCCCTGAGTCAAACCTCTCCTTATGAAGTGCAGGGTTTTGCAGCGGGTGGTATAAGGGTGGATTTGGGAGGCCCTCTCCTTGTTTAATATATGAAGTGCCACCTTTCAGTCAAACTGAATAAAGTAATCCCATTGCCTGGTACCCACAGAGAGAGGACGTCTTCAGAATGTAAAGGAAAGTTCATGTGGGGGGAGAGCCCAGAAATTCCAATAGCGTTCTGACCTTGCTATGTATGGATTTCTTCCAGAGGCGTGACTGAGCCCCTGTTGTGAGCCTGGCACCATGGCCCATCAGAGAGCCAAGCCACACCGAGTTTCATTCTAGATGGAGGATAAAGGGGGTGTGTGTGGGTAATGTGCGTATGCTACCATATGTCTATATCTTTATATTTATAGATATATTAAAAAGGAAGGGTCAGGATGTACTTGGGGGTGTCCAGAGACTGGGGAGAGATACTCTGCCCTATCCTGTGCAGACAGCAGGTCTCAGTGTTTCAGGGAACTTGGTTAAGGATATCTGGTAAAGCCCCAGGAGATGCAGGTCTATCTAGTATGCTCATCCACTCTGGCCTCCGAGGGCTCAGGACAGGGGGACAACTACAGATAGGGGCGTCTTTGGCCACCGAGAGCATATTCTTTTTTTTTTTAAGAGAGAGAGAAAGAGAGATTTTTAAAATATTTATTTTTCTGTTTTCGGTGGACACAACATCTTTATTTTATTTTTACGTGGTGCTGAGGATCGAACCCAGCGCCTCGTGCATGCCAGGCGAGGGTGTTACCACTTGAGCCACATCCCCAGCCCCGAGAGCATATTCTTGAAAGGCCAGAAGTGACAAGATATGAACAAGAAGTGTGTGAGCATCAGGTGCAGGGAGGGGAGAAAGGTAGGGAAGAGCATGGAGACTCTTAGGTAAGACTGAGAAGACTAAAACCAGGATGCCATTCCCACCGGGGCCTGATCTGCTCTTGTCACACACACCCCAGAGATTCTTGGAAGCCCCCCATCCCCTTTGTGTGCTCTGACCCCACAAGAGCAGATCAGGTTGGGTATCAAGTTCCCCCAGAGATACTGGACACACACACACACACTACTGAGGGAGCTAGAGGAAGTGCAGCAAGCATACAGGGAAGGGACAAGAAGTGGAGATGGTCTCTGCAATCGCTGAGAAAAGCCCATGACTTGCTCTAGCTTCATATAGGAATGTGTCTGAGGGAGAAGCAGAGGAGTAGGTGGTGCCGAGAGCTGTCTGGTAAGTGTCATTTTCCCAGCCCATGGCCTGGGCAGAGCAGAAAGTCTTGCTTCTCAAATCCCACTCCCAGATTTGCAGGGCCCCCTTCTCCCTCAGGTTCAGCTGGAAAGGTGACCTCTGGGAGCCTGATCAGATCCATGCATGTGGTAGTACTGGGACATCAGTGGAAGAAAGGAGGCCTGGAGTGTTCTGAGGCTCCTAGTGAACCTGAATCTACAAGCAGGGGATCGGGGAGAGGCAGTGTTTTCTCTGAGGCTGGTGGGCCCATCCTTGGTCTCACCCAGGGGATACCACAGCCTTCCTTGACAAGCTGAGTGAGCTCCGATCAGTGGACCACAGACTCAGCCATATTCTCATATTTAAGACAAATTCCCAGGTGGCCCAACACTTCATTTAACTTGAAAGCACAATGAGAATCACACAGGGGACTCTCTGGTGTCCCCCACAGTATGAGTTTCTGGGAATGCAGAAGCATCGAGGGGCAAGAGAGGGGCTAGCATGTGATTGCTGAAGTCACTACTGATTCTGAGCATTCATTAGGTTTCTCAGAGCACCCCGCATTCTGAATTTCACCCTGCATTCTGATCTTCACAGTGTCTTGAAAGGTGACAGCATCTAACATTCTCCAAGAGGTGGTAAGAAACAAACAGGCCAGTTCCATACTTAGAGAATAGAGACTAAGAATCAGCCTGTGGTTGGCAGAGAGCTTAGACCATCTCTTGCCTTTTGGAGAGCCCAACCAAGGGGAGAGGGAACCCAGGCTCTGTGACTCTGGGCCATAGTTTGCTGAGACCCCTGTATATCTCACTGCATGGTCTCTAGCCCAGACTTCCCAACCAGAGGTTTGGCCAGGCACCCAGCAGGAATGGACAGTCTGCAGGTCACACCAGCTGCCTCCACCAGCCCTGCTCCTCCCCAGGGCACTAGACCCTTCTGAACCTTGTTCCCCAATACTGGACAGTTCTGATGAAGCTGAAGATGCTGTCAAGGTTCAAGTCCGACCTTGCCTTATCCCCAGCAAGCCCTCTCATACCCTTGCCCACCCTAGATGGAATCCTGGCTAGTCCCCAGGGTTTGAGGTCCTGGCAGAAAGCACACCTACAGCTGTGCACTCCCCTCTCCTGTCCCCATCAGCCCAACTGAATTTTCTTGCAGTTACTTCTGCAGCCTGGATAAACATAACAAGGTAAGGTAGAGTGGTGGCTGTCAGCTATTAAGACAGCCATCTCTGGCATCTGACATCCTTCCTTCCCTGGGTTTTTCAGAACTGCTTTGGAGTCCACAGGAGTAATTCAGCACTTTCCCTGTGCCAACCAGTGTGCTTGGAGGATAATGGGCTTCTTACCCTCCAGGGTCAAGTCTGTTGGGCCAGAGAAATTCTGCAGACCAGAGTTGCTCTGAGAGTTCCAGTCGGGGAGGGCTGCCTGGAGGAGGCAAAGGGAGTAGAGACTGAGAATCAGCCTGTGTGAGCTACCAGCTACCTTCACATTCCACCTTTTACCAAGGCATGGGTTATGGCAAGGATGTGGCAGCCCCCAAATGTGGCTCTTTCTGTGGATGTGACAGTGGCTATGACAGATATAGAACAGGTGATCTGGCAGTGAAACTAACAGAATACAGTTAAGAAACACTCTACCCATGGCTTTCTCCATAAACGTTTGCTCTCTTTTCTGGTGGTATCCATAATATGTCACACTCTTGGTCACTCCCATTGACACCACACTAACTTTTCTATTCTGGGTTCAGTTTGTGGTCCAACTGAACAGGCTCCTCACCCCCAGCTGGGGGACTGGCTACTCTAGTCACATCAAATATAACTGTTGCCCAGACTCTGTAGCCCTCCATGTCCAAAGCTAGGGGTAAACGTTGTCTCTTTAAAGGTATCCTGGGAGGGGGACTTGGATGAAGTCTTCTTAGGGCCCTTGCACCTTTGAGCCTGGGGTGGGTAAGGTGGTGGGTGTAGGTCTGCCTGATGGGCACCCAGGCCCACCTCTGCCCATCTGGCTGGTCACAGAAGAAGATGCAAGAGCTTGGATGAAGGCCTGGAGAAGCTGGAGGGACTAGCACAGCTGAGGCCTGACACTCCTTCCTGCTGGGGACATGCTCTGCCAGAGGCCAGGGCCAATGAAGTGCTGCCTCATTAGCCAAAGCCACTAGCAGGGAAGGCATGGAGAATACACAGTGGCCCTGGCCTCTGGCTACTTTCATGGGGACCTTCCCCTGGATGTCCCCCAATTGGCTACTCTTCCTGACCCCTCAGGGCCTCTCAGCCCTGGCTCCTCCATGCTCACCTTCTCTTTAAGTTTTGTGCTAGACAAGGTTCTATCTTTAGTCTAAAAGAGACCAAAGTACCCTCGTGTAAGTTGGTCCTTAGCCCCTGCTCTGGACTTGGCACCCTAAGGGCCACTGCCCCATGGTGGTCTCTAGGCCTCTGATCGCCAGCTCCATTGCACAGTGCCTGTAGTACTCCTTCCTATTTCCTCATTTCCTTCCAGAGATAACCATTAGCCCCCTCATACAGACAAAGCTCAGAGAGTGAGTAGTTCTGGCCCAGTGTCACACAGTTGGGAAGCAGGATGCCAAAGACTTAAGAACAGAGCGGGGGGGGGGAAGTCCTGGGTGCAGGGCTGGCTCCCAGCACACAGCTGGAACCCAGGATTTATACCTATTTCCCAGCCCAGGTCATTTTCCCACCTGATAGTCTTATAGAGATCTCTGTCAAAGATAGGACCCCCACCCTTGGTTGAGGTAAGGATAGAGAGGCACTTAGCAAATAGGACTCCCTAAACCTGGCCTTCTCAAAGTGCAGCAGAACCCCTCACCTGGGTAGGGAGGGACCTGCCAGGCCTCACCCTGTTTGCTGCTCACCTGATCACTGGGACCTTCGGGTCCCCCACGGGTTTTGAAAGTCTCAAGATTTCTCTCCCTATGGTTTCCCATAGCTATTTCCTGGATACGTGGGGGCAGTAGGGTGGGACTTGCTTGAGCTTCAGACTAATTCTGTATACCTCCTCCAGGTACCTCTCAGACCACTCCCTTTCTTTGGACCGAGAACTCTGTGAGGTGGCCTTGCGTGTGGTTGCGTCCCCAGCCAGGAGCGCTACCAGGCATGTGGAAGGCATTGACAGTGTCTTCAGTCAGTAACTCTGGCCCCAAAGCTTGAGTTGGGGGAGAATAACAAAGGTTTGTGAGTTTTCCCACTTCAGGGACTTGGGTGAGTGTGCCCCCGGGGGCCAAAAGACCACATACCTTCCAAAGGATAAGCTAGCTCTGTGGGGAAGGTCTTGTCCAGACACCACCCTACTCCCTGTGGCGCCCTCCCACACTGCTTGAGCCAATCTGAGAATTACATGGACCTCGTTCTGCAGCACCCCATTGAGCCTTTCCTGCCTTGCTGAGGGAAGATAAGCCCTGGAGTCCCTATAGCTCCTACTGCTGTCCCATGGCCTGATTGGAGGTCTGAGACATGGCTAGCCCCTAATCTACTGCTCTGGGCAGATAAGGCCTACAAGCAGGAGGCCAACTGCCTCATTCCACACCAACGTGCCACTGTCACCCACTGGCCCAGTCTGGCAGGGACACCTGGTCAGCAGGCGGGACCTAAGAATGGGCCCAGTGGTGCAGGGCTGGCTGTTCAGCTCTGTCTCATTCCTTGGGGTCTCCAGCCCTTCCTGATCCCCTGGAGCAAGAGTCCCACACTATGGGTCTGTGTGTGTTGTGAGCCCCAGAATCAGGCTCCATGACAGGTACCAACACATATCTTTGATGGCCACAGTGGCTAGGGATAGTGGGTTGTCTCCCATTTCATAATAAAGGACAGCAGATATCCCAGCCCACTGTCTTCCAGCCACTGGTCAAAAGAGAGATGAGAGATGTGTCCAATCTGGCCATTTCCAACCATCTAGTCCTAATGCCTTTAAGGATGGGTGGGGTCAGCTCCTCCTCCTGGGAGATATAGAGTCTTGGAGTAACAACAATGACAACAATAATAGTAGAAATAATGATAAGTTGTGATTTGTTGAGCTGTGCCAGACAACAGGGACCAGCTTGTGAAAGGAGAGCCAGGCCACAGTCTTACCCACTGCCAGTAGGAGCACCATTCATCTCACGGGCAACCACAGCTGGAAAATTACAAGAGGGGCCTTGGAAATGAGCTTTGGGCTACCTCAAGGCTACATCTGGTCCTGGAGACAATCACCCTTGATTGATAAAATCCTGCACAATCTTACTTCACTCTCTAAAGCCTCTCTGGAGGATATACTGTCACCCATGCTGCAGAGGATATCCAGTACCCAGAGACTGGGTTTTCAGGCTCAGAGATGGGATAGGGCCTTATTCTGCACCATTCCAAAAGGATTCTCAGTCAAGCTCCAGAGACAGGGGATGCTGGGGTCTGACCTGGTACTCAGCAACTTGCACTGCCTATTTAGCTCACCAATCAACCTGTCTTCCAGTCCCTGGTGCCACCCTATGCTGCCACCTGCTGGCAGCTGTAGGCACTGTTACGCTCAGCCAAGACACCTGTTGGGTATCCCAGGAGTCCTTTGGCATCCTCAGAGATACCTTTAGCATCTCCACTATGTGGCATGAAATGAAGCCCCCAGACTCAGGCTCTGACACAAGGGATGACATGGCAGGACCAAGATAATGAGGTGAGTGAGGAGTCTTGGGCTTAAAAGTAAGGAGCCACTCACTTCCAGAGACTGACACTGCACTTGCACCAACCCAAGCACAAGCGCCTCCTTACACTTTGAGCCCTGGATGCTTCATTCACCTCACCCTAGTACAACCCTGATACCCAGAGTCCTCTTGGTTAGGACCCAACAGACCCACTTCAACCTCCTTCCCGACTCCATTCCCCTGCCAGAGGGCTGGAGGCCCCAGAGGGTCAAACACTGCCCTAGCTGGAGCTCACAGAAAGGGTGTTTACTCAAAGGAGGCTGAGAACACCAGATTATGAAAGATTTAAGGGATTTATCAGCAACTCAATAATAGGTAAATAAAATGATGCTCTGAAGCCTGGGCAAAAGAGGAGGGCAGAGAATGGGTCATGCCCAGAGTCAAAGTGTATGAACTTCGTGGAGAACTCATGGACAGAATCAGAGCCCGTTTAATTCCCTAGCAAACCCCTTTTACCTCCATATTACAGATCATGAAACTGAAGCACAGTAGGGCAGGATTGCTTAGCACACATTAGGACCTGAACTTGAGCTCAGGTAACTAACCCCAGAGCTCACTGCTAAGATTTCCAAAGAAGGAATGAAAGTTCTCTGAAGACAAAGCTTCCTGCTCCTCTCACTAGACATTAGTTCTCTTCTGTTACTCCCAAGTGGTTCATTCCAGGTCCTCTCTGGGCTATGACCATGGTGGTGGTGAGGGACAGAGATGGGGTTGGCCTCAGAAGAATTCTATCCAACAAAAGAGTCAGGACAGTGACACTGACAGCAACAATAACATCCTTCACCAGGAAATGATGAGAGACACAGGTAAGTTGACAGGAGAATTCAGAGGAGGACCCATCACCTGACTAGGGACAGGTTAAGGCTTTCATTGCACTGGGCCTTGTGCTAGGTTTGATATAAGGTGATGGGGGACATTGCCAAGTGGGCAGAGGGTGAGGTATAAGGGATGATGTACTTCCCCACAAGCAAAATCACTAATGATGAGCATCCCTCCAGGTGATCCCTGCAAACAAGGAGTGCCTGCCTACATCATTCTTAGGCTGACAATAATGTGCCATACTCATTTGATTCCTTTGCCAAGTCCCTTTGCCTTAGATGCTGGTACAGTTGGAGGAGGGAATCTGTTGGACAACCAGAGAAAATCACCAAGAGAACAGTTGCTATTAAATGACTAAGGACACACCTATGTCCACTCCTTCCAAAGGCACCCAGGAGGTATGTTCCTACCTCCTAAGTGGTGACTTCCCCAAGCCTGAGAAAGTGGAGTAGACTCAAACTCCGTTGGTGGCACTGTTTGGAGCCATTCCAACTATGACCACCAGGTGGCACCGCAGGCCCAGGTTTTTTGGGTTGGGGGGGGTGGGGAGGGGGTTGCTGTCACTGAAATTTGGCCTTGAGGCTTTTCTCAGGATTCCAGAGGTCTGGGTAGCTGGTACACTGAAACTTTTTGCATCCTTTCTGCCAGAAGCAGATCTGGACTGGGGCTGGGTCAGGGAGACTGTTTACTGCTATGGCCTGAGCACCTAGATTGGAGCCTGGCACATAATAGGTACTCAGGGGTATTAATTGTATATGGAATTGGGTATGTGGTTTAATTCCTCATGGAAACTAAGTGAGTTACTATATTGAAAGCATGATTAAAACTTTCAGTAAATGTATGTACTTATTTGTACTTTTATTATGAGGGAAGTTCTTTACCAATGCGTAGACCCAGAGGGTCCTGAACTCAAGCAGTCTAGTATCTTTTAGTGTCCCACCAAGAGCATTTCCCAGCAAGCTGATAAACATCTCTGTGTCATCTCTATCTTTCCCCACCCAACTGTAGAGGCCGCCTTTTCCCTACTGAGTTCTCACAAAGTCATTTAGCTTTTTTCTTTCCTGAGACCAACTTTCAGTAAAGTTGAGTGACTTGGGCTAGGTTGTGCAAGATCTGAACTCAGCTCTATTGGACTCCTGGACCAGGCTCTGAATAGATTTGGTATATCCCTGCATACCTCACAATAGGACCTGCTAGGGCCTGGGCTCCAGTGGGTTCCTCTCTGTCACCCAGGACCTCCCTTCGATTTGGCTTCTGTATCCCCACACATGAACCAGTAAGATTGGGGTATTTACTACCTCTGGTGGCCAAACTGTACCACCTCGTCCCCAAACATCATCTCCAACCAGGCATATAGCAGCAAACAAGCAGCTCTGCAAAGCAACTGCAGTGACTGGTGCAGCAGGCAACCTGTCCCCAAGGATGAGCTATGACAGACACTTCTTTAAGCCTCAAGAGGAGACATGGTTAATGGCAAATCAGCTGTGCCTTCTACTATGGGTCCATTGGCAAGCATCCCAGAGATCCCTGCCCAAGGACCCTGAGGCAACTGAACTCTCCTGAGTGTTCTTGCTGCATAAGTGAGTTGATTGGAATCCCAGATCAGCACAAGTGCAACCCAGGCAAGTCTCCAAACCTCTCCTCAGTCTCTTCATCTGTAAAGTGGGGGCAGGTCCTCCCTACTTGACAGATTAAAAGAGTTTGTATTCAAGGTGCGTGCAGTGGTGCATACCTACAATCCCAACTAATTGGTAGGCTGAGGCAGAAGCAGTAGGAGTTTGAGACCAGCAGGGGCAACTCAGTGAGACTCTGTCTCCAAAATGAAGGTCATATTTGGGGCTGGGGTTGTAGCTCAGTGGTAGAGCACTTGCCTGGCATGTATTTGGCACTGGATTCAATTCTCAGCACTGTGTATAAATAAATTAAATAAAGGCCTTTCAAACAACTAAAAATACAAAATTTTAAAAGGTCATATTTGTAGAGGACATAGACAATGCCTGATGTGTAGAAATACTAGGTAAATGGGTACTAAATAAACAACACACTAATATGCAGATACTGACTCACAGTAGGCGGGAGGGAGGGAGAAGTGGAGGTTCACCAGGTTGGATAGGGGGGTTGGGGGAAGGGAGAGGGGATAGGAATGGGAATGACGGTAGAATGAATCGGAATCAACTTTCCTATGTTCATATATACATACATAACCAGTGTAATTCTACTTTATGTACAATCACAAAAATGGAGAGTTATAGTCCATGTATGTATGATATGCCAAAATACATTCTACTGTCATGTATAAATAAAAATAAAGAATAAAAATTTTAAAAAATTAAAAAACACTAAATGCCCAATGGGTGGCCAAGGGGTTGCTGGGCCTTGGAAGGGATGGATCCTCTGAGCCACATTCAAGCTCAGCTTTCCAGTAGCCCCAGGGTTCATGGGGTTGCAGATGTAGTTCCAGATCACATCTCCTAGTTCAGCCTCTGGGTTAACTCCCTCAAGGGTTATAAATTGTCCTCTGCCCAGCAGAGCACATGGCCCACCAAATTTCCCACTGTCAGGTGGGGGCAGGGCCGAGCCGAAGTCCTCTGCTCCAAACCTGATCTGATTTGCTAACTCCTGGAGACATATCCCAGGTACTAGATCCAGCCTGGGAAGGATTCAGGCTGGGGCAGGTGTGAAGGAGGGGGACCTGGCCTCGAGCAGCAGTCTTGGGTCACAGGCCATAGAGTAGTTTTTCACTTGGAAGGATGGGATCCGTTAGGTTCTAGATAGTTTCCAAAATCTGCTGGATGGCAGAGGCTACTCAGCTCCTTCCCCCATCATTCCTAATCCAAGAGTCACAGAAGAGCTCAGGGATGAGGAGGTCTGGGGGTCCCCATGATGCAGGGGTGAGACTGACCCCTTGTCCCAACTCACTCTGTCTAGTTCAGGGACACTCACTACCTTTTCCAGTTTCCAGGCCAGTTACTCTTCTCCCCTCAAGTCTAACAAGCACATCCATAGCACAACCTGGCCATTGTTTCCTGCCCCCTGGCCACCCCTCTTATGCTTCCATGATGACCCACTCACTGCCGCCATTCTGTCTTCTGCTCCTAGGCCTTCAAGGCTTCCACTGAACTCAGGTACACCCCAATTTGGCCTCCCATGGTGCCCAAGCCATCTGCTCAGACAGCAGCCCGTCTCTTGCCTCTGCCCCCTCACCCACTACCTGTGCTGCAGTGACTTCCCACCCTGACGCTGTCTGGGCTTTGCCCCTGGTGGGCAGCAACCTCCCTCGCTGCCCTCCGCCCAGCTCTCTGGCAATTACCCGGATGATTAATTTGGCAATTAATTTGGTAATTAATCATGCTCTGGCTGCTCAAGCCCTCGTCTTTTGATAGCCTGGCCTGGAATATAGATCTGCTTGGCTCTACTTTATCCTGGGAAGGGGGCTGAACTCTGGAGGCAGGAAGCACTAAATCCCTTTGCCTGGCCCTGCCCCAACCAGTACCAGGCACACAAGGCTCCTTGTAAAGGGGCCAGGATAGGATTTAGCCAAGAGACACCCACTGTGGGAGGCCTTAAGGGTGCCCCAAGATGAATGTCAGCCCTGCTTCTCGGCCTGTCTCCAGCCAAGGGAAAGAACTTGTTCCCCTCAGCAGCTCCCTCCCTTCCCCATCCTTTATAAACCCTCTAAAAACTCTTCCTCCAGGCTCCTGGGGGAGTTGGGCACTGATAAGAACCTAAGTCCTGGTCTCCTGGTCCTCAATGAGCTTCCAGTTCCCCAGGCCTCCCACCTGCCTAGAAAAATGGATAGCCTTCCGTCCAACAAGGGCTCCATTTGGTGGTAGTGGGGCTTTGATCAATAGCAAGATTTAGTGGCAAAGGAGAAACTGAGTCATGGTTCCAGGGGTTTGTGTTTGGGGCCAAGTCCAGCTCAGGTGATCCTGATCTTGCTGTGGGCTCCAATGGGGCTAACCACCAGATGTGTAGCCTGCCATTGCAGCCATCAGATGCACTGCCGGGATGGGGTCCCTGTGGAGCCAGCCCTGTGGCATTGATTGAAATGCCCCCCCCCTGCCAATTAGGATTTTTAAAGAAATGTATAATGATCCCTAATTGGCACCCTCATTAGGTGCCAATTAAACACTTAAGTATTTCTTACAAGTTTAACACATTAATAAGGCAGCTCATTACATAGTAACGAGATTTATTTCTCATATTTATTATATTGTTTCACCACTTCTGACAGTGGAATCATGTTGAAGAACATAGTGTCTAACTGCACACAGATGCCTTCCTCCCCACCCTCCTCCAAAGGCTGTTGCATCCAGCTGCCTGAGTCTTGGTCTCTGGTGGGCCAAGTGCCTGTTCCCAGGGGTCCTCCCTGATCTCTTTTGGTTCAATCTCCCAGAGGTGAGTCAAGCAATCCTCTTTTCACCCAAAGTCCCAAGGGCCAAGAGCTGGGCTCTGAAACAGAGCACAATCCTGGAGGGGGTCAGAGGTTAAGAACCCTCAGAAACTTCTGTCCATTTAGCCATACTTTGTATTACAGGGGCACTGAGGTGGGGGATGGAATGAACTTCCTGCTTTTAGCCCCCTGGCAACGCCCAGCCTGGAAACATGCACTACACTGGGGACTGACACTATGAGAGCGGGGGTACAGAAGCCAGGAAAGGACAAGGAGATCTTTTGAGACTCTACCTTGGGGCAGGAACAGAGTTGCAGGGCATGGGTACTATGCTGAGGCCAGAGGTTAGGGAGTCTAGAAGATGGGCTGATGGCAGGGACAGACCCTCAAGTGCCATAGAGAGATCTCACCTTTGTCAGGAGAACAATAGGAAGCCACCTAGTGTTTTGAAAAGGGAGAGATATGACCAGGTCTCTAACTTAGAAAAGAGAGGGTGTGGTGATGCATGCCTGTAATCCCAGTGGCTTGGAAGGCTGAGGCAGGAGGATCGAAAGTTCGAGGTCAGCCTCAGCAACTTAATGAGGCCCTGTCTCAATATAAAAAATAAAAAGGACTTGGGATGTGAATCAGTGGTTAAGCGCCCGTGGGTTCAATCCCTAGTACCAAAAAAAAAAAAAAAAAAATCAAGTGGAGGATGCATTGGGAGGGACCAAGAGAATAAACATGACCTCCCCCTCCTGACTGTTCAACTCCTGGGTACTGAATACTAGACTGAAGAGCATTTGTACCCTCAACTTCCTGGAACAGTGCAGCAGAGATGGGGACTGAGGGGTCTGGAGGGTACTGGCAATGTTTGTGCCACCTTATTTTTTTAGAAAAATACGAGGTGTACCTGCACTACACCTTGCTCTTCTTTTGCTGCATGTGGCACTGTCTCTCCCTGGTTCATGCTAATAGCTGCAGAGTATAGATGATGAGAGTGCTCCCTGTTTACCCAGCCAGTCTACCCTGAGGAGACTGTTTCCAATCAATTACTCTTAGAAACATCACGCAGTGAACACCCCTGGGCATAATTTCACACGTGTATGAGTTTGTCTCTGGGATAAATTCTTAGAAGTGGGCAGTGGCAGGTCAAAAGGTTTGTGCATTTTAAATTTTGATAGATAATGCCAAATTGCTTTCATGGAAATTGCCCAATTTACTTTCCAACAAGCAATATAAGTTTTTGCTTTTCCCCAACGGTCACTGACAAGTGCATTAACCTTTCCTGGCTTTGACTATTGAACTGGAGTTTCTTTTAGAGGACTGTGGTTGGATAGAGCTTCAGTGGGCGAATCTTTTGGATTTCCTTTTGTATGAACCATATATTCATCTCCTTTGCCCATTTTCATTGATGCTGTTAGTCTTTTCCTTATCTTATAGGAATCCTTTATGAATTATGAAATTTGCAATTTCTCCTCAGCTTGTTAATGATATTTTTCCATATAGAAATATTTGATTTCTATGTAGTCAGGCCTGCCTATTTTTTTTCTCTGTGACTTTTGTGGCCTTTGTTATATTTAGAAAAGACTACACCAAATCAGATCTTGGCAAACATCACCTTGTTTCCTTCTAGGAATTTCTTCTTCATTCTTTAGCCCCTCTAGCTTTAGTCCAGCTGGGTGCTGGTTGTTTTATGGTGTGAGGTAGAGACTCAACTTAACACCTTCCTCTAGCACCAGATGATCATCTAGTGATTTTGACACTGTCTTTTTCTGGAGGCTATCCTTGACTGAATTGTTGAGACTTTGGGTAGTGTATGACTAGGAAAATAGCATTTCCTGTCACCTGGTGGGTGGAGGAAAGCAAGCCATGACATGAGACCAGCTCCAGGAGGAAAGGGTGGGCAGGGTGGAATACACCTCTTGGAGGTGAAGAAAAGGGAGAGAAAACCCATGTGTGGATCTGCATTTGGTTTCTCCCTTAGACTCTAGGAATAGTCATTCTCGGTGCACCATTTTGACTTTGCCTACCACACAATATTTCCTTCAGCAGATTATGTGTCCTTGACATAACCTTGATGTTGGCACTGTGCTGGAGAATTGCAGGGGGTTAGGTAGGAGGGAAAATATTTCTTCCTGAGGACCCTCTTCTTTGGCCAGTTGGCCATGATCTGAGAATTCTGAGCAAGCTTTTCCTCTTCCCCGTCCCGACCTCACTCTGGAGCTGGGGAGACCGTGTATTATAACACAGCTATGTGAAATTGGGCTTCGATGGGTTTCCCTCCAGTTCCTGCAAAAAAAGAAGAGTGCCTGCATTTGTGAATAAGGTGAGACGGGACAGGCAGGGCAGGGCCCCTCTTGACTGCACTATGTCCCAGTGTCACCTTCTCCCTGCTTCCTTCTCTGCTTCCATTCCTCCTTCTCTTCCCTATCACCAGGGCCTACTGGGTGTGGCCCTTATTGTAATTGGGGCCTCGGGGTCCCCCTCAATAAAGTGGAGGCTGGACAGGCCATCCTTGACACTAGACCTGCTTAGATAGCTTTTTTGAAAGGTTCTGGTGGGCACATGTCTGATGTCACCTGGGGCATCTCTAAGCCAAGAAAAGTTAAGTCCCAGGTTCCAGGCTAGCATCCTGGGAATGCATATGTCCTGCTCCACTGTGCCTCTACCCTGCCTGCGCCCTAAACTAAGGAGTGCTCTTAGCCCCACCGGAACTGGAACAGCAGATGCTTCAGGTGCATTGCCTCTTTAAATCACCAGGTGGCAGCAGTGGAAGTTATATGTTGTCATACTTTATCCCTTCTCTTGGGCACTGTGGATTTGACCTCCAAAGAGACCCTGAGTTTCTCTGGTGGCTCTGGAGCAGCAAGAGTTGAGGAAAGATGAATCTACACACTTTGAGGTACAGGTACACCTTGGGAGTGAGGGTCCCGTGGCCCTGGCTCCTTTCTGTAGACAACCCTGGGACTATTGCCAGAGGAACTAGATGAGAGGTACTAGAGTGGGTCTTGGGTGCCTGGCTGCCCCAAACACCACACTGACCAGGTCCACGATGAACCAGAGAGGATCCTTCCTGGAGCCCAAGGAGTCTGGGAGAGTAGAGGGAGAAAGAAGCGGGTGGTAGGCAGGGAGGAGAGTAGAGGTGGATGAGGCTTTTCTACAAGCTCCTATTGATCCCCACCCAGGGCTCAGCATGAGGATGGTATGAAAGACTCTGGCACTTCTCCCCCAATGAGCTGCAGCTGAACTGGGTCCTGAAGCCACACCCCACACATACACTCACCACCTCTCATCCCCAGGGACACCAATGTCCTGAGGGTGTTTAAGGATTCTCCCAGCATCTAGTCACCACTTCTTTACTTCATCCCTCTCCCCAAGCCCTGCATCAATCAGACTGCTCCAGCCTCCTTGTCATCCATAACAGCTCCAGACACCTCTCGTTTGTCTCCATCATGTTGGAGGCGGAGGTGCCCTGACTTGATGCCAACATCCATGTGCATCCTCTCTGGGCTCCAACCATGGGGCCTAGCCCATGCAGAGTTTAGAGAACCTGCTTTCTGAGTATACTGGGCCATTAGGGTCCTGACCATCTAGATACCCTTTGACAGCTTGGATCCAAAGCCATGAGCCATTGTAGAGTCCCTCAGAGATGGGTAGTCCATTGCCCTTTCAACAGTCATCCAGTTACAGTTCCATGAGCAGGGTCTGCTTGTGCTGACCTGAATGGCTCTATAGACCTAGGGACTCATGAACAGGTAAGTAAAGTAGCTGGGGCCATACCTCCCAGGGAAGGGCTTGATGAGGTGCCTTCTCCTTTGAGCTCCCCAATATCTAGGGGAGAGAGATGATAAACAGATGAACCAATAAACAAGGTATCTTCAGGCTCTGATGGAAACAAACCAGGCTGTATGCATATAAAAATAAAGGAGGACAGTCTCCAAGATGGGAGACCAAGGAGGAGAGGGCACTTTCAGCACCAGGCAGAGACCTGAGTGTCAAGTGTTGCTAGCTATGCAAGGACCTTGCACAGGAAGGTTCCAGATTAGAGGTGGGGGTCAGCAAAAGTGAAGTCTAAGTGCTTCTAGGAGAAACAGCCAAGAGGTGATGTGGCAGGAGGAGGTATGGGTGAGGAAGGACCAGGGCAAGAGGAAGGCCCTGGCCTCACCAATGGAGAAGAGTTTATGAGGATGGTATTAAAAATTCTGGTACTCCTCCCCCATGAGCTGTAGCTGAGCTGGGTCCTGAAGCCACACCCCACACATAAACCCACCACCTCTCATCCCCAGGGACACCAATGTCCTGAGGATGTTTATGGATTCTCCCAGCAGGGTCCAAGAAGGACAGTAAAGGCAGGCCAGGGAATGGATGAGTGAGTGAATGAACAAACAGGGCTTGGGACCAGGCCCTTACGACTGCCCAGCTGTTGCCCTGAGGTCTTCATGAGGAGGATCTTGGCCCACTTGATGAATACACCTGGAGAAACCCACAGCTTCCTGCTCCAGCAGGAATTTAGCCTACTGGACAGTTGAGGGCCATCAGGGACTCAGCTTCCACATCTGCAATGGCGGCAGGGCCAGCCTGTCCCCTCCCCATGCCGTCGGCCCCTGAGGAGAATGGGAGAATGGCCTGGGAATGCTGTGGACAGTAGGTCCCTGTGCCCAGACAGATCTCCTGCAGGAGGCCTCCTTGGCTTCCTGGGCCATCCCTGAGTCATCCATCAGGCTTAAGGCTGTCTTACCCAGCACTGACCCCCACCTGGGACAGGGACCATTTATCTCCATCAGCTGCTCCCAGCAGCCAGGCTCTCAGCCAACAGGTCCTATCTCCATTCCACGGAGCTTAGCTAGGCAGCCCTTCCCTGATTCTGTCTTGTCAGCTGAATTCCTCTTAGAGAGGAGGCCACATCAGGTAGGTCCCTGCAGAAATCTGAAGGTGGCTAGAGGAAGGGTTTCTTATCACCAAGCCCCCAGGAGACCCAGCTTTTAACACCTCTAGCATTCATTCACCTAGACACCTGGGAGTGCCCACCATTTACCGACCATATGTATTGGTATTGATCAGAGCATGGTGCACAAGCCAGGTTCCCACCCCCAACCTCACAGAATTGTGTTCCCCTGGACAAGAGAAGTGTGGTTCCCCAGGCTCAGCCCTCCTCAGGGAGTCTCAGGTTTGAACTTCTCAAGTCCAAGGCCCAGGGTCCATGAGCCTCCAAGAGGGACCACTATCCTACCTTGGGAAGGTAAGAATGGAGGTGTCCTCAAAATCTGGCCCTGAGAATGACTGCATGCCTCGTAGGGCTCTCCCCTCATCTGTCACCAGGCCCCACCCCAGTTGGTATGGACCTGTCTTTACCTGTCCCAGGTGTGAGTCACAAGTATCAAGCAAAGTGGGGGAATCCGAGCAACTGTGTGGCCATGAGCAATGTGAGGACACAGCTGCATAGGACATACATGTGCAAGGGTAGCCAAGGTCCACCAGGGTGGGACAGAAATGTTGCCTCAATTGGCTGACAGCCCTGGCCATTCCTTACAGGATGTGAGCTTGAAGGCTCATGGGAGTATGACTTGTCCTCTTTGATTGGAGGACAACCCTGCGCTTGGGATCTTCCAGGCAGCTTACACAGTCTCTCAGGAGGCAGAGATAAGGTGGGGGCTAGAGGGCCTTTTTTTATTACTCCCCAAGGACAGAGGGGTCCCCTGAAGTAGGAGCTTTCTCTTTTTCCCTTCTTCCTGGGTTTTCACTCACAGGACCAGGACAGGCCCTGGGAGCCCTCGGAGCCCCTAATCCCTGCGCTCCCATCAGCCATAGCGTCTTTCTCCCCAACCTTATCAGTCTCCTGCAGCTATTGTTGACTCCCTTGAGGCCCAGGCTCCCCCTCCCTCCAGCCTCCCTGTGGGTCAGGTTGGTGTGTCTTCCCCCTCCTCCCTCTCCCCCTCCTCTTTTCACCTTCCTCCTCCTCCCCTCCCTTCTCCCTCCTTTCTTCCTCCCCTTCCCTCCCCTTTTCCCTTTTTTCCCTCCTCCCTTTTCTCCTTTTTACTTCTTTCCTCCTCCCTACCCCAACCTCTCCTCTAGGGAGAAAGCAGTTGGGAAGCTATGAACAGCAGCCACTTCTCTCACTAGTCCAAGGTCAGCCTTAGAGCTTGCTGGACAAAGACCCTTAGGCCACTTCCTTACAAACCCCAATTTAATCATAGTCAAGCCAGGGAGGAACAGCTAATGACACTGGACAAAGAGAGGACCCTGGGGCTGTTTTATTGTGGAGATAAGAGGCTGAGAGAGGGGCACATTTACAGATACCAATGTGAGCTGGCCTGGAAGGGCCTGCAACCCACCCCAGCAACTTGGTTGTGCCCCAACAATCTGGAGTGTAATCTTCAAGAAAATCTCCCACAGGAAGCTTTGTCCTGCAGTTCCAGAAAGAACACTGAGGGGAGGAAAAAGCACCATCTTTTCCTCACCAATTGCAAGGGTCATGGCTGGCAACCCTATAACAAAAGGCGGATTAAAAAGTGGAAAGCACACTCAATTTATTTAGCCAAACTTTTTACATTTTGGAGCTTTTTGGAAATGAAGACCCAAATACAACAGAGACTTAGCAGAGGCTTTTACTAAAAGCACTGGCTTCACATGGGCTGCAAATGCCTGATGTACAGATACCTAAAAACAGAATAAAAGCTTGGTATCTTTTGCCTTATTTTGTATCTGTCTCCATTATTCCCTTAAACTTTAGGTCAGATTTCTGCTCGAGCCTGCACACAGATGTGTTAATCACTGGGTCTGTCTAAAAACTGGCAATGGAGGGTTGATTAGCCCTAAATTTGCCTAACCTCCCTTGTCCCCCATCAAGATTTAAGGCACCAAAATAAGAGTAGTTAAGGTATTTTCAAGATTTGCAGAAACACCATAATCAACAGATTGTCAATTGCCATCTTTTACAACATCCTATTCCAGACCCTAGAGCCATACCTAGAGGTCTCCAGACATTGACCTCTCTGTTCCAGGAACAGAAAGCTTCACAGGCAAATCACTCCATAATGAGACTGACCCTCTAAGTGGAAACAATTACTCCATGATAGAAACTGAGGCTGCCCCCAAGAAAGAGCGATCATCTCCTGATGGAAACTGGATTGCCCCTTCAAGAGACAGCCACTTCCCAGGACCTCCAGAACCAGATCTGTGATAATGATCAACCTGAGGACAGTTAGACCAAGACTGTTTAATTATGCATACATCTTGACCCCTGCCCCAATTCCTCCCCTATTAAACCCAAAGCTCATGTCCGTACCTGTGAGACAGGGATCAGGACACTAATTCCCTTGTCTTACCATTTGACCATATTGAATATTAAATTCCTTTCCTACTTTGTCATTACTTATTGTTTGGGACCAGTGGCCAGACCTGGTTTGTTGGGACTCTCTAAAGTCAGGACCTGTTGGGGGCCTGAGGATTTTTATGCTAAATCTGATGAAAGAAGCCCACAGTTGTGGAGAAGCATGATCAGAGCAGGAATCTTTACAGGAGAAAGAAAGAAGTTAGAGAGTGACCTCTCTAGGTCTTCTGGCTTGCTTTGGGGGAGTGGAATTCTAGTTTATATGACCCACTTAGAGAAAGGGTACCATAAGAAAGGAGGGCCCAGAAGGTCAGAGTAGCTTCCCAGTTACTCCATCTTGAGGTAGCTTTCTCTGAGCCCCCAAAACAGCATGCATTGAATACCACGCATCGCATACCATGTAGCATACCATGCATGCAGTGTTTGGGGCACTATGCATCTTTCTTCCTTGGATTCAGGTTTCAATCTCCCCATCTATATGGAGGTGAGGGCTATCAGTCCTGCCCAGTTGGTGACCTGACCCAGGGTCAATTCCTGCCTCCGCTATTTCCTACCTGTGAGCTCCCCACCCTCAGCAAGTCATTTAAACTTCCAAAGTCTTACTACTTTTCTCATCTGTTAAATAGAATCATGGGCCATGCCTCTACTACAGGGCATGTGATGGCTTCAGCATAGGGACATTGCCTATAGGAGGCAGGACCAGAAAGTAGCACAGCCAAATGCAGCAAGATGAACTTAGGTTAGTAGTAAACAAGACAATGATCCCTAACCACCCCCAAAGAGATGAACTCAGATTCTCCCTTGACCTTCCAAACACAACCAAGTAACACTGGAGAGGGCCCGTAGGGCCCGTGTGATGATCAGGCCTTTCCTGAAAGCTTATCTCTCGTGTTCCAGGGGAGGGGAAATGCAGGAATGGGGGAAGGATAGGATTATTGGATGGACTGTGATGAGGGCCAAGTGTAAGAGTGGTGCTTCCGTACAGTTGGTGCTTGGGGTGGGCTCATCTTCTTCTGAGATGTGTCCTCCTTTGCCCCTCCTCCCCGAGTGCCTGCCGATGGCTCAGGGTGGGTCAGAGTCCAAGTGCCACCAGCATAGGAGTGACCAAGAAGAGGAGATGGTGTTTGCAAGGTAGGCCTGGACTGTCCAGCACAACCCTGTCAGGTTACAGAGGGGAGCTCAGAGTGTCTTCCCCAGGGGCTCCCCCAGAGCAGCCATAGACACACAGGCAGACCAACAGACAGAGAAGGAGAGCCTCTGCTCCTATGGCCAGGCCTGCAGCTGCACAGCTCCTGCCCCTCTAGCCCCTGAAGCTGCCTCAGTCACTGTGTGTTGAGGGATACCTCAAGGAGTGAGGCCAGGGTGCTCTGGTGAGACTTGACCATGGAGGCCTTGAATGCCAAGCTCAGGACTGAGATGGTAATAACAACTGTGACTGCAGCTGGAAGGACATCCACCAGTGTGGGAAGAATGTATGGGAGATAGGCTATGTGTGGGCATGTGTGCATGCATGCATGTGAATGCACAGCTGGCTATGTGGGATGTAGGGTGTGATTATGCAAGTATATTATACATGTGGAAGCACAAGGTGTGTGTGTGTGTGTGTGTGTGTGTGTGTGTGTGTGTTAGGGAATGCATGTGTGGGTGCGTGCATACTCCTCACCTGCCTCCCTGGCCTCTAAGAAGCCCTGTTGCACACAGAGGTGAGCAGACAGGGACCCACCTAACCATGGAGACACCCTAGCGATCTTCCTGTCTACCACCTCACCCACCTCAGTCAACAGGCCGTGTAACTAATGCACACATCGTGTAATTAACTTCTTGGAGGAAAGGACCATATTGTGGGGCCAGGCCTGCAGGAAGCTGAGGTCAAGCAGGACATAGGGAGCTGGCAGGGAAGGAGGGAGAGACTGGCTGCTAGAGAGTGCTATAGAATATGCTCAGGGAAGAGAAGAAAGGGCCTACGATCAAGTCCACTGATGATGGCCAGGATGGGACTGGTCGAGAGCAGAGAGAATGGGGAGGATGTAGCTAAAAGGAAGATGAGCTTGTGTGCTCTCTGCTTGCTGGGGCTTCTCCTGGTGGGGCAGGATGCCAACATTACCCAGCTTTCAGAACATCTCACAAACCACTCCATTGCCTCTGTTAGCCATGAGCACATGCTGCTCTGACCCTGTTCTGCAAGAGGTGCCCTGGCTGAACCCCATCAGGCACAGGACTGGCCCCATGTGTGAAGGTCCCCATCACTGAAAAGTCATCTGCTCATTCAACCATCGTGCACTGAACACCCTCTAAGCACCATGCTCAGATTCAGCCCTGGCAGACACACTGTGCCAAAGAATCCACACACTGCAACCTTTGAGAGACCCAGTCTTCTACAGCAGAGGGAGTCTGAACGGGGGAGGGGACCACAGAATGCTTCCTACAGTTGGTGACCCCTGAGCTAAAGCTTATAGAATAAGAGCCATTGACTAGAGTTCATAGCAGGAGGGAACACTGTCAGGCCATGAAATTGGCAGGGTCATGGGCAGGGGGACTAACGAGAATACCCTGCAGAGATGGCACCTTACCTGTTGGGACAAGAAAGGCCAAGTTGAAGGCATGTGGTTGGGTTTGGAGTGGTCAGCATGGTAGGGGTGGCCTTTGACACTGTAAGAGCTTGGACTGTTCCTGAGGGAAAAAGGGAGCCATGGATGGTTTTGTTCGGGAGAGAACTGGGGAGAGTGCTGGGAGGATGGACTGTTTTGTCCACAGCGTTGGATCCTGTTCTCTGTAGGAGATGCAGGGCCATTAAGGGGAACGATTGGGTGGGGGAGGATAGCATGTCTGGAGACAAACTCTGGGTTGCTGGGACCTAGGCCTGCTGGATTCCAAGCATTCAGGGACATCTAAGCATGGCTGAAAGTAAAGGCCAGGGGTCCAGGAGAAAAATATGCACACCAGGGCCCAGAGATGGGAGTAAAGCCACAAGCAAAGATGGCCTGGGAAAGAAGGTATGAGACCAGCAATAAGGGGGCTGGGATTGTGGCTCAGTGGTAGAGCGCTTGCGCAGCATGCACAAGGCACTGAGTTTGATCCTCCGCACCACATAAATGTAAAATAAAGATAAGATGTCCACTTAAAACTTAAGAATAAACATTAAAAAAAAAAGAAACCAGTAATAAGGGACAAAGCCCCAGGGACAGCTATGATCCAGGGTGATTGAAAAAATGCCTCAGGGACTGAAACAGTGTGGCCCAGGGGCTGGAAGGAAGTCAGGCAGACGGTGTGAAGAGTGGTCACCAACTAGTCACATACTGATGAAGAGCATCAGCATCAGCAGGGGCTACCAGGACCTCAGGGAAGGTGGGGCTGGGTGGCATACAAAAGCGTCAGGACTGAGATATCTAGTGTGGGCACCACGGGAGAAGTTTGGGCAAGTTGAATAGACAAAGAGGTGGAAATGACACCAGGAAGGCCAGGAGAGGGCGTGGGGAGGGGAAGGTGACTTGGGGGCAGTGGGAGATGGGTGGGAGGCAGGATCAGGAGCAATGGAGCTGACATGGGAGCATAGCATAGGCACCCAGGCATGAACAAAAGACATGTGATCTTGGCCAAGCCCCTGCCTCAGTTTCCCTATCTGTAACAAGAGAGGCTCCTCCTCACTCATGGACATTGGGGATCTCATGGTAAACTCTGGCTCACAGTCTAGAGGGAGACCAGATAGGAAGACAAATAACCCCTTCAAGGAGAAACTCAAGGAAGGTGGAGTTTGAGCACTGCACTCACTCCCATTTGTCCTGGGAGAATCCTTGACCCCACTCCCCCCCATCATTCTGTATCACTGGTTGAGGATGAGCATATGGCCCTCCCCATGTTGCAGGTTGTCCAATTAGCTTCCTTCATCTCCAAGACCATAGTGATTTTTCTGGGACAAGCATGTGACTAACTCGATGCTGGGGCTTCTGCTGGGAGGACAGGAATAAGGTACACTGACAAGGCAAGATGTGGAAGGGCCTGAATGAGCATGGTTCACACTCAGGCAGCTATAACCAGAGAGAGATTGAGTTCTGGTAATAATGTTTGAGAACCTGTATCCAGTCATCCCTGAAGTTCATGTTAATTCTGCCAATAAATTCTACTTTGTGACTCAGGTAACATGAGTCATAGTTTCTGTCTTGTGACTCATGACATGAGCACCACCTGGGTTTGGTCAGGTCAAGTAGAGAGGAGAACATGGGGCCAAGGCTTCTAGGCTGAGAGAAGCCCTGGGCTGCTGAGGAACTGAAAGAAGCTGAGGAGCAGGGAGTAGCAGTGGAAGTTGGAGACCAGGGTGCTTCTGGGAGCTGTGCAGGAGAACATGGGTCTGTGGACTGAATGGGCTGAGGCTTAACAGAGTAAGGGGGTTGGTGGGAAGGAGAGTGCCTGGGTCACTGAAGAGTGCAAAGGACCAGCTAGCAGAGGTCCCAGAGGCAGGGAAGAGGAGAGTAGGTCCAGGATGGAGCCAAGCACTAGCCCGAAATGAAGCAGGGAGGGCCTTAGGGTCTGGAGAGGCAGTCCTCCTCATTTACTGTGGGATCTATGCAATGAGGTCTTCGTTGGCCTTGGCATGAGCCATTCCTGGGGTGTGAAGAGGGCATAACCAGGACCAGGCAGAAGAATGGGGATGGAAGTGTGGATCAGGCTGTAAAGAGCCTGGCTCCACAAAGAGTATCGGGGGGCTTATCCAGTACTTCCTGTACATCCAGTCCAGGGACCACAGACTGTCTGAGGAGCCCTCCTCCCCAAGCCTCCAATGGAAGAGGAGCATCAGTCAACAGGGGTTTACTGAGCTCCTCTCCCACTTCTATGCATGGCTGGGAACCAAGACACAGGACCAGTCAGGAGGGACAGGAAATTGTAAGCAGACGCTCAGGGGAGCAGAGGCAGCTAAGGGAGGAACAGTCTCACTCCAAACAGGCAGGAAGGCTCCTCTGCAATGTGGGAAGAGCTGGTGAGGTGGGGGGCAAAGGTGCAGAGGTGAGTCAAGAGTAGGGGACCAATGAGAGAGGAGCAAAGTGCTCAGCCTGACTCAGGACCCAAGAGATTCCAGGAGGCAGGGTAGCATCTACTGTGACTCTGATGCCTGTTTCAGACAATCCACTGAGACTTTAGTCTCCTTCTCCCTTCTGTGAAATGGAGGTGCCGTGTGGCCCTGGGAAAGGGCTAGGGGACTTGAGCCATGCCCCAAATCAACACTCTCCCAGCCCTTCCCCACCCCACCGGGTGGCTAAAAATAAAAGCAACGATAATTTCCCTAAATGAAACCTCCACTTAAACACTTAAAAAGCAATAAAAACTCAATTTTCTTTCTCTCAATTATTTTACTTATTCCATTTTCCAAAAGGTTCACCCTGTTATGAAGATGTATTTTTCCCCATCAGCGGCAGCGTTCTCCGCCATTACTCAAACTGACTCAGCCTCCCTCTGCCAGGAGGGTCGCCTGGTCTCCGCGGCAACCGGGTGCCATATGACTGTATGACTGTGACTTCACCACCACTGCTAGTGATGGTGGGGACACTCTGGGTGGGGGCATGTCTTCTCGCTCTGGCCTTCGCCTGGATTTCCCATCCTACCAGCTCTGCTTCCCAGGGCCATCCCTGGGCCTCCCTGCCTCCAAAGCTCTCCCAATAGCCTCTGCCCTCTGTCTCTTGGTCCCTCCATTTGGGCCACTCTGAGATGCATGGAGGGAGATAAAGTCCCATCACCCTCAGATGAGCAGGAGGGCTGGTTCAGGAGAGTAGGCCCAGTGTTTCAATCATGCAGGCCTGACACTGTAAAAATTAGGTTTCCCAATATCATTAGTGCTTTGTGATTGGATCCATTTGTATTACGCCAGCCCTGTTGCCTCATCTCTGCTAATTATTTTTATTCACTCCTTCCATTTTTAAACTGCTGTCTTACTGGCTTTTAATTTTTAATTATTGCTACTTCCCCTTCCTTCCTAATTGGTCCAGACCCCTCCTGAGTGAGACTCCCTGTGCCTGTGACTGTGACTGTTTCCTCCTGAGTGGCTGAGGCTTGCCCATCACCTGCCTTCAGTCTGTCCTGGTTGGTCACAGCCTTGTTACAGAGGAAGACCATACACCTGACCCCCAGAGTAGTGAAGGCAATGCTCCAAACACACACTGAACATCCTGGGCACCTGTGGATCACTGGGTATGGGGTGTAGTGGACCTTGGGAAGTATGAATGACCAGATCCACCCAAGAACTGTCTTTGTTCTGTTGCGAAAGAATTCCTGGGATCCACAGGAACATGGTGCTGGTGACACAGCTACCTCCCAAACCACCTGCCACCCTGGTCCTGCTTTTCTCATGACTATGGGCCTCTGAGATTTACTATAAAAGGACACCACTGTCTTCCCCCATGGCTCCAGAGAAGGAGTCACTTTTGGCCTCACCTCTGAGCCTCTGCTCACACTGGTACCCCTGCCTGGTGTACCCTTTTACTTCTTGTCTCTACTGAATCTTGCTCAGTGCTCTCTGTTCAAATCAGTCTGTCCATTTATATATCCATCTGTTCATCCCTCTGTCTGTCCGTGTCTGTCTGTTCAACTGCCTATTTATCAGTCTGTGTATCTCCTGTTCTGATTTTTTCCCCTCCCTCTGCCTAAGCCCCTCTGTGTATTTGTCCTAACCTCAGTCTTTCCCCCGGTGTCTGCCTTGGGGGCCTCTCGTTTTCCTTCCTCCATGAGGAACAACTGTGAGGAGGATCCTTCTGTATTTTACTTGGCACAAGCAATATGCCAGAACCAAGGTCCCAGGAAGTCTCAAAATTGAATCAGACCCCCATTTCTCCCAGCCCATACCACATGCATTCCTGACTGAGGGCCTTCACACTCAGCAACCATCCCTGTCTGTGCATCAGGAGGAGGGGAGAGCAGGGTTAGGATGGAAAGGAACTTCTTTTAATGAACAGCTACATTGTGCCAGGCACAATGCTGGACAAGGCTACATTTAATCCCTGATGCCACCCTGTTCTGGAGGAGCTGCTATAATTCTGTTTGCAGACAGCAGCCTGAGGCTCAAGATCTCATCCCTGGGAATCCTAGGCTTCTCCCAGAAGCCTACCAGAACTCCTCTTCTGCAAATGAGGATGGGTTGCCTACCCAGTCTGAGAATTTTCTCCACCTCAACCCCTTCTGAGAAAAAAGCTGTAAGAGGCTTGTGAGTAGAGTCTGTGAGGCAGGGACATCACCATTCTTGTTCTCCCTCCTCTTTGCTGGCCCTAGCACAGGACTGCCTGGTTTGGAACAGGTGATCTGACGGGCATGATGACTGAATGAACGACGGAGAAAAGGAAGAGCTGTCCCAACCCCACTTGTCCTCTATTGAATGCAACCCCAGGTGCTAATGGGCTCTTCATCCACAAGCACCTGGACTTCAAAGGCGGATCTGGCAGAGGTGAGCCATCACTAATGGCATCTCAGGCAGAGAAGAGGTGGGAGACCACTCGAATAGTTTGCCTTCTTGGTGTTCCTGCGACTGGCTCTCGCTGTAACCCCTACGCGACTCAGTCCCCTAGTCTCACCACCCTCTCTACCCGAGGACGTGTGCCCCACTCTTCCGGGATCCCAGACATTGGCACCCGCGCTGGGCCGCGGGAGCTGCAGCGGCAGAGGGCAGGGCCACCTGGACGGCTG
The DNA here is from genome assembly GCF_964194105.1 of Spermophilus citellus. Lineage (NCBI taxonomy): Eukaryota > Metazoa > Chordata > Mammalia > Rodentia > Sciuridae > Spermophilus > Spermophilus citellus. The sequence goes on along the minus strand of NC_138188.1, from coordinate 26,457,223 downwards.
CACATGCGCGGAGCAGCCACCCGGCCCTGCCGCTGCAGCCCGCGCGCCCCCCGCCACCGCCCGCGCCCCGAACGCGAGAAAAGCAAACAAAGACGTATTGGTTTCTGCTCTATTAGAGGCGCAGGAGGGGGGAAATCAATGTTTAGTAAATGGGAAAAGAGAAAATCGTTCAGGAAAGACAGTCTATTTCCAAGCCGGAGAGGGGTTCGTAAACAGCACAGGCCATTGCGGAGGAAGCACGGCGGGCTATAAAACTCCCCGAGCGGAGGAATGTTCACTTAGTGAGCCCGCCGGGCCAGGTGGCACCGACTTCGGGACTCCTCCCCCAGGCTAGGCTGGGGGGAAGGTCCTGGTGTATCCCTTTAAAACCACACCCCAGCACCTCGCATTGACTACACTGCACCCCCTTGATCCCTTCAATGACTCATCATTGCTCAAGTTGCATCTGAGTCCCCTGCTGAGGAGCCTGCATAGTAGGGCAGGGACAGTTCCTCTGGCTTCCCTCACCAAGTCTCCCACCTCATGGTTCTAGCCACTCGAATTTGTTCCCAGGAGGGTCGGGACTGGCTTCCTGGAGGAAGCTGTGTTTGAGCTGGGCCTGAATCCTGTGGAGTTCTCCAGGCTAACAAGGGAAGGAATGGTGATCTAGGGTGAGGACACAGCCTAGGCCAAGGTCCTCAGAGGGACTTGGGAAGTGGACACAGGCTCTAACGAGTGGAAGAAATTTTATCAGAGATGGGTAGCTTAACTGTAGCAGGGAGTGGAAGAGGCTGGGGATGGTAAAATAGAATTGAAGTTGGGATTGTCATCAAGATTGTTGGAGGTACCTCAGCCCAACCCCTGGCCAGGCTGCAATAGCCTCAAAGGGCCTGGAAAAAATATGCAACAGCAGATAAGGACTTTGTGAACTTCTAGGAGGCTACAGATTGGAGGACAGAACCCAGAGTGGTTTTTGTTGGAGCCTCAAGATAGATTGTTGACCTCTTAATGCTAACCTGGAATGCTAACCTCCATTTCTACTGGCTGGCAGTTATTTTGTTCCAGAGAGCAAGACCCTGCAGCAAGCATATGGGACCCACGGAGCCTTAGTCCTCTCCATTCATCAAGACCCAACAGTCTGTGCCGAGAAGTATTGAATTTTAGCTTAAGATGGATCCTACAACTGGAGTCTCCTTTACAAATGAATTATATTCTGTTTACCATTTGTGTGTGCGTATGTGTGAGCATGTGTGTGTGTGCCAGATGAGTGTTTGGGTTTGTGGCCTGTTCCTGTGAGGGGCATTCTCTCATGGTTAGAAACGCATATATAGGAGTTTGTAATCAGGAAGCAGCAGCTAGGGTGCAGGCAGTTCCTGCAAGAAGTTTGATAGAGAAGAAAAAAGATCCTGTGGGTAGAGAATTGGGGAAAAGCGTGGATAAAAGAGCAGTAGTTTTATTATTGTTGTTGCTGTTATTGTTACTATTGTATTGGTTCAGGATCCTTCTCCCTGAAGTAAATTCCTTTCAGATTCACGGTAGAATGTGAGGCCAGCTCTGTTATTATCTCATTTGCTGAGGAAACGAGACTCAGAGAGGTAAGGTGACCTGTTTGGGATCACACAACAGGAGCTTGGAGCTGGGTTTTCAGAGCATGTGGTTGGGGCCTGAAGTGATTCTCCTATGAAGAAATGAAAAGACAACTGGGGGTAGGGAGGTGCCAGTAGAAGGGAGGGAATTGAAGGACATGGGGGTGCTAGGCTTCCCAAGGCAGAATGCTGAGATCTTGGTTGCCCCGGATGAGAAAAGAGGCTGGAGAAAGAATGTGCCCAGGTAAATGGTCCAGTTGAGAGGTTTGCCTTCAAAGCAGACTCTGTCTCTAGGACTTTGCAGCCCACTTCCCACCTAAGATAGCTGCTTGAATTCTACCCCTTGGGCCTCTGCTTTCCCATTTGTACAAGAGGGCATCTGGAATGGGTTATGGGAGTGGAGAACTTCTGGGTTTCTCTTTGCTTTTAACTTTTGATACTCTGTGCTAAGCATATGTATAGGTTTGTAGGTACATGGTGTGTATGTGTGTGTGTGTGTGTGTGTGGCTAGAGGGGAGAAAAATGTAGGGAGCTAAACCAATGAGGTGGGGGAGTACATGTTCATACTGGATTGGGGTGGGAGTCCCAAGGGCCTGCTAGGTAAGTCAGCTCAGGGTGAGGGATGAGTTTGAGCATGAGCTGCCAATTTGGGTGGCCCAGACCTATGCCTGAAATCAAGGGATGAAAGTGTATAATAGGGTGCAAGTGCAAGAAGAGTGGGCAGAGGAGGCCCATAGACTCCAAGACTTGAATTTCTATCCTCCATATCCAATTCCTATCCTTGTACCACTCTGGCCCCAGTGCTCAGGGCCAGCACAAAAGAAAACCATTTGCTTCAGCTAAAGCAAACAGCAGATGGAGGTAGTGATAAGGGAGCTTCAAGGTGAAATCTGACAGCATGGCCCCTGGCCTGGGCAGAGGAGGGATTCAGAGAGGAAATGGTTATAAGAAGGGAGCTTGGGCTGGGGTTATGGCTCAATAGTAGAGCGCTCACCTAGCACGGGCAAGGCCCTGGGTTCGATCCTCAGCACCACATTAAAAAAAAAAAAAAACAAAGGTATTGTGTCCAACTACAATTTTAAAAAAAGAAAAAGAAAGAATAAGGGAGGGGAGGGGCTGGGGATGTGGCTCAAGCGGTAGCGCGCTCGCCTGGCATGCGTGCGGCCCGGGTTCGATCCTCAGCACCACATACAAACAAAGATGTTGTGTCCGCCAAGAACTAAAAAATGAATATTAAAAATTCTCTCTCTTTCTCTCCTCTCTCTCTCTCTCTCTCTTAAAAAAAAAAAGAATAAGGGAGCTCAACAAGGCTCTGGGAAAAAGGAGCCCGAGGAAAGAGGGTGGGGAGTCACTCTGGGGGGGGTCAAGCCTCAAGGAGGTGAGTATAGTTCATGGACAGCAGAGATGTATGGACATGTCAGAAAGTATGGAGGCACTAGGGAGAGTGCTTTCAGGCCTGGTCCCTGTAGAGTTCTTGAGGAATTACCTACCCCAAGCACCGTCTTAGTCCTGGAGTTATCTTCTAGCATGGGCATCCAGGGCAGCTAAGCATGGACTACAAGGTCAGGAAAACCCAGTGTTAAGAGGAGACAAGGGCTAGGATTTGGCCTAGAATGCCTGTGGAGAATCACACATGGCCAACCACAGGGCTACTGAGCAGGCAGATGGATAGAGGTTTCCTGATACCAGAGGCTGGTCTCTTCTCATTCATGGAGGCAGATGCTTTTTTAGCCCAGAAGCCTTGTTCCATGTGGGAAGCTTCACCAGAGAAGGTGTTTCCAGGAGGGGCTCAGGCCACAGCATACCTGGGCTCACTTTCTTAGGGGAGCGGGTGCAGAGTGAAGGCCATGCCAGGGTCCATTCTTCTCACTGTTCCATCCTGCCATAGTGTGAGATCAAGCAAGACTGGAAATTGAACATGGGAGGTGGGTGCAGCTAGATGAGTGGGACCAGGTCGCCTATGGACTAGGGACCAGGTTTCCAGGGTTGGGGGGAGATGTTAAGGCAATTACTCATAGGCCTGGTGATGAGATGTCTTTTATTTCCAAGGACCCTCTCCTCCTCTGGCAGAAATCAGCTTCAACTCTGTCTGACTTCCCAGCCCTTGCTGTGCCCACTTCATCTGACCCTCACAGTAAGCACCCTGCAGATTCTCCTGTTGTAACCCTCTTCAAAACAGAAAAGGAGCCTGGCAGGATTGGCCCAGAGCCTCCTTCCTCTCCATGGCTGTGGTGGGTAAATAAATGATTTCCTGGAAGCAAGATGTTCTTTTAGTACATTTCGCTCATTGAAGAAACAAATGAGTTCCTTAACCAGAGGTCCTGTAGCCTCTAGAAAAACAGCTGCAGCCTCAGTTGCCCTGGTCCCTCCAAGGGGCCCCCTGGGAGTCCAGGCTGCGTATAGTGGTAAGGGAGTGTTTTCTGCCACTCTGGCCTTTATCAGCCAACTCATCCAGAGATTTTTATCTGTCCCTCTGTATCCAACACCCCCATGCTCCTCCCTGCTCCCATTCAGCCCCACAGGTACAGGGGCACGTGGTTGCTGAATATCTGGCCTTGACCTCAAGGTGCTGTAGGTCTGGGGTCATTTTCAAATGTTGACGGGAATGCCTTCCAGGAAAATGTCATTACAGATCTGGTCTATCTGCCTAGCAGGAGGACCTTTTTCTATCAGTCTGGTTTTTGTGCCCATCCTTTGTGCCCTGGCTGATATAGCCTGGGAAAATCTCCCTCCCCATTTTTTAGTGGGAGAGGAGATGAGGAGGGTGAAGAAAAGCCAGAAAAAGAGCAGTTGTGGAGGGTGGTTAGTAATATGGGCTTTAATGTGGGCCTCACTCTGGGCCCCAGGCCTAGAAAGAGTAGAACAGGTCCTGACTCTCTGGAAATGGGGTTGTGAGTCAGGATGGGCCTCTCACCTGAGAGATGGCTCTCAGCACCCTGGAGAGCTCCCACAACTCTGTCAGGCCCCACCTGTGGTATCTGTGTCAATACCTGGGTTCTGGTCTCATGTATATGCTGTCCCTCCAATAGGTGGAACCCCATCTAGCTTGTGTTCTCCCACAGTGTCAGGGACAGGCCAAGATCTCTTGACCAGCATGTTTGCTGACCAACTGAATGATAGTTTCTCCAGGATGCCTCTACCATGCCCCAGGCTGCTCTTGGGTCCTAAGAGACCATCTTCCCATACTCTACTTCCTCTCAAAGTTTTAATTTAACCAAGTCATCCTTTTTTCCTCCCTGAAGAATCAATATTTTCTCTGTCTTTTGACACTTATTTTATTTTATTTTTACATGCGGCCTCCCAAAGGCTGTAATTTACAGCTAATACCATGCAATCAGAGACAATGGCTGGGCGCCTGTGAGCGGGAGCAGGCAGGCTCCCTGCCAGGTGCCCCCACTCCCCCTCTCAGGGGTGCCCATGGCTGTGAGGCCTCTGGGTGCAAGATTCACAAGCAGGCAGGGGGAGACATAAGCCAAGACCTCAGCTCTTATTGAAGACACAAAGAATGAAGCAGCCCAGGGGTGTGGCAGTTTCTTTGGGGGACTGACCTGAGTGGAGGGACAGATGAGGTGCTCATGGGTTTCTGCTGGGCTGGCCTCAGCTGCAAAGAGCTCCCCCCATAGCAAAGTACCAGGGTGATGCCTCTGGCAGGCACCTCCTTACTCTCTCGCTGTGCCCGCGTGGCTCCCGCGCTGTAATCTACAGTGCTGTTACTCTGTGTCAGTGATTTAAATCCTCTGATGGAGCTTGTGACAGCTTAAATGGCTGCCATCCCCTCCCCGTATCCACCAGGCCCTGACGAGGCCCCACGGGGGAAGGAGGGTTTGCTGAGGGTGGAGTTCAGACAGTCTTTTCCAAGCTTGAGGGTGGCCAGCCTGCTATTCCGTGCCCCTCTGGAGGGGAGGGAGCTGAGCGTGCCCTCTCCTTTCCCTCACCAGTGATCAAGGAGGGAAGATAAAACCCTCCATAAATTCCTGGGAAATAGAGTGTCTGGAACATGCTCAATTCTACCTGCCCGCAGGTGAGAGGCACAGGGAGGGGGCAGGGAGCCAGCACCCAGTGGTCCATCTCTGCAGCTATGATCTGTGACAGAGGGCAGCAGACAGGCTTGGAACTCAGCTGTGCTCAGACCCAGACCCAGCCTCACCAGTCACCCCTAATTATGCTGGTGCTCAACCATAGCTTTCCCATGTTCGTTTTCTGGAATCTTCCCTTCCATTCAGATATTTGATCCCCAGCTCCGTTCAGCTAATGGAGCAGGGAGACCTTGTACATATGGGGATTCTAAGGTACATAAAGGCAGGGCTGGCTAAGGTCACCGAGGGATGGACATCTTGAGAGGGGGGCTGGCTTCCTTTCCAGGCTCCCTTCCTGGCAACAGTCCAGGGGGCAGTCTTGGGGACAGAATCTCTCAGCCCTGGATTAAAAGAGCACAGTATTATTTCATCTTCTAGCTCTGAGGTCCCAGACCTTCTCAATACATCCTCAGAAAGAATGGCCTGCGGAATCCATCAAAGTCCAAGGCTGGGTCAGGGTGGGTCTCACACGGATATGAGATCTCAGCTCTGCTGGATGATGTCTGGGAAAAGACTCAGACTTTCTGGGGCCCAGGCCTAACAGGGGCAGATGAGCCCTGGTCGGGCACCACGTGATGGGAGGAAGCAGCTCAGTGGCTGTGCAGACACCCTGAGGCTCCCCACCCTGGATTCAGGGGACATCATTAAAGCCAAGGCCTGAAGGTAGGGTGAGTGGAATTCTCCAGAATGAAGACCCTTGGGAGGGGGTAGGTATTCTTGTGAGAAGGAACTACATAAGTGAAGCATTCCCTGAGGGAGGAGGCAGACTTTGCCCTTATTGGGGGATGGAGGAACTTGGCAGAGTTCCAGTCTTAGAAGAACAGACACAGATCTTGTGACCTACCTGTCCTGAGTGAGGAGACAGGCAGAAGCATCCCCTTCCTCCATAAGTGGAAACTGAGGCTCAGTGAAGTTAACTGACTCACTCAAGGTCAACAGCTTGCAAGAGGCTGAGCTGTGACTTACGCTCAGGTCCCATTGCCACCCCTCAGCTCTGACCTCAGGGTAAGCTGGGCTTGTAGCTTGCCAGCTTCCTAAACCCCTGCAAATCCCTCCGGGGAGTAGGAAGTGTCAGAGGAGTAATTAAATGATTGAGTGAGCATGGCCAGCAACTGGAACGAGGCACCCGGCCACACCAGGTGTCCTTCCAAATAACCACATGTCCCTAGTTGGGGGCTCCAAGGGCCTGGGCTGGTAGGAGGGGCCTGTCTGCCTGCCAGGGTGGGAGTCAGGCCGACTAAGCTCTCTGTGCAGAACTGTGGAACGTGAGCTCGGGGCTCAATAGGACAAATTGTTTCCTATGAGTGACTAGTTCTACCACTGCGCTGTCCTATGGAGCTCACATCCTAGAGGGCAGACTCGGGACAGATGGATTGGCATAGGTGGGGTAGCTGGGAGGGGGGCATGGGCTGACTTCTCAGGGTCCCATTTCAATTTAAACAGGCCCATTGGATAGAGCCAGGCTTAGGAGCAAGACATATCTGGGGTTTCCTTCTGCTTTTAGAAACCTCCCCCTATGCACAACCCTGACTCAGCTGCTCAGTCCAGCCCCCCACTTCCCACCCCAACCGCCTTAATGACTTTTTAATAAATTGAAAAATTGTTTCAATACCAAATGCGATCCTGGGACATTGTTCATGACTGTATTGAGCTTAAGTCAAATGCTTTGCGTCCCCAAATCCGACTGATTAATAATTACAAGGAGCAAGTCTGTCTTTACTGTAATGTGTTTAGGAAAACTGATGGATTTAATTTTTTTATCGGCCAAAGTAAGAAAATGTAATCTTTCTGAAAGTATCTAATACAACAATGCACCATAATTAGTTTCTCTGGAAACAGGCATAATGAAATAGAATAATAAATCACTTCTCCTTTCGTCCCTTCCCTCTGATGGAGAGAGATTTCCCCTCTGTGGGGCAGGGAATAGGACAGGGAACAGAACTCAGGGGGAGTAACACAGCCATGGCTGTGTAGCTTTGGCTTCTGTTAGCTTAGTCAGTAGGACATGGGCCTGCCCTACTCACCAAGGGGCACATCGCAAATTTCTCCATTCCCAGACCAGATCCCAAACATCCTACCGGACCCAGGTCCCAAGTTGGTGGTCACTCTTTCCCCTTTTACCAGCCAGACCTATACACATTCCCTTTGATACCTCTCCTGCCTGGGCTAAGTTGACATGCCTGGGTCTTCAAAGGACAGTAGTGACAGATTATTCCTTTGGCTGAGTGTGTAGGGATCCTGAGATAAGGGGAGTGCAATAGGTAGGCATGAGAGAAGGTTATTTTGCTGCTGGGATTGCTCAGTTACTAACTTTCCTCATGTGTCCCCTTCCCCCAATTTAGGCTGTTGGGTGAGAAGAGAAGGAGACAACAGAAGAAATGAAGGAGGGATGGTCCAGTCCAGCCCACTACGAGACAACTCTTCTCCCAGCCAGGTGGGAACTGGTCTGCCTCCCACTTTCTTCAGGCACCCCTTAGGGAATGGATTACCATAGAGAACTCAGTCCTCCTGGGCCCTGCCCCAATTCCTGGGACAGCTCTGCCTGGCAGCCTCCTTAGACCTCCTCCCCACACTCTCCCCATTCTGAGCCAACACCTTAGGTGTGGACAGTTTTCATCAGAGATTCCCTTGCATCCTGGGTGCTCCCCCCTCAATTGCTGACCAGCCGCAGGCCTGCAATCAGTAATGACAGGATAATTGTTTGTCTTATTGATCACGATCAGCCTTCTGTGGCTCAGTGATGGATGATGTGGAAAGAGTCACACCCTCCTTGGCATAAGCACCCCTATACTAAGAGAATTAAAGATGGGCTGGCCTGGCCCTGCCTCCATTCTGCTACCTCACTTCTCCTGTCTTGGCTCTGGCCTACAGTGATGGAACAAAATGAGCACTTAATTAGGAATCTCAAAGCCTGGGGTCACCCCAGAGTCCCCAACCTCCCTCCCTTCCTCTCCTCTGTCTTTAACCTCAGATCCGCTCCCATAGCCCAATCCTAGAAGACCAGGCATCATCAAAATCCCCCACCCCATCCCATTCAGTTTAGATGTTTGAAGAATCAGTGTGTGACTGGGCTACCCCAGAAGATACCTTATAAACACCTGCATAGAACATGAAGCCCACTGTCTAGAACTAACCAGCCAATTGGTCACTCAGTGCCACCATAACCCTCCCCTCGAAAGCTCCCTCCCTCACCTAGCCCATCCTCTTCCTTCCTAAATTCCAGAGACACTCTCCCAACTCTCTGTCCCAGCTTCTCCCATTATAACCATCATCATACCCATGTCCAGAGCCACTGCCTGAGCCTAGCTCAGACCCTTCCCATAAGGAAGCAGAACTGGCATCCAGGTGCTATTGGCTCACCAGGCTCTTCCTGGAATCCCCTGAGCCTACCTCTCAATCTCCCTGAAAAAATGCCATCTTTTTGGGGAGCCAGGCCTGGAGCAGGAGGCCTAGTTTGTGATCCCAGGAAGACTAAGGAAGACCCATCTTAATCTTGCCAGACAAAGAGGCTAGAAATATGGGTGCATGGGGCTAGGAGGTGGAGGTGGTTGAGAAGGAAAGGAATCTGGTGGCCTCTGTCAGCAATTACCAAATTTGCCTCATATCCTTGATTCCAGGCTAAAGGTATAGTTTCACCTTCCCACTCGCTGATGGTCAGATGGGACTGCAATGATTCTGATTCTGGCCAATGAGTGGTGAGGACATTTAACAGCAGATATGAGACCTTTAGGGGCCCTCTCTTTCTTGTCCATGAAGCTAGCCAATTTTCTAGGTGTTAGCTAGTCTCATTGTGAGGATGACATGGAGCAGAGCCTCCACTGACCCATGAAGGACGTGTAGCAGGGGAAAAGAAATAAACCTTCATTATTTTAAGTCACTAAGATTTAGGTAGTTGTTATTGCAGCCTAGCTGAGCCCATCCTGACTGATTTTGAGTAGGAAGGGAGGCCCTGTGAGTGGGTGGTATTGGGACAAGGGATGAGAGGGATGGCAATGAGAGTAGATTATATGCTGAGCCCAGGTACACCGTGGTTTAGCCACCATGGCCCTTCCTCTCCCTATACTTCAATCTCCCTATCAGTGTGCTGTGTGTCTCTTGGGACTGTGGGGAGAATCAAATAAGGGGAAAGTATGAAAGTCTTTTAATCAATCAGGCAGAGTGGCACACACCTGTAATCCTAGCAACTCAGGAGGCTGAGGCAGGAGGATAGCAATTTCAAGGCAACTTAGTGAGACCCTATCTCAAAAATAAAATAAAGGGCTTGGGCTGTGGCTCAGAGACAGCACCTCTGGGTTCGCTCCCCAGTACCAAAAAATAAAATAAAACAAAACCCATGAAAAATTCCTTGAGTTAGGGAGCAGTGAGCACAGGTGAGTGTGGATAGAGATAGTGACAGTGAATTTGTGAGCCCTGGTGTGGGGACTTTTGGTGCTTCTGTGAGGGTGACAGCAATAGTGGTGATAGTAATGGTCACATTGACCATGATGGAGACTACTACGGTGACAGCAGCACTCAGCTGTTGGCAATCACATTGGTGATGGTGTTTGTGCTGGCAGTGAGGATGCTGACAGCAATTGAGTCCATTCCCATCAGCCTGGCCAAAGCCCCACCAGGGCACAGGCACAGCGGTGATCACAGCAGTCCGGATGGAAGGCCTCGAACATTGATTAATTACCTCCGCTGGGGTTGGCTCATTGTCCGCTGATCTCTGCTTCTCAAATGCTCTGCCTGTCTGACCCTGGCAAGCCTTCCAGAGCAGTACTGTGTGGTGTCGGGGCAGAGGTTTCCAGATATGCCAGCCCCAAGGCCTCTTTATTTGCCTTAGATGAGCACCCGCCACTGGGCCCAGTACAAGCTCCTCTTGGGGAGCTGAGTGCTGGATGTTGTTCTGGGCAACTGTAAAAGCATCAGATTGTGTTTTCCTGAAACCTGATGGGTAAAATTTGGAATTTCCATGTGCCAATGGTGTGTATCAGGTGCAGGCTGGATTAGGGAGCTGGGGAGAGAGGTGGCTCAGGCTCAATAGAGCCTAATGGTGGACACTGCTTACAGAGGTCAGGGAGGTAGCCTTGGCAAACATCTCTGCCCCTTCCATGCACTATCTTGTACTGGCCTCTGGGGTCACCATGGATTCAGTGATGACTCTGCCCCAGTTGCCCTCTGGGCATCCCAGTCTAACAGAGAGGCTGTTATTGAATGAAGACACACCTAACATGTGTGCTTGACATGGATATTTCAGTGACCAGGGCCAAGCAACTCTCTGACTCTAAGAACCTCTACCTGCAGCCCACCTCCTTACTGATGGGCAAACTAAGGTCAGGAATAGGTGAGGCTGGTCCCAAGTCACACAGGGATGATCTGGGTCAGAGTTACATTCTTGCCTCCTGGCCAGGGCTCCCCACACCATACCCCATCTCCCCATTCTCAGCTGTACTTTTGCTGGAAGGCACAGATGAAGATTAAAAAAAAAAATCTTCTATTTTGTTTTTTGCTGAATTGGCACTTCTGTCATCCTAATCTGAGGGGTTTGGCTTGTCTGCTCTGAGGGAGGAAAATGCCTCCATTTAAAAGCAGAACTAAAAGAAAAACATCCACAGGCCCCATTTCACTGCGCCAGACACGATGAGCAAACCATGGTCGTTAACATGATAAAAGTCACTTTGTCTGGGTGTAAAATTCATTTTTCCCCATTTAGCACATGGTGCATTTGCATCATGCTGCAGTTCCTGGGCTGCGGTCTCCTCCCAAGGATGTCCTGAAATTGTTCCCATTCCCCAGGCAAGGCACCTAAGACCTGGACCTCATGAGATGGGGCCACAATGGCAGGAGGAGCTGTTCATATGTCTATTCCCATGGTCATGAGGCTGTTCCTCCCAACAAACATTAAACCCCACACTCTCTGGCCAGGCCTAAAGGGGACTTGACAGAGTGGATGAATAGAGTATCTGGGATCTCCCAAAGAGTCCCTATTGACCTGGTCCTTATCCTGACTCTATCATAGAATACCCACAGAAATCTACCCTGCCTACCACTTGTCCCCCATTTCTATCTACTCTCCCCATCAACCCAGAAATCTTGCCCTCAGAAGCAGGGCTTTACCCAGCTCCTGACTCTCAGAGAGGGGAGGGAGTTACCTGTGCTCACCCTGATCAACTGAGGCAAGAGTTCAAATCTCATCAACTTGTACTAGAATCCACAGGGTCAAATGCCCAGGTTGAGGCTGACAGCCTGGGTTCTGCCTCCTATTCTGTCTTAGAATATAGCCTCGGAGCTTCCCATACTTGGACTTAGTTTCCCCGATTGTACAAGGGAATAGAGCAGAGTCTGAAGTCCCTTCCAATTCATCTATCCCCAAAAGTTATTCAAACACTTTCAGCTCTGTAACTTGAACCTTCAGAGAAACCCAGTACCATGGAGTATCATGGCAGTGGGCCAGGGAACAAGTGGACAGAGGGAGCAGAAAGGAAGAGCCCACTGTCCCTCTGCCTATCAGGCCAAAGAGAATCTAAGGCTTCCTTGAAGACCCTTTCCTTGACTTCTCCCCACAGAGGCTGTGCTGGCTCCAGGGAGGAGGTGGCATTGGGCTTCCAAAATATGGTCCAGGTGAGGCTGGCAGATGACTGTATGTAAGATAGAGCCTCAGGGCTTAGGGAGGTGGGAGTTGAGAACCCTTTTCTACAGATCTCTGCCAACAAGAAAGGAAGCAGGAATGGATAGGACATTTAGTATATTGCCCCTCAGATGTGGGGACTTGGACACAGTTACTAATACATTGTCCACTGACAGAGACAAGGCTTCAGAGACCTTTCCCCTTCTGGTAAGAAAGAGAGGATGGTAGTGGCCCCAAGAAGGAGAAGGGAGAGAGCCCCTATGCAACATACTCCCCCAGCTTTGGGGCAGGCCTGGTCAAAAGGGACGAAGAACTTACACAGTACCTGGACCTGGGCTTGCCAGGCTGCCCTGCCCTGCCTCTTTGATTAGAGAGCTGGAGATGCTGGGAAGGCCTTCCATCAGCAGTGGGGAATGGAGTGCAGCCTATAGGGGCAACAGAGTAGGCTGGAGCCCCCTTAGAAATAACGTTGGGGTCCTTACAAGGGATTTTCTGGGTAACACGAGACTCTAGCAAGACTTTAGGGCTAGGTATATGCTGTCTTCCCTCCAATCTGGGACAAAGGGACTCTGTGTCCCACACCCCACAACTTAATATCCTGCTACTTGAAGAAGCATCTCTGACTGCTGGCCAGAGCACAGTTCTCAGGGCTGCTAGAGTGCTGGGGAGGGGTGAGGGGCCTCCACCCTAGTTTAAGGGTGCGGGAGGCGCAGTGCGCATGGCGGGCGGGGGCCCAGCAACAGCTGTTCACTTACTGAAGCTATTTTATAATATTGCCGGAGCTTTTAAAATAATCCCATTTCTGCAGAATATTCCCAGCTAATTGGAGCTGTCTCTTTCTTATTAAACAGAAAGGTTATAAAAATGTGTGTTGAGGGTTTAAGAGCAATACCTCTCGGCTGCTCTGATTGTTATGACAAGGATAACATAGGAACCGGAAGCCCTTGCTTGGCGGGCTAGGCGGAGCAAGCTCTGGTGGTTGGGCTGAGGTGGAGCAGGGGCAGGGGCAAGGGCAGGGCCTGGCTATCTTTCCCTGTGGCACCTTGCATAGCACAAGCTTGAGGAATGGCAGCTTTCCCCAGAACAATTGCTCTCTAAACACTTAGGCTGCTGTGACAGGGCTGTCCATCAGCCAGGCCTCTGACTGGGGGAGTTCGCATAATTTACCAAGAGGCAGTGGAAAGGGGGGGAAGTGATTCCAATTAGCTGAGCCAGGAAGCAGATGAGCTCTCTAGGACCTCCGTGCTTTGGGAGGATGAATAAATAGCCCCCTCTCTGTGATGAGGGCAGCCTAGAAACAGGGGTCTCTGCTTCTCTCTGGTGCAGGGTGTGTACCCTGACTGTTATGAAAGCCTGGGGATCCCCTCCCCACCCTCCATCAGAACAGCTTTACTTTGAACTGTTATATATTGGTAATCTGCATTAATTTAGTTTAATAAAAGAGTTACCTGTTGCTTAAAAACCAGTATGAAATCCAGGGTCCCGAAAGAGGAAGATCTGCCTTCCTTGGATCTCCTTTCTGCTTGGTAGCTGCCCTATCTAACCAATTGTCCAGGAGAAAATCATTCAGCACCTGGCACAAGCCCAGGGGACCCAGGGAACCCAGGGGCCTCTCTAACAGAAGACTCCAGATTGATTCAGGCCCCATCTTCTGTCCCTGTCACATTTCTCTCTGGGACATTTTTTTCCCCAAAGGCCACCCCACTTTCCCTGTGCACCTGGGCAACATATAGGGAGGCCTCTACCCATTGACTCACCCAACAGTCACTCTGACATGTGCCTTAGTCCTGGCCTGGTCCTGGCTTGGGGCTCGGTTCTACATTGTCTAGCATGTGTTAAGCCTGGCCCATCACCTCAGGTGGGCAATGTGTGCAGGGGTGAAGGCAATACTCTTGCCCCACCTCCCTCCATAAGCCTGAAGGACACCAGAGGTATGACCTTTCCACAAATGCTGTATGATTCAACAATGAATCAAATTCCCAATAGCTTCCCAGCAGCTCTGAGAGGAAGATGAGGGGCTATTAAACCCATTTTAACTCCAAGGAGACTGAGGTGCTGTGACCTTAAACAACAAGCTCAAGGTCAGCTGGGCCCAGTGGATGTCTGCAGCCCCCCCCACTCCCCGCTCCCCTGCAGCCATGAATCAGGCTAAGGCACTAGGATGACTGTCCTTTCCACCCTGTGCTCATGGGACATTTCTCCCATGATTTGCAGCTATAGCTTAGATGCAGCCCTGCCACCTGCCTCCCAGCCTCCTGGCCTGCCTGCTCTGATGCAATGGACTCTTTCATCATGGAGAAGCCTTGTTCCTCCCAACAGAGCAGACCTTAAACGCTTCACTGGCTTTCCCTGAAGCAGATCCTACCTTGACATCTTTTACTAGTTCTCCAAGGTTCCCTTCATCTAAAATATCCTTCTCTCTTCCACCTCCAGAAAGTCTTCCCATATTCCAACAGCAGAAAGCAATCCTTTTCCTGTGCATCCCAGAATGCAGATGCTCAACTCTGCTCTGCTGGGGTCCAGGGAAGGGGAGGGGAGGGGAGGAGGGGGTCCTTGCCTCATCCATGGGATCCAAGGCCTGCTCATCGACCACATGGGAACAAATCCCCAGCTTTCTCCTGGAAAGCCTGCCTGGAAATACCCTGGTAGGGCAGGCAGAGTGGAGAGAGGCTTAGTAGAAGCAAGAGAGAGGGAGCTGGATCATTGGTAAAATCCAAAGGCTGCACTGCCACCCTGGGAGTGGGCAGGAAGGGCTAATTTGCATGCCATGTGCATAGTTTTGCATATTGAGATAAGATGGGCTTATTGGGGAAAAAAAGAAGATTACAATATGCTCTTCTTGCATCAACTCAGGAGGAGCTGGATAGGGAGTTGGAGATTATCTCTGCTACTTCCCAGCCAGCCTTAAATAAGTCACTCAGAAATACTGGGGCCTCAGTTTACTCATCTACCCACTGGGGCTAAATCTATCTACTTGGAAGCTGTTTTTGAGTGTCTAGTAGGTAGTGAGAATGGAAGGATTGGAGGAGAGTGGGGAATGGTAATGAGGGTTATTATTCTCATTTGCTTAATATTTCAGGAAGAAATATCAAGAATTCTTGCTTGGAAATCACAAGTCATAGTGGCCCAAGTCAAGACCTTTTCCTTTGTATAGCAAACATCAGTTCCCAGTAGAGGTCAGGAATAGGAGCACTCCAGTGTGAGTCTAAACCCTCAATACTGTGCCTGTTTGGGTTGGGGATGTGGCTCAAGCAGTAGCTCGCTCACCTGGCATGCATGCGGCCAGGGTTCGATCCTTAGCACCACATGCAAACAAAGATGTTGTGTCTGCCGAAAACTAAAAAAAATAAAATAAAAATAAATGTTAAAAATTCTCTCTCTCTCTCTCTCTCTCTCTCTCTCTCTCTCTCTCTCTCAAAAAAAAAAAATACTATGCCTGTTTATGGGGAACCTGAGGCAGGATTCAGTAAGGTCAAGGTGTGGTTGTGAGTCTCTACCAAGAGCAGGTCTAGAGGGTTGGGGATCAGCAGAACCTGGATTGGGAGGATCTCAGACATGTTCAGCTTTTGGTAAGAGCAAAAAGTCAGCCATGGGCTGGGATTTGGCTCAGTGGTAGAATGCTTGCCTAGCATGTATGAGGCACTGGGTTTAATTCTCAGCACTATATATAAATAAATGAATAAAATAAAGGTCTGCCAACATCTAAAAAAATTAAAACAAAAGAAGCCAGTTAGAATGGGCAACAGCTATCCGAGAGTGTCTAGAAGAAGAGCTGCATGGTGTGTGTGTGTGTGTGTGTGTGTGTGTGTGTGTGTGTGTGTGTTGGGGAACATTGCTGAGTGACTGGAGTGTACAAGGAGTCCTGAGTTCAGTCAGAGAGACCCAGTTGTCAGGGAACAGCACAGTATCTGGGAAAACAGTTAGGTAAAGATTTCTGAGGGCAGAGTCTACCTCACTGCCAGGGATATGATCTGTAGGACTGGTTGGTGTCCCATGGCAGGCCGACCAGGCCCCAGCATGAGGGAAGTTATGTATTATTTCACCTCCACACTTGATCATTCGTTTATCCATGCTTGATCATGCCCTATCCTCTGAGGGGCCTGAACATGTCTGGCATACTTACTGTCCCGGGACTTGAGGACCATCCCCCACTCTTGACCCAAGTCTGTCTCACTGCCAGTCTTTCTGGTCCAGGGCCTGCTCCCAGGACTCCACGGCAGCTGACTTGGATTTTCAGGCAAGAAAATCTCAGTTGCAAATTGCTGAGTCCACACCCTGATCCTCCCTGAGGTCTCTCTCTGTCTCTCTCAGCGAGTCTCTCCTTCTGCCTCTGCCTCCCCAAAGCTCATCATTTAGAAATTAAGATCTCAGCAAGACAGTGGTTTGGAGCTGCCAGACAGTACCCAGATGGCCATAGCAGTGGTGTTGGCGGCGGGTGAGTGTGTGTGTGTATGGGTGGACGGACCCTTCCAGCTTGTGGCAACATAAGCAGGTAGGAGCTTCCTCATCCCCTGAACTCTCATCTTCCTACCTGGATACAGCCTTCTAACCACCTGCTTCCACCTGCCTGGAAACCAGCAAAACTCTCAGATGAGCTACTCTGCAGGGAAAGGATGTGACTGCCCTGGGAGCTCCCAGATCTCCAGGGTCTGTCTCTAGGCCAGCGAGGAGCTCTCTGCTCTCTGCATTGTCCTGGCACCTACCTTGCTCTGCTGATCACAGTACTAGCCCCTTATCCACAAGTGGAAAACTAGATGGGGATATGGGTCATCTCTGACCACTAAAAAAAAGTCATTGGATTGTCCTAAGCAAGGACCGAGGTACCCTGGGTTCTGCCTCAGAGGTGCCACTATTTACTAGGTGATTTGTAGCCTAGTCCAGAGCATCTCTAAGGCCCAGTTTTCCCAACTCTGAGATGGAGTAAGGGGTCCACAGAGATCCTACTGTTCTTTGAAAGAAATTCTGGGGCTCAGTCATCTCCAGAGTGGCCAGGATGTTTCCTACCTGCCAACAACCTGAGCTGAGCTGAGATGAGGCCCAGAGTCCTTGCAAGCCATGCTCATTCCTGAACTTTTATCTCCTTCCAGCCCCAAACCTGAGCAGTGATGTCTTTCCCTCAGCTAGCCCACCCAAGGGACAGTGTTCCCAAGATAGGATCTGGCCTCTCCTTTCCCTCAATTCCCACCCCTGTCCCTATTTCCTGCCACAATTCACAGGCTGATCTTCCATTCAGACTGGATGGTCTCTCATTCACCTACCTGGGTACTGCTTCATGCTAGCAAAGGAGGGAGAACAGCCTGTTTTCACACAGGTTGGAGAGAGGGACAGCCCCACTGACTTTGCCCCTTTGTGTGGCCTGAAGAGCCAGAACTCCTGGCCCAACTACTTGTATTTCCTGGGCCTAGGGTGAGGTGAGGTAGGGCAGGAAGAAGGGAGGAAAAAGGCATGAGGCTCCTCCCCAGGTGGTTGGGTGTCCTCCAGCTTCTGCTGTACCCGGTAGGCAACAGAGTATCCTCCAATCCAGCATGATTTTCCTCTGCAGTTTCTAATGGCTCAGCCATTTCCCCTTGTGCTTGTACTCTGGAAGACTTCATGGTAGATGGGGCTGGAAAATACCCTCCTCTTCAGAAGGCCTAGGAGGAGCTGGATCACAAGTGCATTTGGAGTCTTGAGGCCAATTCCTGCCTTGTCGGAGGATAGATCCAGACTGAGAGGGGCTCCTGTGAGATCTACATTCCCAGGCCACTCTAACCACCAGAGAAGAGCCTCATGCTTCCTTTCTTCTTGCTCATTGCCCTGCCTTACCTCAGCCTGGGCACAGGGTTACCAGTGAGGGCTGTAAATGGGGCCATGATTCCAGGAGTGGAGCACTTCATGCTCCAATCTACTAACAGGAAAGCTGAATTAGTTATTGACTGAGAGTGTCCCTT
Organism: Spermophilus citellus; assembly: GCF_964194105.1. NCBI lineage: Eukaryota > Metazoa > Chordata > Mammalia > Rodentia > Sciuridae > Spermophilus > Spermophilus citellus. The sequence continues at coordinate 26,439,042 of NC_138188.1, read as the reverse complement.
CTCTTCCCTGCCTAGTATTCAAAGAACTCAGGAGGTGGGTCCTGAGGACCAGCACCTCCCTTGGGAGGCAGGAGCTACACAAAATGGGATAGGGTTGCCTCTCTGGAGTCCTTCAGCCTCTTAAAACATGATGCTCCTTCCCACTCTGCTGCCACCTCACATAGCCTCAACCTCCCCTCAGTAATCAAAATCAAACCCCCTGGCCTCATCCATCTCACAGGTTCAACAAATGGAGTGCAAACTGCCCCTCACAGGAACAGCAGCCATCAGTTAAATTAAGTGATGGTGGAGATGGGTCCTGCCCTCCCCTCAATGGCCTAGAAGAGGCTAATCCACTAAAGGATTGATGAGCAAAAGCGGAAGAATGCTTTTAGCAGAAGAAACAGAGGTTATGAGGACGTTCTCTGATCATTTCCCCTACCTGATGCTGCTTCTTTCATTGCATGTGCATCAGTCCTTACCACAGTCACTCAAGTGCCTTCTGCTACTGCAGAGGGCAAGGTGGCTGATGAGAGGTACAGTCTTGCCCTCAGAGGGCCCCCACTCTGGAAATGAAGCCCTCGTTCCAGACAAGCTGGGCAGAGATGTCTCTTCCTCCCCCAAATGGTTTCTTTCTTTTCTAAAAAAAAAATATTTATTTTTTAGTTGTAATTGGACACAGTATATTTATTTATTTGTTTTATGTGGTGCTGAGGATTGAACCCAGGACCTCGCATGTGCTAGGCGAGTGCACTACCCCTGAGCCACAATCCCAGCATCCCCCTCCCTAATGGTTTCATTGACCAAGTTGCCAGAGTCCTTTGCCTCAGTTTATTTACTTGCAAAACAAGCAAGTCAGGGACAGGTCATTTCCAGAATTACTGATGACTGGATCCCAGCAGCAGGCAAGGGAGGGAACTGCCCAGGAAGTTCTTTCCTACTCCTGGTGGTAGAGGCCAGCACCTGCCCCTCACCCTCCTCTTACTGGCCTGAAGGGGCTGCTATCAGAGGAGGCAATTTGCCGTGGCCATTCCACAGAGGTGCTAAGGGGATGTTAGGCAGTGATGGAAAGCTGTCTCTGCCGAAGCCTGACTTAGCCCACCGCTGACACCCTTCACTTCCACCTGGAGGCAGAAAAACATGTCTTGTGGAGAGTTAGAGCTGCTGTCAGCGCTGGCCGGGGGCTCTCAGGAGACTTTTATTTATTCGAAAGCTGTTCAGACACCTAATGCTCTTCCAAGGGGAGAATTTCTCTCTTTTATTTGTCCTCATTTTCTCTTGCCAGAGTGCGATGAAGGGCTGAGGCGAGGGAGCAAGGCCAGCATCTGGGCCCTTATGCCACTCACCATGGCAAGTGAGAACAGGGAAGATACCCAGGAACCTCCCCACCACACACACACACACACACACACAAACACCAGGCAGGTGTTTGGGCAGAGTACTCCCAAAGGGGAGTTGGAGGACTCTGAAGGACCTAGTGGCTAGAAGGTGGCAGAGGGCAAAACCTAGACCTTAGTTTGGAACTTGAATCTCTTTGCTCACGGTAGCCCTGGGACAAACCCTGCCTTTCCCTAGGCCTCAGTTTCTTCATCTATAAAATGAGGTTAGTTCAGATCTCTCTGGAAAACCTGGGGGCTGTGACTGACCTCACTCTTTTTTTAACAATAATGTCAAATTTAATCTGCCAAATATACAAGTTGAATTTGTGTAACCACTGGGTGCTGCACAGTAAACAGAGGTTTTCTTGAAATGATCAATGGATAGTGTTAAAAATGGGCACTAGCCCTGGCCAGATGGGTGGGAATAAGGCAGGGAAGGGCAGAGAGGAGAGGCTTCAGTCAGAGGGGACTGGCCAGGGACCAGCTATGACCCTCAGGGACCAAGGAGCATGGGCTCCTGGATAACAGCCTCTCTCTGAGTGAGCACCCAGGCAACACAGACTGGGACTGATTGTCACAAACTTATCAGCAGCTGTCCCTGGCACAACCACCCACTAACGTGCAATCTACTGGACAAAGGGAAGCTCTTCTTACCCCACCTCCCAAGTGCCCCCCACCATCCCCCCAACTAGGGTTCTGAATTCTAAAAACCACAAAAACATTCAAATGGTTACATATGAAATGCTGTCCTGCATCTTTCTGTTTCAAAGATAGCAGCTGCCCCCTCCCCCCAGCCTCCCCCACACCCCTGAAACGATTTCTGTGCCATGATGAAGAGGAGTCCCCAGGCCGTGAGGGGCTGCTGCAGCGGCACAAGGGTGCAGGGCAGGTGGCACGGCAGGGCTGACCTCACTCTTTATCATAGGGAGACAGATCTGGGATGACAACCCAGTCTCCAGACTCAAATTTCCACATCATGATCTGCACTAACCACTGGGTGGCTCAGAGCAAGTCTCTTCCTCTCTCTGGGCCTATTTCCCCTTCTGTCCTAGAAGCTCTGACAGTCTGTAGCCTGGAACTTAGCCCTAACTTTGATGTGCAGAAAGTTTTTACTACCTGAAAGGTTTAAGCTCCAGCCCCCTCCATTTATTACAGTAAAACCAAACTGACTGTGAGTCACATTGCTCCAAGGATCTTTGATGGTTTTTTATTTTTATTTTTTTACTATGTTCATATGTTTTCAGTATGGTGTCCAGGCTGGTCTTGAAGTTATGGGCTCAAGTGATGCTCCCAACTCAGCTAACTGGGACCATAGATATGTGCCACCATGTCTGCCTGAAGTATTCTTGGTACATTCAGAGGTGAGATCCTCTTCTGGTTGTATCTGGAGGTAATAGTGTGTGTGTGCACCATGCTCAAGCAGGGCATTTGGGGGAGCATATAATTTCTATGTATTTCCAAAGAAGTGGTGGAGAAGCCACAGCAGCTACTGGCATGTGCTAGTGGTATGCCCATATATAATGTGTCCCAGATGAGGGCCCTTGGGGACTACTGAGTCCAGCCCCAAAGGAATAGGTGTGTTGAAATGGGCTGGATGAAGCCAGGCAGGTGGCTCATTCTTAAAAATCCCAACTATTTGGGGAGACTGAGGCTGGAGGATCACAAGTTCAAGGCTAACCTAGGAAATTTAATGAGACCCTGTCTCAGAATAAATAAAAAAGGGCTGGGAGGGCGGAAAGAAAAAAGAAATGAGTTGGTTGAGATAGGGATGCTCTCCTACTTTTTAAGGCTGAAATCTGCTCAAATGACCTGGGTACAGATGGATCAATGAGACTTACAAGGTTAGGGTCATATTTAGCCTCCAGTGTCTCCTTTCTCTCCTCCTTAACATGTCCACCTACCTTGCTCATCTTGCAAAATTGAGCTGGATTCCTCTTTCTTTTCCAGGAAGTCTTCCTGCTTGCCTGCCCTTCCTGGAAATGTTTGAGTCTCTCTTTCACTAAGCCCTTGCTGAGTGTCAAATCTTACCCTCAGGGCTAAGACCCTCAAGAGTGGCTCTTCAGACTCCTGCCCTGCTAAATGGGGACCATGTATGCCACTATATGGTTGAAGAAATAGGATCAGAGGGGTAAAGTGACTTGCCTACTACATAACATGTGATGTCTGTTGCCAAAGTTATCCTACCTTGTGCCCAAACTATATCCTTCCTAGGTATACCCCTGTTCTCCTTAACATAACACTCAAATTAGTCCTTCTGTTCATACTTCTTGTTCTCTCCCAATGGCCAAAACCTGTATAGGACCTAGAGGGAGGATAGGGAGCCTCTGGTCTTGGTTTGACAAGAGTCCAGAGTAGAGGTATATTTCTGATCCCAAGGCAGAGGCCACTGTATATGTGTGTGGCTGGGGAAGGGGCAGGAGAGAGGGGACTGAGGTAGGGAAGCCCAACCAGCTGAGGAGAATCTGGTCTGGGAAGGCTTCCTGGTATAAGTGGTTTGATGGATTTATGAATATCCTGGGTCCAAGTGGTAGAGATGGGGAAGGGTGTTCTAGGCAGTAGGAACTGGAGGAATAAAGCTTCAGGGCAGGGGCTGGGGTTGTGACTAAGTAATAGTGCGCTTGCCTGGCATGTGTGAGGCCCTGGGTTCAATTCTCAGCACCACGTACAAATAAATAAATAAAGGTTCATCAATGACTAATAATAATAATAATAATAATAGTAAAAAGCTGCAGGGAAGATTTCACTGAATAAGGAGCTGTCCAGCCTGCTGACTTGAGGGGCAAAAGGATAACAGGAGGGGAGGCTTGGAAGTAGAGCATGCTGGGGTGATAATCTTGCCATCCCAGGAGTCCTAGGCATTCCTGATGGGCTTCCTGTTCCCTCCACAGTCATGGCCAAGCCCAGGGCCTACTTGGCTCACAGTAAGTTCCCCCATAAAATTCTTTCCATCTCTTATGGATGCTGAGCTGACCTCCCTTCGGCCTGCATGCAGAAATAGCACCTATAGCCTCCTGCCAAGCCAGATCCCTCTCTGCTAACAGTAGCTTTACCTGCCCCTGTTGCATCATATCTTCCTGTACAGGCACCTGGGGCCAAGCAGGTAGCCTCAGGCCTTTCCTGTCTAGCCCATCAGTATGTCTGCCTTGGAAGTACTATTCCTGGGAAGGCTGGATCTCTCCTCCAAGATCTTTTTTTTTTTTTTTTAAGAGAGAGAGAGAGAGGGAGAGAGAGAGGGAGAGAGAGAGAGAGAGAGAGAAAGTTTAGTTTTAGTTTTAGTTTTAGTTTTCGGCAGACACAACATCTTTGTTTGTGGTGCTGAGGATCGAACCCGGGCCAGGCGAGCGCGCTACCGCTTGAGCCACATCCCCAGCCCTCTCCTCCCAAGATCTTAACCTGTTGTTGGAATCAGCCACCAGGAGGCCAAAGATAATGTGAGCCTCAAAAGTTGGAATGTGTAAACTCTTACTACCCATTTACTCTTAATTACCTCCCCTCCTTATTTGTCATCCTTTAACGGCCTGTCAACCAAAATCTCCCGCCTTCCCCTCAGAGCCAGCGGCCTCAATTAGGTGTACATCTGCAGAGGCTGGAACTGAAATGCCCAACTGCCTGTGTTCACGGCTATACCCAGACTGGCTCCAGGTGCCTCATGACCTGGGCACTCTCTGGGGATAGCACCACAATCCTGGTGTCAAAGGGTAGGCAGGCTGCCCCTCATTTCTCAGGCTGTTGGAGACTTTGTCTTGGGAAGGTGCCCATTCCCCACAGGGCACTCAGGAGAAGTTACACCCTGTGTGCTCTTCACCTGGGACCATGAACACAAGTTATCTGTTCAGCAAACAAATCCGGGAGACACCTCAGGCCAGTCCTACCTAGTTGTAAGGGGACAGAGATGCTGGAGACAGGTATCACCAGGAGGGACTGGCAAGGGGGCTGGTTAGCCCAGGCTTATTGACTCTTCATAATAGGACCCTCCCACCATGTCCAGCCTAGTGGAGGGACTACTCTGTATGGACGTGGGTAGGGGCACATATTTGGTACACTCAAACCTCTGGCTCAGTGAGGGTTCTGCTTGTCTCCCTGCAAAGCTGTCCTGACTTGATCTCCCATAGTCCACTAGACCCCAGGACTGTAGGTGTTTGAGGTCCAGGGATGTGTAAACTCTTACTCCCTATTTACCCTTAATTGCTTCCCCTCTTTATTTGCCTCTGGCCCCTGCAATGTCTTACTGGGATAATGTTTTGGGAGCTTTGTGGTTTGGGGTCTATTGATAAATCTCAGTCTGACCCTTAAAGTGCCACTCAAGGTCAGGAGGAAGGAAAGCTCCAAGAAATGAAGGAAGCTGTCCCCTTGTGGAGCCCTAACGTGTAGGGGTGGGGGAAGCACAGCAGGACTAGGGAATAAATAAAGGTTGTCCTGAGTCCTATTTCCAGCCTCTAACACCACCTCTGTGTTCCTTATGCCAGGGACCACTGTTCTTCCCTCCTCAACTGCAACCCTCCTTGAGATAACCTTTGAGAGGATGATGTGAGACCCAGCCAGATATCATTAGTTGAAGGCTTCTGAGCATCTATCTATGAACTAAGCTGCCCAGCAGTTACTGTCCCTCACTCTTTATGTTAGGCAGTTTCTGGGTAGCTAATGCTAAAGGAGTCGGGCTCTGTGCCCGACCAGCAGGGAACATTCTCCTATCCTATCCAGAGGCAGAGTGATATTCTAGGGGGAAATTTGATAGGATCCCAGGGATACTATCCCCCAACTACAAGTGCTTCTGCTTACCAACTAATTCATCCCATTATCACTTCATCCTGGTAATAGGTCTGAGAACCCACACAAGCATTCTCAGGGAGGAAACTGAGGCTCTGAGAGGCCACTCCACAAGCTGAGGGTTGGAAGTGAAACAAGTCCCAGCCTTTTCCCTGAAGCAAGAAAGAGTCAGGGGGCTCTAGGATTGTTTGGGTTGTGCTCACACTCATTGGCCCTAGAAGAGTCTGACTAGCAGCTGTGCAAGCCCTGGGAACTGGGATTTGGGGCTCCTCTCTGCATAGTACCTGCTTAGCCCAGGGAAGTGAATTCAGGAGGCTGCATCCTGCCATCTTCAGCCCCCCACACTTGTGCAACTGTACCCAGGTTCTGGCTCAGGGAAAAAGGAGGTCCTGCCTTTTCTTTCTGCCAGGGTCTGAACATGCAATCCCTGGCAGAGAGAAATCCCGAGGTAGCTGGAGTCACTGAGGGTACGACAGCACTGCCACCTTCTTCTATGGTCTGCTGAATCCTGCCATTCCATCGTTAAACCTGTGACACCAGGCCTCAAGCCTGTTGAAGGTCGAGCCCCAGAAGGGTCACATATGCCCCTACCCTGCCTCTCAGGAGGGAGACTCTTCTTGCGGGTAGGGCAGAGAGGAGCACCTGGGATTGTGGTGTGGGGACCCGGCCGCACACGGCACGCTCTGACCGTGGCTGGGGCACTGGACGCGCGCGCCCGGACTCCACTCGGTTGCGCGGGCCAGTAGGGCAGGCTCGGGGCTGCGCGGGGACGAGGGGTGCGCGGGCACAGGAGGGCGCGTGGCCGCGGCGGGGGCGAGCCGGTCTGGGAGGACGGGAGGGGGAGGCGAAAGGAGGAGGGGGGCGGGCCGGCCAGGGAGCGGGGGAGGGAGCGAAGAAGAGAGAGGGGAGGGCGGCGCCGGCAGGTTGGCGGCGGCCGCTATTTGAGCGCAGGTCCCGGGCCAGGCGCTCAGAGCGCTTGGAGCCAGCGCGGCGGGGAGATCGTAGCTTGCAACCCGCAGAGGCGCTGCGGCCGGTGCAGCCCTAGAGGCCCCGCGCGGAGAAGGTGGCGGAGGAGGAGAGGCCGGTTGCCGCCCGCAGCCCGCCGCCTGCACCCCCCCATCCCGCCGCCGCCGCCACCGCCGCCCCCCCTCCCCGCGGCGCCGCATCTTGAATGGAAACATGGCGGTGCCGGCTCGGACCTGCGGCGCCTCTCGGCCCGGCCCGGCGCGGACTGCGTGCCCCTGGCCCGGCCGCGGCCCCCGGCCCTGCCCTGGCCCCTGGCTCCCGGCATCCGGGCCCGCGCGCCCGCTGTTGCTGCTGCTGCTGCCGCTGCTGCTTCTACTGCTGCTCGCCGCCCCCGGCGCTTCTGCCTACAGCTTCCCCCAGCAGCACACGTAAGTGGCCTCCGCCGGCCGCGGGACCCCACCGAGCCCTGCTCTCCCCTTAGTCCTTCAGTCGGCGCTGGTTCCTCCAGGCGATCCTCTTTGGAGCGGGGGCGCTGAGTCCCGCGGAACGCTGCGCCCGGGGGCGGTGGCCCCAAGCCCCGAGGGCTGGCTGCCACGGTCCCGGCGCTTCTAGCTGCGTCGCGAAACTTCCCCGCGGTGCCCCTGCTTCACCCAAACCCCCAAAGGGAGCAGGGCAAGATCTCCAAGCCCCGGGATGGGGAGGGGGTCCGAGTCTGTCAGCTGATTCTCCTGCCACTGTCCCGGTGAGGAGGAAACCTGGGGGTTGGGTAAGGGGGCTGGCCAGCGACCCCTGCCCGGCAGAGTTGGAGCTTCGCATCTGCCCCACGTTCTCTCCCCGGTGGGAACCTGGCGCTTTAGAGTCAGAGGTGGGGTCACCTCCACACCTGCCTTTTTCTTTCGAAGGGGTCTGGATGCAGAGGGTGTGAGCACCTTCTTGCCGGTGATTCCTGTCGCCTGTTCTTGGGGGTCCTTGAGGTGAGTGTTCCTCAGGATCGAATTGGGAGGTAAAGGTGCTGGGGTTCGGACAGAAGGTGAATGGGGGGGAGGACCCCTGCTTGCCCCTGCTGCTGTTGCTGCCACTGCGCTGCCAACAGTGTGATAGCATCTCAGGCTCTGCCAGCCTCTGCTGGTGCTCTTGGTCTTTCTGAGCCTCCTTGCCCTCCCAAAGAACCCGCAAACTAAGCCAGATGTGTCTGGGCTGGGAGTGGGTATTCAGTGTGAATGGCCTTTAGGACAGCATCTGTTTCCTGACACCATGCCCCAGCCATATGTCAGTACCCAGACAACTCTTTGGGGAATGGTGACCAGCCTGCTTCTGTTTTCTGTCCCTGAGTCTGAGGAGCCACCTGTCCCTGCACTCTTTCATTAGTGTCCTGGCCTAAGGTTGGGGGCATGAGGAGTTGGGCTGCTGGTTGCCAAGGGGAAGGGTCTGGCCTCAGGGAAAGGGGAGGCTGGCTCTGCGTCATTAGAACATTTCCGCCCAAGGGTAGGAGCCCCTAGTTCTGCTACAGAACCTGTCAACTCCAGCTAGTAGGTTCTCCCAAATGAGAAAAAAAAAAAAAAAAAACAAACTCAGGAGAAGCACTGCTGTGAGTCTCTCTCCGTCTTGTCATCTCTCTGAGCACAGCCTGGCTGTGCTCAGGCGGGTGATCAGTTGGCAAATTACAGGTGCTGCACGGACGTGTCCTCTGTCAAATGTCTGAATTTTTTGTGTGTTATGGGGTGGGGGAGTGCACAGAGAAAAGAGAATTGTGTGGAAGTTCAGAGCTGATGGGTGCATTATCGTCTTTCCTTTGCAGTATTTAAAAAGAGCAAAAACATTATTTTTGTTGTTCTTTCTTGTTCAAAGCCAAGCACAAGCCAAGCCACAGTTATTTTTTCCTACCCGTTTCATAGCTCCTTGAGTGACGGTTTAAGTAAACGTCTTTTTCAGCCTCTCCTGACCTCGCTTCCCTTCCCTGTATCCTGCAGTTGTTTATATGTTTGCTGGGCCTGCATGGGTCTCCCCTAGAAGGCCAGAGTAAGACCCTGACCAGAGTGGACACCTGTCTGTCTGTTTCCAGCCAAAAGATGGTGAGGCGGGTGTGATGGCAGCGGCACATTTCCAGCTGGACGCTCTTCTCTTGTCGATATAGTTGGAGCTAATTTGAGGGTTTGGGACATGTCTTGCAAACCATAATTAGGGAATGAGAGTGGGGATGAAGCAGGGGTTGTGGTGCTCTGAGGGTCCAGGGGGAGGTGACTAATGGTGTGACATCGTGGAGGGTTTGCCACGACAGCCAGCGCCCTTCAGCTGCCCTGGTCTGGCAGATGCAAATGCTTTTTGATCCTTGGAGGGAGAAAAGGAAGGGAATCTTGAGGTCCCCTCCCTATATGACCATAGCTGATTGGAGTTGCGGCTTTTGTTGAACTGACATAAAAGGCTGGGGCTGCCATTGGGACCAGAGGGCTCGGTGTGCCTCCTCTGGGGTGAGTGGCTGGTCAGCATGGCCAGGCCAGGATGACATTGATACAGGTGGATTTCCAAGGTGGGAAGTGGAGCCCTAAGTCTGAAGGTATTGGGGTGACAACTTCTCAGTGGAGAGGGCCCTGGATGGTCAAGTAATTTCCTTCCTCATTAGTGTCTGCCAGTGTGAATGGGCTCATCTTTGTAAGCTGCTGGGTTTAAATCAAGTGCGGTTTCGGGGTCCGTTGGCTGTTATTTCTATAATAGCTTTGGCAGCATGGCTCTCTGCCCACCAGGCGAAATGGACCAAGGCTGTCGCCAGACTGAGAAGGGCAAAGGAGTTGCTGCTGGAGGGAGGACAGGACTTCAGCTTTAAGGAGGGGGCCTCTCTCTTATTCCACCTGGACCTGGATCGGGGTTTCAAAGAAGGAAGCGAGCATGTGTGCATTGTGTGTGGGTGCGTGTGCATTGTGCGTGTGCGCATATGTGTACTCGTGTGTCTGGAGGGATGGAGTTAGAGCACACTGCCTTTCATCTCCTGTTTCCAATTATGCCCATCCCAGTATTCAGGCAGGGGATGCTTTCCTCACTGCTATTTGCCCCTGTGTCTTTACCTCTTCTCTCCCCTGTCCCCTTTCTTTGAGTCTGTCATCTTTTTTTGGTCCTGCTTCCATGTCTATGCCTCCCATCCATCTGTGCCCACCCTAATCTGTCTGTCTCTTCTGTCTTCCCTGTTGGGTCATGGTTCCCTGTTCTCTGGTATCCCTGGGCTTCTCTGGCTAAGTGCTGGGTGGAGTGCCTGCTTGATCTGCCCACCTGGCTGCATTCTTTAGCCTAGCACTGCTCCAGTGGTAGTGTGGGCCAGGGCTTCCCTTCCTCTGGGGGTGGGTGGTGGGAAGCAGTGAAGGGGCCTGAGGGGTTTGGACCCCGAGCAAATTAACAATGCCCGAGTACCTATGTGCTCATCTCCTGAGTGGACACACAGGGAGCAAAGCCCACGATGGGGCATGCGTCAGTCTAGCTATGGTTAATGGTGGGTGACGTGTGTCTGTCTGGGTCTCCCAGCCGCTGTCTCCACCTCCCTGTGGCTCTCCCTGTCGGAGGGAGGCAACATTACACATCTGGGTCCCTCATCTTCCCAACAACCTGCCGCAGCTTTTGCAGGAGGGAGGGGTGAGGCTTTGTGGCCTGCTGCTACCGTCACTGGAATGCAGCGCTGCCAGATGCTCCGCATCCCTCCTGTTGTTGAAGATTTGGGGGAGATGCTTGGCTGCTGTTACCTGTTCTGGATCCCGACTTCACTGGGTGCCTCCTCCAGGCTAGCTATATCAATTCCCTGAGAAGGCAAGAGACCCATTTTAAGATGCGTCCCCTCATAGTTTGAGGGCGAGTCTCATTCCAGATTCCTGGTCACACTCACGTCCTCAAGGAGAGACTGACCCCAGAATGAAACTGGCCTCAAAAATGGAGTAAGCCTACTGCAGTGTCTTTTTCTCTCCTCTGCCTGGGTACAAGTAGGCACCAAAAGCTGACAGTGTTCGGGTGGACACTGTCAGCTCTTGGGAGGAGCAGGTTGTCAGGTATAATCCCTGTGTGCTCATACTTTGGCCTCCAGAGCTGACCCTCTCCACTGGGATAATCTTATCTCAGTTTCTCCAACTGAGGTAATACGATTCCCTTAGGAGGCTGGTGGGAAGAATGAATAGGGATGGGTAGCCTCTGGTGGGCAGGGGTGCCATGACAGCTACTGTTCATACGAGCATCAAATCCAGGTGCCACAGGTCCTCCCTTGCCAGTTTTCTCACAATGTTCACACAGGCTACATGCCCTCTTGTCTCTGCTTTGTTCCTGCTGTTCCATCACCACCGCAAGCTTTTCTCACACCCATACCTTCTAGAGGCCTCCCCTGTCCCAGCTCTGGACTGTGGCACGTCAGCTCCTCCAGGACAGTCACCAACCATCTCCCTCCTTTCTTCCCTCCCTTCAGCAGCAACTTCAGCCCAGCTCATCTGTGGTGGTGGATATTGCCAAGCGAATGGTGGCCTTCCCTCACTGAACCCAAGCCAGGCTGCTTACTCACATTGCCACCTTGATCTCAGGACCCCTGGTCACGCCCATCCCACAGATGCCGAGATTGAGACTCAGAAAGACGAAAAGACCTGCACAAAGTCCACAACGACTAGAGGAAGGACTGGTAGAATACTACTCTGACAGACATGTAGCTGCCCTGCCAGGGGGCTGGGAACTTCTGGGTAGTGGGTCCAGGAAAGGGAGATGCTGGAAATACAAGTCTGGGGAGAAAACAAAGACGCATAGGATGTAGAACATGGGCCAACGTCTTCCAGGTGCAACTTTTCCTCCTCTGGGTCTCAATCAATCCTGAGGGACCTTCCTTGGCCAAGGTGGCCCTTGCCAGGTCTCACCTTGCCTGCCTACCATGTTCATGCGAACCATCTGGGAGCACCCCAGGCCAGAATTGTCCTTTTCTCCCCAAGGCTTTTTTTCTGTTTTTTTTTTTTCTTTTTTTTTTTCAGTGCAGGAGCTTGAACCCAGGGCCTTGCCTGTTCTGGGCAAGCACTCTGCCACTGAGCCCCAATCCTCCCCAAGGCTTTTAATCATGGGCCAACCCTACTTGGCAAGGAGCCTTGGTAGAGGGGAAGAGGGGCTCTATATCCAGATTCCAGAATGATTCTGAAAAGGTGATGGAGTGGGGGTGGAGCTGAGGGTTTGTTAATGAGAACTTGAAGCTGGATCCTCTCCGCAGTTCTGCCAGGCCCAGGGACTTCAGAGGACTCGGGTCTTCTAGGTGCTTGGTGGGTTCATGCTGTATGGGGTTGGGGGATCCTGGGAATCAGGATTCTCAAGGGCTTATTGCTATCCAGGGGTCATCTGGAGGTTTGGGAGCAGGCCTGGGCCCTGTCTGGCACAGTAGTGTTGCCTGTGGGATGGGAGTGGTCGATTTCTCTTCCCCTTTGGCCCTGATTCCTACTCTACACTGAGATTTGCCAGGGTCCAGCAACCTTGGGCCTGGGAGCACTAGAGCTTAGGCCCTTGAGTCAGGGCAGGGGCTTTTCCTCTGTTCCTTCCTGCCTCCTGGGGAGATTCTCTTCATGTCAGGTTTATTTTTTCCTGGTGCTGACTGTCTAAACAAGAAGCTACAGAATCAATATTCGTATTCCCAGAGGGAAGTGTATGTGTGGTTTTTGCTTTTATTCCTTTCCCTTCCTCTCTTGTCCTGTGTAACCTGAAGAACCTCCTGCACTGCTGTGGCCAAGAACAGGTAGGGGGAGGCAAAGGGGTGACCACAGAGATTGAGATGCCCCTAGAGGCTTGCCAGGTCTCCACAGCCATCTCTTGAGATTTCCCCAAAGGATTTAAGGGTTCTTTCCTTCTTGACCCACACAGTCTGAGCCTGATTTGATGTGGGCAGGTCCTGCCTTGCCACAGTGGGACTCAGGCCATTGGCTTGATGTCCCCACTCTTGTCCCTTCTCAACTCACCTTGGTCCCCCACCAGACTTTCTTTCTTCATCTGGTCTAGTCTGGTTCCCCTGTCCTTAGTCACTGCTGGTGGTGTTGACTGAGCCTGGTGAGGGTGGGGTCTCACAGGCTAGGAGACCCTGTCTTCCTGGGATTAGGTAGAGGGGGCTCTTCACTCAATCTCTCAGGGACCCCACCTTGGATGGGGGACGTCTGTTAAGGGTGACCGGATGGTGACCTTGGGCAGAGCTCCTCTTCTCTCAGTTTTCTCTTTTCTAGGGTCCTTCTGACTAACATTCAGCACTTGAAGAAGGCAGGTCTGGGGCCCTTACTACTCCTCTCTATACTGCTCTAGCAAGGGGTGAGATCTGACCCCAAGTCCTGCTGGCCTTATCTGTCTTGGTGGGAGGTCTCTGGATCTCCCATAAGGGTTTGGCTATACCTTGGGTGCCCTCGAAGTTGCTTTTCAAACTGACCCACTTTGAGCTCTGATTAGCCTAATTGTTTAACAGAGAGGGAGGGGTGCAGGAAATCTTTTCATCTCTCCCCACCTTGGAAATGACACTCATTAAACAAAGGGAAAAGGAGAATATGAGAGAGAAGTCACACACCTCTGCCTTTCTCTTCCCCACCCCTCTTGGATTTTGGGCCCTTGTCTCTACCTTGAAACCTTCCTTCTCTGCTGGTCAGTTCTTTCTGAGTGGTCCCCTCCTGGCATGCACCAAGACTGCCATCCCTTCCACCAACTGCATGACCTTGAGAACTTGCTCAGCCTCTCCCAGGGCTTGGGCCCTCTTCTGTACAATGAGGTTCTCCCAATTGTGCTGCCTCATAGGATTCGGATGTGACAGGCCATGAGGGATGGGCCTGACCCCAGGGAGTAGTACCAGGCATCTATCTACAGCACCCAGCACCTAGCCATGCCCTGCAAGTACCTGAGCCCAGTGCTTGGGGCTTCCCTCCTGTGCTTGGCCTGTGTGTATGTGTAAGCGTGTATGTTTAAGTGTCACACGTGTTTTTGCACATGCATTGAATGTGTTCACATATGTGCACATTTATGTGTATGCCCACTCGTGTGCCTTTATGAGTAGACGTGTGCATGTGTGTTTGTAGTAGCACATTGTTTATATGCACGTGTGCAGTCGTGTGTATACATACAAGCTAATGTTTATAGACAGGTGCAGGTGCCTGCACATGTGAACTTATGAATTAAAGCGTGGGCATGTGCTTGTGTGCCTGTGTGTGCATATGCAGGGCAGGCACATGACAGTTATCTCTTTGCAGCCAGAAAGTGTTCACAGTGCCCACCTTCCGCAACCTGCCTTTGATGTTAATGCCAGGTCTCTCTGGGCAAATGCCGGCAGTGGGAAATAAAGCCTCCTGGTTGTTAGGACCTGTGTTTTGCAAACTTTTATGTCAGGAACAGCCTGAGTTAAGGCTGAGCTGGAAAGTTTGATCAGCTACCAACTGGCGCGATGACAGTCTGCGAAGGAAACACACAGAGACTGCGTCCTTGTAATTCAAATTTTTGCAAATTGAATGGTATTTAGATTCGCTGGAGGACTTGGGACTCAGAGGAGCTCCGTGAGTCCTTTGTGAAGTGAAGCATCTTTGCAAACCACCCTTCCGTGAGGAAAGTCTAGAGGGTGGGCGGGGAGGTCAGGGCTCAGGCAGAGCTGGGAGACCCTTGCTGTGTGACCTTGGGCTGGCATATCTCTATCTCTCTCTCTCTCTCTCTCTCTCTCTCTCTCTCTCTCTCTCTCTGAGTGGGTGCTCCTCATTCGCACATGGAAGGACAGGAAACTGGCAGCCCTTGGAGCATCTGCAGCAGGTTCGGGGTCCTTCCCTGCTGCAAGACATCCTTGCAGTCAGCAGGCATGATTCAGAGAGTCCACGCTTCAGCTTGATGATCCCTGCGTGGTTCTCTATTCACAGCATCTCTAGTGAAGCTACTTTCTTTCAAGAAAGAATTTTTGTCTACTAAGTCTTCATGAACATTGCTGTCCCACTGCCCCATGCTGGGCTGTGTCCCTTGGGGCTGTGTCCGTCCTGGCTAATGCATTTTGATGTCTGAGAGAACTGTAATTGTGTTTTCCAGGCATTCCCGGGGCCTGTGCCTTACCAGTACTGGGATGGCCCAAGGTCCTGGGCAGTTTGGGAAGAGATTTCTATAAAGTGGCTGTCAGGGGCTTAGGAGCCTTTAGACAGGAGGGGTCCTGTGGGGGCAGGGAGCCTGAGCAGCACCACCTCTTTGACCACTGTGGGCCCTGCATGCTTCCCCACGTGGGAAGGACATGTCCCAGCCACAGAAGCCCCCATCTCATAGATAGGGAAACCGAGGCCCAAGGTGGGGGAAGGGAACCTTCAGGCGCCACCTTTCTGCTGGCTGCCCTCACGGCAGAGCCCAGTACCCGGCCCCAGTTACTCTGTACACACTGCTTGAAGGGCGATTCTCCCATTCTACCTTTCTCGCATTGTGACATACAACTATTCTCTTTAAAAAAAAAAAATACCCATGGCACAGGATGAGGGAGCAATTTGATGTCTCCTTGGGCAAAACTGCAAAGAGAGTACGGTGTGAGAGCTCCAATCCTAGTATTCTCCAGGCCAGACCTTGAAGCTGATATCCCTTGTCCCTATGCTGTTTCAGAGTCACCAGAGCTTTCTGGGTCCCCTTGGGAAGGACAGCTTTGTGACCAGGCAGGGTGGACACAGATGAGCTGGGGCATTCCTGAGACAAGGAGAGGTCCCTGCTCTGCCTCAAGTTCCAGCCTGACGTGGCATTTGAGTCTTGATAACTTCCTTCCGCAGCCTGCGTTCTCCTCCCGTTGGCGCCGCCAGAAATGCTGCATTTGAAGCCTTAAAGGTCAGGCCTGTGCCGTCACTGATTCCAACAAACAAAGAATAAACAGCCCACCCCAGCCCTGCCCCCAACTTCATTTATTAGAAAAGGGAAGGAGCTGGCAGAGCATTTGCCCCCCACATCGATGGCCTTCACAGCCCCTCTTTGTGAGCTCAGGCCAGGAGTCTACTTGGACACCCCCAACCCTCCTCTGGAAAGCTGCAATGTCTCCCATTGGGGTCAGCTATGATCCTGCACCCCAAAAATCTGCTGTGGGCAAAGCCCTACTTCTCAGCCTGGTATTTCAGACTCTGCCTGGAATGGTTCCAGTCTCTGGCCTCTAACCCTGGAAATATCAGCCTCCAGCCAGGCTGAGCTACTTGCAGATCCTAGTAAGTTCTTTGGCCTCCCCAGCTTCTGGTCTTCACTCACCAGGCTGGCCTGCCTGACCTAAGTCCTGGGGAAGGAGTCTTCCTGAACAGCCCCTCTTCTGGCTCACTACCCCTTATGAGCCTCATCTACAACCCTGGGCCCCTCTCCTCTAGCTTTGTGCCACTTCACAGGAGGCCTTGGAGTGTAGGCATTGATCTGACTGCCACTTTCTCAAAAACTGAGTTCATGGAATATATTTGGCTGCCAAGTAAAGAGGCTTCTTCTGTGCACACCCTGCTACCCCAGTGTTAAGGTTTTTCCCGTAGCTAAGCCTGTCATTTCCTGATAGGGAGTCAGAGGTGGCTGAAAGTAGGCTGTCAGTGAGCACCAAGTCCACACCTGTGCTCTGTCTGGCCTCACTTTTGGTGTGGCTCTCTGTCCTTGGCTGACTTCCTTATAGCAACAAGATGGCTGCCACAGCTCCAGGCATCATGTCAGACCCAGATATTAGATGTAGAAGAGATGTTTCCTCTGAATGGGTCCACCCCCATCCCCATCTTTCTCTCTCTGCTGCTGAGCTACACCCCCAGCTCCTCTGGGTTCTCTGAAACCTTGCCCAGAAGCCCCCAGGCTAGTTCCCCTCACACCTCATTGGCTAGCACATGGTCACGTGTCTGCTCTAAACCAATCACTGGAGGTGGAGAAGGTATCTTGTGATTGGCTCATGCTAATCAGGATTTACCCTTGAGCTGAGGATGGGGTCACCTTGGGGCTGGAGATGGAGATTCTGCAGACTTAGGTTTTGTTAGCAAGAAGGCGATAGTGATGGAGGACGGGGAGGCATTGTCTGCTGCTGCAGGGTCAGACAAGAGACCTGACAGTGGATGGGAGGTGCTGAGAAGAAGTGGGAGGAGAGGGGAGAGGATGAGGTGGGCATGGTTGAATAAACAGGAAGTAGTTGTTTTATCCACATGAATCGCTATGAGGTGGGCCCTGAGGGGTGTATTTCACATATGCTGTCCAGTGAAGTCAGTCCATTCATATCCCCATTTCGTAGACAGGTAAAAGTGAGGCTCTGCAAGGCTAAGTGATGGCAGGTGGTGAAGACAGGATTCCCACCCTGCTCTTGGGTCCGGGCATTCAGCCACAGCCCCACATAGCCCTTCTGCAGCTCACCTCCTGTAGGCAGTCCCTGGTCATAGGGCAAGGTGTCCCCGCACTTCTATGCTATTCCATCATGCATGTCCCTCTGCAAGGGTTGTCCCTGTCCAGTGAAGTTCTTGTCGTGGGGGCTCTGGCCTTCTCTCTGGGCCTGTGGCACACCTAGCTTCCTTGGAGGTGTCTGGGGGACCAGAAGGAGGCTTTGGGCCTTTACCACTCCTCTCAGTAAACAACCCCATTTTACCTGGGGTGTGGTTGTGGGTCATGAGAACTCTTAGGACACATTTATTTCTATGTGGTAACAGATGGGGAAACTGATGCCCAAAGAGGAACACTGCCTTGGACCTCTCTGCACCTGAGGCATAGCCTAGACCCAAACCCAGAGGAGGGAGCAACCAACTTCCTCAAGGTGCTGTGCTGTGCCAATTGAGTTTGGTTAGTCAGAGGCCTAAAGGAAGGATAGGCCAAGGAGAGACTGTCCTGGGCAGCAGGAAGCCAGTGGTTCAGATGATATGTAAAGGCAGGACAGCATGAATGGGCTAAGAGGACAGTGACAGAGGGGCATGTCTTATTACTGTGGAGCAGTGCAGCTGACCTGGCCAACTGTGGTTGAGGAAGTGGGACCCATGGACATGGCCAAGGGAAAGGCCCCAAACTTTGCCAAGTGCTGCCCATGACACTTCCTTCTCATCTGGTGGGAAGGGCAGCTGCAGGATGGAGTGTGCTTATGCCTATAGGGGAGCTGTCATTTGTACCTGCACTCTACAGAGGAGACTGGAGTGTCATTGGTCAGCCCCTCTGATAGGGATAGGATGACATCACCCTAAAGTGGCCATGTTCTCCTGACCTGAGGTCTGATCCTTCCTGTTATCTTCTGGACTCCGTTCCCTGCACCAGTTCTGGTCTGAGCTTGTCCAGGAGTGGTCAGCCAAGGGCACAGATATTGGGTAAGCCCTGAGCTCTGTTGTACTACCGGTTTGGGGTTCCCCTTGGTCACTGAAGGCTCCACCTGTCACATGAAGACAGAGGGCTCTCTGGAGCCACCAGGGTCCAGGGAATGGATGGAGCTGGAGTCTACTGGGCATAGCCATGAGCCCTCCAAACCAGGACAGGCCTCCTCTGATTTAGGCCTACTTTTGACCTGCTGGGAGCTAGTGGTGCCAACTCCCATGTGCACACAGAATAGAGGGGAAGGGCAGTCTAGACACACTGTCCATTCCTCCACCTCTCTGTCCTCATTCTCCCCTTGCCCTCTTCATCCCCCAGGCACTGGACTGTACCTAGCATTATTCAGGCAAAGAGACCTGGTGGAAGGGAAGCAGCGTGTTCAATTATTTATGCCAGGCTTTGGCTTGTGCCGGCCCCAGAAACCCCAGGGGCTTGTGGAGCAGGGTCATGGGCCTCCCTCTGCTTTTCCTCTTTCGTCTCTTCCTACCCTGCCTTAGCCTTGGCATTATCCAGCTCACTGTGGGAGTCTGGGCCAGCTCCCTGCCCCCCTCCTCCCAGCCTGAGTATCCTTAGCATTCCCAGCACCCTCCAGAGTGATGATCCTGCAGCTGCCGATGATGCTTCCTTGCCACCCCATCTGCATAGCTGTCATCCTCGTTCTGCCCTGTAAACTGGTGCTTATGGCACCCACAGCCCAAGAAGCTGCTTCTGATAGGCATGGGGGATTGGATGGGGGTGGGCCTGAGTGTCCACAGGGGCAGCAATCTCATTTCATAGGTGCTTAAAAAGCACCTACTATGCACTGAGCACAGAGGAAGCTGGAGAGAGGTTGGGTGGGCTGCAGAGGACCCTACCAGCCTAAAGCAGGGTCCGCCCGTGGTCTAGTTGATCTCTGCTTATCCTTTTGTGCTTATCTATGAATTCCTGTCCCTTGAAACCTCCCTTACCTCCCTTGTGGTTCAGGAGCTATGTAGTCTGCTTCAAGCCTTCCTCCCTTTTTGTCCTGCAGTAGACCCTGCTCCCTGGCTGACTGGTCTCTGTGATGCATGCCCTTCAAGGCTGTGTGCCTAGAGGGGTGGGGGGTGGAGGACAGTGGCCACCTGTCCTTGGCTGGCCAGCGCCTATTAAGTGCTCAACAAATGTTTGCTGAGCAGGAGCCCGTGATCTGTACAGGTGTCCACAAGGGCAAGATGGTCCTGTCTGTGAAAGCTGAAGCAGGCTTTTACATGGTCTCAGATGAGGCCCTTTATGGACCTCTCTTGGCTGCTGTCAGAGTATAAAGGCCACTTCCACATATCCTCCTGTGGCTCTTTTGCAAGAAGTTGCCTCCAAGAACTGCCCTGTGGCAGGAGGTGTAGGTGGCTCTGGGACCCATGGGGCTATATTATTTCATCAGATCGGGGCAGGGCCCAGACATCAGCATTTTTCTGGAGCCCTCTGGGTGAGCCAAGGTAAGAAACTAAGGCCCTAGGGGATACATACAGGGTACCCACACTCTGCCCAACAAGGGGGCACTGACGCTCCCAGGGAAGGGGGTTTGAGAGCCTCGTGTACTGGTACATGGTACCTGGCCATGCTATTTCCAAATGCCTGTTCATAAGGCCAGAGCCAAAGTGTACAGCCTGGCCCAGGGAGATCTCCTGGCCTGTGGAGAAGGCTGCCCACCTCCTTCCAGACTGTTTCTCTACATTGATGCTTGCCCATTCTCCATTTGCCCTGCTGACCACCTCAAGGCTTTTAAAACCTGCCTTCTGACTGCCTCTTCTCACTTGAGGCCCCTCCCTACACCTCAGCAGTGTGCTGGGTCTGAGCTTTGGGTCTCTGTGGGCTCACCGACTGGGGGGGAGATACAGAATGAGGAAGAAGGGAAGCCAGGCCAAGTAAGTAGCAGTGCCACCCATGGCCAGTGCTCCAAGCCTCATCCCAGGAGTGCTGAGACATCCTGCCCCAGGCCTCCATTGTCCCCAAGCCATTCCCTTGGCCCTAGCCTTCCCCAGTCAGGGTTGTGACCTACCTTCCTTTTTTTTTTTTTTTTTGGTACTAGGGATTGAACCCAGGGGGGCTTAACCACTGAGCCACATCCCCAACTGTTTTTATTTTTTATTTTGAGACAGAATCTCACTAAGTTGCTTATGACCTTGCTAAGTAACTGAAGCAGGCTTTGAACTTGATATCCTCTTGCCTCAGCCTCCCAAGTTGCTGGGGTTACAGGTGCGCACCACAGCGCCAGGCTAAAATACCGCCCCTCCCCCCAAGCCAGTATTGGGGATTGAACCCAGAGCCTCACACAAACTAGGCAAACTGCCAGTGAGCCACATCCTTACCCTGACCTACCTTCCTTTGAGGATAAGCCATTGTTGGGGGGACCAGGCGAAGGGTAGGGTAGGATTCAGGAGAGGCTCACCTTGCACATCCATCCAGCCCAGATCCTGCTTTTCCTGGCAGGTTCACCTCTTTCCTAATGATGTGGTCCCCAAGATTGCTGCACCTCTGGGTAGTGCCTCCCAGTACCCAGGATGCCTTCATGCCCAAAGCACTGGAGACCCGCCTGTCATGCACCCTACTCCCCAAGTTCTCTGGCAGAGCAGCTGGGGAGGAGGTGGTGGGGAACAATCCCAGAGGCCATTAAGCCAAGTGATTTACATGGTTCCTGAGCCAGTGCCGAGGGAAATATATTTCACAGGTGATTTCCAGACTGGTGGCGTATGGAGGAGGCCATTATTCTAAAATGAAGAAGGGCTGCCTGGAGGGACCTGGAGCCACGAGCTTTGTTGTCCTGGATGTGTGTGCCTCCTGCGTGTTGGAAAGCCTAGCCCAGGGATGAGGGCTGGGTGGGGAGGAAGCTAGGGATCACAAAAACAGCCCCCTCTTACCTTGTTGGGGTCATTTTGTGCCTCCGTTACCTTTTCTTTAAAATGGGATCATATTCCCCATGTTCTGTAGTTGTTTTGTGAGCACCAGCTATGTTCCAGGCCCTGATCTCAGAAGATGTTCTGGTGATAATAACCAGGCAGTGTGGCGCCTCTCTGCCTGGCCACGCCCCTGGGAATGCCAGAGGAGGTGGGGCCTCTGAGGTGGCACTTCTCCCTCCAGTTGTGGATCCCTTACTGAAGAGATTTGCATTGCTAAAGGATTCATTCACCAGAGAGCACCAGAGAGGAAATGCCAGGAAAGCTGCAGTGTGTGAGTGCTGTGCACTTGTGGGCCCTTAGACAAGCCAGCAGCAGGAGGGCCTGACAGGTGGAGCTCCTGTCTAACTGGGAGCAGTGGTAGGGAATAATGATAATACCCCCAGCCTCCACCACGTGTTGGGCCAAGCCTTAGTACTCTCTGCTACTCACACTCTGGGGACAAGGTCACAAATTACCAAGGACAAGGTTAGGTGTTGGGAGGCTGGGGCCAGGAGGCTTGACAGAGGGGCCCAATTGAGATGTGCTTGGGTTAGAGTCTGTGGAGTGAATGAGGGAATGAATGGATGGAATCAGTTCCTGGGATACCAAACCTCTCTCTGCCAGTTTGTTCCCTGATGGTTTATTCAAGGGGCCCGGCTTCCCTGGTGAGCCCCTTATTGTTCCCAAATAGAGCCTCAAGTGTGGGAGCTACATGTTGAGCCCCTCTCCTGGTAAGGAACCTAGTGTTAGATTATATGTGTAGAGTTGATGGGCAGCTCCTCTGATCCTTGCTTTGCCCATCTGAGAAATGGAGAGGCAGCCTGCCCTAGACCTTTCTTATAGACTAGACCTGAGGACATATGAGCTGGACTGATCAACACATGTCACATGCCACGGTGGGAGTGGCCCACAGGTCAGTGCACAGGTGCCCTGGGGAACAAGGGCCTGGGATGGGCTGTCCTTGGGCATCAGGCAGGGCATCAGTGGGCTCGCCCATGCTGGTTGTACCCAGAGAAATCCTAGTATAGCCCAAGGCTCCCACTAGCTTATCCTCTTTCTGTCGGTATAGGCAGACAATAGTCCAGGGAGATGATACAGGGGACATGCTGTGTTGGAAGGTGATCATACCATGAAGAAGGGGCAGGAGAAACTGGGGGAAGGTTGCAGTTCAATGGGGTATGGGTGGGTCAGAATAGGCTTCATCAAAAAGGAGACATTTGGGTAAAGCCTGGAAAGAGAGGAACATGGGAGCTACGTGAGTATCTGGGAGAAGGGTGCTCTAAGCAAAGGAGAGGTCAGTGCAAAGGCCCTGGGGTGGAATGTGGTTAGAGCAGAGAGAGGAGGAGGGGAGAAAAGGAGAAGAAGAGGAGGTCAGGAGATAACTGGGGTCAACTCAGGGAGGGCCACTCAATTAGCATGATTTTGACCGTTGCTCAAATGAGTTGGGAACCAAGGGAGCAGAGAAGGAATGTGACCAAGGCAGTGGCCATGGTGGTGATAAGATATGCCAGTGGTTTTGTTTGTGTGAACATCTAGAAGGAAGAGCTGTTAGCCAGCTGAGCTGAAGGAGGCTGGGAAAGAGCATTCCAGGGATGAGCAGGTTTTAGATACAATAAGTTTGTGATGCCAACTAGGGGTCAGCATGGCAATGTGTCTGAGCTGGCTGTATGTCTCTGAAGAGGTCCTGGCTGAGCTGTGCCTGCCCAGGCTGGGTGCCAGGGACCAAACACAGAATTCTGCTTTGTGACCCCTGAGCTTACCACCTGCTGCCTGCGCCACATGTCCTTATCTTGCACTACTGGGAGCTCGCTGCTCGTGGCGCACTTGAAGATTGACTTCTACAGGCCTCTGAGTGGGTGCAGCCTGCTTTAGTGCCCACGGTCAGTATGTGGTCACACCCATGGGGCACCACGTGTGTAGAGCTCACTCACGGGCCTTGTCTAGGCTATGCCCTTTATCTGGATTGCCCTCTAGCTTACATGATGTCACCTTCAACTGGCCAACCTAGGCCAGGTTGGGCTCCTTGCCATGCATCTTGTCCCCCAAGTCTCATGGGGCTCCTCTTCCCTCCACTCATCATCCAATCTGGATCAGATGTTCACCTGCTCTGCTTGAATTCCAGGCTCCCAAGGGCAGGCCTGCATCGGCCTTGCTCACCACTGAATCCTTCTCTAGTGCTCACAGTAGGTACTCAGGAACTCTCTGAATGGATGGATGGATGGATGAATGAATGAGTCAATGAATGAATGAATCAGTGAATGAATGGGTAAGCGAGAGGTAGTTAGGAATTTGCAGAAAGTTGGAAACACCTGCAAAGTATTTTGCCAGTAATAAGCCCTGCTCATTCAGCCACAGTGCTTCTCCTGGATTCAACCCTGAGGACAACACGGACTCATCGTGTTGGTTCCTCTGCCTGGCCACCCCCTAACAATGTCAGGAGATGGGGCCCCTGAGATGGCACTTGAGGCTCCTTCCATATTGAAGCTGCGCATCCCTCACAGTCTGCAGAGGGATTTGCATTACTAACGGATTCACCACAGAGCACCCAACTAACAGCCTGGTCAAGAGGGGTTGAGCACTTGCCTTCACATGCAGCTTGGATGGCTCTCAGAAGCCAGGCACCCTGGAGAAGCAAATCCCAGAGGAGGTGGGCCTTCTCCCCTTACCTGGCTCAAGTGCTCTGGGAGGAAAGGAGCCTTTCAGGGAGCTGGCGGGGGTAGTTCTACCCTGCTGAGACAACACTCCCCAGCAGGTTGGTGCTGGGAGTCTAAGGAAGGACTTCCCCATTGTGCCTAGCTTTGGCTTCCTTGAGAGGCAATGGGAGTCTCTGTTGTAGGGGAATGTCAGCTCCCTTCACCAAATTGGAAAAAGCCATAAACGAGGTACAGCCCTCACCGGCACCCTGGTCCTAAGTATTAGCCAATAGAATCCTCCTTGAAAGTAAGAAGGACTGTGGTCTTGGAGACATGGCCAGACTTTACTGGGTTCAAATCTGGTTCAGCCTAGACTGGCTGTGTAACACTAGGCAAGGTGTTTTATCTCCTTAGGCTTCAGAGTCCTCATTTGGGGATTGGGCATGAATTAGTTTGCTCCTGGCCAAGGGTGCTGGGTGACTTCAGTGGAAATCACACAAACAGCACCCGGCACACAGTAGGTGCTCTGTATTGTCATTTCCTTTTCCTGATGTTCAACTGCCTAAACTCAGAGCCCTCTGCCTAGCCTCTCTCCTGTTACAGAGGGAGATAGACAGAGCAGGCACCATTCTGGTGATGGTAGGAGATGTTTGGGTAAAACTATCCCCAGGTGTTTCCAGAAAGCTCTTTCCTGCCAGACTCCAAGCTAAGCTCTTCAGAAAACTTGGTAATGGGACCAGGCTGCAGCCCCAACCTAAGGTAAGATTTGGTAAAGTGTGGTGAGGAGCAGGAGTTTGAGAAGGGGAAGGGGATATCGAGGAAGGCTTCCTGTCAGAGGTGACTTGGCCAAGTTAGGGAGGGACCGAGCAGAGGACAAAGCTGGCCCTGAATAGGTTGAGTTCTGAAATTTGGGGTTGGCTTTTCCTCTGTACCTGGATGCCCTCAGAGGCCTGTAAGCTCCCATAGAGGCCTCTGCCCTGAGGGGGAACAAAGGACCCTGAGGGGGTCTCTGTCCTCCTCAAGGCAGGAAGCCATGTTCAGGACACTTATAGAGGACAGCTATTTGTGGCTCAGCGAGGATTTGACTCATGCTGGGGGTGGGGAGGATGTGTAGGAAGGGAAATGGAGACGTCGAAGCATAGAGCCTGACCAGAATGATTGGTGAAATGTGGACAGGGTCTGTCCTGACACCTCTAGGCAGGCTTCGGCTACTGTGTGGGGCAGGAAGGAGTGCTGTAACTCCAGGGTTCCCTCTTGGCTTACCTGGTGTGACTGCCACAGGTGCCTCAACCCTCCTCTGCACCCCGTGAGACTGGGCTTGGGCATGCTCCCCCATCCCAGCACCTGACTGGGCACATAGGGGCTGCAGCTTCATGCCCCCCTCCTGAGGGCCAGTCTCACCACACTTCAGCTTACCCCCCTTGTGAAGTGGGTCTGGGGGGAGTTGTGTTCCCATCATGCCTGACTATGGGGTGTATTCCGGGGAATTGAGTTATTACAGACTTCAAAATGTCTACGTCTATCATTGTCTGGGGCAGGTGGCTCCAGGCCTGGGGAGCAAAATGGCAGATACCTATCCCCGTGGCCCTGGTGGGGACCCTTTGCTTTGCCCCAGGTGGCCTTGGCTGATTTGTGAACTCTTCTTGCTCATTGCTGTTGGGAAATTCATGAACAATGACACCGGATGCTGGCACCTTGGGGACCCATGAACCTTGGCCACCAGAGCTTTATCTCTGACCTCAGGAAAGGATTCCCCACTACCTCTGTGTGGTGAGCTATAAATCACTTACCATTTGTGGCTGCTTGTCTCCGTGTTCCAGCACTTTCTCGGTGTGGTTGCAGGGAAATCAAAACACAGGACTAAATGTGATGCTGGCCTGCACACAGGACTTTGTTGTAAAAATAAAAGGTGGATGATCCTGCTGCCAGAGCCCTTTGAAAACCACCAGCATGGTCCAACCTCATCGGTCCACAAATGGGAAACTGAGGCATAGACAGGGGAGTGGGAGAGAGACAAGCCCATGGGCTCTGGCCCCAAGAACCAGAATCCACCTACGCAGGAGGAAGGACCATGAGGCAGGAGGTTGGGTGGAGGTGCTGGGAGGCCTGCATGGGGCACAGGGTGACAGAGAGAGAATGGAGGAAAGCCCAGGGTGGGCCATTCCTCTGCACTTTCTCCTTGCTTCCTGGAAGAAGTGGCTGTGCCAGCACCCAGTCCTTCTGGGGGAGCCATAAATTATGCATGGAAGTCACAGGCCTGGGCAGGCCCATCATAAATGAGCCTTAATAATTCATACAGAGAGGAGTCAGGGGAAGGGAGGGCCTCCTGGGCCAGCCCCAGGGCAGCCTCCACCTCCAGCTCCTCCATAGACTTCCACTGCCCACCCTGCCTGTCCCTGTTCCAGGCCAACAAGAGGCAGGTGGGTCAGCCTGTCCCTCTAGGTTGAGGGGCAGGAGCCTCTTCTCCCAGGGCCTATAGCCCAAGG
This sequence comes from Spermophilus citellus, assembly GCF_964194105.1. NCBI lineage: Eukaryota > Metazoa > Chordata > Mammalia > Rodentia > Sciuridae > Spermophilus > Spermophilus citellus. The sequence continues at coordinate 26,412,694 of NC_138188.1, read as the reverse complement.
CAGAGGTAACAGTAAGGGAGAGGGAAGAATGCCAGCTAAAAGAGTAACCCCAGGAGAGACATGGAGACCCGTTGCTGTTGTAGGGGAGGTGCCATTTAAAATGGGGGTCCAGGTGAAGCTGCTGTGTGAGCAGAGACGTGAGGGAGGTGATGGGCCCCCCATGTATTGTTGAGGAAAGGCTGTTCCAGGCAGAGGGGACAGAGTGTGCAAAGGTGGGTGCAGGGCTGAAGAGGCCAGTGTGCCCCGAGGGTCCATGCTGGGGATGGCCACTGGGTAGACTTTGGCTTTTCCTCCAGTGTCACAGAGCTACAGCTTGGTGTTGATAGGAGGCACACCATTCCTAAAGGACACCCTAGCTGTGTGTGGAGGTGAACGGATGGAGGGAGGTGGCATTCCCAGTGATCAGTAAGCCAGCAGTTGCTGGTCCAGGGGAGATGATGGCTGCGAAGGCCAGGTAGGGACCAGGAAAGTGGCACATCACCAAGGCAGATAGGTTGGATGTGTGAGAGAAAGTGGGGTTTCTGGTCACCCCAAAGCTTTTGACCTGCACAGAAGGATCAGCCTCTGATCTTCCAGCAAAAGTGGGAAGGTGAAGGGTGGGGAGAGAGTGGAGAGTGGGCCCAGGAGGAGGTCAGGATCGCAGCTTTGGACCCGTTCAGAAGCCCGATAGACACACAAGTGGCCATGCCACATCAGCAGGTGGGCATTCAAGATTGGTGTCCTGAACAGAGGAATGTGCCATCTCTGTTGGCCTTCATGAGCAGGGTGACTTTAGTCTGTGCCTCAGTTTCCCCCTCTGATAATTGGGGACAACAATTTGTCTGCTATGGAGATTAATTTAAGATAGTATAGTGTGCCATCGCTGGTGTGAGAGCAAAAATTGAGACCTGGAGAGGTCACAGAGTGAGGACTAGAGGAGAGCTGGCCGCTTTAGGCCATCACCCTGGCCCTGCTCTCCACTAGGGTCTAAGGACACCATACCCTATGCCATCGTCCCGACCTTTCCCCCAGCATTCTCCTCCCCACTCCACACAGCTTCCTTCTCACCCCTTCACGGGGTCTTCTTCAGGCCCCTCCCCCAGGGCTGCAGGTGCTGCTGGGCAGAATTCCCTCCCTTGGAGGCTGGAGCAGTCTACCTTAGGGGCCTCTCCCTGCAGCTAGAAAATCACAGACCAGGCTTGGGGGAGGGGAGTCCTGCGCAGAGGCTGCTCAGGAGCCCTGTGGCTGTGGCTGTGACAATAACCACCCATAACAACCTTGTGCTGCTTCAGTTTATGTTGAAGATGATTTACCTGAGACCCAGAGAGGCAAAAGGATTTTACCAAGGTCACACAGTAAAACCTGTCAGAAACAGAGGTCAGGGTCCCGTTGACCTTCATTGCCCTCCTCCTACTGCTGTAGGGAAATCTCTTTTCCCTTTCTCAGACGTCATGTCCCTGACTGAGGTCTTGCCTCATCCTTGCAGTCCTCCCTGACTACAGGTTCCCTTGTGGATCCTTGCTCCTGCCCCTGGTGTGGTGAGTAAGGCAGGCTGGTGTGGCCATTTGCTATGTGACCCTGGATACTTTCCATGCCTCTCTGGGCCAAGTGGGCCTCCTGGACTCTCCCAACCTTGAGTGATGTGCTCCCTGGCTCCAGGCCTCGCTCCTTGGCTCCCTCCTCCCCTCCTCCCCTCCTCCCCTCCTCCCCTCCTCCCCTTCTCCCCTCCTCCTCTCCTCCCCTCCTCCCCTCCTCCCACAGGCTGTTATGAGTAAATATTGGGCTGGACCTGGTGCCCTAATTAAAGCCAGATGACAGTTCACTGTTAGTCTGAAGGGGGAGGCTCAAGCTTGCTGCCTCCCAGCCCAGTGCCAATTAGAAAGTTTTTTTTTCTCAGCAAAGAAAGGGAAGGGACAGCCCCGTAATTAATAACCTCATTAAGGAACAGTATTTGGGCAGGGTCCCAAGACACACATAGACGAGGCCGGTGGATTTGGACTATTTCAAGCTTCAGCAATACTAGCCTCTCCCAGCTCCTCAGGGTCTTTGAGCTCCCTGGTGACTAATGGGCTGCGTTTGTGTGCATGGGATGGTGGGTGAGGGGGGCGGGTATCTGTGATCCAGGAGGGGTTTTGTTTTTTTTTTTCTTTCTGGATTGTACTCAGGGCCTCTGGCATGCTAGGCAAATAACTCTACCACTGAGCCACGTCCCCAACCCATTTTTTAAACTTTCATTTTGAGACAGGGTCTTGCTAAAGTTGTCCGGACAGCCTTGGAATTTGTAATTCTCCTGCCTTAGCCTCCAGGAAGCTTCACACTGCTCCCTCTAAAGGTCCCTTTCACTGAGTCACAAACAGGTTGAAGATGGCCAGTCCCCTTTGAGTCTTGCTCATGCCTTGGTAGGTAGCTAGCAAGGGAGCCAGCTGTTTGCCCTCCATGGTTTATGCAGTGCCAGGCCAGCGCTGCCTCTCCAATCTTACCAGACTCCCCAGCTTGGCCCTCTTGGCCTCTGGGGAGTGAGTGACTTTGGCCTAGACTGTTGCCCTCTGCCAGTGCAGTTCTTGAGAGGTTGTGATCAAATCAGGATGGGGGCCCTGCCCTGGGCATTCAGCTCTAAAAGATGCTGAGGCCCAAGTCTTCTCTGCTGAGTTGACGAGCAAGAAGGGTGCTCTGGGCACAGAGACCCTGCCCTTGCCCAGGGCTCCCAGGACAAGGTGTCACATCAGGTCTCCCCTGAGTCAGGGTCTCAGTCCACGTGAAGTCTCAGTCGGAAAGGAGACCGGACAGTGAGGAGAGCATCTGTGTGAAGGTGAGTGCATGGGACAGCTGTCATTGCTAGCATTCCTTACATGGGTCAAGGCGTCTACCTGCCTTCTCTTTGGTCTTGAGAGGTAGACAAGGTGGTGAACATCTCTGATCCAAGCCTAAGAGAACATCTCTGGTCCAACGTCTTGGAAGATCCAAGGCTGGACATGAGCATTCAGGTACAGAGGACATCTGCCCAAATGTTCAGGGAGGGCTCCTCAGTGGAGGTGGCCTCCAGGGATGCCATGATTCTTGAGGGAAGCCTTGAACTTGCTGCCATTTGCAGGAGGGCTAAGGTCCAGAGCAGAGCCAGCTGGGTCCCAAGCCCTGCTTAGTCAGGGCTGGCTGCAGCCTACTCTCTGAGCTTTCAATAGCTCTCAGGGAGGCACACCCTTTCCAGGCAGGAATGAATTAGTGGCCGCCTTACCCACCACCAACCTCTTCCTTGGGCCAGAAGCCTAACCAGGGCTCTGGAGACCCTCTTGGGTCTGCACCTCTCCATCTGTCACTCCTGTACCACTCCCCCTCCTGCCCTGTCTTTCTTTTCCTTTCAGAGGACTGCGAAGGCGACCAGGTAGGAGGTGGCAGGCCAGCTGAAATATAATCAGAATAATTAAATAGCACTTTATTTTAAATCGTTGCCTCCCCCAGAGCTGGGAGAATAATTGGCCAGCCTGTCACGAGACAAGCAAGAGACCTGGGGCCCCCTGCCATTGCCAAGCTTGGTTCACTGTGCCCTTGGCAGCAAGTGGTTTCCGCTGTGCCTGCTCCCTCACACCCTTCACCTGCCCTTTCAGAGTCCTGTTCTAGTGTCCACACCTCCTGCTTCATTGCTGTCCCACCGTTGGTGTCCACCTCTTTGCCTCACACATCATGGCTGCCCTGCTAAGCCGAGGGGAGAGCTAGAAATGGGTTGTAGGCCCCTGATGAGACAGGACTTATCCAGACAGGCTGCCTGGTAGAGGAAGCAGGGCTTTGATGCATAAAAAGTCTTCCTGTGTGGGGTGATAGAGGCCTGCAGAGGCAGAGCTTGGAGGTTCCAAATCCCTCACTGCCTCCCGGGCCCTGACCTCTTCTGAGCCTGCTCCAGTCTGCTCCAAACAAAGACCCTCTCCCTTCCCTTCTTGCCCCTCTGCTGGGTCCAGCCGCCCACACCTATCCATGCCCTCTGAGGGTGAACCTGCCGTGTCACCTGTCTCTGGTTTTTTTGATTTGTTTAATTATAGATGAGTTTTCTGCATAATTTATTCCAAAAGCCTGGATTATACTGTACAATTAAATCACATTCTGATCAACAACTTCACATATAAAATTAACAACTGGCAACAGTTTAATCTATGCTGCTGCATCTGCACATGGACTTTTTCATTCCCCCCCCCCTCCATCCCTCTCCTCTCCTCCTCTCCTCCCTGACCTCCTCCTGCCACCCAACCCCTCGGAGTGAGCATTTGCAGCTGGCCTCAGAGCTGGAGGCCCCCACCTGAGTGTTCTGACCTCCCAGCCTTCTAGCTGGGGTCCTCATTGTTCTGTCTGCTGAAGAGATCCTTGGCCTCAGCTCCCTGCCGCACAGATGATTTTGCTCCCTTGCCTAGTGGTGATATCCCCCCTCCCTCCCTAGTCCTCTTGATTCTGTAGACCAAGGCCTGGCATCCCACAGCACATGGTGTCCTCTTCTTTACTGCTGGGCTGCCTCAGCCCGCCTTGCCTGTTCTGCAGCACTCCCCCTAGAGCCACCCTCCCCTAGGGGCAAGAATTCATTGAGGATTTTCTGAGTGCTCAGTGGTTCCTTAGATCTTGGAGGGAACGGCTTTACTGGATGAGCTTCTCGTCCTTAGAGGACTTCCCAGTAATAATACTATCCATCAAGGTGTCTATGTGCATTTGTCCATTACAGTTATCTAGCCAGTCATTATTAACCCTGTTGACAGATGGGAAAGCTGAGGTTCCGAGGGGGCAGAGCTCTCCAAGGCTAGCAGAGGTAGCTTCTCTGAGTCTTCTCAGGCTGCCTTGTCCTGGAAGTAAGGGCTCCTGGGTTTAACTGAGCCAAGGAGATGGGTCTGGCTTCTCTCTAAGTTTATAATCCTGTATCCGTCCTCACCAGGGACCTCAGTTTTCTTGTCTATGAAATGGGGCTGCAGTGCCTTCACAGCCCTAGTTCAGGCACACTGGATGGAGGACAAGGCTCAGCTGTCAGCCTCTCACACCCACACCAGTGATGAGGCGCCTGCAGCCTTGGCTGCACTTTCTCCTCCCAGACGCTCTCTCCCCTCACTGTCTTGTTAATTTGGCACTTACAAGTACTTAGAGATAAGCAGTGTCATCTCGGTGAAAAGCATGGAAAATCACAAGGATGTGGGGAGCTAGCAGGTAGAACTTTCTTTTGGGAGTATGACCCATGGGCCATACCATCTAGCCAGGAGATAGTGGCAAAGCCAGGAACCCAAGTTGATGGGAGCCTGGGCAGAATTTGGTCAGTTTGCCTTTGACCTCCATGGATCTGTGAATCATGATGCATCTCTTGTTCTTCCCAAACCTCCACACCCTTCTGAGTGAGGCTGACTCTAACTGCTAAGGTTGGACTTGGCTTGGTGGGTGGCTTCTCCAGCCACTGAGGGGGCATAGTCACCTCCTGGCCTTCTCGGTATCCATGGGTCACACGACCCCCCACCCAAACCTGGTACTGGAACACTGGTCAAAACCTAGAACCCACAAAGTCATATCTCTGTGACAAAGAAATGAATTATCCGTCATATTCTTTTTAATTCTGGGACACGCATAGTGCCTTTCTAATTGGGTTTAAGTGAAGAATCAAAGTAACCAGTTTCCCTTGGCATTGGTCAGTGAGCTGGGGCCTAGGGTCTGCCTGTCAAGCCCAGGATGCCAAACTAAGGGCTAGAGCCACACCTTGAACACGGGAGGGTATGTGTGTGACCGGACATATCAGGGCAGGCCACTCCTTGCAGTCCATAGCACGAGTCTAGAGCCGATCAGCCTAGGGGTGAGAGTGCAGAGGGAGGAGTAATTGAGAGAAAAGAGAGAGAGACTAGGAGGGACAGGGAGTGCATATGTGTATCTTGGGGAAGAACTGGACTTCATCTTGAGGTTTGGTTCTTCTAAAAATGATTTTAGTGTTGAAATCGACTTTTTACATGAAACGATGGTGATTACATTAATATCGTGTTGTCTGAGAGAGAGAAAAAAAATACTTTGCATCCATGTCTGTTCTCCTAATTAATTTTCTTTTACTTATTTGTGAAATCCCAGAAACAGAAACCTGTAGGCATACTAGAAGAGTCCAGGGCCTGGGGTGGAATTAGTGGTGTGCTAGTAAATGTTATCAGGTTGCTCTTTGGGGTGGAGGGGATGGTAATTTCTAGCATTTGCTCATTTCTGTGGTGTACATGTTCCCAATGTGATGAATCTCAAGCCCCTAAGGTGCTGGCACTGGGAAGAGCTGGGAAGAAATGCGCAGTCTGCTATTATGGGTCATCTCTTGAGACTCTAGCACATTCCTGGGACAAGTCCTGTGTCCACCCCTTCCTGGATGAATGACCTTGGACAGGTCACTTAAATCCTCTGAGCCTCAGTTTCCTCATCTGTAAGTTGGGGATAATAATATTTACCTCTTTGTGAGGGTTGAAGTGAGAGAGTGTATGACAGGCTGGCTGTTCTTTGTATATAGTGGGTGTCCTCTCACATGAAGATTATGATTGGCATTTTGTCCCCTAGACCAGTGAATGGCTGAGATCAGAATTAGGGCCAGGGCAGAGCCAATGGTTCCCTTTGGAGATCAGATCCTTGACCCTGCCCATTTGTCTGCCACCTGCCTGGCTGGGCATAAGGCTATGTGGCAGTTCATCCCAGTATTAGCCCCCAGGGCTCGGCTGTTTTAGGATTACAAAAGAGCCACCTGCCACATTGTTCATCCACAGCCAGGGCGAAGACATCAGTGCCTGGTGGAGAGTGGCCAGGCTAAGAAGGCTTTCTATTCTCTGCTGCCCCTTGCCATCCTCAGACTGGCAGCTAAGCCTGGTTGCCCTTCTTAGCCCTGCCTGCAGCCTGGCCTCCACCCTTTCTCAGGGTTAGATTCCCCTGTGGCGGGGTGCGGAGGTGGGAATCAGGCTGTGGCCCAGCCAGCAATAAGCTAAAGCTAATACCTCTTTCTTTTGATGTTGATTTTTTTCCTTCCCCATCATGGTCCTGACATTCAGCTTGGCAAATTGCAATTAGCGATCTGCCCGCCTCCTGCTCCGAGTTCCCATGCCAACCGACCTGGGCACACACAATGGCATGGGCCCCGCCCCCCCACCAAGACACAAGCCTAAAGAGGGATATGGGGCAAGGGGCCGGGGTAGAAATTGGGGCTCTTCCCACCCAGGGACCAGAAGAGAGTCCTGGCACTAGGGGAGGTGGCAGGCTCAGAGGTGTTGGGGCCAGATGCAACCCTCCTGGCATCACTGCCCCTTCTGTGCCATGTGGACTGTGCTTGACTCATGTTTATTTAGATCTCTGTGGTGACTCTCCTACTGTTTTCCATGGAAGGGCCCTGTGGAATGGGAGTGTGTCAAGTAGAAGGGGAAGTTAAGGTACCTTTTCAGACTCATTAGGGCAGGAAGCATTGGTCACAGCAGAGAGCATCTTTAAGTGGTGTGGAGAACATCTCTGGCTGGTCTTCAGTGAGAGCTCGCCTGATGGCACTGTCTGAAGGGACGGTCACAGGTTTGAACCTGGGTGAGGCCTCTCCCCAGATACCTTCCTTTTCCTGGGTGTAGGGTGGAAAGTACAGAGCCATGTGGCCACCTGTCCATCCTTTACCCTCACAGATATCCCTGTACTGTGCCCCTGGCTCTTCTGTTCTCATGGGCTCTGTGACACTGTAAGAAGTAGCCCCAGATTATTCTCATATTCTAGAAGAGGAAGCCGAGACAAGGATGGGTTAAAATGATCCTAGAGGGAGGGAGACCAGCTCAGGCTTGTGGCTCAATTGAAGGATTCATTGGACTTTCCAGGCTTCCAGAAAGTGGCAAGACCATCTTCACTGCACCCATGGATGGGTGCATGCTGGGCGTCCAGTGATAAGCTTTAAATAAGCATCTGTCTACCAGGGTATGGGACAGATGAGGGCTATCTGAGCTGGAAGAGCTCCATGTACTGCTCAGATGAGCCCCGGAAAGTCAGGGACCTGCCCCCAGGTTACACAAGAGCTTGGTGGTGATAATAGTGTTTCCCCCCTTTCCCCGACCCCACCTGGCTCCCTCATGCCTCCCTCTTCCTTGGTGTCCAGAAGTCCCCATGTTCAGAGCAGCTACATCAAGGACTGGCTCTTCATCGTGAAAAATAGTCTCCCTGCAGGCTTCCCTCAGCGGATTTAACAGTGCACTCCTCTCTCCCCCTTGACTGCCCCACAGCACCTGAGGAGAGCCTAGGCCACTCGACTGGACTTCAAAGAGAAGTCACAGGTGCACTCCGGTTCCTTGCCTCTCTTTCTCCACTAGTGAAAACTGGGTTGAGTGGCTGCTCTGGTCCCCCATGAGTGGCAGGGGCTGGGCTGTCCCACCTCCAGTGGACCCTCCTAACGTCTCTGTCTTCTTTCTGTACACAGGATGCAGCACTGGGCCCGCCGCCTAGAGCAGGAGATTGACGGTGTGATGCGGATTTTTGGAGGTGTCCAGCAGCTCCGGGAGGTAAGCCTGGCACTCTTGCTTTCCCTTCATGGACCCTCTTCCAAGTAGGAATGAGGAAAGCGTTCATAAACAAGAAGTGTGGAAGATTTGGCATTGTTGATGTCCTGGCATGGTAGGGTACCAGTGGACCCAAGGCAGCAACTGCCCTAGGTCTCAGTGCACCCTTCTCCAGGCAACTGTTGGAGCAGTGGACCTGTTGACTCTGATGTCCCTTGTTTTGGGGAGGGTGTTGGGGTTTTCCAGATTTCCAGGTGGATGATCTCTGGGTTTGAGACAGCACATGGGGTGAGAGCACAGGCCCTTAAGGGGCCAGTGAGTGTGTGTGGAAGCCCAAGGGACAAAACATGAAATGAATGAAATGGCCAGGCAAAAATCTGGGGAAACCAGCCTGGGGCCAACCCTCTAGCACTGAGTAGCCCTCAAGGAAGCAAGACGGCCTTTCAAGGGATGTGACATCAAGGTGCAGGAGGGGTGATTGATTAGGTGCCAGAGACCACATTCATCCTGGGAGATTATGTTAATGTTTGAAATAGTGATGTGAAGAGCAGGCCATCAGTCACCCCCAGAAGGCTGCAAAGTGTGTTGCTGTCAGGCTACGGGCTCCTGAGGTGTCGCTCTTTATGTGGAAATGCAGAGGCTCAGAGAGCTGAGCTCCTGGAGCGGTGGGGGTGGGATTCCCCAGGAATTTCTTTGCTGGCCTTGGGACTGGGGACGGGGGTCCTGTCCACAGCTGAGGGATCTCCTGCCAATAGTTGGCCTGGGAATGGCAGAGAAGACCTAGTTATCTTTAGGGGTTCAGTAGAGAGGACTCTCCAGGCCCAGAGTTCCATGATTAGATGATCTTGGTCAGTAGGGGTCAGTAAATGTAACTTCTGGAGGCAGGGACTGTGGGGGTTGTCCTCGGTCCTTCCCCCAGGCTTAGCTTCTAGACAGTGCCCAGGAAATGAGAGTGGTGGTGAGTGTGCTGACATTGCTTGTGGATGTAGAACCTCTGGCACAAATGGGACTAATCAGAGGTGGTTAATGAGGGGGTAATATGGCAGGGGGTCATCCAGGTCCAGAGGTCTGAGCCAGTAGCTTGCTTGATGTCCTCCCCTAGTGGCTCAGGTCTCTGAGTCTCCCGCTCCTGGCTCCTGGACTTGAATTGAAGTAGCCGCATCCTATTCTTCCTGTGAACTCTCCATGACTCAGCTGTGCTTGGAAGCCGGCAGAGCTTCCAGAGAAAGCTCTGTAGGAAGCTGTTCCAGAACAGGAGTCAATTTAGACTCAAGAATAGCATTCAGCACTAACCAGGTTCTAAGTGGGCACTGCCAAGTGCCACCGTATAGGTTAATGAAGGGATGATGGTTCCCTGGAATGTACCTCATGCACCTTTCCAAGTTGCATATCGGGACATTAGATGTACCAGTTAAGAATCTTCCATGCTTTGAATCCGCATCTTCAGGACGTTGTTTGTTTTGTACTCATGGGCAACTCAAATCCTGAATGTTTGTCTATGAGAAATCAGTGCACATTTCATGCCTGTGACTTGGATCTGTCTGGACCAGTGAGCTTCCTGGATGGAGAGGACCAGAGATGGAGTCCTGGCTTGGAATAACTGACCCTTGGCGCCGACTGGAGGATGAGGTAGAGAGGACAATAGTGGACAGGCTGATGCATAGTTGTTCCCTTTTCTTGAAATCATATTTGACTTTCCTTCATTGACCACTTTCACTCCCCGGATGTGGTCCCTTCCTTTCATATGGAACTAGAGTCATTCCAGATCCAAAGCCTTTCATAACTGATGTCTTCCCTCACCCCCCCCCCCCGCCAGCAGTGACCAAGCTGTCATACAGGACAGCTATGGGACTTTGAACTCCTGCTCTAGGGTGCTGCCCTTCCTCTAACTGTGCTTCCCTTCTCTGTATGGTGGACAGGATGAGCCTGAGACAGCTAGATTGAAGCAGGGCTCTGCTTGGTATGGCAAGCAGGAAGGCAGGCAGAGAAGTGCTGACCCGGCGTCCACTCCTCCCTGCAACCCCTCCACTGCCCACGGCTGCCAGCTCTCTGGCAGCTCTGTCCTGCTCCAGTTTTTTTCTCACCTGCTTCCTCAGCTTCTTACTTCCTGCTGACAGCTCTGGGGCTGCTTCTTGGCACAGGGCACTATGACAAGGTGCGCGGGTGGGGGTAGAGACATGGGCCCAGATGTAGAGTTCTAGAAAAAGAGGGCAATCCTGTGGGAGCAGGAGGGAGCTGGCAGTAGGCTCCCCCTTTTCCCTGGCTCACACCCTACCCTGACCCTCACACCACTTTTCTTCCAATGCACCTGAGAGGGCCCCTATGCCCAGCCCATGCCTGATTCTGACAGGTCAGGATGATTCTTGGAGCAGAGCCCTGACCAGCTGCCCATGGTGCTGTGGACCCTGCCCCTCTACAGTCCCCTCTGAGCTAATTCTGAGCTGTCCCCCAAACACCTGCAGCTGGGGTGATTCTGGCATCTGAGCCCCCATCTGAGCCTGCCTATCCTAGCCCTAGAGGCTGCCCCACCCCCAGTAGCTTGGAGCCTTGAGGGCTGGCAGCTGCAAGAGAGCAGAAACTGCAGACAGTGGCATTTGGGAGCATTTTCCTTGCCTTGGCATTTTCCTCTTCCCGACCTTACTACAACCCCATGAGGGTATGGTTGGGAGCAGTCTGTGGCCCATTTACAAGTTGGAAGCTATGTAAAATCTTAGCAGAGTGTGAAGGCTATCTTTGAAGACCCCAGAGAATTTTCTCATTTAACCCTTGGGCTAGCACCTAGCCTGAGCTCCTGCTGTGGCCTAGTCCTAATGTGCTGTCCTCACTCCCATGCTTAGCTAGACACCTCTCTGCCGCTTCTAGGTACCCCAGACCCACCCCAGCACTGGTCCACTCTTGCTCTGAACAGGTCACAAAAGTGTGGACCCTGAAGCCGTCTGCCCTCTCCTTCAGAGGCCCTGGGGCTGAGCAACTCTCCTGAGCCCCTTTTCCACCCTCCCCCATCAACACCATATTGTCCCCATCCTGCGGGGAGAGCAGAGAGCATATGCTTGAGTTCTGAACTCATTTACATAATGAGGTTGATCAGGATGAATAATTCATCAGGTACCTGGGGGTGCACTGGTAGGATGTGGAGATGGGTAGGTCTCCCATCTCTAAAGCCCGGGTCACTCTGATGGGTGCAGCTAGGGACCTACCACTTCTGGCTGGGTGTCTAAGATAGGAACAACTCTAAACACTTTGTGGGAAAGCAAACCAGGAAGATTATCATCTGATATGAGGAAGAACCAGTTGACTCATCAATGCTGGGGTGGGTTTCTGACCTGGTGAGACACCTTCCTCTTTTTTCCCCTTGGAGAGGAAAAGACCTCTGCTTGGGTTGAGGTAGGGGTGAGGGGGAGCTGCCTGTCCACAGCTGACCTGGGAGCAGAGATCTGGGATGGCCATGTCTGAGGATCAAGTCTACCCTCTGGGAAGTCTCAATCCAGGTTTGGAACAACGGGAGCCTTTCCCAGTCCATGTCATCCCCCTGTACCTCACCTACCAGTCCAAACAGAAATGACATATTGCTGTACCCACATTCTGGGCTACTTCTGCCCCCATGATGACTTTAGCTCAGCTACTGCTGGTATATGGCTCTGTCATACAGGTGGGTAAACCAAGACCCTGGCCACCATCTCCACAAGCCAATCCCATCCTGGAGTCCTGGCAAGCCAACCCTAAGTGGTGGTGGTCATGGTGGCAAGGTGCCAAGGCAGAGGAGCCATGCTGGGGTAGCGTCTCCCCTGGATTGTTGAGCCTGCCTCCATGAAGAGCAGGACCCTAGGAATTGAAGATACCCAGCCAGGTCTCTTGATTTCCTTTCCTTCTGTCATGCCTCTCTGGATTATCATGGTGATTCAAGCCCATGGTATCCATGGGCCACCACCTCTAATTGGGACACACCAAGAATGGCATTTCTGAACCAGTGACAGTACCATAGTCCTGCCTCCTTCTGTCTGCCCCTGGTCATCCCTGGAGCCCATCTGGTCAGTGCTCCTAGGAATGCATAATTAATATTTCTGGATGTGATTCCCAGCATGGACCAAAGTCTGGCCAAGCCCAGAGATACTATCCTGTGGGGCCTTGGGAGGCAAGACAAAGCCTTCCTGCAGGTTCCTTTGAGTTGGGGCTCTCCCTGCTCCTCTCCACCCTTTTCTTCAGCTCATACCTCTGCCACTCACTGACTGTGGTAGTACTGGCTGAGGTTTCGGTCTGTACATCTCTGGATATCTGGGTATTCCAAGAAGTGCCCAGAGGGGCTGGAACAGAAGATAAAGAAGGAAGCTGAGATGCAGGGAGGTACCAGGGAACAGAAACAGTCCAGGGGGTCCAGGCAAGGGGAACACAGGTCATGACCCCAGGCCCCTAGGTTGACCCTTTCATCAGAGCCCTGTAATTCACATGAGTCCCTGATTGGCAGGCAGGGTCCTTGGCAAGGCAGATCCCCACCCACAAAGGACTGGCATGGGCTGCCTAGCTGATGTGATGAGAGTCAGGCAGGGGATGAGTTCCACCCAAGCCCTCTTCAGTCCCCCACTAAGGCCCCTGCAGTCCAAAAAGTCTAGTCTAGGGGCTCTGCACATGCTCATCATACAGCCCCCACCCCTACATCCAGCCACCTCCTGGTGAGGCCCAGCAGCACCCTCCTCTCCCCTGGCACAGACGATCAGGATGTGGGACGCGTCATGATGTGGGGAGGTGGGGGGCTCGGGTGTGAAATATGCCGCTGGGTAGGGATTGCTGTCGCTTGCCTCCCTAAAAACCCACATATATTATTCTTTAATGGAAAGTTAATTGTCTTATTATTCCCTCCATATGGTCCTCTTGCTCGGCACCCAGCGGGGATGCATGAGGCTAGGGGGGGCTCCTGGGAGGGCGTCTGAAACGTGATGAGGCCGCTGCTTGAGCATAATTGGGTACAGAGAGGCAGATGCATAGGAGCCTGGCCAAGCCCTGCCTGGACCCACTCTTTGTCCCCCCAGCCAAGCCTGCTCCCTGCTTCTTTCCTACCCTGGAGGTGGCCTCTCTGATCCACTATAACACCCCAAGGTCCAGAATGCTGTCTCCTCTCTCTCCTGAGTACTGGATGAGGAAACATGGCTTTGGATGGGAAGTTGGTTGTTGCCCTCCTGCTCTCCCCACCACACTGCCCCTGAACATAAATTCTGCATTGTGGCTTATCTGCATTGTGGCTTACAGGAAAAATGTCTTCTTTTTTTTTTTTTTTTTTTTTTTTTGGTATTGAGGGATTGAATCCAGGGGCACTTAAATACTGAAACACATCCCCAGCCTTTTTTATCTTTTATTTTGAGACAGAGTCTTATTAAGTTGCTGAGACTGGCTATAAACTTGCAATCCTCCTGCCTCAGCCTCCCAAGTCACTGGGATTATAGGTGTGCACCACCACGCCCAGCTAAAATATGTCCATTTTTGAAGAGTTTTTCTAAAACCATTTCATCCATAGCAGGAACTCCTGCCTGAGGATAGTTTAGGTTCCCCTCCTCTTCCACATACTCTACCCTAGAGGGCATGCAGGGAGATAAGTGGTGGAAGAGGGCTACCCTGGGACACTTCTCCAAGGGCCCAGGGCTTATGATGGCCACCCCTTCCTTGGCAGCAGCCACATAGGCTTCCATATCCCAATGGCTCCTTTAAGGCTGGCTGGGTACTGGTGCTCTCCTCAGGCCCATGTCCCCTCAGCCAAAGCTTCTCCTCTTGCTGCCGCCTAGGAGTGTGAGGATATCATGTTAGAACAGCCTCCTAGCAATTGGAGGATACAGTGATTAGAAGGCCCAGAGGGCATGAGTGGGTAGTCACCTGTGCTGCTGGAGTCTTGGCAGGGGAAGACTGAGATAAGGAGACATGATGGGTGGCTTTTGGGATTCTGGGTAACCTCAGCAGGGAGTTGCTGCCCAGGTCTCTGTGAAATCCATGGATGTGAAAGGAATGAATCCGTGGGGGAGCCTCCTGGGTGGGATCAACCAGTGTCACAGATAGGCGCAGAGGGGCCTCTGGCTTCCAGCTCGTACCAAGAGGTCACTGTGAAGGCACATTCAAGGTCAGTTCCAAGGGGATGGAGAAGAGAGTGAGAAAGAAACATAAATGTTGTGCCTTCTGAAGGCAGGAACTCTCTGTGGATCTTGAGTTGAATCTGGAGTTGAATCTACGTACGGCCCATGCCGTGAGCAGCAAGTGAATGACAGGGCTGGGCTTTTGCACACTGTGGGACCTGGGGCTGTGGTCCTGCCTCTCTGAGTCTCAGTTCCCTCACCTCTAAAATGGGGATACAGGTAGTCCTGTCCTCATGGGAAATGTGAGGATCTCAGGGAAGCAGAAACAAGGAAATGTTACAGAGCCCTACAAATATGAGAGTGCCTTTGTACCCCCTATACCAATTGCCTGCCCTACCAGGGATTAGTCAGTTTGGGAAAATTCAGATACCCAAGATATCCTCTCTGCTTAGCTCAGCCCAGGAGTTTGAAAATTTGTCCCTCTTCCCACATGGCCATGACATCTTTTGGGAACAAAGACCACCAACCTGGGACAGGGCTTGAAGAAATAACGGCCTGTGAACCAGGGAAGGCTAGCAGATTCTTTGGCCAGAAATCCAGGGATCCAGCTTCAGAGGCACCCCTGAGAAGGAGGTGGCAGAGCGAAGGGAAGGCCCAACACCCAGAAGGTCCCGCATTGATTTCTTCATTCAATAAGTTGGCAGCTTGTCTCTCAGCCTCTGTGAGCAGGGAGTGGGGACAAAGACATCTACCTGTGAGTTGTCCTCAGGTGTTAGCCCTAGGAATGGAAAGGTTGGTGGAGTCAGGGTCTGGGGTTGTAGCTCAGTGGTAGAGCGCTTGCCTAGTATGTGTGAGGCACTGGGTTTGATTCTCAGCACCACATACAAATAAATAAAAGGTTCATTGAGGGGGTGGGATTGTGGCTCAGTGGTAGAGCGCTTGCCTAGCATGCACAAGGTACTGGGTTCCGTCCTCAGCACTACATAAATGTAAAATAAAGATTTAAAAGAAAAAAAGGTTCATTGACAACTAAAATAAATAAATAAATATATTTATTTATTTATTTATTTATATACATATACACACACACACACACACACACACACACACACAAAAGAAAGGTTGATGGGTCAGAAAGTGGTAAGGCTGGGGCCAAGGCTGAGGATCTGTCAGAGCAGACAGCACTGTTCTCCTTGGAAAAATTCTTCATGGGAACCCTTGATTTCATAGCAGGGCCCTTCCCTGAAGTGAAGACCCCTCAGTCCTTTTGTCTTAGTGATCTGGGAACAAAGACCACCAAAATATATCCAGTTTTCCTAAAGCAAGACCCCTACTCCCCCCACACACATGAGAAGAGTATTCTAGTGAGCACAGTCTCTCCTGTGGGGTTTCCAAAGAGTCCAGTCTTGCAGCAGGACAGCAGGATTCAGTTCCCAAGAGGACCCAGGCTTTGCAGCTTGTGGAAGTGGCCAGAGTCTGCCCCCCTCCCTGAGCCTCTGCATCCATCTCTGAAGAATGATGCTGCTGCTGTTTCCAGAGCTAGGAGCTGCTCTGGATGATCCGGGTAGGAGATGGGGGTGGAGGGCCCAGTGCGTTTCCATGCTGCTGGGGATGGTTGACCTGATCTTCATTCCTCTCCCCTCTTCTACTCCCATCTATCGCTGGATCTGTGGCAGCCATGGGGACACTTGCCTCAGATTCATGGAGCCCCAAGCACTTGGCAGAGGCAGAGAAGTAATTGGTTTTGACATACCACAGCCGGCCCCAGGGGCAGCATGAACAGCATTTACCACAACCAGGCAGGAAATGGAGGCTTAGTGTGGCCTTCCTCTACATTCTCTGAGTATGGCTGCCCTCTGCCTTTATGAGCAGAGATTCCAAATTTAGAGAAAGTTACAGAGCCACAAACTTTCTATCTTATATCTCTCTCCCAGCCCTGGGACCTGGTGGTTCTGAAGGGGGGCTGGCCTGTTCCATGTAGAGGAGGGAGACTGAGGCAGTGGGTGGATCCTGGGCAGACCCTTGAGGCCCTGTCCTTTGTCTGTCCTTGCTTTCTCATGAAACAAAGAAGCAAATGAGTGACCCTCAGGGAATGAGCACCTGGATTTACTCTGCACATCAGGATGAGAGAATGTGAAGTCTGGGGAAGAAGCAGATTGTACACATACATATGCCCTCAGTGTACATGTGTGCATATAGATGCTCCCAAGGCTGGCACTTAGTAGGTGCACAGCTAATAATTGCTCCATGACTGGGTAAGCAAAGGGGCAGTCATCTGAGAACTGTGAAGGGACTGATTAGAGCTCTGACTGTCCCACAGGGCCTTGGGTACTATCTGACCTCACAGAGGGAAGCTGAGATCAGTGCTTGGGGCCAGATACCCTGGAGCTTGGTGCCCTGGAAAAGTAGGCTTATGTGGAATTGCCAGAACTTGGCCCCATATAGATGGTCCCTTGATTGCTTTATATGAGAAAGTAGAGGGATCCCTGTGGAAGAGCTGGGTTTACTGGTTACCCATGAGGCAGGCTGAAGCCAAGGAAGCTGAGCTGTTCCCAGCGTCTCTTGAAGGCTTGACTAAGGTTTGTAGCTCTGGGCAGGGAAACAAGGAGCCTTTCTTAGGTGTTTGAGCCTCCCACCTGCCCTTGTGTCCCCTTATCCTATGCTTTCACTGTACTTTTTCCTCCAAATGCACTAGCTACTGTTCTCACTTACCATCCCCTTCAGGCCTCACCCCAGATTTAAGCCTAGACTACAGCTTTCCTCCTCCAGGAAGCCACCCACATCACTGCTGGAACCAGAAGTCTCCCCACTCCTGTCAGCTTTTGCATCATTCTGGAACACAGTGGCAGTCAGGAACATCTGTCAGGCCCAATGTAGTGATCCCAGCCTCTGGGGTATGGAGACCATGACCAGAGGGCAGGGTCATTCCCAGGCCTTCCAGGAATCCACTTGATCAAGGGAAATCAGCTAGCCCATGGCTCACTAGAGACATAGTCCCTGACCACACAAGAGGAACTTGTATGACCATTGTGTATGGAAGAGTATGAGAAATGCTGATGGAGAATGTGAGTGCATCTGCATGTACATGTAGAAGAAAGTGTGGGAACCTGTGCATGGGTGCTGCAAATGGGAACGTGAACAGGTGAGCATTTGTGTGGCCATAGACGGGAGTCACACCTGCAAGTATGCCACTTATGAGGGTGTGACCAGACAAGCGTATGCATGTGTGTGCCTGTGGATGCATGTGTGGTTCTGAGTGCTTCCTGCGGTGGTAGATGCACTGTGCATAGGTTAGGGTGGTACTGGGAGAGGCAGGTGCTGAGAGCTCTCTGTCACCCAAGCAGGTGAGAACTACTTAACTGATTCATTAGCCAAGCTGAGAAGTCTCAATTGTGGATGAAGAGCACAAATTCACACATACGCTATTTCTCCGTGCCTGGTGAGCATCCCCCCAAGTCACCACTGCCTGACTCTGTGCTCAGCCACCCTGTAGTGGGGGAGGATGCTAGTCAGTTGTGTGTCTGTGCCCTGAGATGGTGGATGGACAAAGCCACCCCACTGTGGAGATCACAAGCCTTATACAGGATAGTTTTTATTTTCCCCAATTTAGTGCTCATGGAGGCTTTTCAAAAACTTGTCTTTATTTCATAGAGGAGCTGTAAATGCTAAGGGAGTACTGGGCAGGAGCCCTGTTTCCAGGTTCTGGTCCTCCTGGTGTGTGTGTGGGGGGGTACTCTCCTCTGTGGGCATGGTCAGACTCTTCTCAGTTAGGCTTTGGCAGCCTATCCTTTCCTTGACCGGGATTCACCAAAGAGTTAACCTTCTGAAGGTGGGGGGACATTCAGGTGCCTGCCAGCTTAGAGCAGATCTAGAGTCTCCAGGAGGTGTCTTCTACAGTGCAGGACCAGCCACTCTCACTTATAACCCCCAAGTACTTGCCACCAGCCATTTCCTCATCCCCTATACGAGGGGCCTGATCCCCCATAGTGTATAATATATAATGCCTCCCCTCTCCTGTCCCTAGAAAGTGATGGCCCCTGGTCTCCCCAGTTTCTGAAGCCCTATGGATTGCTGTAATTGGAGCTTCTCTTCCTCTGCACCCTTCATTCAAGCTCAGCTCCCAAAGCATTGATGGTCTCTCAAGCCTGTCCCTGAGTCCTAGAGTCTGGGGTCTATGCTGACTCCTGAGAGACAGGCCTGCCACCCCGTCACGTTGCCCCTCAAAGACCCCCTGGCCCTGCCACTGTACTGCATCTTCATGCAGGGAGATCCAAAAGCTCGGTCAAGTGGCAGCCACTTGCCTCTTGATCAGGTGTTGACAGAGGAGCTGTCATTATGCTCCATCTATAGGCATGGAATAAATTGGTGTGCAGTGAATTTATTCTTTTTAAAGAGGGACTTTCACACTGGGGAAAACTTTTTAAAAGAACATTTATATAAAAAGCAATTACCGTGCCAGTAATTTTTATGTATTCTACCCCTTCCATTGCTGCCTTTGTGTTTGAATGTGACCGCCTCCCGGGGGGCCGCTGCAGCAGGGCTTAGTGGCTCAGGGCCTCCCAGCTTCAGCTTCCTGCCTGCTTAAGCAACCTCCTCCTCCAGGAAGGATCAGGGTGCAGGGCTCAGGCCCAGCAGGGATGTAGACTTCCAGGGGCATGGTTGAGTGGATTTGTGTTTCAAACTTGGGTGCTTTGGAAAATTCCTTCCATGTGCAGCTCTGTGCCGAGGTTGCTCCAGTCCCAGTCCCAGTCCTGGCACATCCTTTCTAGGTCCTTCTTGGCAGCAGCTGAGCACTTAAAGGCCCTCCTTCCCAGCAGCCTTCCAACCCAGTTCAATAAAGGAGGAGGCAGTGGTGTGGGAGCAGGTATTTTCCCTCCCAAGGAGCCACTAGAGGAGCCACTAACGGGCACCCTGCTTCCCCAGCCATTATTGCTCTCACACTCGATGCATTATGTAAATTGTCTCCACTGCTAAGTGGTGGAGGAACTGCTCAGGGGGAACAAGGCAGCAAGGTCTGGAGCCTTCTGGCGGGGAGGCAGGAGATGGGCCCTAAAAACTCATTGCTCTGTATCAAGGAAGATCTTGCAGCCTCCATCCTCAGACTAGGACCTCTGGGGCTTGTACACTGTTTACCCCTCATATCACAGCTTTTTGAAGGTAATGGCTATACCCCCACAACAGGCAAGGGGTCCCCAAAAGCTGTCTTATCAGATGGGGTCGTCAGATTGGGGCTTTGCCTCCCACCCCAGACTTCCCCACACTTGCCTACCGAGCCTCCTTAGAAACCCTTGGCAGAGTTAGAAAAGGTCATGTCGAGCCACAAGGCTGGGTGACCTGCTGCTAACCCGGACCTCTTCCAAAGTGAATGCCCAGTGAACATGGTATCCGGGAGGGTGGATATTTGGGGTAATCCTACATTCCTGGGGCACCAGCCAGCTTTTGAGTCCCTGGAGGACTGCAGTCTTACAGAGGCATGGGAGAGCATGAAAGTCCCTAGGCCAGTCAAGACCTGGTTAGTGATGGGACCCACCTGGCTTGCCATCTTTTTTTTTTTTTTTAATTAGCTACACATGACATTACAATAATCTTGGCAATTCATACATTTGAATCAATTGAGGTATAATTTCTCATTTTTTTGATTGTACAGATTGCAGAATCACATTGGTCATACAGTCACCTATATACATATAGCAATCATAATTTCTATTTGACCTTCCTATCCCCCCATCTTTTTTTTTTAATTTTTTTTAAAGAGAGAGTGAAAGAGGAGACAGAGTGAGAGAGAGAAAGAGAGTTTTTAATATTTATTTATTTTCGTTATCGGCGGACACAACATCGTTGTTTTTGTATGTGGTGCTGAGGATCGAACCCTGGCCGCACGCATGCCAGGCGAGCGCGCTACCGCTTGAGCCACCTCCCCAGCCCACCCCCATCTTTTTTATATTTATTTTTTAGCTATAGGTGGACACAATATTTTCATTTTATTTTTATGTGGTGCTGAGGATCAAACCCAGTGCCTCATGCATGATAGGCAAGCACTCTACCTCTGAGCCACAGCCCCAGCCTCCCATCTTTTGTTTTGAGACATATGATTTCCTGGGGGAAACAGAGTCTGCCTAGCAGGTTTGGGTCCAGCATCTCACTCTTCAAGGAGCCAGGCACTCTGGGCTTCTTCCAAACTTTACTGGGCTCCTCTCACGCAAACTTAAAGTTGGAATAAAGCCCACCAGTGCAGGCTGTCCACTTTGGGATTGTGGGACCCCCTAGTTCCCATCTCCATTCTGCCCCTTGGATACATGGCCACCGAGTGAGAGAGATCATGGGTTTGTGGGTTTCCTGGAAATCACATAGAGTTCAGCATTCCGGGAAGGGTGTGAGAATTGGCAAAAACAATTGCAGCCTATTCAACCCTCTTCCCAGACAGGTTGAACCTATTCAACCCTCTTCACCCACTTTCCCGCTCCCTTACTAGGCAGGGCGCCTGTGTGTCCAGGTGAGATGGGCCATCAGACCCAGGACCAACTTTTTTCTTTAAAAAAAAAAAATTATTTTTTAGTTGTGTCTAAACAATATCTTTATTTCATTTTTTTTTGTGTGTGTGGTGCTGAGGATCAAACCCAGTGCCTTATGCATGCTAGGTGAGCGCTCTACCACTGAGCCACAACCCCAGCCCCCAACAGGCACAGCTTTAACCAAGGTTGGTGCCATGCAGTGCATCTATACATTGTGGAAGACTGGGAGCATCTTCCTCCCCACTTGGCACTGTCCCCCTTCCCCTTGGGACTGGTGGCATTATCTCTTGGACCCCTGTGACTACTATCTTGCAACTTGCTTTCTGATTACTTCCAACTTTTGGGAAATGTTGGGAAGGGACCCCAGACCGGTGGTCACAAACACCATATTGATGTTTTGTTCTAAGGACCAGGGAATCAAAACCTTAAGCTATCTTCACTTGTAGTTGGAGTAAACCTGAGATGGTGAGGTCAGCTGTTGTCCTTCAGTGGCACCTGTCCTGATGCCAGAGGCTGGGGTCAAAGTAGTCTGTTCTCTGTTCCTGACTCATCTGCCTATAGTATTCTCTCTTCTTCCTTCCCTCCCCTCCCTGTCTCCCTCTCTCCCCGACCCCTTTCTTTTCCTTTTATTTCTAAATGGATTTTTAAGTTTAAGGGTTTTAATCCATGTTACACAGGCATCTGGTGTAAAGTAATGGCTTTACCAGGCACGCTGTGTTAGGGGCACAGCAGCCCCTCCTCTGCATTACCAATTCCCCGGAGACTGGCACTTCTAATCTCAGAGAGCCCTATCTTGAAATGACATACTTATGTTGCTACTGCATGGCTGTTCAATTTTAGGCATTATTTGCCAGCATCCCACCATGGCAGAGGAGGGCTTTGCTCCTCCCTTCCTCCCGTGCACAGCCCCATCCCTGGCCCTCTAGTGTCACCACATTGTGATATGCTTAGGTCAGACTCAACTGTTGACATTGTCCTGACCCAGCAAAGGCTATTCAGAACTGTGCCTCATAATGCACATTATTTTTTAGTTTTTTTTTTTCCTCTAGGTTAGAACTGTCTGGGTTTTGTTTGAGAGTTTGTTTAGTTTTCTCTGAACTTCTACTTATTCTGCCCCTAAATCCCCTCCACCTTATCTGATCCTCTTCTCAAGCATTCAGATGCATCCAAGTCCCTGTCAACCATCTGAGGAAGTTTTGCCTGGAGCCTCCTAAGTTGATCCAGTGAAGACTGGCTGCTCTCTCAGCCTGGAACTCAGATGTGTCCCTAGGATCTCCTTCACCTCTCTCTCTTCGATGAGTCCCCTTTCCTGATTCTGTGGCCTTCTCTTCTTTGGTTTCTGATTTCTCCTTTTGGCACAGAACATTTTCAGTTGGCTTCCTGAAAAAAGTACATGGGAGTTAGACTTTTTTTTTTTTTTTTTTTTTTTTTTTTTTACTGGAAATTGAACCCAGGGTGCTTAACCACTGAGCAACATCCCCAGACCATTTTTGTTTTTGTTTTTGTTTTGAGATAGAGCCTCTCTAAGTTGCTGAGTCTGTCTTTGAACTTTTGATTCTCCTGTCTCAGTCTCCAAATCTGCTGGGATTATAGACATGTGCCACATGGGAAGCCAGACTTTTGAGACTCGTGTCTCAAAAAGCCTTCCTACTTCTCCATACTTGACCGAAATTTCAAATGGATTAGAAGTCCAGGCTAGAAACCATTTGCCTCAGATTTTCTGTCTTTTTTTTTTTTTTTTTTATTTCTCCCCACTCCCTTTACTGGGAATTGAATCCAAGGGTGCTCTACCAGTGGTGAAGGACTACATTCCCAGTCTTTTTTTTTTTTTTTTTTTGGACAGGGTCTTTCTGAGTTTCTGACAGTTTTGCTGATTTCTGAGGTTGGTCTTGCACTTGTGATCCTCCTGCCTCAGCCTCCCAAGTTGCTGAAATTATATATGTACCACCATATCTGCCTGCCTCAGATTTTCTTTTCTTTTTTTTACAGGGGGGCTTCTAGAGTTTGAACTCAGAGGCACTCAACACTGAGCCACATCCCCAGTCCTATTTTGTATTTTACTTAGAGACAAGGTCTCACTGAGATGCTTAGCTCCTCGCTTTTACTGATGATGGCTTTGAACTCACGATCCTCCTGCCTCAGCCTCCTGAGCTGCTGGGAGTATAGGTGTGTGCCACGGCATCCAGCCTGCCTCAGATTTTCTAAGGCAACAACACTCCATTCCATCTATCTACCTGAACTAAGGAGAGGTCTGGCCAGAACAATTATAAAGGAGGAAAAGTTTACTTGGGGACTCAAGGTTTCAGAGGTCTCAGTCCATAGTCAGCTGAGCATTCCTGAGGGCTCAAGGTGAGACAGGACATCATGGCAGAAGAATGTGGTGGAGGGAAGCAGCTCACATGATGATCAGAAAGCAGAGAGAGACTCTATTTGCCAGATACAAAATATACACCCCAAAGTCACACCCGCAGTGACCCACCTCACCCAGCCATACCCAGTCTGCCTTTAGTTATCACTCAGTTAATCCCCATCCGAGGATTAATTCACTGATTGTGATAAGGCTTTCATAACCCAATCATCCTCCTCTAAACCTTCTTGCATTGTCTCACACATGAGCTTTTGAGGGGACACCTCACATCCAAACATAACAGGTCCCAAGGCATTCTGATTCCCAATCCCCTGTACATGACCTGGGTGTTTTGTTTTGTTTTGTCTTAAGAAACTTGTAAATTTTTTCCCTCTGCTTGTGTTTGAAAATTCCATACTGATTTGCATTGGGGTGTATATTTTTATTCTTTACCAGTCAATAGGCACTTTGAAGCTAGATAATCTTGTGTCTGTCAGTTCTGGGAAGCTTTCTTGAATGATTTCTTTGTTTTCTCCCTTCTCTTTTCTCTGTCCTCTTTCTAGAATCCTTAACTCAGACCTCTCTTCTTCTCTCTTCCCTCCTCCTTTCTCTCTAATTTTCATTGCTTTATTGTCAGATTTCTCAGTTTTATCTTCCAATCTTTCTATCAGACTTTGCATTTTACCATGGTATTTTAAATTTCCAGTATCTCTTTTTGCACCATTTTGAAAATCACATCTTTTTGTTTCATTAGCTCTTTGAAGATAATAATACTTATTTTTAGAAAACCTTTTTATTTTTAATTTTAGATAAAGAGAAGTTGCAAAAATAGCATAGAAATTCCCTAACCCTTTACCCAGTTTCCTCCTTGTCACCTTGCAGATCCAAAGTACAAATATCAAACTAAGAAACTGACATTGGTACAATACTGTTAACCAGAGTGAAAACCATTATTGGATTTTACCAGTTTTTGCACTCGTGTCCTTTATTGCGACTCCAGGATCAAACCCAGTGAACTCCATTGCATGTATTTGTCATATCTCTTTAGAGTTCTCTAATCTGTAAAAGTTTCTACGTTTTTCCTTGTGTTTCATGACCTTGACACTTTTAAAAAGTGCTGGCCAAGCCGAGTGTGGCGGTGCATGCCTGTAATCCCAGTGGTTTAGGAGGCTGAGGCAGGAGGATTGTGAGTTCAAAGCCAGCCTCAGCAACTTAGCAAGGCGCTAAGCAACTTAGGGGGACCCTGTCTCTAAACAAAATATTAAAAGGACTGGGGATGTGGGCTCAGTGGTTGAGTGCTCTGGGTTCAATCCTCAGTACCAACCCCTCCTCACTCCACCCCCCCCTAAAAAAGTGCTGGCCAGTTATTTTGTTTAACAATCCCAAGTTTGGATTTTTCTGATATTTTCCTGTGATTAGATTGAGGTTATACATTTTTAGGAAGAACACCATAGACCTGATGTGTCCTCCTTAGAGTCAGGGTGTTAGTATGTCTTGTTATTGGTGATGTTCACCTTGATCACTTGGTTAAGGTAGTGTCTGCTTGGTTCCTCCATTATAAAGTTGCTATTTTTCCATTTGTAACAAATTTCTAGGGAGAGATACTTTGAGGCTATGCAAATATCCTATTTCTCTTCAAACTTTTGCCCATCAATTTTAGCATCCCTTGGTGGAGCTTGCCTGCAACAGTTACCACTGGGGTATTCAAATATTATTCCATATGCATTTTTTAACTGTAATTCTTCTATCTCTTCCCCTTTTCTAATTTATTTTTCCAATTATTTACATAAATATAGACCCATGGATGCTTATTGTGTTCTAGGGGTATAATTCAATTGTATCATTATTAGTTTTGTTGCTACATCTCTAGCTGTTGGGAACTCTTTCAGGCTGGCTCCTGTACCCTTTTAGCATGCCCTCATCCTTTTCTGGCCTTTCTTTTACTTGCTGTTACCACAGAATACTCCCAGCTCATCTTATATTTTCCCTGTCCCATTCCTAGAATCAGCTACTTCTCCAAAAAGTTCTGATTTCATTGGAGAATATTTACAAATCAAGATCTTGGGGCTAGGATAGAGTCGTGGCTCAGTGGTAGAGCACTTTCCTGGCATGTGTGAGGCCCTGGGTTTGATCCTCAGCATTTATATAAATTTATATAAATAAATAAAAGATCCATTGACAGCTAAAAAAAAAATCTGGGGGCTGTGTGTGCTCATTATTACTGGGTGTTACTGCCTCTGGGCCCGTCAGGATCAGGAGTAGGAAATTTATGTACACACACTAAATCATGTATGCACAATATCCATAATACATCCTCATCTACCCTGAATATATTTTCCAACCAAATATCTATACTGATGCCTCCATCTCCCATCCAGTACCCCAGGGCTCATTCAAGTCTTCCTCCTTTCTCTTGGTGATTTCCTTCTCAACAATGAGAACCCAGTTCTCATTAGCTACAAAGATGTCCTTGTGAGTTTGACCATAGCGTGCACGCTTTATGGCATGTTTTGTATGTTCTCCCGTGTAGCCCAGTCTCTGTCAAGTTCTTTTTGTTTGTTTGTTGTTGTGGCCTCTGGCTCCAAGGTGTCTGTCTCCCCCAGTATTTGGGGTTCCAAGTGCTCTGCACATCTTTAAGTAGACAGAGAAGATCAGGTGAGAGGAGCTGAGGCAGGAGATTAACATGACCCTCTGAGCCGCCAGTCAGAACACCACTAAAGAATAGGGCCCTGAGTGTGGGAGGACTCATGGAGCATGAGGTTTATTGTGTGATCTGGCCAAGTTGCATTTCTGGGCTGCAGGCTTCCCAGAGGAAGTTCTCCCACTTTTCCATGTAAAGTTCCAGGACCTTAGGGGTTCCCCACCATTAACCCACTGCTAAGAGAACTGACCCTGCCAGGGCCTGCTGAGTCAGTCACTGTGTTCCATCTCCTTCCAGTTTCCAAAAGGTTGCTGCTTCTGGTGCCTCATCCCCATTCTTGTCTCCCTGAGTTTTAGCCATTTTGAGTACCCTTTCCTTCCATTTCATGGAGTTTGGGGAAGAGCAGAAGTTCCCAGACACCAGTAATTTCACTGTTCTTGTAGCAGCTGAGTCCTTGCAGTGTGGTTAAGTGAAACCCCACCTGTGAATGGATAGACAAGAGGTTCTGTAGCCAAGGAGGGTGGCTTGCTGGGCTGGCCTCCTGACTTACTTCTTACTACCCACTACCCTGAATCTCTATTTAAACCCAGGAGCCACAGTACTACCCAGGGCTCTGGGAAACACAACTGGAGAACCATTGCCCTGTGCCAGGGAACATGCTGGGCAGAGGCCTTGGAGTTAGGAGCAGGGAACCTCTGTGAACAAAGGAAGGGATTGGAAAATGGGTCGAGAGACCAACCTCACAGACACACTTGAGCCTGATTCAGGCATCCCTCATTCTGAGTCTCAGGTTCCTCACCTGAACTTGGAAATCCCTTGCAGATCTGGTGTACACAGTCAGCAGTGGGGAGGAGCTTGCTCATAAAGCAAGTTCTGACTTGGGTGACAGCACACCAGCTATTCCCCAAGTTGCTCCCCTGCCCAACACTTCAACCATAATCCAACAGATAGAGCTACCCAGGACTCCCATGGTCAGAGCAGAGCACCACCCTGAGCCTGGCAGGTGACTGAGGGCTCATCTCTTTGGGGCAGGACATCTCCCAAAGCCTAAAATCATTCTCAGTGAGTTAGGACACATTTGTCTTCAGTGCAGCCCTGGGTTTCTGAGCCTCCCCAAGGCCATGCCCTTGTCCTATTCATTCTGTCCTCCACTCCAGGAGGATCCAGCCTTTTCTGGTCCCCATTTTCATCTATTGAAATAAAGCTCAGTTTCCTAAGCTGAAGGAGCCAGGGCTTGAAGACAATGAGACCAAAAGAAGCCCCTCAAATATCAGGTTACCTGGGGATCAGTTTCTTCATCTGGAATTGGGAAGAGTGTTTTGCTCTCAGGTTTGTGTTGAGATGATGAAGGATGAAAAATCGCTGCAGGTGTCAGAACCAAGCCCTCTATGTGTTGAGGTAGTGACAGAGGCTGCAGGGGCAGAAACTGGACCTAGAGCTAAATGCAGGAACCAGAGGCAAGGACTGGGTATGGGAACATAGCTGGACTGGAGTTCCAGGGGCCCAGGGACGACTGAGAGCCATGGCTAGGGGTTCCAGGAACTGAGGGGAGGGAGACATTCATCAACCCTAAGGATAAGGCTGGCGGGATAGATGTTTTGGAATGACTTTTTACAGGCAGCTGCTATTACAAAAAAAGATATTTGGTAGGAAAGGAGATCTTGGTTCTAACTCCCTTGATGGTATTTTGAGAGGCTGGGTGAGCTGGACTACCAGCCGGAGCCCATTTTATTATTTTATGTCCTGGTTTCATTTGGTAAAGAATGGGGGAGGGTCCAAGGTCACTTCAGAATTCTAAAGAGATAGTGATGTTCTTGGGGGAGGTCACAGGAGTATCAAGGAAGGTGTAGGCATGGGACGGGAAGCCTAGTCTCAGTTCACTATGCCTCCTCTGACCTCTGCAGAATGGACGTGGGTACCTGATCTTCCCTTCCCATTTTTGAGTTTTCTCCTATAATATACACCATGTTCCACGCTCCTGGTTTGGGGCAGTCATAGAGGAAGGTGGACAAAGGCTGAGAGAAGGGACTAAGTAAGGAGAGGCAGAGAGCTAGGAGGGCAGCAAGGGATTCTGGTGAGTCCTGAGCAGGAATGCGAGGGGGAAACTATTCCTCAAATCATCTTAGCCAATCTCTGGGAAAATTGAGGCCTGCCCAGAGAGGCCTGAGACAGGCTCTCAGCCACACAGCAAGCCGAGGCCAGAACATAAGGTCTAGACCCTATCCCAGGCCAGTAGGTGAAAACTGTGAAGTCACAATGTCATTTTGGTTGCAGTGGACAAGACACCTATGTGACAGACACACTCAGTGTAGAAGGGAGTCGACCCATCCTTTGAGTGTGAGTCCCTTCTTCCTTCCTCCCCCACCCCAGCCCTTACCTCTCATCCTGGCAGCTTTGTTTTTTGGAAGCCAACCATGAAGACTCAGGTTCAGTGCTACTTGAAAGCCAGCAATCTCCTGTTTGCAGAGGCTGAGCCCCTCACATTTACACACAACCCTTCTCTATCATTCCTAGCTTTGGGCAAATGACTTTGCCTTCCTGCGCCTCAGTTTCTTCATCTATAAAGCAAGACTAATAATCCTTCCCTCCTGGGATGTCACGAGGTTCAAAGGACACATACTTTCTATGTCCTGGGCTGCAAACCAGAGGAGTCCTAGACAGTGGCTAATAGACACCCTTCCTATGGGATCCGAAATGGACACTGTTTGGCACTGGGGACAGGCCTGGATGGATGGGGCAGAGTGAGGAGAGGAGTGGGGGCATGCAGGCCCGAGTGTCTGTTTTGCTGATTGCTCCTTTTGCTTTCAAGGAGATTAAACTATTTTTAGTCTGCGCTACTGCTGGTGAGACGCCGGAGGAAGCCTTTCCATCGCTGAGATTTTCTGGAAGCTGCCAAGTGTGGTCTTCAGCTCAATTCTGGGAGCCTCCCAGAGTGGGCGGGAGGGGACGTCACCATCTGGGGGCTGTGGGGATGGGCTGGTGTGTGGTTGCTCCCCCGAGGTCCTTGCTGCGCTGGCCTCCCTGAACCGTGTGGCCCTGGCCTGCGGAAAGCAGTAATCTGATGTGCCCGATGTTTGTAACGCTGTGTTTAAAAAAAGTAATTTATTTTCTAATTATTCCTTGTCTTGCATAACCGTGCATCGCCAAAGTGTCGCTATTTAAAATATTTATCTCTCCACGCCGCAGGAGCAGCTCTGGAGCATGGAGGGGGAAGAAATAAAAGTCCGCGTGCCGGTCGCAGGCATATTACTTTGACTCATCCTGGCGGCTTTGACGTCTCCCTGTAAATACATTTATTTTTCATTAGGACGTTTCTGAGCTTGTGGCCCCCAGAGAGTAGAGTGATTACGCTGTTCATCGGCAAGAGATGCAATAGAGGGGTGCTCGAGGAATGAGCTCCACGAAGTGCGTCCCATGCTCTTCTGTGTGGGCAAGGGTCTGACTGTGTGACTTTGTGTGTGCATAAGAGGGTGTGCAGTGCAGGGCAGTACATATGCCAGGTGGATGTAGCCAGGGACTTAGAACTTCTGTTCAATGGAGAAACAGACCCAAAGAGGGTCTGCCTTGAAGTGGAATCAGCCTCATTGGCAAAGTGAGCACCAAAGTGGCCTCTCCTATCCCAGGGGCAAGAACTTCCTCTTCAGTCAGGAAGGCTTTGGGGTTGGGGTCAGGGAAATTCTAGGTAACTTCAGGGGGGTCACACATGCGGAGGTCCAGCAGAGGACCTATGGATGCTGTATGTGGGGTTCCCACATGTAGGTCAGAGAACTGACTCCCTTTCTCAACCCCTCTGTAGTCTGTGGGTTTGAGCCATAGTGCAGAGGCTGGTCCAAGGGCTGGGACTGTACCCCATCTCCAGCCACTGGTGGAACAGGGGGACCGGACCTGGCTCTGACTCCTCCTCCCTCACAGGCCCTTTTCCAATCCAGAATTTTTTTTTTTTTTTTTAGCTCAGTGAGTCTAAGAGAGAGTTTTATGCTGAATTTTAAAATACCTTATTTTTTCCAGTCTCTAAACTGCTAATCTCCCAGGCTGAGGGATTCTGGGACAAAGGCAAGGCCTCGAAGTGGAAATCTGTAAAATTAGCTTCAGCGGTATTAGTGTTTGCAGTTGGAGATTGAAAAATTGCTTTCCCAGGGCCTGATTGGAGGCTCCACTCTCCTCAGAGAAGAGGCAAGGACTCCGTGCAAATACACCGAGGGACAAGTGCTGGGAGGCTGTTACGGGGCCTATGAGCTGGGCTGCCCTGTGCCAGGCTAGGGAGGGTGGTGTATCTTCTGCCCAAGTTGCCCCCAAGAGCCCACAGTTTTTCTAGGGCTCTGGGTACTCAGCAGGTGCCAAGTGAGTGCAGTGGAATCCAGCCAGTCCCTTCCCCTTCTTTTCCCTCCTGGACTCTATTCCCTGACCCCCACCCCAGTGCTCAGACACAAGAGGGTGGGGGGAGGCTTCCGGAGCCTGGCAGTGGGGCCAGCTCTGGTGCCTGTGGGTGTGCCCATGTGGCCCATCAGGCCTCTTGTGTGCTTGATTGCCTCTGATTGGCTGCAGCTGAATTCAGCAAAAGCTATTATTTGCCCTTGATGAGCCAATCAGATGGCCTCATTGGCCATTCAGAGCAGGCACCGGAACCTGGGGGGAGATGGGGCTCAGCAAGGGGGGAGCGGGTGAAACAGATGCAGGACCTGAGCCTGGTCTGTGTCCATCACAACCTTCACACAGATCACACCTCACTTCCCTGACTCTTCACCCCAAACCAGGGCTCCTTGTTCTCCCATTACCTACCTCCCAGCCTTTGCCTACGCTCTTCCCTCTCTGGCAGCACCTTTCCATACATCTCTACCTGTCTAAACCCCTCAAGACTTCCTCCACGGAGTCCACTTCCACCTTTCCAACCTAATGTGAGCTCTTCCCTCCAAGCTCCTAGAGCATGTCACCTGCCCCTTTCTCTTGCTTTGCCAGGAATTACAGAAATCACAGAGAATCAAAAAGATTCAGACAGAGTGGGTTCAAATCTTGGTCAGCCTCTTTCCAGCTCTGGCACCTTGGACAGGTGAAATCCTCTCTAGAATTTTGATTTTTTTTTTCACCTGTAAAAGAGCCTAAAAACGGGGCTGGGGCTGTAGCTTAGTGGTAGGGCACTTGCCTAGCCTGTGTGAGCTGGGTTCAATTCTCAGTACAGCATATGAATAAATAAAACAAAGGTCTATCAATAACTAAAAAGAAAAAAAAGAGCTTAATAATTGTACTTCCTTAAAAGGGATGGGGTGTGAATTTGGGGGAGCTGGGTCGGGCAGGTCCAGCAGCCCTCATGACAGGCCTTCTTGAGCTTCTGAAGACTGGCCCAAGATTTGGCACTGGTGTGGGCAAATGGGCCTGGGCAGTCCAATGGCTCTGAACATTTAGGGCACATTCAAATGTACAAAGACCAAATCAGGTGGCATGCAATAGACTGGGTGTGATGTGTTTGTGCCACAGAAGTCATGAGGACTAATGGGACAGATCAGATCACCAGGAGGCTTAGGAAATGCCCTGGAGGAAGCCTGGGACAGAGGGGTGAGCACTTCTGGTGAAGCATGGACAAGGGCCCAGCATGGGGAGAAAAGGGAGAGGCTGGCATTGAGGCCTCAGTGATGTGATGGGCCCTTTCTAGACCCGTGAGAGAAATGAGCCTCTGGCATGAGTCATTCCTGGAAAACAGACTGCAACTCTTTAAGATTTACACCCAAGAAGCCTCTTTATCAAATTCCATCATGGGGGAGTCCTAGCTTCAGTGAGGACTAGAGGCCACTTCTGCAGGCTCAGAAAATTTAGGGGTCTAATGTTTCAAGGTTCTCAAGTGTGGTGACTCGTATGGCCCCATCTAGGAGGTCCTAGCCTTAGTGTAGCCAGCCTGCTGGGAATGAAACTGTAACACCCTCAGGATCTTTGACTCTCGGTAATTAAGTCCTGTGCCTGACCCTCAGCTTTTCTGCCTCTGGCTGCAGAAGATTAGAGTTTTTTTGTATCCTGCCAAAGGGGCTTCTGACTTTCACATTTCACCTTAAATTCATGATTAATCACACTGAGTCTTTCATTGTCTCTCCAAAACCTAGCCCCTAGCCACAGCCGCCACATTCCATAGTCTTTATAATTACACTTTCCGGAACCCCTCAACTACCTGAAATATTGCACCTGTTTATAGGTATTCCATTTCATTTCATGAAGGGTGAACGTTTGATGAGTTGTATGTTTCACATGCCAGGATTGTCAGTGTCCCACCTACCTCCACAGTGATTACCTCATTGGTGAACAGTGCCCACTTTGGAGTTGGCCTTTTGGGACCCCTCCCATCACCAGGTGTGGTAGGCCCATTCCCTGCATTCAGACTCAGAGATTGTGTGCAGGTGTTCATTGGGGACCACACTTGGGAGGGAAGCAAGATTGGGCAGAAGGAGAAGTTTGGCTGGGATGCATTCTCAACAGAGCTAGGGGCTTCCCCCCTCCTCCCCTTTCGGTACTAGGGATTGAACCCAAGGGCACTTTGCCACTGAGCTCCATCCCCAGCCCTTTTTTTTTTTTTTAATTTTTTTTATTTTGAGACAGGGTTTCACTCAGATGTTAAAGAGTTTCACTAAGTTGCTGAGGCTGGCCCAGAACTTGTGATTCCCCTGCCTCAGCCTCCTAAATTGCTGGGATTAGAGGTGTGTGCCACCATGCACAGCGGGACCAAGCCCTTGTACACCCACTGTCACCTATATGTCACCCAGACCACAGTGGGGTGCCTTCCTTCTGCTCAGGGAACAGCTCTGGAGAGGGACTCAGATGAGAGTGGTCATTAACAACGCACTTGGCAGCTGGGAGGATGAGAGCCTTGTCCTGAAGTAGGAATCTGCCACACAACTTGGATCCAGGTTCTGTTTGTGCCTCTTACCAGCTCAGATGAGTCCCAAGGACTCTCTTAGCTCATTGTCCCACCTCTAAAACATGGCATTACCAAGCCTCCAGTTCCTGGGACAGAGTAGGATCTAAGGATGGCTCGGAGGCATGATAGGAATTCAAGGCTGCACACGTTTGTGGTGAGAACCAGTTCCAGTCACTATCCAGGTAGGAGCTCAGGGGCACTGAGCTGTCACTGCATGAGTAAACCAAAGCCCAGTAAAGCCCGGATCTGAGGAAACAGGAGATGTGGGCCAAGTCTGCACTGTCAACTAAACCCCATCAAAGTTGTCCCAGTACCTTGTCAAGAGGTCAGGGATGGACATACTGTTATCTAGAGGGGCAAGCAGATGGAGGCAGGCTGGGTTCAGGGCACTGGACTCCAGAACAACTATTTGTTCAACACAGCGAACAAAGAGTAGAGACGGTGAGGTAGTCAGGGACAGGCAGGACTTAGAAACAGACCTTGGTGGGAAGATTAAAGTGATGATGGGGCAAACATTGGCGGGTAGCTGCCCATGTGGGGGCACTAGGAGCCATCAGGGGGTAGACAAGGAGCCCTTGTAGAGACCTCTGCAGACAAGGTGATTCTGGGCACATCATAAATGACTCCTCATTTGCAAGTGATGTGTGCAGATGGGGAGATGGCACAGAGGCAGGTCCCTTATCCAAGACTGCCACAAGGCCACTGTATTAGTCAACTTTCCATCAGTCTGATAAAATACCTGAAAAGGTCAACTTAAAGGAGGAAAGAGTTATTTTGGCTCACAGTTTTAGAGGTTTCCCTGGCTCTGTTGTTTCTGGGCAGAACATGGTGGCAGAGAGCACTGGTGGTGGAGAGATGCTTGCAGAGAGTTAGAAAGCTATGAAGGAGCTAAGGACAAGATATGCCCTTCTAGGGCTGGGGATGTGGCTCAGCGGTAGCGCACTCGCCTGGAGTGCGTGCGGCCCGGGTTCGATCCTCAGCACCACATACAAACAAAGATGTTGTGTCCGCCGAGAACTAAGAAAAAATAAATAAATATTTAAAAATTCTCTCTCTCTCTCTGTCCCCCTCTCTCTCACTCTCTCTTTAAAAAAAAAAAAAAAAAAAAAAAAAAAAAAAAAAAAAAGATATGCCCTTCTAGAGCATGTCCCTGGTGACCTACTTCCTCCAACTTGGCCCCCACCTCCCATAATTTCCACCACCTCCTAATAGTCTGTTCAATATGAACCCATCAATAGATTAATCTGTTGATGATATCAGAGCCCTCTTGATCCAATTACTTCCTCCAAAGCCCCGACCTCTGAATATTGCTGCATTGGGAACCAAATCTTTGACATATGAGCCTTTGGAGGATATTCCAGATTCAAACTATAACAGTCACATGGGCTAAGAACAACCATGGTATCAACCCGGGTGGCTGGTGTGGAGGGACATGAGTGTGGGGGTCAGCACCTTGTGGGTGTGGCTGCGGCAGAGAGGTGATGATATGCTAGAGGAAGGGAAGGCTCTGAGCCGGGCATGCGCGTGACGAGCATGCCTGTTAAAAACCATCATCAGCCTTAGTGTTCCAACAGCCTCTTTCACTTTGTAAAAGCCTTTTCTTTCGAAAAATAAAAGAAGATTGGAGGCAAGTACAATATTTGGCTGTGGCGGCTGTTAATTTGGCACCGAATGTCACCTCCGCCTTTCTCTTCCCCGATGCCAAGTGTGCCTTTCCTGGCTCTGGGTGGGCGGGTGGGGTGATGGGGGTGCAGGGCGGGCTCCCCGAGCCTCTTAAGATTCGAGATTCATTTCCTTAAACACACATTGTCTCACTCCAATTTCACGTCCGAGCAGTTCTGGCGAGGAATTAGCAGCTCCTGGGAGAGAGCGGGCGGGTTCTGTTTACATGGGGCGGGGTGGGAGGCAAGGAGTGTGGGCAGGGGCTTGGGGCTGTTTGCACAGGAAGCCCACAGAGGTCCTGGGTCTGGGGCTGCTTCTGGTGGCCAGAGGCTCTCAAAGGGAGCCAGACAAGCCTCTGTCACAAGATTGTATAAACCGGCCGAATATCAGGTGTCCTGAGTACATGGAGGAAGACTCTATATAATGATTTAGGGGACAAATGGAGGATATTGGGCTCTCAGCTCAGAAGTGACCAATTGATTCAACTCCCCCAAGAAAGGACTGGCTGAAACCAGGGTCAACTTCTGCTTGGTCTCTTCTGTAACAGGAGCTCACTAACTCTGGAGTCTGCCATTCCCTTGAACCAGGACCCCTCCCTGACATGGTGTGCACCTCCAACTGCATGTCCCCTCTGCTACCCGGTGCTTGAGAAGCTGCAGTCCTGACCTTGCTAAGAGAATGAGCTCCAGTTTGTGGGTGTTCCGCCTCGGTCCAGCCTCAGGTCTCTCCCTGTCCTCACTAGTCCCAGTGGTCATGTGAGGAGTGTAGTCCTCAGGGTACAGGTCCCCAAGCCTGCTGCCTTTCTCTTCCAAGCCTTAAATGGGCGTGACGGAGAGGATGCAGGAGGGTCCTGGAGAGGGCCATGCTTTCACTCCCTCCTTATAGGTGCCCTTTCAGACAGCTGGATGGCAACCCAAGGATTGGGCCCTTCCTGGCTAGGCTTGCTTTTGGATGCCTGATGTCCTCCAAGGCCAGGCCTGCCCTTTTATGCCCTCTCTACCCTCCCCTGCCCATAGCCCACAGTCAACCCCCAAACCCCCCTCCCTGAGGCAGGGCTGGGCACCCCAGAGAGACAAGGCAGGGCTGAGCCTATCTATAGAGTACTGTAGGGGAGGTGACCCATCCCCAGCTCTCCTGGACCGCCACTCATTCATCACCTCTTAGAGGGGAGACCTGCTAATTTGTCAGCCCATTAGCTGGGCATGAGAAGCATATGGACTCCATCCTGGCTGCCCTCTTTCTGCCTGCCTTAGAAAGCATCATCTGGGCTCACTGCGTGGACTCAGGTCCAGGCTTGGATCACAGGCTGGGGGATGGAACACCATCTTGCCCTGAGCCTGAGCCCCCCAATGAAGCAGGTGAGGCTTTAAAAGTTCACTCTTGGCTTCAGTAAGTCTACACTTAGAGGTAAGTGATAGAGCCTCTCTAAACCATGGGCTAGAAAGACCCTGCTTTGGGGAAACTGGGCCTTATTTGTAGTGTTCAGAGACAGGTAATTTTCTCCCACCCACCATCAGCAGGGAATCAGTCATATTCGTGCTGTTTCTAGATGCTCATGTCTTGGAGGTGGGGGTAGGCAAGAGGGGTGCTTTGTACAGTACATTGTTACTTCCCCCCCACACAAGAAGGAATTTATGCATGGGGGCTCTCTATTACAACCTGGCATCTTCAGTGTCAAGTTCTCAGTGTTTGTGGCCTGGGTCTGGATGTGTGACTTATGCAGGACTCTAGTCCCTCTGACATGGTGGACAGAGGGGAAGGGGACTGGGTCTGCTTGGGGGCACCCTGGACCTGTGCACACTTACATAGATGTTCTCTGAGACCTACTGGACTTGAGCAGAGGGACATAGGGGACTTAGGGCTGTGCTCAGGGAAGATTGCAATCCTCCCCCATTCATTGCAAGTCTTCCCCCCATGTGCACATATAAACCTGGAAATGTGCATGCCAGACACTTGTATACCTGGACACATATACACTGAGACATGTGTGTATACATAGTCACTGGGACATGTGTTTGGCATGCATTGTTCATAGAGACACCATTACCCTTCCCACGTGCATGACAGTGAACGTTTGTGTGCACACATGTTACTGTGCACCACTCACATGGTATGTCCTCCAACATACATATACAGACACTCTGTCACCCACACTGGCTCTTGCATCATCTGGATTTATGGCAGGAGATAAATTTGCAGTTTAACAACTCTAAACCTGCCAGAGCTGTAAACTCAAAGAGCCAGAGAGAGCTTTGCTGAGCCTTGGCGTCTCTGCAAAGCATGTACCATATCAGAGGGAGTTTTCCAGCCTGGTTTGCAGGACAGCCCTCCAGGGCATAATATATTCAGACCTAATTGGCAAGGGGGCTTATGCAGGGAGGAGCCAAGAGTCAGGGCCATGGTGACCACTATGAGGGCCTCAACCTGGGACATCTCCAGTGCTCCCCAGGGGCCCTAACAGGTGACCATAGCTGGGAGGAGCAGGGGCATTCTGGAGGCCATGCTGAGGCCGTGACTGGTATGACTCTTAGCAATTCTGGGACCTGAATCGGAAGGGAGCTTCCTGCTTGGACACCCATGGGTACTGAGAAGAGTGGACTTGAGTTATGTTCCAGTGATGATGTGGTAGTTAGGGCAGGGACCACAGTTGAATTCTGGAGGAGCCCAGAGTTCCTTGAGATTCTAGAGTGACTAGGGCAGGGGAGAGACCTGGGCATGGAATTCTAGGCAAATGGGCAGGGAGGCTACACCGCCCAGGGTGCCAGCAGGAAACCAGAGGGACTACTATGTGCTCAGAGACACTCTATGAGCAATGACTGGTTAGGACTGACCCAGGCCTCTTGTTTTGGTCCTGCTCTGAAGGCCCCAAGAGAGTGGCCAACTGGGGTCCAGCCCCAAGAGAGACCTGGGCCCATAGATCCTTCTTGGGAAAGCTTTGACTGAGCTCCTTTGAGGGGTCTCCCTGATGGCCCAGTGGGGAGGGTAAGGAGGAACATAGCTGCCCAGTTTTCTCTGTGCCAAGGAGGAAATAAGGGCACCTTACATAATCGGGGCAATTTGTTCTGCTCTTGTCCTCCTGGCATCGTTGCCCTCACCGCCTCCTTGCTCTGGGAGTCCTTGAGGGAACTAGAAGCTCAGGCCTCCCTCCCATCCTCCTTCCTTCTGGAGGTTGTCGCACAAAGGATGTAGGAGAATGGGGCAACATCACCTCGAAGTCCTGACTATGGTCTAGCCCATGGGAATGTGGTGGGGTGGGAGAAGAAAAAGTACAACATGTATGGGGACCCAGGCCTCTCGCCCACCAGCCTGCCAGACAATGCACAGTTTCTCAAAGAGTTCACACCCCAGAATCAAGCAAGGAGTGTGGGACAGAGCTGCCTCTTCCCATTCTGAACCTCTTCCCCTCAGCAACTCAATTCTGTCCTTGTCTCTCCTCTGCCCACAAAGCCATTGATCAGAGTGAGAATTCATTTGGCACCCTGATGAAACTGCATAGATAGCCCCAGGCAAATGAATGAGGGGCTGTTATCCTGGAGGGGCTGGCCTCAATGGTCTCAATGGTCTCTAGGAGATGGCTCTCTATAGACACAACAAGTTAGAATTTGCAAACATGGGACTCAGCTAAGTCCCCTGATATTCATAGCCCTGGGGCAAGTAACCCTAGGGACCTAGCTGAGGGGGCAGTCTGGGTGCCTTTCCAAAGGAGGGGAGGGGCAGGGTTGAGCCTAAGGAGGGTCTCAGGATCTCAGGTGCTAGAGACCAATTGCTGGAGATGGGGGCAGGCTCTGGAACAGGGTCTATGTGCATGCATGCAATTAATCCACATAATCATTGAGTCCCAGTTCCGCCAGTTATTCTCTGTGCTCTGTTTGCCTCCTCTGTAAAATGGAGACAGCAGGTGGGGCTTGTGAGGGTTTCATGCAATGGATGGCTGGGGTGCAGGTTAGTTTCAGCCCCGCCAGTATTGGCAGCTATCTTTGTAATTATCATTGCTCCATCCGGCAGCCCTCAAAGTTGGGTAGTGAGGAGGTGGTCCACAGATATAGCATCGGCTTCCTCTGAGCACAACGTACTTACTTAGAAGTTCATGGCTGTTCAGGCTCAGTCCTATCAGTGTTTGCTGGCATGTCGGGCTGTTAGTCCTGTTTGCACAGTTCGTTTGCATGGCAAACACAGTGCGTGGGTGCAGGGGAAGTAAATGCGGGCCCTGGTGGCTGCTGGGGCTCTTGCATTCATAGAGAGAGAACCTGGAGCCACAGGTACCAAGATTGTCTCCCTCCCACTCTGCAGTGAAATAAGGGGAGACTGAGGTGCAGAGAGAAGTCGGGGCCTGCTCAGGAGCACCCATCAGGGATTGAGTCTTGAACTCACTGTCCCCAACACTGGGAAATCTTTGAGCAGTGACCACCCTGTGTTTGGACCACCCAGGTCCAAAGTCAGAGGGCCCAGGAGAGTCTATGAATCATGAGAATCTCCCCTTTGTATGTGTGTCCTCATTGTGTGCATGTCCCTAAAGCATACCTGTCCTCAGTGAATCTTTGGTGTTGTGCAAAAGCCCTAGTGTCTTGGTCCTGTTTGTGTATTTATGTATGCTTCCCACTTGTTCTACGGAAGATTTAAGGGCACTTACAAGTATACATAAAATTTGAGACTAGCCTATAAACTGGAAGTAGGAGAAAAGAAAAAAGGAAAACCAGAGGAGGGAATAAATGGAGCTGGCAGGTGTTGACAGAGGAGGTGAACAAGAAAGAGGGCTCAGGTCTGGGTGTGCTCCTCATATACTTGCCTGCACCCTCAGCGTGGGCAGCTCTAGTCTGCTCTGGTGCACACTGCCTGATTACTGCCTGACACTCAGGCCCCTGAGCAGACTGTGTCAAGAACTTAGACGCAGGACTCTGGTTCAGAGGCCACTATTGGGCACACCATGTCCTTGCCCCAACCAGGCCCCCCACATTATTAGGATCCTCTCCAGTGGTGTTTAGCAAGAGGACTTAATGATTACGACCTTCAGGTGGCACCAGCCATCTCAGGCCAGCAGAAATGTTTTTATTCCTTAAAACATTTCACAATGGGGCTGGGGTTGTGGCTCAGCGGTAGAGCGCTCGCCTAGCATGTGCAGGGCGCTGGGTACCATCCTCAGCACCACATAAAAATAAAATAATGTGTCCAACTACAACTAGAACAAAGTATTTAAAAAAAAAAAAAAAACATTTCACATAAGCCAGGTGCGATGACCCATGCCTATAATCCCAGCAACTTGGGAGGCTGAGGCAAAAGGCAAATTCAAGACCAGCCTCAACAAATTAGTGAGACCCTAAGCAACTTAGTGAGATGCTGTCTCAAAATTTAAAAGTGGTGGGAGTGGGGGAGCACTGAGCACATCCTCATCATCCTTCCATTTCTGCTCCAGAAAAGCATAGAGGATCCTTACGCCAACCTGTTTCACCCCAAGATGAGGCTCAGAGGGAGAGGGAGTTGAAGAGGACAGACAATAAGATAGTCACTAGGACCAGGTTTCTCCACTTGTTGAACTGTCATGTGGAAGAGAGGGAGCCATTTGCCCTTGCTCTGAGGGAAGGGTCCTTCAAAATTATAAGGGGGTCCCTCACTGGGTATGTAGCTCAATGGTAAGTGCCCCTGAGTTCAATCTCCAATACCAAAAAACATTTCACATGGCTTCAGACCACTTTTTGATGTATGGACAGAGCCCCACCAGGCCTGGGGATGCCAGGTATCCAGTGAGAGTAGACAGACTGTGGTGCTTTTTCTGTGAGCAGTATCTGCAAATGGCTGCCTGGGTTCTGAATGAGAACATGGTGAGGTCTGTATGTGTGACTGACTTAGTGGACATAGTCAGGTTCATGCACCTGGGGCTGCATGTGTAGAGGGGAATGGAGCAGGAAGGACCCTGGGATGACCTCTCCCCAAAAGGGGCCCTCCATATCATGGGGGCTCACAGCTGCCTCCCAGGCTCACTACCATCTTTGCCTTTGTACCCCACAACAGTCATGCCAAGATCTTATGTTTTCACAAGAGGGGCCAGCCTGAGGACCTTGGCAGCCAGCCCCTCTCATAAATGGGGCTGT
This sequence comes from Spermophilus citellus, assembly GCF_964194105.1. NCBI lineage: Eukaryota > Metazoa > Chordata > Mammalia > Rodentia > Sciuridae > Spermophilus > Spermophilus citellus. The sequence goes on along the minus strand of NC_138188.1, from coordinate 26,372,030 downwards.
CATAATTTGATGACATCGTCAGCAGCAAATCTCAGCAGAAAAGGGTAGACTTCCAGACCCAGAAAATTGGTCCCTACAATGCAGGGTTGAACAAGGAAGATGCTCAGGGCCGCGTAAACAACCCTATAAAGAGTCTCCACACAAACCAGCATGCCCTGAATTTGACCTTCCATCTTTGAGGAACGTTCAGGACACCAGGCTGAGATAGCTCAGGGTTATGTGGACTCTTAAGGCTTGTGCCCAGCCACCCAGCTGATAAAGGGCAGGGTGCAAATTAAACCCATGGCTTTTCAGAAAGTCTTAGATATGTGTGCAGGAGACTGGGGAGTTTCCTCTTTGGAAAGATTCTGGCCCTTGCTTGTGGTGCCTATTTCCTCATCTGTAAGTCAACCAGTGGATAAATACTTCATTACCCTTGTCACAGTTCATGCTCCGAGGACAGGGTCCTTCAAAATTAAAAGGGGGGACTCTTGGTGCAAGATAAGCTTCTGGCCACTCTGGAGTCCCTGGAGGACCTGCTCCAGTCCTTGGGAAGATTGCCCCCAGCTTTCCATGCTGTACTGTATGGGGTGGGATGGAGGTCACGCAGACAGAAGGTGCAGATTGTGTCCTTGTTTCCTAGTCTGTAGAACCATGCCTCAGGCTGGGCCTCCAATTCATTTCATGAGGGAATTTAGGGGGGTGAATTTCTGCCAACTCTAGGATACGAAAACCAGTCATCTTGGAAGATCTCCATAATCTGTTGGAGCTGTGACATAAGTAGGAGTCCTCCCTGGCATACCAAGGGCCCACCAGAGCCTCTGCTTACCCTGTCCCCCTGAGCACATCCCCATCATCCTTCCATCCCTGCTCCTGAGAAGCATAGAGAGTCCTTACTCCAACCTGTTTTACCCCAAGCTGAGGCTCAGAGAGAGAAGGAGTTAAAGAGGACAGACAGCAAGATAGTCAATAGGACCAGGTTTCTGTACTTACTTGGACTATCATGTGGAAGAGAGGGAGCCATTTGTCCTGCTCCAAGGTCAGGGTCCTCATCCAAAGCCAGGATGGGCCAAAGCGGCTCAAGGTGGTGAGCCAGGGGCACACCAGACTTGTGGGTGGGGGTGGGCAGGTGAAGGAAGATGTACCCAGGGCCTGATGACAGGTCTGAGAATCCCAGCACCACAGTCTCCATTCACAGCCTGTACAGCCTCCAGACAATTTCTTTATCTCCCAGATCCTTGATTTCTTCAGCTATAAAATGGAAATACTAACCATACCTGCTTCATTGGATTGTTGTCAGTTCATAAGACTCAGTGGGTTGTGTGTTGAGGCCTATCTGGCCACACAGAGGACCCTGTCGTCACTGTCAATGTCCCTATGTGGCTGAGAGGCTCAGAGTCCTAGGGGAGGGAATGCAAGCCAACTGGGTAGGAAGGCAGCAGAAGAGAGCGGAGCCAGGGTGGGTGGCAAGGGGGCCCAGACACCGACACAAACAATCTGTTTCCCATAAACATGGGCGCCCACACCAGCCGGCCGCCACCCGGCGACTTCTGCGAGTTGGGAAAGTGAGGGTATGTTTACTCTCACTCCCCCGTGCCAGCTGGTTTGCTGGGCACAGCTTCCCTCCCAGCTGCCTCGACAGCCGGCAGCTCCCAGCTCAGGAAGGGGGTGGGGGCAAGCAGGGGCCCCTGGATCTTGCCTGCAGCTTGTTCACCTCAGCTTAAATTGCCTACCCCAAAGCTAACCCAGGTCAAATCCTGAGGACAGAGGGCACTGAGAGTCTTCATGGATATTGCCCATGTGACCAGCACTGTCTTCCCTACTCTGTAAGCTCCAACTGTACAGAGGCCTTTGTCTTGAGTTCAGATGACAGATGTCCCTCCAGTTGGGTCCATGCCCCCTCCCTCCATACTCCAGCTGCCTTCTGGGCATCTCAGCACACCCAAAACTGATGGATGCATGTTGCAGGCAGGTGCAGTTACAGTGGCCCTGCTGCCTGCCCCATGGTCCTGGGATGCTGAGAGCTCCATGTCACTGGTTCTGTGTTCTGTGAACACCTTATCTAAAGTGGGCAGTGGCAGCCGCAGAGGTCACACATCATCCCCATGAGGTCAGGGCAGATTCTTGGCTATGAAGATGTCTCCATGGCATTGCATCACCCATCTCCAGGCATAAGTGTAGCATTTCAGATCATAATGGTGGGAGCTGGGAGGCAAGGTCTCAGGAAGCTTCCCTGAAGGTTCTGTCAAGGGTTCTTCAACAGGAGTGAAATGGCCTATGCTAGAACTTTAATGTGTGACCTTGAAGATGGGTCCTAGGTGGCTTTATCCCTATAGCATTTGGTTTTGAGGTACATAGAAGTGTACCCAATGCTGACCCAGGTCAGGAGGGACTCTGCAGTCTTCCCTCTCACTGCCCCCCATGGGCTGGACCATTTGGAGTCATCATCTTAATAGTAGGGAGACACCCCCCACATTAGATTCATTTCTCACTGTCTGTCCTGAGAATATCATCTTGACCACCAAGGGAGCCAGAACTTAGGGAAAATAAAGTCACAGACTGTGAGCATCACATAAGCACATGGCCATGGGAATGCTGTTATCTAATTGTGGCAGCCTGGAGTTCAGCCACTGTGCTGGTCCTTGACAGCTGACCTGTAGCATGAATATGAAGCACCTCCGTGAGAAGGTAAAGAGGTCCGAGTAGCATGGGCCTGGGGAAGATGGAGCTATCCTCAGGTGACAAGAAGCTCATTACTTACCCAGGTGAGGTTTCCAGGGTTTGGAATCCTGGAGTATGAGAAGGTTCCTCCTGTTTTCCTCAAGTGGAATATGCCCCTCTGTTCACAGTAACCATCGGGAACCCTGGATAAAGGTCCTCTTGTGTTTAGAGTGGTGGCCAGAGCCCTCCAGAACTGCTCTCACATGAGACACAGGCCTCAGTGCAAGCCCAAGGATAATCAGAGTGCTACAGCTTTTAGTCAGTTGGAAAATTCACATCTGTTTCAGGGGAGCAAAGACAGGGCTGTACCCAAGAATGGGCCTTGTACTCACTGTTCCTCTGGTTTGCAGACTTCATGTGGAGAGGGGTCTTCCTGGGGCCACTGTGGGCAGGTTGGCACAGACTGGCCCCAGCTCGGCTGGGAGGATTTGGTTTATTGTTTTGTGTTGGGTTTTGTGTCTTTTGAAAAACAAGAGATTGAGCCTTTTTATGACATGGATTTTACAGCGTAACGAGGCAGCGTAATTTCCCATTCTCAGCGGCAAGTGCACTTTTTACACTAATTGCATAATTAGACATAATGTACTAATTGCAGTAATGGATGACAGTCAACTAAACTTTAACTTTAAAAACAGGGGGGCGTTGCTGGGGGGTGGGGGGTGGGTTCATGCCCCTGTGAGTTTTGTGAAGGGGAAACCTGTTAGCAAAAACTGCTAGAAGCTGCCTCTTGGGGCCAGGGGATCATGGAACCATTGGGTCCTTCTCCCCTGCCCTAGACTCTATCCCCAATAAGAGCCTGTGGCATGAGGGTAGAGTGCCCCCATGGGAATGTAAAGACATGTAAGGGGGTGAGTCTGGGGAAAACAGTGTCCTTAATGGGCCACCAACCCAAGAGAGCCATGTCTGCATCTGACCAAGGAAGCCAGGCCAGCAGCCTGCTCTCTGTTCCCACTCTGCCTGTGTGTCCCACCCCCCATATCTCACACTGGCCAGATTGTAATTGTCCAGTTATAACCCATCTGTGACTCCCCCTAGAGAGTGTGTTCATCCCAGGCAGGCCCTGCTCAACACGGAAGTAAGTTATTAACAACATGATAACCAATGTCACCGCGTACAAACTCTGATGGTGACAGGACATATATATAGATGACTCACCATGGAACCAAGCCACCATGGGATGGTGGCAGCATGGCCACATGGGAATCTCTTGTGGCAGCCAGCAAGAGTCAGCAGCTAATGTCACTTGTAAATGAGTGGCAGGGACCCCTTGCCCTGGCTCTACTTTAAGTCCTGCTTACTGGGGGAAGGGGGCTCCCTGGGGAACTTTCTATAACATACAGTCCAGTGGCTGGTGTTTCCCCAGAGTAGCCAAGTTAGGGTTTCCACATGCCCAGTGTGAGGCAGCCCTTCCATTCCGCCAGGATACAGCTTATTCCAGATCTGCCCTGCGTATTCTCAATGGGAAAGGAACCCCAGGCACATGGCTATACCGTCAATCCTCCCATTTTCAAAGGTGATTCATGATTATATCAATAGTTTCAATAAAGATAGGAGGCTACGGTGGCACATGCCTGTAATCCCAGAAGCTTGGGAGGCTGAGGCAAGAGGATCACAAGTTCAAAACCAGCCTCAGCAAATTAGCAAGGCCCTAAGCAACTCAGTGAGACCCTGTCTCTAAATTAAATACAAAATAGGGCTGGGGATGTGGCTCAGTGGTTAAGTGCCCCTGAGTTCAATCCCTGGTACCAAATAACAAAAACAGGAGGCTGTGTAAACAGCATAGTGGGGGAAAGGCTAGGGATTTTGGCCCTGGATCTGCCCTGCCTGGCTAGGGTCCTCAAACTGGTTACTACCTGCCCCCTACTCCTGCTGCCTCCTTTCTGGCCCAACACAAGGTCCCTGAGTCAATATAAGCCATCCTCCTAAGGCTTTCCAGATCTCTGATACAGACCAATCAGAGGGCAGGTGACCTCTGCCCTCCAACCTCAAACCCACAGGTTTTTCCTTCCCTAGTATATGAGCCCATGTCATGGGACCTAAGGAGGTCTAGTCCACTATCTCCAGTTACTTGCTGGCCTCCCGTTTAGGGACCTATTGGCTTGAGGGACTGGGCAGTTAAGATGCCCACTTGTCTGCCCCTTATGAAATCAAAGAGCAGACACAAAGAGGCATGGTGAGAGGAGGTGTGGAAAACAGTTAACCACCCAGGGATCATATCTTGGGACTTAGAATGGGTGCTTGGATGCTGGAGCACGTGGCCAAGCCCCACGATGAGGCTGGTCCTTGAGAAGACAGCAGCAAGGCTGAGCCTGCATCGAATGTTTCTTGTTCCATCTTCTTTCTGATTTAATTTTCCAGAGATGAGGGCCCGTTCACCTTCACTGCAGAGAGATGGCTCGGGAGTGTGCCTGTTTGCACTCCCAGGTTGGGTGGTTGGTTAGTGATCAGGCTGGTTCTGTGAGTCCATTGTCTCCTCCCCTCTAGAATGGCCGTTTTACCTGTCACTAGTCCTTTAGCATCAGTGTCCTCCTCAGTCCCCTTTCAGGCTGGATTGATCCCCATTTCACTTTATGTCCCCTTTCCACAGGCCTCACCTTCACGTTCAGGGATATATAAATACAGGGGTGGAACTACACAGGTGTGCCCTAAAGCCAAGGCTTTCAATCATCAATCTAGCTCTGTATGGGACTTCACCTCTCTGGGCCCCAGTGTCCTACCTCCTAAATGGAGATCCTCCTCAATGGTTGTTGGGGATCATTGAGGCCAAGTATGTAAAGCACCCATCCCAGCCAATGCTCAACAGCAGACAGGGCTGTTCCCGTGGCGAGCATGGTCCGTCCTCTCTTTTCCCTTCTTCTTGCTCCTTTCCCTCTCCTGTGCCACCTTCATCTTCACCCTGGGCTGGTTGGGTGCTGGCTCAGGTCTGGGCCTCACTGCTGCTGGCTTGCTAGGACTTTGCAAAATGCCCTCTGATTGGGGCCTTTCCGTGTCACTTGTCCTGAGGCCTTTGGGCTACTGTAGGGGCTATCTTTGTGTTCCTGGCATCTTAGGGCTGTAGCAGCTCCACCACCTCTCCCTGTCAGGAACTAGAAGGATAAGGCTGGCTCCCTCTGCCCTACAAGGGTTCAGGCTTCCTGTCCAAGGCCTCCATTCCTGCAAATGCTCTCCAGGCTCACTTCTTGTTTATGTGGAACTTCCCAGGGAAGCAGGAGGCTGAGCAGCGGGTTTGGGGCCCCTGAGGAGATTTCATTCTCTTAAAATCTCTGGGCCAGAAGGCTGGCTGCACATGCTGCTTAACAAAAGAATTGCTGGAGCTGAGAGACAATTGGGGTCAGAGCAGCACTGGAGGGAGGTGGGACATGCAGAGATGAAGGGATACATCTTCATAACTAGTAGGGTGCTCCAAACGGTCCTCTAAATTGCCTCTCATGACCCCAGCCACCCCTGGTCTCCCTGTTCCTCAGCCCCTTTGCTACTGTCTCCTGCCCTCCCCCACATGCCCACCTGTTTGCATCTGGTGCCCTGCCCCAACACCATCCTACCTTCCCCTGGGGATGAAGCCCCGCCTCTTCCTCCCTATCATGACTGACTTCCAGCTGCAACAGCCTGCGAACTTGCAGTCTCCATCTCTCTCCTCCATCCAGATGCCTGGGCAGAAACAAGGACCTCTCAGGCTGCACCACTGTGGGAGCTGTTGGGTTTTTCCAATCAACTGTCTGGGCCAAGGACACCAATGAGCATGTGGTCCTGCTCTGATTATTGAGGATCTGTACCATGTGTGCCTTGTCCTTTCTGCCACTTCCCAGTTGATCCCTGGGAGCAGTGCTGAGGGCTGGGCCTTGAAAGGAGCTAGCCCTGGGCAGAGTCCAGGCTTTGGAGTTGCCCTAAGCTCTCCTGGGTTCCCTGCTGGGGACCACAGTGAAAAGGACCTCCCTGGACCACATCACTATAGAGATGACCTATCTCCCAAGGTGGGGCCATCTGCTAGGCTATATCACTTGGATCTCTCCCTGGGGCTTGGGGCTCAGCTCAGGGCCTGCCCAGGAGACAGAGCAGCTGGAGCAGATCCAGGAGAATGTTAGAAGGGTGAGCATTAGGGGCTTGCCATTCAAGGACTGTTACATCTCAGAGGCTTGTTCAAGATCAGGAACAGGCTTGGCTGAGCAGCTTGACCAGCCCATTGCCATTCTTGGATTCTGCCCTCATCTCATTCAAAACTGCTTCCAACCCACTTCTCTGCCTTCACTCTAAAGAGGATTTAGGTAGGCAGTGGAAGCAGAGATAGCATGAGCAAAAGTAATGCAGTGGGAATCAGCATGAGCCAGGGACCCAAGGCCTGCAGGCACATGACAGGTCAGTAAGCCAGAGAGGCCCCAAATACTGGCACGGGAGGTCAACAGAAAGGTGCCATGGTTCTTAGGTAGAAGTGGAACAAGAGAAAGTATAGCAGAGACATCTCTGGGCTCCAGGGGCTCTCACAACTTCAGACAAAAGTGAAGGAATAAAACACAGATCCCAGAGCTCTGCTATTGAACATGGAATCCGACATATATATTTGTTGAGTATCAGTTGCACACAGACATGATGCTTGGGGAGAGATGGAAAGGAACTGACTGGCTGTGCTCCATCAGTGGCGACCTGGTGTCTAGGCTCCCTAGTTATCACTGGCTCCACAGTTATCACCTCCAGGGCTAAGGCCTAAGTGTTGGGGACAAGAACAGGGTGGCTGGGGGAGGGACCTTAAAAGAGGGAATGGGGCTGGAAGTGGGCAGACCTCAGGAGATTGAGGTTGCCTACTCAGGAATGGAAGCTGATAGCTTTATACAGCCCTGAGTGTGCAGATCTAACTGTGAGAGAATGGAGGGGATGGGGCGACCAAGTTGGCTTCTGCAGAATTCTGGAAACCCTAAACAATATCAGTAACAACAATAGTACAGGGTTCTTTTTTTTTTTTAGTATATCATGCTTACATTTTTTAATACCTTTTATTTATTTATTTATTTTTATGTGGTGCTGAGGATCAAACCCAGGGCCTCGCATGAGCTAGGCGAATGCTCTACCGCTGAGCCATAGCCCTAGCCCCACTACAGGGTTCTTGAGGCATGAATTGGGCTGTCCTCTGTCAGCCTGTGAGATGAGAATTGCCATTTTCATTTAATATATTGGACCCTGAGGTTCAGAGATGGGTGACTTTTGGCAGCATCTCAGCTTCTAAGCCATTGTGTCACCTGGTGTCCTTGGATATGGCCCTGACTCCTAGTGATCTTCCTCTGCAGGCCCCAAGCCTCAGCTCAATTGCCATGCAAGGCTTCAAAGGGCACCCTGGGCTCCGGGGAGAGAGTTCTAGGTCTCCCCAGGAAAGGTGTCAGTAGACTCATATTCCTCAGATCCTGGGAATGACCTTGACCGGGAGGAGAGTCTAAGGTATGGGAACTTAATCCTCTGGCCCTGAAGAAGCCAGGCAGCTGCGCCCCCTGCTGGTGCAAGTGGCCTGGGGTACCACTTTGCTGAGGCTTAAGCCAGTGCGAAGGAAACCATGACCACAACACACCCAGGGGCTGTGGTCCCAGGCAAGGGAAAGGAGATGTTTTGAATGTACCAAAACCTGGGAAGAATGGGTCAAGGTAGATAGGGCCCTGGATGTGCCACTCACTCATATGGCCTTGACTTGTCCTCTCCTTTTTCTGATCCTGTTTCCTCAACAGTAAAGCACTGCATTTTCCTGTGACCCCCTCAGGCTCCGCCCCCCACCATGTCCCCTGCCTCCATCACTGTCTTCCATCAGAGGGCTTCTGTCCTGAGGCAGGGCCTGAGGCCTGGAGAACAACCTGTCCTGGTGCCCACTTGGGGCCGCTGTCCTCTCTGGCTGTGTAGCCAGGCCCCACAACTCGCCCCCTAATTGCCACTGCTCTGCAGGAAGGAGCGACTTCACCACAAATTATTTTGTTCTAAGGGAAGGACAAAAAGCAAAGAGAAGCTGGGAGAGATGGGGGTGGCGGGAGGAGGAGAAGATTGCCTGAGTCTGCTTTGTGCTGTGCTTTTAACCCTCAGACTGCTGGGTGCTAGGTGGGCAGTAGGGCAGGGGCTCTGGCTGTAGCAACCCCCAGCCCATCCCCCTATCAGTTGGCAGAGGCCTTATCTCCCCACTGTCTTGTGTCACTCTTCTGACCTTATCTCTCCCTGACTGTCTGTCTCTCATCAGCTGCCTCTGTCATCTCCTTATCTCCCCCTCATCACCTCCTCTCTTTCCAGGTCCTTTCACTTCTGCACAGCCTGGAGGTATGGCCCAGTCATGGCAGTCTGGCCTGTGACCTCTGGTGGTGAAAAAAACCAACTTAGGGCACAGGACTCCTGAGGCCACCTGAATGGATACATGGATCTGACCAGGCTTAGGAACACAGGAATGTAAGATGAGCACACACACACACACACCTCCAAGACCCCATTCACAAACAAAGATGCCTGCAGAGACCAGGCACAGTGACACACGCCTGTAATCCCAGTTACTTGGAAGGCTGAGGCAAGTTCAAGGCCAACCTGGGCAATTTAGTGAGATACTATCTCAAAATAAAAATTTTTAAAAGGCTGGGGATATATTCAGTGATAGAATACCTTGGGTTCAATCCCTGGTACTGAAAAAAAAAAAAAAAGAGGGAGGGACACTTGCAGAAAACTGTTCCTAAGACTCACATACATATAAGCCCCTTGGCTGTGTCTAGAGGACCTAGGCCCCCTTTCTCAGTGTGCTGGCACATGCACATGCCCACAGTTCCACCCTCTGAGAAGGAAAGGGCAAATTCATCCCCCTCACATGCTCCTTATTCCCTATTCCCTGCCCCCATATCTGTGCCCTGAATGACAAAGGAACCCTGAGGGGCACCCAGAGCTCCCACCACAGTGATTGCAAATACCCCGGGGCCACATCAGCAGAAAGGGGTACAGATGCCCCAGGCCATATGGAGCAGCAACTACGTGCATAAGATTCACATGTGGGTGTATGTGTGTGTACACACAGGTGTGAGATCATCTTTGTGTTGATATGTGGCCATGTAGTGTGTGCTGATTGGCTCCGTCTCCTCCCATGCCCTGCCTCCCACCTCTGCCAACCCACCCTTCCCTGTCTGCTGTTCAAAGCCATTCTGAGCTAGTTAATGAGTGCTGCTCAAGGTCCCTGAAGAGGGGACCCTGAGGCACAGACAAGATGGTGACAACTGTGTCAAGGCAGTCCAGCCCAAACTGGGCTCTCATCCCAGATGCAAGCTATAGAGCATCAGCCCTGCCTCTTCCCTGAGACTGTGAGGGTGCTAGACTCTCTGTGGTCAAAGTCAGGGTGGGGTGGGGATGAAGGCTCAGCTGAGTGGAGCTGTGCAAAGAGTATATGGGGGCCCATGGTATGGGAGTGTGCGACCACTCTGGCTTTACCTCTGGCTTCTGCTTCCTTCCAGATCTACAAAGATAACCGGAACCTGTTTGAGGTGCAGGAGAATGAGCCTCAGAAATTGGTGGAGAAGGTGGCAGGGGATATCGAGAGCCTACTGGACAGGAAGGTTCAGGCCCTAAAGGTAAGTTTGTGCGTTGGGAGTTGAGGGGCATTAAGGGAGGACCAAGTGGAGTGGTCCTGACTGGGAGGGCAGTTTTGTCCCAATCCTCCTTTGTAGCACAGCCGTTGGTCCACTGAATTTAGGTAGGGTTGTCATCAACAGAGTTGTGCCCTCATGGATTATGGGCAGCTGTGGCAGGAGCGGGACAGTTTTATCTGGAGTCAGCCACATGAAGGGGGGACCTGGAGTCTCAGATCCAGACATCCCTATCCCTCCCTTCTGCTGGGCCTAGGGTCCTCCCATTCCTCTAGGCCCCCAGGTCTGTTTATGGTGGTATCTTGAAGGAGTACCTGGCCAGGGCAGCAACCTATTGATGGTGGAATCTCCACCCCTGGGGTGGGATGCAGGCTCTATGGAGAGTGTTGAGGGCCCTTGGATGCCCTACAAAGAATGCCATGACCATGTAAGGCTGAAGGTTGAAGTTCTTGCTCTGCCCCAGATTTTGAATGTTTCTGTATCCCCTCTGGGCCTTGGTCTCCCCATCTATACTCAGAGAGGTTGTATCTATAAGCTCCAAAGCCCTCAGATTCACCTGGGTAGCAGGACCTGCTGGACTACCCTGACACAGCAGGCAGACCCCTGCTACTCAGCCTATCCCAGGAACAGCGGGTGGGGAGAGGTGTCTGGAACTGCAGAGGGCTCTGGGCAGGTCATGCATAAATGGGCCGGAGGTATCCAAACTGCCCTAGCCTGTATCAAGATCAGAGGCACACCTGCAGCTGCCCTAGCCTGTATCAAAGGAAGCTGAGTCCATGAGCCAGGCACGCACTTGTAGTACCAGCTGCTCAGGAGGCTGAGGCAGAAGGATCACTTAAGCCTACAAGTTCAAGTCTGGGCAACAAAGTGAGACCTGAGCTAAAAAGAAAAAAAAAAAAACAAAAAAAAGATAAGTCCAGTAAAAAAGAATGAAATCTTGATACACACTTACAACATGGATGAATTCCAAAATATCATGCCAATGAAAGAAGCCAGTGACAAAAGGCCACATGTTGGGTGATTCCATTCCTATGAAATGTCCTAGAAAGGCAATCCACAGAAATTGAAAGTGATTGCTGGGGCTGGAGGGGAGGAAATAGGGGTCATACTGATAAATACAGGATTCCTTTGGGGGTGATGAAAATATTCTAAAATTAGATTATGGTGATGGTTGCGCAACTCTGAATATACCGAAAACCACTGAAGTGTATGCTTTATATGGGTGAATTTAATTTTTAAAAAAATATTTATTTTTTTTAGTTATAGGGGGACACAGTATCTTTATTTTATTTTTATGTGGTGCTGAGGATCGAACCCGCTGCTTCACGCATGGTTGGCGAGCACTCTACCTCTGAGCCACAACCCTAGCCCTAATAAGGGTGAATTTACTAATAAAAATTATGTCTCGGGCTGGAGTTGTGGATCAGCGATAGAGTGCTGGCTCCAAATTTAAAAAAAAAGGTCCATCAACAAATAAAAAAAATTAAAAATTATATCTCAATATTTTCCAAAAATGAGCCAAGTTTTCAAGTTTTTTCAAAAAATGAGCAAGTCTACACTTGCTCAGACCAGGGTCCTGACAGGATCAAGTCAGGGTTGCCATTCCAGCTCAGACCCCCTACATAACATCTAGGCCCCAAGAGAGAACTGAGTCCCCTTCCCCAGGAGCTGTCCCTGCTGTTCATCATGGGGTCCCCTGCCCGTCCCTATGTGTCCTGACGTCATGGAAGAAGGAGAGTGTGGTCTCCTAGGGCCAGGAGTCCAGAAAAGATGGACTCTGAGGGCCTCCTACCCAGTGTGGATCCAGGGGACTCAGTGCTGGGCTCAGAGGTCCCAGCCCCAACTGACCTTCAAGACCTCCTGGTGGCAGGTGTGGGAAGACAGTTGGGGAAACAAGCTGTACTTGGAGGAGGTAAAGTCTTCAGCTTCAGTAGAAGCCTCAGTGATATCTGAAGGTCTCTCCCCGCTCATGGAGGGTAGATGAGTGGTGGCAATGACCAGCTCTCCACACAGGAACCTCAGAGCCAGTCACCATCTGGAGACTTTTCCAAGTCCCTTAACCAACCATAGAGAAACAGTTGATCCTCATAGTTGGTGAGGGTTGGGGGATTCCCTGGGGAGCTGCAGCCAAAGGCCTGGAGTCCTAGTCTCGACCCTCTTCCTGCACCCATGTTCTGGATCCTGCCCTGCGAATTGAGACATCTCCTTTCTACCGCATCTACAGCCCAGCCTGTGGCCTATACAGTAACTACAAATTATTTCAATGGAAGAATAATGGGAAAAGGCATATCCACTGACTGCACCCACCATGTGCTCAGTCCACAAGTCATTCTCACAGCAACCCCTAGAGGGAGGCCCTGCCACCCCATTCCACAGAGGGGTGCACAAACTCAAGAGATGTTATGTGTCAGGACAGGATATGGCAGAGCCAGGATTTGAACCCAAGTCTCTCTGATCCTGAGCTGGGCCCTTGCTCCCCATATTATCCCTGAGGTATGCACTGAGGCCACAGCTCCTGCCCTCCCAGCTCTCTCCTGGCCAGTGATCTCCTGCTTCTGGTTCCAGGCCCACAAGGTGCCTCTTCTCATACGGCCAGAGGAAAGAGGGGGACCATCCTTCCTCCTCCTTGGTCCTAATTGTTCAAAGTGAGCTCTGAGTTTCATTATGTTTTGAATTTGCTTTTAATCAAGTTCTGGTCTCTCTCTTCTTTTTCACATTTGTTTGCAGCCTGTGTACACATGGAAGGAGGGGTGTTGGGAGTGCTGGACCCTCGCTTCCCACTCCATTGTTCCTGTCTCCCTGGACCCTATCCAGTAATCCAATTTAAATCCCTTGCTCTGGTCTGGAATTTTAATTTGGGGCTTGCAAAGAGGGAGCAGAGCAACACAGGACAGAAGTTCATTGTCTCATCTAATCAGGGACAACTGGATGGTTCTCCAAGTTGTACAGGGTAGTTTCTGGGGCCAAGAGTCAGACAAAAGCAGGCCAGATTAGGGGCCTTGCACCTCAGACAAGCAGCATCCCCAGGTCCAGGAAATATGTTGGACCTGAGCTTTGGACACATGGAGGCAAACCTGTCTTGGAACTTCAACTATCCAAGGAGATGGGACCTCTGAACCAGGGATGGCTCTTTTAGGGTCTTGAATCCCAGGAAGGATAAGAAGGTGCTTTATTTAGTTCTTATGTGCACTGTGGGCAGAGCTGGGCCCAAATCAGGGCACTGGTCCTACCAGCTGGGGTATTGGCTCATGGCTCCTTTCTCACAAAAGTATCTCTTCATTGTTTTATTCCTCCCTCCATTTAGTCACCAATGTTCACCAAGGGCCAACTATGTGGCAGGCCCTGTGCTGGTGCTGGGGTTGCAGCAGGGAAGACAGACCCTATTCCTGTCCCGACTGGAGCTCTCAGACCATTCCCATCCCAGGCCCTAGTTTCCCCCTCTGTACAAATAGGGACACAAAATCTAGCCCCAGTAGCATGTACCTGTAGTCCCACCTACTTGGGAAAGTGAGGCAAGAGGATCTCTTGAGCCCCAGGATTCAAGCTGGTTAATGCAGAAAGATCCCATCTCAAAAAGAAAACAAGGTAGGGGGGTGGAGGATGCAGGCACCCTTCCTACGTAGTACTTCTGGTTTCACAACTCCAGGGCCATCATTCAAAAAGGCCACAATGTGGACAGTGTCCTTGAAGGTTGTGCCACCTGGAGCATCATCTATGGCACCTTTACTGTGTGACTCAGAGGAGAGGCCATGGGAGGAGGCACTGCCTTGGATAAGGTTAGGGTGACCCCAGGGAAGGAGAGTCCAGCCTCCCCAAGAATGAGGCCAAAGGCATTGTGACTTGGTGTATCTGGTTCCAAGTATGGGAACCCCAGGACCAGGCCAGCCAGGTCAGAGTAGGTTCCTGAGGAAGTAGTGTGGGGGCTAGCTGCCCGCTCCCTGGGGGTCCCTTTTACCTCCAACTTCAGGTAAACATGGGGCAGTGGAGAGGCCTAGTTGGGAATCCAGAATCTATAGAAACCCCAGCCCTAGGCTTAAGCCCTGCCCTTCCTATATGCCCAAGTTAGGTTGTTGCTCCACCTAAGGTACCAACACCCACTGTCCCAGGGACCAAGAACTTTCCAGATACTTTGCCTCCATGCAGTGCTTGTTGAGCCCTGGTTGCATGTTGGACAGCTGGAAAGCTTTTAAAATCATGATGCCCAGGACCCTCCTCAGACCAAGTACTTCAGATTCTCTGGGATACAGGGGAGCATCAATATTGGTTTTTTTACATTTTCAATGTGAGAATGTCAATGATTCTGCGTATTCAGAGTTCAAGACTTTCCCCATAAAAAGGTAGAAATAATTCCATCCCACAATCACCGGTCTCTTTTGCTAAGTGCCAAGCCTAAGATAAGCCTGAACATTCCAAATGGCTCCAAATCCTCACCTCACAATACTTTTCTTACTTCCATCCTACATGTGAGGAAACTGAGCCTCAGAGAGGTTAAGCCACCTGCCTCAGGTCTCAGAAAACCACACTTTAGATCCAGGCAGCTGGTCTCCATGTCCTACAAACTGCCCCCAGATACTGCCTTCCTCTGTGCTACCATCAATTAGTCCTTGTGGCATTTCCTGTCCACAAGCGGACAGGACTAAGAAAAGAGGAGTCTCAGACAGAGGCTGGCCCTGGAATGATCTAAGGACCTGGGAGTCCTACCTGGCAAAGGGGGCAGATTCTAGGAGGCAAGTTCCCATCCCCTCAATTTTTTTCCTGGGCAGTGGGCACCCCTGCCACACGCCCCAGCAGGCTTGCATGGATGGGGCAGGGGGAGATGCAGCCCTGGACTTGGTTCTGGGGGATCCAATGGGCAGAGTTCCACCATCAGTGGCCTCTCTGGGGAGTGAGCATCATTTAAGGAGTAAAATTAAAAACCCTTCTGCACACAGCCGCCCTGCTTTTGCCGCTAATGGCCACTTAACCCAATTAAACTGACGCATTGTTGGCAGCATGGCTGGGTCTGTTCAGGAACGGGGTCTCTGGACTGGGTGTTCAGAGGAGCAGGAGGTAGAAGCCAGGGGCTATGGGGCAGGCTGATCCCTTTGTGAGGAGGGAGAATGTTCTACCCAGTTCTGAAGTACTCACCTCTTCCTTTCTAAAGCTTGGTCTCAGGTAGGTTTCTCAGCCTCAGCACCATAGACATCTTGACCTGGAAAAATCTGTGTGGTGGGGCCTGCTCTGTGAGCTATCGGGTGTCTGGCAGCATCCTTGCCCTCTACCCACTAGATGCCAGCAGCACACCACTCTTAACAGTTGTGACAGCCAAAAAATGTCTCTGGGTATTGCCAAATCTTGAGATTCTTTGGTCTAGTGCACAGAGAGATGCAACCATGGCAAATAGGAGTTCCCAAAGCAGGGGACATTTGGGCCTCAGAGAGGTACCTATGCTTGGGACAGCCTCAGCAGGAGAAAGAACACTTTAATCCAAAGGGACAATAGGGAAGGCTTCCTGGAGGAGGCAGTGAGGGAAGAAAGTTGGACATTGAGGCAGCTGGAGGCCAGTTCAGCTGGTGCATGGGAGCAGTCATTGATTGTATTACACCACCAGGTTGGCCTTGAAGGACCAGGCCACAGGTGTCCCTTACTGCCAAGGCCTGTCCAGGAGTAGGGGCCTTGTGGACATTTGTCAAACAAATGTGAGTGCCATGGCTCTGGGTTCTGCTGGAGCACAGCCTCTGGGGTCTGACTCTAGCCTCAGAAAGCTCTAGAAGGCACGGTGATGGTGGGCTGACAGGGAGGGGATCCTGTAGCACGGCTGCCTCTACTCACCCTTCTCTGAGCAATTAAAAGGTGTTTATGTGGGGCTGGCGATGGCTTCTGCCTCCCTTCCATTACGAACATTAAGAGATCTTGACCCTTCCACTTTCCCACTCTTGAAAGAAGCTACAGACACGTGGAGCCAATTAGGCGCACGCGTGGGCGCCAAGGGCCTGAGCAGCCTTTTTTCCCTGATTGCTGCGTTTACAGCTGATTATTCTCCCCTCACCCAAACAGAGCTGCTGCTTTCTGGCAAGGTGCCACCCAGAGGCGCCGGCTGTGGGGGGCGGGGAACGGCCCAGGGATGGGGAAGCTTTGGATTAGTGAATGGGTATCTGTTTGGCACCTACTGTGTATGGGTGCCGCACAGAGGGAGGCAGCCAGAGAACTGGCCAGAGGGAAGTAAGGACAGCAATGAGCTCTCAGGAAAAAGACCAGGTAGCTAGTATGAGGTAGTAGAGAGTCACCATTTGGGAATGGAAGTTAGAGAGGGCTCCCCAGAGGAGGTGACCTGAATGTGTGTAAAAAGGAATGCAAACGTCTGTCCATTCTGCACATGTCTGCAGGTCCTTAGAGTCAGGCAGTATGAGCTCTGGGCAGAGACACGCTGCTCCCAACATTAGGGGGAAACAAATATGGAGACAGCCTCCCCTGCCTGAATGCCTATCAGGTGGCCAAGAATCCAGGGATCCTTGAAAGCCTCCAGGCTGAGGGCCAGCCTCCCTGGGACCATGGGGGAAGTAGTTCAGGTGGGGTGTGGCTGAGGGCTCCTCAAGTGAAACATCATTCCTTCATCTTTGGGACACCCATCTGAGCTACTTGTGGTCAGATTAGGGCTTGGTTCAAACCTACCAGGCCTCAGGAAAGATCAGGTTGTAAATTTGGGGCTGGGCTTCTCTGGCCACAAGAGTCAGAATGAGTTATTCCTCAGCATCTGCTACCCAAAGGAAAGGTCTCGAGTCCTGGAATATGACATCCTTGAGGCCCATAGAGCTGAACTCCACTCCCAGCACTCTGTGCTGTTGGGGGGACCTCCTGCTTCATGTGCCCTCTCTCTAAGGGGTCCTACCTGGCAAAGGGGGCAGATGCGAGGAGGTAAAGGAAAAGGGGCTACAGGTACCACAGGGACAAACCAGACTAATTTAGGATTGGAGAAGTGGAAATTTAATTGAATCTTAATAATGCCTGGCCCTTTGTTCTGAAGTCCTGTGCAGTGGCTGCGAGAGGGTGGGGTGCTTGACAACCAGGAAGATCCTGCCCTCCAGGGCTCCAGACTTAGAGGACACAGACAACAGACTATGGGGTACCAGTGTACAGGGCAGCTGACATGAGACAGGCAAGTCTAAGAAGACAGCCTGGAGGAGGTGGCATTTGAGCCAAGCCTGAGAAGGCAAGTAGAAATTTCAAAGGTGAAAAAAGGAAAAGGAATTGGTGTCTCCACAGTTCCTGGAGGACACTGGCCTAGCAGTGAGAATGAGCAGTGCTGATTCCTGCCAAGTCCTTGAGGTAAGCAGCAGGGGCTGGGACAGGGAGCCCAGAATGTTCACCCTGTGCATCAGTTTCCACTGCAGGGGTTAGTGTAGGTGGAGGTGACTAAAGCAGGGGGCAGGTCAGAGTTCTGGAGTGGTAACTGCACATCGTTGAGCATGGATCCCTGTGCTGTCTTCCCTAAGCCCATAAGTCTGGACCAGCCCCAGATGCTAGTCAGAGGTTTCCTTGGAGGAAGCTGGTTGATTCTGGCTCATTGTGAATTGGGCCACCAGGTGCCTTTGCTTCTGTCTCTGTCTAGTCAGCACTGAGTGCTTGCTGTGGGCAGGCACCATACTAGATTACAACAGACACAGACTAGGAACAGACCTGTGGATCCTCTCCCTTGAGGAGTACACTCTGCTCAAGGTGACAGTAATGTGCTATGTGCCAAAAAAGTGTGGAGCCAGAGGGTAAGCCTAAGGGACCTGAAGGGAAGAGGATTTATCCAGGCAAGAGAGAGGAAGGGAAGAAGAAGGCCAGAGACGGAGGTAGAGCGCAGCCTGTATGTGCATGTGGGCGAACGCCGCATATGCATGCATGCATGGGTGGAGGGTTTGCCCGCTGGCCTGGATCTGCAGAGCACATGCACAAATGCATAGGAGGCAGTTCTCAAGGCAGAGGCATGCATGGGATACCTTGGGGGCGGGTCTAGCTGAGACCTCGCCCAATGACCACATCCTACACAGACCCCAGAAGAACCTGTGACCAAAAGTTGTGAGCATTGTGGCACACGTTGCACATAACTGGGCTCAGAGCACAGAAGGTGGTTGAGAATCAGGGACCTACCTGTGCTGGAGCTCCCTCTAGCACTTGAGCAGCACAGAACCCCTGGAAATCTCACACTCTCTGAGACTCATCTTCCCTACCTGTACGGTAGGGACAAGTGTGGCCTCACAGGTCTATCATCAGAGATTGTGTCTGGTCCTCGGTGCTGCTGATTCAGGAAAGGATACTCCTGGGGTGACAACAGGGAATGGACCGACCTGTGCTCTTTTAACCCCACCGAGCACATAGGCCAACCCTGGACCGCCTTCCCCTTCTGGGGGCCTCATCAAAGGCCTTTACCCAGCTCCCCATGTCTGTGGACCACACTGTCCAAGCTACTTGATGCTTCTTACCTCCTGGCACAGGCCCTGAGGGCCTTGTTTGAGAAGCTGGTCACGGTTGCTGGCCCTTTGTTACAGCCTCCCTGTGTTTGCCCACTCTGTTCCTCTGCGAATGGGAGTAGCAGCATGTTTGCTGTGTCAACACCAGCTGGAGCCCAGTTGTGGAGATAGCTGAAGGCATAAGGCCCCATCCTCCAGCCATCTGGGTGCCTGGGGTCCAGCCCCTCCCTGGACAGGATCAGGGTTAATGAGCAAATGGGCCGCCCCTCATCATGACCCACCCATTTGCCCAGAGGACTGCCAAGTGTGGTCTGGGCAGGTGTCTGCAACCAGTAACGGCAGCCCCAGGCAGGGAGCAGTACTTAGAAAGATCCAGCAGGGAGGGCAGTCTCCCTAGGCAAAGCTTAGGGGACTTCTTGACAGAGACAGCCTTTGAGTCTTTGAAGGTTAAGGGTAGGACTGCCCCAGCCCTCTCCTCCCACATAGAAAGGGAGGGGGAGCCTGGGACAACTAGGACTAGACAACTGGACTAGGCAATCGGATCAGAAGGGCCAGGTAAGGTTGCAGCTACAGCACTGATATCAGTGGCATAGCCTTTGCTGGTGATTTCCTTTCTCTCCTTAGTTTTCTCATCTGTAAGATGGGTGATAAGTGTCCACCTGGTGGAATACCAAGTGGTTGAGACTTGGCCTGTCTGCAGACATGCAATGTGCCATGAGGAAAAGACTCAGGTTTTCTTGAGCTTGCACCTTGAACTGTTTGCTTGGGCGGGGCTTGGTAGGGAAGATCTCCCCACTTGACTGCACTTTGGGATTCCATGGAAATTGTCCCAGTTACCTGGAAGTACCAAGAAGTGGCACTGAGGCCAAGACTGTAGGAAAGGAGGCAAATTTAACCCTCACGGGTGGGAGTGGGGGATGGGGTGAGAGAATGAGGGGAGGGAAAGATCTGGCAGAATCTGGAGGAGGGGCTGTGGCTTCACCTGGGAGAGGAAGCAGGGCTAGCCCCTCAGAGCTCAGCAGGGGGTTGGGCAATTAGGCTCCAGCGCACAGGAAGTGAGGTACTCAAGGTGAAGATTATCCTGGTTGTTGGAGGATGGAATGGAGCCCTGCAGCCAAGCACAGTGAAGAGGGAAATGGCAAGGCAACAAGAGTGGGTTTGTAGCAGTGGAGAAAGGGAGGGGGAGCCAAAGGCAGCACTTATGGGGCCGGGGATCATGGGCAAGAGCAGACTGCAAGGGAGAAGTCCCAACCTCCAGGAACCTGACAGTCTAGCAGGAAGCAGTGCCTACCATCTTTCTCCCTCCTGTTCACCTCTCCTCCCCAGGAGGCAAGCCAGTAAATTTGTGGGGTGTAGTAGTGGGAAGCCCCCAGTCACAGGGAATTGGAGGGCCCAGCCTTTCACCTGGACTCATTCACGTCCTGTGTCCTATTCAAGTTAAGCATCAGGTACACATTCCTGCCTGGAGTCCTAAGGAGCTTGATGCTTAAGCTTGCATCTTAGATCTCTGATTCCTGGCACTGGGAGGCCTCGGGGCCCTGCTTGGAGCTGGTATTTAGATGGGCTTTGGGGTCTCAGATCATCGTCCTATGTACCTGTAGAACCACATTGCCAAAGGGTTAGGGAGGAGGGCACCATGGGGTAGGAGGAGTACCCTGGGTGATGTGTTTTCACAACCAGCAAGGTGGGAGAGTTGGGAGGGCTTGGTCTCCACAGCCAGCAGGTAAGTAATGGGCACTTAAAGAGAGAAAAAGGACCCTTCTTGCCCAGCCTAGGCACGTGGTGACAGCCCAGTTTGGGGACTGGCCTTATAGAGGAGGCTCCAGACTCCACAATCTCCCTGTGATGGCACTGATCTTTCCTCATTACCCATGTGCATACCTGGTCCTCCTCTTATCCAATATTCTTCTGCTAATCTCATCTCCCTGTGTGACTTCCGTGTAATTAGCTCATTTTGCAGAATATTTTATCTGTCATATTTTCCTCTCAACTTTTTTCCTTTTCCCAGGAAAAGTTAGGAGGGGATGGGGTGGAAAGGTTTTCTGGGTATGGGGCTATCTCACAGGTCAGCTGTGGCCCCATATCTTACACACAGGGCCCACAGACGCTGACACACACCCCTTTGACACATGTCCCAGCCCCAGCCTGAGGAGCAGATGGAAGTCAGTAGGTTGGCCTGAGGGTGTCAGAGCCCTCTCAATGCCAGGAGGAAAGGATGACACAGTCCTGCCCCAGCCCTACCCCATGAACATATCCTACTCACATACGGGAACTGCTCAAACTGAGCCATATTAAGACTTAAGAAACTTAATGGCATTGCTTACCCATAGTCTGGCACTTGGTGGGCATGTGTGTGGCAGGTAGACTAGGTACAAATAGAAAAATGCCAGGGGGCAGGACACTAGGAAGCCTTTGTGGTCCAGCAGTTGGGTCAGAGCTGCACACGGCAGTGGACTATGGATAAGGTACTGTACAGTCCCCCTGAATGGGTGGCATGTACCTCCTCTCACCAGTACAACAGCCCCAGCCAGGGAACACTGGGCTTCCTCCTCTTTCCTAGGAGTTGGAACATCTGCTTCCTAGCAGAATGGGCAGCAGAAGTGGGGGTAGTTAGAACTTGGTGCTGCTGCCCCTGCCCACTCCCCAGATTCTAAAGCTGCCACCAGACCTCATCTGCACAGGGACCCTGCATGGTGCAGAGCCTGCTGCAGCAGTGCACCGGCCAGACAGCTGGCAAGACTGGGCTCGGAGCCCTCAGCTGACGTGGCCTACTTTCTTGCTCCCCCCAACACCATCTCCCCGCCTTTTCTTACTGTGACTCCCTCAGGACGTGAATTCTCTTAAACTTTTAATTAAAAACATTCTCCTTTCTCCCCCCAAGGTTTGCTTCCCTGTGATTTTCCTCTTAGAAGGAGAGATGGGGGAAGGGGAATGACAGACATGGAGTGGAGGTCAGGCCTCCCTGGGTGTCATGGAGGACCCGAGGAACCAGGGCCAGGCCCCTGTGAGGGGACCTCTGGCTTTCCAGTTCTGCTGGTGGAGACATTTTTGAGGGCTCCAACCCTGAGGGTCATGCCACATGCAGGGAATGGCATCACCTGAGGGCCTTCACAGTTGCTCAAGGACATGGCACAAACCCACTAAGCGAGCCAGGGCTTCTCCAAAGTGAAGGAACCCTCTGCTTTCCTATGGAGGTACTGTTTACTGTGATGGCCTTGGGGTCACACCTGAGCCCATTGGTTGCAGGTTGGGGAAGTGCCCACAGGGTCATTTATCAGGCAAGATGTAGCCCAGGGTTGGTGTCATGGGCCTTGAGGTCACCAACTGGGTCACTATAGCTTCACGTGTAGAATTCTCAACTCAGAGCTCAGGAGCATGATGTCAGGTCCCGGCTCACAAGATCAGGGCACCAGGGATGCCAGGGACACAGGTCCTTGACATCAGGGAACTAGAACAGCATTTCTAATTATGGAGCTAAAGGGAAATGCCCTACCTCCTCTCTCCCGGCAGTGGTCCATTAGCAATCCCTGACTCTGGAGGGAGATACTACCATGTTCTCAGTTGGAACTCACTAAATATCTGGAAGTTCTTCCTGTGTCAGACCATGATGCCTCTTGCTGAAGCCTAAGCCTGTTTTCTTAGCTCTATCTCTAGAGAACTTACTCTCTCACAAGTCCTCCTGGCTCCAGAGACAGAATTGAGCCCCCATCTTCCTCCCCCCACCCCGCATCTACAGGCTAAGCATCTCCATTTTAGAGCTTTCAGGCCCAGCCCAGGAAGCCCCCACAAACTCACAGGCTCACCCAGTTACATCCATGTGACACTCCTGAGATGCTTCTCAAGAGGATGCACCTCTCACACCCAGAGCAGAGGTCAGCACCCCCATCCCCCAAATGCTCAAGGACTCCCAAACTCTTGGTAGGCCCCTTCCACAAGAGAGAAACAGGGGCACCACAAGAGGTCTCTAAGGGGCCCCACCCTTCCACCTTTCTCTCCATCACCAGCCTGCAGCAGCAGCATTGAGCAGCCCCACAGAAGGAGCTGTGGTGGAGGCATTGGCCCTATGGGGCTAGAACAAGCCCCCTGACACTTGCCTTCCAGACTCTGTTAGACACCTCTCCTGAGATTTTTGCAATGCTTCACAGACCCTGAGGCCACCCCAACTGGCCCTGGGAGTGCTCAGGGACACATCTTCATGGAGGCGGGTGAGGCGATGGTAGGATTTGGGGAAAGGTCAATTAGAATTGGCTATGAGACACACAGGTACATGCTCTCCATAGACCAGCCCTGACCCAAAGAAGGACGAAGAGGACTCAGGTCCCAGTGACCTCAAGAAAACCTAATCCAAAGTGGGCAGCCTTGTGAACCAGTTTGACATCTGCCCACTCTAACCATGGCTCTGAGGGATTCGGTGCAGGGGAGGCTAAGCTGGAAGAGACCCAGAGAAAGGCACCTGAGCTGGGCAGTAAGAAGTAGAACAATGCCCAGGCAGAGGTGGGAGAAGAAGAGCATTCTGGGCAGAGGGAATTGGTATATGCACAAGCAAAAGCAGGAAGGGAATCCACACAAGGAGGGGTTGGGGACATGGCTTCACGGTAGAGCACTTGCCTAGTGTGCATGAGGCCCTGGGTTCAATCCCAAGCATTGTGGGAGTGGAGAATCCACACAAGGGACTGGGTAGAGGTGGGGCAATGTGCAGAGTAATGAAGGCAGAAGAGGTAGTGGGAGCCTTGAGTGTCAAACCTGGGGATTAAGACCCCAGGCATTGGGAGTCCTGGCAACCTTTTGAGTAAGGCAAGGGTTTTACGTATTCATTTTGCAAACATGTTGAGCACCTACTATATGCCTGTGCCTGTGTCCTGGTCCAGCCCCAGGCAATGCTCACTTCTTCTGTGGGTGATCCATGACTCTGGGGATGGCAGGGTGGGGGTGACCAGGGTGATCATAGAAGAGGAGCCTGGGTATCCCCCCACAGTGCAGAGGGGTATAACCTCTTCTGACCAGTGAGAACAAGGGTCTGGTCCTGTCCCTCACAGCAGTGCCATCTCCTGGCTGGCTCCTCTGTGGAGCCCACTAATTCCTAGGTCCTTCCTGCACCCCATCATGTTAGGTTCCATCCATCTGTCCATTCCCCAAGTATATTCTACGTGTCTACTAGGTGCCAGGTCCTGTACTGGTTGCTGGAGACTCCATAGTAATGGAGGCAGACCTGGTCCTGCATACAGGAACCTTGTGGTCCAAATGGGAAGGAGAGGATAGATGAGTAATATAAGACCATGTAATGGAGTATCAGAGGGGTTCCAGAGGACAAAGATAGCAGGGAGACAAAAAGAAGGTCTCCCCCTCCTCCACATCCCCAACTACAAACCTGGACCAAGCAGGGGTCAAGGCAGTGAGGAAATGGACCTTTCTCCTGGCTCAGGGTCTGAGTCCACAGCTTCCTGAAATCTGGCACTTCCCCTCCTCATTGTGTTCAAGACCACACCATGACTCCACAGCTCTGTGGCTCCAGCTAGGATCCAGGTCTCCTAAGTTTCCATTGAAGTTCAATATGGACCCTCTGCCTGTGCACTGTTCCTCTGACTCCTCTGCAAAGCCCATGGGGCCCTGAACAGAGCATTGGCCCATTCCCATGCCATCTCCCCTCAGCAGGGGCATTCTGGAACCCACAGTGGGGTGCACCAAGTCTACAGGCATACCATGATTTTCCCCACAAAGGAGCCCCCAAGCTCACAGCCATAACAATGGGTAAGAGAAACCTTCCCTAGGACTCATGCACGAGGATGGCCTATGAGTTGTGAAGGTCTCAGCCAGGCTGCTTCTGCCAGTCCTGGCACCCCTCTTTCCTTCCTGGGAATCTCTCCTCTCATGTGGCATCCCTCTGGTTCTGCCCTTACATCTTCTTGCCCCTTCACTGCCCCCCAACTACCTTCCAGGAGTGTTTCTGGGTTCATTTCAGTAGCTTCTGACATTTCCAATTGGGAAGCCCTAAGAGATGGACCATGCCCTAAGCCCCCCATAGACCCAGGCTTGATGCAAGGAAAAAGAGGACTCAGGTCCCAGAGTGGGCAGTCTTGTAAACCAGCTTGACATCTGCCCCACTCTAACCATGGCTATGAGGGGTGCAGTGCAGGGGACACCAAGCTGGAAGAGTCCCAGACAAAAGGCACCTGAGCTGGGCAGTGAGAACAAGGAAACAGTTCCCAGGCAGAGAAGAGAGAGGAAATGGACCTTTCTTCTGGGCAGAAGGAATGGTATATGCAAAAGCATGGAGGCATGAGAATGTATCATAATAATCAGACATTTATTGAGCTCTTGTCTCATGCATTTGAGCGTCTGTGTAGGCCAAGTCCTTACGTTCATTCGTTTGTTTATTCACCAAGTAGTTACCAAGTACTGGATATGCAGGCCACTGGGATGGGAAAAAGAAAAAAACAAACGTAATTGTCCCTGCCTCCAACAGCCTGTTGGGAAATTGCAGGACAGAGTAGCAAAGTCCTTGATGAGGACACACAGTCACTGTGGGGGCCTAGAAGGGGGATCTAATAACAACATACGGGCACTGCAGGACCCCGAGGAAAGGAATGATGGAAGACACACAGGCTCTGTGGGAACCTCAAGGAAGGATCTGGCCAGTACTGAGGCTTGTTAGCAATTTATCTTTTGTTTATCAGTATTTGGTACCTGATCTTCAGAGGTCCTCATCACTGGGAGGCCCCTTCGCCCCAAATCTACATCCTTCATCGTACAGATGGTAAATCTGAGGCCCTATGCCCTGAGCTCAAGTCTCCAGAATTCTGTTTCAGGAGTGTAATTGTATTGGCAAGGCTTTTCCATAGCCAAATCCAATCCTGGACTCACACAGACTCAGGCCCCTCTGCGTAGCACCTCAAAGTGGAATTGCAGGCCTTGGAGGGTCCTATTTGGGAAGAGCCAGCCCTGGTTGGGCCCCCTTAGAGTGGAAGCTGTGTCCTTCTCCAGCCAGCAGGAACAACTGCATACTTTGGGTATTTCTTTGGCCCTCGGTATCCTGCCACAGAATAGCAACGTGATTCCTAGCTTGCCTATCATACAGGGCAGTGGTGAAAAGGGAGAGTGCTGGCCTGTGTCCTGCTGGGGAAAAGTGGGACTGCCCACCCCCCATGACAGCAGGGCCAATGACTGGCTTTCCCTCCACCTCAGTGGCCCTGAAGCCATCCATCACTTACAAATTCTCTTCATTTCTAAATAAAATGATTTGTTAATTTGAGTGAGTGATCGCCACTCGTCCGACCCTCTTCGCAGGCCCAGGAACAGCTTGTGGGCTCCTGGAGCCCTGCGCCGCAGGCCTGGCGCAGACTTGGAGGGGTTGTTTTTGATTTAAATGTGAATTGAATGAGGAGAAAAATGTTTCTCTTGGCAATTCCATAGGAGCTCGCTCTTCTGACAGATGTTGGAGTTTATTATCCCATCGGGCCGGCGTTTTGTCGAGCAGAATTGCTAATTATTTCAGAGGCCCGGCCACAGCCGAGGAAGGAAGGGAGGCGACAGGCACGGCTTTGGGTGGCATCTGTCGACAGGCAGGCTCGAGGACGAGAGACCCAGCCTACCACCCCTCCAGTACCCTCCCAGAATCTGCAGACATTTTGGAGCAGGGATTTCCCTGCCCCTTGGTTTCTGTTTCCTGCAGTATCCTGGAGGAAGCAGCAAGGGTTGTTCTTGTCATCACTGGTCTGACCTCATGGTGAGGGGTCTGGAAGGTCACATTTGGGTTTTTGAATTGCTTGTGTGTTTAGCGGGTCCATGGGTGGTGGGTGGGCAAAGACTCCAGAGAGGGCTCAGTGTGTTTCTTCCTATGTAAAAGCCAAAGTCATCAGCTGTAAGGATCTCACCTGTTTGTGCAGGTGTGTGGCTGTGTCTCTTTGTAACCTTGGGCTCTGCGCAGGCCTGGAGAGGTTCGGCTTGACCATGTGCTGTGTTTGCAGGTCATGAGCTGCCTGGTATGATTTCGTGTCTCTGCTGAGATGTCTGTAGCTGCGCTGCATGAGCCTTTGAGGTGTGCTTCTCATTTCTGTCCCCCATGGCAAGGTGAAGGAGACCTTGGAAGCTACATGGCCAGAGGGAACTGAATCTCGAGAGGGATGGTCCAAGGCTAGTCAGGGTACCATTCAGGCACTCTAGGGGTACCCCAGATTTCAAGGGCCTCTGTGGTGAATTGACCAAGAGGTGGGTTTCATGGCGGAGATGTGGTCCTGGCCTCTAATCCATTCAACCCAGGAACCTTAGCCTCACTTGCAGCACCTCTCTCTAAGGAAAGCAGAGGAGCCCCCCCACTCACCCAGCAGGGCCTCCTGACTACCGCACAGCTCAGGTCTGACTCCAGTTGTTTCTGATCTGAGGACAGTAAGAATGAAGCAGCTCCTCCCTGCATTGTCCTCTGAGAAGCACCCCCACCTCTCCATCCTGAGCCTCCAGACCAGGGACAGGATGCCCTGACCACCAGCTCAGCTTTAGTCCAGTCCCCTCCCCTTTCCCCATCCCCCACCAGCTCTAGGCCAAATAAAGCTCAGCTTCCTAGGTTTAACACAAAGGCAGCTGGGCAGGATTTTTATAACCCTAATTAACACCAGATTCCCGAGGGTCTCAGCTCTAGAATCCTGATGCAGGCTGAGACCAGCAGAGCACAAAGCAAGGAGGGTCCATCCTAGTGCCAGGTGACAGGAGATAGAAATTCAGCCTCTCCCTGTCCCACATCTGGGTCCCTGGCAGCCACCCTAACATGAAGTACTGGGGAACCAATGGGGTGGGGGGTGCCCAGTCACCCCAGGCTGAGATCATGCCAGGCATCTCTGATTGACCATGTGTCCCTGGGAACCAGGCCCTTTCTCCTCTGGATAAAACTCCACCTTGACATCCTTCCATTAAATAGGGCATGTTCAGAAGAGAAAATTGCTACTATTTTCCCCTTTTACTTCACTGTCATCAAAAATTGATCCCATATTGCATCCTTATTTCAAAGAACGAGCTAAAAAAATAAAATAAAAATTCCCACTCCTCAGAGCGGCAGCTGCATCAAGCTTCCCACCACCCCCCACTCCCCCACTCCCCCACTCCCCCCAAAAAAAAAGAAAGAAAGAAAGAAAAGAAAACGTGACCGTTGAGGGAGGGTGCCTGCTGGGCCAGCTGAGGCTGACTTAGCTGTGAGAGGGCCCGGCACTTGACTGTTCAGGCAGAAGGGGTTTCGATCTGGTGAAACATGGTAGAGAATGGGGTAATTGGGGGAGGTTAATTTGGATCTAAATGGAGCGATTCGTTATCTCAATAAGAAGTGTCTCATTTTCCAGGGAGACGGCTGTGTCTGCCAGATGCCAGCCTGCCCGCCTGGCTTTGGGGTGGTAGCTTGGAGCAGGGCCTCACAGTCTAGCATCACCAAGAAATCCACCCTCCCTGGCAGGTGGGACGTGGGGGGGGGCAGTTTAATTGTACTTATTTCCCAGTTCATTTGGTAAAGTATTGAATGCTCTTTTCATAGAATATGAATACTAAGGAGGGGTCAAAAGGCAGGAGGACCATGTACTTGATCTAGTTGAGCTTACTGATTACCTCTGAGCATCCTGGAAGCCAAGAAAAAAAGAGAGTCCCAGGGTTTATATTCTAACAGAGGAGATCAGATATTTCGGTCAACTCCCCATGGGAGCCTGGTCTGGCTTGGAATGGTGTTTGGAGAGCTGTTCAGGAAGGTAACCCTCTTTACTAGAAGGGTCAAGGAGCTGGCATGTAGGTTGTAGTATGATCCTGGGTAGGTTTCTCCTCCCATGGCCTCAGAGCTTCATCTGTCTCTGCCAGGGGCTACAGGCAGAGGCTACAGGCTATACTAGGATCACTGGTCACACCAGTGTGACTGTCACAGGCTGCAGTGCTGCAGGACTGGCTCAGCAGTTGCACAAACTCAGATTTGGGTCCCAGTTCCTTCTCCCCAGCTTTGTGGACTGGGAACACTCACTAAATTGCCCTGACCTTGCTTCTTCTGAGAAATGGACAAGCAGCACTAACCTTGTACCAAGGGTTGTAATGGTCACCTGTGGACAATTGGGATCCCAAAGTCACCTGGTGAACAGTTGGTGGGGGCTGATGCATAAGATTTCACAGGCTGAGTAGGTGTCTAGCCTAGTTTGATTGCACTGGGATGAGCTGAGGTAGAGAATAAGCAGAAGCCCCTCCCCTGCACTGTGAACTCTGTAATGCTGGGACCAACTCTGACTCATATTGGGTCTCTAACACCCAGCACAGGCAATGAGTATCGTAGTTGAAAGAAGAAAGAAGAAGGACCCTCAGGGTCCCCTTCTCATTTATTCCACATTGTAATGTTAGTTGCAATGAGATAACAAAATAAAATGATTACAGGTGAGGATGAAGGCTGCGAGGTTAGTAAAGCAATGGACAAATTGAGGGCCCATGGGAGGAGAGGACCCCTGGATGGGAACCAGTCAGGTTCTAGCCAGGGAAGATCCATTTAGCCAGGTCTGAGTGGGCAAGTGATGGGGCCTGTGGGTCCAGGAACCAGGAGCCACTTCATTCGCAGCACCATCAGAAAGCAGACCTGTCCCACCTGTGCTTTAAGAGCACAAGGCTGGGACATGAAGGTATTATTCAACCAAAGGCAGGAATCCACCATGGGCACATGTGCCCAAGCATATACTGGCATTCATGCTTGTGCACATGCATATGTGTGCTATGCTCACATATGAGTTCACATGCACTTGAATATTTCCTTGTCTGCATACCTGCACATATCCACATGTAGACATATTTCCTCCTTCTCTAACTTCTATTGACCACAAATTCAAATGCCAGATGCCGCCTTAACACACAGCCCATTAAAACCTCAGACCTTTGACATCCCCCTGCTTAACATACCTCCCTCAATGGAGGACCAAGAGGCCCCCGTCACAGAGTGCCCACTTCCCCCGCTTTTGCTTGGAGGTGACCTTGGGTACAGGGGAGCAACATAGGGCTCCAGAGTGCCAGCAGGCCTGAATCAGACAGAGCTGTGGGAATCAGGTGGCCCAGAAGCCTCAAATACCTTCTTTAGTGCTGAGACTGAGAGCATCAGCTCTGTAGGCTTAGGGAAGGGATGTGAACCCACAGATAATAAGCAGGTTCTATGCTCAGCCTCACTGCTTACCCTTCACCCTAGGGGAGATCTGCTTTTTCCTGAGCCTTGGTTTCTCCACCCATGAAGTGGGGTGAAGGTGATTCACGGCAGAACTTTAGTAAGTCCTTGGCAGGTGTGTAAGGATTGTCCTGGGGCCTGTCTAGCCAGCCTAGAACTCCAGAGTGCTCCTCTGGAAGGTTGTCAGGCCCTGAGCTTCTGCCCCTCCAGACCCCTCTTTCAGGCAGAGGTCACTATTCTAGACAAAGCCAAGTGCAACTGCCTTTAAGAGGTCACTGAACTGAACATCAACAAACACACCCACACAGTACCCCACTCCACTCTGGATGCCTTGAGGGTCTCAAGCTGAGCTGGGTAGTAGAGCTGGGAGCTGGCCACAGGTGGAAGAGGGCTCCTAAAGGCCACAGATCCTTGGGTGACCTTTGGCAGGGCACAAAACTCCAGACCTCTTCAGAGGGTCTTATTCCACATTGTAAAGTTAGTTGCAATGAGATAACAAAATAAAATGATTACAGGTGAGGATGAAGGCTGTGAGGTTGGTAAAGCAATGGACAAATTGAGGGCTCTTCTGCCCCCC
This sequence comes from Spermophilus citellus, assembly GCF_964194105.1. Lineage (NCBI taxonomy): Eukaryota > Metazoa > Chordata > Mammalia > Rodentia > Sciuridae > Spermophilus > Spermophilus citellus. Next base: position 26,341,589 of record NC_138188.1, on the reverse strand, counting down.
CCCCCGACCTAAGTCTGTACCCTGAGAAAGCAGCAAGAATTGGAGGCCACACAGGAGGACAAGTGCCTTAGAGCTTAAGCTCAGGCCTGCCAAGGTCTCTTCCTGTCCCCTGGGTCTCTCCTGTAGCCATACAGTATTCCCCCACCCAGGTTCTCTGACCTATGGCCATCTGAAGGCCATTGCCTCCTCAGAGAGGACTCAGGGTCTCTTTTGGCTGATCAGTGAGCAGAGATGGAAGACATACCCGCATGCCCCCAGACACAACCACATCCTTCCCTCAATGATCTGTGACCCTAAACCGAGTAACAATTGCTAAGACTGGCTTCAAACTTGTGCTCCTCCTGCCTCTGCTTCCAGAGTGGCTGGGGGAGTGCACCACCATGGTGAGCTTCTGTGTAACTGCCTCTGAACCTCTGTTTCCCCATCTGCAAAATGGGATAAAAATGGGACCTGCTTTGTAGGGGACCTCCAAGGAATAGAGAGCAGCAGCAGGGCACAGCATGTGCCCAGTGGCATCACCACTGACAACAGACAGAGCTGGCACCAGGTTCCACATGTTCTCCTCCAGGCACAAGAATTCCCAGCTGACCTGATTATTTCAGGAGTACTTCTTACTCAAAGCCCCCATGGATCACCCAATCATGAGTCTCCCTTCCCTAGAAAACCCTACCCCTTCCCTGCAGCTTGCTCTGCTCCTTCCTCCATGGTTACCCTCTAGACAGCCTGGAGGTCCACATTCCCTCCTGGATGACATCTTACTCAGGCCACCCCCACCCTGCCTTTTGGGGGGGATGCTGGGGATTGAATGTAGGCCCTCGTACAGGCTAGGTAAGCAATTTACCCCAGCCTTCATAAACCCAAGTGCCTGTGGCCTCTGTGTATCCAAAGCTTCAGTTCCCCTGTGTTTTTTCATTCATATGGCTGGGCTTCCTGGGTGAATGCTACCATTTTCCCATTTTATAGAGAGGAAAACTAAGGCCAGGAAAGCTGAGGTCACTTAGAATGGATCCAAGTTCCGTGTGGGTTCTTCACAGGAAGGGTCTCTCATACAAAATCTAATCCAAAGGGCTGAGAAGACCAGAGGCTGAGCCAGCTGGGACTCAGGGGTCCCTTTCCTGGGAGATGGCATGGTGTAGAACTGATTCCCAGACCCTCATCCCAGAGAAGAGGGACTGCAGCTTGAGTGGAGATGGAGGTGGCAAAAATGCCCTAAATAGGCAAAGCATGTGCTGCACGGTGCTGCGTCACCCTCTCCAGATGGTGCCATGGCTCTGTGGCCGTTGCTAGGCATCAGTAAGGCCCAGGTGGGCCCTACCTGTCGTGGAGTGGCCACGCAGCGTGGGGTGGGCACGAGGCCCAGGCAGGAGCAAGGCCGCCTCCGCTTGCCCGCCCTCCTCTCACTTGGCAGCAGCGTGCAGAAGCCATTAGCGCCTGGCAGTCCGTGTCCCACAGCTCTGACAAACGCCTTAAATGTTGTCGCCGCGGCTCCAGCTGTCCTGCCGGCCGCCTTTACTCCTCATAATAACCAAGTGTCGAGGCTGATTGCAGCAGCAGGACGCAGCCTGTATTCAGAGCAGCTTTTACACTGGGCGTTTCTACCTGGCAGCAGGCTGTGCCCACCCTGCCCTCCACCTCCAGGCCTTTGTCTGCCTGTCACCTCAACCTGGGTCCCCAGCATCACCCCCAAGCCAGCCAATGTCCAGCTTTGTGTCCGGGTTGATGTCCATGCTACTACCATCAAAACTGCAGGGCAGCAACAGGGTGGGGTCTCAGCCATCCACACCCAGCACAGCACGAATCTAGGTTGGAAAGACCAGGCTCCAATTCCCCACTTTTCTGTGTAACCTCTGCATGGATCCCTGACTTTATCTTGGTCCAGCCTCCTCTCTTGGCATTGATGTCTAGGGAGGCAGAGAATGGTTAGAGCCCAGCCCTGGTGTGGATAAAGTTGGAGTCCTGTTTGAATTATGCCATTCGATAGCTGTGGTGTTGGGCAAGTGACTCACCCTCTCTGAGCCTTGGTGTCCTTGTTGGTGGAATAAAGAATAATGACTTGAGCTTCACGGGGCTTAGAGGAAGCATTGTGTGAAACAACAAATGAACATTGAAATGATACCCTATGGGAGAAGCTTGCCCATGCTGGTGAGTACAAACACTGTGGCCTGCACGGACTGCCCCAGCCTCACCTGCCCTCCTTCCCACAGAGAAGCCCACTCTTTCCCACTTCCACATCTTTGCCCCTGCTGAGGATCCTACTTGGAATCCCTTTGCTTTCCCCTTCCATTTGGCCTTGTCCTTCAATTTTTGTCTGCTGCCCCATCTTCTTAAGGCTTAGTCTACCCATAACCCTCACTCAGGATGTTCAACATTGACTTCTTGTTGTCTACCTTTATTCTCACACAGTCCTGTGAGGTTCTGACTACTACCAGCCCCATTTTGGAGATGAGATCATCAAGATTCAGAGAGTGGCCTCAGCCATTCATATCACACACATAGCTTCTGGCTCTGTCTCATAGGACATCCTGATCTTTCACTGATCTTTCTTGGTTCAGCCCCAGGTTCTGCTGGAATCAGGAGAGTAACTAAGCCCCACTGTCTCTAGGAGCTCTGGACAAGCACTCCACTTCCTTCCTTCCTGAGGCTCCTAGATACAAGCTCTAGTATCAGGGACCGATTGGGGTTGATTGTGAGGTCCTGATCACGGAATCACTTGTTTACACATTCTCTAACCCACGGATGATACTGGAGGGTGATGGACAGAGAAAGGTGAAGAGTGAATGGTTTCTGTTCATCCGTCTTCTCTCAGGGGTGCAGGGGTGATGATGCAGGTAGCAGTGGGGAAAGTCATGGTGGTGGTGACCACCAGGAGACAGGAAGTACTGATAGAGGTGGCCACAGAGGCGATGGTGATAGCGATGGCAGTGATGAAGGTGATGGGGACAGTTAAAGTGGTGACGGAGGTGATGTTGGCAGTGGAGTTGGTGGTGATGGTGGTGGGAGGGACATTGACAATGAGAATGGAAGTCATGTTGGTGGTGTCAGAAGTAATGTTGAGAGTGATCATGAGGATATTGGTGGTAGTTAAGGGGGAACAACAGTGGTGATGGGGGTGATGGTAATGATGACTGGGAGTAACATTCTGGCAGTGGCAGGGGTAATGGTGGAATGTACTTCTTGGAGCAGTCTTCCAAGTAGCCTTCACCCACTCATGGGCCAGGGCCTAGCTGGAATCAGGATACAGTGGGGCTTGCTTGGTTCTCTTTTTATTTTAACCTCCAGTGAGCACAGCCTTCTGGGTAATGAGATGCAAATTGACAGAAAAGACAATGAGCCAGCCTGCGGCCGGTGGGGCAGCTTTTAGAGTCAGACTGATTGCCTCGGTGCCAATTTGCATGGTATTAGCTGTGCACATCTCTTCCAACAGGCTCGTGCATTTCATCAAAGGTCACCCATATGGTTGCATCCTATAAAAGGCGGCGACCTGTGACCCCCCAGGCCAGGGTCAGGAGCAGGACCACTCTGACCCTATCCTGAACAGGATTACAAGATGTGGCTTCAGGGACTGGGGTTGTGGCTCAGCAGGAGAGTGCTTGCCTCGCACGTGCGAGACCCTGGGTTCGATCCTTAGCACTACATAAAAATAAATAAGTAAAATAAAGGTACTGTGTCCAACTACAACTAAAAAAATAAATTTAAAAAAAAAATGTGGCTTCAAGGAGTCTGTCTGAGCCTGTAGGGAAGTACAATGGATGAGGGGCTTCATGGTTAGCCAGGGACAGGCCAGAAGTCAGGCCCCATGAGGGACAGGCCTCGGAGGTCTGTTTTGGCCAGCATCATATTTCCATCTGAGTGTGATAAAAAGGTGATAAATAGGCCTCAGGCAGGAAAGAGGCAGTCCTGGCCTGGAATGCCTCAGTACAGGTCCAGGCTGTGTCCCTAACTGATACAGTGGCCTAGGAAGGCCCTCCAGACCTTGACGACCCTATTGTGTGTGAAGCCAGTGGGCTGCTGACCTCATGGACTCCACTTTGAAGGTGATGGTCATCAAGGCAGGCCTTGTCTGTGGTGCTCATCAAGAGTGGCCCTAGTCCAGTTCAAAGTCACATATTGCAGCCTTCTGAGCAGGCCTACTGTCACTGTCACCATAACTCAAGACTATGCCTGGGATCATTCTTGGAGTGTGACCCAGGAGGGCCTAGGCAGAGCACCTCAGGCACCCTGTTGGCAGCCCTCTTGCCCAAACCTAACCCTGTTGGCAGCCCTGCCCATCCCTCCAGTCTCTGTCCAGGGTCCTGAAATTTGGGGCCCAACCTGCCATGGAGTCCCTGCTACCAAGGTGGGCTAGGGGCCCCCCCACTGCTGCCCTTGCTCTCTGAGACCTGAAAATCTTTTGACCCTGTACAACTCATGACTAGTACTCCAGGCCTGTTCCACAGGACAGGAAATAATAGTGCTGGGGCTCTCCCCTCTCCCCTCCATCCCCAGCTTGGCCAGTGCCCCCTCCAGCACATTCCGGTGCCCATTCAGCCCCACCTCCCTCTTCACTGTCCCACTCTTTCTCCTGAGGTTGGGCCTAATCAGAGCTAATCAGAAAATTATGAGCTGCCTGATTACTGATTAGATTCCTAATGTTAATAGAGTCGAGAAGGGCCTGCTTGGGCTGTGTTTTAGGAAAAAGTACAAAAATAACATCATGGGAAGGGAACATGGTGGCTGGGTGGGGGCTCAGGCTCTAGTTGGGTTGGGGGGCTTGGATTCAGCTTTCTGGCGGAAATACATTCCATAGCAGAGGGGCTTCCTAGCATTCCAAATTCCTCCAGTGAATTTGCGAATCTAAGCAGCTCTCACTGCAGAGTCCTCTAGCAAATCTGTGTTCAGGTCAGCAGAACTAAATTGCTGTGGGAAGAAGTTAGGTGGGGTATTAAAAAGGTGGTACACCTGGTGGTACACCACGTGACAGCAGGGCCATGCCACATTGGTCCTGCTCACTGATTGCCTAGTACAGACCAGGCCCATAATAGGTGCTCAATAAATATCTGTTGGCAAGAAGGAGAGAAGGTCACATTAACCCCTTCTTGTAGGAACTGTCACCATCCTGTGTCCTGTCCTTTAGCCACGGTGAGGTATAGAGACACATGAGAAGACTTCTTTGAAAAGGATGTTGAGTGAGGTCATGATAATGCACTGGTCTTAGGCCAAGGCAGGGAGCATCTGCTCCCCAGTGACTCAACTTCTGTCCACCTCCTCAGCTTTATATTCCCACAGAACCCAGTGGCTTTTGCTTGCTGACCATTTCATTGCTGATTTATCAGCAGCTGGATGTGACTGGTGGGTTGCATTTTCACAAAGTCCAAGATCAGCAGTTCAGACCCCAGAGGCAGCCATATGAGCTCCTCTGCCTGGGCACCAGTGATATCCCTACTTCAACTCAGCCTCACCCTATGTACCTTCCCCTGTACCATCTTGGATCCATGTTCTCTGTTATTAGTGCTATTACTGGCCTGGCCTCTGTCATCTCTATCCCAGGAAATCCAGGGCCTCCAAGCCAACAGGCCCCTGAGGGCACCTCCTGGTTCGTCCCCTGCTCCATTGACCGTAATGGGAACCTGAGGCCACTCCGCACTTCTATACTGAGCTGGCCTGTGTCCAGCACTGGAGCCACATAGATCAATGAATCAAGTGTCTGGCCTTGAAGGACAACATTTGGGATGGAGTCAGATGCATATGCAGTGATCGGAGCCCCACAGGGATCCTGGAACCCAGCCTGTCAAGGCACTAAACTTCCTGGAGGAGATTCCCAAAGACCAACTCTAAAAGATGAGGTAGAACAGGACAGTGAGGGGAAGAGAAAGATCAGTCCAGGTTCAGGACACAAATAAGAGTACAGAACCTAAGTATGGCAAGAAGGCAGAGTTCAAGCTCAGCATAGTGGAAGAATGCTGAGGTTAACAGGGCCCTATCAAGGATGGCAACAGGAAGGAAGGCATAGTCAGGGCACCCAGAAAATTGTCAGGGGTACAGGAGCAAAGGTGAGAGTACAAGAGCCTCTGGAGGTTCAGGAAAATGAGTTCATGCCAGATAGCTTGGGTTTGGGGTTCTAAAGTTGGGTTGGGGGGCTCTAGAAAGGTCTAGCCCGAAAGGTGAGAAAGAGTCATAGGAATGGGGACTTCAGTGGGACAACTTTGGTGGGGTTGAATGGGGATACTCTGTTGGGCCCTGGGTTCCTGCTGTGGCAGGACCAGGTTGGTGGTTAGGCTGAGATGCTGGGGGCAGTGGATAGCAGCTCCCAGCAAAGGTAGTGCTGAGGAGAGAGACAGCCCATGAGCACAAACTTCAGAAGAAATAGGTCAAGGCAAAGTCAGAGGGCCCATGTGCACCAACATGGGGGACAGTCAGGAGGCCCCTGGCGGGGGGGTGGGGGGCGGGTGAAGCAAGGAAAGGGGAAATCCAGAACCTGGGATTATGACTCCAAAGTGAGTCCACATCCTGCCCTCTATCCATGCCTGCTTTCTGACCATCTCCCCACAGCCCTGGGAGGGCAGAACAGGGTTCTATTTCCCATTTTATAAGTGAGAACAGGAGCCAAGCACATCCAGTACAGATGCAGCAGGGAGTGAAAGAAGGAGCCTCACAGGACAGGCAAGGCTGAACATGCATCCTGCACCTCAGGAAAGCAAAGCCAAAGTGCATCCCATCACAGACCATGCATAATCTTTGGTCCTGGCCAGCCCCCCTCTGCCCACCCTAGGTCATGTCTCTTCTTCCCTCAGAACTCACCAGAATCAGGAGTTGGGACAGGACCTCCCCTCAGAAGGTCGTGGTACCCATAAAACTCTGAGCACATCATGTGAATGCGGATGGCAGCAGTCAGAGCTATTGAGGTGACCATCCCTTATGTAGCAGGCATTGTTTGTCAGTGTGTATGCTGCTCCCAGACCACAAGTTGTGTAGAGATGGAGCCAAGCTGGGATTCTCCTGCTTCCTGACTGCCGATGTACTTGCTTGGAGCAGGATGTGGACAGACACACCAATGCCCGTTCAAGGCCAAGGCTATAAGAAGGAGACACCAACAGACCAGAATCCTCCTGACCCTGCCTGCCTTTCTGCCCCTATTGTCAGCCCTGGAGCTCCAGCTTCCTCCTTGCTGAGCTGTATCTTGCTTCATTATTATGCAGATATTTTAATTATGCAGATATGTTTTTAGACAGTTTTAAATATGTATATTATTTACTCATTAGACCATAACAGCTCTGGAAATTGGAAATCTGTATTTAGTATCTATCAGTGCACAATACAGAGCTAATACAGAACCCACGGTTAGGGGGGAAAGTAGGTGATACAGTGCGAGAGGGGAGGGCTGGGCTAGGCAGGAGCTACTGGGTACCTCCTCCTGGGATCTGGACCCAGTGACATCAAGGTTGAGGAGTGGGCTCAGGGCAGCATCTAGAAGGACAATTCCTGATCCCCTCTCTTGGAAGAAGTTGCAAAGGAACCATTCCTGGGGCGTGGGAAGGCAGCTGAGCCCAACCAACCAGCTGTGTCCAGACCAACTCCCTTCCTAGAATGTTCACTCTCCAATATTGCTGGTCTTTGGCAGCATGTAGATGGGAGATGCCCCCTGTACCGTGTTCTCACTAGAGGCCTAAAGTAGTAGCACTAGTACTCTAAACCTCACTCCTTCAATTGAAAAAAAAAAATGCACTTCTTATATGTCTTGCATTTCTTCACCTGGTGTTGGGTTACCTGCACCAGTTGGTAATCCTTGGCATAAGCTGGAGCCATATCTATGTTAGCCTGTCATTGTTACCTCCTTCCCAGCCCTCTGGCAGTGTTCTCAGGGCATCTGTATGGTACTGGCACTCTGCCCTGGGCTTGCTGCCCCCAGCTTCCTCCTCATAGCTCCCCCTCCATTATAGCTTCTGCCTGACTCAGTCACCAAAGCCCCAGATCTTAACACCCTGCACCCCACAAGTTTAGGCCTTTTAGTCTAAGCCACTCGTATCCTCTTGGAAGCAGGAGTAGCTGTAATTAAGTCCAAAAAAGACTCTTATCTTTTCCTCTGGGCTGTACAGTTGAACAAGTCCTATTTGATGGGCAGTTACTCCTCAGCCCCTTGGGCACCAGCCCTGGGAAAAGGGGCTCCCAGGTAAAGCAGGGAAGAAGGAGGCTGAGGAGAAGTGGGGCATCAAGCCTGGCAGGAGGAGGGGGCTCTCTAAGAGGATGGCATGCCTGAGGGCTCCAGCCCCCAACACTCCAGCCCATCCCCTTCCAACATGCAGAGTCCTTACCCTCCAGGTGTCGGTCTCTGAGGGGTGCCCACGATAGCCCCAGGTCCCTTATGTTGTCTGTCTGTTATCTCATGTTGTCTGTCTCATGTTGTCTTCTGAAGCTAAGGATGTTTAACTTAGTGAAATTTGAAGGTACTAGTGGAGGGGCCGCTCCCCAGGGGAGTATTGTCGCCAGCCCCGCTCACTGCCAGACCTCTTTTTTCTTGCCTTTTCTTGTAACAACAGTTCCCGGAGCTGAGGGAAATTGATTGTTAAGTGAAACTCTCTTATAATTGCCTCTGAAATGCCCGCTGTTATCATGATGGACTTGGCTATGAGCCTACTGTGGTTCCCTCCAATGCCTTGACCAAGATGGGGAGACGTCGCAGGATAGGCAAGGCCTTGTCAGTGACTTCACAGCAGTAGCTCCTCTTGGGCAGCCCTCACCCCTCAAGAAGTGCTGAAGAAAAGAGACACACATCTGGGGCCTCCCACCTGCCAGACTCATCATAGGCCTCCACCCAGGTACAGAGACATCCTGACCTTGACTTAGCAGACATTCACTGTACACCTACTGGATGCCATGGCCAGGTGACTGTAAACTTGAGAGCCACTACATACTACCCCCCACCAAACTCAGTGTTCAAGGGGAAGATAGACCCAGGATTCCCTGAGTGCTGTGACGAGGACAAGTCGGGGCCTGGCAGAGGTTAAGGAGTTTTCAAGGATGAGAGAGTGAACCAGGCTAGAGGAGTCTGGACGGGAGTGGATAGGAAGGGGCAGCATGTGCAGGAGCCTGATAGCAGGAAGATCAGGGACCACAGGTGGCACCAAGAGCAGAATTCAGAGTCCAAGAAGAGAGCAGCTCCCCGGGGAACCAGCACTCGGGGTCAGGGCTGGGAATGAGCACATCTTTCCCAGACAATCAGGCACCCCAGAGACAAGACCACGCTGTGACTCCAGTTTGACCCCTGCTGTGCTGAGCATCATGGTAGACTCTCCCCTCACCTCTGGGCCTGTTTCCTTTTCCATCCTGCCTGCCCAGGCCCATCAGGAAGACATGGGAAAGGGTAATTTTTTCAGTGGGAGGGAAGTGCTAGGAGGATGAAACTTGGAGCAGAGTAAGCATGGCCTTACAGCCATGCCTGAACAGATCTGGGGTCTATGAGGAACCCATACAGGAATCTAAGGCTCTGAGTACCTGGCCTGGACCAGGAAGGTGGGGCTAAGTTCAGAAAGGTCCCTGCCTGAGGACATATCCTGCCTGGCAAAGGAGAGGGGGAGCCCATGGGTTGCACAAGGGCAAAAGGAAGTTTTCAGAGAGGATATCACAGTATGTATCAGTGGCCCAGTCTGAGAGGGCTGACCTGGCAGAAAGAACAAATAAGAGAGAAAGTCCCAGATGTGAGCAAAAGTCTACAGGAGGAAATCCCACTGGTCAGGCTGCCTAAAAGCAGCTGTTGACATTGAAGGAAAGGGATTGCCACGAACCTACCCACCCTCTTAGTGGGTGCAGTCACTATCTCCAATTCACAGAGCAATGAAGGCCAGAGAGGTGAAGCCACTGCTTGAAGAAGCCACTTTGAACCCAGGCCAGGGCTTCAGGCTGTGATCTCCACTCAAGGTCCCTGGTGCATACTGTGGGTGGTCCTGGGCCTCTCACCTCTCATCCTCAGCCTAATGGGACCTTGGGTAATTGTAGTCTACCCCCTCCACCCCAACCAGCTACCTGGCCCTTCCTCCCACACCAACGAGCCTGCCTGTTTAGCAGTTTCCACACGTCCAGCGCCCAGGGATGGACTGATTGATCTGTAACACCGAAAAAATAATAATGGCTTGATCGTTACTGAGGATTAAAAGTAATCCTTTCACTGTGGCTATTGCAACTCCGTTATTCACGAGTCAGCGGGCCGACCCAGGCCTTTGAGCCCACGGGACTCCATGAGCTCAAGGAGGCTTGGGGCTAGGGCCCTCCCTCTCTGGGTCTCCCTCGCCTTTTCTTCTAGGTTTTTGGAAACAGAGGGGCCTATGGCCTGTGGCCTGCATGTTCTTGTAGACTTTGACTCTCACCCTGAGAGAGTGAAGAAGCTGGCATTTCCTGGCCAGGGGTGGATGTAGAGATGAAAGGGACAGTAGCCTGCTTTGGAGATTTTTATACGAGTGTCAATTTGGTGTCTGAAGTCCCATCTACTCTGTGGCTTTTCTATGGCTAGAATTTGACCCACTCTGACCCAACTTCATCCATATGAAAGGCAGTTGCCTCCACAGACACTTACAGAGACTCCAGGCCCACTCTTAGGTCCCTGGGAAGGTAATGGGCCACTGGGTAAGGAAAGAGGGGACACAGTGATTGTTCAAGTGTCACCCCTTAAATGCATCTTCAGGGGCTGCCTCTTCATGCTTTACAGTTCTTCCAGGCCAAGTGCTGAGCTTGGTACTGGTACATAGTAGGCATTCAGTTAATAGTAGTGATAAATGTTGTTAACTAGACATGCTGCACTATAATGTCCTCCATCATCCATCCCCGGAGTTTGGGGTCTGGAGAGTATTTTTTATTTAGGCCAAGAGGAAGCCCAAAAATGGAAATGAAAGATAGGAGTCAGGCACAGGTGAGCCCTACAGGACCTCAAGAAAGCATTACCTTCTACATGCAGAGCAATAAGTGGGGACAGGGGACAGCCACACAATCACATTCTAAGATGAGGTTTCAGGTATTAAGCAGGGAATAGATACAGAAGGACAAAAGAGGACATAGGTTCCTGGTGCAGGACAGAGCCTGAACCAATGGGTGAACAGTAGGTGGTTTGATGATGTCAGATGTGGAAGGTAAGAGGCAGAGGTTCCCAGGTGGCTAGGCCTGTTTCAAGAGGAGATGGTTGGAGTTCAGATGCATTGATTGAGTATCATCCCAAAGAAATGCTCGGGTGAGGAGCAGGATTGGAGGCAAGTTATATGAGGCCTGTGGCCCCTGAAGCCCCAAGATATGAGACTGGGTTAGGGGGTCAGAGGATAGTATAAGTCTCACCCAAGCAGGTCCTGCAGCAAAAGTGGGAAGAGGACAGGAGAAGGAGGTGGAGGCCAGGAGAGGGTCAGCATTGTGAGATGAGGGGCTTTGACTCAAGAAGAACTTTCTTACCCTGTTCCCAGACACCAGCCTAATAGACTTCAATGCCCTTGGCCTGAGGAAGAGGGGGAGCCAAGCCCAGCAGAAGTGGAGATGGCTCTGACAGCCCCTCACGTTGCTCCAGGAGAGTGGTAGCCTCAGTTCTACATGAGGCTCCCTCACTCCCCCCTGCCCCACTGTTCCATGCTTCAAAGAAGAAAAAGCTGGTCTCCCATTTTTCCCTAACAGGCAGCTGTCAGGCTTTATTAGACCCTCTCTCTGGGGCCCGCGTGCCACATCAGGCCTGAATTGATGGATGGGGATGAGGTGTCTTGAATAACAAGGGACCAGGGCCTTCTGAGGATTGCTGGAGGCCTGGAGGCAAGACTGTACTCCACCCAGAGGATGAGTGGGGTAGGGTGAGGGAACAGCTTCTTTGGGCATGGTGGGCCCCACAGCGGGTGGCCTTTGGACCTTAGTTATGGGCTGAGCAAGGTGGATGTGATGATGAGAGCTGGCCCAAGGCCACAGCCTGACCCAGGCTCTCTGTGTGATCCTAGGCGGGTTACTGGCTAGTCCATGCTTGGGTATCCTCATCTGAGGAGAAGCCATAATGGCACCATGTCAGACACATTGTGAATAGTAACAGATGAACATGTGTCATGGCTGCAGGAGGGCATGGCATGTGGTGGGTGGCCAGTCCATGATATTGATTGGAATTAGGATTAACAAGACATCAGTGAACTCAGCTCTACAGGAAGCCTCAGAGGCCAGACTCAGTTCCATCCTTGGGAGCCTCAAAACTTCCTGAGGGATAGGTAATCCATGGTGCCCAGAGGGTGGCCAGGTTCTGGTGCCTCCTGTACAAGCCTTTCTGATATGCTGAGTTGCCACAGCACTAAGCCTCCTGCTCCTAGCTACTCCTGCTCTAGTGATTCTGCCTGTTTGTGTCAGGGTCTCCAGACTAATCTGTGAAATACAGGGCTGTATCTGCCACATCTCCACGCGTCAGCATAGTCTGGAACTGAGCGTGGCCAGTGACAGGTGTAGCACAGATGGGCACACAGCTATGCTCTCAGGGTCACTTTGCTCCCAGGCATAGAAACCGCTGGAACCAGCACAAAGGATGGGATAGGCTCTCATGGATAGAGGGCTTGACACCCCATGAGAGGGGGCTCAGGAAGCTTGAGAGAAGGCCAGTGGGCCTGGGTGAGCAGAGGTGGGCTATGGGCCTGGGCATGCTGAAGTAAAGGTGCACCTGAGACACTGTCACTTGTGGGGTTCAGCCTTAACTGGGGGGGCCAACCCTCATGTAGGTGGCATGGAGTACTCTCAGGCCTCCACAGGCCTGAATGCTCCAGCCATCATCCTCCGGGCAGGATACACTGCTGGGCTGAAGAGCGAGGAGTCTCACTGAGAAGCCACTCTGGGCCTTCTGTACAAGCATCCCTTCTCCTGTGGAAGTCAGCAGTGGCCAGGGAGGTTCCCTCACAGCTAGCTGAGCTGAGGAACCTCTGAGGGTCTGGTGGGATGAGGGAAAAAGAAGCCCTGAGCTGTCAGGCTTCTGGGAGTGCTGCACATAGAGAAGGTTGGGTTATGCATGGAGCAGGTAGCCCACCTCAGCCTCTAACTTCCCTGTCCTCTGTCCCTCAGAGACTGGCAGATGCTGCCGAGAACTTCCAGAAAGCCCACCGCTGGCAGGACAACATCAAGGTAAGAACCACAGCATCCTCACCAACAGGTAGGGTACACCACCCCCAGTAAGGTGAAGGTGAAGGCCAGGGAGCAGGAAGAGTGCTCTCCCGACACACTGAGGGTGATGTAGTTAGGGGTAGTAGAAGCTTATATCCAAAAATCCCAGGTTCCCCCTCAGTTCTGGTCCATGCACAGCTGATATGAGCTATCATCTCACTCCAGAGGAGTCATTGGACAGCCTGTGAGTAGACAGGATGCTCCAAAGTGACCCTCCCAAAAAATGGTGCCCCAATTCTTGGAAATCCCCTGAGTCAAAGAGATCTCTTGACTTCAGGACTCATCAGAGACTTAAATGCAGTTAAGTAACATGGAAAAGATGCTGAGAGAAGGTGGTATGTGTAACTCCTTCCCCACCCTGAACAGCAGCCTTCCTCCCAAAAGGTCCTTAGGCTGGGCCCAGGAGACCAAGCTGTCAGTCACAAAAGCTTCTCCTTCCACCATGAGAGCTCTAAAGGGGCTCAGATTCATTGGAGTGGAATGAGAGGCATCGGGAGCAGAGGGCCCAGGGTGTGGGAGGGGGAAGGGCAACCTTGGCAACCAATTTGTGACTGGGCCTGGACGCACCTGTCCCCTTTCCTGTCAGGTCAATGTCAGGATTCCCACCTCAGTTCCATGGATGATAGAACACCCTCAGGGACCAGACCAGTTGGCAGGGCTCCTTACGTCTAGGCTGTGTCTCCTGGTTGTCTCCTTGCTAAACACAGGGAAGGGCAGGGTGGGGTGGTCTGCCCCGGGAACCAAGAACCAGTAAGGAGGATAGGATGGGCCAAGCACATTCAGGTCAGGCCCATCTGCCCCAGGGATAAGGTCATGCTATTATCCCTACTTACCAAATGAAAAACTGGGCACAGAGTGGTTAGACCTACCTGAGGTTACCTGTTGGTAGCAGAGATTCATAGTTGGCTATCAGGTACCAGGGGGCTCATACCTATGATCTAGGCTTCTAAACCTATTGCTTGTTCCCCATCCTCCCAGGCCACCCTGAGCCTGCCCTGCCTTGCCCACCCAGTAACTTTCTTCCTTTCCTGCCTGGTGGGTGCTGAGTGCTGCCCTTAGAGTTCACATGGGGTTGGACACAACAGAGGATCAAGGGTGGGGATCAAACCCAAGGCCTCATGCATGCTAGGCAAGCACTCTACCCCTGAGCTACACCCCCTAGTCCCAGGTGACTTTTTAAGATGAACAAACAAATAAGCTAGTGACTACCTGAACCAGTCCCCCTCCCCAGGAGTCTGAGGACTGACCCTCCTCTCCCTCCCCATCACTCAGCCCCTTGATCAGAAATGTGCATGGCAGCAGCCGTTGGGTCTCACTCACCACTCAGACCAAGCTGTCACCCCTAGATAACCCCTGTGTGACACCTCTACCTGCAAGACCCAGCCCTGAGCCTGTATTCAAGGGCCAAGGATCTGGCAGCTCCTGCCTCCCTTACCAGCTTTGCTACCCGTTCCCCTCGTCCTGTGTCCCACCACACCAAACACTACACTCCAAGCCCCTTCCTGGTCCTGGGCCTTTGCTGATCTTTGCCTAGAAGGCCCTCCATTCCTCCTGGAGGCCCAGCTTATCTGTCCCTTCCTTGTAAAGCTGCTTTCTCTCCCCAGCCCATCAGCCACTCTGTCCTCTATGCATCTAGGACCTTCTGCTCCTGCTCAGCCCCTCCTTTGTTTCCAACCATCAGATTCTTCCCCTCCTTCACAGACAGACTTGTGGATCAGGCACAGGAGTTAGGGAATAAGGGAATGAAAAGACCTGCCCTCTGCCCAACTTTCTCTACTTCCAAGTCCTAAATGGGGACAAAGAGGTTGCCATGGCTCCAAACACATTTTCTCTTTTCAATTCTGCAGAAAACCCAAAATTTCCTTAAGTTGTTCTGCCAGATCCTTGGCCCCTAAATTTCAGCCACTCCCTGAGGCAAGAACAGCTTATTCCAGGCCAGTGTGAACACACAAGAGGCCTATCAAGAAGGAAGGCCGGGGCTTAGGGACACCCAAGAGGTGCTGAGAGATGCTATTCAAAGACCCACTTTCACAGCAATGGCTTCATTGTCCCCATTTGTCCAAGAACTGGCTCACATTGGTATTATCAGCTCAGCCATAGCAAATGAAGTGGTCACCGAGCTAGAGGTGCCATGTCGATGATGGCATGGATGCATCTTTTGCCATACCCACCCTTTGCCCCTGGTTGCTTCTGTCCTGAGATGAGGCAAGAGTGGGCTCTGGATGGCCCCTCTCTCCCCAGCTTTACCAGAGGTGCCACAGCTCTAGGTATGACCACAGGCAGCACTGACCACAAGGCCAGCAGGCCCTTGTTTGCCTGATGCTGCCCACCCTCCTCCCACAGTCCATCAGTGTGCCTGCCAGCCTGTCCCTCCAACAGCCAGAGATGCTCAGGTAGGGGGTTCTAGTCATGCCTTCCTTACTGGCTTCAGGGTCACTGCTCTTCCCAGGAAGCCCTGCAGCTGCCATGCCTGCCAGGCTGTAAGGCATTAGTGCTAATGTAGGCCCATTAGCCAATAGTCTGACCAGCGGGGCCCAGACTGCCAAGGAGCGCTGGCAGCGGAGCTACAGGCAGAAGCTGCCCACCCCAGGGGGTGCATGGACTGAGGCTGGAGAAGGTGTGGTGTTCTGTTCCTTACAGGCAAGCCATATCTACTCCTGAAACTACATCTTCTCCAATGACCTTCAGGAGGTGACAAAGAGCCATGTTCCTCCCTTGCACTCGGGAGAGACACCTGGCCTGAGCCATATTTCCACTTCAAGAACAGACCCTTTCCCCAAGCCAGGCCTTCTCAAGGATGCTCTTATCCTTACTGCAAAAGGCAAGACCTAGCCCCCCTCTTTCCAGCCCAAGCCTTAGGATTGGCCTCCACTTCCCACAGTCCTCCCCCATTTGAAGCCTCCAGAGATGGTACCAAATTCAGTACCCAGACTAGGGTCTCACTAGGCTCACCTGTCTGTCCCACTCACAGTTCCTCTAGGGCAGGAGCAGTTGAACCTGACTCAGTGCCATCCACTACCTGCCCATGCTGCCTGTGTCCCCCACCAGGTGTTCCACTGACACTGACGAGGAATGGTTTTCTTATCTCTGAGATGAGGAGGATATGCCGTTTGGGGCAGAAGGAATGCTCTGCTTATGGAGCCAGCCTGGAATTCACTGTACAATTCACTCCACACTCAGGAGAGTGGCCTTCCCTGTGTCAATAGCACATAGCAGGACTACGTGCAGACCTCTGAGGAGCAGATAATAATGGTATAATACATCAGCCTACACACAACCCCACTGACTCCAGTCAGAGACTTAGGGGACACTGGAGTCTTCAGGATCAGAGCTGAGAGGAGATCAAGAGGACAATGTCAGAACATAAAAATGCTCTATACCCCTTCCTAGTCCCAGGCCATGACCCCACATATAACTGGTCATGTAGAGGCAGAGAAACTGTAGCCACAGCCCTGGCCAGGCCAGACCCTTGGACAGTAGGGAAACTGTGGCCCTGATTAGCAAGCAGCACATCCCATGGCCCCTCAGACAGGCAGCAGGTGCTCTAGTACCCATAACATTTAGGGCAGATGAAGATAGGCCACCTGCTGGACTATGCCTGGTGCCAGTGCCACATTATGCCAGCAGTGTGTGCCACTTAACCTCCCCCACTCCAGAAGAGAGCCAGTCCAGGGTATGAGTGGGGAAGGAGGAGGGCCCACTGGCCCCATGGCCTCAGTGCCAACATCAGAACCTACAATGAAACCGTGCTCTGGGAGTCAAATGAAAAGAACAGCCCTGCCCTAGGGGGTCTAATGTGGTCGATACAGCCCTGCCTGAGGGCATCATGGTAAAGATGGCTCTGCCTGAGGAATCTAGATGGAGGGCTGTGATGGCAGGGCCAGGCCAGAAGAGTCAACTGGATAGGACAGGTGGCCTCTCCAGCCTGGGGTTCTGACCTACCATAGGGCCCACTGCCTGCCTCCCTGCCAAGCTAGCGACAGACGGCTCTCTCAGAAAACAGTCCTCTTGGCTGGACTGAGCTGGCAGTTAGCCAGGGCAGGAAGACCAAGTGTCCTCACTGGGGCAGCTGGGTGGAAGGCCTAGGCCCTGCACTGAAGGCTGGTAGGCAGGCAGCAGTCATGTCTGGCCAACCTCAGCAGCCACCTTCCAGAGCACCAAACCCAATGACAATTGCTATTCCGCACTTGTCCCAGGCTTTCTTCCTCGCCCTGTGTCCCAGCTGCCAACATTCCTGGTGCCTGCTTGGGCTCAGCTCCTGCTCAGGAGCAGATGTGTCATATACTCACATGTACCCATACCTGTCATCTATGTACACAGGTTCATGTTGGGGAATGAAGTGTGTCACCTGGAAGGGGGGTGATTCCCCCGCTCCTTGCCTAGTTTGAGCAGAATGACCCCTAAAAATATCAGGTAACAGATGGGTGTAAGCAGTGTGGACCTCAGATATTAAGGATATCTGTTTCACTCCATCCAGGGGTCTTTATACACTCAGCCCATCCTGTGGGCTGTGGAGTAGCACAAGGGGGCCTCTGTGGGTAGGGTCAGCCCTGCCCCCTGGACAGCTCTGCAGTTCCTGGTCTTCTTTGTACCCTCAGAGGAAGCATCATCATCCTGACTTAGAAATGGGAAATGGAGACCTTATAGAAGCTATATGATTTAACCAGGCACCTCATAGGTGAGATGGGGTGACTCTTGAGAGTCCTCATGGGGCTACTAGCACAAGCTTACTGGCTGGGACCTGGCTTTACCTTAGTCTTTATTCACTGCTCAGAGCTCACATGTGTCCCACTCAGAATTTGAACCCAGGACCCTGTGCCAAGGACCCTGCCCTCATTCATTAAATAGCACTTCTTCCTTGTTGTGAAATCTAGAAAGGGAGTCACTAATGTGGCCATTCAGGTTCTGTACAGACCAAGGCAGATGGAGTCTTTCCCCGGGCCCCTCCTGCCACACCCTCAGCTCCTATCACATCAAGCGTAGTAGTCACAGCTATGTTTACAGTGCATTTTCATGCGTGACCTTGCCTGCCATGTTCTTGTCTGCCAAGGAAGGGCCATGGCCCAATGCTCATCAAAGCAGGAGCGACGGGAGGAGTCCTCCCCATATGCATCCAAGCCTTGGGCAGGGAGAGCATACAGATCTCTGAGCCTCATCTATAGTATATGGGGGGCTGGGACTTTAATATGATGTTACCCCTTTGTCCTGATGCCGCTAACACCTGATCTGCTGAGACCATGACGCAGCAGGACAAATCGAGAAACAGAGGCACTGCAGCAGCTAGAGAAGTGGCCCGAGTGAGTGCCTGGGCAATCAGGGGTGATCTAGTCACAGCCTGAGAGAGCTCAGAGTTACCATCCCCTGCTGGTGCCCTTTCCTGTCCTTGCAAAAGGTTTGCCTAAAAAGTTGGTGAGTGAAGCTCTAGGTTGTAATCTGCAGTCCTCCCACCGCGCCCGCCTGTTTTCATTATGAAGGGAAAGAGCATCAGAGCCGTGTTTATAACCCCCTTTTAGATAACAAATCACATTTTCTTTTCGCCTGCGAGTGTGTTGAATTGATATTTTTTTCCCCTCAGTTTAATGGGTTTGTGTGTTCAGGAATGATCTTCATCAACCGAAACTCCTTATTGTGTTTGATGTAATGTCAGCTTTCATTATGTGCTTCGGTCGGAGCCCAGCACAGGGAAGGCCAGGCACCCTGGAGCCAGGGCCCTGCCCCACCCCCACCCAGCCCATCTGGGCTTGTCTTCCTGAATGGGTAGGTGGTCAGGATGAGCAAGGTTGAAGATGAGAGGCTAGGTTATAGCCAGGGTCCAAAGCCTTCCTTTTCCCTGCCTAAGAATTATATGTATGTTCAGGTCAAAGGGCTGCTATGAGAAAGTGCCAGATGAAACAGACACCTCAGACTCTGGACCCTCTCAAGTCGCCTTTGGTCTTACACACTTGGGAGGTTGTAGTCGTACCTCAGCATGGTGCCAGGCATGCAATCACTATTCCAGAGTGCTTGGACTGAGCCAACATATCCAGCCAGTGGCTTGTACCCCCAGAGCCCCTGGTGGGAGAGATAACCTGGGACTGTTCCCCCAAACATTCCCCAGCACTAGCCACAGATTCAGCACCAAGGGCAGTCACCAAGACCAAGGCCTCCCCTGGAAGCAGGAGGAGACTGAAGTTCAGAGAGGAAATGGTCCAACCCTGGGGTCACACAGCAACTGGGTCCCAGCCAGGTCTTGGGCACAGGTCTCCATATGTGGTGCTACTTTACTGATGGCCCTTGGGAGCAGTTACCACTCCCATTTGCATGTCACAAAGAAACGGGCTGGGACTTCCAGGACCATGTTGGAGGCTTTTTTTTTTTTTTTTAATAAAACGGGACTGAGGAACGCCTGGGGAAGGTGACTTGGACAGTAGCCCTACCCTTAGAGCCCACCAGGGTAGAGTGGGGAGGCCCCTCCTGAGCAGGTGGCACTTGCTGACACCAGGCTAACCTTCTGGCGGCCTCTGTCAGCTGCGCTTGGTCCTGATTAAAGATCATTAAACATGAAATTAGCCCGTTTGTGTTACGGGTCCCCGGGGTGGCCGGTGATTATGACGTGCAGATGGCCAAGAACCCAGGCGGTAGGCAGGCAGGCACGGGCCAGGACAGGCGGGCAGCTCGGGCCAGTGAGGGCCGGGAGGCAGGAGTACAGGCCGGGCTTTGTTTTCTCCCACTCCTGTTGTGTAAACCCCCTTACATTTCACAACAAATCACAGATAATTAATAAGTACATGCCTGTAATGAGCAGGCTTTTTAATAGAAGAAATTGGAAGATGCAGCGTCAAGTCATTATTTTGCTTTTGCCCAGGCTCGGCTCTGTTCTCCCATCTTCCTCACTCCCAGTCCCGCCTCAGTCAGCGTCTCCACCACAAGAGGGGGGTCTGACCCTTCCTCCCAGCAGGGGAGTGTAGGGGGCGGCCCCTGGGACTGTCTCATCTGGCCTTGGGAGGGCTAATCTGGGTGCGGGGAGGGGATGGCTCCTGACCCAGGCCTCAGGCCTGGGGGTCCTGGCTGTATCTCACAAGCCCCTGAGCCGCGAGTGCTGAGGCCTCTCTCCCCTCACCAGGAGGAAGACATCATGTACTATGACGCCAAGGCCGATGCTGAGCTGGTGAGTGCCCCACCATGCTGTTGGAGGGGTGGTGGGCTGCCAGCACCACACCCCCTCTTCTGGGACTCTGTGGTGTCAGATGTAAAATGGGTGTTAAGATTCATCACTAAGCATTCTGAGCTCATCCCTGCAGAGTTGTGGTGACACAGGCCCCCACTCCCTGTCTCTCACAACTCCAAGGCTATGTCTCTGTGGCCACTAATGAGCTGGGCTCCACTGCACAGTGTGGAGCAGGCTGCTCCCCCCACACACCCCAGGCAAGGAGGGAGGTACTTGGACCTCCCTGTACAAGGCAGCTTACATCCTGGCACAGAGAGGGGCTCTCTGAATATGACAAGAATTGCCTGGAGAGGGAGCAATGGGGAGGGTTTCCTGGAAGTGGACAGGTAGGGGCAGGCTTCAAATCAGTACAGGCCCCTCCCACACCTGGCCCTAGGATCGTGCTTACTTAGCCCTGAGCTCAGTCTTACTCCAGCTGCAGAGGCAACTCAGTTCAAGTGCCCTCCCTTCTGATGAGGCTCTGCTCAACTACAGTCACTCCCCTCAGAAGTGTGGCACTAGGACTGAGCCACGCTGCCCTTCTGCCTCCATGTTTCTCACTGGCTCAAGTCGGCTTGGGCTGCCCTGTGGGGTACTGAGGTCCCCATCACCAGAGGATTCAGTGAAAGATGTATGGCCATTGGGTGGAGGTGGTTACAGAGAAGACAGGAGTGTCTTGAGGATACAGACACTTGGAGTAGATAGACAGTGTGTGATGAACTTGTCAAGGCCCAAGTCCCTCTGACTGACTTCAAGGCAAAGTGGTAGGACATGACTATCCCCTCTGTAAACAGAGGTGTCATAGTAGTTCAGTCTCCCAGGACCCACCTGTGTTTAGGGTGCACAAGACCCAAGATGCAGTCTTCCTCTCCCAGGCCTGGGGGCCTAGGGCCTTTCCTGGGGTAAACAGGCAGTCTCCCAAGACACCAGGAGGTGGGAAGGCTGGAAAGGGTCCCTGCAGGGGGATCACAGTGCCAGGCTAGCCTGGGGAGCCTTAAGGAGGGCAGGGGCCTAGAAGGAGGGGGTGGGCTCAAGCAGGTGTGCTTCCCCTTGGCTGAGCTCCGTGGCTCCTGGAGAAGTTGCTAAAATTAAAGCTAGAATCTGAAATTCAAATGAAGAGCGAACCTTTAATTAGACCCTGAATCTAATTCCTTACCCCCCTCGGCAGCGGGCTGTAATTTTAGCAATCAGTGCATTAAATATAAACCAGGAGACTGCAGTTGCCCACCACACAAAGCCCCTGGGCTCACGGGTGGTACTGAGGGGCTCCTTGGTCAGCCTATTACCCGGTCCCCTGCCAGGACACTCTTCACTCCCTGCTCCCAACTGCATCAGGGACCCCAACCCCTGGTTCTAAATCACTGATTCTCTTCCCCCAGCCCCTTGGACACCTGCTGGGGGCTAGAGACTGCCTCAATGAGGGAGACTTAGTCTAGGCAGGGCTGGGCTAGAGTCAGCCAGGACAAAAGCCCTGCCTGGCCCCTGTATAAATAACAGCACGCACACATTTCCCGACTCCCCTGCTTGTTGTGTTGTTTTGTTTTTTTAATCTTTGCCAGAGGTACAGTTAGAGATCTTTCTAGACCATTTACTTTTAAATTACCAGCCAGAAGGTGGGGGTGGGGGAAAGAGAAGGAAGGAAAAAGTTCGCCAGCTGATAGCTTATCAGAACAGAATCCAAATGTCACATTAGTTGGGAAAGTTGGGAGATTAAATTTTCCAGCGCCCTTCATCTGCTGCTGACATTTCGGGGGCTTTCTTCTCCCGCGCCTCCCCCTCCTCCGAGCAGAGCCTGAGTGGTGCATGCCTCACAGGCCGCCAGCTCCCTGCTATGGCCTTGGTGCTCAGCGGCTGCCTGCCCTGGCTTTATCCAGCACCCAAGGGCTTCTGAGGGAACCCGCACTGGGTGGGCAGAGCGTGGCACACTGGGTGAGAAGCATGGAAGGGCATCATACAGCCTGGATTTTGGCTGTACAAAATCCACCCTGCAGAGATGAAATGGGTGTTTGCTGTGGGCCTGTCGGAGCCACGTCCCCACGGGGTACAGAGAACATCTGGGTAGGTGGAAAGGCAGGGTCATCCTTTCCCCAGAAGACACTGCCTGGGCAGATGCCTAAAGACAGAACACAAAGAGAGGGACATGCCCAGGACACAATGAGCAGCAGGGGCAGCAGCCTATGAGACATATGGGGGAGTTGATATGAGCTGAGACTGAGCCAAGGCTAGTCATAGGAGTCTTGGGGGACAGAAAAGGAGTGTGTGGAGGATTCCTCTGCCTGGGCTTCCTCCTATCAGGGCATGAAGCCCCAGCTCTGCTCTCTTCCCTGCCTTAGTCTCCATCTCTCCCTTGCCTCCCCATCTGGCTTTTCCCTCTCTTCCCCTGCACTCTCTACCATCTTCCCTCCCTGCTCACACACCTGCACCCAAGCTCTGCCCCCACCCCTTGACTGTGGCATCCACACTATAGTCGCAGATCCACTCCTGCCAGCCTATGGTGGTGGGCGGGGGTACACAGCGCATGCCCAGACTGCCTGGCCGAGAGATGCTGTAATTGGCACCTGTCAGGCGGCTGCAGCTCATTTTAGAAAATCAACAGGGGCCCTTACAATCCTACTGCTAGCAGGCATGGCAGACCTTCCCTCTGGCAGTTCCCCACCCTGTTCTTCCCAGGTCTGTCCCCCAGCTATCTCCTAGAGATGCCCTGCTGCAGAGGATGGTATCCCTGTCCCAGATGGTGCTAAGGCCCTCTCCATGGTGCCAAAGGAATTCCATGCAGGAGATGGATGGAACCCAGTGGAGAGTATGGAGGCACAGAGCTCTTAGGATATGCTGCCAAGGCCTCCCTGTGATTGCACAAGGCACATCCTAATTTTTTGTTTGGGGGGCAGTACCGGTGACTGAACCCAAGGGCACTCTACCACTGAGCTGCAACCCCAGCCCTTTATATTTTTTTATTTTGAGACAGTCTCACTAAGTTGCTTAGGGCCTCACTAAGTTGCCGAGGCTGGCTTTAAACATGCGATCCTCCTACCTCAGCCTCCTGAACCACTGGGATTCCAAGTGTGTGCCACCACATCCGGCTTCAAGGCACATCTTTGTAAGCAGAATTCTGGGTCCTGTTCCTTCTAACTGGCACCGTTATCTGACTCCTTCACTGATAATTGGTTTTCAAAGATGTTTGGTTTTGATTTTAGAATTTAGTTTTGGCAGTGGGTAGGGTGGGCAGGGACAGGTGGGAGTCTGTCACAAGCCTTCTGGGTAAGGGGTCATCCATCTGTCCTGCTGTCTTTCCATCTCTCTTTCTCTTTGTCTCTGCAATAGCTTCTATGCTTGAGATGCCCCTGTCTCCTGCACTCTGGTCCTCCCTACCTACCCCTGCCTGCAGGCCTGTCCAACCTACTCACCATTTTCCAATTCTCACAATTCTGGGGGACTTTCTGCAGGATGATCCTGAGAGTGAGGATGTGGAGAGGGGGTCCAAGACCAGCACCCTAAGACTGGACTTCATCGAGGACCCAAACTTCAAGAACAAGGTCAACTATTCATACACAGCTGTGCAGATCCCCACGGACATCTACAAAGGCTGTGAGTGTGCAGAGTGATTGGGACGGCCCTCACTGCCTGTCATGGGTGCAAGGCCTACAACTCATGCCCCTGGAGACAGAAGGCCAGTACCATCAACCTCCATCCCCTACAGCCAAGGTCACACATGTTCACCTCTGAAACTCCCTGACATGCAGGCATCCAGCTGCTCATAGTCAGAGCCTCATGCTAACCCTCAGCAGGTTACAAAACTGAGTTTCGCATTCCTGTGCATGCAT
The DNA here is from genome assembly GCF_964194105.1 of Spermophilus citellus. NCBI lineage: Eukaryota > Metazoa > Chordata > Mammalia > Rodentia > Sciuridae > Spermophilus > Spermophilus citellus. Next base: position 26,317,460 of record NC_138188.1, on the reverse strand, counting down.
GGTCTCCAGCTCATATGAACATGAAAACATACACACACACACACACACACACACACACACACACAGTCCAACACATGCTGGTGTGAGTCCCTCAAAACAGCTCCTTGCCACTCTCTCACAATCCCTGGTCTCATTAGAAGTAACCGAGAAGGGCTGGGGCTGGGGCTCAGTGGTGAAGCATTTGCCAGGCATGTGTGAGGCCCTGGGTTCGATCCTCAGCACCACATAAAAATAAATAAATAAAGATATTGGGTCCATCTACAACTAAAAAAAAATACATTTTTTTAAAAGTAACTGAGAATCTACCACATATCAGATGGACATAGGGGCTAAGGGACAGCCCTCACTGACAGACACCAACCCTGTTATACCACCCTGATCCTTAGAAAAGCAAAGGGGTAGAAAGATGGTTTCCAGGACAGAGTAGTCAGGGGCAGATGTGGGCAAGGGGAATTAGGAAGAGAGTGGTGAGACTCCAAGCCCCAGGGAGAGGACAGCTTTTCACAATGGAAAAACCGTGTGCTATAACTGGAAGGGGTTGAGTTAGATATGAGGAGGAACTTCCTAAAGCTCTTGAGAGGAGGCCAGGAGTAGAACACTGGATGGGGATCTCCAGCAGCAGAATTTAAGGCCCTAGAGACTCTTGGGTCTGCTACAGTCCTATGGCACCTATGGGGTAGCCCCAGAATCCAAGGGGCCCACTGAGCTAGGGATCTTAAAGCAAAGGTCCCAGAGCTCCTGCATGGCTCTAGAGAATTCCCCAGAGTCCTCAGGGAGAGCCCCCTCCACCCTCGGGGTCAGCTAGGCCTTTTTGGCAGCCTCAAGGGGAGTGGAGAAGGATGCTCCCCCACCCACCCCAAAGTCTGCCCAGAGGCCACCTGCCTGAGCCAGTCGAGAGGCACTATCACAGGCAGGCACGCTAATTAAAACAGGAGCCACACCACCCTCCCCAGTCACCCCTCACTACCCACACAAATTACATTTTATATGTTTTTTATTTACTGTGTCACTTTTAATTAAATCTGTAATCGCCTGCCTGAGGGGGCATGGTCCCCATTTTCCAACTCAGCATGATCTGAAAGTGTGTGCACATGGGTGTGGGTGTGGGTGCAGGAGGTGGAGTAGCAGGCCCTTTGTGGGATGGGGCCATTTGCATCGGTGTGTCACTCAATGAATGCATGTGTGTAGATGTGATCACAGGTACCTGCAGGGACAGCCCGCCCAGAGCAATGTCTTCTCTTGGCTTTTGACCTGAGTCAGGGACACCACAACCAGAGGGGCTTCACGCCTCTCAACTGGGAAGATTGAGGTCCAGTGAGGGGTGGGTGTCCCTGCAGGCAGATTCCCAGGGCAGCCAAAGCTGTGTTTTCCTTTAAAGAGAAAAAAGTAAAAATTGTTCAATTCACTAAGTTTCTAAATCAGGAACAGGACCATAACATAGTGTTCAATAGGCAGAGCCAACATTAGAAATGGGTTTTGTTTTCACATTATGGTCAGTTAAGGGGAACCACGGGGACGGAGAAGGGAGTGAGAGCAGCGGAGGAAGAGTTTAGGGAGCAGACAGGACACAGCAGAGCCCCCACGCAGGGGGAGCAGAGGGAGCGCAGGGGTGGGCAGAGCCTTGAGCAATTGTAAATCACGCCTCCATCTGCTCTGGAAAGAGCAGAGCCTTCTCTGTTTCTCACTTGTGGTGGGTCTTTGATGGGGAGCCCAGTGTGTGTGTTGGGGGTGATGTTGGCAGGGCTTGACCTGGAAAGAAGGGAAATGGAGGAAATTGAAGAGAAGCAGTATTGGTTCTTGGGGGAGGGGTAAGGCATATAGGCAGCAACAGGTGTCCCGCTCCTGTTTTTTCTGAGTGTCCAGGGATAGGTACACATGAGAACATATTCACATGGGGCAGATTTAGGGCTGCCCTGGTTGAGAGGTGGGAGGCCAGTAGTCTTGAGAGGAGCCTTGCTCTGTGAGGGTGTGGATGGGTAGGTATGGCCAGGGGATCATGCATGTGCAACTACAAAGGTTGGGAATGGAGGGTGGGGGGAACTATTGGTAGGGGATCTGAGAACAGGACCCACTGGTGGCCTTCTGTAGGTGCCCAGGGGTATGTAGGCGTAAGCAAGCACATATGCCCCTGTGCTCACGGCAGCAGTCAGGTTGCTAGGCAGGTGGATTTAAGAGTAAGGGGTGGGGGGTCACACACCTGGTTGAAAGCACATAAGTTACATGCAGGTGTACCTGCTGGGGGTGCAGGCTTTGTGTGTGTGTGCATGTACGCCCACGTGCGTGCACACAAGCACACATACATGCCTATGTCAGAGCAGGATCTTGGCACTGCCTCTGCCTCCAACAGCCCCCACCTCTGCCCCTGCCTGCTCCTGGCCCCAGTTGATTAATCATGGAGCTGAGTGGCTTCCAGCTTATCAGGTAGCTTAATAGCTGAATAATTCCAGCCCCATCAGCAGGCCCTTAATTGCTTTCTTGTGGCTGTGGCCTGGAGTGCATGCTGAGTGGGTGAGCTCCCCTGGGACCAGCCACAAGTTCCAGGCAGCAATGCTCCATCGGGGGCCCAGCTCACAGTTCCATGCCACCTGAACGGCCCTTCTCCAAGAGCCACCAGCCACCGCTGCCCTGCCTGCTTGTGTGGGGCCCAGGTGAGGGGTAGGCTGGGCTATTCCTTGACAGCTTGGACTGAGTGAAGACCAGGAAGTCTTCCTGGGGGAGATAGTACAGCCCCAGCTGGGCTCTGGGAAATGAGGGAGAGTCTGGACAGGCAAGAGAGTAGGGGGGGCTTGGGCATGAGCGTCACGGTGGTGGGTTCAGCAAGAACAGCCTAGAGCTCCCCACCCCAGCCTCCTGCTTCACCCCCAGCCACCGTCATCCTCAATGAACTCAACTGGACAGAGGCCCTGGAGAACGTGTTCATTGAGAACCGCAGGCAAGACCCCACACTACTGTGGCAGGTCTTTGGCAGTGCCACAGGAGTCACCCGCTACTATCCAGGTAGGTGCCAGCCATTTCCCCTGTCCACCCAGTACCCTACCTTGCTCCATCCTGAAGTGCATGGGATAGGATGGTCAACCAGTGGGCTACAGTGACCCAGTCATTCCCACAAGGCCTGTCTGTCTGGATTGGACCCTTCCCTGCCTGTCCCCCTCACCTTCTCTCCTCCCACAGCTACCCCATGGCGAGCCCCCAAGAAGATTGACCTGTATGACGTCCGAAGGAGACCCTGGTAAGCAAGTAGACAGGAGCTGGGCAGGACACTCCTTTAGCTCCCCACCTCTCCTGCCTCCCCTCCCTCCCAATATCCAGGCCTTCGAGCAGGGCGCAGCCAGCTCTATCCAATTTTCATTTCACACATCGTTGCCACTGGAAAATGGATCCTATCACCCAGGCAGGCCTCCCAGCTGCCTCTGCTCCCCTCCCCTCTCCCCCCGCCATCTACCACCCAGTACCCCCACCCCCTCAGGACTGAGAGATCAGCCCAGTGGGGGTGTTCCCATGGATAGATATGGCCTCTGTGGGGTTGGCAGCCCCTGCCCTGCTCATTCCAGCTCTAAACACCCTACCGTATGACTTTTCTTCCCTCTTCCATCCCATACACAACTAGACTGTGCCCTTAGGGTCTCCACCTAGGGCAGAGGCTACAACAAACTCTGAAGCCAGGGAGCTCCTCCTGCCTACTCTGTGGATCACCAACGCCCTGCCGCCACCCCTTGGGGTTGTTTACTTGCTGAGGGACCAGATCACTCATGTCCCTGGCAGACAGTGTCTGCTTTATTAAACATAGTCTCCCCAGTGCCCTGACCCTGTCTAGCTTATGCAGTGGATGCTCAGTAGAAACATGTGAATCAGTATGTGGGTAAAGGAAGGAAAGACCTACAAGGTCCCAGCAGGGCTGGTCCTAATTGAGGCTTCTCCTGGACAGGTATATCCAGGGGGCCTCGTCACCCAAGGACATGGTCATCATCGTGGATGTGTGAGTGAACAATGCTGGCAGGCAGGGTTGGAGCTGGAGTCTGCTGCCTGGGAACCTCATGGGGGTAGGGTAGGAGAACATCTGGGGTCCCTCAACATGGCCCCTGCCCGACCTCTCCAGGAGTGGCAGCGTGAGTGGCCTGACCCTGAAGCTGATGAAGACATCCGTCTGTGAGATGCTAGACACACTCTCTGACGATGACTATGTGAATGTGGCCTCAGTGAGTACCAAGACAGTAGGCAACCAGGGAGCTGGTCATCCCTACCTGTCCCATGCAACAGCTGCCTGCCCTGGCCAGCCTGAGGCCACTCACCACCCCATTGTCCCTGCAGTTCAACGAGAAGGCGCAGCCTGTGTCTTGCTTCACACACCTGGTGCAGGCCAATGTGCGGAACAAAAAGGTGTTCAAGGAAGCTGTACAGGGCATGGTGGCCAAGGGCACCACAGGCTACAAGGCCGGCTTTGAGTATGCCTTTGATCAGCTGCAGAATGTGAGCCCCATGGGTGGGCAAATGGGAGGCTGGGGGCGGACGAGGGCCCAGGCTTGGTGACACGGGGAAATCAAAATGGATGGCCTTGTTAGTGCCAAACAGGCAGCTTGGACAGATAGCACCATCTGCTGTGGGAAGGAAGGCCAAAGGGCCAGGCCCACCATGGGGAGGGAGACCTTGCCCCTGGACTGGAGAGGGGCTGAGAGCCACCTGACTCCACTCACCCCTGCCCAGTCCAATATCACTCGGGCCAACTGCAATAAGATGATCATGATGTTCACGGATGGCGGTGAGGACCGCGTGCAAGACGTCTTTGAAAAGTACAATTGGCCCAATCGGACGGTAAGACTCAGCCCAGGTGGGGGTTGCCCTGATCTTGGCCCAGAACGGGGGAGGGCTATACTCCAGAGGTCACAGTAGTAACTTCAAGACCCCACAGGTACGTGTGTTTACCTTCTCTGTGGGGCAGCATAACTATGATGTCACACCACTACAGTGGATGGCCTGCACCAACAAAGGTATCTTATCCAATGTCACGGCCAGAAGGCCTGCCTACTATGTCCTGCTGCCAGCTGTCCATCCATGTGTCTGTCCTTTCACTGTCTGTCTATCTTCCCATACGTGTGGCTGTCCACTGCTCTGCCTGTCCAGTGAGCTGTCTAACTTGTCCATCTGATCAAACATCTTTCTGCCCATCTGGTTGTTTGTCCATTGTACATCTGTCTTCTAGCTGGTTTGCTCCTGCATCTGTTTTCTGTCTATCTCTACACTTGGGCCTGGTTGCTAAGTGGCCCCTGAAGATTACAGCTGTCTTAGACTGGGGAACTTCAGGCTCCTTTTTTCACCTATCTCTGCCCCAATCCCCACCCCTGCTGTGCTTCCTTAGGCCTCTATTATACTCACTCCCCTTCCCTAGCATTGATCCCAGGGACAGGGCAGCAGAAGGGAGTACAAAGAGATAAATGAGTCTTGGGTAAGTCATACCAAAGAGAGAAGGAGTCTGAGGGGCAAATCAGGTCTGCAGACCTACCCCAGGGGGCAGAACCCCCTGTGCTGTGGATCCCCACAGTGTCAGCCAGGTCCATCTCTGCCTCCCCTCCCTTCACAGGTTACTATTTTGAGATCCCTTCCATCGGAGCCATCCGTATCAACACGCAGGTGAGGCTGTGAGGGAGGCCATTCCTCCCAGCCCCTGGCTTCCCTGCTGTCTCTCTGTGCAGCAAGCTGAGAGCGCCCCCTGGTGATGACTGGGGCACATACCAAAGCAGGGGGAGACCAAAGAGGGAGTTAATTGGGAGGAACACTGGTGACCTCTGCCACCCCCTCCCCAGGAATATCTAGACGTGTTGGGCAGGCCTATGGTGCTGGCAGGCAAGGAGGCCAAGCAGGTGCAGTGGACCAACGTATATGAGGATGCACTGGTAAGGCCTCTGATCAAGGAAGGGACCTGGCAGCCTTCCCCAAGGATCTGCCCAGGGATCATGACCCTTAAAGTCCACTTAATGGGGGTTAACAAAGCAGAGGAGAAAGATTGATGGCCTGCGCCTGAGCCCCTGCTCTGAATACTTGGGCTCAGGGCAGGACTGGTCACAGGAGACCCCCATCCTCCTCCTTTCCCTTCAGGGACTAGGGTTGGTGGTAACAGGGACACTCCCTGTTTTCAACCTGACGCAAGATGGCCCTGGGGAAAAGAAGGTGAGGTTCCCACTGAAAGAGGATTGGGCATGCCTGGGGAGGGAATAGCATGGCCCTAACAGGCGTGGGAAGGAAGGAGGGATAGGGCAGTCCAGCAAAGTGGATGGGGCAGCTGCCTATGAAAGCATCTGGAAGCTTTGGGTGTGGGGCAGAGAGGTTCCCCCTTGGAACTAAGCCCCTTACAGATTCTCCATGCCTCTGCTTCTAGAACCAGCTAATCCTGGGTGTGATGGGCATCGATGTGGCTCTGAATGACATCAAGAGGCTGACTCCCAACTACACAGTGAGTGCCTACCTGTCCATCCACCCTACTCTGCCTCCCACATGAATACAAGCCAGGTTCAGCAGAGCAGACTCACAGAATCATAGCATGTCTATGGAAACCTTTGAGCTGAGGAAATGAGGGGTGGGCTTCCTGAGGAGGTGACCTCTGAGTGGAGTCAGCAAACTTTCTGTAAAGAGCCAGGCTGTGAATGTTTTAGACTCTGTTGGCCTAAATACCCATTTCATACTCTACTGTTGTATTGTGAAAGCAGCCAGATAAAACAAACACATAGGTATAGCTATGTTCTTATATGGTTTTGTTTGTGGATACCAATTTATGAATTTCAGATCATCTTCACATTTCATGAACTAGTATTTTTCCTTTGATTTTTTTCAACCATTTAAAAACATACAAGTGTTTCTTAGCTTACAGCCATGTAGTATCAGGTAACAGGTCAGACTCAGCCCATGCACAGAAATGGGCAGTGTGGTTGGCCCAGGGCCTGTTGAAGAGAAGGGAGGAGGTACCTGTTTGGCCCTGAGGCGCTGTGGTCAGGCACTGTGGCATGGACCTTCAGGTTCAATGAGAAAACTGTATCAGAGTTAAAGGCTGGGTCCCCAGTCCCTCTTATTCCTACTTCCCTTCCACCTGGAGAAGAAGCCCCAGGACTATAGGATCCTCAAGAATCTTCCCCTTGCCCTGTGTTCTACTGAACTGGGGACAATGCACAGATCAGAGGCAGCAGTAGGCAGGCAAGAGCAATACAAGAGTAGCAGCTTTGTGAGCCCTGTGGAGGCAGAGAGGTCAGGCTAGCTGACAGCTCCATGGAGACTACAGGACGTAGGATGGCAAGGGCTGGTGCATGAGGGGCACCTAGCCCCAGGCATAGCTTGAGAGGCAGGCTTATGGCCATGTGGCAGGTGGGGGCCCTTGGCCCATGGCAGGCAAACAGCAGCCCTCGGCAGGGTAGAAGGCAGAATGGGGAAGAGCTCCAGAGCCCAATCTCTGCCTAGCCCTTTGGAACCACAGTTCCCCAATCTGCACCTCCAGCTTGGAGCCAACGGCTATGTGTTCGCCATTGACCTGAACGGCTACGTGTTGCTGCACCCCAATCTCAAGCCTCAGGTGAGCCAGGTGGATGGCCTGGAGGGAGAGTAACCTTCCAAGATGGGGACTCCCAATTGCCTGTCCTGCCTCCCCACAGACTACTAACTTCCGGGAGCCTGTAACTCTAGACTTCCTGGATGCAGAGCTGGAGGATGAGAATAAGGAGGAGGTAAAATGAAGACAGGGAGGAGGGATGGGGAGGCCTGCCCAAAGAGCAGAGGAGGGTCACAGCTCTGGCCCTTCCAGATCCGTCGGAGCATGATCGATGGCAACAAGGGCCACAAGCAGATTAGAACCTTGGTCAAGTCTCTGGATGAGGTGAGAAGGCAGGGGAGGGGGGACAGGGGGTCAGAATGGGTACCCTTCCTACCCCGCATCTACTCTAGCCTGCTAACCCAAGTACCTGATGTGGCCTCCTCTCCCAGAGGTACATAGATGAAGTGATCCGGAACTACACCTGGGTGCCTATAAGGAGCACCAACTACAGGTGAGTAGGCCAGGACTGGACAGGCAGAAGTATGGGGTGACCCAGAGTCTGAGCCCCACTGTCCCCTCCTAGTCTATCCTCCACTCTAGTCTATTGTAACTATTATCCCAGTGAGGAACCAGCAGCCAGGGCTCCTTACTACTCACCCTGGGATACTAGATCCCCCAATCCTTGGAGGGGTTTCCTGAGGAACAACCCAGAGGTTCTGGGAGTCCAGAAAAGAGAATAGGACAGTGCATCCTCTTGTCACACCTGCCTGGAGGGCATCCCTGGGTGTCCACACTCAGAGTATCATCTCTGCACGTTCACTGCCTCCTCTAAGCCAACATCGAAGCCTCAGAGCAGGTCCCCTTTAGGTCAGGCATGGTTGACATAGGTTGTCCTCTGAATGAGTGCATGTGCCACACAACTGGTCCATTCTAAAATACCAGGGGCATCTTCATATCCCAGGCCCAGCCCATGACTGCCCCTTGCCACACCTGTGCAGCCTTGCCATTTGCTGAGTCTAAGATAGTGTCAGGGACTGCAGCCCCCACTCCTTGGGGATAGCAGCTCCCACCCCTGATGCTAGGATGCTAGGGGAGTCTACTGGGGGTAAGGATTTGCTTTGGGTCTGGTTATTCTCCATCCTCCAGGAGGGTTGGGGATATGGATGTCCAGTGTTTCCAAGGCAGGGGAAGAGGGGCTCCCTGGGCTTGGGCCTCTCTGTCCAGCTCCAAAGCCATGGGGAGGGGGTGCCAGAATGGCCCACCTCTTCCCAGCAGTGACCTGCACTCCCCCTTCCCCACCTCCCCAGCCTGGGGCTGGTGCTCCCACCCTACAGCACCTTCTACCTCCAAGCCAACCTCAGCGACCAGATCCTGCAGGTCAAGTGTAAGTGGCCCGGCCCCTGCCTGCGCCCTGCACCCCTGCCTCTGTCCCTGCACCCTGGCCGGCCCCAGGCAGCATAGCCAGCCATGCTTGCTGGCAAGGCATCCCCTCCTGCCCATTCTGCCCAGCCTCTGGCACCCACAGGCTGGGGCCCCGCCTCCAGCCTTCAAAAGTCTGTGGAAATCTGCATGCTCGCCTTTTCTCAGATTTGGTTCCAGACCATTCTCTCATGGTTTCCGTTGAGGTTTCTGTTTTTGGTTTCTCCTACTCCGTGTCTCCCTTTCATAGCCTGCCTGCCCTGAAAACCCTTGGGGGCTGCATTCTTGGAAGACACCCCCATCCCCTCTCCTCTTTCCCTGCTCCCAGCTCAGTTTTCTACCTCCTGTGGTGCCACCTCCAGGTCTCTCACTCTGTCCCCCATTCCCCATCCTCACTCAGGTCCCACTGTCCCTCAGTCTCCTCTCAATCCTCTTCATCTTCATCTTCTGCCATTCTCACTCTGATCTCCCTGCACCCCAACTTCCTTTTCTCTCCCTCCCTCCTTCTCTCATTCCCCATTTCTTTTTCCTTCCCTCTTCCCCTCCCCTGCTCCTCCACCTCCTCTGTCACCCTCCCTTTCTAACCTCTCCCTTCTGTTTTCTTCATCCATTTCTCTCACTTCCCGCCACCCATCTCTATAGCACCCCTACCTTCTTGAGTACACTCCCTTCAGTCTCTCTCCCTCTGTCTTACACCCTCTACCCTGCTCCTTCCCTTCCCCAATCCTGGCCTGCTCCCTCCTCCTCCCACTCTTCCTTTCCTCTCTCCTTCAGCCCAGCTTCCCCTCTCCTCCCAGTTTCTCTCCCCCTCTTCCTCTCTTCCTTCTCTCTTCTCTCTTCTCTCTCCCTCTCCTCCCTCCTCTCCCAGTCCTCTGCCTGTGGCTCCTCCCTGCATGCCCTGCTTACCCTGGGCCTCTCAGAGAGGCATGGGTTTCAGGCTTGGCCCCGCCTGCCCACCACCCGAGGTCACTGGGAGGGAGGCTGGGGCTCCGGCCCCACCGGGCGCCCCCCACCTGCCTGGCCGACTGGGGCTCATCTCCATTGAGTTTTCTTGCTCTCTCTTTCTCTCTCATGTCGTTTTTTTGCAAGAAGTTTCCTTTCGGTATGATGATGAGACACAATATTTTCATTCAAACAGCCATTGAATAAAATATTGTTTGTGCCCCTCCCCTTCCCCTCCCCCTTTTCGTTTGTTTTTGTGTTTGTGTTTTTGTTTTCCTCGCTTTCTCTCTTGGTGGACTGTCCCAGTGCCAATCAGCAAACTGAAGGGCAAGTATATTCAGAACCAGTGCACCCTCCTCTCCCCACCCCACCCCCTCACACCCCTGCTTGCCCCCCTCCCTGCCCAGGACCAGCCACACCCCTGCCCTTCAGGGTTCCCCTCCCAGCATCCCCTTGGTTCCTCAGTTCTTGCCTTTCCTCTGATCCCTAAACCCCTTTTAGAGCCAGTGGCCCCTTCCCTGGGCCTGCCTGCAGGATGTTCTCCAATGTTCTGAGGGTCAGGTCCCTTCCGTACGTAGTCCTTGCTCCCTATGGGAAGGCCTCTGCCTCCCCCCACCATCTCTCCAAGACAACTCAACAGTGGGGACAGGGCTGGATGCCTCTCTGCCACCTCCCACCCAGCAGGGCGGGGAGTTTGAGATGCAGGTAAAGTCCTCCCTGCTTACTGAGAAAGCTTATGTGAGGCTACCAGAAAGGATCAGCCCCACAAGGCTCCCTCTAGGACAGACAGCTCTCCCTCCTCTGATCTCTGCCAGTGGATCCAAAAGCTGGCAGCCCTCTGAGAAGGGAGACAGAAGGGCTCTGAGCCTCATCCCCTTGCCCTGGGAAAGGGGGACACACAGGGTAGGCAGCTGGGCCATCTGAAGAACAAGGCTCACACACCATCTTGGGGACTGGCCTTGGTGCTGAAGTTCCCCTGACCAGCCACACCCACTGCCCCGCCCTACCACCACCAGGCTGTGCTGAGGCCCTTTGACCCAGGCCTACCCTGGGGTAGTCACTGCTCCTGGGGAGGAGCAGCAGGTATGGAAAAGGTGTTCTCCTTGGGGAATAAAGGCAAATTCAGACTGGAAACCCTGGCCAGGCACAGAATGGGATCTGTCTGGACGCCAAGGCCAGCAAAGGAGCTTAGAGAAAATCAGGCCAAGGGTGAAGAAAAAGATTGTGGCACTCCAAAGTGCCCAAGCCAGAGAGTCTTAGAAAAGTGGGTGGTGACTTCCCAGACCCTGGCAGAGAACCGCAGGAGTAAGAGGACAACACAAGGTCTCTGCCACTGGTGCAAAAAGAGCTGCCCTCGGGCTGGGGATGTGGCTCAAGCGGTAGCGCGCTCGCCTGGCATGCGTGCGGCCCGGGTTCGATCTTCAGCACCACATACCAACAAAGATGTTGTGTCCGCCGAGAAATGGAAAATAAATATTAAAAAATTCTCTCTCTCTCTCGTTTTTTTTTTAAGAGAGAGTGAGAGAGAGAGAGAGAGAGGGAATTTTTAATATTTATTTTTGGGGCTGGGGATGTGGCTCAAGCGGTAGCGCGCTCGCCTGGCATGCGTGCGGCCCGGGTTCGATCCTCAGCACCACATACCAACAAAGATGTTGTGTCCACCGAGAACTAAAAAATAAAAATTCTCTCTCTCTCTCTCTCTCTCTCCCCTCTCTCACTCTCTCTTTAAAAAAAAAAAAGAGCTGCCCTCTCAGGGAATGCTTAGCAGATGCAACATGGAGAGCCACAGGGGATTCCCCCTAACCTGGAAGCAGGAGTCTCCAGTCACCCTAGGGCCCCTGACCAGCCTTGTTCAGCAAAGGGAATACAGCCACCCGCAATGGCCTGCGGGGGAGGTGGGGGCATACCCTACTCCCACTGGCTTGAGTTGTCTTTTTCTCCTTGTCTCCCACAACCCACTCAGTGACCCTAGAACTGTAGGGCCCTAGTAACCATGAGAACCATAGCATAGTATCCCTAGTATCCCTCCCTGCTCCTTCTCCCTCCTTTTTCTTTCTCCTCCTCCCCTCCCCCACCCTTTCCCCTTCGGCTTGTGTCCTGCCTCACAGTCCTATCAGAAAGGAACAGTCCAACCAGTGACTGCCCAGCTCCCTCTAAGCACCCCAAGCCTCCCCTGCCCAGAACCTTGCAGTGCATCGTGGGAGTATTTGGGAACAGGGAAAATCCCTCTTCTGTACAAATAAAGCCCTGGGGACAAAATAGTTTGTGATGTGGGTGAAGATAGGATAGGAAACTGCCAGAGTGAGACAGGCCAAGAGCAAAGGGACCCCTCCCAGATGTTGGCCTTCAGGGCAGCCAGTCCAGCTAGGCAGGAGAGACCTGAGGCCTTGTGGCCTCATCTTCAGGTTCACTCACAAACCCATACAAAGACACACACACATACACATACACACACATGCACAGCTCATGAGACCTGGGCAATAGCCCAACTGATGGACCCCTCTTCAGGCATCCCCAGCATTCCTCCCTGGCTCCTCTGAGCCCAGACATGCCTAGGAAAGGAGGAGACCTAGCCCTTCTTCTCTACCTGCCCCCACATGCCCCCAGCCCAGTAAAGTGAATGTTAAGTTTCTATCAGCACCCCTAACCCCTCACAGGGTGCAGAACAATCCCTACACCTTGAGGGTCTCCCTTCATGCAGTATCCTGTCCCAGAAAGAACCCCCCAGACCCCCACGATGCACTGCAGTCTATCCCCAGCTACCCACACTGTCTCTGGTTGGACTGTCTGTGCCCGTGAGAAACCCCCTCGGTTTGGCCATGTTGATGCCTGACACAACAAAAGACCTACCAAAACGCAAACAGCTGTGGTTAAGAAAGAGAGATAAAAATCCGCAGCCAAAAGCCAATTCCCTTCCTCAAAGTCTCTTTGGAGGCGAAGGAAGCTCAGCATGCGGTTTTTTCCATTATGGATGTGATAAGAGTGAGACTGGCGCCTCCCCCAGACCATGCATATATATAGCAGTGTGTGTATATATATGTGTGTGTGTGTGTCCGTGTATATGTGCTATACAGCAGTATGGAAGCATATACAGCCACGCCAAGGGACTCACTGCCGACAGAGGACCAGGCCCGGGCAACATATTGGCTATAACTGCCCTCTCCTGCGATGCTGTAGTCTCCACAAGCCCTCCACTCCTCCCCACCCGCCCATCCCCTCTCTCTGGCTCAAACCTGAACGTGGAAGTGGCGGGTTCCCTCTTTGCTGGTGTCTCCCCCTCCCTCAAGCTGCCCTCTCCCCAGCCCCCAGCCCAATCAGCTCTGAGCCCCCTGGCCTTCCGCCTCCCCAGCCCCCGCCAGATAACCCCCCCGTTTCTGTTGCAGATTTTGAGTTCCTGCTCCCCAGCAGCTTTGAGTCTGAAGGACATGTTTTCATTGCTCCCAGGTAGCTTGCGTGTGGCCTTGCTGAGGTGTGCTCCCCACCCCAACTGCCCCGGCCCTGCCTCCCGCACTGCTGCCTGGAGCTGTGTGTGTCTGTGTCCTGTGCAATGTCACCCCCAGCCCCCTGTACATAGCCCGGTATGTGTGGCTGTATGCATACCCAGGCCATGTAGCCGCACCAGGCAGCAGTGGCCAGTGCACAGTCCATCTCCCACCAGGCCTGAGGCAGGAGGCCTCTGGACTCTCTGCTGACCTTCCCTGCCCTCCCAGGCCACCAGGAAGGAGCCACTTCAGTCTTGGGCTGGCTGTCTGCAGCACACCCCTTCACCGGGCAGCTGCTGCTCTGGTTTGTGGTATCCTGCCCATGCCCCCACCTGCACCCCATTGTTGTCCTGTGTTGGTCAGTGTTTGTGTGGGTCTGGGGCTGAGCCAGACAGAGCCCCTGTCAGTAGTGCCAGGTCCAGGTGTGGTGGCTCACTGAGGGGTGAGGAGGAGTGGGAGGGAGGGGAGGGGCTTTGAGGAGTTGCTCTGGCAAGTGAGGTATCAGGGCAAGACCAGGTCCAGGCTAGACCATCTCTGAAATGCACACTCAGCATACACATGTGGGTCCTCTTGCCCACACCCTCTGCCCTTTGGCCCACATCTGAGGACCTACCCCCTTCCCCAAGTGCTCAAGAGCTCTCTTGTGACCAAATGAGGGAAGATGTGTGCAGCAAACAGACGCAAGGGCACTCTCAGGCACCACACAGGGACTCTGGACACTCCTAAGCTCCATTGTGTATGCACGTGCGTGCATGCACCCACAATTCTGTGACTCTCTCTGTAGATGTGTGTTTGTATCGTGAGTCATCGTATATATGTATAAGAGTCCGAGTATAAGTGTGGGGTGGGCTGTGTGCATTAGTGATAGTGGGAATGTGTGGAAAGGACTATGTGACTCACATGAACCTGAGGAAGCTCTCTGAGGGACGGGATCATGTTTGTCTTTGTCACCTCTGTATCTTTGGCTCTGGAGAGCTCAATCAATGAATGTCAGGTGAGTGAATGAAATGTGGATGTGCATATCATGTCTACCGTGTATCCTGAGCACAGCTGTGAAGGCATCATTTTGGGTGTGTCAGGTGTGGCCTCCAGGCACAGAGGCACAGGGTGTACACCACACAAAGGCCCTGAGTGAGTGGGAGCTGAGACCCAGTCCCAGGTGCCCTCACTAAGCTATAGGCCCCAGCACGACCTGGGGAAATGGCACATTTCTTAAATCCCCACAAAGTTGCTGTCATATAGCCTAGTGGTAACAGGAGTGTGAATGAAGGATTGGGCAGGATTGATGGCCTCAGGGTAGAGGTACAGCTTGCTAGAAAGCAAAGCTTCAAGCAGGCCCTGCAATACCCCAACAGCCCTCATGTTTTCTGGACCCAGAGCCTGAGCCCAGCACGTGCCTTGAGGAGGTAAGGGATTTGGCCTCCATGGGAAGAGTATTCCAGGCAAAGGGAAAAGCCAGTTTGAGGACCTACATATTCTCACTGATTTCCTGACACCTCTGCAGAATGATAAGAAAAAGTGAGTCTCAGGGACCCTGAATATGTGCCCAAAGGCGCACAGCCAGGAAGGGGCAGGATGAGGCACCAAATACCAGACTCTGGCGGACAAAGGCCAGTTCTGGTACTTGGTGCCACATATGCCAATGGAAATGCTGTAGAGCATACAGGTGAATAAGCCAGCCACCAGATGTGTCCTAAGGCCTCCCAGATGCACTATCTGGGTCTAGCTACCCGGGAGAGATGGGAGGTTCTGCAGAACCAAGCCAGGGAGAAAAAAAACCCTGCCAGGGTGGAGGAAGCAGACTCTCATTCTGGTGTTGGTATTGGCTACCCCAACTCAGACTTCTCAGCCTGCAGGCATGTAGGAGCCGAAGCCTGTAAGAACACATGTGCCCCTCCCTGAGGTCTGGGCTTCTCAGAGAATGGCCAGACAGGCTTATTGGGAAGCCTTGACCCCATTGCCCTGTTCAGCCCCCAAATCCCACTCTTCTTGCCCCTCCCTACCCCCAGAGAGTATTGCAAGGACCTGAATGCCTCAGACAACAACACTGAGTTCCTGAAAAACTTCATTGAGCTCATGGAGAAAGTGACTCCAGACTCCAAGCAGTGTGAGTGTCTAGTGGCAGGGCAGCTGGATCTGGGAAGTGCCCAGGCAGCATGGGGGCAGCCCAGAGGAACCTAGAGATGGGGGAGGTGTGGAAACAGGCCCAAACCCAGGGAAGAGCCTGGGTCAGGGTATAGGGAAGGCTCCTAGTGGAGCCTTGGGAGTAGGGGCAAGGGAGTACAGGAAGCTGCAAGAAGATGCTCCTCTACCCCTACCCTTCTGTTCCCAGGCAACAACTTCCTTCTGCACAACCTGATCTTGGACACAGGCATCACGCAGCAATTGGTGGAACGTGTGTGGAGGGACCAGGATCTCAACACGTATGCACCAGGCTTTAGGGGCAGGAGGCTGGGATGGTCCCAGAGGCCCTGACCTCTCTAGCTGAAGGCAGGCCTGTGACCCTACCTCCCCGCCACCCCCAGGTACAGCCTGCTGGCCGTGTTCGCTGCCACTGATGGTGGCATCACACGCATCTTCCCCAACAAGTAAGTGACCTACCACATTACCCAGCACCCACCTCTGTCTGGGATCTTGCCCTGTGCTGCTGCCCAGAGGCTTTCTTGCACTCCTAAGTATGCTGTCCCCCACAAGCCACCCCTTACCCACAAAGCCCTGCTCTCTTACGTGCTCCAGGGCAGCTGAGGATTGGACAGAAAACCCTGAACCCTTCAATGCCAGCTTCTATCGCCGCAGCCTAGATAATCATGGTTATGTCTTCAAGCCCCCACACCAGGATGGTGAGTATCCATCCAGCGTTCCCAGCAGCAGGTGGGAAGCCTCAGCTTCCCTGGCTACTCAGCCACCGCAAGGCTTTGTTCTGTGAGCCCCCTTTCAAACCTGACAATGGCTGAGACTGGGACAGACATGAAGAGAGGGATAGGCTCCGTCAGACACTATGCTGGGTGCTTAGGCTGGCTCAGGCCTGGGTGAATAGGGCATAGCTTTGAGCGGTCAGTGTGGCTGCCAGCCCCCACACCTGACTGCTCTACCTACACCACCCCAGCCCTATTAAGGCCGTTGGAGCTGGAGAACGACACAGTGGGTGTCCTCGTCAGCACAGCTGTGGAGCTCAGCCTAGGCGGGCGCACACTGAGACCAGCAGGTGAATGCCCAGGACAGAGGTGGGGAAGGAGGCAGTAGACAAGGTGTTGCTTAGGCAGGTAGCACTGATGGCCCTTTTCTCTCCCCAACAGTGGTGGGTGTTAAGCTAGACCTAGAGGCTTGGGCTGAGAAGTTCAAGGTACTGGCCAGCAACCGTACCCACCAGGAGCAGCCACAGAAGGTATTTGGGCAAGGGAAGGGGGAGTAAGACCAGAGTCCCCAGGGACCCAAGCTTTCTACTCAGAGTGGCTTCAGTGCCTATAGGAAGGGGCTGCTGCAGATGTCCTGGGGAACCAGATATATAAGGGTGAAAGGAAAGAGAAATATTGGTGGGTGCCTTACAGTCCTCATTCTCTGCCCAGCAGTGCGGCCCCAGCAGCCACTGTGAGATGGACTGCGAGGTTAACAATGAGGTGCGTGTGCCCTGAGGCTGCTGTAGACCCCAGCTTCCCCCACTCCCAGACTTTTTAGTCCCAACTGCAACTTCTAGCCCATCCCTTAGCTTCAGCAACCCTACCCTGACTTAGGATTGAGGAAATGGCATACACACCCCCCACATTCTGAATCACTGAAGTACTAGGGCCTGAAGTGAAAGGTCTGAGGCCCAGCCCCTCTCTTTGTTCCTCCCCCTTTCCTACCATTCAGGACCTACTCTGTGTCCTTATTGATGACGGAGGATTCCTGGTGCTGTCAAACCAGAACCATCAGTGGGACCAGGTAAGCGTCAGGAAGAGGATAGAGGAGGGCATAGATGTTTGAGCCTTCTGGGGACATGACACTGCTAGCCCTGTGACGTTGGCTCCCTCTCGGCATCCCCAGGTTGGCAGGTTCTTCAGTGAGGTGGATGCCAACCTGATGTTGGCACTCTACAACAACTCTTTCTACACCCGCAAGGAGTCCTACGACTATCAGGCAGCCTGTGCCCCTCAGCCCCCTGGCAACCTGGGTGCTGCACCTCGTGGTGTCTTTGTGGTGAGCCCTCAGAGGTGCCTGGAGATGGGGGGGGGGGGCTGGGATGCCTGACCCCCACCTCTGATGTCTGAATTAGGGGTGACCTCTGGTGAGGGGCAACAACAGCAGCCCATGCCCTTCTTTCCACTGCAGCCAACCATTGCAGACTTCCTTAACTTGGCCTGGTGGACCTCTGCTGCTGCCTGGTGAGTCCTGGGGGCTTGGATATAGAGATGGTGCTCCCTGGCCAAGAGGGGTCTAAAAAGTAATGGGGCAGGTCACTGGCCTCTGATGACCAACCCCACTCAGTGCCTCGTTCCCTGCAGGTCTTTGTTCCAACAGTTTCTCTACGGCCTCATCTACCACAGCTGGTTACAAGCGGGTAGGTAGGGCTTGGGAGGCACCTCCTCAAATAACGGTCTGCCCCTAGAGCAGACACCCGCTCCACCGGGAGGGCGGGGCTTACGGCTGAGCCAGGTTGAAGCCCACCAGTCAGACACCGTGCCAGGGTCTGTGGGCGGAGCTGAGGCGCTCTGGGCCCCGCAGACCCTGCGGAGGCCGAGGGGAGCCCTGAGACGCGCGAGAGCAGCTGCGTCATGAAACAGACCCAGTACTACTTCGGCACGGTGAACGCCTCCTACAATGCCATCATCGACTGCGGAAACTGCTCCAGGTGCTTGAGGGTGTCCTAGAGATGAGGAACCGGGAGAAGAACCAGGGTGGGGCCGATGGGGCGGGGTGAAGTGGAGGAATGAACCTCCAGACCCCGCCTCTCGATGTTCCCTCCAGGCTGTTTCACGCACAGAGACTGACCAACACCAACCTTCTCTTCGTGGTGGCCGAGAAACCGCTGTGCAGCCAGTGTGAGGCTGGTCGGCTGCTGCAGAAGGAGACGCACTGTATCCTGCCCCCTCCCTCCTCCCCGCCGTCCGCATTCCCTCCTGTCCCACGCGCCCCTCTATACCACCGCCGCTGCCTCCTTGACTCCCCACCCATGCCCAGCGGACGGCCCGGAGCAGTGTGAGCTGGTGCAAAGACCACGATACCGAAGAGGCCCGCACATCTGCTTCGACTACAATGCGACAGTGAGCTGGGGGAATGGCAGACCTGACATCGCATCACCCTGCGCCCGCCCGGGCCTGGCCGACCAGTTCCTTGTCTCTCCCCGCAGGAAGATACCTCAGACTGTGGCCGTGGAGCCTCCTTCCCGCCATCGCTGGGCATCCTGGTCTCCCTGCAGCTTCTTCTCCTCCTCGGCCTGCCGCCCCGGCCGCAGCTTCAAGTCCACACCCTCGCCGCCTCTCACCGCCTCTGAGCGCCAGCCCTACCCACACCCCCCAACCCTACCCGCCTGCCCCCCCACCCCTGCCCCACACTCCCGCCTTACAGCCTTGCCCCTCCCCCACTTAAGGACCTGAGCTCGCCAGGCTCTAAGAGCCTGTGCCTTGGGGTGGGGGAGTCCCAAAGGAGGGCGCCACAGACTTTGACACCCAGGATATGTCTCACCGCTGAACTGTTCAAGTGTCCCAGACACTGGACTCACCCCAGTGAGCTGGGACAGGGAAGCCACATGTACTGGTGCCAAACCAGGCCTCCCCTGCCTGCCCTGCCTAAAGGCTTCCTTTGTGTAGGCCATCCTGCCTCAGCTGGACCCCTCTAACCAGGCCCTGCTGCCCCACCCAAGCCTAAACCTAGTTTCCCTGGGAATAATGGAGGAAGGTGAGATAACAAGTTTGAGGCCCATGGGCTCCTGCCCCCTTTCAGGCCTACAGGCATCCCCACCCCACCCCCAAGCACTACAGGTGTCAGAACAATCTCACAATGACATCAGTTTAGACACACCCCAGTATACACCTGGAACCCTGAGGGTAGAAACCAGACTCACTAGACAGACCCCAAAGGACACACATAAATGGATACAGAGACACACATACAATGGGGGGCTCACAAAGCCTTACATAGGGTGAGGGGGTACTGGTGGGAGGGTTGGCACAAGCATGCTCCATCTCCTACTCGCCGCCTGCCTCTAATCTGAGCTGCAGCCCAGCTGATCCTCCCATCTTCTAAAGCTGAATGTCAAACAGTGCCAAATGCTGGGGCAGAGGGTAAAGACCCCTCTGTCCCATCCCTAGCCACCAGTGTCCCCCAAGTGCCCCTCACCCTGCCAGGTGCTCATTATAACCATTTCTCACTAGTATCAAACCCACAGCAGGACCACATGCCACTGCCTGCACCCTTCGGCAGAGGAACCCCCACCAGACATTGCCCTTTGCCTTAGCAGGGGTGACTTGGTCTCTCCTGGCTGGGCCATCCCACCCCCAGTCTGGCCCTTACACACTCAGGCCTGTGCCCATTCCCATGTCCCTCCCTCTCTCCCTCCCCCGAAACCCCCCCCCTCTGTCTCTCTCTCTCACACACATGCGCGCACACACACATACTCACACTCCCTGAGCCCAGGAGGCCAAACCGCCCCTCTTCTGCTGAACACACATTTGCACTCACACATATACACACTGTGCACACACAGAGGCTGGGCCTTGGGCACATCTGTTCACACCATTCATTCTGGTCATTTCCCCCAAAGGCATCCCAGTCTGGGGGCCAGTAGGGGACTGAGGGCAGGGGGATGTAGCCACGGGAATCAATGGACTGGGAGGAGGGGGGAGGGTGATGCATTAATTAATGGCTCCATTAATTAATGTCATGTTGCTTGTTGCTTTCTCAGTATGTTTGTATGGTTTGTGCCCACTGCTGGTGCCAGGGTGGGTGTCCATGATGTGTGCCCTGCCTGGATGTCAGCTGTGTCCTGTGGGGGCGCATGTGTAACTGTAGTGTAGTCAGGTGCTCAATGGAGAATATAAAAATGAAACAAACATATACAGAAAAATAAATATATATTTTAAGTTTAAAAAACAGAAAACAGACAAAACAATCCCCATCAGGTAGTTGTCCAACCCCCAGCTGGGTCTGATCCTTCTCATCACCCACCTGACCTGGCTGCCCCCTCACCTTGGGCTGGGGGACTGGGGGGCCATTTCCTCTCTACCCTTTTTTTTGTTGTTGTTCTATTTTGTACAGACATGTCGGAAAAACAACAGCGACAAAAAGTCAAGAAACTTTGTAAAATATCGTGTGTGTGATTCCTTGTAAAATATTTTCAAATGGTTTATTACAGAAGATCAGTTATTAAATAATGTTCATATTTTCACTTCAAACAGTTTCCATCCACTGTGTCAGCTTTGCGGTGAGGATTGGATAGCTATGAAGACAAGGGGTCATCACCCTGTTCTGCTGGGAGAAGGTCATAGCAATCCAGGTCCCTGGTGGCCACAGGGCATGATGCTTCATGGGCATGGTCCTTCCAGTGACTAATAAGATCCAGGCCCTTGACATACTTTGTCTCATATTATCTCACAAGCCTCCAGAAAAAAAAGCTGTTTTTGAAAACTAACTAAATAAATAATCCTCCTAGAGTTTCAAGGCAAGGCCAGAGTCCTGAAGGAATGAAAATAGTAATGAGATGCCAGTTGAGGCTGAAGTCCAGCCACCTAGTCCAGCAACTGGGACCTGACACTCAGGTCCTGCTCCTGGAGCCACACAACCAGAAGTTGGTACTTGCTGGTGCTCAAGGACCACATCCTACTATTCCAGGGAAGCCAAGGTCTGGCTCACTCCCCTATCCTGGCCAGGGGAGGCCAGAAGTCAGTTTTTGCAAATTCTCTGACAGACCCTTCACCCTTGTTCATTTTAACCCTAACCTTAGTTTGTGTTACAACTTTATCCTTTTCCTTTTTTTTTTTTTTTTTTTTTGGTGTGTGTGGGGGGTACTGGGAATTGAACCCAGGGTGCTCTACCACTTAGCTACATTCCAGCCCTTTTTAATTATTTTTTTTTTTATCTTGAGACAGGGTTTTGCTAAATTGCCCAGGCTAGTCTGAACTTATGATCCTTCTTCCTCAGCCTCTAGAGTACCTAGGATTACAGGCATGTGCCACCGTTGAGAGAATTGTAACCACTAGTTCAGAGGTTTTCCAGAGAATGCTGTCAGTGCTCACTCTGCAACATTGACAGGACCAGGGACTCTGCTCACTTACATTTAGCTGGTGGTCATCTGCCACAATCTAAGGGTTGTTACTAGTGAATCCTTCCTGGGGCAGATGAGTATAAAGAGAGATGAAATATTTTCCCTCACAGGATGAAGGTAAAAAATTGGCTAAGGTCTAAGAAAGAAGGTGGTGGCAGGAATGCTAAAGATGAAAGGACATTCAAGTGTCAGCTACAATGGGGCTTTCTTCACTTCTCTGCTGGGATTAGCTACAGAATAACACCTAACCCTCAATCTCAAAAACAGTTCCCATACTTTGAAAGCCCCTCAGATTCTGGGGTAGGATCACCAAATAAAATAGAAACTCAGTCAATTTTTATTTTTTAGATAAGTTTCGTAGAGAAATGTGTTTCTCATATTACATGGAACATGCTTATACTAAAAAGTTTATTGTTCATCTGAAATTCAAATTTGACTGAGCACCCTGTAATTTTACTTACTTAGTCTGGCAACTCTCTCCCTGGTGTGTGGCATCCAGTGGAAACCCAGACCTCAAAGATAGAGGGAGTCAACATCCTTTGTAAACTGGAAGGCTATGCACATATTGGGCAGTTGGAACTGAGATTGATGGCTGAAAGGGATTCTTCACTTTATAAAAGTCCCTTGTTATATAATTATTTTAATTTAGAATACATTTTTTTAAAGTAATTCGATATACAACAACAACAAAAGGCAAGAAACAACCTGTCTGAAGTCAAAATGGTGAGAAGTGAGGTCTGACCCTGGCTTGTGGGAAGATCTTTCTAACTCCAGCAATGATCAGAAGTCTCTGGTGGAGAGAAGAATCACTAAGGCAGCCCAGCATCACCCTTTTGAGGGAGGAAACCCTGGGTTCACTCCACTTGTAACAAAGGCAATCTGAATATCCAAGGTGGACTGGCATTCTACACTTTTGTCCCCTTTGTTTCTTAGGGTAGGAAGATTCTGTCATCTCCATTTTAAGATTTAAAAGATTCAAGAATTTTGCCAATGTCACACTGCCGCCAAATGACGGAGCAAGGACTCCGGTCAAGTCCCATTCTTAAACGTTCCAGGGCTTCACACACTATTACACACACCAGGACCATCTAACGTCCTCACCCACACGACTGCTCACAAGATCACACTATTATGTACAAGCACATGTCATAAATGGAGTCACTCTCCCTGGAAAATTAAGCAAGTGTGTGACCTGAGGCCGTGCAGCCTCCTGAACCCCCAACTCTCAGCTTCCCGAGGTTGGCAACGCTCTCTCCTTTATGCACCAAGAACAGGCGGAAACAGCCCTCAGCTATACAATTCCCAGAACACCCTTCTCGATCACGGACAGGACCAGCTAGGCGCACGGTCTCCTGGGACTTGTAGTTCCTCCCAGAAACCTAGTTCCGCTCCTCCAGGACTGTAGCCAAGGACTCCGTATCCCAGCATGCCAAAGAGCCGGAAGACAGGAGCTCAGAAGGCATCCGGCCGCCGCTGCCGCCGGGGGCACGCAAGCGCAGCACCCATGTTTGTCGGCCCCTGAGAAGGGAGGAGGCAGGGCTAGAAGTCAGGACTGAGGCCCAGCTGGAGCTGACCCGACTTGACTCGGACCTGGAACGAGGTGCCCGTCCCGCGCAGACCAGAGCCCAGGAGTGGATGGAGGTGCCCCGGTCCTGAGAGCAAGGCTAGTCCAGCCAGCCTGGCGCTGGGCCTACCGGGCAGGCAGGCAGGCGTGCCAAAGCCGCCCAGGACCTTCCTAAAGGTCCGGGGAGAGGGGCCTAGACTCTGGCCAGGCGACAAAGCCCTTTGAGACCGGAGCCCGTCCCGACCGGAAGCGGAGCCTTCACCAGGGCGATAGGCCAGTGACTAGGCCGAGCCCGGGCCTCCCATCGGGGCCGGACTGGAACGAGGCCCCGGGGAGGCCCCTAGCCCACCTTCTTCACCTTCTCCTCAGGCCAGCGCATACCAGGAAAATGCAACGCGCCCTACCTGGGGCCCGCCAGCACCTGGGGGCCATCCTGGCCAGCGCCAGCGTGGTGGTGAAGGCCCTGTGCGCAGCGGTACTTTTCATCTACCTGCTTTCCTTCGCAGTAGACACGGGCTGCCTGGCGGTCACCCCAGGCTACCTCTTTCCTCCCAACTTCTGGATTTGGACTCTGGCCACCCATGGGCTCATGGAGCAGCACCTGTGGGATGTGGCCATCAGCCTGGCCACAGTGGTGGTGGCTGGGCGTTTGCTGGAACCCCTCTGGGGAGCCCTGGAGCTGCTCATCTTCTTCTCCGTGGTGAATGTGTCTGTGGGGCTACTGGGAGCCTTCGCCTACCTCCTCACCTATATGGCTTCCTTCAACTTGGTCTACCTGTTCACAATCCGTATCCACGGCGCTCTGGGCTTCCTAGGTGGTGTCTTGGTGGCACTCAAGCAAACTATGGGGGACTGTGTGGTCCTGCGAGTGCCCCAGGTGCGCGTCAGCGTAGTGCCAATGCTGCTGCTGGCACTGCTGCTACTGCTGCGGCTGGCCACACTGCTCCAGAGCCCAGCGCTGGCTTCCTATGGCTTTGGACTTCTCTCCAGTTGGGTGTATCTTCGCTTCTACCAGCGCCACAGCCGAGGCCGAGGGGACATGGCTGACCACTTTGCTTTTGCCACCTTCTTCCCTGAGATCCTGCAGCCTGTGGTGGGGCTGCTGGCGAACTTGGTGCATGGTCTCCTAGTGAAAGTAAAGATATGCCAGAAGACAGTGAAACGCTATGATGTGGGAGCCCCATCCTCCATCACCATCAGCCTCCCAGGCACAGACCCTCAAGATGCAGAGCGGAGAAGGTACTGTGAAACCTTCCAAAATCTTGGCAAGCTAAGAGAGTACTGCTCAAAGTCACATGCCACCTGTTGAGGTGCTTGCTGTGCATAAGAGACCCACAGTCAGGTGTTGGGGCAGGTTCAGAGAGGAAACCCAGTCTGGCCTTGAGAATTCAGCATGTAGATGTCTGGGCTCCAGTGTGTGCTTTTTCTCACCACTAAGGCCATTTCAGTCTCAAGAAATACCATTTCTTTTGGTTCTGTGTGAGGGGCTAATGGAGGTATGCATCACCCTGGTCTTGCAGAGTCTCTAAATCCTAGACACTGGTACTTGGGAGCCAGAGACAACCTGTTGGTCTTTTTTCCCCTGTGAGGGGGAGGGGGGTGGGGACCAGGGAAGAAGGCCTGGGGCCTTTAAGAAACAGTCTGGTTACCCCAGTTTCCAAATACTGAACCATGTCCTCTTCATGAGTCTTAATTCAGATACATGCTTCTCTGCCACTTACTGAGGGAAGCTTAGGGTCTTTAACTTCCAAGCAGGGAGGTGTCACCAAACCCAGGGGACTGGCTATATGACCCACCTTAGAGGCCTGTGTACCACACCAGATAGTGGAGACCTTTGAATTATCTGTAAACTAAGCCATCTGCCGCATTAGGCATCCTGGCTGAATTATTCACTGGCTGCACTTTGGCCAGGACAAGAGAGACTGTTTTTAATTCAGCTCTTAACTCTCCTGAATCTGTGGGCTCCCCAGAGTGGTCCCAGCTTCTATAAGATCCCCAGCTCCATTTACAACATTATTCTTGGGGGTTTTTTTTGTTTTTTTTTTTGAGGGGGGGGGGGTGTTTGCTTGTTTTTTTTTTTTTTTTTTTTAAGGTAATCGGATAACAGGGCTATCCTTTTGCTTTTGTCAAAGGTTCCTGCTTTTGCTCATCTATGAAACAGATTCCTGGCAGGAAGCTCTGTGAATTCAGTGGAAGAGTTATTTATCCTTGAGCTTACTCTCCACTGGGGCAGTACACTTGAGTGTAAAACACACCCCTTCCTTGAAGGAGTTTCCAGCTGGTGGTCCAAGCTGATATGTGTGGGAAAACACTTACAGCATGCTGTGAGGGCTTCATTCAAGGCCCTACAGTCTAGTCTCTATGGGTGATAAGTTAGAGGTGTGTCTTGACCTTATTCAGTGAAGGAGACAAGGCCAGGTGGGCTGGACTTGGGAGGAACTAAGCTGCCCTCAGCTATTCAGGTGGGACCTCTCCTTCAGTGAAAGGTCTTAGATGGTTAGGGTTGGCTGGATGTTCAGAAAACCTGCCCAAGCCAGGTGAGGTGATACATACCTGTAATCCCAATGACTCAGGAGGCTGAGGCAGGAAGATCACAAGTTCAAGGCCAGCCTTAGCAATTTATGAGACCCTGTCTCAAGAAAAAAAAAAAACCAAAAACCTGCCCAAGGAAATGGACCAGAGAGTGGGTGAAGATAGGGCAAGAGGTAAGTTCTTGGTATAGCCTTAAGTAGTATAGGTGGGGGTTATTCCTCCAACCAGTTTGTTATCTGACTGCAAGCCACACTCAGACCCAAAGGGCTACTAAGTAGAAGGCAGGGTTTCCCATCTTTTTTTTTTTTTCCTTTTTAGTTGTTGATGGCCCTATTTATTTACTTCTTTATATGCAGTGCCTCACACATGCAAATGCTTGCCTGAGCTACAACCCCAGCCCCCATCAAAGAGACATCTTTGACCCTTGTGAAGAAGTGACTAGCATGACACTATCTCTGGGCCTTGGCCGACTTTAGACAGAACTGACAAGGCCATCTCTGAGAAGAGAGCCTTGGCAGTATCATTGAAGAACTGTCCCATCAATGCAAATTTGCCATGTGCCAGGTTGGAGGGCAGTGGGGGAAGTATACTGGGTTTTCTGTGCTCATGTCCTTGTTGCTTCTCCTTATCCTTGGCATGGTGCAGGTTTTGGTTCTCTGCAGGAACTTGATAGGTTACACAGACTGTCCCCACATTGGTGGCACAGAGAAGCTGAAGCATCAGGAGTGGGCAATGGCCATTGTTGGATGTGTTGCCTGGCAGCATTGTTACTCTACCCTCTGGTGGCCTAGGGCTCATGTGAATACCTTCTAGTAGACTTTCCCATCTCCCCAAAGTGGTGCCTCCAAGGATCTGCCCCATGAAAATAGGCTCTGGCCTGTGCCCTACCCACATGGGCTTTTCTCTTCTTCACCTCTTGTAAGGACTCTGCTAAAAGCCTATTCTAACACAGGTCTTAGTGGTTTGGGGGATTCTCTAGAAATGAAAACATAAGAGTTAAGAGGGGTGTACTGATCCAAGTTGACTCTGCTTCCTGGGCTGAGCTAAGGGAGGTACTGAATTCCAGTCTTTCCCAGAGACCCTTGCCAGGAGGCTTCAAATACCCCTATCCAGGAAAGGGAGAATTAATGAACCTGTCCTTAGATGTGTGTAAGTGCCCAAGCAGGTACCCATCTCCAGGTACCTGCCATTCCACCCATCTGCCCTAGATCGTTAGATCTGCCCACTCTCATGCATCAAATTCAGAACTATTCCCGGTGGCTGGCCATGGACAGCCTCGTGGTCAGTCTGGCAGACATTCAACTGGCCTTCTCATCCTGGAGGCGCCCTGAGCTAGAAGGAAAGACTCCAGAGCCTTCTGGTCCTCATTCTGATGGCAGCATGGGCTGAAATTCAGTCTCAGGGGAGTTCTGGGTGCTGCATGGAGAATGGATTCTGGGGGAGGAATCTATGTGGTAGGGAGAGAGGGCAGATTACAGAGGAAGGGTGCAGGATATGTGCCAAGAGAAACCCAGAGTGACCTGTCCTCTCTCCTCTGGCCCCAGGCAACTGGCTCTGAAGGCCCTCAATGAGCGGCTGAAGAGAGTGGAGGACCAGTCCACCTGGCCCAGCATGGATGATGATGAAGAAGAATCTGGGGCCAAAGTGGACAGCCCCCTGCTCTCAGAAAAGGCTCCCACATCCCCAGGAAAGGGGGCTACTCCTGAATCCATCCTTATCACCTTCGAGGCAGCTCCCCCCAAACTGTAACTCCAGACCACCTTGAGTGTAGCCCCTCCTCTCCCAAGCCCTGATGCCTCTCAGCTACCCCAGGGCACTGACTGCTCTAAGAGGGAAGAAGGCCTGCTGGAGCCTTCCATGGCCACTTGCTGTCTCTCACCAACACTACCCAGGACCCTTGCTACCTGGTTCTGACTCCAGATAACCACTATCCTGGGCATGGGACCTCTGAGGCATCGGCCAATCCAGAACTCCATCTGAGGTGAGACTATACCTCAGCCCCAAGTGACTACAGGAACGCTGGTGCCACAGCTCCTGGGCTGGCCCTCACATCTGAAACTGGTTGCCAAGAGCCCTGAGCCCTGTCAAGGCAAGGATTTGCATTTGCCAAAAATGTTCTGGGGGCCCAGCCAGTGCAGGAGCCAACACAAGGCTGTACATCCCAGCCCACCCCCAGGAAGACTGTGTTCATGTCAGGATTTCTTGTTTCCCTCTGCTGTGGCCGTGACTGCTTCTGGGCCAGAACAGCCACAGCTCCCAGGTATTTTCTACAGGACCACTTGAGTGGGCAACCAAGCCCAGCCTCACAGTATCAATAAAGCAGTTCTTTGAGGTATGACTCCTGCACTTTGTCAAGCTACCTTGTACAGCCTCACATGCTCAACTTAGATAGTCTTTACTCTGGATCCAAGGGCTCTCCATGGCAACTCCAGCTGGATAAAAAGCCCACTGCCCCAGTATACCTTCCTTCCACCACTATATGCCTACTGCCAGGTGGCCTTCCCAGAGCCATTGCCTCAGAGCCTTATTCTTTTTCCTCTCTCTAGTCCCCATTTAGGAGGCCCTCTGCCCCTACCCAGAGGATCTGACAGTTGAGGTTCTCTCCATCATGAGTTGTTCTTGCCCATGACTCACCACAAAGACAGAGTATTCTGCTCTTGACACCTATGGAGATAGCCCATTCCCAGCTCCCATCCTGTCAGTCTGTATCTAGCCCCCATAGTGTGGATGTTCCAGGAGTCAGAAGCTGGGAGATGGGTAGGATACATAGCTGTACCATTCACAACATGGGAGGCTCAGCAGCCATATCCTAGGGACTTGTGTGCTAGGAGAACTTCTACCATTCAGAGAGGGCCCCCACCTTGCTAAGCTGGCTACTTCTTAAAGCTGACAGCATTAGTTAGAACCACCTCCAACTCTAAGCTGTTCCTCCCATCAGTCTTTTCAGTCATTTTTATTCACTTTTTTCTCTCCAATAATTAAACCAGTACAATTATAAGCTGCATTGTTGTGCAGGCAGTCTTGCAATCCCAGCTTCATCCAGACACGTGATCCATATGCTCCTCTGGGATGCAGCAAAAGGAGAAGGACAGAGGAGGCACTCTAGCACGAAGAGCAAAAATGTCACATATGGGTCTCCTACTGCTCCAGTGCCTGAAGTATCCCCTGACCCAATCAGCTTAAAGAGTTCAGGAGGTCCCCAGCCCCAGAATGCTGAGAGGCAAATCCAGGCTTCCCTTGGCTAGGAAGAGTTCATGGTTGGATCCTCTTGCGATATAGGTAGGCATTGCTCACCTGATTCATAATGACCAAGCTGGTAAGGACAGGGCATAGCACGGCCAGGTACCAGGCTCCACCAGTGACAGTGGCAGTGAACCAGAGTGAGCACATGCCCAACAAGAGGCTGGTACTACCGAGCAGGTAGCCCACCAGCCCAGAAGTGGCATGGTATAGCTTGAGCTTTGCCAGGGGCCATCGGGGCAGCAGCTTGGGGTAAAGCAGCCCCACCCCACCTGAACACTGCAGCCCTGCCCATAGCACGGCTATCAATCCTGCCTGTCCGTGCCGTGTAGCCAAGTGGGCTTTGCCAAGCTGCTCTTTGTGGAGGATGACAAGACCAAGGCCCAGCAGTGCACACAGTAGAGCCAGCAGCTGCAGCACCCAGTGGCAGCGTGCCCGGCCCTTCCGTGACAGGGAGCGCAGCAACGAACTCTCAGGAGAGAACACCAATAGTGCCTCGGTCATCAGGAAGGAGAACTGAGGAGACGGAGAAGGAAACTCAAGTGAGGGTGCTGTCCCAGCAAAAAATAAATAAGAGGGCTTTAGATGATCCTCTTAGTTGTCAGTGCACCTGAGCTGATTCCCCTTCTTAATTTTCTCCCCATTTAGTGGGGCAGAACATCTTCCTTAAATAGTCAGTGACAGATACCTCTTCACACATCTTCCTAGATGCTATTCTGAAATGTCATCTCTGTTGTTACCTAGCAAACAAGGTCTGAGATGTAGCACTTATAAATGATTCAAAACCTTTGTTTCTCTCCCATGGGGATGTATGGATACAATTTCTTGGCAAGAGCTGACCACATGGGTGCACTGTTTCAGGGAAAATAAGATGCATATCACCACAAACTTAAGGTAAAAAGGATCATCCAAATGCAATTTCTCAGCTTCCTGCCTGGAGATGGGAGAAGTCTCATTTGTTTTTAAACCTTCCCATTTATCCTAGGTTTTTTGTTTGTTTGTTTTTGATGTATATGTGGTACTGGGGATTGAACCCTGGAGAACTATGTCAAGCACTTTTAATTTATTTTTTTGTTTTGAGACAGGGTTTCACTAAATTGCCAAGACTGGCCTTGAACTTGCAATCCTCTTGTCTCAGCCTCCCCAGTAGCTAGGATTACAGGTATACACCACCACACCCAGCTATACTGGGTCTCAAATACTATGATTCAAGTCAGGAACATATCCAGACAAGAGTTGAAGCATGCAACTCCTCCAAATAGACACTAAATATCCATAAGGAGTCAAAGGCAGGGTCACCACCCATACCCATGCTCCCACCCATGAGAGCTGCCCATACCCACTACTTACAGCCAGAGACATAAGCACAGGGTGCCAGGAAAACAGGCCTGGAATGAGAAGAGGAGTCCTCATGGGGCTGAGGCAAGAAGAAACCAGCAATACCAATCCCTACAGGTTGAGGAATAAGGGCAGCCCATCACCTAAGAAGGTGCTGCCAAAATGTGAGCCGCACCCCGCTAGCTGCAACAAGCTGACTCCACACCTGTTCTCTCTTCCTAGACCACAGGCCATGCATGCTTGCCACTCCTCTCTCTCCTTCCCCCAGCATCTCCCAAGAGGTGCACCAAGACAAGAAAAGGATAACCATGGGCTCTGTGGGGCTTGGCCAAGCTGTCAGAGCCCCCACACCCATGTTTCATCCAGAGTATCATCCCTTCTACACAAAATATTCCTCAGTCAGCCAGCCCTGTTCCCAAGAGTTAGGCCCAAGGATTCCTACTGCTCTTGCTCCCCCAGAAAAAGTTGCCTTTCCTTTCCCAGAAGTCAACTATGAATTCTACTTACTGGAACCAGGCCTGGCGAGCACAGCCACAAAGATGGTAAAGCCCAGGGCCACAAGGTGGGCTGCAGCCCCAGAAGCAGTGCGCAGAGCTCGGTAGATGTGCGACTCGGTCTCCACAGAAAGGGCCATGGTCAGTAGCCTGAAAACAAAGTAGCATTGGCAAGGGTCGGGTGCCCCAGTAGGACAGTTCCACACCTCTCGCTAGAAGAAGAGTTGCAGGGCAAGAATGCCACCCTCTTGCAAGAAGTTATGGTAGGAAAAAACAGACCAAGACCAGTACCGGAAATAGTCACAACTGGCCAGGAGAGGACTGGCAGCCCCGTCAGGATCTACCTGTTAGCGTCTACCTGCATCTAAATCGGTATTGATCTCTAGCCCACTTTTCAGGTAGGATACGCAAGGCTACATAAGACTACCAATTCCAGCATGCATCACCCTGTCGCTGGTGGGAACGCCAGGTGGGAGCGCGTGAAGCACCGCGGGAATTGTAGTTCCCAGATCCGTCCCACTTACAGCCTGAATCCCTTCGTGCAGTGCTCCCCACCAAGTGCCGCTAGCACGCTGTCCCTTCATGCTAGGAATCTGCCTACCTCACTTGCGGCGCCGATCAGACGTGGTGGTTTCCTCCAAAAAAATTGCTGGATAACCAGGACCCTACCGCGCACGCCGCCGCTCCGTCGCGGAGCCGCTTCACTTCCGGGTGCGACATCTACCCACCCGGGACTTCCTGGGAAGAGCCCCCCCAAGCCCCGCCTCTGAATCTCGCTACGCAGACTCTACTGAGCAGACGGCTTCTCGAGTGTGTATGTGTGTATGTGTGCGCGCGCGCGTGCGCGCGCACGACTGCGTGACACAGTGGCCCAGGCCTCGGGGCTGTTTTCTGACCAGTGTTCCCAAGAATAGGGGTGTCTCCGCGCGAACAACAAGGAGCTACGAGACCCAGGACTCGCTAGCGCCATGGGCAGCAGCTGCCGTATCGAATGCATATTCTTCAGCGAGTTCCACCCCACGCTGGGACCAAAGATCACCTATCAGGTGCTGCCCGGGCTCTCGACTAGGCGGGGAGAGGGACACTCTTGGGAGCTCAGCCGACTGACATAGCACTGAATCCCCTTGCTGCACGCGGGTATCTCTATCCATTCCCGGATAACCATGAATAGAAAGGATAACAGACCCAGGTCCTCCGGCTCCTGTTGTGATGAAGGAAACATACTATGTCACATGAGCCGTGCTTTGGGGAAATCCAGTTGTAAGGTTCAGGGGAGGTGTCAGGTCCCATAGAAGGTGGGGGTGAGTGGTCTGAGAGAATTCCTGGATTGAAACTTAAATGATGCATAGCAAATTAAAGATGGAGGAAAGTGTTCCAAGTATAGGGAGCAACAAATGCAAAAGCCAAGAAGCCTGTGAGAACACAGTATGTGTTTGAAAACACCAAGGAGTGTTAGGCCTGGGTGAATGAGAGAGGGGAAAATGCTAGAGAAAAGTACTTATACCTGAAGGTGGTAATGGGGGGTGCACCTATGAATGCACCCTGTGCACTCCACCCAGTCCCAATGTCTAGTCAGGGGCCTCTTGCCACTTCCTTCCCCAGGTCCCTGAAGACTTCATCTCCAGGGAGCTGTTTGACACTGTCCAAGTGTACATCATCACCAAGCCAGAGCTACAAAACAAGCTCATCACTGTGTGAGGCCCTGCTGGGTGTGGGATGAATGGGTCCCAAGAGGAGGGAACAGACTTGGGGAGGCCTGACTCTGTTCCATTCATCCAGCACAGCCATGGAAAAGAAGCTGATCGGATGCCCTGTGTGCATTGAGCACAAGAAGTATAGCCGCAATGCTCTCCTTTTCAACCTGGGGTTCGTGTGTGATGCCCAGGCCAAGACCTGTGCCCTGGAGCCCATTGTTAAAAAGCTGGCTGGCTACCTGACCACACTGGAGGTCTGCAACATGATAGGCTTGGGTGTATGGGCAGGCAAAGTTGGGAAAAGTGTTCCTATGTCTCCAAAGTCTCCTTGATCCTGACAACTAGCTCAGGACCCAGGCAGGGCATCCAGTTAGTCAGGTGCCCTGGGGTATACCCACTATGCTGTCTATGCTCTGTCCAGCTAGAGAGCAGTTTCGTGTCCACAGAGGAGAGCAAGCAGAAGTTGGTGCCCATAATGACCATCTTACTGGAGGAGCTGAACGCCTCTGGCCGGTGCACTCTACCCATTGGTATGGCCCAGCCTCTGCAAGAACAACAGAAGGGGAGGGATGGGAAAGTGGCAGAAGGTGAGCACAGCCTTTGGGGGGAAAAGGACAAGACTTTTGAATAAACTGGTAGCCAGGAAATAGCCAGAGGCTGAGGTGATGTCCTGGGTACAGTACATGATGGGGCTGGGCATGGGGGGCAGCCAGCAGAGCTATCCAGCTCTGCTCCTTGTGTATATTCCTTCCCCTTTGGACCTCAGTTTCTCACTCCATAAAAGGGGAAGAATGACCCTCCCCAGAGCCACCTGCCTGCCTCAAGGGATACTGGAAAGGCTGGATGGTAATTGAGGGCCTCTCAGGAGAGATGGCACTGAGAATATGGGTGGGGTCCCCTGCAGATGAATCCAACACCATCCACTTGAAGGTGATTGAACAGCGGCCAGACCCTCCTGTGGCCCAAGAGTATGATGTACCTGTCTTTACCAAGGACAAGGAGGATTTCATCAACTCACAGTGGGACCTCACCACCCAACAGGTGTGCCAGTTGTCTCTGAGTAGCATCACCTTGTCCTGGCCACAGCACTGGCCTCATCCTAACCCCACTGACCTTGCCCTGCCCTGCCAGATCCTGCCATACATCGATGGTTTCCGCCATGTCCAGAAGATCTCTGCTGAGGCAGATGTGGAGCTCAACCTGGTGCGCATTGCCATACAGAACCTACTGTGAGTGGGGCAATAGTCATGCCTAGCATAAGGTCACCAGCCAGGAAAGAACCTAGGTCCCTGAGTATGGAGCTGGAAAAGTCTAGTCTTCAGAAGCTGAGATCAGCTCTCTCTCTTAGGTACTATGGTGTTGTGACACTGGTGTCCATTCTCCAGGTAGGTGAATTTGGGATATGGTTCAGCAATGTCTGGCCCAGCCTCCCGGCCCCTCACTCAGTTCCCTGTGCCTTCTGCTATTCTCTAGTACTCCAACGTGTACTGTCCAACACCCAAGGTCCAGGATCTTGTAGATGACAAGTCCCTACAGGAGGCATGTCTATCCTACGTGACCAAGCAAGGTAGTAGTGGGCTCTGGGGAGATATCTTGGGAAGGGGAGGGTCACTTGGTGAGCTGATCCTGGCACCCACAGGGCACAAAAGAGCCAGTCTCCGGGATGTGTTCCAACTGTACTGCAGCCTGAGCCCTGGTACTACTGTACGAGACCTCATCGGCCGCCACCCCCAGCAGCTACAGCATGTTGATGAACGGTCAGAGGGCCATTCCTTGGGAAATGAGGGGGTTGCCTGAGAGAAGGTAGACCCTCTTTGTCTCTCTGGAGGAACCCTGGGTCAGAAGAAGCAGGGTATTCCCAGTGAGAAGAATCGTGGCACTGCTAATCCAGGGAGGATTCCTGGGGATGATGAGCTTGCAGGGCAGTCTGGCTCTGAGATAGAATTGAACAGAAGGCTGCAGGAAAGAGTTGGTCTGGCTATAAGGAGGACTGACCAGAGCATCATACTTCTTTCCCAATCCTCACCCCAGGAAACTGATCCAGTTTGGGCTAATGAAGAATCTCATCCGACGACTACAGAAATATCCTGTGCGGGTGTCTCGAGAGGAGCGAAGCCACCCTGCCCGGCTTTACACAGGCTGTCACAGCTATGATGAGATCTGCTGCAAGACAGGTGGAGCCATGCAGTGGGGCAGTCAGGGTGAGGTCAGGGCACTGTGGGTAGGCCAAGATCACTGACCTCACCTCCCCCACCCCACCCAGGCATGAGTTACCATGAGCTGGATGAGCGTCTGGAGAATGACCCCAACATCATCATCTGCTGGAAGTGAAGCTTTCCTGAATGATTATATTGCTGTGGCTACTCCCTCCTGCTAAACCCACATAGGGACTAGACAAGTAGGCTAGTTCATATCCTCTGTAGGTTGACTCTTAGTTCTGTAAATAAAATCATTGACTTCAACCTGCCTTTATTCATTTATTTATTTTTGCGGTATGGGGATTGAACTCAAGGGCACTCTTATCACATCCCCAGCCTTTTATTTTCAGTCAGAATCTCTCTAAGTTGCCTAAGCTGGCCTTGAACTTTTAACCATCCTTCCTCAGCCTGTGGAGTAGCTAGGATTACAGGTATTATAGGCACCCCAGCTGCCTCAACCTTTTACTGAGTGCTACCTCCGCTGTGGACAACCTAGCCTTAAATGAGCCAGTCAAGGTCCGGGCGCTCTGGAGCGCCCTCTGGTGGGCGTGGCCAGCAATGGCCAAGTGAACATGCTGTTGTAAACTGAAACAGCAAGAAACAGAGGTGATGAACAGTTTGAGTTCCGAGGGAAGCAGGGATTGCTCTGGATTAGATAAGCAAAACAGACCTAGGTGAAGTGATTTAAACTGAGCCTTGAACTAGGAAAAGTATTCCAATAGAAGAAACAAATGCAAAACCCTGAAGCATGTATGAGGAACCCAAGGCAAGCCCATGAGACTGGATCATGGGAGACCAAAGAGAACCAAAAATACAAGCCAAAGACTTCCAGGCATGATGACACATGCCTCTACTCCCAGATACTCAAGAGGCCAAGGCAGGAGGATTTCGAGTTTGAGGCCAGCCTGGACAATTTAGCAAGATCCTGTCTCTAAAATAGAAAGGGATGGGGAATGCAGCTCAGTGGTAGAACTTTCATGTGCTAGGCCTGGGTTCAATCCCCAATACCCTCACAGCGCTCCGCCCCCCCCCCCACGTCTAAATCCTGAGGTAGGAGAAAGGCAAGAAGTAGAGCCTGCAAAACTCTGGGAAGCCACGTCTGACCCAGTATTTTTTTGCGGGGGGTGGGGGGGGCGGCGGGGGTGGTTACCAAGGATGGAACTCGGGCTGTCGGCCACTGAGCCACATCCCCAGCCCTATTTTGTATATTATTTAGAGACAGGGTCTTACTGAGTTGCTTTTAGCCCCTCACTTTTGCTGAGGCTGGCTTTGAACTTGAGATCCTCCTGCCTCAGTCTCCCGAGCCCCTGGAATACACCGGCAGTATTTTTTAAATATATACACTTTTAATGGTAGATGGACACAATACCTTTATTTATATTTATGTGGTGCTGAGGATTGAACCCAGTGCCTCACACATGCTAGGCAAGCACACTACCACTGAGCTACAACCCAGCCCCTAATCCAGTATTTTGAGGGCCAGAGATAATCGCAGAACCGCCCTCCTGCAAAGGAGTAATGTCTGATGTACACCTTTAAGAATCCTGGCTGCTGGGAAGGGTCCAGAGTGGAAGTAGATCTAGTGAAAAGGCTGATGCAGCTACCCCCATTAAAGTAATAGCAGTCTGAAGTAGAATGGAACGACGTTGTGGGTCCTGGGCAATACTTAGGGAGTAAATCCAACTGGTGATGCTGGGTACAAGAAATAAGGAGGAAGCCATGAAGAGGAACATCCGAGAGGATCAAGACAGTCCAGCTGCAGGAGGAGCTGGCGGGGTCACTGGCTGACTTGACAATTAGGGAAAGAGTTGGTGGAGTTCAGGAGAGACTTCGCGGGCGCACCTGGTTGTGAGGAAGAAAACTTTATGACAGTCGCAGTAGGGTTACTATTGGCAGCGGAGTAGGCGTGGCAAGCGGGGGAGGGTGTGGTTCCAGACTCCAGGAGCCACCGGCATAGGTGGACCCAGGCTTCACTGCGCAGACGCCAAGCTGTTTCCATGGCGGCGAGGACGCACGCGCTCCAACCAACAGGCAACTGTCCGGTCCCAGAGTCCAGTCCTGCTGAAGTCTGTCCTCCTAAAGTGTATCATCTCCTCCGCCCCAACTGCTACCCGAAGTCAGCCAGACTCTGGCCCCAACATGGACCTGGAATTGCTGCTGCCCGGAGAAGCTGACGTACTGGTGCGGGGTCTGCGCAGTTTCCCCCTGCGCGAGATGGGCTCTGAAGGGTGAGGCAGCTGGGTCAGACAGAGTTACCAGGTCCTTGAAAGGGGGGAGCTTGGGACTGACATTGGGGAAGGGGTTGCTCAATGTGAGGGAGCCCCCAGGTGGAGAGGCAAAGCTCTTCAAGATAGGAGTATATGGCTCCTAAGCCCCTTCTGGATCCTCAGGATCAGATTTGGCTTCAATAGGATCTAGCCGCACTTCTGATGCACACATGTGTGCCCAAATACACATACATACCCTCTGTAACAGGTGGAACCAGCAGCATGAGAACCTGGAGAAGCTGAACATGCAAGCCATCCTTGATGCTACTGTCAGCCAAGGCGAGCCCATCCAGGAGCTGCTAGTCACCCATGGGAAGGTACCCCAAGGTCACAGACAGTATTCCTGTCTTCCCTCCCACAACACCCACTACACCCCTCAGGAACACATGGATGCCTGCTCTTCCCTCTGGCCTGGTATAACTGTTCTCCCTGAAGGGGAAAGAGGAATGTGTTGCATTTCCTTTTGTCCCCCAATTAGACAAGACCCAGGCATGCCAGACCTGTGTTAGGACATGGATTGATTAGGGGGAAAGTCATGGACACTAGAACAGCTTAGGCTGTAGGGGGGAGACCCAAGTGTTAAAGTCACCCTGAACTGCCAATAAGACCCGAGGAGGACTCCCCCTGAAGTGGGAGTGGTGCCTTGACTTGAAAGGAAACAGCCTTTCCAACATGAGGGTTGGGGAGTTAGAAAACAGGGAGATGACCTGAGATATCACTTGACAAAAGATTTCTCCACAAGAAAAAGGCAGAGCACACTATTAGGGGATGGGGCAGAAATAGGGCACTGTAAAGGGCCTTGAGTAAGAATGAGACTTAGGCATACAAGAGCCTTGGAGGGTCAGAGGACAAGGACAAGAAGGGAGGGCATGAGTAGGAGGGCTAGCCTAAAAGAGATAGGGAGGAGGGGATAAGAATGCAGGTGCTGGGCTGGGGATGTGGCTCAAGCGGTAGCGCGCTCGCCTGGCATTCGTGCGGCCCGGGTTCGATCCTCAGCACCACATACAAACAAAGATGTTGTGTCCGCCGAGAACTAAAAAATAAATATTAAAAATTCTCTCTCTCTCTCTCTCTCTCTCTCTCTCTCTCTCTCTCTCCTCTCTCACTCTCTCTTTAAAAAAAAAAAAGAATGCAGGTGCAGAGAGGCAAGGCAGTTGGGACAGAGCAAGGGCTAGTCACAGGTAGCAGGGGAGTGTCCCCATAGATGTTGGAACATCTGGAAATAAAGGTCTAAGATGCAGGAGAAAAGTCAGGAAGGGTACTTGTAGGGCCTGGGAGAGTCTAGAGACCTGGGGAAGTTTGAGAGATGAGCTAACAGAGCCAGGGATGGGAGGGTTGCCAGGCAAAGAAGGTCCACCTCATTCCTGTCCTTTCCCCATGCTTCAAAGATCCCGACACTGGGCTGGGGATGTGGCTCAAGCGGTAGCGCGCTCGTCTGGCATGCGTGCGGCCCGGGTTCGATCCTCAGCACCACATACAAACAACGATGTTGTGTCTGCCGATAACTAAAAAATAAATATTAAAAAAATTCTCTCTCTCTCTCTCCCTCTATCACTCTCTCTTAAAAAAAAAAAAAAAAAAAAAAAAGATCCCGACACTGGTAGAAGAGCTAATTGCAGTGGAGATGTGGAAGCAGAAGGTATTCCCTGTGCTATGCAAAGTGGAGGACTTCAAGCCCCAGAATACTTTCCCCATATACATGGTGGTGAGTTGAGTCCCTGGCGCACACCTCATCCCTTTCAGAGCAGAGAGCCATGGCCCAGGGAAGACAGAATGCCTGGGTAGTCCCTATGCCTGTCTTGCAGCCCAGGCCCTGTCCTCCCCTTTTTTTGATAGGTACACCATGAAGCCTCCATTATCAACCTCCTAGAGACTGTGTTCTTCCACAAGGTAAGGCACTATTCCTGCCCAGGGGCCACTGCTCTGGGCAGGGCTTATTTGATTGTGTCCATGTGGGGAGGACATCAGAGACAGAAAGTTTCCTCTCCTCCTTTCCCTCAGGAGGTATGTGAGTCAGCAGAAGACACCATCTTGGACCTGGTGGATTATTGCCATCGCAAACTGACACTGCTGGTGGCCCAAACTGGCCGTGGTGGCCCCCATGAGGAAGAAGGGCCCCAGGATGGTACCCCTATGCAGGTGGACTGAGGTTTCCTGGGGTTGGCAAAGCCTAGATGTGGGTTTCCTAAGGCCTGTGCAGCAGGGGGTGGTCTAGCTTGAACACTGTGTGCCCCCAGGAGCTGCAGAAGCAGGCAGAACTAATGGAATTTGAGATCTCACTGAAGGCTCTCTCAGTGTTGCGCTACATCACAGATTGTGTGGACAGGTGGGCAGTCCTCCCAAGTCTGGGGCCTACAGTAGAGGGACAGAATACTGTGCCTATAGCCTCTGCTCACCTCCCTGCCTGCCACCCCCACCCCTAGCCTTTCACTGAGCATCCTGAGCCGCATGCTCAGCACCCACAACCTACCCTGCCTCCTGGTGGAACTACTGGAGCACAGTCCCTGGAGCCGGCGGGAAGGAAGTAAGATCTTCCCCCCACACCTACCTAAGCCCCAGCCCATTGCTACTAGAACATCCTTCAGATTAAAGTGGAAAACCTGCAGTTCAAACCCTACCCCACCCCCAGCCCACAGAGTTTACCAGAATGCTTCACCCAAGATGGGATGAGACCTTGGCTTTGCAGCAGGCAAGGCTCATGAGTCCACTACTGAGCATTCATCCTGCTCTGGGGCCAGCAAAACCACAACCTGGGCAAGTCCTGTGGCCCTCCCACCTTGCCCAGCCTGTGGGAAGTTCCACAGTACATACAGCTGGCTTGATCAAAGATGGCTACATCCAGTGTGCTGGGTCTTCTCCCCAGGCAAGCTGCAAAGATTCGAGGGTGGTCATTGGCAGACAGTAACCCCCCCAGAGCAGCAAAAGCTGAGCAAGTTGGATGGGCAAGTGTGGATCGCCCTGTACAACCTGTTGCTAAGCCCCGAGGCCCGGGCCCGCTACTGCCTCACAAGCTTTGCTAAGGGACAGCTACTCAAGGTGGGTAGCTCCCCTCGACTAGTCCCCACAGCCCAGCACTGCTCCACTTCATCCCATCCCTACTGAATCCCTGCTGGTCACCTTTGCCCATCTTCTTCCACCCTAGTCCACCTTTCATAATTTGAGCTTCAGGTGACCTGGTGGGACATAAGCCCCACAGGGACCCTTAGTCCACTTTCCCTGCTCCTTTGGCCAGCACCCATTTCACACTGGCTTTCCCTGGATATTCTTGCAGCTTCGGGCCTTCCTGACAGACACACTACTTGACCAGTTGCCCAACCTGGCAGACCTACAAAGTTTCCTGGCCCACCTGGCCCTGGTCGAAACCCAGGCCCCTAAGAAGGAACTGGTATTGGAACAGGTAGGCATCTGGAAAGTTAATCACTCAGGACCACTGTCCACTTTGCCACCTTCTTCCTGTCCCTTCTATTACTCTCCCCTAGATCCCAGAAATCTGGGAGCGGCTAGAGCAAGAGAATAGAGGCAAATGGCAGGCAATTGCCAAGCATCAGCTTCGGCATGTGTTCAACCCCTCTGAGCAGGACCTTAGGCTACAGGCGCGAAGGTAAGTACATCTGAGCTGGCAAAGGGGGT
Organism: Spermophilus citellus; assembly: GCF_964194105.1. Lineage (NCBI taxonomy): Eukaryota > Metazoa > Chordata > Mammalia > Rodentia > Sciuridae > Spermophilus > Spermophilus citellus. The sequence continues at coordinate 26,276,911 of NC_138188.1, read as the reverse complement.
GGATGGAAATCAGGAGGCTTGGACTGGGCAAGGATGCTTCTGTGTTCCAACCTGTCAAACCCAGTGAAGGCTGCTTGACTGCTCCACTAGGTGGGCTGAGACCTACAGGCTGGATGTGCTAGAAGCAGTGGCTCCAGAGAGGCCCCGCTGCGCCTACTGCAATGCAGAGGCCTCCAAGCGCTGCTCGAGATGCCAGAATGAGTGGTATTGCTGCAGGTGAGGGTATCCTAGGATGACCTTAGTCCCCTAAACCCCACTCCCAGATCCCCACCCCAGCACTGCCATCCTCACCTGGCCCACCTGCCTGCAGGGAGTGCCAAGTCAAGCACTGGGAGAAGCATGGGAAGGCTTGTGTCCTGGCAGCCCAGGGTGGCAAAGCTAAGTGAGGGCTGCAGCCGCTGAGGGCCGTCCAATACAACCCAACCCGAATGCACCCCTGAACCTCAGGATCTCTGTCTGGCCTCTGCCCCTCTACCGGACCCCAATCTCCCTGGTGGTAAGCACAGCCGGTCAAGTAGAGCTGCTGAGCTACCCCCACATCCCACAGATGAAGGCTCCCCACTTCCTGCCCCACCCGGCAGATAGGCGGAGGGCGAGGATGCAGTCTCAGAAAACTGGGGCAGGCGGCCTGGGTGGGGTGGGGGTGGGGCTGTGGGAGAGGGCCGGATGTGGGGACCCTCTTCCTCTAGCACAGTAAAGTTAACCCCCAGAAACATTCCTGTCTCCGTGTGGCACTTTTCTGTCGTGTGGCACTTTTCGGTCGTCGTCTGGACGTGCGGAAATGGAGGATAAAAGGAAAGGGAGGGAAAGGGTTCTTCGAGAAAGTCCCTCCATCCAGCTCCGCCTGCAGGCCAACATTGTCAGCTCTAACAGGTTTCTATTTGGCCGCTCTCCCCGCTCTTTCCCTCTGCCCTGCCTGAATCCTGGGGGCGGTGCCGAAGTCGAGGCCCGCCCTGCGGCCCCTCCCGCCCCGCACTAGCTAGCGCCCAGAGCCGGCTGAAACCTGGGTCCGACGGGGCCATGTCGGCGAAGCCAGAGCTCATTGAGCTGCAAGAGCTCGCATCCTCTGGGCGCATCAGCCCAGGCCGCACCCGCCTGGAGCGTGCCAATGCGCTGCGCATCTCGCCTGGCACTGCGCGCGACCCAGCACAGGTCCTGGGCCGTGGCCACCGCTTCCAGCCCGCAGGGCCCGCCACGCACACGTGGTGCGACCTCTGCGGCGACTTCATCTGGGGCGTCGTGCGCAAGGGCCTCCAGTGCGCGTGTGAGTAGCGGCTCCGCACGCCAGCGAGAGCCAAACGGGCGGCCACGGGGCAGTGCCATAGCTGCGGGTCAAGTCATGGTGAAGGGACTCTGTAGGGACCACCCCCGGGACCAGGTACCTTACCTTGCCCCATCGCAGAAAAGAGTGCAGGAAGATGGTTTATCCCTAGTCGCACTCCATCCATGGCTGGGGCACAGTTGGGCAGAGGCAGTACATTAAATAATAAGGTGCTGATTTTAAGTTTGTCTTTTAAGTGTCTTGACCCCTAAGAAAGCTGTTGTGCCTACTGGTGGTTCTCTTAGCCCATATTCCCAGGTCTGCCTCTTCACAATAATTCACTCACTCTCTCTCTAGAATTCCTGAAGTGAAGGGAAGTTACCCACCTATGGAAAGGGGCCTAGAAAAAGTTAGGACCTTGGGTGGAACCCTGAAAACAGGAAGTTTGTTGAGTATTTAACAAACACCTATCTTGGTCCCAGTGAATCAGTATTTAGCAAGTAACTATCTTGTTAACAATGAACTAAGTACTAAAACATGGTCCTTCTGCCCTCCTGGGAATCACCAGCAAGTAGAAGTTCTAGCTGTTCAGAACAGCTAGAATCAGGGGGAGCACTTTTTACCCTCTTGTCTCCTTATGCCTGAATCCTATCTCAGACCTTTGAGTCGGTTGTTGGAAGTGGGCCCTAGGTATCCATAATTTTTTAAAAAACTCTCCTTAGGGGCGCTGGGATGGGGTGGGTGTGGTGTTATTCTAATGTGCAGCCTAAACTGAGATTCGGTACACTGACCCACACAGGAACTTAGGAATGATGCCCTAGACCTGTGTATATATGCAGACCTTCTCATCCAGTACAGGAATATGTCACAAACTCAGGTGGAAAAGCACAGACAGGCTACAAAGAAGGAATAAGGGCTGGGACCTTGCAGTGTTCTCCCAGTAAAATAAAGTGGCCATGAAAATGAGAAACAGGACAGTTTTGGTCTCCAGCAAGAGGTAGGGACAAAGGAGGAATCAATCAGAAGAGGGGAGTGATTAAACTAAGCCCTGGACATCCCATTAGATCTGGAAGGAGAGACAGACCAGCAAAGAAGGTGAGCAGGAGCTGCAGAGAAGCAGGAGGAAAACCTGGAATGTGGTCTCTGGAAGTAAAGGGGAGCTAGTATTAAATGATGCTGAGGAGTATAGAATGGAGAATGGACCGCTGAGGACCGTGCTCAGAGCAATTTCCTGGAGCAAGCAAGCTTGGGCAAGCAAGCCTGACTAGAGTGGATAGAAGAGTGAGGATGAACATTTACGTGAATGTAAACCAGTATTTTGGTCTGAGGGGGCAAATGATAATCAGAAAAGATCGTAGGTTAAAAGATTTTGTTTTCTCCTTCAAGTAAATGGACCAAGGAAGTTCTGTGCTAGGCGCTAGAGACTGAAAACTGTTGAGCAGGCTTAAATCCCTAACCACCTGAGGCCTTCCAGTCAGTTTCCAGACACGCCCGGGGACCAACACTAGATCTGCATAATAGAGGGCAGTAACCGGGCATGAGATAAGTCTGGTCATGCCGAGTCCGGTGGGCAACGGTGGGCAATGGCTATTATCCTGGGGATTCCCCTTCAGTCCCCAGGACATTTTCCGGAGCTGGAGCTCCTCCACCTCACGCCAGCCCTCTTTGCAGACTGCAAGTTCACCTGCCATTACCGCTGCCGCGCTCTCATCTGCTTGGACTGCTGCGGACCCCGGGACCTGGGCTGGGACCCCGCGCTAGAACATGACACTAACGTGGTGAGAGAAGGCCCCGAGTCTTCCAGGGTATGGGTAGGGGAGACGCGCGGACTGGCAAGCCACAGCGCAGACGTTCGCGGACAGCACAGGCACTGGGCTCAGTAATAGTTCTAATAGCCGGTTTTCCGGCAGCACAACTCTAATTTTGCGCGTAGGTTTGGCGGACCGCCCAAGGATGCCACTGAGGCAGTTCCGAACCAGGCGCATGCGCACTTCCACAACCACTTCCAGTCCTGAGGCGGCGTCCCTGCACATGCGCACACGCTGCAACACATTCCCCCTGGGAGGTGGGGCCTGGAGGTGGGTTAAGCTGCTTGGGCAATGAGGTCATTCCTGGAGGCTCAGCTCGTCTGTCCCCGCCCCCCAGAGTTCCTCCCCCAATGAGACAAGAGCTAGATCCTGGCTGTCTACGTTTCAGTCTTAACGGTTGCGGTGTTGCGCTGGCCCCAGCGCAAGCGCACACTGATACAAACGCACACGCGCCGGGGCGGTGGTTGGAGGCTACCGACTCGTAGAACTAGGGGACCAAGCGGGCGCGGCGATGGGTGAGGCAGAAACGCCTTCTTTCGAGATGACCTGGAGCAGCACGACAAGCAGTGGCTACTGCAGCCAAGAGGACTCGGACTCGGAGCTCGAGCAGTACTTCACGGCGCGCACCTCTCTGGTCCGCAGGCCGCGCCGGGACCAGGTGGGAGACAGGGGTTGCCGGCGGCGGGCAAGGGGCGGTCGCTGGAATCCCGCCCCTGCCCGGTAAGTTGCCGCGTGGAGAGTTGGTGGGCAGCCCCACCCTCCGGTTCGCGTGGCTCTATGCGGGTCTGGGCTGGGGCTGACCCGCGGAACCGTTTGTCCGATTTTTCAGCCCAGTGTAAAACCCCGGTTCCAAAGCGTCGGTACTGGGTGCCTCGGCCTTCTTGCTCTATCACAGACCGGTTGAACCAGGGGAAGCAGCTCTGTAGCTTGGGGTAGACCAGAGACGGGCGTTATTCATCTATGACTAAAGCCAACTTCGCAGCCCGCAAAGACCTCTTGGTTTCGTGTTTGGGCACTCCCACTGCCTCCCTAGAGGAACTGAAGGAGGAAGTGGAGGAGGAGTACTCTCCGGGAAAGGAGAAGTTTAGGAAGGGAGAGGCCAAAGGAGTTCGGCCCCTGTACATGCACTACTGGATGGAGTAAGCTGAGTCCCCAGCCATTACTGGCCCTGGTCTGTCACCAGCTGCTGGACTTTAGAGGATTCCAGTCCATTCTAGAGGGTGAATCTTTGGAAAGGGGGTTTGGGAGGACCCGAAGCCTTGTTTTGAACTATAAGGATTCAGGAGCACTTTATCCACAAGAGGGAGGGAAGGCTAGATTGTAAAGTGCCCAGAAAGGGGTGAAAAGAGATTGGATTCCTAATTGAAGATTGTAAAGTGTGTGCAGGGGCAGCTGGGACTTTCAGAGTCCCAGGTGTCTTCATTATCAGAGACTTCTGTGGGCTGTTACGGGTGTAACCACCAACTTCACATAACTGTACCTGGGCCAGAAGACCTCAGAAGAGCATGCAGGCCAGGGCATCAGCAAAGAGAGATGGGCACCATGTAGTACTTGGCAGCAATGGCTCAGAATTCCTTATTTGAACCAAGAAAATGGAGTTATGGATAATGCTTTGGATGAAATTTCACTGAATTCCTTTCAGAAAGGGTGGTGCTTAGTACTTCAAATCTCAGCCCAGAGCTTGAGTAAAAGATTTGAGTGTGGACCCCTAAGATTGTCTCCATGTCCCTCCGCCTAAGCTACCTTCCAATATGGAAAGATGGGTAAAAAACACAAGAGGCTAGTCAATTGAAAAGGAGAAGCAAAAGGGTGGGGGGCACACCTGTAATCCCAGCAACTTGGGAAGCTGAAGCAGGAGGATCACAAGTTCCAGGCCATCCTCAGCAACTTAGCAAGGCCCTACGAAACTTAGCAACACCCTATCTCAAAAGAAAATATAAAAGGGCTGGGGATGCAGCTCAGTGGTAAGGTGCCCCTGGGTTCAAGCTTCAATACCTACCACCACCACCAAAAAAAAAAAAGGAAGAAGAAAAGGAGACTGAGAAGTCTCAAGGACTATGTAAAATAAAATCATCAGTCACTAGGAATAGTGATAGAATAGAGGGTGGGTTGCTATAGTGCAAAAGAAGAGAAATTCTGTGATCCTGCTGCACATCCCTCTGGGACACTATTGGGAGTCCTCTTCTACCAGAAAGCTTTGGAAACAGAAAAAGAAACAAAGAAACTTCTTACTCTAGAATAGTACAGTGCATCTAGTCCAAGTCTTTTGCTTTATCAATGAAGATACTGGGGGAGAAGGAAAGGGACTGGGACTAAGGTCAATGTCTCAGTCCAGGGTTCCAGCATAATCCAGGAAGGGAAGGAGGAGGAGTAAATTTTCTCATATCCAGGCTGGAGCCCAGAACTGTCACAAAGAAGGGGAATAAATTAACACCATCCTGTGCCCTTTCTTTTCTATAAACAGACCACTGTTCTTGCCTCAGCACTTGAGTCTGCTCAGTGTTCCCCCTGCTCCCAGCACCACTTCCATACCATAACCATTACTCCTTCCTGTTGAAGCACTCTTTTCTATCCCAACTTTGGGCCTGAACAAGCATATCCACCACTTTTCCAGCCTCCAGCCCTCATTTTATCTGCCAGGTTCCTCATTTTCCAGGGCCACACTGTTAGTTCTTACTAGCCTGACAGGGTTGCCCACTCTTTCCAGCATCATTTCTCCTAGAGTTTTTATTCCTCAGTGCTCTCCCCCATCCAAAAGACCTTTGGAAATTTGGAAGGAAAATGGGCTTTGGCTTCCAACCCAAAACCCTTTTCCTGTGAAGCCTTAGTCCTCAGTCCTCAGGATGCTGACTGGCAGCAGGTTCTGGGTAAAGAGCATGCAGTCATGGACTCCCACCATACTCCCTCATCTGCTTCCCCATTCATCCCAATCAGTGGTTTAAGCAAGTTAGAAGGCTCCAAGGCAGCAGTCAGGAGAACCCTGGTTGTCCTGGACTCAGCAGTCAGGGAGAACTCTGGTTGTCCTGGGCATAATTCTATGGAAGACCTGGTAAGAATTCCTTTGAGACAAGACATTGGTCAGTGGTGATCTCAGGTATAGTTGTGACACTCCCATTCTAATTAAGGCCTATCTGACATCAACAGGAAATAAGGCTGATGCAGTGGGGCCAAATGAGTTTGGTAGAAAGTCATTTCAGAGCCCTGGCTGCCCTGGCCCATCCTCTACCCTTCTGGCAAGAATCCATTTCCCAGGGGAAAAGGGAACTAAGTGGTGGAGGTAAAATTTTTAAACTAAATTTCCAGACAGCAGAGGACAGTACAGAAGCCCACCTGCTTGACAGTTGTAGAACAGGCTCCACCAGGAAGTTGCCTATTCAGCTCCAGTAGCCCAGCCTGAAGCTAGCTGCCTTTTGTGTACCTTGGATCAATGCTAAATGACCTGTCACAGTGATTTCCTCACTATGTCTGAGACATGGAGGGGTAGTCCCAAGAATCTCACCAAGGAGTGTTGACATTGTAGACATCACTCTTCCCCTCCTGTCCACTGGTGGACTAGAGTAGGGATGTGCATCAGTCCCACACCTCCTACTTTGCAATGGGTTGTGGCCTCATGCTAGGACAGAGTGAAAAAATGGGCTACTTTCTCTAGGACAAACCCTGACTCCAAGCCAACTCTAGGGTGCCAAGACCCTAGAGTTGGGCTGTGCAGTTGGAACAAGGGTTTGCTATATTTTATTTTATTGTGAGGAGGTTCTGGGGATCAAACCCAAGGCCTTGCCTATGCTAGGAAAGAACTCTGTTACAGAGCTACACCTTAAGCTCCAGAGTGTAGTTTTACTTTAAATTAGAGTCCCTTCACAGAGTCTCACCATATACCTGGCCATATACCTTCAGTTGACCCTGATTCTTTGATCTTCTTAGGGCCATATGCAGTGCTGAAATTACCCTAGGCAGGCAGTGAAGAAAAGCCAAATGATTCTACTTTTGCCATCTACACCCATAACATGCAGAACCAAATGGGTTCAGAGTACATGGGTTTAGTGACTGGGCCAAAGGTAGTCAGGTTTGTTTTTGTATTTTATTTAGAGACAGAGTCTTGATGAGTTGCTAAATTTGAACTTATGATCCTCCTGCCTCAGCCTCCCAAGTTGCTGGCATTACAGGCATGTGCCACTGCGCCTGGAAGCAGTTAGTTTTTAAGAGCTGCTGCAGAGGCCATTTTTCATAGAAGCCCTGAGTTCCTCAAGGGCCTGTTTCCATGCTGGCCTTCTTTTAGGATGATCCTGTGGAATGGAAGATACCTAATCTTTCTCAGGCTGAGATTGAGCAGAAGATCAAGGAGTACAATGGGCAGATCAACAGCAACCTCTTCATGAGCCTGGTGAGTTGACTACTCAGACAGAGGAAGGGAGTCTGGACAAGGGCAGTTACCCAGCTATGTGCCTGATGCCCAAAGAATCATAGACAAGGTATTCTTGGGTGGGCCCAAGCAACAATTTATGCATACCCAGCCTAGCCCCAAGTGCACAGACAGAACCTTAGACTGTTCTGTATTACTTGGAACTTATTGTCATGGTTGGTTTTTCTTTCTTTTCAGAACAAGGATGGCTCCTACACAGGCTTCATCAAGGTTCAGCTGAAGCTGGTCCGCCCTGTCTCAGTGCCCTCCAACAAGAAACCGACCTCCTTACAGGATGCCCGGAAGGGCCCAGGGCGGGGTACAGCTGTGAGGCGACGGACTTCCTTTTACCTACCCAAGGATGCTGTCAAACACCTGCATGTGCTGTCACGCACACGGGCACACGAGGTTATTGAAGCCCTGCTGCGCAAGTTCTTGGTGGTGGATGATCCTCGCAAGTTTGCACTCTTTGAACGGGCTGAGCGTCATGGCCAAGGTAGGCTTCCTACCCCGTCCTACCCTTTGTGAAGGTATGTATGCATATATCCATTGCATGCAAGTGCTAAGGCTGCTAGGCCTGTCTATAATCATATATCCCTTTCCCCTTGCCTCGCTTTAAGTGTACTTACGGAAACTGTCAGATGATGAGCAGCCCCTGCGTCTACGACTCCTTGCGGGACCTAGTGAGAAGACCCTGAGCTTCATCCTAAAGGAGAATGACTCTGGGGAGGTGAATGTGAGTACACAGTCTTCCTTATTTTCTTGGTTGTCACTGGACAAGACTGATGGGCTAGAGCTACAATAAGGCTTAGAGGAAGAATCAGGCTGGAAAAAAAGCTCTACAAGGCCTAGGCCTATCCCAAGAAACCAGGAAAAATTTTCTTGGTGCTTTGTTTTCTCCTCTGCAGGTTCAGGAGTCCATCTGACCGTATGGTGAGCCCAGACCAGATCAGAACTACATATATGGGCCTAGGACAGCATGGATGCTCTCCTTCAAGCATTAATAATGGTTGAGGGTATAGCTTAGTGATACAACATATTCTTAGCATGCACAAGGCCCAGGATTCTATCTCCAGCACTGGATTTATAGCCCAGTGAAGAGCATTTGCTTAGCATGCATTAGGCTCTGCATTTGATTCCTAGACCTGTTAATTAAAAAACAAAAGAAAAAAAATGACTTTTTAGAAGCTGTCTGACTACAAGGTATTGGGTCTATGGAGTAGTATTAGACTCAGAGTGTGAGTACAACCTGTCCACAGGAAACTGGGGAACATTCTATTTGGTTGCCTCTCAGTGAGGTGACTATTTTGTAGGATCCATCTTCTATACAGACTGCTGTCAGGAATCCTAGCATAGACTATTGAGGCATGAGCCCAGTATTAGAAAACCCAATCCTGGCTTATGTGACCATGATATGTTAGTCTTCTCTGGGGATGGTCTTCCAGTTTGGCCATATATACTGCAGCCTATATACCTCCCCTCTGCTCCCTTGCAGTGGGATGCTTTCAGCATGCCTGAACTACACAACTTCCTACGCATCCTGCAGCGAGAGGAAGAAGAACACCTCCGCCAGATCCTGCAGAAGTACTCCCATTGCCGCCAGAAGATCCAAGAGGCCCTGCATGCCTGCCCCCTGGGGTGACCTCTCCTACCTCTGGGTGGCAGGAGGAGAGTAGGCAGTGCCAAGAGCGTGCCGTGTGAGTGTGACAGGGCCCATGGGGCCTGAGGAATGAGTGTGCATGGAAGCCCTCCCCCATTGGGGGAATGAGCCCAGAGAACAGCGAAGAAGCTGGCCCCTGCATCCACCAGTGGGTGAAGCAGAGTATGGCTTTGCATCTCTTTGCCTTTCATGTACTGGGTCACGGTGAGCCAGGACTTCCCAGGGGAGCTGCTCCAGGCTTGCAGCAGGGGTGGAGCAGAAAGAATCTCCTTAATTCATGTCTCAGATGTGATAATCTTGGAGACCCTACAAACAGAACAGGATCAGTTTGCAGGGTTGAGGACCCTCAACCTTGGGGAAGGTTGTGTTTTGGGTCTTGAATAGAGTTTCTGGATAACCCTATCAGAGCCATGGGTGGGTGCTCAGAATAAGGCAGGCATCAAGATAGAGTCTAGGTTTCCTTCTAGTGCCTTCTGACTCCTCATACACCCTGAGGTCAGGGAGTGCTGGTATACAGTACAGCAACAGTGCCTCAGTGCCTCTTCCAAAGAGGATATCCCTGGGTCAGCCCAGGGTCTGTGAATGTGGGCACTCTGCCAGCCCCATTCCTTGTTTGCCAGGCAAAGCCAGGGTCTGTCTCAGATATTTTTGATGAAGTGTGTGAATGTATGTAGTGTTTTGTGGCCTCAAATGAATGCCTCCTGTGGGAAAAGGGATGGGGGTGACAGTCATCATCAGGGCCTGAGGCCTGAGAGAATTGGCTGAATAAAGATTTTAAGAATCCTGCTTTTGTATTCTCTTTTGTGGGCCTGCTGCCATGGTTGCCATGACAGCAGCTGCCAAGGTTGATGGACAGGCTCACAGGGCATCTTTTGCAAGGTCAGCATGGACCATGTAAAGATGAATACATATTTGGTGGCCTAAACTGCAGTGGAGTTGAAACTTTCCAGAGGGGCAAGGATAGACCAGCCCCAGCCACTGAGCCAACTTCCAATCATTCCAGGTAGAAAAGCTTTGCCCATAACACTCTGTGGGCTGTGACAGCACCCAGAGGGGCCTGGGAGGTGGAGCTGCTGACAGGTGCAGGGACCCATTTGGTTGCAGCCTCTGCTCTAGAGACGTCTTATATAGGCTGTTATTTGTTATGAATACACATCCAGCCCTTTTCCTGGGGTGGGGGGGGGGAGTGTGAATTGTTTCAGTCATCATTCAGCACATTGGGACCCAGGCAGTGATGGGGGCAAGAATAGGCTACAGCCAGAGTTTAGGGGAAGCCATTCTCTCAGCACACACCAACTGAGAGAAGTTGTTTTTATTCATCAGCTGCTATGCACTAGACATGAAGGGTACAACCATTTAGAATTCTTGTTTTCGTGAAGCATGCATTCAGGTTGAATTTGGAAAGAACATTGAAGTTCTAAATACCTCAGTGTAGCTATAAGACATTTTGGCCAGTTCCTTAATTGTCCTTGGGCTCCATTTCTTTACATATGATGGTAACCACCACAAAACACCATTGTGAAAATAGAAGCCAGACAAGTACCCCACAGCCTGGCCTGGGTCAGGTCCTAAAGTGCTGGTTCAAAGTGGCTGAGTTGAGGAGGCCCCACTGGGCTTGAGTTCTGGAGATCTGGGACGTTGGAAATGCCGTACATGGCAACCAGTCCGCCGAAGAAGCCAAGAGAACAGCGCTGTCACAGCTCTACTGGGAGGGAGCTGTCCCAGCTGGCGAGAGCGTGGCCTGCCGGGACCTGAGGTCTTGCAGGGCATGCTGGGATGCCCAGTATCTCCTCAGATAGCCATTGGCTCTGCCCCAGGGACCGACGAGCGCTGCAGCCAATCAAAGAGGGCAGCGTGCGGAAGCGGAAGTGAGGTTTCCGTGGAGACAGAAGAGCCTGCGGAAGGCGGCGGCGGCGGCGGCAGCACCTGCAAGCGGAGGCTGGGGCTGGGCATGATAGAGCCTACTGCACTGTGAGAGCGCAGCGGCCGCGGGGTCCGCCATGCGCTGGCGGCCCTGACATGGGCGCCAGCGGCTCCAAAGCTCGGGGCCTTTGGCCCTTCACCTCTACGACAGGGGGCGGCGGCCCGGAGGCAGCGGGCAGTGAACAAGCTTTGGTGCGGCCTCGAGGCCGCCCGGTGCCCCCCTTCGTATTCACGCGCCGCGGGTAAGGGCGTGGGCTCTGCTTCTGGGAGGACAGGCAGGCGGCCGGGTACCCCACACCACCGAGACCTCCTGTCACCCGACCCCCTACACCCCAGTTAGGACGACTTCAGTCTTTCGGGTCCCCATCCAAGCAAAGGGTGGGGAAAATCGGGAGTAGACTCCTGGAGGCCTGACTGCTCTAAAGGTCTCTCTAGGGAAGGGTACAAGATCTTAGGCTTGTCTCTGGGCAGGCACGCCCCACAGTAAAGCTAAGATAGGGCCTTTGTGATATCTCTTGACCTCTTCTGTGCATCTCTTCAAACTTAGCTTGCAAATTGAAGGCTTTTACCCTCCTCCTCTTCCCCCCAGTTCTTCCAATGGAAGAATAACTGATTAGGCTTCATCCCTTCCCCCATAGCAGTAAGGTTGGACTTCTGAGTAGTGACTGGGAAAGCAGGGTAGGGCCCCAGTGTTGAGTATGAGGGGGCGAAGGGTGGACGGCAGTATCCTCACTCCTTTATATTCTCCAGATGTGGAGTGCTGACCTAAACCCCAGGTTCCCCACACAATAGCATCAGCATGACCTCATGTGAATGGGCACTCCCTATGATGGAGATTTGGCTATAGATACCAGGAGATCCAACAGTGGAAATTTGACTACACCAGCCACTTGAAGCGGGGATGCAGTCTTTCTCCTTTTAGGTTCCTTCCTAGATCAAAACATCTGCTCACAATCTTTGGCACTAGGCCAGTTGTCTTCTGGAGTGAAACCAACATGCCCATGCTACCACCCTGCCCACTCTCTAAGTCCTGGATGAAGGGACTGATATTGGAATGGCTGTTCTCACACAACAGATCAGTAATGGAAATTAACTTTGGTTGCCTGGATAGTATGCTGTGGTATGGGTTCTCTTCTTGAGGGTATAACAGAGTAACACTAGCCAATGTTCCGCTCCCCGGTTCCTTCTAGTAGACCGTAAACCTAAGCAAAAGGATTCTCCAGCTGTAGTGTCCTCTCTTCTCTTCTTCCCACCAAGATTGTTCCTCCCTAGTTGGGGTTGGGTACACTTCCCTGTGATCTGTGGCATTTGCCATGACCAGGTGTGGGGCTCAAGCCCAGCCTGTTCTGTTCTTCCTCTACACAGCTCCATGTTCTATGACGAGGATGGGGATCTGGCTCATGAGTTCTACGAAGAGACAATCGTCACCAAGAATGGGCAGAAGCGGGCCAAACTGAGGCGGGTGCATAAGAATCTGATTCCTCAGGTGAGGGACTGGTAGAGGTCATAGAACCTTCATCAAGTATGTAAAGGTAGACCCAGGTGGGGTCTACTGGGGGAGGAGCTAGGAGGATCAGGAATCTTCCTGAAGTAGACACCCTGAGCTGACCCTCATAGCCTTTGTTTCCATGGCAGGGCTTCGTGAAGCTGGATCCCCCCCGCCTCCATGTGGATTTCCCTGTGATTCTCTACGAGGTGTGAGCCTGGGAGATGGCATACACAAACACCGTCTGCCTCAGCAAGAAACTCCCAGACTTGAGGTGTGGTTTCCATTGAGGAGCCCAGGCCGAGGCCACAACCCTGAATAAACTCCACTGGCCCAGAACCTTTGGCTGTGAGCAGGGCAGTCCCTCGGTGTTAACTGTATATTGGTTTGTGTGTGGACAGGAGGTGGTTAGTGACTGGTGAAGGCTAATGGCAGATTTACCAGCCCACCCTCCCCAGCCACCCCTGCAAGAAACATGGCAGGGCATATGCCAGGCAGGAATGCCTGGTTCCTGGTTCCTTGCCTGGCCTGCTTCCTTCCAAGCTTTCCCAGGGCCAAGCCCTGCTAGAAGCTACAGCACTTTACAAATAAAGTCTGCCTTCTTCCAGCCCCTGGGCTATGGGGGCTTTACACAAAAGAGAACTTCCTTTCCCCTCACTTTCCGTACCCCCTAGTTGGAGCATTTCAGCCATTTGCTACCTCGATTCCTCCTGTATTGGACAGAGGCTGGGGGCAGCACCAGCCTGATTATTCCCACCTACCTGCCATTTGTTCCCACTTTCAGATGGACAGTTTGCTGGCAGTTAATAGAAATGGGGACTGTTGTGAGAGGCTTCTCCCTTCACCCAGGGCTGGACTGATCCTTACCCACTGCAATTAATTGTTTATCCTTTCCCTATTTGAGAGAGTGCAGGCCAGGGTCAGGATGGGCTGTGGATGCCTGTGCATATGGGGAGTTGCCCCAAGCCACCCATTCTTTGTATCAGTCCCCCACACCACTTGGGAGGGAACTGTCTACTACCCTGTGGTAAGGAACAACACACTAGGGCTGGTGTGAATAGCTATAAGGAGCCCACCACCCTACCCCTACAGTATCCTCACCCCTTCAGTATCATTTAAGGGAAAGTACTGGATCCCCTTGGTAGACACAAAAAGGAAGGGTTTATGTTTTACATAAAAGGAATACTTAAAATGTGAAGGTTTGTAAATAGTCTAGTCTATGATGATGTTGGGACAGAGTCTGATTTCTATATAGAAATTACTTTTTTTTTAATTCTTATTGTGCAAAATCTGTGCTTCTAGAGTGGAAAATGGCTTGGGGAGGGTGGTCCCCAGCATAGGAAGACTGTTGTGTTATTTGTTCAATTTCAATAAAATTATTTGTAGATCCTGCAAATGAGTATGGCATCCTCTGGGACTGTGACACCCAGTGTCTAGACTACTTTCTGGGATCAACAGGTAGGCCTGGGCCCAGGACTCTGGCAGGCTTACCATCTCCTGCATGGACCAAGAAAAAGCCTGAGCTCTAACTGTGGCAACTCCAGCTATGGCCAGCAGGTGGCCGTGTATTCACACTGGGCCTGTCAGGATGCGGGTACTACTTACCTGTCTTATTGTGATCAGAGTGGTGGAAATCCCTGGAATCAGAGGTTGTAGTGTTGCTTCACTAGGAGGATCAGGAATCTTCCTGAAGTAGAAGATCTCACCTGACCTAAGGTGAGAGTATGACCCTAGATAGTTCTGGTCCCAATATTGCTAGCTGACCTCAAGTGAATTGATATCCTGAGCCCCAAGGACTTAAAAAAAGGCCCAGACATGCATGGACAGTATACTGCCAGGCATATATAAACTTCATCTGCTTCTTCTCCTCCCAGACCACCACTGGGAGAGTGAGCTCTGGACTTCCTTTCCAACCTTCAGTACTTCCTTCTGTTCTCTGCTGCCTGTGCTATAGACTCCCCACCACTACCACCACCACCACCACACACATACACACTAGGGATTGAACTCAGGGCCTCTTGCATATTATATAAACATACTACCATGAAACTATATTACCGGTCCATTAAAAAAAAAAAAAAACAGGTTTTTGCTAAATTACCTAAACTGGCCTTGAATTTATGATCTTCCTACCTCAGTCTCCTGAATGGATGTGATTACAGCCTCCTGAATAACACCACCACACCTGGCTTGCCTGTGAACATTCTGCCTACAGGGCCTGCTGTGAAGCAGGTTTTCTGCTAGGCCATCAGTTCAACTCCCAGTTAAGAAGGGGGAAATTCAAGGACCCAGGCTTCAAGGTTTGGGAAACTGGCCTACCAGTCTTTCAGAGGCTTGAATTTGTCACATCTGGAGTAGGATCACTCTGTGCAGCCTGGACTTGAAGTTCTGTGAGCTGTCTTCCCATTCCCCTTAAGATGCCAAACCTAAGGCCCTGTCATCCTCCACTCCACCCTACTGTCTGTTCAAAGGCCAGCGCTCTCCCATAACAAACAGCATTCTATCTCCCACCATCATTATCCCAGCCTGGAGGAACTCCCTGTGCTCAGCCTTCTCAGCTGACCCCAAAGCTGGAAACAATGGGAGTCAGGCAGTGCTTCCCCACTCCCTCCCACTGGGCTGTGCTCACTTCCTTCCTGCTGACAGCTTGAGGAAGTGTCCCTGCCCTGGGACAGTCTGGTCCGGCCTTTGTTTTCCCAGGAGTCCCCACCCTGGTAGCTTCCTAGGCCTCTGTCCCTTCTGAAGCCAGCACAGTGGTACAGGGACACTGTACCCACTCTTGTCATATCCTGGGTCCTCACAGCCAGACTCCAGATTATGCACTCACCTCCCCCAGACTCCCACACAGCCAGGAGAGGGGCCCTGTGCATTGGAGAGGTGAAGCCAGCCACATGAACGTCCCCTCCCAAAGAAACACCCCGTTTCTCTCTCCACTTTGGCAAAGAGCCACTCTGTAGTGGACTCAGTGAAATCTACCCAGGAATGTCCTCCAGCTGGATAGCACTCTGCAGGCCCTGCCCCACCCCTATCCCACAGTCACACACATCAAGTATTGTCCTCTCTGTCACACTTGAGACACTTCTGCTCTTGGTGGAAAAAAAAGAAAAAAATTGACCCAGCTCCCGGAAGTTCCCCCAACCCTCTCCCCCATCTCCCAGGTTGGTTCCCTTATGTGGCACCTGCTGTAGGAGGCCATCAGTTGAACACCCCCCAGATAGTTTGACTCTCCCAAAAGACCAAGGCCTGTACCTCCTCACACCCTACTACATGAGAATGAGCCCAAACCCCAAGGAAAAGTTGGTGAGGAGAGTTAAGGAAATTGTGGGTATCGGGGAGACTGACTCCTGATCCTGGAGGCTCATAGGCTTCCTGTCACCTGGCACAGCTGGTGAGGCCAGATCCTACAAGAGAAGGGTGGGAAGGGCAGCCAGCCAGGAGAGCATGCCAGAGGAAAACAGGGTCAAGGCAATCTCCTCCCCCGCGCCTTTCCTGGCCTTTTCCTCTCAGAGGGGCATCAGGAAGTGAGGAGAAAAGTCTGGAATGGGAGGCGGGAGCGGGTGGGAGGGAATGGGGTTTATCAAGTCGCCAGCGGGCTGCCCAGCGGGCTGCAGCTGGTGAAAGTATCCTGGCTGGAGAAGTTCACTCCAGGAAGGAGGGAGGCCGCCGACCTACTGGGCCGACGGACTCCCAGACAGGTGAGCCCAGCGCAGACTGCAGAAGGCTGGTAGTCTCCGTTGCCATAGATGGGCTTGCTGTGGCGCTACCTATCTCTCCTCTCAGGCGCCGGGCGGGGAAGGGGCTGGCGGCGCAGACGCGGACCTTTGAGGGAGCGGCCCCGCACTGCGGAGCGGATTTAAGAAGAGGCGAGGTCTTGCACAGGGCTCGTCCTGGTCCAGCTCCAAGCCTGCTCCCCCATCAGGAGGAGCCTGCGAAGCGAAAGAGCTCGGGATACCTAACCAAAGCCTGGGGGGGGGGGTTCCCTACAGTTGGCTTTATCCAAGGTCTGGCCAGAAACTTCAGTTAAGAGTGACTCCCTTAAGAAGTTATGAGGGAGATCCCGGGGAGTTCCCAGGGACTGGGCAGGAGCGGATCCCAAGGATTGGCCTGATCCTGATATGGGCCGGGAGGACTCGGGGCACCCCACCTTCCCCCTGGGACCCGCCAAGCTTCCCTACCCCAACCCTTCCCGCCACGCAGTGACCCATAGTCGAGGTTGCCAAACAACTGCTGCCTCTGCCTTACTAAGACTAGGGCTAAGAAGTGGTGCTTGGCCCCTTACCCGAGACGGGCAGTGGGCGGGGCTTCCCTTCAGACCGCAGCCAAGAGGACAGGATTCGGGATTCGTAGGAGGCGGGGCATTACTGTTCTTGGAGGCCCCTTCGGCTCAGGTCAAAGTCCTTTTCTCAACACAAAGGGGCCCCAGTTCTGGCGTCTACTACATTTGAGGTTGCAAAGTTCGATGAGCAGCTGCCCCAGTCAAGGCCTCGGAGTACTACAGCACCTCCTTATGGCCGAGCCGGGGAACGCCACCGTCCTTTATTCCATACACCCGGCTTCCCCCTCCCCGCCCTTATGCTGTCCCTTTAAGAAGTTGACTCCACAGAGAAGAAGAGAGGATTGTACCACCAACAACGGACTGTGGGGAGAAAAATCTCAGGCCGACTGACACTAGTGGCTAGCACTTGAACGGAAATCCTCGTTAGAAGGGGCTTCAGGTCTCAAATAGATGGTCACGTTTCTCTGCAGAGGATCTAGGGGATCCTCCAACCTGAAACTTAGCACTGGCGACGAGAAAGGCAGACACACCTACCCGCCGGGAACCCAATCCTGTTCCCCGCCCACCGCGGAGCTGGACTCTTAAAGGGCCAGAGGGCCTGGGGGCGGAGAGGTAGCAGAGGTGCTGAACCAGTGCCGGGCTTGAGCGAAGGGCCGGAGCGGCTAGGCTGGGCCCAGGATGGCGGCGGCCCTGGCGCGGGTCCCGGTGGCGCCCCGCGTGAGGTGAGGGCGGGCGGTGCAAACCTACAGCTCTCCCTTGGCGGGCTGAGCTCTGAACTCCCGGGGGTGCTCCCAGAGAGGGGGCCTAGGAATCTCACCCCCACCCGGCGGGGCTCTGACCCCACGTGCAGGGCGGGGGCGGGGTCCCCGCACAAAGGCCAGGCGAAGTGCCCTCTACCCGGGACCCATCGGTCTCGTTGTGGGCGCGCGCGCATTCCCCGTGGCTACGGAGGGAAAAGCAGGTCTGTCCGCTGGGCTGTGGGAGATCCACTGTCCCTTTGTCCCCGCGGGCCCTCCTCCAAGCCTGAGAGAGTGCCTGCGTATACGACTAAGTCCTGACAGCGGGTGTTGCACAGATACAACTCCGTGGCCGTGTTCTTTCCAGCTTCCTAGCATCTGTATGAGTTGCGTTCGCTAACCAAATGCTTAGTTTCTCTGGATCAAGGGTTCCTCTCAGGGTACAGGGTGAAGTTCAGGGCTTTAGGGTTCACTGAAACCATGCACTGGAGGTTTGCAGGACATGTATAGGTTCTGGCAGCAGGTCCATAGCTTCATTCATTCAGTTCCCAGAAGGGTCACAGACCTAACAGATTCTTGACCAGCCATAGGCTACCTGTTCCACGAAGGAGCCATATGCTCCTAGTAGTGAGTCCCCAGGATACCTTGCCTGTCCTTCAATGGCCCGTTGTCTCTCAAACCTGTTACAGCTGTGGATGGTTCTGAACCGCCAGGGGTACTGTGCCCCACATAGCATTGGGGCATTTTTGGAGCATAGATGGGCTTAAAGTGGGTACCTCCAGGATTCTCTAGACTGATTTTTTTCTCTCCCACCCTTCATTTAGTTCCTAAGCTGGTGCCAAGCAGGTGACACTTCCTGTAGCCCCCAGCATGCTGGCAGGCCTGGGCCCCACCATCACACTGGCCTTGGTGCTAGCGGTGGCATGGGCCATGGAGCTCAAGCCCACAGTGCCACCCATCTTCACAGGCCGGCCCTTTGTGGTAGCATGGGATGTGCCCACACAGGACTGTGCCCCACGACACAAGGTGCCACTGGACCTGAGTGCCTTTGATGTGGAGGCTTCACCTAATGAGGGTTTTGTGAACCAGAATATCACCATCTTCTACTATGACCGTCTAGGCCTGTATCCACGCTTTGATTCAACTGGGACATCGGTGCATGGTGGTGTGCCACAGAATGTTAACCTCCGGGCACACCTACAGATGCTGAAGAAACCTGTAGAGCACTATATTCGCACCCAGGAGCCTGCAGGGCTGGCAGTCATTGACTGGGAGGACTGGCGGCCTGTGTGGGTGCGCAATTGGCAGGACAAGGATGTATACCGCCAGTCATCACGCCAGCTGGTAGCCAGTCGGCACCCTGATTGGCCATCAGACCGAATAGTCAAACAGGCACAATATGAATTTGAGTCCAATGCACGGCAGTTCATGCTGGAAACACTACGCTATGTCAAGGCAGTCAGACCTCGGCACCTCTGGGGCTTCTACCTCTTTCCTGATTGCTATAATCATGATTATGTACAGAACTGGGAGAGCTACACAGGCCGCTGCCCTGATGTTGAGGTGGCCCGCAATGACCAGCTGGCCTGGTTGTGGGCTGAGAGCACGGCTCTCTTTCCCTCCGTTTACCTGGACGAGACACTAGCTTCCTCTGCTCATGGCCGCAACTTTGTCAGTTTCCGTGTTCAGGAAGCCCTTCGTGTGGCTCACACCCATCATGCGAACCATGCACTCCCAGTCTACGTCTTCACACGGCCCACCTATACCCGCAAGCTCACAGGGCTTAGTGAGGTATGTTCCTTCCAGGGTGCTGCTTTCTTCCTCCTCCTGGGAACCACTGTATGTTTGGTTACTAGGGCCGTGGTTTGCTGGCTATTCCATGTCTCTTCAAATAACTATATATAGGAGCTGAGGGCATATGGCTCATTGGTAGAGCACTTACCTAGTACACACAAGGCCCAGGGTTCAATCCCCAGCACCACAAAAATAAAATAAGCTTAAAAAATTATTAAATGTTATAGTATTAAATATAATGTTAAATGTTATAATATTAAAATTATAATATTGTGAAAGGGTGACATTGTTGTGTAGATAAAATTGAGGCACAGAGACATTAAGAGGTTTGCCAAAAATCTCCAGCAATACCAGTCACAGCAATACATGCCTGTAATCCCAGCAACTCGGGAGGCTGAGGCAGGAGAGTTGCAAGTTCAAGGCCAACCTGTGTATCTTAGTGAAACCCTGTCATAATATAACAGGCTGGGGATATAGCTCAGTGGTAAGCTACACTATGTCAATTCCCAGTACCCCCACCCCCCCCCAAAAAAAAAAGCCTCCAGCAAATCCAGGACAGTTTAGAGACTTGGATCCAGGTATTCTGACTTGAAGCTCAGTGATAAGCTACACTATGTCAATTCCCAGTACCCCCCCCCCAAAAAACAAAAAGCCTCCAGCAAATCCAGGACAGCTTAGAGACTTGGATCCAGGTATTCTGACTTTGGAGTCTATCCTGGTAGATACTCTGTAGACTCATGTATACTCTTGGCCTGGGAGATTGAGGCCCAAAGTGGGGTTGGAAATGAGCTTAAATATTTAAGGAAAAAGTAAAACAGGTAGAGTTTCTGCTTGGAGGGAAATAGGGGAGGGTTATATTGCAGAGTCAGTAGGTCAGAACAGTTCTATCTACTCAGTCCTTTTTCCTTCTGAGGTTTCAGTCTTCCCCAGTGATTGTCCCCTTTCCACACAGATGGACCTTATCTCTACCATTGGAGAGAGTGCAGCCCTGGGTGCAGCTGGTGTCATCCTCTGGGGTGACTCAGTATACACCTCAAGTATGGTAAGTGAGACCTTCCCCGATGGTCAGAACTGCATCTACAAGAACAGGCAAATTTAGCCGGGTGTGGTGGTGCACATCTGTAATCTCAGCAATTTGGAAGGCTGAGACAGGAGGATCATCTGTTCAAAGCCAGCAACATATCGATACCTTGTCTCAAAAAATAAAAAGGTCTGGGGATATGGCTCAGTGGTTAAGAACCCCTGGGTTCAACTCCTGGTACAAAAAAAAGGCAAATTTGGACTTTTTCTCCCAACCTCACTTAAGTATGCAAACCTAGTCAGACTCCAGGAAAGAGGAAATGCTGCCCTGAACAACCATGGAGTTCCGCCTTTTCCTGACTGCCCAGCTGTGTTGCAGCTTCTGCCCTTCTCTTCAGGAACAGGGACTATGAGGGCTCAGGCACGCGCATGTGTGTACACAAATAAGTGTGCTGTTAAAAAGAGGTTCTGTTGGGCTGGGGGTATAGTTCAGTGATAGAATACTTGCCTAGCATGCACAAGGCCCTGGGTTTAAGAATCCCACCACCACAGTGTGAACACAGTTTCTATCGGCCTTGTGGGCCCAGGCAGCAGCTGACCCTGACCTGTTATCCTCTTGTTATCCTCTGTTTACCCCCAGGAGACCTGCCAGTACCTCAAGAATTACCTGAATCAGCTGTTGGTCCCCTATGTAGTCAATGTGTCTTGGGCTACCCAGTATTGCAGCCGGGACCAGTGCAATGGTCATGGGCGCTGTGTGCGCCGCAACCCCAGCGCCAATACCTTCTTGCACCTCAGCGCCAGCAGCTTCCGCCTAGTGCCTGGCGGAGCACCTGGTGAACCCCAGCTGCGACCTGAGGGGGAGCTTAGCCGGGCGGACCTCAACTACCTGCAAACGCACTTTCGCTGCCAGTGCTACTTAGGCTGGGGTGGTGAGCAATGCCAGTGGGACCATAGGCGGACAACTGGAGCTGCCAGTGGGGCCTGGACTGGTTCCCATTTCACCAGTCTGCTGGCTTTAGTAGCTGTGGCCCTCACCTAGACCCTATAGGAATCTCCTACCTGGCTACCAAGCCAGCTGGCTTCTGCCACAAGGGCTTTCCTGGGCATGTGAGAGCCTATAGGGGGTAGACAAACTAGAGTCTGGAGGGGCAGAGCCCCCAAGATACCCAGCAGGGCATCCATATTAGCTGTCACACCCCTGTTCTAAGGGGGAGGGAAAGTCCCCTAAGAGGCCCCTTTCGACCTGTCAGAGGGGAAGGAGAATACAGCTGGGTTGGGGAGGGCCTGACCCTACTCCCCTGCCCCTGGATAGTTTATTATTATTTTGGGGTCTCTTTTGTAAATTAAATATGAAATAACTGTTTCTGTGCTTGTTATTTCTACTTCTGAGTTGGGGTTTGAGAGAGTCCAGGGTTGCCCATGAGGTTGAGCCTAGATCTCTGAAATCTTCTGGGAACTTCTCACCTGTAAAATGTGTTCACCAGGACTGACCTGGGATACCAGAGCTGCCTACTCTGAAGCTGTCCTGCTGAGACAAGGGCCACTGAGAGTGGAGGGACCCACACTCCCAAGCTAGCACCAAAGACCTTGCTTTCTCCACACTGAATAAAATGGAATTGGATCTAACCTTGTGTGAGGGACAGAGCTTGATGTGCTTCTGCCACTTGCCCCTGCACCCCCAGCTAGGCCAGTACCAGCCTTGCCCATCAGGGAGAAGTAGATATTTGATCTTCCCTGCTATTTTCAAAGGCAAGGGCATCTCCTCTGCTCACTGCTCCCAAGGGCACTGGACTTATACAATATCAACCTCTTCCCATCTGGGTCACAGCTTTTCCTTGAGTCTGGTAGGGAGGGAGGTGGGTAGGGAGGGTTAAGATGTCAATTCTGAGGTTCAGTCCCTGTCACACTATGAAGATACATGATGGGGCTATGGGTAGGCATCCTGAGCCTGGGACCAGGGAACATCATCAAAGATCAGCTCTGGCTGGATGTGGCACATGCCTGTAATCCCAGTGACTCTAGAGACTAAGGCAGGAGGATCACAAGTTCAAAGCCAACCCTCAGCAACTTGGTGAGGCCCTGAGCAATTTAGAGAGACCCTGTCTCAAAATAAAATATAAAAAAGGACAGGGGATGTGGCTCAGTGATAGAATTGCCCTCAGTGATAGAATTACCACAAAACAAAGATTAGCTCTGGGGCTAGGGGTGTAGCTCAGTGGTAGAATATTTGCCTAACGTGCATGATGCTCTGGGTTTAATCCCCAGCACTGTAAAAACAACAAAAAATTGTATCCTGGCCACAGGACAACATGGCTAATCCTAGCTGTCCCAGAGAAGTAGCAACCAGAATAGTCAGATCAGCTCTGAGCTGCTTCACTGCCCCTGTCTGTGTTAGGTGTGACACACAAGTCCTGCTCTCAGCAAACTTACTGGCTCTCAAGCAACTGAAGTGCTAAGGTGTTTGAATGCAAAGGCCCTGGTTTCAATCTCCAGTACCTGCCCCCCAAAAAAGGTAAAAATAAATAAATAAATAAAAGAATGAAAAGAAACTGAGTAAGAAAGAGCAGCACACAACAGGGGTTCAGGGGAGTTGTCCTCCCCAAGTACTTTCTACATTGATATGTGAAAGGGGAGGGAGCAGCTTAATACCAGGAAACAAAGCATGGACAGAGGCTTGAAGGAAGTTGGAACACAAGTACAATACATAGTTCAGGACTGGGGTATGGCTTGGGCCTGTACTGAAGACAGAGATGAAAGGGGTAGCCCCAGAACTTACTTCACCTGATGGCAATAAGTATCTCAATGTTGAGTAAGTAGTAAGTACACTAAGTACAATAATTTGGGCCAGTGCTTGCTGGATACTAGGGATATGTCTGTGAAGGACATCAAGTAAGACCCCTGTGCTGAAGGGGATGACAAAGTCGAAGGAAGTACACACTAAATGCCCAGACCAAGTCAGATGCCAGACGTGGAGAGTGCTCCAGCAAGTATCAGGCACACAAAAAGATGGTGTGATTAGGGAAGCAGAGTCTGAGGAACAAGCCCAACCAAATCCATGTCAACACACATTGTAAAGAGATCCCGCCCTTCTTCCTCTGGCTGATGACAGCATGGGTCTGGGTGACAGCACTAGGAGGGTGATGTAAATTCACAGGGTCAGAGAGGAAGACACAGAAGTAGAGGGGGTCCCATATGCTAATGGCTATGGTGGGGAGAGGCCAGGTTGGAGGAAAGATTCAGTGATGGTCTATAAGGCTATGAAATGGAGTTCAGCAGAGGAAGGGCAAGAAAGGAGGAAATGTACCACACATCTCCACACCTGTGACCCCTCCCACACAGCTGTGACTTTTTACCTAGCAGTGGCCATACCTGTCAGCCCCTATAGGCAAAGTTTCAATCCTCACAGCTATTACCTTCCCTAAACATCTGTGTCTGCACACCATGACCTTTCCTACACATTTGTGACTTGTACCCATCCATCTTCAACAAACCCATGTACACTTTATATCATTTTCCTAGGAGGACTTGGGAAAAGTAAAACCCAGGGATAGTCAGAACTTTCCTGTGGGGCAGAGGAGGAAGGGGTAGAGGTGAGATAATGGAGAGTGAGGTGACTCAGAGATCTGAAGCATGCACAGCCAGAGAGTAGGATCATCCAGCCAGATGGACCCCAGACATACAAGCACACTCCCTACCTCCCCTCATGCATCAGTCCAATTAGACCAGTTGGGCAGGAACAGACCTATGGGAAAGGCTTGGGGCAGGGGAGGGCTTCAGGCATCCTCAACTCTTCCTGTTATTCCACCATTAGGGTTTTTCCCTTGGACTGAGGCCAGCTAAACAATGCTAGCCTGCTGCTTTCCTGGACAAGGTTTCTGGGGGCATCAGGAGGTAGCCCAGAGCCTCCAGGAGAGAGGTCAGGGGCTGCCTTGATGTTCTCTCGTCTCCTTAGCCCTTGAGAGTTGTGCCAGTCTCTGGGCTACCCAGTTATCACTCTGAGACCCTTCTTCCTGAACAGGATCAGCAGCCACCACCTCTGTTTTAATCCTGTACACACATCCACAGTCCCCTATGCCCTGGGCCCTCCTTTCCCTCAGCCCAGCCAACCTGGAAGACCAAGCTCAATTGGTAGCCCACTGTGAGTGTCATTTCTCCAAGACCACCAGGCTGAAGATTCAGTGGCTTAGGCTCAGCCACAGCTGCAGGCCCAGGCAGTACTTTCATCCCAGTGTTTTCCTTTACCCCACCCCGGCAGGCAAGCCTGACCAGGCCTGAACATCTAGCAAGTCTCAATAAACAGCTTCTGAATCAGAACAAGGGAAACCACAAATGAACAGGCAAGCATATGTTCACTGATGGATCCTTGCTTACCCAGGGTCACACAAACTTGAGGTCTCATGGTCACAAGACATCAAGGTCTCACACACATGCAGTGTGAGACATAAGGTACTTAGTCTTACACTTACCTGTATGTACAAACCCCTGGAATTTGTGCAGAGGCCCGGATGGTCACCACCTGGAGTTTCACAAAAACACAACCACTGACCGAGGACATATACAAAAGGTAATGACACAGCCCAGACTTCACGAATACAGTGGCTTTCAGAAACAGATCCCTACAACAAGGATGGCTTAGGCACAAGTCATAGTAGACACAAACTAAAAGGGCCACAATACCTCTAGAGACCCACAGAAATGTTTTTAGTTTTTTTAGTTGGAAGAAAAAATATAAATACACTAATAATGAATACATAATAATGAAACTAGTCTGGACTAAATATCTTAAGTATTTTGTTTTAGTTGTAGTTGGACACAATATCTTTATTTTATTTTTATATGGTGCTGAGGATCACCCAGTGCCCTGCATATGATAGGCAAGTACTCTACCGCTGGACACAACCTCAGCCCTAAATTTATCTTTATGCCTAAAAGATAGTTAGTTGTAAGATATATTTTAGAATTTTGTTCTAGTTAAGCTCAGTGGCATACACACACACACACACACACACACATACATATATATGCGCCTGTAGTCCCAGTTACTCGGGAGTCTGAGGCAGAAAGATCAGTTTATTCCAGGAGTTTGAGACGAGTCTGGACAACATAGCCAGTCACTGTCTCAAAATCACAGTAGTAATAACAATAATAATAATAATGTTTTAAGGGTCTAGGGATGTGTGAGGTCCTGGGTTGAATCCCCAGGACAGGAAAAACAAATGTTTTAAGGAGGAAGACAGCCACAAAGCTAACAGTGCCTAGGGGCCTACCAATGTCATCATGCAGTGGCTTGGAGAAAGTACACTCTCTGAGTCTATAATCCTCAGGCATCCAGACTCTGGGCCACAGACAGGCCTGCCCAGCTGCCTCTGCCACCACCTATCCCTTCCAGACCCAGTAAAGTCACAAGGCCCCGCCCACTGCTGTCAGGGTGGGAGGGACCACTGCTGACTCAGCCTCAGCACCACCCCCTTAAAGGACCACCCCCCTCAAGGCCCACCCCTTGGACCTACAAAAGCTCAGAATTTTCCGCAGCTACTTTTTCCTCCGGGAGTTTCTGGTGCAACTAGGTCCAAAGTGTGGGACAGTCAGGCTTTTCCTAGGCTACCACCTCAGGATCAGGAAGTTTCCAGGATGACACCCTTCAACCCTGAGGTTAGTAGGGAAAGGCGGGCAGACTGATGGGTGTACAGGAGGGATGGGCTGACCTGTTCTTGGTCTCTGAGCATCCCTGCTTCCAGTGGCTGCCAGAATTTCTGATGGAAGAAACAAGAAAGGGCTTCCACCATCAGTCTGGTCAGTCCGGGGCTGAGGGCCCAGTTCTTAGCTCCTCCTCCCTGAATGGGATGTCATGGTTTCCTTGGCCCTTGGGGAACATGGGTGGGCAAGATTAGGCCAGGGCAAGAATTTTGGGAGGAGATGGCAGAGGCCTGATCCCAGAGATGACGCTGATGTGCCCTCCACTGGCAGTGGTCCCCTCCATGCCTTTCCTCTGCCCTTTGCCCTCCCTGAGTCCTGCAGGTCAATGTTTAATTAAATCCAGAGCAGAGGTGGAGTTATCAGCAAGGGGTTCATCCCACCTGCCCTGAGCAGGGGTGAGAGAGTTTGAAGCCTGCCTTCAGCTCTGCCTCCCCTGGCCAGGTTTCCTCAGACCCATCTACTGCCACTGCAGCCCACCTGCTTCACATCTGTACCCTCTTGCTGACCTTGGACTACGTGGCACAAGGCTCCAGGGGTCCTGTGGTACCCAACCGGCCCTTCATCACAGTTTGGAATGCAAACACCCAGTGGTGCCTGGAGACGCATGGAATAGATGTGGATGTCAGTGTCTTTGATGTGATAGCCAACCGGGGGCAGACCTTCCGTGGCCCTAACATGACCATTTTCTACAGCACGCAACTGGGGACCTACCCCTACTACACACCTACTGGGGAGCCTATATTTGGTGGCTTGCCCCAAAATGCCAGCCTGCATGCCCACCTGGCCCGTACATTTCAGGATATCCAGGATGCCATGCCTGAATCTGACTTCTCAGGGCTGGCAGTGATTGACTGGGAGGCATGGCGCCCACGCTGGGCCTTCAACTGGGATACTAAGGACATTTACCGGCAGCGTTCTCGGGCACTGGTAAGGGCACAGCATCCTGACTGGCCAGAAACTTGGGTGGAGGCAGAAGCCCAGGCCCAGTTCCAGGAAGCTGCACAGGCCTGGATGGCAGGCACCCTCCAGTTGGGACAGGCACTTCGTCCCCGTGCTCTGTGGGGCTTCTATGGCTTCCCTGACTGCTACAACTATGACTTTCTAAGGTCCAACTACACAGGCGAATGCCCACCAGGCATCTGTGCCCAGAACGATCAGCTAGGGTGGCTGTGGAACCAGAGCCGTGCCCTCTATCCCAGTATCTACCTGCCTGCAGTGTTGGCGGGAACAGGGAAAGCACAGATGTATGTACGTCACCGTGTGAGTGAGGCATTTCGTGTGACTATGGCTGCCAGGGACCCCAGTCTGCCAGTGCTGCCCTACACCCAGATCTTCTATGACATGACAAACCGACTTCTGCCCCTGGTAAGTCTACTGTGGCCTACCCACCTTGTCAGCCCAACAACTGAGGCCACACAGCCTTGGGACACTTTCATTTATTCTCACATTTGAGTTCAACTTTGTGCCAAGTTCTGTGCTAAGCACAGGTGATTCAGCATTTATTAGAAAGGTTTAGACCCTGTCTTCATGGCATTTGTAGGTTACAGGGGGAACAGGCTTACATCTGGCTACCAGGGCTACTGAAACTTTGGATGGGGTTATAAATTATTTGTCCCATCGAGCGGTGACACAGCAGTCTGCTGCAAGGAGGGAGGGCGGCCCCTACAAAGCTGTGCTTGCTCCTTCCCAGGAGGAGTTGGAGCATACCCTGGGAGAGAGTGCAGCCCAGGGGGCAGCAGGAGTGGTGCTCTGGGTGAGCTGGGAAAACACAAGCACCAAGGTAAGCTCAGGTCTGAGGACTGGCTGGTGGGTGGCTCACACTAAATTGGGAGACCCTGGCCTACCCTTTTTACTTCTGAAGTCCTGACTGGCCAGCACATGAGTATCTTGATGTCCTAGGTGGGCCTGTGCATGGCTCTAGTGTCCCTGATGCTCTCCCTCCCACCCAGGAATCATGTCAGGCCATCAAGGAATATATGGATACTATCCTGGGGCCCTTCATCCTGAACGTGACCAGTGGAGCTCTTCTTTGCAGTGAAGCCCTGTGCTCTGGCCATGGCCGTTGTGCCCGTCGCTCCAACCACCCTGAAGCTCTCCTTATCCTCAACCCTGACAGTTTCTCCATCCAGCTTATGCCTGGTGGCAGGTCCTTGACCCTGAAGGGTGCCCTCTCACTTGAGGATCAGGCACAAATGGCTATGGAGTTCAAATGTCACTGCTATCATGGCTGGCGTGGAGAGTGGTGTGAGCAGCAGGGCATGTGATGACTGGTCACATCCAGTTGCACACATTGAGCACCTAATGCACTCTGCAAGTGGTCATGGCTTCCGCATACATACAGGCACAATCACAGGAGTCATGGTTATAGTCAGGAGTACACTGAGTCACCGTCATGGGCATATGGCCTGCTCATGCACACTCAAAGCCAGATAGTCACATAAGGAGTTAGAAACCAGGGGCAGACATCATCCACTCCATGTCCACATGTGTCTACTTAGAAAGGTAACAGCTCCAGAGACACTAATCCAAGTCTTTAAATTCATCCAGTGCCTGCTTTGGGCCAAGCCATGTGCTAAGCATGTTAAGGAGGTTAACTCATTCTCTAAAATGAGGCTATGAGAAAGTGAGGCACCCACAGGATGCCTTTTTGCCCAAGGTTGCACAGCAAGAAAAGAGAGATGCTGAGCCAGGCACGTCTGTAATCCCAGCAATTTGGGAAACTGAGGAAGGAGAATCACAAGTTTGAGACCAGCCTCAGAAACTTAGGGAGGCCCTATCTTAAACATAAATGAATAAAATTTTTAAAAGGGACTGGGGATGTAGCTCAGTGCTTAAGCGCCCCTGGGTTCAATCCACAGTACCAAAATAAATAAATAAATAAATAAATAAGAGAGAGAGAGAGAGAGAGAGAGAGAGAGAGAGAGAGAGAGAGAGAGAAGCTGAGATTCAAACCCAGGCTGTCTCCAGGGATAGAGCCCTTGTGCACCTACTGTGTGCTGAAGGTAAACAGCCTTAAGCGACTGAGTCCGCTGAGGCACCGCACAACCCAGCAAATAAA
Source organism: Spermophilus citellus (assembly GCF_964194105.1). NCBI lineage: Eukaryota > Metazoa > Chordata > Mammalia > Rodentia > Sciuridae > Spermophilus > Spermophilus citellus. The sequence continues at coordinate 26,247,789 of NC_138188.1, read as the reverse complement.
GCACTCATGGTTTACTTAGAGATTTACTGAGTGCCTAAAATGGGCAGGCCCCTCAGCACCCAGAGGGCAGGAAAGGTTCCTCTCTTTCCCTTAAGTCTAAGTCTGCTTGAGGGCGGCTGCTTCCCAGTGTGGGTCCAAATTCCCGGAAGCTCCACCTGATCTAAACATGTTGGATAGGCTCTGGAGGTCGACCCAACCTAGACAAAACGAGACAGGATCTGGGGCGGGGACGGGGCGGAATCCTCTGGAGGAGGGGGCCTGCGCGGCTAAAGCAGTAACGTACGGGCCTCGGGCCTGGGCCTCCACGGAGCTGAATTGGGGCGGTGATGCAGAGGACCAGAGGCTGGCCACACGAGGCGGGTCTGGGAGGAAGCCGTGCCAACAGATCCAGCTTAGCTCAGCAGGGGCGGCAGCCATAGCAGAGGCGGCGCTGGCTCAGTGTTGTGACGCGCAGAACCAGGGGCGGGGCCTAGGCGGGGAAGTTTCCTTGCCGGCTGAGGGCCTGACCACCTCGGGAGATTTAGGACTAGGAAGTGTGCGGTGGATTGCGATGGCTGCAGTACGTCCGCCGCACCGCTGGGGGCCAGCGCGGACCGACCGAAGAGTCTGAGCGAGAGACAGTGGGATACCGAGCCGTGCGGAGCGAGGACGCGGGACATCCCCGAGCCCGGAATCAACATGTCAGTACCGCCCCCACCCCATTACTGCCTGTCGGTGCTTCCCGCGCGTACGGTCCCCAACTAGCCGTGTCTTCCCGCATGCCCTCCCTGCGTCGGTGTTCTTTCCTAGAACATACCGAGCCATACCTACCCAGAGAGTTAAATTTTCGAAGCCCCACCCCCCCCAAACTCCACCGTCTAAGATCTACAGAAGTGGGAAAGGGAGTTAGGTATTAGCCGAGGCAGAGGAGACAGTGGGGTGGCTTTTTAAGGACCCAGAGACTAGCCCCGCCCACAGTGGGTGGGGCTGGCACTGGAGGGGTTAAGCCCGCCTGGCATCCTGGAACTGCAGGCGGATCCTGGGCTTACTCCCCCCAGACCAAGGGTGCTGCTGCTGCTACTACTGTTGCTGCCACTAAGGTGGCTGATGCAGGTGAGAGGCTTAGATCTCTGTGAATGGGATGTGATGTGAGGGGAGGGAAATGCCTGTTATTGACTAGTGTTGTTGGATTGTCCTCAAGCTCAGGGAAGATGGGGAAGGAGGGTCAGGAGGTACTGTCTGGAGCAGGAGTAGAGGTGTGGGGCCCGGCTGCTCACCCAGTGTAAGAAATCCTCTAGTATAGACCCTCTTGTCAGCAAGACCTGGAATAAGGTGGGCAAACAATGGTGTTTGAGAACAGGAGATCTGGGCCCCCAACCAGGTAGCCGTTGGGCGCCTCAGTGGATAAAGGAAGGAAACTGTGGTCCTTATCTAGGGTGGCTACGAAACTCAGGCCAGAGGGAACCAGGCCTGCAGAAGTAACATTATATGTGGTTGTGAGCTAGGCCCTGGGCTGATGCTGCTGGGGCCCCATCTGTGGGGACAGTTGAGTCCCTGCCCAAAGTCTCCTGAGCTGGGCAGAGTTGGAGAAGGGGCCATGGGCTTTGGGCCCCAGGCAAGAAAGGCAGTAGAGAGAAGGGAAGCTGAGCTGATGGTTGAGTGCATGGGGCCTAAGGGTCACCCAGGCAATTGAAAAGGCTGGGAGCTGAAGGAAAGCTGATATGTAAGGAGATGGAAGGGACAGGGGAACTCCTGGGGGCAGCGTTTCCTCCATGGAAAACCTCAGGTGGGTGTGAACAGGAGGCATGATGTCTGGTTTGCACCTTATGTGTGCAAGGTTGGCCAGCCATATTGGACTTCTAGAGATAAAACGGCCAGCAAGTATTAGCTGGGTTGACTGTCCACACACAGTGAGGTTCTAGGGAGGACAAATTTATAACCACAGTGGGTAGAGACCAGGACCCGTGGGTTCTGCCCCAGTCTTCAGCATTCACCATTACTCTCAGCCTTCCTCCAGTATGTGGCAGGGCACATGGGTCCATACACCCTGCCCCCCCTCCACCTGAGGTATAAAGGATGGGTCTCTTCCAGGCCACCTGTATCATCAGGTGAGTTTGGAGCAAGGTGCAGCCCATCATGCCCCAGTCCTAGAATGCATGTGCCCCTTTTCACTCATCAGTCCTTCCCTGCCCCAACCTTGTCTTCCTGCCACAGCCCAGCATGGCTGTTATTGATAGGAGGAGAGCCCTTGTAGTCTGAGGAGATGCCACTGCTTGAAGACTGGCCTTAATCTCCAGCCTGGCACTGAGCCACCTGCAGCCTAACAGGAGTTAACCTTGGCTCCCAGCCTGACTCAGCTGAGCCTGGATCCTATGAGTAGGCAAGAGCTCACTCTGAGCCCCTGGCCCAGCTACTCTGACCTCTACCCTAGACCCTCTGCACTGGATGGAGCTGATCCTGAGTAACAGCCCAGCTAAACTGACTCTGGGTCCTGCTTGCCAACCAGAGTTGACCCTGAGATTCAACCTGACCAAGCTAACCCTGGATCCCACACATCAGCCAGAGGTGACCCTGAGCCCCAGGCTAGCTGAGCTGACCCTGGATTCCACATGCCATCCAGAGATGACCCTCCGTCCTGACCCAGCCGAACTAAACCTGGATCCCAGACACCAGCCAGAGGAGACCCCACTCCCCAGCCTGGCTGAGTTGACACTGGAGCCTGTGCATTGTCGACCTGAGCTCCTGGATGCTTGTGCTGACCTCATCAATGACCAGTGGCCCCGCAGCCGTGCTTCTCGCCTACACTCCTTGGGCCAGTCCTCAGATGCCTTCCCTCTCTGCCTGATGCTGCTGAGTCCTGGTCTTACCCCTGAAGCAGCTCCCATTGTGGTGGGTCATGCCCGTCTGTCACGAGTGCTGGATCTGCCCCAGAGCCTCTTAGTGGAAACAGTGGTGGTGGCCCGAGCCTTTAGGGGCCATGGCTTTGGCCGCCGTCTCATGGAGGGCCTGGAAGTCTTTGCTCGGGACCGGGGCTTCCGTCGGCTGCACCTTACCACTCATGATCAGCTGTACTTCTATGCCCACCTGGGCTACCAGTTGGGTGAGCCTGTTCAAGGCCTTGTCTTCACCAGCCAACGGCTGCCCTCCACCCTGCTCCGTGCCTTCCCAAGGGCCCCCTCTTCCCAGCCATCCTACAAAGTCCCAAGCCTGACTGCCCAAGCAGCCCCAAGGGGTCCTAAGGGGCCTTCACTGCCACCACCCCCTCCCCTGCCCCAGCCCACCTCACCCTCATCTCCAGTAGGGCCCCTTCCACAAAGCCTGCTGGAGACACAATACCAAGACCTCAGGGGATGCCCCATATTCTGGATGGAAAAAAATATCTGAGGGCCCCTTGGGACAAAGCACTGCCCTTCTGAGTCACTGGACTTCCCAGAACAATACCAGCCTCAGCCCACTGACCATATTTCATCCCTTAACCCCTGGGGGCAGCTTTAGCCTGGGTATGTTTCCTGGGTATCAGTGGGGGGCTAAATGGGGTAGCTCCTGTAGCTCTGGCTTAGAGTCATCAGTGTAGCTGAATAAAGGCTTCTGTTGAGTGTAGGTGTGACAGTTTTTTGCTGATCTCCACCCTCACTTTTCAGGTTCCCTATTCCTGAAGAAGTCCTGGGATCCAGATTGGCTCTGGGGCCATTGATGGGGTGACACCTGTCCTTTGCCCCTCCTAACTTGCCAGTCACAGGATACAGAATGGCTCTTCCTTTCCCCATTCATTCCCTCATTACCTTTCACTGAGCCCTACTGTGCCTGGCCCTGGACTGGGCATAGGTAATGGAGAATTATACAAGGTCCCATTCAAGGGGACAGATGGGCATACCATGTCAGGATCCATTGTGGGATAAGGAAGTTCAGAGGCTTTGGGAGGACAAGGGCCCTCACTTCTTCTAGGGGTCCAGAATACCCAGAAGTGATGATACTGAGTAGGAATTAAGTGAGGCAGACAAGGTGGTGAGAACTGAGTGTTCTTGGAGCAGGGAACAAGATGGGAAGATGAAAGAAGGGGACTTGTGATAGCTGTGGGGTGAGGAGGTCTTGGAGGACACAGTGGTACCTTGACAGAGACAGAACACCAGAGGAGAACTACCAAGATCAGTTTGGGGTATGGCTGCTCTGAAAGGCTTACAGGATCCCTTGGAAACCACCTTTTCCCCATCCCCCGTCCTTGTGGGGAGGAGCTGGGGAGCTTTCCCTGCTCTTCCTGCTGTGCAGAAGGCATGGCTGTGGACTCCAAGCTCATATCCCTTTTTTTCTACAGGTTTCCATCTCTGTGTTACGACCATGCAGCTAAGCCCAGTCCTGATGATGGGGGTGGCCCTGTGCCTGGGGTATGGCCAGCCCTTGCCACAGGCTCCTGATCACCCCTTCTATGTGATATGGAACGTACCCTCAGCACGCTGTAAGGCCCACTTTGGTGTGCACTTACCACTGAAAGCCTTGGGCATCATAGCCAACCATGGACAGCTTTTCCATGGCCAGAACATCTCCATCTTCTACAAGAACCAGCTTGGCCTCTATCCCTACTTTGGGCCCAGAGGCACAACTCACAATGGGGGTATCCCCCAGGCTGTGTCCCTAGGCCGCCACCTGGCACAGGCTGCACACCAAATCCGTCATAGTCTAGGACCCAGCTTTGCTGGCCTAGCAGTGCTGGACTGGGAGGAGTGGTATCCTCTCTGGTCTGGGAACTGGGGCCGCCGCCACACCTACCAGGCAGCCTCCCGGACTTGGGCACAGCAGGTATTCCCTGACTTGCACCCTCAAGAGCAGCTCCACAAAGCCCGTGCTGGCTTTGAACAGGCAGCCCGCGCACTGATGGAGAACACACTGCAGCTGGGCCAGACACTGCGACCCCATGGACTCTGGGGCTTCTATCGTTACCCAGCCTGTGGCAATAGCTGGCATGGTACAGCTTCCAACTACACAGGCCACTGCCATGCAGCCACCCTTGCCCGCAACACCCAATTGCATTGGCTCTGGGCTGCCTCCAGTGCTCTCTTCCCCAGCATCTATCTCCCACCCAGGCTACCGCCTGCTCACCACCAGGCCTTTGTTCGACACCGCCTGGAGGAGGCCTTTCGTGTGGCCCATGCTGGGCACACACATCCTCTGCCCATCCTGGCATATGCCCGCCTCACACTCCGGAAGTCTGGGAGGTTCCTGTCCCAGGTAAGTAGAAGGTGAAATTTAGGGGTCTGCATTGAGCACTATGATCCTGTCCTATAGAAGTCTTAAGGAGAAGACCTTGATTTAAAAGGAAGGTCCTGGTCTAGGGGTTCCTAGAGGAAAGCCCTATCCTGGAGCATCTGAAAAAGGAGCCATGGCTCTGTGTCAGAAGGTCTGAAAGTGTAAGGCAGGGCATAACCTTTGGAACCCTGGTCCAAGAAGAGTCATTCTGAGTGGAGGGCATGCGAAACCCTCTCAAAGACCCAGTGCAAAGGCACCCAACTCTAGAGTTGGAATCAATTGTGACAGTGAAAGTTTCTTGATCGTGAAGGTGGGCCCAGATGGGTCCAGCCAGTTCAGCCTGGCTTAGCAGCTCTTTGCCTCCAGAATGACCTGGTTCAGACCATTGGTGTGAGCGCAGCACTGGGGGCAGCCGGCGTGGTGCTCTGGGGGGACCTGAGCTTCTCCAGTTCTAAGGTGATCGTTATCCCCTTCCGCCTGTACATGCTGGGGCCCAGGATGGGGGAGAGGCCTTGTCAAGGATATGGAGCAAGAGCACTGACACATCCTTTCCTTCCGCCTCAGGAGAAGTGCTGGAGTCTCCATGACTACCTGGTGAGCACCCTAGGCCCCTATGTGATCAATGTGACCAGAGCAGCCACAGCCTGCAGTCTCCAGCAGTGCCATGGCCATGGGCGCTGTGCCTGGCAAAACCCAGGAAAAATGGAAGCCTTTCTGCACCTGCAGCCAGATGGCAGCCTTGGAGCTTGGGAGTCTTTCAGCTGTCGCTGTTACTGGGGCTGGACTGGCCCTACCTGCCAGGAGCCGAGGCCTGGGCCTAAGAAAGCAGTATAAAGCCAGGAGTCCCTGTTCCTACCTATTCTTGTCCCTGCTGCCACTTTCCTAGTCCTGGAGGAACTCCCCCTTTTGCTCTATTCAGCTTACAATCAATACCTTCCCAAGCACACACTTTCGCTCCCACTTCCCTTGGGATCTCTGAGGGGTGGAAAGGGCCAGAAAAAACGCTTATAAAACCAAAGTCCTCTGAGATCATCTGACTCCTCATGACACAAAGCAGCCTCTGGCAAAGTCAGGGCTCCAGCTGGTTAAGGGTTACCAGCCCAGGGCTTTGTTCCTATACCTTAGTTGGTCCACAGAGAAGTCACAGGAGGGCCATCCACGGGCAGATGTTCCCAAGAAATCTGGGATAAGGTCTCTAAATGCTAAGCTGTTACCTGCACTACGTTTTCATCAGAAAGTCACTTTTTCTTTCATTGTCTGAAAGGGTCTGTTCTCCCTATAGGGTCCCAGAATTTAGCCTGAGCCTTTGAGCAAGTGAACCGCTACAAGGGCCCTAAAATGTCGGTCTTGCCATGGTGCTTCATCCGTGGAAGGAAAGATCAGAGTTAAGGACTGTGCCATCGTGCACAGCGCGGTGCTGGACGGCAGGCAGGGCATTGTGGGTGCAGAGTTCAGATAGGGCGGGCACGGCTTGTGGATCCAGGAGTTAACTGCGACTACCGTGGTGCTCTGCTTCTAGACAGCAAGCCCTAACCTGTGCGCGCAGCCCCCTGGGAATAGTAGTTCCGGGGCCGTGGATGTGGGTCTGAACCAGGTGGCCGGGAACTCGCCTTCCCAGCTACCCGTTTGGTAGGGCGGGGCGCCTCGCGAAGATGGTGGCGCGCGCGGCGTGTGGCTCCCGTCGTCTGTCCAAGTCTCAGCACAGCGCACCGGCCAGCATCTCGCTGGTTTGGAGCGCCCGCCCACCTGGTCCCTGACCCCGCGCCCCCCATACCCAGTTCCCAGCATGCCTCGCGCCCGTAAGGGCAACGCGCCCCGCAAGGGCGGCCAGCGCCGTGGAGGTGAGTGGGGGGCTCCAGGCAGCTGCTTAGCAGCGAGCAGAGGCCCCGCGTGGGTCCCCGTCGTGTCCCCGAGGGTCCTGGGAACACCTCTTGATTAGCCTAGCCTCCCTGAACTGTGCCGAGGCCCGCACGTGTCCCAGCAGGCATCGGCCACGTGTGCGCCCAACTTGAGCGCGCTGCCAGCCGCCTGTCGGGATCCCGCGTTCCTAGTGGTGACTCAGCCGGTACCTTTGGACATTAATTTTCCCACTGCCCCTCCACCCCATTTGCCTGCTGGGGTGGATAAACCTACTGGACAGAGAGCGAAGCTAGCCTCCTTGCCAAATCCGTGTCCTTTGGTGGTCTGGACAGGGAAGCTGGCAGACGCCTAACTTGCTCCCCAAACTGAAAGAGGTGAGGTGCGAGTGGGAAACTACAGAATCCGGGTGATTCCTGTCAGGGGACTGGATGAATACCCTAGAGCCTGAGGCAGTCTTAGTTATTGCTTATCAACCAAGAACCTGTCCTGTTGAAGTAAACACATATGTTTGTTCTGATGCGATAGAGTGTCTGACCACCGCCTAATGGGGCTTGGGTGTGGAACACTAAATAGGGTAGTGACAGTTCAAAGGGACTGGTGCTGAAACTTTTTCACGGAGTGGTGTCAGCCCCAGACTGAGGAACTTAGGAAATCACATGCAAAGAGATCCTCTGGGTGAATTCTGAGAAGATGAGAAGAGATAACCATGGAAAGAGAGCAGGTTGTACAGAGATTTGGCAGCTGCGGGGATCATAATACAGTGGAGCAAATGAGAGAAGGCTGGGCTGCTTTTGCAGCTAGGTAGAGAAGAAGTGAGCAGGGGCAGTGTGCCTGCTGGACTTTTTCCTACAGGCAAGGAGTATAAGTAGTTTCTGAGATGTAGGGCCAGCCTTGTCGTCAGAACCTGTCCAGGGCTTTGCCACAGTAGCCACCCTTACCAAAGTAGCACGTAGCCTTGGACAGAACATATATCAGGAAGGCTCTCGATAGAGATTTCCCTGTGTTCTCCTTTTTAAGGGGCCAGTTTCTTCTCTACCAGGGTCAGGAGAACTGTGTTTATCTAAAATCCACCATAGCTGAAGGTCCTGGATGGACCAAAGGAAGCTCAGAAGACAATATACTTGAAGCATGGGATACCCAGCACATTCAATAGAAGCTGGGCTTTTGCCCTCAGAACTCATAGGTGGCTTGATGAATTTGTTGGCCTGCAGCAGAGCCACAACAAACCACTTGTCTTCAGCTGCTCCACCTTAAATGCATTTGCTTCTCTGTTTTGCAGATAGAGAAATGGAGGCTTCAAAGCCAGGGCAACTGACCCATTACAACTCTGTTAAGATATAGAGCTGGGGGTGCTGGGGTTTGTGGCTTAGCAAGGCCCTGGGTTCGATCCTCGGCACCACATGAAAATAAATAAAATAAAGGTATTGAGTCCAACTACAACTAAAAAATAAATACTAAAAAGAAAAGATGTAGAGCTGGGGGCTTGGGTTGTGGCTCAGTGGTAGAGCACTTGCCTGGCAAGTGTAAGGCACTGGGTTTGATTCTCAGCACCTCATAACAATAAATAAACAAAATGAATGTGTTAAAAAACAGAGAAAAAGTTGGCTGGGGCTGTGGCTCAGTGGTAAAGTGCTTGCCTAGCATGCATGAGGCACTGGGTTCAATTCTCAGCACCACATACAAATAAAATAAAGGCCCATTAACAACTGGAAAATATAAAAATATTTAAAATATACAAATATTTTTTTAAAAAGTAGAGCTGGGGACCAAGGGTGTAGTCCAATGATAGGACACTTGCCTAGCAAGTCCAAGGCCCTGGGTTTGCTCCCTAGCTTGGGGGGCAAAAAAGAAGTGAGCTGGAGTTTGAACCCCAGGTCTGCCTAACTATAATCTAAGACCCTGACCTTTGTATTGCCCACTTTAGGGCATAATCCAAGCTGGGCCACAGGCCTAGTTGGACCCATACAACCCCTCCCTTCTACTTCTAGTTTGGCTCCCAGTCTCATCCTTAAAACAGGCTTTGAGGGCTGAGGATGTGGCTCAAGCGGTAGCGCGCTCGCCTGGCATGCGTGCAGCCTGGGTTTGATCCTTAGCACTACATACAAATAAACGTTGTGTCCGCCGAAAACTAAAAAATTAATATTAAAAAATTCTCTCTCTCTCTCTTAAAAAAAAAAAAAAATAGGCTTTGATCTCAGGGAGGCTCTTCCTACCAAGTCTGCCACATTATCCCTAGCTGGGCCTTATTCTTGACACTGTTCAAACGATTGATCTCCTTCCCTTTTTCCTGCTTCTTGGCTCAAGTCTGCTGTTTCAGTTCGTGTACTGCCTGACTCAGTTTTGGCCCCCCTCATCTTTGAGAAGGGGGGCAGCATTCTGTCTTGTTTAGTCATGAGGTTGAGTGAGATATGCCCAACCCTCATTAATGGAAGCAAGCCACTTTTTTTGTTTGTTTGTTTGAGACAGGGTCTTGCTGTTTGCCAAGGCTGCCCTCAAACTTGCAATTCTCCTGCCTCAGCCTCCTGAGTAGTTGGGATTACAGGTGTACACCACTGAACCCCACAAACGTATCCTGTTTTTACTCTCATCAGGTGCCCGGAGCAGTGCCCAAGCTGACTCAGGTTCCAGTGAGGATGAGGCAGCCAGTGAGGCCCGCAGCACCACCAGTGACTGTCCCAGCCTTCTCAGCACCACAGCAGAGGACAGTCTGGGTGAGAGCAGGTGGCAGTTTGATCGGGGCTTGGCTCAGGCTCCACTGGGCGAGGGCAAGAAGTGGTGCTGACCCACTGGCCTTGCAGGGGGGGATGCCGTGGATGAGCAGGGCCAACAGGAAGACCTTGAGGAAAAGCTGAAGGAATATGTGGACTGCCTCACAGACAAGAGGTATTCCTGGCTGCCAGCCAACTCCTACAGTGGGGCCCTGCTCAGCCCATGCCAAATATGACAAAGAGGCTGGCCCCCATGACCCCCCTTCTCTATTTCCCCAGTGCCAAGACCCGGCAAGGAGCTCTAGAGAGCCTGCGCCTGGCCCTGGCCTCCCGCCTACTTCCTGACTTCTTGCTAGAGCGCAGCCTGACACTGACCG